>NC_090437.1:700367912-701802912 GCF_031143425.1 Pleurodeles waltl
TTTAACTACTTCATTGTTGAAGTGACTTCCTCTATATGATTCTAAAGAGATCGGAAACCCAAAATGTGATATCAGTTCCCTAAGCAGTAGTTTTGCTACTGTGAGACTGTCATTTCTACGTGTAGGGTAAGCTTCAATCCATTGACTAAAGATGCAGACACTCACCAACACATATCTCAATCCTACACACACAAGCATGTCAATAAAATCCATCTGCATTCTGCTGAATGGACCTCCCACTCTTCCAAGGTGGCTCAAAATTGACCACTGTCCCTTTTCTCACGTTCATTTATTGACAAATGACGCAACAATGGCAAACTGCTTCTCCAACTTGTCTAAATTTCGGATTGAACCAATTCTGCTTGAACAGTCGATTCATGGCATCCCTCCCAACATGCGCTTGACCATGATAATATCTAGCCATTTGAGTCAACAAACTGTTTGGCAAAACCAATTAATCAATTGGCAAAACCAATTGATCCTCTTCAGTGACATTTCATCCTGTAGCTGTACAAATTTCATTTTGCCCCATGCCCATTTTTCCTCCCTGACGACATTATTTTGCAATGTTCTCAGCTCTTCCAACGTATCTATAACATGTAATGCATAGCTTGGACATGTCTCATCCTCTTCAGGTAACAATTCCCACTTGTCCTTGAACGATATACAGTTCAATGTGCAAAACCTTGCGACTTGATCCCCATATCCATTTCCCATTGACACTAAACCTTGTGATTTCAGATGTGCACTGCATTTCACCGCGGCAATCTTTTCAGGCATTTGGATGGCTTGCAACAACTCTTGAATTCTCTCACCAGTGTTTACCGGTAAACCAGAAGAGATCAGGAAACCTCTCTGAGACCACAACTGGCCAAAATCCTGCACTATTCCAAATCCATACTGGCTGTGCGTGTGGATAGTAACTTTAAGCTGAGCTGAAACATGGCATGCTCTAGTAAGAGCTACCAGTTCCGCTACTTGTGCAGAATATACTCCTCGAAGCCAGGACGCTTCAAGTATACCAGAATTTGTGCACACGGCATATCCTGCTCTCCGTATTTCCCATATTGTCCATTAGACAGGAACCATCAACAAAGATAATTTAGTCATTTGCTTCCAATCGGTGTCTCTAGTATCAGGTCATGGTTTTGTTCACTAATCAGTTAATTCAAGAAAACCATGCTCAATATCTTCCAATTTTTCAGTTTCAACATTTTCATTTGGGATTAGGTTGTCGGGTTAAGCACTGTATGTCTTTTCAAAGACACATTAGGTGACCCTAAGATGCTCGTCTCATAGCGAGTCAATCTGGCACCTGTCAAGTACTGCGTTTTGGTCCTGGTAAGTAAAACTTCAATGGAGTGAGGGACCATAATATGCAGGCGATGTCCCATCACAATGCCTTCACACTGTGTGAGGCTCTGTCCAACTGCTGCAACTGAAGGCAAACAGCCTGGTAAAGCTGCTGCAACTGGGTCCAAAGTAGCTGAAAAATATGCTACTGGGCAGTTTACACCCCCATGAACTTGATTCAAGACAGACAAAGAATATGCATCACTCTCATGACAAAACAATGTGAAGGGCTTAGTGTGGTCAGGCATTCCAAAAGCTGGAGCTTTGCACAAACTCTCTCTCAGTTCGGAAAATAGTTTTGTACAAACTTGGACTAACACTAGGGGCTCAGTGACTTCTTAGTGAGTCAGCTTCTGCAATGGCTTGGAAATGACTGAAAAATGGGAATCCACTGGTGACAGTAGTCTACCATCCCTAAAAAAATCCTGACATCTCTCTGTGTGGCTGGGGGACTCATCTGCAATATGGCTGTGACCCTTTCGCTAGATATTTTCCTTATTCCCTTCTCAATCTGGTGACTCAAATACTTCACTTCTTTCTGACAGTATTGTCATTTAAGTGGAGACACTTTATGACCATTCTTTCTCAAATGGTTCAGTAAGGCAGTCATGTCATACTTGCACTCTTCCTTCGTTTTGGATGTCATCAACAAATCATCAATATACTGTACCAATGTTGATTGGAAAGGCATTTCCAATGGCTTCAGGTTCTTTTTCAAGATCTGATTGAATACGGAAGTTGACTCTGAAAACACTTGAGGAATTTTACACCAATAGTAAAGTTGATCATAAAATTTGAAACAAAAGAGAAATTAACTATCCTCATAAAGAGACACAGAAAAGAGGGCTTGTGACAAGTCTATGACGGTGACCCATTCAGCATCACATGGAATCTGAAACAAAATCATGGCTGGATTTGGCATAACGGGTAGCATTTGATCACAGTGTCATTTATTTTTCTCAGATCCTGAACAATCTGAACTTTCCCACATGGCTTTTTCAATCCCATTATCGGGGAATTACATGGACTTCTCAACACTTCCTTCAAGACCCTTTGGTTTAAAAATTCTGCAGGTATGCAAGCAACCTTTTCAATGATGCCCTGTGGCATGTGGTATTGCGGAATCTGGGGAAAAATTGCGTTCAGCTTTATCGAACTTTAACTGGCTCTACTCCCTTTATCAGACCATTCTCTTTCTCTGTCAAATCCCACACTTGCTCTTTAACTGTTCCTTGCACATCAGGAGGAAGATCTTTTATGGTGAACACTTTAAAGGAACTAAATTAGAGGATACTCCTCATTTATTGTCTCGCACTCTGTCTCTGGAGATGAGTCATCCTCATCATCACTGTTCGTCTGTATCTCAATTCCATCATTTGAGCAAGTAATCGAGCATCTTGTTTTACACAGCAAGTCCTTCCCCAATAGGGATACTGGACTGGAATCACAGACTACTAATTTGTGTAATCCTTTAATGTTGCCAATTTTAACCTGAACCGGTTCTCTGATAGGATTGTTTAAATGTTGATTTGCTACTCCTACAATCTGGACTGTTTTTCCTCAAAGGGGCAGGTTTGAAACTTCTGCAGTCCTCACTGTAGAGCGTGTAGCTCCTGTGTCAACCAAGCAGGAAACTTCATGAACCATTACTTTTCCCTTCAGATATGGATCTTTCTGATCTACTTCCAAGGAAGCTGCGAGCACGCATACCTCTTCATTTGAACTCTCGCTCACCCAATCATAATTTATTCCATTCTCACTGTGCAACAGGAATTGGTGTACTGTGTTATTACTCTGGTTAAACTTCTGACCTGTGACCTGTTGAGGAAGCATCACCTGCTGCTGTTCCATTGGGGCTTGAGGTATTTGGATTTGCTGTCTAGGTACCATTTGAACCTGCTGTTGCACTGGCTGCAAATGTGTCATCTGTACACGTGGCATTTGCACCTGCTGCATGGCTTGAACAATTTTGCAGCTGATTCACATTGTTAGGAAAATTTGGATTATGACCTCTTATTCTGGATCTGCTAATATTTAGGAACTAATTGATGTCACTTGTTTGCTGAACAACACCTTCCTGTACCATCATTGGACACTCCCGCTTCCAATGTCTGACCGCTCCGCAAGCGTGACAAGGCAACAATCTCTTCATTCCCTGCACATCATTCTGAACCACTACACTACCCAAATCGGTACAACGGTTTCCATACCAATTCCTCCATGACCCCTAGTTCTCATCTAATTTTGAAATACTATATTTGACTGCCGTTGCTGCTGCTGCTGTTGTGCAACATTTCCCTGTATCTCTCTTTGTGCTGCTCTAATCTGTATCACAATCGCCTTTTCTTTCAACTTCCTGTGCCTCAACTCAATCTTGTCACTACAGTACTTGGCATACTGCAAGACCTCATCAATCGACTTTGCTTGCCAGCAAATCAAATGACTCTTAATCATCTGGCTAGTTTCAGGTCTCAGTCCTTCCACAAATCTAAACACAAAATGAATCATGTCTTTCGGCTCGATTGTCTCTGTACCACTGTAATGCTTAAATGCCTGCAACAATCTCTCATAATATGCATGTATTGAGTCGTTTGCATCCTGAGCTGTCCTGTCCGTTCTCTGCCAGTGAAATTCTAATTTTTAAAAATTCAATCACTTTTATCTCTCTTCTCCATCCATCTGCCTTCCCACTTGTCTAATGCTCCCCATGTCTGTACACTTTGGGGCAACACCCTAAGGTGTGCTTTCATTTCTGCAGATCTCATGTGTTCAAAATCTTTTGTGTCAAAATCTAATCTGTAACTCCTCTTCAAATGTTTTGTCTTCTCTATTTCTATTCCGTACTTCTCTGCCAGGTCTGCTAGCTTCTGATGCACATTGCTCGCTTCCCTTGTAATTTTCGGGCACAAATATCTCAATTCTGCTTCGGTGTACAATTTGAGTCCGCATACACCCCTAGGGCCTGATGTAGGTAGCATTTTGCATGGTGCAAACTGCGAAAATCGCAGTTTGCGCCATGCAAAATGCACATCGCGATGCTCATTCTCATTTTGCGAGTCGGTACCGACTCGCAAAATGTAAATGCGACTCGCAAATAGGAAGGGATGTCCCCTTCCTATTTGCGACTCACACCGCGATGCTAAATTGCTTTGTGACCACGGTCGCAAAGCAATTCGCAGTAACCACCAGTGTCACACTGGTGGTAACCCATTCGCAAAAGGGAAGGGGTCCCCATGGGACACCTTTCCCTTTGTGAATGTTGCCAAAAATGATTTTTTCAGAGCAGGCAGTGGTCCAGTGGACCACTGCCTGCTCTGAAAAAACGAAACCAAATGGTTTTGTTATTTATTTTGTATTGCAACTCGTTTTCCTTTAGGGAAAACAGGCTGCAATACAAAAAAAACTGCTTTATTTAAAAAGCAGTCACAGACATGGAGGTCTGCTGTCTCCAGCAGGCCACCATCCCTGTGAGTGCAGGGATTCGCTATGGGATCGCAAAATGCGACCCACCTCATTAATATCAATGAGGTGGGTATTTGCGACCCCATAGCGATTCGCAGACGGTGTCTGAGACACCGTTCCGCATCTGAATTTGCGATTCGGAAATTGCGAGTCGCACCGACTCGCAATTTCCGAATCGCAAATTCAGAAATTGCTACATCTGGCCCATAGTTCCTTCAATGAGCTCACCGCTTCCAATCCCAGTCTAGCATTGTCCAAGTATTCCTCTCCTCTAGGGGCTCTGTGCTGGGTATTTAGCTTATCGAACCATTCAGTCAATTGTTGGGCAGTCAAACCTTGCAGCAAAATGTTGTTGGGCTGAGCATTAGGCAACGGCTGCACAACTACATTTGGAGACTTCGCTGTCAGTAATTTCAGGCTATGACTGATGTTTGACCCTGTTACCGTTTCCGGGGGAACTCCGATCAGACTAAGGTCTAGCAATGATCTAGTTCCATCCCAAAGTAGAGACAATTCAGGTATTCTCATTGAGTCCTCCCCGCATAGAATTCTGACTCATGACTCCCTGTCCACTTGCACTGTTATTCTCCTGCGCAAACAAAGGTACAATTGGACCAATGGTTACAGGTACAGATATAGCATCTGGGCTTGGTCTAACATTCAGGTTCAGTGGGTGCATAGTTCCCCGTATTCTGACTCATCAATCCGGACATGTCTATCTGAGTCCCTGTTATTAGAGTGGCATTGCTTGTGGCTGCACTTGAGGCAGTAAGAGTGGAGTTGGTTCTGTCTGAACCAATTTTGGTTTCGGGAAAACCTGTCCTGTTGGCACTATTAGGTTTGTGGCAGTTTCCAAAATGGGTACATCAGGGTAAATTCTCAGGACATTGGCTGTGGCATTTGGTTTTGTGCTACTGGTGTAGAAGGCAGGTTCAGACTGCTCTGCATTGGGCTCTGTGTCATGGTAGGATTAATCAGTCCTGGACTCGTCGTCATTTTAACCGGTGTCAGTGCTGAAGGGTTTACCCTGGTGTTCGGACAGCTCTCTTGTGCTGCATGTGGTGGGGGAAGATTTCTCAATAACTGTAGAATAAACTCATCATCATCTGACTCCAAGTGTAATAGACCTCCTAGACACTTTTGATCTCTGATCCATACTCTCGGATGGGCTTCTGTTTGTCTTTCTGGTGGCTTTACTTCCTTCTCTCTCGTTGTCCTGAGTAATTACAGGAAACAATTTAATCCCCTGTAAAGTCTCCGTTCTCCAAGATTTCTGATCACTGTCTCATCTATCCGCCGCTAGTGTCTTTTCTGCCTTTCTCATCCTCCTTTTCAAACTTCTGTTGCTGTTGCTGTCCGGCTACTAATTCCCAGATCGCTAATGCCTCGAACTGTGCTGGTCTTAGAGGGGGTTTCAAGTCATATAGCACCCTCAAATTCTCTAAGCTCCTCAAATTAAATGTTCTCGGGGCAGGAAAAGCTAAAATCCCATCTTTCTCTGTCACTTTGCACCATTGTTTCAGCCAAAGACACCCTTTTCTTCAATTACAATGTAAGCTGGTGTACCTTCTGGGGTGCAATATCACATATACTCGTTGTGATGTATGTATCTCCCCTTAAGGCACTCTTTAAAACTTTGAAAAATTACATTTTTGCGACCTTTATGTTATTCTAAATCAAATCAGGAAGTGACTTTTAATCCCAGAATCCTCTTCTCCAACCTTCTCAACCAATTACGCTTCATGGTTGTCCGCCAATCCGTGCGCAACCCTTCTCAATAACCAACCTATGCCAGCACGACTCCAAAGACGTCACGCTCACACATACTGCGGCTGACAAAGTCTTGCGGCTTGTCCTCCTAAACTCTGATTCACACTAGACTAATGCAAAATTACTGCGAGCACTAAACAAAATCAAAACCCAATTTGTCCATTTACTACAGGTAGGGTAACACAATTGCTTCAGAGACCTTACTGATTTTTTCACTGACGTTGTTTCGCTCTAGCAGCTACTCCTTCTTTCAAAGTTTCCCTGATTCGCAAGTAAAATTCGACCTGCAAATTTCACTCTCAGCTGGTCAGTGGGTCTGTACTGGTGCACACAGGACTTGCCAAATCTCAGTCGAAGAATTATTTTACTCACTTTGACTCACACTCTGACTTGTCAACCACTCCTGATCGACTTATTAAACCAGAAAAATTACAACAAAAAAGAAGTATCTCATACACTTTTCAATATACTCTGGAGTCTTAGACCTCTCAGGGTCCATATACCAGCAACCACGTGGACAATTTTTGAATACACAAAGCACCACACACGTGAAGTTCAATGACTTTCCTACTCTCACACTTCGGAGTACGCACACTCCTTCTACAACTTCATTTGGAGTACGCGAACTCCCTAAACCCTCACAAACATCACAATTCACCTGCAATTTGCATAAGCTGTCCAAGCGCAAAACCTACTTCATCCATACTGTCACTAGAATGCCAGGAACATTCTCCTACAATCATTGGCAAGCTCCAAGTTTCTGGGAAAGTCCTTCTAAGTACTTAGGGGCACATTTTCTCTCCACCTTGAATAAATGAATCTGAAAAAATCCAAACCTTCACCAGTTTCTCTTACCAATTATGTGAATTACTTTGCTCTTTGTGTGAGACTAACCCTTACACCACTACCATCTCTGGGAAAACCTGTTATTCCTCGCTTACTATTTCTGGGGCCAAATACTCTTCTGATGGGCTCTTAAGGAGACTAACCATGTACTGGGCCTTTATGATGGGCTCTTAAGGAGACAAATCACATCCCGGGCCTTTATGATGGGCTCTTAAGGAGACAAACCATCCCCTGCTACCATCTCTGTTAGTGCGTCAGACCTTATTTGGTTAATTGACATTGATTTATAATGGGACGCGTTTGCAGGTCGATGAACCTTTTGACTGCGCTTAGAGTAGTTCCCACCATGAGAACCCGTACCAATACAAATCAACAGCAGTAACAATCACTAACTTCAATAATCATAGCAGCCAGAAGTTTCCACACATCATGACCTTTCAGTCATAGAGGTTAGAATGTTTATGTAGCAAGGCATTAGCGCCTCGCAAATGGCGAAAAACGCCGTTTGCAAGGCGCTAATGCCCGCCCGCGATGCAGAAACACATTTTGGGAGTCGGAACCTATGGACCACTGCCTACTCTGAAAAAAAACGAAACAAAAAGTGTCAGTAATTTTTTCTATTTGCAGCTCGTTTTCCTTTAAGGAAAACAGGCTGCTAATAGAAAAAAAAAACTGCTTTATTTAAAAGCAGTCACGGACATGGTGGTCTGCTGTCTCCAGCAGGCCACCATCCCCGTGAGTGCCTAGACTCGCTATGGGGTCGCAAACTGCGACCCACCTCATTAATATTAATGAGGTGGGTCTTCGCGACCCCATAGCGAGTCGCAGAAGGTGTCTGAGACACCTTTCTGCATAGCAAATTGCGAGTTGCAAATTGCGAGTCGGAAGGACTCGTAATTTGCAAGTCGCAATTTGCTTTCTACCTACATCTGGCCCTTAGTCTCAAAATCAAATGATAGGCATACAAAAACAATTCTGGCTACCCAAATCTTCTAAACATTACAAATTTAATCAAGACTTAGACCACTACACATTCTAAGGTTACAGTACATATCAATGGCAAGAATAACTGTGCAAGAGAAATGGCATACATTTAGATTCAGCAAAGAAAAGACATCAATTGTTGTTACATGTAGCGAGCATCATCAGTGAGTACCCTAACTATCCTTCAGATTAGAATAGCATGTTTGGACTTCATGCAAAACAATTTAGTCAATACAAATTAAGGCAAACATCTAACTAGGGCTCTATCAAAATTAGTTGGTGGTACCTAGGGACAAAAGCAATTAGACATAACAATCATTAACATTGTCTTATACGTGCCTCAGTATAGTTCAGCAAGCTGTGACAGTCTTCGTCAACTGGACATCAGTTGGCTCAGCAAGACATCGATATTCAGCATTAAAGTTCAGGAAAGCAAAGTCTCTTCAAGCAGTTCAGAAAGTTAATGACTAGACACTCAAAAGAAATTGGGGGAATGGCCTCTCTCCTCTCGGTGCAGTCCGGCTATGTTAGATTCCCTAAAATTACTTCCCACGTTACTATTGTTCAATGAATCATACGTTTACGATTAGTCC
Source organism: Pleurodeles waltl (assembly GCF_031143425.1). NCBI lineage: Eukaryota > Metazoa > Chordata > Amphibia > Caudata > Salamandridae > Pleurodeles > Pleurodeles waltl. The sequence goes on from NC_090437.1 coordinate 700,376,921, forward strand.
AATGGAAGTAGAACCCCAAATCTAAGAATTTACTAGTACATAGTTCAAATGTCGATGATTGGCTCCTCTTCTCCCGTTCCCGTTGTTGGGCTTGTCAGGTATCAATATTGTATTGGCTTATACTCCAGTCAGTGCATCCATTGTCTACTCCTGGGAAGGTCACCTTTACACACTCTAAGTTATACAACGTATCCCTAGCTAGTACAGAATATTCTAGCAAGCAGTTCTCATAGGAAAGAATTTCAGCTATGAGCATCTGGTCAATGCAGTGGAAAATCACAATTTAATTCTCTAAGCAGCCATTTTAATTTGCCTAAGAAATGCAGCTTGACATGAAGCCGTGCAACTAGGCCCAAGACCTCGCTAAATTAAGGCCTACGCTTAATAAAACAAACACATAATACATAACCTTTATTAGGACATACTACTACATTAATCCAAAACATGAGCTCAACATTTTACATTAATAAGCTTTTGATAAGTACACTTCTTGATTATTGATGGTCACTCAAGTAGGCACAATTTAAAATGCGTGTATTATTTCTCTACGTGAACGCATTCTGCATGCAGATCAAAACTCAGAATACATGAATATTCATTAGTACAAATTCAGTTAACAATCTCACTGTATGTGGTGGACAGCAGAGGAATGGGGAGCACATCTTTTAAGATGAGGATGAAGAGTTGCTGTACTATTGCACAAATTGTTGAGGGAGATAGTAAGGCACATGATATCATCTTTATTGTTTAGTTAATAAAAACCATAACAGTCATCTCATAATACAACATGCTTAAAGATAAAAAAAATCTCTAAAATTCTATAAAATTCTGTAAATTCCTTGGGCGTGAAAGCATGCGAGGATCTAAAATCAGTTTCTTAATTCTAAGATGCAAAAAAGTGCGTGATTAAGTATGCATCACGGATGGCGGGTTTACGTCTTTGGTGTGTGCAGTCAAGAATTTGATAAATTTGCATATTGATTGTGCATCATTTGGATCAAACATTGACATCACCGCTGACCGACAGGAACGAGTCCCATTTCTCATAAAAAGCGGTTTTAATAGTTGTCTGCGGGCTTCTTTTAAGGCTGGACAAATACAAATCAGGTGAACAATATCTTCTTTCGGGCCTTTGCATAGCCTGCAGGAAGTCTCTCCTCTATTCTTCCACGATGGTTGATCCGCTCTAGCAGGAAATGCTCCCAAACGCAGAGTCAAGAAGCGATGTTTGATGTGAAGTGCAAAGGTTTCGGCAAAGTATTGTGACGGGGCCATGATAGTATAAGTGTGCATTACCAGCCAGGCGTGTGAGCGTTGCGCAAGTTTAGCTTTATCATCTAGAAAAGATTGGATACTTATTTCCTTTTTTATCGCTCGACACAAAAGGGAATACGACATGTTGGAATCCCATAGGTACTTTGTTTTCGTCTCTTGCAAGGAGTTGTTCAGGTATCTATTGTATACTGAATTAGGATTGCCGTTTACTGACCTTCATAGTGCCGCTACTAGCGGGCTGACAGTGTTTTTATTTATTTTGTACCAGATCTTTATTGTGTGGGCCTTTCTATCGAGTTGCTGTTGTGTTAGACCAAATTCCAGCCTTATCTGTGCAGGGGACGCAGAGCGAGGAAGGTTGAAGACTTGCTTATAGATTTTTATTTGCTGCCTTTCCAGGAGGCTAGCATCTTTCCCGTATTGGGCTGCGCTTCCGTATGTAATTGCTGGAAGGAATTTGGCCGACATAACCGCCATTAGTGGTTTATATGATGGGCCCGTTAATCTTTTAGCAAGAGTGCAGAATGCGAACGTCAAGGCTTTGGACTTCTGTAGAATATACTGGTTTTGCGGCACAAAATTTATCTTATTGTCTACTGTAAATCCAAGATATTTGTAGCTGCAGATCATATCGAGAGTGAAACAGTTTAATTTTATTTTGTTTGCAGGATTCAAAGAGCAGCCTATTGACATTGTTTTTGTCTTTGAAGTGTTAACCTCTAGTTTGTTTGTCTTTGCAAATTCTCCCAAGGCAGTGACCAGTCGTTGCAACCCTATTTTTGTGTGGCTTAACAGAACAATGTCATCAGCATATGACAGATGTGTTATAGCCAGACTTCCCATCCTTGGAGAATGTGAGATGGTTGCGTCTAGTTTTGCAGAGAGATCTGCCATAAAGAGGTTAAAGAGGTGCGGGGCCAACACGCAGCCTTGCTTTAATCCTATATTTGTTGGTATCCTCCTGGAAATTTTTGAGCCGTCTGCTACCTTGATTCGTACCCAGGTTCTGTCATACAACAATTCTATACACCTCAAAATACTTTCATGCAAACCCCAACTCCGTAGTTTGTTCCAGAGAATTGCTCTGTCCACACAATCAAAAGCACTTTTGAAGTCCACAAAACATATGTGTAAATTTTTCTTTAAGCACTTTGCTCGGTTGGCTATATCTCCTAGCGCAAGAATGTTATTCACTGTGCCGTAGCCCTTCCGGAAACCAGTTTGATTCATAGGGACCAAGTTATTTAAATTGGAACAGATAAGCAGGTCTGCTAGGATTAAAGAGGCAAAGTATTTGGCCTCACTGTCAATTAGAGCTATCAGCCTACAGCTAGCTGGGTTTGCCCTGCTGCCTCCTTTGTATATAGGATTAATGATGGATCCTTTCCAACTATCAGAAATGGTACTGTTACGTTTGACTTCGGCGTATAAAATTGATAGAGTGGCTGACCAATAATCGAGATCCGCCTTAAATATAGCTTGGGGGAGACCATTAGGGCCGGGAGCCCCGACACTACGGCTCCTTCTGATCACCTGGGCTACTTTATTGGCACTGAATTTCATATCACTCTGAGGAACGTCTGTAGGTTTTAGTGAAGCCTTCAGTTGCTGATTTTCTACAGGGGGGGTTGGCTTAAAAAAGATGTCTAACAGGTAATCCACCCATTTATCTTCTGAAATTGAAGTACAGTTTATTACTCTTGCTTTTCTGTCTATTTCATTCACTGACATCCAGAATTCTCTAGTATTAGCCTTTCTTAAGTTGAAAAGTAATTTGATCCAGAAATCATCCTCCTTTTGGGTTCGTATTTGCCATAGCTGTTTCTTATAATTTTTCCAAAGGGTTTTTATTTGGGCACATAAAGATTCTGTAGGAGGTCTATCTTTTGTGGATCTGAGTTTACGTCTCAGATCCTTTCTTAATTCTAAGATATTTGTTGGCATAGTTAGTGGCCTCCGGTTATGATTTGGAGCTTGACGTCTGGCCGAGCCAAGTGATGGTACTAACTGTAAAAAGCTGGCCCACACTTCCCCCGCTGAGAGATCTTGGCATGCTGTTGATTGAAGCAGGGTTTTTATATTTTTGCACAGATGTGGTAAAGAGGACTCCGTCCAAAACAAGCGGTTTAGATTGACAGAGGTTGCTGTTCCTAATTCATTTATGGCTGGAAGAAAACACGGAGCGTTCCAAGCCAATTCTATGTGCTGAAGCGAATGGTCACTGTGAAGAGTAGGTATGATTTTGAATTTTTTAACATGTACCAGCAGGGGAAGAGAGACAGCAGTATAGTCAATTGTAGTTGCAGATTTTGCACTATTATGAGTAAAGCTGGGTGGGACATCACCTTTCACCCTGCCGTTTAGCACCCTCATACTCAGATGTTCTAAGGCCTCGACCAATTGCTTGCCCCTTATATCCAGTTTCATCTGTATTGATGGTAACTGTGGTAGCACTGACCAAATTGCGTTTTCTGCTGCCAATTGCTCGTCCGGTTCTGGAGTAAATATCAGGTTCCTGTTAAAGTCGCCTGTTACTAAGATGTCCCATGCTGGATTAGCGTACCGTATCTCTTCTACCTTTTTTAGTAACGTCTCGACGAGAAGTACTTTGCGATGTTTCCGCGGATGGGCGTAGACATTAAAGATAATAAGTGGAGCCTGACGATTGAAACTAAAATAGATTTTTATTGCCTGTAAGTCCGTTGATGAGAAGGCCAGCTGTTCTGTTGTGACCTGAAGAGCCGTAGAGATGTATGTGGCTAGACCACCGCTTGCCCTGCCTGATTTGTTTGATTTTTCAGCTCCAATGTGGTGTAGAGAATAGCCTCCTAGTTCTATCGGGTCTACCAGCCATGTTTCTTGCAGCACTATTATCGAGTAGTTGCAACTGGACATTACTGTAAATCCTTCTGTAATAATTGCTTTTGCTTCCGCAATGTTCCAGGACATAATAGTAATGGTCGGCCTTTGATCTGTATCTGGTGCATTACGTATGGTGGGTCAATTACTTCTCCTTGAATTTAGGGTACATGCCATCCATCTCCATTCGTCTTGTGCTCCATTCCCTACAATTAGGGGGTCAATAGAGGTATTTGAATCTTTTTCCCCCCATTTGGATTGACGCTGTTCCGCTTCCCCGACGTCCGGGCCCCATCCGTGCTTGCGGGCCTGTGATTCCGTGTTTGAATTGGTTAATTTTTCAGATTTAACAATAGGGGAAAAGGATAACGTGGGCTGGTTGGTTGCGATAGCCGTATATCCCAGATTTCAAACTGTTGCTTAACTGCCATAATTAAAGCAGCGATTTTGCTTGTTCTCCACATAGTCAGAGTTTGTTCCCGGTCATTCTGAGTGCCGTTGGAGAGGAATTTCAGTGATATTAAATCTGGGGACATAATTTTCTTAGTTGAAGGAAGCTCTGCCAAAAGCCTCAGAATGTTGCCCCTGTTCAGGCTATCTTGTTGGCCGCATGAGTCATAATCTGGGGTTAGAATGACCTGCCTTGATTCCCTATCATTTTCAATAACATCACTAGATTGGGAATGCTCTATAATTCTGTGTGGCATAGGCCTGTTCCGTTGACCATCCTCCGACTTGTTTCTACTTGGGGCCCTTTTGAGCGTGCCTGGTTGTTTGCTTAAAAAGGCTTTATTTTTAAGGTCTGTTGCGGCTATTTGGGTATTTTGAATCATTACTTTTGTCTTTATTCGTCCATCATGATGAGTAGTTGCGACCTCCCTAGAAGGATATTTGAGATTTAGGGTCGGTGACAGGTGTGTTTCTCTGGTGCGAGGATTGAGCCTGGACTGCGAGTCGTCTGCTAAAGGAGTGAGTTTATTGTTCTTTGTGCCTGCGGGGATAACTATAACCTGCCCCGCAATGACCTGGGCGGACGATCTTTGCCTGGAAGATATTTTGAGACTCGACAAGATGCCCTGGGTCTTGTCCGGAAGGATTATTGTAGATAGTGAGGAAGTGGCTTGAGCGACAGCTGCATAGGAGGGTGGCTCTGGTGGAATCTTCACTGGTAATTGGGCATCTAAATGGATTTCAGATTTATCCTTGTAGATGCAATTTCCTGCCCTGAGGTCTCCCTGACTCGGAGCTGCCAACCTTGTGGCCAATGCATGCCCGTTCAATTTGTCTTGGGATGTTGGGTGTGGCATGTTATATTTGAGCGACACTGGTGAGTCAGCAGGTAGATGTTCTCCAGTGAATTGTTGTTCTGGACTGGTGACTACCCCTTCCCTTATGGCTTTGAAGCTATTTGAGATTTGCATGCTGCTTGTGGTTCCTAAAGCTCGATTTTGCGGTTGCCGAAGCGTTGAAAATATGGGATAGAGATTGTCATTAATAGCTTTGGCACGTGTTTGTTTCCTTGCCCTTCTTGCTCGCTTTTTTTGTCTCTTTGTTAGGGGTTTCAGTGCTGGAGCTGGCTGTTCAATTATACTCTCCAAATTGGTAGACACTGTTTGTTCCGACTGTGAAGATCTATCTGATCCGTCTGTGACCATTGGGTTAATGCACTGAATGTTTGCATCTTTTTTTGCTGGGCTGCTTACCCCAAAGGCTGGTGTCTTTTCAGATGTATCTTGGTTCCTGGAGATGGCCTCATTGGTTTTCCCTGCTTTAACTTCCTGCAGAATCTCTACTAAGACTTGTGGTAACGTACACAGTTTATCTAATAGTGGGCCACAATTACAAGGAAGGTGCTGGAGGTTGGAATTTTGTTCAGTTGGACGAATGGCCAGTGAGTCCAGTTTGTGATTGATGCCAGCTATGCATGTGGCCATTACCTTCATTAGATCCATTTGTAAGTCTAATTTATCTGATTGCATGTTAAGAACCACTGTTGAAGTATGTAGAGCATTTAGCAATGAGGTGTGTAGTCGTGTTAGATCTCCCATTTCGCAAGTAGGGTGGCCTGCGTGAGCGGGATTTTTTAATAGAATTTCCCTGTTAATGGACTCTGAGGGGATATTATTGGAAGGTGAAGCAATCGAGTTGCTTTTTACCATTAATTCCTCAAGTGATTGTATTTTGGACATCTCGCTAGAAAGTTCAATAATCGGGTTGAAAGTTCCTTCTTGTTGGTGCGTAGTAATACTGTTTTTAATGCTTTCTACCACCAGAGGATAGCTTGACTGCTGGTCCTTAGGATTCACTAGATCAAAAGTTTTTAAGTCCAGCGCTTCTCCCAGGTCTTTGTTATTTGTTATAGAGAGCGACTGTAACCAGGAATCTTCCAACCCTGTAATTACTTCGGAACCAATGACCAGTCTCTCATTGTTCCCCTGGGTGTTGAAATTTGACCGCGGGTTTGGCTTTGATTGTTGGTGGGTTTTCACATACCCAGTGTCATTATGAACCTCTGTCGCATTACCCGTAGAGATTGGAAGCTCGGAGTTACTTGGGTTGCCCGTTAAAACCTGTAGATGCGCACCTGGAGAAGTTTCCCGCTCCTGGGCATGTACCTGAGCCATAGTCACGATTTTACCTGCTTGCGAGTTTTTGTGCGCTATTGGGCTACTTAAGTAACTGAAGTTGATTTGTTGCCCTTGGAGAAGGGGTTCACTAAGCTCTTCAGGAGCTTGGACCTTTGATGTTTCCTGACAGGGGAGGGCTACCCCTGATTGTTGTGTCGGGTTTTTTAACTGCCCGGGCCCCAGCTGCCCCGTGATGAGAGGTTGTGGAATCAGTGGGGTTGGAAGGCCCACGTTGGTGTCAGGATTTGAGAAAAAAGCCACCGCTGGATCTTTCAAAAAGTCTGCCTTGTTAGTGAGTTCTGTTTGTTTGAAGTAGAGCTGAAAAGGAGTGAGGGGCGCTACCAGCTGATCCTGTCTCCTACTTTGCGGACATGGCGCTGAGTGCTTCGGTGAGCACTTTCCCTTCCCTTGCGTCCTCCTTTGGGGTTTTAAAGGTTTGACTTTGCCCTCTGCTAGAATCCTAAGTCGCCCCGATCTCGTGGTGGCTATCTCTTGGCCTGGATTGGAGAAACAGAAGCGCAATTTGCTTTTTCCTGATGTTTAGGATTGCAGGATTACAGTGGCTGACCGCGGTAGGTGAGCGGGGCACCCGGGGGATTCACAAGCTGCACCCAACCTAGCGGGCCGCCTCCGTGTAACCCCAGTGCACTCTCTCTGCAGCAGTTTATAAAACTGCTGCGCTCACTGCGGCCTGTAGAGAATGGTGGGCCCTGGTAGACCCTGTGCACTACACCTTCTGCTTAGATAATAGTAGGTGAAGTAGTGCACGCGACGACGTACAGCAGTGGGCTGGGAGTCCGAGGGCTGAATGTTCGTAGGTTCGTAGGTTTCGCAAGTGAGGAGGTAGGTGGGGAGCGAGGTGCAGTTGGGAGGTGCGGTGGGTAAGCGGGGCACACAGGGCCCACAAGCTGCACCCAAACCTGGCTGGGCCGCTTCCGTGTGGCCCTGGTGCACTCACTCCGCTGCTGTGACTGACACAGCTGCGCTCACCCTGCCTCTCTCAGTAGCCTTCACAGCAACTGCAATGTCCGCAACGGCAGCGGATGCCCTCGTCCGCGTCTACAGCGGCGCCCTTGTTAGCGCGTCGACTCCGTCTCGCTCGCTCCGTCTCATTCAGTGCGTCCCGTCTCACTCAGTGCGTCCACTTGAGTACGTCTCCTCCTCCTGCTGCTGCGGCTGCGCGTTGCGTTCTTCCCGTCTCAGTATTAACTTTTGTTCTGAACTTCTCAATGTTTTGGCGGGGGAGGGGCGGATCTCACGGTTTCTTTGCAGCCACTTCTTCTTTGGCTCCTTTGATTCCCATGTATTCCAACAAGTGCAGCCTGAAGAATCTGGGGGGCACAGCACCACTCCACTCCACACCCCTGTGCGATTACCTCAGCAAATACACCCGTGGCACTGCAGCCCTTCTCTGTCTCCTCTCTTTCTTGAATGTCAGGGGGTCACTCTCCACACACCGCCCGGCCCTCCTAGGATGCTATGGCTCCTGTGACACCCTCAGCAGCACCCACGGCACTTAGAGCTTCATGACGCACCTCGTAGGCTCCTTTCCGCAAAGCTCCTGGGGCACCTAGAACTCCGTGCTCCTCGTCGGCTCCTTGCCACGAACCACCCGACACGAGCGCTCACAGCATGACCGGGTCAACGTCTCTGCCTCCATCTCCATCAGCACCGTACGGCCAAGCCCAGGCACATGACTACATTAACTGAATTGAGTTTGTTGAGGTGGGCGACATATCGAACATCAAACACACATGTGTATCCATTGAAGTCAGACTCTGGCTTTTCACAATAGATCAACCATCAAAAAGAAAGAATGATACTGATATAAGCCCTGGCAAGTAGCCACCAGCCTGATTGTGGCACTGGCGCTATTATCATCAATGCCATTAATGTCAGGCCACTCAAGCATTATTTCGTTTGAAAATTACATAGTGCTCCCACCTGGGCTGTATGGTCACTGATGCCCTGGCTGTATGCCATTGCTATATACCTTTCTCTTAGAATGGAGTTGAGATTTACTGGGATGATATTGCTCCTCAAGGAAAGCTCTTCAAGAATCTATCCTTGACCTCACTGAATAACTTTTGTTAATTAAGCTCCCTTCAGCCTATAATTGTATGATGTCACCAGTGTCATGGCTTATCACATTGCAAAGCCTATCTGTCGGAAGTAATATTCTGGCTGACTCGATTAGATGCACGCCTATTCCTTAGGGTTTTTTGCAGATCCCACTACAGCCATGCTTTATTTCTTGAATGGAAATGTCCAAAATTAATTGGTAGAATAGAGACCCATTTCAGGGCCTTTAGCAACACAACTCATAGCAATCATAGGACACAAGGTATCTTGCGAGGATGTTTTCGCAATTGCATAATCCAAATACAACCTATGAAGCAATCGCAGGCACATTGTGTAATGTATACATCCACTAGAGCAATACCACACACATACATACATACAATCCTAAATTTAAATTGACCTAATGGAAATTAAATTGTGCTGCAAGCTACTCTTCATGTCTTCAGATGTATTTTAGATATATTTGAAATCTAGATTCCTTACCTTGTTTCTTAGCCTATTGATCACTTTTAGGTTTTGCCTGTGCTGTCTCAAATAATGGGGGTCATTACAACCCTGGCGGATGGTGTTAAAGCGGCGGTAAGACCGCAAACAGGCCGGCGGTAAAAGCATGGGAATTATGACCGTGGCGGAAACCGCCAACAAAGACAGCCACTTTAACACTCCGACCACCACGGCGGTACAGACAAACAGCGCGGCGGTCACCGCCAACAGACAGGCGGAAGACAATGTACCGCCCACAGTATCACAACCTACCAATCCGCCACCTTTTCCGGGGCGGATTCCCCGCAGATAAAAACACGGCGGAAACAGCCATTTCAAAGGGAAAACGCTCACCTCTACACACCCCACGAGGAACGGGGACACCATGGAACCGGAACTCCAAATCCTCCCTGCGATAGTCTTCCTGCTCCTATACGACCATCATCAACGCTGGCGGCGAAGACAACAGTGAGTACTTCACCTACGACATAGGGGAGGGGGAGGCAAAAGTCAGGGACACACACACGCAACACCCCCACACCCACCCCGACCCTCACCCACTCCAACACACGCACCAATGCATATCCAAACATTACAGTAACAACCCCCAACCCCTCCGGAAGAATGCAAAGACAAAAGGAAATGAGTTCAACCATTGTAATATATCAAAATACAGTAACCAAAAATATACAGATATATATACACATTCAACAAAATATACATCACGATTAGTAGTACAGGTAATGCACCATTCATTGTCCGTGGACCACTGGGCCCAAAATGCATGGGCGAGGCCCACATCACATACCTGATCAAAACGGAGAGAACACTGCCGGGGTATCAGATAGAAATACAACAGGCACCTCAGGGGGAAGGAAAGGGGTGGCACCTCAGCCGGATGAGTGCACCACGCCAGATCCACGAGGGGCCTCCATGCCAATTGATGTATCCTGGGGAGTGCAAAGCCACAGTCTCTCAAGTCTCACACGTGGGTGGCTTGCCCACTGTACCATCCTGGGGAGTGCAAAGCCACAGTCTCTCAAGTCTCTACAGTGGGTGGCTTGCCCACTGTACCATCCTGGGGAGTGCAAAGCCACAGTCTCTCAAGTCTCTACAGTGGGTGGCTTGCCCACTGTACCATCCTGGGGAGTGCAAAGCCACAGTCTCTCAAGGCTCTACAGTGCGTGGTTTGCCCACTGCTTTATCCTGGGGAGTGCAAAGCCACAGTGTCTCAAGTGGATAACAGTCTCCACTGGTTCTGGATGGGGACTGGTGCCCAGAGTGCTTCATCCTGGCAAGGACAGAGGTAGTGGATGCATTTCTCCACTGGTTCTGGAGGGGGACTGGTGCCCAGAGTGCATCACTCTCCCTGTGACGGTCCCAGTTGCGTCACTGCCCCTGCCGCTCATGGGCTAGCGGTGCTTGCCATGGCGGTCTTTGCCCTGTTTAGCGGTGCTTGCCCTGTTCAGCGGTGCTTGCCATGGCGGTCTTTGCCCTGTTCAGCGGTGCTTGAGTTTGCAGTTTCTGACCTGTTCAGCGGTGCTTGCCATGGCGGTCTTTGCCGTGTTCAGCGGTGCTTGCCATGGCGGTCTTTGCCCTGTTCAGCGGTGCTTGAGTTTGCAGTTTTTGACCTGTTCAGCGGTGCTTGCCATGGCGGTCTTTGCCCTGTTCAGCGGTGCTTGCCATGGCGGTCTTTGCTCTGTTCAGCGGTGCTTGCCATGGCGGTCTTTGCCCTGTTCAGCGGTGCTGGCCCTGTTCAGCGGTGCTTGCCATGGCGGTCTTTGCCCTGTTCAGCGGTGCTTGAGTTTGCAGTTTCTGACCTGTTCAGCGGTGCTTGCCATGGCGGTCCTTCATTGCCCAGCTGGGCTGGGGCTGGCGGTCATTCATTGCCCAGCTGGGCTGTGGCTGCCGGGTCCCTCCTGGGCAGCTGGGCTGATGCTGGCGGTGGCCTCCTGGCCACTGACGATGGGGCTGCCCTCCTGGGCACTGACTCTGGCGGTGGCCTCCTGGCCAGTGACGATCGGGCTGCCCTCCTGGGCACTGACTCTGGCGGTGGCCTCCTGGCCAGTGACGATGGGGCTGCCCTCCTGGGCACTGACTCTGGCGGTGGCTTCCTGGCCACTGACGATCTGGCTGCCCTCCTGGGCACTGACTCTGGCGGTGGCCTCCTGGCCACTGACGATCGGGCTGGCGGTGGCCTCCTGGGCAGCGGGGTTGATGGCGGTCTTCTCCGCCATGCTGCTCATCCCAGACTTTGGCGATTTCTTCTGCCCCTTCCCCACCTTGGGAGGAGTCACATCTGAGTCGACACTCCCCCCGGGACCCTTGTGAGCGGCTTTGCTGGCTGGAGTCTTCACCCTCTCCCGCCGGGCACTGTCCAACTTCTGGTGCTTCACAGGGGGGGGACTGGCTGTGCTATGGCTCCGTGTCACACTGGCTGCCCTGGTGCCCGGTGCACTCCACATACCTGTAACAACAGGCACCACTGGTCCTGGAGATTTTTTGGCTGAGGTGCTAGTACGGGACCTATGAATTGGAGGGGGGCGTGGGAAAGAGGTCAAGCTTGGTCAGGAAAAGTTTCTTAGGAACACTGGGACAGGTAGCTGGAGGGGGTCTGGGAGTGGAGGAAGAGGAGGTGGTTGTAGGAGGTGTAACGTTTGTGGCTTTGGGTGCAGGTGCATGCTCTGGAGGCTGTCGTGAGGTGGAAGTATGTTGGGTGGGTGTGTGCCTGCGTTTGTGTACTTTGGGAGGGGGCGTCACAGACACACCAGGAGAGGACACAGGGGATGTGTAAATGGTAGTGGGGGTGGTGAGTGCAGGTGAGCGGGGTGTGGTGGTGGGTGTGCTGGTGCGGGACGTAGTGGTTGTAGTGGTAGTGCATGCAGGTGAGAGTGTAGACGAGACTGGGAGGGAGGAGGGAGAAGAGGAGGGGGACACAGTGAAGGCAGTGGATGTTGCTGTGTCTGTATGTGTGTGATGCTTGCGTGAGTGCCTGTGGGATGTGTGGTGCTTATGTTTGCCTGAGCTTCCCTTGTGTGGTGAGGTGTGTGCAGGCTGGTCTGATGGTGTGCTTGGGATAGGCTGGGGTACAGGGGATTGGGTCTGGGTGGAGGAAGTTGGAGGGGAGAGGCTAGACACAGGGACAATGGATGCCATCAGTGCTGAGGCCAGAGTTTGCAGGGTTCGATGAAGGGCAGCCTGACCAGAATGAATGCCCTCCAGGAATGCATTTGTGTGTTGCAATTCCCTTTCTACACTCTGGATGGCATTCAAAATGGTAGACTGCCCAACAGTGAGGGACCTGAGGAGGTCATTGGCCTCCTCACTGAGGGCAGCAGAGGTGACAGGGGCAGGGGCTGAGGTGCCTGGGGCGAAGGTGATGCCCACCCTCCTGGGTGAGCGGGCATGGGGCGAAGGCTGAGGGGCTGCTGAGAGGGCGGTGCTGGTAGGGGGGGTGGCGGCTGTACCTGTAGAAGTGGGGGGCACAGATCTTGCCGCCACCACAAGGGAGCTCCAATCGGAGGACAAGTCTGTGTTGCTGGTAGCAGATCCTTTGACCGCCGTGAAGCTCCCCTCGCCCTCCGTGCCACTGGTGTATTCAGAGTCTCTGGTGTGGCCCTCCATGGCCATGTGGGATGCAGCTCCCTCGTGCTCTGATGCCACTGGACCTCCGCCTGATGATGCTGATGCACACAAGAACAGGGAGACCACAAAAAGGGGGGGGGGGGCGACAGAAGAAAGACAGGTTGAGTGCATGGCTTACCGCTACCGTTGGCGGACAATACAAACACAGCAGCCCCCTGCACTACGCCGCGCTGTTGGGCTCTACAGATGCAGTTCCTGGGATATGGCCTACATGGCTATGGTCGACATCTGCACACATAGATGACACAGGGGCATGTATATCTGTACTTGGCACTCTACAGAGGTGGGGTGGAGTGCCACATGGCCTGCATTACGGAGGGGCCTAGCCTACGGAACTCGCCCTGGCCTAGGGGAACCCACAGCCCTCCTCCCCTACCCAGACACCTTCACTGCACGCAAAGTCCGCAGAATGATGTTGTACTCACCCCCTTGTGTCTGCTGTGATGCCCTCAAGCGCCCATCCAACTCAGGGTAGGCGACCGCCAGGATCCGCAACATCAGGGGGGTCATGGTGCGACGGGCACCCCTCCCACGTTGGGAGGCCATCCCCAGCTGAGCCTCCGCCATCTTCTTGCTCCAGCGGCGAATGTCCTCCCATCTTTTCCGGCAGTGGGTGCTCCGTCTGTGGTGGACCCCCAGGGTCCGGACGCCCTTGGCGATGGCACGCCAAATAACCTTCTTCTGGTGGGTGCTGACCTACATGAAATGTACAGGGGAAGAAGAGAAGTCATTAGCAACTGCACCGTCGAAGTGAGTGGCCCACATCCCTAGCCTTGCAATGTGGCACATGCATTCACAGTCCTTCATGCACGCAGAACTGTGGCCCCTTCCTTCTTACAACCAGCCCTCTCCACTCAGGCATAGCCCATACAACGTTCTCCATGTGTACTTACCTGTTAGTCTGGAGGACCGTAGAGTAGCGTGTACTGGGGGAGGACCCCGTCCACGAGCTTCTCCAACTCCTGTGCAGTGAATGCAGGGGCCCTTTCCCCAGACGCACGAGCCATTGTCTCTTCCAGACCAAGGTCACAGCAGCACTTGCAGTGTAGGTCCTCTCCTGTCGAAGATCAGGTATCGAGTGATTGAACAGCTAGAAAATTGCGGTCACGTCCGCGGCGGTGACGTCTGCGGCGGTGCCTATCATCACCGCAGGCCCACTTCCTCATTGGCTCCTGGAACCCAGAGGGTCCAATGTTAACCAATGCAGCATTGCGCTGCGGTCTTTGGCCACCTACCACGACGGTGTACAACCCATGTAGCTCTGGTCCCCCCCCACAGGAGTGAACAGGTGTGCAAGAGTTATCATTCGATGAATGTACAGATGGTATGTTTGGCAGACCAGTACATCTCCCAGGTAAATGCTATGTTCCCTGGCTCTGTGCATGACGCCTACATCCTGCGGAATAGCAGCATCCCTAATGTGATGGGTCAACTCCAGAGGCACCGGGTGTGGCTATTAGGGGACTCTGGTTACCCCAACCTGTCATGGCTACTGACCCCAGTGAGGAATCCCAGGACCAGGGCAGAGGAACGCTACAATGAGGCCCATGGGCGGACTAGGAGGGTGATCGAACGGACCTTCGGCCTCCTGAAGGCCAGGTTCAGGGTCCTCCATATGACAGGTGGTTCACTATTCTACTCACCAAGAAAGGTGTGCCAGATCATCGTGGCCTGTTGTATGCTTCACAATCTGGCTTTGCGACGACAGGTGCCTTTTCTGCAGGAGGATGGTCCAGATGACGGTGTTGTGGCAGCTGTGGAGCCTGTGGACAGTGATGAGGAGGAAGCAGAGGAAGAAGACATTGACAACATGGACTCAGTTATCCAGCAATATTTCCAGTGACACACAGGTGAGAACACATTCCTTCCTACTACAAGTACTTTCACACTTCTACCTCTATCCTGTCTGTTGATTTCAACCAGTATATGTATAGTTGCACATTTCCATTGCGGTTTCACAGGTGTGGTTACCAACGTGTGTCATCTGCTTACATTCCTCATGGACTTGAGATGTGTGACATAGGTATGTTGACATTACATTTGAGAACGGATTTTGTCACTGTCATTGCTAATACACATTTTCAAAATCACAGACTGACTCCAGATTGTTTTGTGCTTCAAGGGTGTTTATTGAAGTGCTCAATATTAGAGGGGGGTGGTAAAATGGTGAGGGGTGATGGTGGAGGAATGTCCATGGCAGAGTCCAGTCTATTAGTCTCACAGGTGCACTGCCCATATGGGCATAGGAAGTGGAGCTGGGGCAGTTCCAATATAGACAGGGTTACAAAGTGGGACAGTGGGATGACAATCAGGGTGGTCTCATTTCTTGGCGGGGGTCTTGGCATCGTGCTCTGTCCTGTTCCTGGATCTCAGGGACCGCTTGCGGGGTGGTTCTCCGTCTGCAGGGGGTGGGGTGCTGGTGTGGTGGTCCTGTGGCGGGGCCTCCTGTCCACTAGCACCGGCGGAGGTGGTGGGCAGTTCCTCGTCCATGCTAGTGTCAGGGGCCCCTTGGAGTGCCACGGTGTCCCTCCTGCACCCCTACGATGGTGCCCAGGGCGGTGCTGATGGTTCTGAGTTCCTCCCTGAAGCCCAAATACTGTTCCTCCTGTAGGCGCTGGGTCTCCTGAAACTTGGCCAGGACCGTTGCCATCGTCTCCTGGGAGTGGTGGTAGGCTCCCATGATGGAGGAGAGGGCCTCGTGGAGAGTGGGTTCCCTAGGCCTGTCCGCCCCCTGTCGCACAGCAGCCCTCCCAGTTTCCCTGTGTTCCTGGGCCTCCGTCTCCTGGACCGTGTGCCCACTACCACTGCCCCCAGGTCCCTGTTGTTGTTGGGGTGGTGGGTTATCCTGGGTTCCCTGTAGTGGTGGACACACAGCTGATTGAC
This sequence comes from Pleurodeles waltl, assembly GCF_031143425.1. NCBI lineage: Eukaryota > Metazoa > Chordata > Amphibia > Caudata > Salamandridae > Pleurodeles > Pleurodeles waltl. The sequence goes on from NC_090437.1 coordinate 700,392,775, forward strand.
GTGTCCTGGGTACGGAGGTATGGGCCCGCTGGGTGGGTGCTGTTCTGGTGTTACCAGAGGGTGGAAGGTCTGTGGTGGCCTGTGACTGGGTGTGGGGAACCGACTGTCCCGAGGCCCACAATGGTCCGGGCTGGTCATCTGGATCCAGTTGGACAGAGCTGCTGTCATCACTGTGGGCCTCTTCTGTGGGTGGGGTAGAGATGTCTGGACCCTCCTGTCTGGTGACATTGGGTAGTGGTCCTGCAGGGGTGGAAAAGCCTGATTATTGCATCTGTGTGTGTCATGGTGTGCAATGGGTGGGTGAGCGTGTACCCCAGTGCTAGCATTCCTGTGTGCGGCTTGTGTGATGATGGTTGAGGGGGGTGTTATGGGTATGTGCAGTGGGCATGCTTTAGTGAGGGGTGTCCATGCTTTGTTGTGTCATGCATGGCTTGGGGTTGGGATGGGTGGTTTGTGTTAGTAGTACATATGTGAGGAGTTGGAGTGATAGGGGAGGGGGTGAGTGTGGGGGTCTGTGATAGCATGCAGGTAGGGTGGGGGATATGATAGTTAAGATTTGACTTACCAGAGTCCATTCCTCCACCGACTCCTGTGAGGCCCTCAGGATGCATAATAGCCAAGACCTGCTCCTCCCTTGTTGTTAGTTGTGGGTGAGGAGGTGGGGGTCTGCCGCCAGTCCGCTGTACCGCAATGTTGTGCCTGGAGACCACGGAACGCACCTTCCCCGTAGGTCGTTCCACCTCTTCCTAATGTCATCCCGATTTCTTGGGTGCTGTCCCACTGCGTTGACCCTGTCGACTATTCTTCGCCATAGCTCTATCTTCCTGGCTATGGAGGTGTGCTGCACCTGTGATCCAAATAGCTGTGGCTCTACCCGTATGATTTCCTCTACCATGACACTGAGCTCCTCCTCCGAGAACCTGGGGTGTCTTTGCCGTGCCATGGGGTGGTGTAGGTGATGTGTGGGGTGGTGTATGTGGTGATGAGTGTGGTGATATGTAGTGGTGTGTGGTGTTTTGTGCGTGGAAGTAGTGTGGGTGATGGTATTGGGTGCCTCTGTATGGTGGGGTTGTCTATGCTGTGCTGTCTCTCTGGCCTTCGGTTGTGAATTTTGGGTCGTAGGGGTTTGTGGGTGATGTGGGTGTGTGTTTTATATAGTATTGATTGTGTGGGAGTGGTGTGTGTATGTGTATCAGGTGTGTGTATTTCGAATTGTCCAATGTGGCGGTGTTTTGGAGATCTGTGTGTATTTTGAGCGCGGCGGTGTGTACCGCCAATGGAATACCGCAGTTGAAAGACCACCGCGTAGATTCGTGGGTCGTGATAGCATGAGCGTGTTTCTGTTGGCGTGACGGTGGAGGTTTTGTTTTCACCAGTTTATCACTGACCTTTGGTGTGGCGGACTTGTGTGGGTGTCGGAATTTTGGCGGATTCCAACATGTGGGTCATAATACCTGTGGTGGAATTCCGCGGCTGCGGCGGTGTGTTGGCGGTCTTCTGCCTGGCGATAAGCGGCTTTTACCGCCAATGTTGTAAAGACCCCCTATATTTCTACTCTGATGTTGTGTTCACCCGTCACGCTATACCTGGAAGCTGAAGCAGTTAGCACAGTTCACGCACCAGTGTTGCATCAGTATCATGGCCACAGTGGCTGCAGTGTCCCGGCATTCCCGGGCTTCGGCCTGTATCGGCTCAGCCCTAGCCCCCTGGCCCCAGGTTCTTGCCACCCAGATCCTGTCTTTTCTCCTCCAGTACTGGGCACGCTATGGAGGTACCAGGGGCTGCAGCAAGGGCTGTTGGCTTTAGTGGGCCGCTGCAACTCCCGGCATGCGTTGCTCTCGTCTCCCACCCTGTACTGCTGGGCCATCCTGTTCTTCTCAGAGACACTGGGGCTGAAGCAGGGGCCACAGCAACACCTCAATCCCTTAGCAACTCCGGACACGTGAGGCCCTGGCCGTGCCCTGCAGGGGCCAGACCAGGCCAGCCTCATTGGACCCTGCCCTGCTCTGGACAAGAATTCGGGGCACAGAGCACCTTCTTCAGCACACACAGACTCTTCTTCAGTGTGGGGAAACCCCTTCACCACATGCCACCTACACAGCGCTGAGAGCTCAGGGCTCCACAGTAGGACCAGCTGGAGCCGGCAGCAAGTAGTAAGCAGCAAGTAGCAAGCAGCAAGGGTGACTGACCAGAGCCGTCTGTAAGTGAGCACTTTGGTTAGTTTTTGGTCAGTTTGTGTCATTTGAACCCCTGAAACACTGCGAACACCTGAAACATTGTAATATTGAAGCATGGAGGTTCTTGTCACAGATATCTAGACGGAAGGGGCAAGAGCAAGAGTACTTTTGCCCAGCAGCCCAGCTTGACTCTATTCAAAGGGCGCGACTCGAACTCCATCACTCATCTATGATCCGTCTGCCCTTTAAACACTCCACCCATCTGCTCCTTGCTCCCCAACCACCTGTCTCCTGCATGCAGAAATTGGTTTCAAATCACAGACCAGCTCTGACCTCTGAACCTGAACCTGCACCTGACCCTTTCGATTTCCCCTCTGATCGCCTCTGAATTTTGGTGGATAGCAATTCTGAACACGGACAGGAGATCCTGCAGCTGATCTTCTAGATGAGTCAGGGGAATCAGGTAGTTGCAGCAGACAAGTGAAGAGATTGTAGGCAGTCACTGCTAAGGGTGTGCTCCGGGTCACTGCATAAGCAGCCTGGTGAGCTGGATGTGGCTTGCAGGGTCTTGCGAGCCTCACTTACCTCAGCCACCTGCCTCCTCCCCCTCACTTCTACCTCCTTCTATCTTGCCTACCGATGGAAGCTGGAAGGGAGGAGTTGAGGTCGAACTGTGCCACGTGGACACTCACAGTGCCTCGAAATTAACCACTAGGTGAAGCAAACAATACAAGCCTAACAGCCAACTAGTCCAAAAACACGAGCTACAAGAAAGCATGACAGGAACAGAGGGAAAGGAATTATGCAGTCAGGAAAAACAAGATGATCCCCTCCCAACAAAATTGTGGCAGGAAAGCAGAAGAGGAAATCCCAAGAATTAGTGAAGCACCCCACTATTTAGGTCGTCCCTTTGCTCACTGAGATAGATGTGACGAAGGAAGAAGCAAGTCACAGTGTTGGCGACAATTTAGCACAAGCAAAGAAATGCTGCATCAATGAACTCCAGCCAAAAATCTACAAAAAGTTCTCCTTCTTGGAAAACGCCAGATCATCCATCTACTCAAGTAACAGCAACATTCAGGGCTTACAGACACTACTACATCCACTAGTCTCCTCTACCCATGTGATAGGCAGCCCCTGGCAAATTCCTGCCACAATGGAAGGAGCATCAAGACGAAGACTGAACTCAGTTTCTACCACAACCAAATCTCCATCGACTACAAGGCAACACAAGCAAATCATTCAGGTAGAGGTCCATGCAGCACATGGGCAGGACCCAGTGGTCCAGGAGCCTGATCCTCTCCAACAAAACAGGAAGTGTCACAATGCATCAGCCCTCAGAAAACTCATTGCCCCCAGGTACCTAGTACACAACATCACATCCAGACTTAGGTGGTCATTATGACCCTGGCGGTATTACAACCGCAGGGCCAAAATGACGGGAGCACCGCCAACAGGCTGGCGGTGCCTCCCGGCGTATTATGACCGCGGTGGTTTATCGCTACAATGGCCCCGGCGGATGTAATCCGCCAGGGCAGCGCTGCTTGCAGCGCTGCCCAGGGGATTATGACTCCCCGACTGCGAGCCTTTTTCTGGCAGTCTGAACCGCCAGGAAAAGGCTGGCGGTACGGGGAGTTGTGGGGGCCCCTGACAGGGCCCCATGCTGCTTTTCACTGTCTGCTGTGCAGACAGTAAAAAGCGCGACGGGTGCAACTGCACCCGTCGCACGCCCGCAACACCGCCGGCTCCATTTTGAGCCGGCTCCCATGTTGCGGCCCCCATTGGTTTCCTCCCGCCGGCCCAGCGGGGATGTCCAAATGGGCACCGCTGGAGTGCGCCCGCATTGGCGGCCGCACGGCGGTTACAGCTTGGCGGGCGGCTGAGGCCCATAATCTCAAAAGCATCTCTAATAACTTCTGAAAATCAAAGTCACTTAGTCCCTCATTATGAACACGGCGGTCCGTTCCGCACCGCCGGCGGTGGAGATAAACACCACCAACAGAGGAGCGGGCCGGACCGCAAAATAATGAACCAAACGAAAGACAGGGATCCCGAAAACCACGCCGGTAGAGGAGTGCCAATGACGATGGCAGAGTCCGCCACAGGCCGATGGAAAGGCCCAACCTGCCCTTCAAATAATGAACCACCATTCCGCCACCAGTTCCGGGGCAGGAACCACTGCCACGCAAAGCCAGGTGGAAATTAATCAAATCCAATGAAACACTCACCGGAGGCCCTCGCAACAGGCCGAAGCAGACATGGATAGAGAGCTGCAGATCATGCCAGCCCTGCTCCTTGCCAAATAACTCCACGACCAAGACCGCCGACGAAGACGATGACGGTAAGTCCCGGAACCTATGAAACAAGGGAGGAAAGGGCACAGTTATATACCCACCCACCCTGAACCCCCCCCCCCACCCTTCACAGCAGCACAGGTCATACACCCCACAGCAAGAGGTACTCACCCGACACAAGGCAAATCCAACTTGACCATAGTACATACTAATGCCCCACACCCATAAACAATGAAACGAAAGCCCAGGGTACAACAGTGTGCCGCCAAAACAGACGTGTGAGTGGAGGCAGAGGCAGTGGATGTATGTGGTGTAGGGGTGCAGGTGACTGGACAGTATGCTGTGGTGTGGTGGATGTGTGATGGGTGGGTGTTTTGGTGCGTTTGTGTGTTTTTGGAGGAGGCGGGGTGGACACAGTGGGAGAAGACAGGCAACTAGTGTGGATGTATGTTGTGTGGGTGCCTGCAAGTCTGGTGAGTGTGCTGCAATAGTCAACTACAGTAGCTGTGGTGAGTGCAGGTGTGGTGTATGGGGTGCATGTATGGATGTCTGCTATTGTGGTGAGTGCAGTAAGAGGAGCAGCAACAGCGACTGAAGGTGCAGTGCATGAGGGTGTGGATGTAGAGGGGACAGACAGGGAGGTGGAAGAGGTGGGCACATTGGGGCACTGGGGGAAGTGGATGTTGTGTGTGCATGTGTCTGTTAGCTGTGTGAATGCTTGTGGTGGGAGGTGTGGTGCTTGTGTTTAGAAGTGTGCTTCTTGTGTGTTGATGTGCTTGACTGCGTGTCTCAATGTGTGCTTTGGACAGGTGAAGGGAGTGGGGTGCTGGAAGGGGTAGAGGAGGTTGGAGGGGGGACGGAATGGCCAAACTGGCTGCTGTCCAAGAGGAGGCCAGAGCCTGAAAAGATCTCTGTAGGGCAGACACGCCACCGTGAATGCCATCCAGATAGGCATTTGTCTGCTGCACCTCTGATGCTAGCCTCTGGATGGCATTGACAATGGTTGTCTGCCCTACAGAGATGGTTCTCAGGAGGTCAATAGCCTCCTCCGTGAGGGCAGCAGGGCTGACTGGGGCAGGGGAGGAGGTGCCTGGGGCGAAGGAGATATCCACCTTTCTGGGTGAGCGAGTATGGGCAACTCGGTGGGGAGTAGAAGGGAGGGCAGTGATGGAATGGGGGTGGCAGAAGATGTCACTGTAGTGGTGTGGCCACTAGGTTCCACCACCGCCGGGGAGCCCTGATCGGAGGAGGTCTCGGGGTCACTACCTCCAGTGGTAGTTGCCTCCCCTGTGGAACTCCCCTCACCCTCCCACCCACTGGTCCTTTGGGCATCAGATGTCTCTGCCTCCGAGGATCCATAGGCCGCTGCTTCCCCACTTGCCGGTGCCTCAGCTCCCTCGCCAGATGTTGCTGCTGTACCAAACCAACACAAGAGAACAGGGATGGGGAGACAAAACAGGGGAGACAATTGTAAATAGCTGAATTGAGGTACATAATGGCCAGACATACACCCACCCAGAAGACACACACAACAGGCAGCACCGTTTACTATGCCCATTGCCATGCCCCTGACTACTGACCAGAATACTGCTCTACACCCATCCCCTGGACTACCTAAGGAGGCGACATGTAGGAGACCTGACAAAGACACCCCTACACCCTTTGGGGACCATAATGTACATGGACACCAGTCAGAGTCCCTGCCTATAAGCAGCATGAACCCTAATGCACAGACAGACATCCTTCTAGACTGAAGTTTGTGACATGAGTACTCACCCCCTTGTGACTGCTGTGCAGCCTTCAAGCGCCCATCCAGGTCTGGGTACGTCACTGCCAGGACACGTCACATGAGGGGGGGTCAGTGCCTGACGGGCACCCCTTCCACGTTGGGAGGACTTCCCCAGCTGGGCTTCACAGATCTGATGCGCCCAGCGCCGCAGGTCCTCCCACCTCTTTCTGCAATGGGTGCTCCGCCGGTTGTAGACACCCAGGGTCCGCACCTCCTTGGCGATGGCATGCCAAAGTGCCCTCTTCTAGTGGGCGTTGACCTCAAAGGGTGACACAGATATGGAACACAGAGGTCAGGCCCTTGCAAGATAGGTACAGCTGGCTAATTGTCCACTCTGGGACTGACAGTACTCTCAGACTTACAGGCCATACGAACGCAGCATGCCATGCACCACAGCCCATGCAGGCTCAGAGGTGCACACATATGTCCATTCAACACCATCCATTAGACCCAAACAGTGCCCCCCAAACCCAGACTCACCTGTACCTCTGGCCATCCGTACATTTTTGCGTTCAAGGGCAAGACCCCGTCCACTAGCCTCTCCAGTTCCTCCTGGGTGAAGGCCTTTCCCCTGAGGCAGGCCACATCAGTACACACAGTGGAGTACCTGTCCGCACGAGATCAGGGAGTCAAGTGAATAATAGATAATGAAATTGCGTACTTACCGCGGCGGTGTGCACCGTCACCGCTGGCGGTAATCATGATACGCCAGGATTTCCCATTGGCATCCTTATCAACCAATGACGGTGCGAACGGCGGTAAACACCACCTTACTCTGTGACATCAACCGCTAGCAGTATGAGGTCACTTCCTCAACGAAAGGCCTAGATTACAGTGGGCAGACATTTTGGCAGTAACTACGCATCTATAAATAAAAATAAAAATTTGCACAATGCAGGCCCTACTAGCCACATGAAGCACCTAAGCATGTGACCATTCTGTAATATACCACACATAAAAAACTCTGTTCCCTCATTGTGGTGTAGATGTAGATCTGTCAAGAAGCAGTTAATGTTGAGTCACTACAATGAACTATGCAGTGCACAAATGATGACAATGTGTACCTATGTATGTGTGTTCATCACACCTTTTTGATACCCGTCGTAGGTACTGACCCTTGTGGCGAGGAAGGGCACCATCGGTGTACAGACCACTTGTGGATATGAGGACCATGGTGGAGCGTCAGATCATAATCAATTACAGACTCACATGTGCAACAATTCAGGAACTTTGTGCTTTACTGGATCCTGCACTAACTCTGGGAAATCATAATCAGCATACCATCCCTACTGAAGTGCAGGTGCTCTCCGCACATTTCCTGGCCACGGGCTCATTTCAAGTGACAATGGGCATGGGTGCTGGAATTTCACAGCCAATGTTCAGCATGGTACTGACAAGATTTCTAAATGCATTTGTACGACACCTGCAGTCCTATGTGAGGTTTCTCCAAAGTACTGACCTCCCTGCCATCAAGTCTGAATTCTATGCCTTTGCCAACATACCCCATGTTATAGGTGCCATAGATGGCACCCACATACCGATCATCCCCCCAAGAGTCAGTGAACAGGTGTACAGAAACGGAAAGAACTTTCACTCCATGAACATCCAATTGGTATGTACTGCATACCAGTATATCTCACATGTGAATGCCATGTTCCCAGGTTCAGGCATGATTGTGTTGAGGAACAGTAGTGTGCCACAGATGATGGAACAACTCCAAGAGAACAGAGAGTGGATCATAGGTAAGTGTGTCTGTCACTAACTGACACATAGCAGACAGCCAGGCTGTATGACTAAGGGGCTTAACAATGACGACTCTGTATTGCACCTTTTCTAGGTGATTCTGGCTATCCAAACTTGCGTTGGCTCCTGACCCCAGTGAGGAATCCCAGGATGGATGCAAAGAGGAATTACAATGAGGCTCATGGACGTACTAGGAGGGTGATTGAGTGCACAATAGGTCTCCTGAAGGCTAGCTTTGTTTTCTACATATCTCTGGGGGTTCCCTCGCCTATGGGCCTGAAAAGGTGTGTAGAAAAGTGGTGGCCTGCTGCATGCTGCACAACGTGGCAGTGAGACATTCTATCCCCCTCTTGGAGGTGGAGGATGCTGTATGTCCTGACCAGCTACCTCAGAGAGGGGAGGAGAGTGATGGCGATGATGAGGAAGGGGAAGATGTAAATTCCAGGACCCAACTGATACAACTCTACTTCCAGTAACTGTGTGGGAATTTGGGCTGACATTGGGGTTTGTGACACATATTGTCAGTGTGCTCAGTCATATAAGGGGGGTTGATAATGATAGGTAAAACATGGTCCCGTTCTGCATAATACAGATTGATATTTTCTGCATTTACTCAGGGCCCACATTTAGGCACACAGGATTCCCTTCATGCACAGATTTGACAATAAAGTAGTTATCAGCCAGTTGCTTCCATACTTCACTTTGTTCACAATTTAACACAGGGGACAGTGTTACAGGTGTGATATGTGTTTTATTGGTTGCAGGGAGTGAATAATGTTATTTACAGTGATGGTAAGTCGTAAGGGGTGGGTGTCCTCAAAACCAACATGGTGGCAGCCTTGTTGGTAGTAATGATTGGTTCATCTTTTCTTACATTAGTTCATATTGCCTCTTAGCAATGTGTGGTGGCTGATTGAGTGGGATGGTTGCTGTGCAGATTGTCGCGGAGTTACTTCTTGAAGGGGGCCTTGATCTTTGCTGGGGTTCGAGTGCCATATCTTGGCCTGAGGGTCCGTTTGGGTGCCTGCTGTTGATCTTCAGGGGATGACATTGTAGGCCCTGGGGTTCCCTGTGAGGATAGTTCCTGGGATGTTTCTGCTGATGGTGTAATCTCATGGTGGGTGTCCGGTGCTGTAGTGGGGGCCTCCTGTCCTGTGTGGGTGTCAGACTGGGTTTGTACCAGCTGCAGCAGTGCTCCTGCTATGGTGGCCATTGTGGCGATGTGCTGTTTCCGCTGCTCCATGGTCTGTTGGTGGTGTTCCTGCTGCATCCTCTGACTGTACTCCAGGGTGGACACAATCTGTGCCAACCTTTCATGGATATTCTGGTAGGCCCTCAATACCTCTGATATCACATACTGGGCTGCTGCATTCATTGTGTGGCCTCCCCCCTGGCCCACTGCCACCCTTGCACTTGCCCTAGCCCCCTGTGCCTGTGTCTCCTGCACATGACTGGCAGTACCACTTGTACTGGGGCCCTCACCTTCTTGCATGTTGGGAGTTGGAGACTGTGGCCTCTGTACCTGTGTTCTACCAGTCTGTGGCCTGGATACACTGGTGTGGGGATGCTTGCCCTGGGCTGCTGGTCTTGACTGGGTGGTAGGGGTGACAGTGGTTTCCTGGGTGGGGCTGCTGCCTCGTGACAGTCCAGGATTGTGTGAGGGGCCTGCCTGCTGATCAGTGTCCAGGGATCCTTCACCAGTGTCCTGTGAGGTGCCTCTGTCTCCCTGGGGGGCACTGGCACTCCTTGTCCCGTCCGTTAGGGTGGCATGGGTGGTGGTGCCTGTTGGGGACATAGACATGTCTGTTACAGCTGCATGAACGTTTGAGGTGAACAGGACTGGGCTATTTTGTGCTGGGGTTACTTTCAACCTTTGTGATGTTGACACTGCATTTAGCGTCGACTGTGGGGTTGCATTGTGGTGGGGGGTGTTGTTCCATTGTGGGTACTTGCAGGAGTAGGTGGCTGTGCACAGGGGGAGGGGTGTGGGCCTGTTTGTGGGTTTGTGGTCATGCAGTGGGGGTGGATTTAGTGGCTGATGCCTGGGTGGGGTGTTGGTCCTGGTGGGTGTGGGTGGGGTGGAGTTTTGCATGCATTACAGTTATGGTGTATATGGGGTATATGTTGATGACTTACCCGAGTCCATTCCTCCAGTGAGTCCAGTGAGTCCCTCAGGGTGCAGGATGGCCAGTACCTTTTCCTCCCAGTCTGTGTATTCTGGTGGTGTTGGTGGCGGTCCTCCCCCACTCTTCTGGACTGCAATGTGGTGCCTTGATGCCATGCCCCTGACCTTCCCCTGCAGGTCATTCCATCTCTTCCGGATGTCGTCCCAGGTGCGTGGATGGTGTCCCACTGCATTGACCCTGTTCACAATGGTCTGGCATAGCTCCATCTTCCTTGCGATGGGTGTGTACTGCACCTCGGCCCCGAATATTTGTGGCTCCACCTTCAGGATCTCGTCCACCATGGTCCTTAACTCCCTTTCTGTGAAGCGTGGATGTTTGGGGTGTGACATGGTGAGTGCAGTGGATGGTGTCGGGGCTGGGAACGCGGTGAGGGTGCTCTTCTTTGGGTTGGTGTGCATCTTGTGTATGCTGGCGTTCGGTGTCTGCCTCTGGTGCACTCCGTCTTCTTGGCCTGGTTTCGTTGCAAAGGATTGTGGGGTATGTCTATGGGGTGTTTTATGGGGTTATGGATGTGTGTCAGGTGTGTGGGTTACACGCTTATCCAATGTGTGCACTTCTTGCTGTTAAGTCCACTTGCCGCCCGTGGCGGTCGGAGCCGCCAATGGTCGTCCGGCCTCCAGTGTCCGCCAAGGTGATTTGTGCATCATTATTTGGAGGGCAGGATGTGGGTGTGCTCGGTGGTGGCGGGGTGGGGGGGTCTGGGATTCCCGCCGACAGGGTCATGGCGGGGAGTGGTGGTCTGGTGATTTTTGCCAGGGTTGGGATTGTCAATCATTATATGGCGGGTTTCCATTCACTGCCAAAGGCGGACTTCTTTTCACCGCCGCCACGGCGGTTGGCAGTGTTTCCTGCTGTGTTCATAATGACCGCCTTAGTGTCTCTGCTCTCAGAGAGACAGAAGGCAGTGGAAGTCCCCACAGCAGAGGACGAAGAGATACTATCGTACCTGGATACGCAATAGTGGTAGGACATGGTGACTGCATACTCTCAGGACTCCTCCCCAGCTCATAGAGCTACCCCTAGTAAAGCATCCTGCTCAACAATATATAAACATGAAAAGGGCACCGTCCCAGGAAGGGACACAACTGAAAACTCCAAGGAACCAAATGCAGATGGTACATAGGCATCCTTACTGAAAACCATGCAGCTCCCAGTTGAAGCTCTCCAATATCAATCAGATAAAATGGACTTCCAACTAACACTACTCAATACACCAGCAATCTTTGTAGCAGGACTAGATGGGAAAGTAGGAGACTTGAAACTTCTCTTCATGCAGGCATAAACTGATCTGGCTAGCGCACAGGTCAAATGCACACGTGGTCCGGTTATAGACAAATTATCCTCATTACCGTCCATGCTCAGCAATATGTGCGCGTCCCTGAAACTGGGGGCTTCCAGCAATCTTCCCCAGTCCTATTTCAAAGCTGGTACTCCGGCCCAAGAATTGTCTGAAAACCGGCAAGATGCAGCAAGGAGCACAGTGCATGCCCAGGGAGCAAGGAACCATGTCCAGCAACTAGCCAACCATCTGGTGCCATTTAATGTGGAAACACCAATCATCTCAGGCCTGGTTGTTGGCAATGCTCAGCTTCTGGGAAATATTCAACCACTTGATGGCCCTGGGGACGGAAAAATGAATGCCAAACAAATATGGGCACAAAGGAGAAAAGGCCACAATAAGAAACCTCTAGGAAACAACAAGAACATTGCCCTCATCTTCAAGCTAGGGCCCGGCTCCACACCCAGCATCTCAGCAACAAAGAATTGCCAAGCTGCAGTGACTCCATCGATACCAGGGTCCAAGGGGGACACCAACAACAACAAAAACCCTTAGCAAGGAATCAACTGCCAACACAGAGCAGAGCTGAACAAATACAGTTAAACAGTGAGGAGGTTTGAACAACACAGATCCTGTCCTTGTTCTTGCCCTAACAATAGCACAGGAGGCCCGCACAACAGGGTTTGCTCGTAAAGAGCAAGCACCCATCGGAAGTGAGCCAGAAGAAGGAGCGGCTCTCCCAACACCAACACTATTATGACTTGAGATATCTACATCAGCTGTGCTAGCTGGTGAGACAGAAGAAGGGGCAGCCACACCAAACATTAACACTGCTATTTACAAACTTGTGCCTGCTGTGCAAACTGCAGAGAGCCATGCCAATGGAGTAGACAATGTATTTGTATGTCGCAACTTTCCGGTCTACAATGCTGACTGCGCATCATTGCAGGAATACATACCTTCCAACCTTTCTCTCCAAAAGGGAACAGCTCAGAATATGACGACTTGTAACAGAATCAGGTCCAAACAAGTATCACAAGTTACAGACAGCTGGCATGAGCAAAACAGCCTCTGGGACTAGAATATGAGTGAAGTATTCAACCAATAACTTCAAAAATTGGAGACACCTACCGAGAAGATACCAACACTCTTATGTTATGGCCGCTCTATAAATCAAGAGGCACAGGAGACATTCTGAACAGGGATAACATTCTCCTGCTGCTTTCACATATTCCAACCACTGCTGGTCTGTGCACAAACAGACCTCCTGGCGATGACTCACTCGCCAAGATGCATCATCATTGCAGGAAGCGGCTAAGGCCACATGGAGGTCAAGCTCAATTGCTCAAATTATTTTTTGCGTAAAGAGCCACTTTCGAGAGATGGGGCATAAGCACCACCAAATACAGTGAAGTTGGGTATCAGGGTATCCACTCTCCTTATTAACCGTTGACCATAACATCAAGCCCTGGGCTTCGGTCAATCAAACTCGCTCCGTCCTCAAGGGTGCCCTGGGGTACTGTCTGAGGAATTCAAGGATGACATCAAGTACCATCTCATATTCACTGCAGCTGCCTAAATGCAACAGATTTCCAACATCTTAACAACAACCCTAGGTGGCTCTCCAGCACAATCAACAATCGTAATGGGTCCCAGTGACAAATCCCAGAAAAAAAAGGGACACCTCAATAAGTAAGGACACTGCATCTCTGTACATGGAACTAGAATGGCCTCCTTGCTAAAACATTGGATCAATACTTCCTTTAGTATATCAGCACTTCAGATATTATACTGATGCAGGAAACATGGCTAGATGAACCATTCCACGTGCAGGGTTGCCTGTGTTCTTTCACACCAGCAGTTAGAAAGGCAAAGTACGGCCATTTGCAGGGTGGCCTTGCCATATGTCTCTCAATTAACCCAGTCAATGTCACCCCTTGCTTCTAACTTTCCATCTATCACTACTGTTAAAATCACCATAACTGAGAATGCGCCCACAGTAGATGTATTAATTGTAAATATCTACATCCATCCCAATTTCAAATCTAAGGTCGCCACTCAGCTGGCTGAGCAGCTTGAGGATTACATAGGTAGCAGAAAAATTGTTGAAACTGCAAATATCATTGTCTCAGCTGATTTCAACCTACATTTACTTGGAGCCTCCACTGACAAAGCAGCAGCCACACCTGGGGAATTCAATGCAAGGGAATAACAAGCATGGGCAAGTAACAACAACAAGCATGGCTCTACTTAACACCCTAGAACAATTGCAATTAAGAGCCCTGAGTGGAAGATTCTGGGATGATTTCCCACCAGCTGCCTCATACTTCTCAGCAACCAACTCCACAACAATAGGCTATTCTTTTGTCTCTTTGCCACTGTTCGAACAAGTTGTCTTGTACCATCTAGGGGACATAGGCAAAAGCGATTGTCACCTACAGGAGATAACTCTTCTATTGACAGTCCCCAATCCCAACAGAACAAGAGACTCCTTCAATACCATCTTCACTACAAACAACAAACGAGTTAAATGTGACCAATCAAACATTGAACGATTATCCCAATTGGCAATGGCATTGGCAGCGGAACTGAGAGTCACAAGCAGAAGTGAGGGGGCAAAGTGGGAATTGTTAACTACTACGCTATATGACAGGTTTGCAGCATCTGTTTCCACTCAACCTCACTCAGCTCTTTCAGTAGCAATATCCATACCACAGGAATAAACAGTCAAACTATGCAAGCTCAAAAGAAAAATTAACACCACTATAAGGAACCTCCGAAGTAGGCACGGTAACTCAGTCCTGCAAGGAGCTCTACATCATCAAAAACAGATACTAAGCAAGCTTAAGTGGTCGATCAACAGGTTACATGAAGAAGACTTATGGGCTAAACTATATATGGATGCAAAGTGCAACACCGCATGCTTGTGGCACACAATATGCAAACTTTTGAGCCCCACACACAGTGGCATTACATCTCAATACTGGAAGATGTCTGGGCACAACAACTTGGCAACCTCTTCAACTGCCATCATGAGACTCCCGTCTCCCACGAAGTGCCAAGTCAAGGGCTGACCAGCACTGGTATACCTCGCCTCCATATGTGCTCTTCGGAGTCCTCATTGGTCACAACCACAACACCAGCTCTGGACGCTAACGGAACGAGGCTGATAAACGACCAGATAGCCAAGGGAAGGAGGAAAAGAGCCTCAGGACCAAATGCCCTTCCTCCTGCAGTCTTCAAACACAACAGAGTTTTCTCGGTCAAAACATTAGACCCTCTCTACCTAGAAATCAGCTGCACCTACACAATTCCATTGTCCTGGAAGGGATCGATAATCTTACCCATCTTTAAAAGCGAGGACAGATCACTCCCAAATAATGACTGCTTAATTGCCCTAATTGACAATGAAGCAAACTACTTTGCGAAACTCTTGTGGGTGCATCTGTTAGCTTGGATAACCGAAAAGAGAATAATTTCCTATACTCATAACTGGGTTCTAAAAAGCAACTGGTACATCAATGAATATCACTGCTATCATGCTTCTCATTGACAAAGCAAAGGCACAAAAACAGCAGCTACATCTGTGCTTCGTGGATTTTAGGGCTGCCTTCGATTATGTGGAGAGGCAGAGGCTTTGGAGGAAATTAACAAACTGGGGCATCCCTCAATCCATTTTAGACCTAATGATACCTCTACAGATGGAAACCGGTATAAGGATCAAACTGGGCACAGGTACACACCTTTCAAGACGGATATCTACCACCAAAGGGTTGAAACAGGGTTGCGTCTTGGTCCCCACACTGTTCAACCTGAACTTAGCTGATCTGGCAGGGGCCCTTGATGACACCAATCCACATACTCTGATAATTGGGGACAAGAGGCTGCCATGCCTCATGTATGCGGATGACCTTGTATTGATAAGCCACACCAAGATAGGGGTCCAGCGACTAATATATGCCACCCAACAATATTCGGAAGCTAACTCTTTGACTACAAATTTAAAAAAAACTCACACAATGTCAATTGACAACAAGCAGAAACTCCCCACAGGTGTGTTATTGGGGCAGACACTGCTCCAGCAAGTGCACAAATACAAGTATCTTGGGGTCATCATTGACAAGTCAGGCAACTTTGCGCAACAAAGAGGCAGTATCACAGGAAAAGGACTGGCCTTAGCAGGCAGTACTTTCAAAAAGATTAAAAACGGAATTGAACGGACCATTGTTCACCCCACTCCTAAAGATAATAAAAGCAAAGCTCCTGCCCACAATAACCTATGGGGGCGAGATTCAAAGAGGAAAAGATGCGCAAATTTTAGATCGCACAATAGGCAAAGTTTACAGGATCATCTTGAGCCTTCTGAAATACATTTCTCCCGCCCAAATTAGATTTGAGTTCGGTCTGTTGAACCAATCTCTGGCAAGACAAGGCACATACATAAACTTTTGCAGTAAAGTCCGGGGAGCTGCTCCAGACTCAATTACCAGCTATGGCTGGAGCTCCAGCAGAAGAATGCCTCACTGGCCAGAGTCTATTTGGAATACTCACCGGGAAGACAGGGCTCACTGATCTTTGGGGGATACAAACTTCACAAAGCATCTTCAAAAAAGCAGTTTGGAGGTCAATCAGGGTCTAGTCCTTACTGGAGAACAAAGCAACCTTCTCAAGTGGGGCTCATACCTGGATGACACTGAACACTTGCACAACCTTGGCACTACAGGGATATCTTAGCCTTGGTTTCTCAATGCACACTAAGGAGCTGTTTTTAAGGTACCGGTTGGGGCTCCTACCATGTGAATTAAACTTAGCAAGTTGGCTGAGAGACCCAGCAAACACAACCTGTTGCCTGTGTGCCGCTGGCATTGAAGATCTTCAGCATCTGCTTTGCACTTGTGAAAAACTTGCACCAGTTACCAAAAAACAACAGTGGCCAAAATGACAACGCTGTTAAGGCAACTTGTTTTAATGAACTTTTCGTGTCCCTTTACCTCATTTAGTATTTTTTAGGTTGCAACAGAGCCAATAAGACATGCAATCAAGTTGAATACACTTGAACAAGACAAGGACACTGGCTCCCTTTTGCTACTTACTGTCCGCCGCTATCCTGAATGGGCATATTAGCTGACAGGCGGTTTTTAGAATCCCCTTCAGGGGCTATGGAATATGAGATTTTATGCTATTTTATAATCTGATTAAGTCAAATAAAGTATCTATCTATTTATATTACTAATCTATTACATTTGTTGGTTTTATATTTTATTCTTTTTAATAACAGCAAATACAAATCTATTTACATTTCTGTTTGAAGAGCCTGGCTGCACAAAACAATGAGCTTGTGTTTATATGCTGATTTTGGAAGTAAAAATGTAATGGATTTTATTAACTAATTCAATATGATTTTGCCTCATTTATGGATGGAAGTGTGTTCTAATACCTCTTGTAATACGTGTCTGCTGTATCCCAATTTGTGTTGGCATGCAACTGTTTCCCTTATTGGCTGTGCTAATGTTAGTTCAATATTAATTTCTATCTTTCTCCCATGATTCATCATCCTGTTCTGTGTCTGAAAGACTTTGTTGAGCTGAGAGTGTTCAGTCACATCTTGAAATCTTCAGATTGTAGGCAGAGAGAATACAATGTGAGGTCACCAATACCAGCCTAATCACAGCGGCAACATACCTTATATTTTTTGCAGGGCTGTTGTAAAAGTCCCTTCAAAAGGGAGCCTTAAGAATGAACTACCTCATACAGAAACTAGCACCATACTAATGAACAAACACAGCAGCAAATCACAATAAAACAGTATTTGGCACCCAACTTATGGCCATCAATGTTCATCCTGAGACAGCTTTGAAATACCAGCCTAAAAGATCATGAGCATCTTTAATTGGTGTTTCATTGATGCTTAAGGAATTTTAGATAGGCATTAGTTTTATGCTCTGGAAACAAACTGGATTACCCTCACAAGTCTTTCTAAGTATTGTGAGTTTCCCATTTTCATGTAATAGTTTGGACCATCATAACATCTTAATATACCTTTAATCTTAATTGAACCTTGTCCTTACTGGTATCTGTCCACAGAGTCTCCCCATGCTGTAATTCCTTACCATGTTTTTATTCCAGATATGCCTCTCCTTGGCATATTATGTCTTAGTGCATGACTTATATGTTGCCGTCAAACATACTCCATCAAAACGGCAATGGAGTATGTTTACTGCCAAGATAATGGTCCTGCATCCGATTTAGATATGGATAGACAAAACTGTTTGGCTATGGCACTGATTACTCCATTACTGCCATAGCCAAACCTCTACAACAGCCTGGCAGAATGAGTGCTGTCGGAGAACTGTGTATATGTTCATCTACCCAAATAGGATGGGCCAGCATATAGTCCATGTTCACTGTCCGTCACCGCCAGACAACCCCTGGTGGTAAAGGACAGTAAAAAAGGAATAATATGCCCCTCACCAAGGGAGATGACTCCCATGGCGAGGGGACCATTTTCTTTTTTCTTTTCAAAATTAAAATCCTGTTTCAGGATTTTCTTTTTGAAAATAGAAAAGACAACTGGTGCAGGGCTCCATCATGTAGCCGGGGCCCTGCATGAAACAGCAAAGAGTATTGACAAAATCCCCTGTGACAGCAGTTCCCGCTAATGCTTTATAAATGACCTCCAGCTTAGCTGTCACTTTTAAATTCGGTGGGCAGTCCCTCTACCAAGGGGATGGAGTAATCTACTCCATCCTCCTGGTAAAACAACAACCTAGTCTCTGAAACATAAATGGGTCCCTTTGTTTTAACATTCTCCCTGGAGTTTATGTGAAAAATAGACAGCATCCACTTTGGCTGATGTTCATCAAGGTTAACGGATGATAACATAAACATGCTGGTTTCCATGGAAATATAAATATTCCTTATTAATTTATTAGCAGCAGTTGATTTAATGTTGCAAAGTCTAACCTGTAAGTTGTCTGCGTTTAGGTCTGCTATAGACAACTTTAGGTGCATACTTCATGCCTTCAACTCATCAAAACTGTACAATATAACTATAGAGAGAGTGGCTTTCTGACATGTGTTCTTCATGATTTGTTATTGCTTCAGTGGGGTTTCCATCAAGGTAGTAGCATTTCATAGATGCATACATTTTTCCATGTGCGCTCCCATTAGTGTTTGGTGGTGGAGCACCAAATAGTTATTTTGTTATGATAGAACCAATGTGTGTTCTTTGTTGTAATTACGCTTCTAGCTCAACATTTTAATTGTTGGTTAATGGCCTCTTTTAAGAAGTGTGTGCTTTAACCTGTCATAAAGATAAAACATTATTCACCATTCTGATTTCACCGTTTTTGTTCACAAAGCTAAGACATGAAGAATAATGGACCTTTTGAAAAAAGTATCAAGTAAGCAATATGTTGCTATGCATGCCTGTTAAGCCCACCATATACACCATAAACGTATTCTTCTGTCTTCTTTTCATAACATTCTTCGTTGAAGGCACGACTTACCTGCATAATTAATGCAGTCTATTTAGCAAAGGGGCCCTACCCTCTGCTTCCATATTGTTAAATTTTGAGATTTGTTTCTGGGACAGCTGGGCCAACACACATCAAGTCATCCAACTAGTACCGAAATCTTCCCCACTGTAACATCCAGGTCAACTGGAATTGCCAACCCTTTTTAATTTTTCCTGCCAATTTCTCTTGCTCATCTACGATCATACTCTATTGTACGTCTACTGTTTCTTTCCCTTCTAGTGTATCAGGAATATACAGACATAATTTGCACTTGTGTTTTTCTCTTCTTTTGCTTACTGCACAATTATGTCAATTGTATTATTGAACCACTAAAATAGACAAACACATCTTATTATAAAAAATATTCTATTGTGAATGAGCTTATATTTTTCCCAAGGTCCCGGCCTTTCGCAGATATTGGACACAGCAAACTGGCAAACATAATTTTTTGTAAACAGCAACAAGAAGCAGGATTTTTCTATACGCACATTCTACCTTTTAATAAAGTGGTATCAGCTTTGATTCTCATGGAGAAATGTAAATGGGGAAGAATAGAAATAGTTGTTTCAGAAGAAGAATACTTAACCCTTCAGTACAGGGATAAGGTCTGAGGACTCTAACCTCTACCTTTAAATTTGCAGGTCACAAATGTAACATTTTCATGACTGATGAAAACATGTCCATACGCATTACTGGGCCTGGTGCCCTACAAATCTCTCCAACAGAAGGAGAGTTTTTTCTCAACCAGACAACCTATTTTGCATGTGTGCTGATTTGCACACTTATCTATCACTAATTGCTATAAGACCATACGTTCCCCTGAATTAGAACCTACTAGTTGCATGTAGGATGACCTAGATACTGAGTGAAGATGAGAACAAAAGTGAAAGAGGTCTCTTTAAGGAACTCCACTCAACATACTGGAATGAGGATTAAGCTAGAGTCCTACCCATAAGAGAAGGGATATAAGGCTGGAAAGCAGGTTGATACTATTCCTGACCAATTCCATCGTCAGAGTGATTAAAGACATCTCTGGGCGAAATACATTGGTGTACACATTATTTAGTGCAGAGATGCTGGATGGAATCAGAGTATCAGCACCTCGTCACCAATTAAAAGACAATATGTAATGAGACCCATATTGTACTTTGGACTGCATTTTGAATCCCATTTGAGACCTAGGGGATATATGATGGTGAAATTGTTACAGGTATTCAAGGTAGTTAAGAAGTCCTGTAACAGAAGGAAGCATGTGTCAGGAGAGTGTCGCCTTTGATTTGTAAGGTAACGACCTCCTGGCTGCGCAATGATCTGAAACTGTTTGGTAGTCATACAGAAAATTCTCCCACACTGAAGAAATTTCTGCATTAGAAAATCCCATTGCGAGGGCAAAACTTCACTATGCTTTATTACTTAAATCAACAAAATGAACTTACCCTCACATTTCTTTGAGGGCCTAATTTGTACTTAAGTGTAAACAAAAGCGTGACCAATTGGGGCTGAAATTGAAACCGTGAAGATAGTAGAAGATGAATGTCTCATCAGAAATAAGAGCTGAAAAAGACTCAAGAAGAGCCATATTCTAAGTCATCTTTGAGGAGGGCAGAATAATGACTGCAATAAAGGAGCTAACAGCTGGAACCCCCTCTGTCTAAACATGGTAACTTCTGATGTATTCAAGCATCTTTGAGAATGGTAGGAAAACATCCTAGCTCAAACCTTCACAGAGGACCTGGCAACTGTTCAGTAAAGGGACAGGAGTCCTCCACCATAGATCACTACAAGTGTCAGTAGGAGAGGTTAGGCACAGATGTTGACAACGTAACCATTAAGCAGCATCTCCCTTATGCTGGGTCCTGCAGCAAATGTATTAACAAAATGCGCTGATGATATCCACTCAATCTAAATTGTTTTGTGTCGGAAGATGAATGTCCCAACACTCCAATCACACAGTCTTGTCTAAAGTGGCCATGGGGTAAAACGCTTTTTCAGCAACAACAGTTGTTCATTCAGTGGGCCTGTTGAAAAAATAAATTACCTGTCTTTGTATGTTGTTCATGCCAATTTATTGCATTATCCTTTCTAAAAAGTTATAAAAATCTTGAAAGTATAATTGTCAATACATATTCATTTAGCTCTGTTAATTTTATTGTTGTTTTCATGCAATTAAAAACATTATCTATTTATGAGAAGATAGTTCCCTGCGTTATATTCTGTTAATAAGCATATCCTCTCAGAAATAATAATTAGCATAATTTCAAAACATTGAAAATGTTTGTGCGTTGCAATCAGCATGCCTTAAGGGTCGAATTCACACCAGACTAAATATGTACATGTTAAATGGTTGAAATATAAGCTGCAGAAAGTTTAAACAACTACGAGAATGCCTGTATCTTGACAAAAGAAATCAATTGAAGATCATGTCAGAACCAGCCATAATTGTCCATAATTGTGAGCAATCTTTTCATAGATATACTTACAGTTCTGTGTGACCATTTAATACCGGAGTATGGGTCAAATGTACAGCTATCTGGTAGCAAATTACTGGTTGCAAATTGTGACCAATTCTTTTGCTACCCGTAAAGGGTTTTGGAACCGACATATCTCTGAATCTGAATCGTATTGGGTCACAATCCAGCCTACTTCAGAAATATTAATGGTGTAAGTTGCAAATTGGGACTTGCAACGATTGGAGGCTGTCACCAGGATGGAGTCCTGTTCTTGGCCAGTACACCACCATGTCTGTGACTGCTTTTCGATAAAGTAAACTCTTTTATTAAATGCAAGTGGTTTTCCTTAAAAGAAACGTGGTTGCGTTAATAAGAAAACTTTACTTTTTTTTACTATTTTAACAGTTGGTGTGGTCTCATTATAGGAACGCCTACAACATGACACTTCCCAATAAAGAGCTGTATCCATTTGCAATCCCATTATAGGAGTTGGAGAAACTTTTCTGACTCCTAAATAAAGGAATTAGTGCATAAGAAAACGTATATTGACTGTCGCAAATGCTGAATTGGAGCATTTAAATACTTAAAAAATCTGATCTAAGTAAAGTAGTATAATTTTATATACACAAACTTTGTCAAGTTTATTTTTTTTAAAGCAGGTGAGAAATTCAACAAATGGAATGTGCTATGAAAAGTATTAGTAAAATATGTTCTTTGCATGACAATTTCACTGACAAAGACTTGTAGCAAAATTCTCTGCTAAAACATTATTTTGTTTGAAATGTCATCCTCTTACAGAGCTCAGTGAAGATTACCATTTTTGAAACTTTATAACATTGCAAAGTCTTTGACTTTGTACACCTTTGCAACCAGAATTTGAATTTAATGTACGCTTTATATCGGTTTGCCTATTTTGGGGCCAAATCTATGAGTATCTGGTTGCAAAATACTGGTTGCATGGTGCAACCAGTGATTTTGTGAGCAATCAAGAACTATGTACTTATACAGCGGTTCTTATCCTGTGATCTAGGGACCCACGGGGGTCCGCATCATATCCTTTCAGGGCCTGCAGCAGGTTAGAAAATTAAATTGCATTAGCAGACTAATAAAGTATATATAGGAAACCAAATGTTTACATTCAAAATGTTCTGTAAGTGTGAAGGAACTTGAAATTAGTGGCTTTCAATTATGGGCCACATTTAGCAAACATTCAGGCAATGCAAAGCAGCAAGCCACCTTGTTGTACTGTGCTGAGTGAAAGGGCAGGAATGCATCATATTTATCAATATACGTGCATTCCTGTCCTTTCCTAGCCCTGGCTCACTTTTGGCTGCTTAGCACCATTTCAGGCACCCTTGAGTCAGGTTGCAAGGGATCCATGTGTTGCAGGCAGTAATGTTTTTGTGCATGAAGGAATACCTTCCTGCATAAAAACAATCCTCTGAGGCAATGTCCTCTTTTTAAGTGTGCTGAAAAAGGCAGCACACTTGGAAAAGAGGATACAATGAGGAGAAATAAATATGTTTCTCCTTGTGCTTCTGGTGGGCAGACCTACAAGTATGACGTATTCCAAGGTATACCAATGTTGATACATTTGGTAATGTGCCAGAATCCCTGGGTGAATGAGTGGGAACATCCATTCTCCACCCAAGGCACACCTCCCTGCCTCAGAGTAATGCAAAGGCAGCTATTTGTACTGCCTTTCGTTGCTCTAGATTTATCAAGCCACTCTGGGCCACGCAAGGTGGCCTTGCGTCTCTTGATAAATCTCATTTAGGTTTTGCGTCAGGTTTGCAACCCCTTCCATGGCACAAGGGCAATACATAAACTTGGTAAATATGTCCCTAAGCTTGCATCATCAACTTGATTCCTGGGAGCTGCCCTAGAATAGCAGACAAACTATATAATGGACAATGAGTGGGGTCAATTGAAGTGCCGACCAAAAGAGATCCTGAATTAATAGCAAAATAAACAAAGTGATATGCTAGAGTCTAGAAAACTTGTCTTTCAGAATTAAAAAAACACATTTAGAAAAGCTCCAACCTTCCCAACCTTTTGATTCTTTTATATAGTTGTTTGTTAATTAAATATAATATTTCATCATTAGTGTATTTGCTTGATGTACTTATTTCTGTATTTTTATGTAATGTTTTGAAGTTCAAATCATAGAAATTGCTTAAGGCTGGGTCACCGGCTTCCAGTAATGACTCAGTGGAGGTCCCTGGATTCCAGTAATGATTCAGCTGCAGTCCCCAGATTGCAGTAATGATAAGAGAGTACACATTATTCAAAAGGTTAAAAACAGATGTACAAGTAAAGTCAGTTATGAAAAAATCTGAATCACATTGTGGTGCAATCCAAAATACCTCCTGAATATTAATGAGGTAGATCACAGATTGCAACTCACTATCGGCATCAATACAACTTTGGCGGTCTCAGGACTGCCATGTTGGCAGTTGTATCGCTAAGAGGCTGGCGGAGAAGTTCGACAAATTATGACCATGGCGGTATTCCCAACAGAATACAGCCAAAACATCGCCTGCACCGCCACAGTGGTCTGGCCGCCACAGACGACGGTAGCCATCTGCAGGCCGGCAGAGCCCGTGTTTCTGCTGGACAGATTACCAGGTTGCACACTGCAAGGTTTCCATCGCGGTCGCACCACCACAGAAACCAAGGTGGAAACCAACTACATAAAAGGAGACACTCCCCTTCAGGAAGCCATACTCGTCTGAAGCCACCATGGAACCAGAACTAGACGTTTTCCCGCTGCTCCTGCTCGCCCAAAGACTTTGGAATCAGCAACGACGACAACAGCAACCGTAAGTACACACTCTTACCTGTAACTGTTGTATGTGGTCAATTTTGTACGTTCACACAATGTACATTTGGGAAGGGGGTGCAAGGGCAAAACTCACATGTAACAGCACACTAATACGCACACTCACATACAGCCACACACTCGCATATACACAACAAACACACCACGACCACCACACACACACACATACACACATTGCAAACACACACAGGTATGCACGGAAACACTGCACAGCCCCACACTCATACAGTGCCACACAACACATCACAACCACAACACAACCGCACCATCTCCAATCTCTTGGCAGAGACCCACATTGGAGACTACCCAGTTACACATCACACATACATCACAATGTAACACCAACAGGCAAAAAATACACACAAATACACAATCATACTACTTACCGATCGACTTACAAAGAACACTGCATCAAGCATTTCATGCACATAACACGCACACAGTCAAAGCACACAAAGCTACACAACACACCAACAAACACATCTCAACACAAATAATACACAATACTAACACACAAATGTCCATCATACAACACACACCCTACCACTTTCAGACAGAAGCACTGTACACAACCTAACATACTGCCTAAACAACACACATAGCCCAAGCAGAACACACACATGCAGACAAACAACTAATATCAGCCAGGAACAACTTCATACTAGGGAATGAAATGCATGACAAAGATGTAACCAGGAAACCAACTACACGTTTGATGAAATTATTATTACAAAAAAAAAAATCACTGTCAACAACAAAGGCCATGGGTGGACGTGGCTTGGATGCACATGGACTAGGCAGAAAACTCCGGAGCTCTGGGCTGCCGGGCCCCACCCAACCCGTATCTTGCCGTTAAGATCGGGGGCTCCACGGGGTATGGCCTTGATGGTCAAGATGGCGGATGCATGAGAGCTTAGCTCCGCTATGGCCTATACTTTATCCTTAACATCCCTGGCCCTCCGGGAGCTGGAGGTGCCCTACGAAGGTGTTGGGATGACGGGGGCCCCTTGAGCAGGTGACCAATGCCGTTTTTGGGCTCTCTGGAGCCAGGTTGTGCGCGGCGCACGGCACAAGAGAAGTTTACGGGCAGAGTGATCAGAGTGGCGGTGGCAGGAGCACCCTGGCCACAGAGGGGGTGCGGTGCCCCGTGAGGATAAAATAACATGCAGGACACCGCTGGAATGGGCCTGTGGAGGCGGGGCCCGGCAGTCAGAAGAGCCTGAATCAGCTGCGGCCTGCGGGCAAAGCGTGCCAGAGGCTGAGAGTGAGCCTCGAGAGAACCGACCCGACAACGAGGTATGAAGCGGCTGATTCCCCAGTGACCAGGGGAGCGTGCGGCTGGGTGAGCAGGGAGTCCTTTGGGCAGCAACATAGAGGAGATAGCTGTCAGCAAGTTGAGAGGCCTGGTTGAGGAGATTGTAACTGGCGGATTTTGGTGGCATATAACGGGAGGCACCCCAGGGACAGGGCTTACCTGACGATAGGAGTCAGAGTGAGACAGACATCGGCAGAGACTGCAACGGAGGTAGTGGCTTGGAGACAGGGTCCATGCACGGACCGGAGACCACAGGACCTCTTTTGGGGAGTCAGACAACAGGGACTCATGTGCTACCTATACGAATGAGATGGAGAAAAAGACAACGGGTCTCTGGGAGACCAGGTGAGGCTGTGGGACAGAGGTCTGAATGGGTGGCCAATTGTGTTGATTCAGCGAGAAGAGAGGGGCAGAGGGCATGGCCAAGAGGATAACCGGCTGAACTGTGAGTCCAGAACATACCGGTAAAAGCGGGGGGGTCGTTAGCCACCCCAACATACCGGATGACCTCCAAGGGCAGGAAAAGAAGTATAGTGCAAGCCCTTAAATGCGTGGGAGGAGCCATGGTAGACCTGGTGGCACCGCACCTGCAGGCAATGCTGGACAAGATCCTGGGGGCAATAGAGGACACCAAGTAGATGCTCCAGCGGGACATTGGCCAGGTCTCGTGGAGGTGAGCTTGCTCAGGGCAGACCACCAGAAATTGACTGACAGGGTTCAGGAGACTGAGACGGCTGTAGCAGAGCTCTCGCCGGCACAGCGGGAGCTTCGGGCCACAGTTCTCCAGCTCACAGAATGTGTACAGCGGCTGGAATGCAGAGCAGAGGATGCTGAAGGTTGCAATCGCAGAAACAATGTGCGAATCATAGGCCTACCAGAATGCTCTGAGGGCGCGGACATGGTGGCTTTTTTGGAAGGATGTCTAAGGACAGATGTGGCCCTGGAGCTACTTACCCCCTTTTTTGCATTGGAGTGTGCGCACTGAGTGCCGGCAAAGGCATTGGCCCCAGGAAGACCACCTCAAGTGGTTGTGGCCAAGTTACTGCATTACCGGGATAGAAATGTGCTGCTGCGGAGAGCGAGAGAGGCCAGACCCTTCTGGGTGGCAAATGGAACGGTAACATTATTCCTAGATTTTACAGTGGAGGTACAAAACAAACGAGCCTCTTACATATCAGTGAAGAGAGCACTCCGGGACGAAGGGATCCATTACTCCCTCCTGTTTCCAACTAGGCTAAGGGTGGTCACTGCGGATCGCACCACCTTTTTTCAGACTCCAGATGAGGCGTGGCAATGGTTGGAGATGTATAAGGCTGGGGGAAGTACCACTAACAGAGCGGAGCGAGTAGGGTGCCGGGGAGGCAGGGGGCCAAGGAGACAGCGAAGCAAGCCCCGATTGAGAGTGGGGCTCAAAAGGAATCAGCCAAGAAGGCAGCGCTGGGGGCAGTGGCTTCGTTTCAGTGCAGAGATTTATCAGTGGAGGCCAATGGAAGGGATTCCGACCGAGCATCAGAAACATCAAAGAAGGACTCTTGCAGCCCTGATGGGGCTCCCAAACTGACACCCCAAACTGCCAACAAATTGGGCTGATTTTGTTTAGGCTACCCCAGCTCCGTGATGGGGGCTTTGGGTTGAATTGGGGTCCTGTTGGCTGCAGAACCTCCCCTATGGATTCTCAACCGCGGAGGCGTGAACGGTGAGAACACAGATTGACGTATTGTTTTAGTTGTGCATTTGCACCGTTAACTGGGCAGCCTACTGTTGGAGCGGCGCCCTGGGAAATGGGAGTTGGGTTTTGTAGTTTCATGTTATTGTTTGAGCGTGGGAGACTGAACAGTTTTGTCCTGAAGCAGATTGTGGTGACTGGGGAGGGGGAGGCGGGAGCCTGTGGCAGCAGATGCATGGAGGGGTGGGAGACCTCTCCTAACACAATCCATATAAACTGGCGGACTACAAGCTGTTAACTTGGAACATTAGAGGGATGGGGACACTGATCAGAAGGCATAGAGTCTTGACATATTTGAAGAGGAGAGGAGTGCACATTGCCCTACTGCAGGAGACCCATTTTAACTCCAGTGAAGTTGACAAAATGCGACGTAGATGGAGGGGACGGGTATTTGCCACTACATATTCAACCTTTGCACGAGACGCGCAAGTGTGGATAAGAGCAGTGGTCCCGTTCGAGGCTACGTCTGTTGACACTGACCAAGAGGGTAGGTTTGTGATTGTTGAAGGTAGACTACATGGTAAACAGGTGGTACTAAGCTGTGTATGTGTCCCTAATCAGGACCAAGTACCCTTTTTGCAGCACCTCTCGGGCCGACTCACCAGGCAGCTGGGGGGATAATTAATGGTTGCAGGGGATTTTAATTGTGTCCTTGACACTGAGCTAGACCGGTCCCTTCCTCCATTATCCGGGGCACTAACATTTAAACTGGCTAGGGGGTTGAGGGACTGGATGACTCACTGGTGTCTGGAGGATGTGTGGTGAAACTAGCACCCAGGGGAGAGGGATTACTCCTACTACTCGGGTTTGCATCAGGTGCATACCAGAATAGATAGAGTGGTGTGCACTGGGGATTTAGTACGCAAAATAACACACTCAGAGTACCTGGGACGCACCCTCTTAGACCACAGCCCGCTACTTCTTACCTGGTGCTGCGCGGAGCTTAGATTGCCTATCCCGATGTAGAGACTTAGGCTGGAGGCTTTAGAGGATCCACCCTATAGGGAAGCACTTAGTGCTCACCTACCGGAGCATATTCATGTCAATAAAGGATCCACTGATACCAGGTTTGTGGACTAGGAAACCCTTCAAGTAGTGACCCGGGAAAATTGCATGGTACAAACAGTGGGGATCACACGGACTCAGGAGCGTGAGCTTGTCAGTCTAGAAAGGATAATACATGAAGCTGAGAACACGGAGGGCAGGGACCAGACAGCATGGAAAAGACTCCTCGAGGCGAGAGCATCATACAAATTAGCCGAAAATCAGTTGAGACATCACAGTTACCGGAGGTATCAGGCAGCCATGCATGCGGAAGAGGGCAGATCTGGTAGGATGCTGGCATGGCTGGTGAGGCTTCAGGGGGGAGGTGCACCAATAATGAGCGTATGTGACACAGCAGGGATCCGTGTGCATCGGCCGGCTGAAATTAATAATGCATTTATGGATTACTATAAGACCTTGTACAGAAAACCAGGGACGGACCTGCCTGAGGCATTGGGAGCCCACTTAGGCTTGTTGCCTCTGCGCACCCTGGCACTAGAGGACAGGGTTCCATTGGGGAGCTCGGTGACACTAGAGGAAGTTAAGACAGCCATCACACAGTTGGCAGCGGGAAAGACGCCGGGCACGGACGGACTCCCTATGGAGTTTTACAAGACATACTTGGATTTCCTGTCGCCCATGTTAGTTAAGCCCTATGCAGAGGCACTGTGGTTGGGTACGCTTCCTGAGGCAATGACGGAGGTATTGGTAGTTCCCCTGCCCAAGACAGAGGCGCGTGACGCGCCAGTGACCGCCTTTAGACCACTTTCTATGCTGAATTGTGACTTTAAGATACTAAGTAAGATATACCGGCATGATCCACATCCCTCAATCATAGGCATTTGTTTCTCTTCCTACATATGCTGAGCGCCGGGAGACCGCCCGGAGCGGTGTGTCTCTCAGTGGACTTGGAGAATGCGTTTGATTCGGTACGGTGGGACTACCTTAGAGCGGTGATGCTTCGGATGGGCCTAGGTGAAGAGTGGGTGCAGTAGGTTGACCTACTGTACAGAGGACCAATGGCACAGGTGAGGACGGGCCGAATGGTGTCGGACGCCTATCCTATATTCAGAAGTACCAGACAGGGATGTCCGTTGTCTCCTCTGCTGTTTGCAGTGGCTATCGAGCCCTTAGTAGCTAAGTTTCGGGCAGAGGGTCGGGGCAGAGGAGTGATATGGGCTCATATGGAGCATAACATTTCACTCTATGCAGATGACATATTAATATACCTGAGGGAGAGTGACTCCCATGGACACTTGCATTGCTGGAGTAGTTCGGCGGTCACTCAGGTCTTAGACTCAATAGAAATAAGACACACGTCTTCCCGTGGGGGGTGGGCAAGCAGCAGTCGCTATCCTGCCCGCAAGATATTGGATGGGCGCCCAGTACTTTTAAATATCTGGGGTTGCAAGTGTTCCATGACTTAAGGGACCATCGGGACGGTAAGCTGGGTAGGCCTCTGAGATCCTTGAGGTCCTCAGTGGCATTTTGGTGCTCTCTCAAATTATCCACAATGGCGCAGATCTCCCTCTCAAAAATGATCATGCTGCCCCGTCTTCTATACCATTTTTCCAATATCCTGGTAACGATCCCAGTGAGTTGGTTCAGGGAACTGAATACATTGCTTCGAGAGCTTATATGGGATGAGGGCCGTAGGCGAACCGCCTTGTCTGCCTTATGTCGACCTGTGGAAGAGGGCGGACTTGGGGTTCTGGACTTCGAGCTCTATTATTTATCGTGACTAAAATGGATGGCTAGATGGTTTACAGGGGAAGGATGACAGGACCGGGTAACTTCCAGAGGAAAGATTAGGGAGGACCTGATATGGAGCGAATGCTTAATAACCAGGTACCGTTGCCGGCGGGGAATGATCTGTTGACGGTGGCCTCCGCCTGCTGGAGGAGGTGTCTGAGACTCATGGGAACAACGTCAGCTTATTCACCGGCGCTCCCATTGGTGGCGCTGCCCCAGGGCACCTCGTGGAAGGTATTACCAAGAACTCAAGTTGGGGCCTGGACACAGGCGGGAGTAGGGACATTGGGAGACTTCTTCAGGGACGGGGTGATGCGGTCCTTCACCAGCATGGAGGAGGAGAGTGGAGTCCCAAGAGGTAAATTCCTCCTATACCAAGCACTGACACATTCCATAAGGGAACATTGGCACACTGTGAATGCGGAGCCAGAGGTCCATACAATTCTTCACCTCTTACTGATAATGGGGGGAGACACTCACCTCATCACTAAGCTGTATAGGGCCCTGTTTTGCTTTTACTAATGACGAGCTGACAAAAATCTCTGGAATGCACTTATTAGTTTAACCCCTTCTGTGCCGCGGACGTAGTGGTTACGTCCCGCGGCACAGTGCTGCTGTGCCGAGGACGTAACCACTACGTCCTCGGCACACAGCCCAGAGGGAGCGCTCTCGCTCCCTCTGTGTGCTTCCCCCCACCCCCCCAAAGTCAGGGATGGAAGGGGAAGCCCTTCCCCTTCCACCCCCGACCCCCCCACCCCCCCATAATGACGTCAGCGCGCGATCGCGCGCTGACTTCATTATGGGGATTTCGCCGCACAGGAAGCCATTTGCTTCCTGTGCGGCGAACGGAGAAGAGGTGAGTTCCTCTTCCCGGTGGGTGGGGGGTTTGGGCTAAAGAGGCACCGGGGGAAAGGAAAGGCTTTTCCTTTCCCCCGGTGTCTCTTTGAGCATTCCTGCTGCCCGATCGCATTGCGATCGGGCAGCAGGAATGCCCACTAGACACCAGGGATTTTTTTTTTTTGTTTTACTTTCTGTTTCTTGTTGGCGGGGAGCGGCCCCTTGGGCAAGGGTCGCTCCCCTTGTGGGGGCAAATTGTTACGGCCATTTCTGCCCCCCTTGGGGGCAGATTGGCCTACTTTTTAGGCGGATCTGCCCCCAAGGGGGGCAGAAACCACTGGATCACCAGGGATTTTTATTTTCTGTGCATTTATGTTGGGGGGGGGTGCCCCCTTGGGCAAGGGGCGCCCCCCCAAGGGGGCAGAGAACTGTTGGCCTTTTCTGCCCCCCTTGGGGGCAGATCGGCCTATTTTTTTTAGGTCCATCTGCCCCCAAGGGGGGCAGAAGCCACTTAGGCACCAGGGATTGTGTGTGTAGTGAATGGGGGGGCGCCCCCTTGGGCAAGGGTCGCTCCCCTGTGGGGGGCATGTCCTTTAGGGCCATTTCTGCCCCCCTTGAGGGCAGATTGGCTACTTTTTAGCCAGATCTGCCCCCAAGGGGGGCAGAAAACACTAGATCACCAGGTTTTTTTATTTTTATGTGTATTTATGTGGGGGGGGGGTGCCCCCTTGGGCAAGGGGCGCCCCCCCCAAGGGGGCAGAGAACTGTTGGCCTTTTCTACCCCCCTTGGGGGCAAATCGGCCTATTTTTTTTAGGTCCATCTGCCCCCAAGGGGGGCAGAAGCCACTTAGGCACCAGGGATTGTGTGTGTAGTGGATGGGGGGGCGCCCCCTTGGGCAAGGGTCGCTCCCCTTTGGGGGGCATGTCTTTTAGGGCCATTTCTGCCCCCCTTGAGGGCAGATCAGCCTATTATTTTTAGGCTGATCTGCCCCCAAGGGGGGCAGAAACCACTAGAACGCCAGGGATGTTTTTTTATGTGTTTATTTCTGTGGGGGGCCGTCCCCTTGGGCACGGGGCGCCCCCCCAAGGGGGGCATTGACCTGTTGGCCATTTCTGCCCCCCCTGGGGGCAGATGGGCCTATTTTTCTAGACCCACCTGCCCCCAAGGGGGGCAGAAGCCACGTAGACACCAGGGATAGTGTGTGTGTGTGTGTGTGTTAGTGGATGGGGGGGGGGTTTGGGCAAGGGTCACCCCCCACTTTGGGGGCACATGTACCCAGGCCATTTCTGCACCCCTTGGAGACAGATCAGCCTATTATTTTTAGGCTGATCTGCCCCCAAGGGGGGCAGAAACCACTAGAACGCCAGGGATGTTTTTTTATGTGTTTATTTTTGTGGGGGGGCGTCCCCTTGGGCACGGGGCGCCCCCCCAAGGGGGGCATTGACCTGTTGGCCATTTCTGCCCCCCCTGGGGGCAGATGGGCCTATTTTTCTAGACCCACCTGCCCCCAAGGGGGGCAGAAGCCACGTAGACACCAGGGATAGTGTGTGTGTGTGTGTGTGTTAGTGGATGGGGGGGGGGCTTGGGCAAGGGTCGCCCCCCACTTTGGGGGCACATGTACCCAGGCCATTTCTGCACCCCTTGGAGACAGATCAGCCTATTATTTTTAGGCTGATCTGCCCCCAAGGGGGGCAGAAACCACTAGAACGCCAGGGATGTTTTTTTATGTGTTTATTTTTGTGGGGGGGCGTCCCCTTGGGCACGGGGCGCCCCCCCAAGGGGGGCATTGACCTGTTGGCCATTTCTGCCCCCCCTGGGGGCAGATGGGCCTATTTTTCTAGACCCACGTGCCCCCAAGGGGGGCAGAAGCCACGTAGACACCAGGGATAGTGTGTGTGTGTGTGTGTGTTAGTGGATGGGGGGGGGGGCTTGGGCAAGGGTCGCCCCCCACTTTGGGGGCACATGTACCCAGGCCATTTCTGCACCCCTTGGAGACAGATCAGCCTATTATTTTTAGGCTGATCTGCCCCCAAGGGGGGCAGAAACCACTAGAACGCCAGGGATTTTTTTTTATGTGTTTATTTTTGTGTGGGGGCGTCCCCTTGTGCACGGGCGCCCCCCCAAGGGGGGCATTGACCTGTTGGCCATTTCTGCCCCCCCCTGGGGGCAGATGGGCCTATTTTTCTAGACCCACCTGCCCCCAAGGGGGGCAGAAGCCACGTAGACACCAGGGATAGTGTGTGTGTGTGTGTGTGTTAGTGGATGGGGGGGGCTTGGGCAAGGGTCGCCCCCCACTTTGGGGGCACATGTACCCAGGCCATTTCTGCACCCCTTGGAGACAGATCAGCCTATTATTTTTAGGTTGATCTGCCCCCAAGGAGGGCAGAAACCACTAGAACGCCAGGGATTTTTTTTTATGTGTTTATTTTTGTGTGGGGGCGTCCCCTTGGGCACGGGCGCCCCCCCAAGGGGGGCATTGACCTGTTGGCCATTTCTGCCCCCCCTGGGGGCAGATGGGCCTATTTTTCTAGAACCACCTGCCCCCAAGGGGGCAGAAGCCACTTAGGCACCAGGGATAGTGTTGTGTGTGTTTTTTTTGTTTGAGGGCTGTCCCCTTTGGCAAGGGTCGCTCTCCATGGGGACACAGTACTAAAGGTATTTTTTGGCTTCCTTGGGGCAGACAGGCCTATTTTTTTAGTAGGCCCATCTGCCCCTATGGCAGAATCCACTTAGGCACCAATTTCTAAAATGTTTGATGGTGGGGTGTTTGTCAACTGAAGAAGTCTTTGCATTTGTGATAAAAAATGTTTTCCTCCTTTTTGTTCTAGTTCAAAGCTTTTGCTTTATTTGCTGTGGCTCCTTGCGGTTTTGGCGGTGGTTGACCTGCAGTTTGCACAGTTGCATGTTTTAGGTAAGTAAAAACAATTTACTCCAAAGGAGTATTGTTGCCATGCATGAATGACATGTTTGTAGGGGGTGTACTAAATGCAGGATTGTGTGTGAAATTGTCCTTAGGTTTGTGCACAATGATATTTGTTTTGTCTTATTTCTAATTTGCCTTTCTTTCTTTCTTTTTAGTGGGATATCATTGGTGATTGCTGTGTAGTTGCTGGTGAATCAAGCTTTTTCAGACAAGTGAGCGGTATAGTTTTTGAGTTTGTAACTCTTACTAACAAAGCTACACTTTGTTACTTGTCTTACACAGTGCTGGTTGTTGGTGGTGAATTTGTCCAGTTAATTTTAGCAGGAGAGATCATGGCTAGCCGCAGGATGACCGCTCAGCAGGTGGTTGGTATGCTTTTTGAGTCACAGTCTGATCATGACTATGAGACGGACTCTGCATCTGAGGCAGAGGAGGAAGTCAGAGATTCTGGCAGTGATGTTTCTGTTGGAGGGGAATCTTCTGATGATGAAGCCACACTCAGTGCAGATGAAGGTTCTGTTTTAGAGGAGGACATTGATGTGCCAATAGTGCAGCAACCTGGGGCTGAAAGGTTTCCCGTTAGAAGACCTGATGTCTGGGTTGCCCCAAACATGGAGCAGCCAGAGTTGCCTGCCTTTACTGGTCTCCCGGGGTGTAACGCCAATACAGAGAACTTTATGCCTATCAATTTCTTTGAGTTATTCATGGATGATGTGTTTTTGGAAGAGATTGTTGAGCAGACTAATTTGTATGCGGAGCAGCATTTGAGGGACAACGCTGCTAGACTTAGGCCACACTCTAGAGCTGCCCAGTGGATTCCCACAAATTTGGAGGAGCTAAAAAAGTTTTTGGGTTTGACTTTTTTGATGGGGTTGATAAGGAAGCCGTCACTGGCTTCTTATTGGTCTACTAGTCCCTTGATGGCAACAGCTATATTTCCAGCTACCATGAGTCGTAATCGGTATTTGCTTCTTCTTAGGATGCTGCATTTTGTTGACAATGCATTAGCCTTGCCACGAGATCACCCAGATTCTGACCGTCTTTTTAAGATTAGGCCTGTCCTTGATCATTTTGTAGATCGGTTTTCGGAGGTCTATGTTCCAGGCAAAGAGATAAGTGTGGACGAGTCTTTGGTCCTCTTCAAGGGTCGTTTGGTTTTTAGGCAGTACATTCCTAGCAAAAGGGCACGATATGGAATTAAATTGTATATGCTGTCTGAAAGTAGGACAGGATATGTGTATAGTTTCCGTGTGTACACTGGTAGGGATTCCAATATTGACCCCCCTGGTTGTCCTCCCACTTTTGGAGTTACTGAGAAAATAGTGTGGGATCTTGGTAGACGACTGTTCAACAAAGGTCACCATTTGTATGTAGATAACTTCTACACTGGTGTGCAGTTGTTCAAGGAATTGTTTAGAGTGGACACAGTTGCTTGTGGCACAATCCGTTCTAACCGGAAAGGCTATCCAAGGGAGCTTGTCTGTAAAAAACTTGAGAGGGGACAGTGCTGTGCCTTGCGGAACGAGGAGCTGCTAGCTTTGAAATTTTCAGACAAGAGGGATGTCTACATGCTAAGTACCATCCATGATGAGAGTACTTCCCCTGTGACTGTTTGGGGCCAGGTTGCTGAAGTGCGCAAACCTGTGTGCATTTTAGATTATAATAAGCACATGGGAGGTGTAGATAGAGTTGACCAGAGGTTGGAACCTTATACTGCTATTCGTAAGTCTTATGTTTGGTATAAGAAGTTAGCACTTCACCTCTTCCACTTAGCAACCTTCAATGCTTTTATTGTGTTTAGGGATAGGTCTCCAGACTCAAAGATGACATTTGTGAAATTTCAGGAGTCAGTGATAGAGAGCCTTATTGTGGTGGAACAGGCCAGAGTTCCTAGAGAAGCAGTGGTGGAGGATGTGGCTAGATTGAAAGATCGCCACTTTGCTGAGCACATTCCTCCCACACCCAAAAAAGACTTTCCAGCTAAGAAATGTAGAGTGTGTTTTCGAAGAGGTATCCGGAGGGAGTCTCGAATGTACTGCCCAGATTGTCCTTCAAAGCCTGGGCTGTGTGTCGGTGCTTGTTTTAAGAATTACCACACCCAGAAGAATTTCTGGGAACAACCATGAGTGTAAACTCATGTCTGTTTTGTATTTTCATGTGTTTAGTTTCATGGTTAGCATTTCTGTCATGTTGTTAGTTAGAGCTTTTGTGTTTGTTGTTTTGTAATTCTTTCTACTTAGTTAGGGGTTCCTCTGTTTAAAAAAAAAAAAATAAATATGATGCCATTGTGTGTGGAGTGGGGCTTGGCTGAGACTGTACATATTGACTTGATGTTGGCTACTGCAAC
Organism: Pleurodeles waltl; assembly: GCF_031143425.1. NCBI lineage: Eukaryota > Metazoa > Chordata > Amphibia > Caudata > Salamandridae > Pleurodeles > Pleurodeles waltl. The sequence goes on from NC_090437.1 coordinate 700,428,997, forward strand.
ACACTGCCAGCCAAACACCAGTCCACACACTCCCATCAGCTGGTGTGATTGTTGTATCAGGCATGTGGGCGTATGTAAGTGATGGGCCCTTGAGTGGCGCTGTCTGTCGATGTGAGTGTTGTAATGTGCTGGGCCCGTGGCTGGCGGTGTGAATGGCCTTGTGTGTGTCATGTATGAAAGTTGTGTGAATGGACTGTAAAGCGGTTGGTGCCTTGTCGCGGCTTTACAGCTCACGAGCTGTGAGTCATTGGTTCAGTTTTTTGCCTTTCAGTTACTAACAGTGCTTTTCATTTTTGTGAAAGCTCTTGTTAGTAAAATTTGATCCACTGAACCATCACTTACCCTCGTGCCAAATCCAACCAGTATGTGTGGTAAAAATGACCAAACCTGCTCCGCTGTAATCAGGCGTCGCAGCACACCTATGACACGCTAGGTGCCTCAGGTGGGACCCCGATGATGAAGCATGCCACCAACTTGGTTGGTGGGTGAGGGGTCTTTTTCACATAACCTAAGTGTGTTTCTTTTCAAAATTTTAGTGTTTGGCACATCACGGACGTATGTGGGCACATCAAAACGATATATTACAAAACTACCTGTGTTTGGGGGGGGAGAGGGCACCTATGTTTTTGGTCCTGTGTGCGGCCTTCATCTAGGGAAACCTACCAAACCCAGACATTTTTTAAAACTAGACACCCCAAGGAGTCTAGGGAGGAGTGGCTTGCGTGGATCCCCCAACATTTTCTTACCCAGACTCCTCTGTAAACCTCAAAATGTGCTTAAAAAAAGCATATTTTCCTGACTTTTCTTCGTACGATCACCACTCCAGCACAAAATTCCTACTCCCCAGTGTTCCCCTCAGTCTCCCAAATAAAATGACACCTCACGTATGTGGGTCCCCAAAGCAGAGTCAGTCTAAAGATGTATAAAAGAATATGTCCTTATAAACTCGCAGTACTATCCCCTGTATCTCTACAAGTTTTGGGCCTTATTCTGTTGGAGGCACCTGGCCCACCCACACAACTGAGGTATCATTTTTATCGGGAGACTTGGGGGAACGCTGGGTGGAAGGAAATTTGTGGCTCCACTCAGATTCCAGAACTTTCTGTCACCGAAATGTGTGAAAAATGCGTTTTTTTAGCCAATATTTGAGGTTTGGAAAGGATTCTGGGTAACAGAACCTGGTCAGAGCCCCTCAAGTCACCCCATCTTGGATTCCCCTAGGTCTCTAGTTTTCAGAAATGCACAGGTTTGGTAGGTTTCCCTAGGTGCTGGCTGAGCTACAGGCCAAAAACTACAGGTAGGCACTGTTTTCAATGAAAAAATGTGATGTGTCCACGCTGCGCTTTGGGGCGTTTCCTGTCGCGGGCGCTAGGCCTACCCACACAAGTGAGGTATCATTTTTATCGGGAGACGTGGGGGAACGCTGGGTGGAAGGAAATTTGTGGCTCCTCTCGGATTCCAGAACTTTCTGCCACAGAAATGTGAGGAACATGTGTTTTTTTAGCCAATTTTTGAGCTTTGCAAAGGATTCTGGGTAACAGAACCTGGTCCGAGCCCCGCCAGTCACCCCTCCTTGGATTCCCCTAGGTCTCTAGTTTTCAGAAATGCACAGGTTTGGTAGGTTTCCCTAGGTGCCGGCTGAGCTAGAGGCCAAAATCTACAGGTAGTCACTTCGCAAAAAACACCTCTGTTTTCTTCCAAAATTTTGGTGGTGTCCACGTTGCTCTTTGGGGTGTTTCCTGTCGCGGGCGCTAGGCCTACCCACGCAAGTGAGGTATCATTTTTATCGGGAGACTTGGGGGAACGCTGGGTGGAAGGAAATTTGTGGCTCCTCCCAGATTCCAGAACTTTCTGCCACAGAAATGTGAGGAACATGTGTTTTTTTAGCCAATTTTTGAGCTTTGCAAAGGATTCTGGGTAACAGAACCTGGTCCGAGCCCCGCCAGTCACCCCTCCTTGGATTCCCCTAGGTCTCTAGTTTTCAGAAATGCACAGGTTTGGTAGGTTTCCCTAGGTGGCGGCTGAGCTAGAGGCCAAAATCTACAGGTAGGCACTTTGCTAAAAACAGGTCTGTTTTCTTTGATGTGTCCACGTTGCGCTTTGGGGCGTTTCCTGTCGCGGGCGCTAGGCCTACCCACACAAGTGAGGTATCATTTTTATCGGGAGACGTGGGGGAACGCTGGGTGGAAGGAAATTTGTGGCTCCTCTCGGATTCCAGAACTTTCTGCCACAGAAATGTGAGGAACATGTGTTTTTTTAGCCAATTTTTGAGCTTTGCAAAGGATTCTGGGTAACAGAACCTGGTCCGAGCCCCGCCAGTCACCCCTCCTTGGATTCCCCTAGGTCTCTAGTTTTCAGAAATGTACAGGTTTGATAGGTTTCCCTAGGTGCCGGCTGAGCTAGAGGCCAAAATCTACAGGTAGTCACTTCGCAAAAAACACCTCTGTTTTCTTCCAAAATTTTGGTGGTGTCCACGTTGCGCTTTGGGGCGTTTCCTGTCGCGGGCGCTAGGCCTACCCACGCAAGTGAGGTATCATTTTTATCGGGAGACTTGGGGGAACGCTGGGTGGAAGGAAATTTGTGGCTCCTCCCAGATTCCAGAACTTTCTGCCACAGAAATGTGAGGAACATGTGTTTTTTTAGCCAATTTTTGAGCTTTGCAAAGGATTCTGGGTAACAGAACCTGGTCCGAGCCCCGCCAGTCACCCCTCCTTGGATTCCCCTAGGTCTCTAGTTTTCAGAAATGCACAGGTTTGGTAGGTTTCCCTAGGTGGCGGCTGAGCTAGAGGCCAAAATCTACAGGTAGGCACTTTGCTAAAAACAGGTCTGTTTTCTGTGATGTGTCCACGTTGCGCTTTGGGGCGTTTCCTGTCGCGGGCGCTAGGCCTACCCACACAAGTGAGGTATCATTTTTATCGGGAGACGTGGGGGAACGCTGGGTGGAAGGAAATTTGTGGCTCCTCTCGGATTCCAGAACTTTCTGCCACAGAAATGTGAGGAACATGTGTTTTTTTAGCCAATTTTTGAGCTTTGCAAAGGATTCTGGGTAACAGAACCTGGTCCGAGCCCCGCCAGTCACCCCTCCTTGGATTCCCCTAGGTCTCTAGTTTTCAGAAATGTACAGGTTTGGTAGGTTTCCCTAGGTGCCGGCTGAGCTAGAGGCCAAAATCTACAGGTAGTCACTTCGCAAAAAACACCTCTGTTTTCTTCCAAAATTTTGGTGGTGTCCACGTTGCGCTTTGGGGCGTTTCCTGTCGCGGGCGCTAAGCCTACCCACGCAAGTGAGGTATCATTTTTATCGGGAGACTTGGGGGAACGCTGGGTGGAAGGAAATTTGTGGCTCCTCCCAGATTCCAGAACTTTCTGCCACAGAAATGTGAGGAACATGTGTTTTTTTAGCCAATTTTTGAGCTTTGCAAAGGATTCTGGGTAACAGAACCTGGTCCGAGCCCCGCCAGTCACCCCTCCTTGGATTCCCCTAGGTCTCTAGTTTTCAGAAATGCACAGGTTTGGTAGGTTTCCCTAGGTGGCGGCTGAGCTAGAGGCCAAAATCTACAGGTAGGCACTTTGCTAAAAACAGGTCTGTTTTCTGTGATGTGTCCACGTTGCGCTTTGGGGCGTTTCCTGTCGCGGGCGCTAGGCCTACCCACACAAGTGAGGTATCATTTTTATTGGGAGACGTGGGGGAACGCTGGGTGGAAGGACATTTGTGGCTCCTCTCAGATTCCAGAACTTTCTGCCACAGAAATGTGAGGAACATGTGTTTTTTTAGCCAATTTTTGAGCTTTGCAAAGGATTCTGGGTAACAGAACCTGGTCCGAGCCCCGCCAGTCACCCCTCCTTGGATTCCCCTAGGTCTCTAGTTTTCAGAAATGCACAGGTTTGGTAGGTTTCCCTAGGTGGCGGCTGAGCTAGAGGCCAAAATCTACAGGTAGGCACTTTGCTAAAAACAGGTCTGTTTTCTGTGATGTGTCCACGTTGCGCTTTGGGGCGTTTCCTGTCGCGGGCGCTAGGCCTACCCACACAAGTGAGGTATCATTTTTATCGGGAGACGTGGGGGAACGCTGGGTGGAAGGAAATTTGTGGCTCCTCTCGGATTCCAGAACTTTCTGCCACAGAAATGTGAGGAACATGTGTTTTTTTAGCCAATTTTTGAGCTTTGCAAAGGATTCTGGGTAACAGAACCTGGTCCGAGCCCCGCCAGTCACCCCTCCTTGGATTCCCCTAGGTCTCTAGTTTTCAGAAATGTACAGGTTTGGTAGGTTTCCCTAGGTGCCGGCTGAGCTAGAGGCCAAAATCTACAGGTAGTCACTTCGCAAAAAACACCTCTGTTTTCTTCCAAAATTTTGGTGGTGTCCACGTTGCGCTTTGGGGCGTTTCCTGTCGCGGGCGCTAGGCCTACCCACGCAAGTGAGGTATCATTTTTATCGGGAGACTTGGGGGAACGCTGGGTGGAAGGAAATTTGTGGCTCCTCCCAGATTCCAGAACTTTCTGCCACAGAAATGTGAGGAACATGTGTTTTTTTAGCCAATTTTTGAGCTTTGCAAAGGATTCTGGGTAACAGAACCTGGTCCGAGCCCCGCCAGTCACCCCTCCTTGGATTCCCCTAGGTCTCTAGTTTTCAGAAATGCACAGGTTTGGTAGGTTTCCTTAGGTGGCGGCTGAGCTAGAGACCAAAATCTACAGGTAGGCACTTTGCTAAAAACAGGTCTGTTTTCTGTGATGTGTCCACGTTGCGCTTTGGGGCGTTTCCTGTCGCGGGCGCTAGGCCTACCCACACAAGTGAGGTATCATTTTTATCGGGAGACGTGGGGGAACGCTGGGTGGAAGGACATTTGTGGCTCCTCTCAGATTCCAGCACTTTCTGCCACAGAAATGTGAGGAACATGTGTTTTTTTAGCCAATTTTTGAGCTTTGCAAAGGATTCTGGGTAACAGAACCTGGTCCGAGCCCCGCCAGTCACCCCTCCTTGGATTCCCCTAGGTCTCTAGTTTTCAGAAATGCACAGGTTTGGTAGGTTTCCCTAGGTGGCGGCTGAGCTAGAGGCCAAAATCTACAGGTAGGCACTTTGCTAAAAAGAGGTCTGTTTTCTGTGATGTGTCCACGTTGCGCTTTGGGGCGTTTCCTGTCGCGGGCGCTAGGCCTACCCACACAAGTGAGGTATCATTTTTATCGGGAGACGTGGGGGAACGCTGGGTGGAAGGAAATTTGTGGCTCCTCTCGGATTCCAGAACTTTCTGCCACAGAAATGTGAGGAACATGTGTTTTTTTAGCCAATTTTTGAGCTTTGCAAAGGATTCTGGGTAACAGAACCTGGTCCGAGCCCCGCCAGTCACCCCTCCTTGGATTCCCCTAGGTCTCTAGTTTTCAGAAATGTACAGGTTTGGTAGGTTTCCCTAGGTGCCGGCTGAGCTAGAGGCCAAAATCTACAGGTAGTCACTTCGCAAAAAACACCTCTGTTTTCTTCCAAAATTTTGGTGGTGTCCACGTTTCGCTTTGGGGCGTTTCCTGTCGCGGGCGCTAGGCCTACCCACGCAAGTGAGGTATCATTTTTATCGGGAGACTTGGGGGAACGCTGGGTGGAAGGAAATTTGTGGCTCCTCCCAGATTCCAGAACTTTCTGCCACAGAAATGTGAGGAACATGTGTTTTTTTAGCCAATTTTTGAGCTTTGCAAAGGATTCTGGGTAACAGAACCTGGTCCGAGCCCCGCCAGTCACCCCTCCTTGGATTCCCCTAGGTCTCTAGTTTTCAGAAATGCACAGGTTTGGTAGGTTTCCCTAGGTGGCGGCTGAGCTAGAGGCCAAAATCTACAGGTAGGCACTTTGCTAAAAACAGGTCTGTTTTCTGTGATGTGTCCACGTTGCGCTTTGGGGCGTTTCCTGTCGCGGGCGCTAGGCCTACCCACACAAGTGAGGTATCATTTTTATTGGGAGACGTGGGGGAACGCTGGGTGGAAGGACATTTGTGGCTCCTCTCAGATTCCAGCACTTTCTGCCACAGAAATGTGAGGAACATGTGTTTTTTTAGCCAATTTTTGAGCTTTGCAAAGGATTCTGGGTAACAGAACCTGGTCCGAGCCCCGCCAGTCACCCCTCCTTGGATTCCCCTAGGTCTCTAGTTTTCAGAAATGTACAGGTTTGGTAGGTTTCCCTAGGTGCCGGCTGAGCTAGAGGCCAAAATCTACAGGTAGTCACTTCGCAAAAAACACCTCTGTTTTCTTCCAAAATTTTGGTGGTGTCCACGTTGCGCTTTGGGGCGTTTCCTGTCGCGGGCGCTAGCCCTACCCACACAAGTGAGGTATCATTTTTATCGGGAGACGTGGGGGAACGCTGGGTGGAAGGAAATTTGTGGCTCCTCTCAGATTCCAGAACTTTCTGCCACAGAAATGTGAGGAACATGTGTTTTTTTAGCCAATTTTTGAGCTTTGCAAAGGATTCTGGGTAACAGAACCTGGTCCGAGCCACACAAATCACCCCATCTTGGATTCCCCTAGGTCTCTAGTTTTCAGAAATGCACAGGTTTGGTAGGTTTCCCTAGGTGGCGGCTGAGCTAGAGGCCAAAATCTACAGGTAGGCACTTTGCTAAAAACAGGTCTGTTTTCTGTGATGTGTCCACGTTGCGCTTTGGGGCGTTTCCTGTCGCGGGCGCTAGGCCTACCCACACAAGTGAGGTATCATTTTTATCGGGAGACGTGGGGGAACGCTGGGAGGAAGGACATTTGTGGCTCCTCTCAGATTCCAGCACTTTCTGCCACAGAAATGTGAGGAACACGTGTTTTTTTAGCCAATTTTTGAGCTTTGCAAAGGATTCTGGGTAACAGAACCTGGTCCGAGCCACACAAATCACCCCATCTTGGATTCCCCTAGGTCTCTAGTTTTCAGAAATGCACAGGTTTGGTAGGTTTCCCTAGATGGAGGCTGAGCTAGAGGCCAAAATCTACAGGTAGGCACTTTGCTAAAAACAGGTCTGTTTTCTGTGATGTGTCCACATTGCGCTTTGGGGTGTTTCCTGTCGCGGGCGCTAGGCCTACCCACACAAGTGAGGTATCATTTTTATCGGGAGACGTGGGGGAACGCTGGGTGGAAGGAAATTTGTGGCTCCTCTCAGATTCCAGAACTTTCTGCCACAGAAATGTGAGGAACATGTGTTTTTTTAGCCAAATTTTGAGGTGTGCAAAGGATTCTGGGTAACAGAACCTGGTCCGAGCCACACAAATCACCCCATCTTGGATTCCCCTAGGTCTCTAGTTTTCAGAAATGCACAGGTTTGGTAGGTTTCCCTAGGTGGCGGCTGAGCTAGAGGCCAAAATCTACAGGTAGGCACTTTGCTAAAAACAGGTCTGTTTTCTGTGATGTGTCCACGTTGCGCTTTGGGGCGTTTCCTGTCGCGGGCGCTAGGCCTACCCACACAAGTGAGGTATCATTTTTATCGGGAGACTTGGGGGAACATAGAATAGCAAAACAAGTGTTATTGCCCCTTGTCTTTCTCTACATTTTTCCCTTCCAAATGTAAGACAGTGTGTAAAAAAGACGTCTATTTGAGAAATGCCCTGTAATTCACATGCTAGTATGGGCACCCCGGAATTCAGAGATGTGCAAATAACCACTGCTTCTCAACACCTTATCTTGTGCCCATTTTGGAAATACAAAGGTTTTCTTGATAGCTATTTTTTACTCTTTATATTTCAGCAAATGAATTGCTGTATACCCGGCATAGAATGAAAACCCACTGCAGGGTGCAGGTCATTTATTGGCTCTGGGTACCTAGAGTTCTTGATGAACCTACAAGCCCTATATATCCCCGCAACCAGAAGAGTCCAGCAGACGTAACGGTATATTGCTTTCGAAAATCTGACATTGCAGGAAAAAGTTACAGAGTAAAACTTAGAGAAAAATTGATGTTTTTTTCACCTCAATTTCAATATTTTTCTTTTTCAGTTGCTATTTTCTGTAGGAAACCCTTGTAGGATCTACACAAATTACCCCTTGCTGAATTCAGAATTTTGTCTACTTTTCAGAAATGTTGCGGTTTATGGGATCCAGCGTTTGTTTCATGCCCATTTCTGTCACTGACTGGAAGGAGGCTGAAAGCACAAAAAATCATAAAAATGGGGTATGTCCCAGTAAAATGCCAAAATTGGGTTGAAAAATTGGGTTTTCTGATTCAAGTCTGCCTGTTCCTGAAAGCTGGGAAGCTGGTGATTTTATCACCGCAAACCCTTTGTTGATGCCCTTTTCAGGGAAAAAACCACAAGCCGCCTTCTGCAGCCCATTTTTCCAAATTTTTTTAAAAAAATGAAATTTTCACTGTTTTTTGGCTAATTTCTTGGCCTCCTTCTGGGGAACCCACAAAGTCTGGGTACCTCTAGAATCCCTAGGATGTTGGAAAAAAAGGACGCAAATTTGGCATGGGTAGCTTATGTGAACAAAAAGTTATGAGGGCCTAAGCGCGAACTGCTCCAAATAGCCAAAAAAAGGCTCGGCACAGGAGGGGGAAAAGGCCTGGCAGCGAAGGGGTTAAAGAAGACATTTATTATTACTTCACCATGAGGGTCCTGAGAAAGGAGATTAGTAGGTTGGAGGAACACGTTTAAAAATAGTCACAGCAATGAAAGGAAAATATATCAAAGTGATTCTCATCTGCAATGTACACAGCAAATAAATGTGATTATATTTTAGCATAATTGCAAAGCAAAGAATAAAGTCAAAATTCATCACCTTAGGGCCTGCCACTGCTCTTCATCTTTCTCATGCCAGCAAGTTCATGACCCCTGTTCAACTGCGAGAAACAGTTTTGCACCCTCACGGGACAAGTGTCTGTCAGGCATTTGACGTCCAATCCTGACGGAAGTCACGGAAAATTCCTCTCGCTGCTGGCCAGGGACACCTTTTATAGATTAAATAATCATGGGAAAAAGCCTTCTGAAAGGCCCTTCCCTCTTAGATGTGAATTATTGAAAAACGCTGGCTTGTTTAGGTAAACCTTGACAGGAATGTGTTGCAAGCAGGCCACAGTTCAGAGACACGCCTTTCAAGGTCAAACTGTTTTCTGCACTGAAGAAAAACACAAAATATGCGCTTCCTTATCATGCTATCGTGTTCGGTAAGAGAAAATACGAAAAACACAAGCTTAGTTTACCATGTGGAAAAACACAGTTCATCTGCAATGTTTCAACTGCAATGTCTAACGCCACGATAAAGCCAATAGGCAGCTAAACTGAATACAAAATGTAATCTGCAACTGGTGCACAGTGGTGAAACACAAAGTCAGTGGTCAAACATACTTACTTTCACTACAACTCCACCATCTGACCAATGACTTCTGTTTACTTGTCTCTTATTTCAAATAAAAAACAAAAAAACAAAAACATTATAAGCAAATCAATTTTGCATTGTATACAGCAACATAATGTAATCATAACAGCAATCACTGTAAAGCAATGGAAGTGGATTAACGTATTGATCTTATAAATTTTCAAATCAGACACACCTACAATGAAAAGGCTGAAGCTTATATATTCTGATTGGGATAATAACTGATTGAATAGTGTCTCTAATATAGCAAGTTGGTGTAGAATTAGATGGAAACATCATGAGTTCTAATCATGAAAAGGTACACGGTCCACCTGAAAGGTTTGCTGGAATGTAAGTGAAAGTCAGGCTTCCATACAAAAAAACAGACAGCTAACTGGCAATGTTGCTTAATGAGAACAAGCCATGGGTTAGTTCCAGTGGAAGAATGTAGTCAAACAAGTTGACAGAACATCCATGGTACTCTGTAATGATCCCATGCAGAACTTGAACCGGAGACACAAGTTGTGCAAAATGGATTCATAGGTTTTGTATTTTAAAAGCAGCAGGAACGTTGCACAAAGGTTAGCAATCAGGTTCAGGTTGGGAGTGCGGTCCCGACCCCACACGCAAACGCCCGAAGGGAGACCACACAGCACACTCATGGTCAGTGGTAAGTCGTAGTAGGATCTGCAAAAGAAACAAGTATGACTTTTCTTGCAAATAACATTTGTCATCTGAAATGTGCTCTCCTTTTTCCTTTCCTTGTTTTATAATCAGCAGGATGTTATTGGGGTACTTTGCTAGGATTTCTGCAGATTCTGGAGGGCCATTTGGGGATTCAACCCACACCTTAGCACTGAGGTTATTATCTGCTGCACCATAGCTTCCCTTTTCTTGCACTGTCAGAAAGGCTGGGGCAGACTCCTTCCTTACCAAACCTCCATTCACTGCACTTATGACAAGTGGGCAATTCTGTCTCCAATCTGTATGAATGAATCATCTCCTGCACTATTTATCAGAATAACTCTGATTTCTCCTTGGTAATCTGCATCAATCACTCCCCCTAAAACCTGAATACCTTTAAGGGCTAACACAGATCTGGAAGCAATCAATACAAAATGCTCTTGGGGAATCAGTACTCCAACACTTGTTTCACACAACATTATGTCTATGGGTTTCAGTCTGTAAGCTTGTGAAGCATGTAAGTCAAGACCTGCAGATTCAGGTATTGCTCTGTAAGGAGTTAACGCTCCAGGTTTTATTTCCCAGTATGTGATGGTATTGGTTGCCACATGTGGCTGTATTTGCAAAGCTGTAGTTAACATTTGCATCAAAGGTATTTCAGCATTTGTTACTGGTCTATTGTTCAGAATCTGGAGGACTTCATTTAAGTGCTCTCTCCAGTTTTTCAAAGTTTCATCAGATAATTTTTGCAATAGAGCTTTCAGTAAACCATTCATTCTGTCAATCAGTCATGAGGCCGGTGGATAATAAGGGATATGATATATCCACTCAATATTGTGCTGAGAACAGTAGTCCTGTACCAAATTGCCTTTGAAGTGTGACCTTGTGTCACTCTGGATCTGGAGTGGGACTCCATAGTATAACATTAACAAGTCCAGAGTTGTGATAGTATTGTGCTGAGTAGCACGTTTGCAAGGGACAGCAATCAAGTATTCAGAATAAGTGCCCACTACGGTGCAGGCGCATTGACACCCGCTACTAATCAGTAGTGGCCCAATGTAATCAAGTTGCCATATCTGTCCTGGTAACTTTCCTCTCCCCAATTGAACTTTGACTGTTTGTGGGACAGATCTCTGTTGTGTGTGCTGACAAATAGGACATTGCAAAATCACAGTTTTTATCAAATCTAGGGGAATGTGCATCCCTCTAAACTCTGCCCACCTTTAAGTGGCTTTTTCTCCCAGATGTCCACATTTCTGGTGCGCCCACTTAGTCATCCCCACCAAGTCAGAATTACGGGTTGACACTCTGCCTTTGCACTTTTGTCTTTAACATCTGCAAGGGAATTGAACCAGCGTTCTACTGAGTCAATGAGACAATGAACATCTGTGACTTTACTCTGTTCTAACATTTCCCAAATTTCCTGCCACCCCTCTTTGCTCCACATCTCCTTTGAGTGAATGAACCAGTTATGTGCAAGCCATGTGGAAAGCCAAACGGCTAATCCATTGGCAGTGAACTAAGAATCAGTGTGAAAATTACATGTCTCAAGCAGCTCTTGCTTTAAAGTCTCACACACAGTGTACAACTCTGCATATTGCCTACTTTTTCCTTTTCCTGTGGTAGACAACGACTTTTCAGTAACTGGATTGTATAACGCTGCTTTCCAATGTCTTTTAGTACCCACGTATTGCAATTAATCATTAGTAAACCAAAAATGGTTTCTATCCTCAGGGGACAAGAATTCAAATGGTGCACTCAAATTCACTGGTGACTCTTTTACCTGTGGTACTCCCTGCACCCTCTCCTCATTCTGTAAAGGGGCTTTTGACACATGTTCATGTAGGGCTGCAGTGCCTGTCGGTCCTACTCGAGCCCTGTCTTGTATGTACCAGATCCAGTGTCTGATTCTAGCCTCTTGTGCATGTCCTATACGTGAGATTTAAGTGAACTTATCACCCACTACATGAGTGATATTTCAGGTTTTAGAATTACATTATAATTTAATGTGATTTGCTCAGTATTCACTAGAGCCCAATAACAAGTCAAAAGCTGTTTTTCAAAAGGAGTACAGCGCTCCTCAAAGTCAGATAGTTTTCTAATCCAGAACCCCAGGGGCGCCCTTGTCCTCCCCTGTTTCTGTCACATACTCCAGTTTGCATATTGTCCTTTAACAGTTACATGTAACTCAGTGTTTCCCTCTTACACTGCGCACAAATCTGAAGTCTGTTGAATTATTTAATTTCCCAAATCAAAAGCACACAGCTGTGCCTCACTCCATTCAAACTCATGTTTTTTCCTAGTTACTTTGTACCAAAGTGTTAAGATTTTACTCAGATGAGGGCTATACTGTTTCCAAAAATCAAACAATTTCATGAAACTCTGTCTCTCTTGTTTAGTGCAAATGGTAGCAAACTCCAAAATCTTTGTTTTACTTGTAATAACATCTGTCCATGTTCTGGAATCCACTGAATTCTCAGAAATTGAACATTTTGCAACAGTACCTCTGTCTTGTCTGAATTAATTTTACACATCGTACTCTGCAAAAGTGGTCTAAATATATCGGTAACATCGTCAACCTCTTGCTCAGTGTAATCTTTTAAAGAATGCATTTCTACTCCTGCCAAAAACTGTGGGCTGCTCTGCACACGATCCACGCTCTTCTCATGAGGCTCACACTGGCCCCCCCTTTTGATAACCTCCTCATTACTGGAATGTGAAAAACCAGATTCTCCTGTAACAGCTTTGTAAATTTCAGCTTTATCTTGCAATAATTTGTTCTGGCTAATTTGGTCACGTAAATTTTTATTTTCATGTTCTAACTGTTTACATCTCTCATGTATTTTTCTGCAAGCAAACAAAAGTATCCAAACCCTTCTGTCAAGAACAAAAGGGACTTCATTCTTTTCAAAAGCACCTTTTCTAAATATGAAAACACTTTTGTTTTATCCAAGCACTCATCCCAAAACTTAGAAAGTCATGATAAACAAGAAAACATGTTTGTCACAACACCATAAGGCAGTTTAAATTAACATGCATTTTCAAACACGGTTTGTGGTGCTTCTTTTAATTCTCTAAACAACAAAAAACATTTACACTTTTAAATCATGCACTTCCAATCTCTAATTCCACTCTCAGACTGACGACTCCGGCAAAATGTTTTACTTTCACTAATGACCGAGCTGACAAAAATCTCTGGAATGCACTTATTAGTTTAAAGAAGACATTTATTATGACTTCACCATGAGGTTCCTGAGAAAGGAGATTAGTAGGTTGGAGGCACACATTTAAAAATAGTCATAGCAATGAAAGGAAAATATATCAAAGTGATTCTCAACTGCAATGTACACAGCAAATATATGCTATCGTGTTTGGTACGAAAAACACAAGCTTAGTTAACCATGTGGAAAAGCACAGCTCATCTGCAATGTCTCAACTGCAATGTCTAATGCCACGATAAAGCCAATAGGCAGCTAAACTGAATACAAAATGTGATCTGCAACTGGTGCACAGTGGTGAAACACAAAGTCAGTGGTCAAACATACTTATTTTCACTACAGGCCCATAGTGAGGGAACACTTGGATACCTTCAAGGACTTAGGGCAAGATGGGAGACGACATTGGGCAGAAGCATGACTGATGCGGAGTGGCAGAGGGTGTTGGCTCATCCCCGTATGATATCGCGTAACACCCGCCTTTGGTACATCCAGTACAATTATGTACGTAGAACATACATTACACTGTACAGGATACAGGTCATATACGGGGGGATCCCCGGGCATGTCCCAGATGCGGGGCTGCAGATGTGGACCTAGATCACATGTTGTGGCACTGTTCTGAGATACAGAAAGGCTGGCGGCGTGTCTTGGGTGACATGGAAGGGGTGTTGGGAGAGAGTGTGCAGATGGACTCCTCTGTTTGTCTGCTGGGTCTGAGCCCAGGATCGGCCTCCCGGAAGACTAGCAGTAGGTTCCTGGATCTGGTACTGGTGCTATTTAAACGCCTAATTGCTATGCATTGGAAGTCCCCTACTGGCCCTTCAGTGGTGGTCTGGAGACATGATGTGTCAAACTGGGTGCAAGCGGAATTGCAGGCACTGAGGTGAGAGGAGACCACGGGAGTCCGTCAGCGCCCAATCGCCCCACTCTGGGCTGAATTACTGGAAACCTGGGAGGCACTGATATTAGAGGAAGGAACAGCTCAGAGAATAGAGAGGAAGCAGTAGGCGCAGCCCACAGGGGACCCAGTACAGACAATATATAGGGCTGAGGTGGACTATGGGGAAAAGAGAGGATGGTCACTATAAGAGAAGACTCTAATAGAGAATAATGTGATACTAAGTAGAGCGCACCTTGAACCTACTGTATGACATTCTTGAAAACCAGCTGTTGTATATTGTGATGAAATCCCAGTGAAGGCGCCAGGGGGATGGGCAGTGATGGAGGGGAGCCTACTCCTGGGTGGGGGCCCTGTTTACCCTTGACCCCAAGTCAGCATCAGAACTGTCTTACCAGTGCAAAGTTAAATTTACTAGTTACAATGATATATCAGACATGTTGATACAGTGTTGCAGAGTGGGAAGACTCATAGAGGGGGAATATGATGAGATCTGTTGCAGCAGACGACAGGACAGTTATAACAATTTGTAAATTAAGTATACTAACATATTAAGAGATGATGTGTTTTGCATATTTAATGTAGTGAATTTGGATATAATTATATTGAGATCTGGATGCTCTGTAACATACCTTGTTAATCCTAAAAATACTTCATTTACTAGAAAACTGTCAATAAATAACTCTTAAAAAATAAAAGATTGGGGGATCCAGCTGTTCTCGAGCGTGTGGGGCTGGACAGAACCCCAGGGAGGGAGGACTGAGCCCAGAGACCATGTGGGAGCCGTATGGACGCAGACTCCGATGCGTGGCTGCATCATGCTTAAATGGCAACAGGGCCCACTCTGTAGGCTGCAGACAGGCGCTCGCAGCGCTGGGTGGGATTTAGAGCAGCCTGGGCAGAGAGCACCTCATCGCCCGCCTTGGAGCGTGCTAGGGGCAACCCCGCCACCCCGAACCCTGGTGAAGAGTCGAGGGGCTCAGGAACCGAGTGCTGCTGCAATTGGAAGAAGATCCCTGGGGTGAGTGCGGTGGCGGCAGGGCTCTGCGAGCGGGAGTGCTGAAGAGGCGTGCAGGGCTCCCCTTCCCCCGGGGCACCTCGGACATTCTCCCTACAAGGTGGGGGATCCTGCAAGTGCCAGCCATGCTGAGGGATCTGCAGGCAGCCGGCAAGAACATACCTGATCCCCAGGGGCCTGAGGAGGGGGCAGAGAACCGAGATAACATTGGCACCCTTAGATAGGAAGCCCCCCCTTCCAACTCCCACTGCTTGTGCTGGATGACGAGGGCCTCCCCGGATATCGGGGCACAGGGGGAGCACCACCTCGCTAATGGAGTCTCTTGGGGAGGGCCCATGGGGACTTGCCATGGGAAGAGACACTAAGGGGCCCATCCACTGATAAATTACTGGAGCAAGACTCGTCCCCGAGGGGGCCCTGAAACCATTGCCTATGTAACACTAACTCATGACCAGACGTAGACCGGGAAGAAAAGGCCCAGGCCAGTGCACATAATCTCCAGAGGGCGACTCCCATAGGGGTATAGGGGCCCCTACCATAGCGTGTTTACGGAGTGATCAAACATAAAAACAATTGCCACCAAGCCGAAACTAATGGGCACTGCGTGGTGAAGATTGAGTCTGACCTGAAAGGACCTGTGAGCGCACACCAGGACCTGAGGCTGGATATCTCCAACCACATTAAATTAGCACCCATTGCTGAAACTATTACCTCATTCCTGTGAACTGGCAGCAATTGATCTCCCCAGCAGTGCAATATAGCTCAGAGCAAACACACGGACCCCATGTGAGCCCTGCCGCTGAGGGCTCCTGGATCGTAGATAACCCGACGAGACAAGTTGCTGACAGCAGGACTGGTAAAGGTCTTCCATAGTGCCCAAATAAGAGGATCCTTATGCAGCACACGCTGGCACCAGAAAAGTAATAAGATTCAAAGACCGCTGCATACAACTAAACCATGGGGAAAGCGCTGAAAAAGAGGGAAGAGGAAACAAGAGGGAAGCCGGCACAAGCCTTAGATGAGCCCTCGAGGACAGCACCCGCAGCCCCCACACTTCAGGATGTCTTATAGGCTATTGCAGAGTTGCGAGAAGCACTGGAAGGTAAGATTGGCATGCTTAGAGCTGGGATTTGCTGTGCAACAACCACCGACGCCTATCAGAGAAAGTCACAGCGACTGAAAGGGAAATTTTTTGAAACACTACCTACAGTGGCGGCTGCAGGTGGATGAATGGACTCTATGGATCATAGAATGCACACCCTTGAGAGCAGAGAAGAAGAGGCAGAAAAAAGAGAATGCCGCAATAACATCAGCGTAGTGGTGCTACCTGAGAAAAGTGAGGGAACCAATATGGTACGATACTTGGAGGAATGGATCAGGAGGGAGGTGGCCCCAGAGGGTCTCTCTCCTTTCTTTGCTTTTGAGCATGCACATAGGGTCCCCGCATGGTAGCGACTGCCGGTCCCCTCCTAGAACAGTAGTGGCGAGATAGCTTCACTTTAAGGACAGGGACCATATAATGCAATGTGCTTGGAGGAATGGTGACCTAACAATATAAAACAATAAAATCACCATATTTCCTGACTTCACAAGGGAAGTACAGCACCAAAGGGTGTCCTTTACATCTGTGAAAAAGAAACTGAGGAAAGTAGGAATCATCTATTCTATGCAATTCCCTGCACGACTATGAGTAGTAACACCCACGGAGTACAGTACTTTGCTACACCCCAGGAGGCCTGGGACTGGGCAGAAGGACAGCCCATTACAGGCCAGAGCGGACCACCTTGTCCGCAGAAAAAGAAGCGCCTCCCTCACACACGATGACAAGATCGGGTGACGCAATCTGGATCACCAACGGCGCAAGAGGTGAAAAGAGGTTGTCAGGTGGATGAAGCTGCGGTAGCATCCTTGAGGGGATCATGATGGCGCGGACTCAGACAGAGACTCTACGTCTTCGACAAATGCCAGCAAGATTTTACCGGTGATCACCCCACGAACTGCAGATGAGATTATCTAATATGAGACCCATTGGAACAACAGATATCACTATTGACATGGCAGCACGGACGATGCCTACTTGTCTACAAATTAATCTGTAGATAACCAGACAAAGCCCTTAATTGTACGGATTATGACATCTTGTTCTAATTCTATATCTTGGTGTCTCAGGTGGGTGCCTGGAGAGCCCAGGGACCGGGATTGAGAGCAGACGGAGCTACTGACCCCCGCAGCTGAATAGACCCCCCCAGCTGAACGAAGCCCGAGCGTTAGAGGGCATGACCATGGGTGAATATGTTATGGTTGACTGTTTAGGCGAACGGCTCACACTGTTTGCCCTGGGGAGTGGGAGTTGGGTGAAGTTGGGGATTGTCCACTGATGCATATCTCTGTACTTGCTAGCAATATTCTGCGAGGAACGCCAGATAGAGATGCACATGGGCGCTTTGCGGTGCCCACACTCTGCCCTACCCTCCTTTAATGGCTGCTCCCGCTACTCTTAAAGTGCTCACATGGAATATCAGGGGGATGCACTCAATGGGTAAGAGGCACAAAGTATGGTCCTACCTCACAAGATGAGGGATTCATATAGCCCTATTACAATATACACACCTTGATGCCAAAGAAGGGAGAGCACTGCAACCCTTATGCTAGGGAGATCCTTATCTGGATTAAGCCTGGAATACCTTTGCAAAACACTGCATCTGTCATAGACTCTTTGGGGAGATATATCCTGATAGCAGGGAGATTATATGGTCGAGACCTAGTGATAGGGAGTGTTTATGGACCTAATGATGATCAACCCAGATTCTGGAGGACATTGTCTGATCGCTTGGCCTCCTACCATATGGGATCCATTTTGCTAGGTGGGGTTTTTAAGTGTATTTGTGATACAATACTAGATAGAACGCAGTCCACGTGCAGAAATCCCCCATTAGATGAACCACTAAGGCATTTGGGAAATGGCAACGGGAATGGGGACTGACAGATTCTTGGCACACTCACCACCCAGATGAGAGGGATTATTCTTTTTATTCCCCATTTTATAACCTACACGTGAGATCAGACACTTTCCTCTGTTCCCCGGACGTCCATGAATCGACCAGTGCAACTAAGTATTTGAGTAGAACGATCTCAAACCATAACCCCCTATTGTTGAAACTGGGCTGGCTACTCCCCAGTCCTCTGGTGCCCATGTGGCGAATCCAATTGAAACTGTTATAAGACCAAGTTTTTGGGACAGACATTGCAGCTGAAATAACTACGTACTTGTAAAGAAATGGCTCCCTGTTGCAGTTACCCCCCACTTTTTGCCTGATACTGATGCTGACTTGACTGAGAAGTGTGCTGGGACCCTGCTAACCAGGCCCCAGCCCCAGTGTTCCTTCACCTAAAATGTACCATTGTATCCACAATTGGCACACCCTGGCATTCAGATAAGTCCCTTGTAACTGGTACTTCTAGTACCAAGGGCCCTGATGCCAAGGAAGGTCTCTAAGGGCTGCAGCATGTCTTATGCCACCCTAGAGACCCCTCACTCAGCACAGACACACTGCTTACAAGCCTGTGTGTGCTAGTGAGAACAAAATGAGTAAGTCGACATGGCACTCCCCTCAGGGTGCCATGCCAGCCTCTCACTGCCTATGCAGTGTAGGTAAGACACCCCTCTAGCAGGCCTTACAGCCCTAAGGCAGGGTGCACTATACCATAGGTGAGGGTACCAGTGCATGAGCATGGTACCCCTACAGTGTCTAAACAAAACCTTAGACATTGTAAGTACAGGGTAGCCATAAGAGTATATGGTCTGGGAGTCTGTCAAACACGAACTCCACAGCACCATAATGGCTACACTGAAAACTGGGAAGTTTGGTATCAAACTTCTCAGCACAATAAATGCACACTGAAGCCAGTGTACACTTTATTGTAAAATACACCACAGAGGGCACCTTAGAGGTGCCCCCTGAAACTTAACCAACTAGCTGTGTAGGCTGACTGGTTCCAGCAGCCTGCCACACTAGAGACATGTTGCTGGCCCCATGGGGAGAGTGCCTTTGTCACTCTGAGGCCAGTAACAAAGCCTGCACTGGGTGGAGATGCTAACACCTCCCCCAGGCAGGAGCTGTGACACCTGGCGGTGAGCCTCAAAGGCTCACCCCTTTGTCACAGCCCAGCAGGGCACTCCAGCTTAGTGGAGTTGCCCGCCCCCTCCGGCCACGGCCCCCACTTTTGGCGGCAAGGCTGGAGGGAACAAAGAAAGCAACAAGGAGGAGTCACTGGCCAGTCAGGACAGCCCCTAAGGTGTCCTGAGCTGAAGTTACTCTAACTTTTAGAAATCCTCCATCTTGCAGATGGAGGATTCCCCCAATAGGGTTAGGATTGTGACCCCCTCCCCTTGGGAGGAGGCACAAAGAGGGTGTACCCACCCTCAGGGCTAGTAGCCATTGGCTACTAACCCCCCAGACCTAAACACGCCCTTAAATTTAGTATTTAAGGGCTACCCTGAACCCTAGAAAATTAGATTCCTGCAACTACAAGAAGAAGGACTGCCTAGCTGAAAACCCCTGCAGAGGAAGACCAGAAGACGACAACTGCCTTGGCTCCAGAAACTCACCGGCCTGTCTCCTGCCTTCCAAAGATCCTGCTCCAGCGACGCCTTCCAAAGGGACCAGCGACCTCGACATCCTCTGAGGACTGCCCCGGCTTCGAAAAGACAAGAAACTCCTGAGGACAGCGGACCTGCTCCAAGAAAAGCTGCAACTTTGTTTCCAGCAGCTTTAAAGAACCCTGCAAGCTCCCCGCAAGAAGCGTGAGACTTGCAACACTGCACCCGGCGACCCCGACTCGGCTGGTGGCGATCCAACACCTCAGGAGGGACCCCAGGACTACTCTAAGACTGTGAGTACAAAAACCTGTCCCCCCTGAGCCCCCACAGCGCCGCCTGCAGAGGGAATCCCGAGGCTTCCCCTGACCGCGACTCTTTGAATCCTAAGTCCCGACGCCTGGGAGAGACCCTGCACCCGCAGCCCCCAGGACCTGAAGGACCGGACTTTCACTGGAGGAGTGACCCCCAGGAGTCCCTCTCCCTTGACCAAGTGGAGGTTTCCCCGAGGAACCCCCCCTTGCCTGCCTG
Organism: Pleurodeles waltl; assembly: GCF_031143425.1. NCBI lineage: Eukaryota > Metazoa > Chordata > Amphibia > Caudata > Salamandridae > Pleurodeles > Pleurodeles waltl. Next base: position 700,449,239 of record NC_090437.1, read on the forward strand.
CAGCGCTGAAGAGATCCCTAGATCTCCCATTGACTTCCATTACAAACCCGACGCTTGTTTCTACACTGCACCCGGCCGCCCCCGCGCTGCTGAGGGTGAAATTTCTGTGTGGGCTTGTGTCCCCCCCGGTGCCCTACAAAACCCCCCTGGTCTGCCCTCCGAAGACGCGGGTACTTACCTGCAAGCAGACCGGAACCGGGGCACCCCCTTCTCTTCATTCTAGCCTATGTGTTTTGGGCACCACTTTGAACTCTGCACCTGACCGGCCCTGAGCTGCTGGTGTGGTGACTTTGGGGTTGCTCTGAACCCCCAACGGTGGGCTACCTTGGACCAAGAACTAAGCCCTGTAAGTGTCTTACTTACCTGGTTAACCTAACAAATACTTACCTCCCCTAGGAACTGTGAAAATTGCACTGTGTCCACTTTTAAAACAGCTATTTGTGAATAACTTGAAAAGTATACATGCAATTTTGATGATTTGAAGTTCCTAAAGTACTTACCTGCAATACCTTTCGAATGAGATATTACATGTAGAATTTGAACCTGTGGTTCTTAAAATAAACTAAGAAAAGATCTTTTTCTATATAAAAACCTATTGCTGGATTTGTCTCTGAGTGTGTGTACCTCATTTATTGTCTATGTGTATGTACAACAAATGCTTAACACTACTCCTTGGATAAGCCTACTGCTCGACCACACTACCACAAAATAGAGCATTAGTATTATCTCTTTTTGCCACTATCTTACCTCTAAGGGGAACCCTTGGACTCTGTGCATACTATTCCTTACTTTGAAATAGTGCATACAGAGCCAACTTCCTACATTGGTGGATCAGCGGTGGGATACAAGACTTTGCATTTGCTGGACTACTCAGCCAATACCTGATCACACGACAAATTCCAAAATTGTCATTAGAAATTCATTTTTGCAATTTGAAATTGTTCTAAATTCTTAAAAGTCCTGCTAGGGCCTTGTGTGTTAAGTCCCTGTTTAGCATTGTCTTTTAGAGTTTAAAAGTTTGTTAAAAGTTTGAAATTAGATTCTAGAAACAGTTTTAGATTCTTTAAAAAGTCTTCCAACTCTTAGCAAAATAATGTCTGATACAGAGATGAATGTGGTGGAACTCGACACCACACCTTACCTCCATCTTAAGATGAGGGAGCTAAGGTCTCTCTGTAATATCAAAAAAATAACCATTGGCTCCAGACCTACCAAAATTCAGCTCCAGGAGCTGTTGGCAGAGTTTGAAAAAGCCAACCCCTCTGAGGATGACTTCACAGAGGAAGAAATTAGTGACTTGGAGGGCAATTCCCCCCTTCCAGTCCTAAATAGGGAGACCAGGGCCTCTCAAGCCCTGTCTCCAAAAATGATAGTCAGAAATGTTGCTTCCCTCACAGGAGGGTCCAGCATTTCTGAAATCACTGAGGATGCTCTCAGTGAAGATGACCCCCTGTTAGCCAGGATGGTCAAAAGATTGGCTTTGGAAAAGCAGCTCCTAGCCATAGAAAGGGAAAGAAAAGAGATGGGCCTAGGTCCCATCAATGGTGGCAGCAACTTAAATAGGGTCAGAGATTCTCCTGACATCCTAAAAATCCCCAAAGGGATTGTAACAAAATATGAAGATGGTGATGACATCACCAAATGGTTCACAGCTTTTGAGAGGGCTTGTGTAACCAGAAAAGTGAACAGATCTCACTGGGGTGCTCTCCTTTGGGAAATGTTCACTGGAAAGTGTAGGGATAGACTCCTCACACTCTCTGGAAAAGATGCAGAATCTTATGACCTCATGAAGGGTACCCTGATTGAGGGCTTTGGATTCTCCACTGAAGAGTATAGAATTAGATTCAGGGGGGCTCAAAAATCCTCGAGCCAGACCTGGGTTGATTTTGTAGACTACTCAGTAAAAACACTGGATGGTTGGTTAACTGGAAATGAAGTGTGTGACTATGTTGGGCTTTATAATTTGTTTATGAAAGAACACATTTTAAGTAACTGCTTCAATGAAAAGTTGCATCAGTATCTGGTAGACCTAGGTCCAATTTCTCCCCAAGAATTGGGAAAGAAGGCAGACCACTGGGTCAAGACTAGGGTAACCAAAACTTCCACTGGGGGTGACCAAAAGAAAGGGGTTACAAAAACTCCCCAGGAGAAAGTGGGTGACACTAGAAACAAAGAAAAAGAGTCCTCTGTAGGCCCCCAAAAACCAGAACAGGTGGGTGGGCCCCAAGACACAACCCAAAACAAAGGTGGGTACCAGGGTAAGAACTGGGATGCCACTAAGGCCTGGTGCCACAACTGTAAACAGTCTGGGCACCACACCAAGGACACTTCTTGTCCCAAAAACAAACCCCAGAACAAAATTCCTGGGGTAACCAGTGTAGCCATGGGAGATGACTCCTCAGATGAGGAGGTCTTCCTAGCCTTCAACTGGAAACAGGGCCCAACAGGTGAGTTGGAGATTCCAGAGGGAAGTAGACACTTCCACCACCTACTGGTGAATGGAATCCCAACCACTGCCCTGAGAGACACTTGTGCCAGTCACACTATTGTGCATGACAGGCTGGTGCTCTCAAACCAGTACATCCCAGGTGAGACTGCCAGGGTAAGAGTTAGCCTAGACAGGGTCACTAAGAGGCCTGTGGCTTTAGTACCCATAGAAGTGGGTGGCACTCTTAGCTGGAGAAGGGTAGTAGTCAGTACAGACCTCCCCCTTGATTGTCTCCTTGGAAATGACTACCCAGAGGTTAGTCAGAGCCCAAGAGAGAAACTGGTCCAGTGCCAGTCCTCTCCCAAGGATTCTGGAAGTCCTGCCTCTGCAGTAAATGCAAGCAGGCCCCAGAAGAAGAAGAAAAGAAAACAGAGTAGGAAGGGTGGACAACCTTTAGCCAAGGTCACAGCAAGCCAAGGAGATTCTGCTCCAGTAGGGGAGAACTCCAAAAATGGCCCTGATAAAGTCCAACCTGACCCACAAGAAGTCCTGGCTAGTCAGGCAACTGTTAAACCTGAGTGGGTGGCTCCTCAGCTAACAGAAGAAAGAGTGGAAGAAGGGTGTTTACTACGAGATGTGGTAACCCCCCACTCCAATACAGCAGACAGGCAACCTGAACCCAAAGAAGCCTGTAACTTAGCCCCTTCCCTTTTAGGTGAAGAGCTAAAGGTGTGGTTCTGGGCACTGACAGCTGTCAGTGGCCTCTGCTGGGTGTTAGCCTTTATGGCTGCACTATCCTTAGCATGGTGGTCTGACCCCATGCCAAATGGCAAGTTAGGCCCCCTGACCCTATTGGTCATGGTGGGGTTACTCCAGCTCTGGGTAACCTCTCTGGGTAAGCTAGGGGTGACCCTGGCCAAGATAAGGTTAGCAGAGGTGGACACCTCTAAGACCAAAATAGAAAGAATGGGTGGAGACATTGAAGAGGCAGACAAGAGGCAATTCAGACTAGGTCCTATCACTGTGGAAGTGGGCCAGTTCCCCAAAGGGAATGACCTGAACAGAAGGATGTAAGGCAGAGTAGGCCCTGCAACTAACCAGCCTATTTCTCCTACTCTTCCTCGCCTGACAGACTAGGAAGACTCTCCCAGCTTGGGCTGAGTCTCCTGGCCTGTAGGCTGGGGGGGGCTTGTGTAAAGAAATGGCTCCCTGTTGCAGTTACCCCCCACTTTTTGCCTGATACTGATGCTGACTTGACTGAGAAGTGTGCTGGGACCCTGCTAACCAGGCCCCAGCCCCAGTGTTCCTTCACCTAAAATGTACCATTGTATCCACAATTGGCACACCCTGGCATTCAGATAAGTCCCTTGTAACTGGTACTTCTAGTACCAAGGGCCCTGATGCCAAGGAAGGTCTCTAAGGGCTGCAGCATGTCTTATGCCACCCTAGAGACCCCTCACTCAGCACAGACACACTGCTTACAAGCCTGTGTGTGCTAGTGAGAACAAAATGAGTAAGTCGACATGGCACTCCCCTCAGGGTGCCATGCCAGCCTCTCACTGCCTATGCAGTGTAGGTAAGACACCCCTCTAGCAGGCCTTACAGCCCTAAGGCAGGGTGCACTATACCATAGGTGAGGGTACCAGTGCATGAGCATGGTACCCCTACAGTGTCTAAACAAAACCTTAGACATTGTAAGTACAGGGTAGCCATAAGAGTATATGGTCTGGGAGTCTGTCAAACACGAACTCCACAGCACCATAATGGCTACACTGAAAACTGGGAAGTTTGGTATCAAACTTCTCAGCACAATAAATGCACACTGAAGCCAGTGTACACTTTATTGTAAAATACACCACAGAGGGCACCTTAGAGGTGCCCCCTGAAACTTAACCAACTAGCTGTGTAGGCTGACTGGTTCCAGCAGCCTGCCACACTAGAGACATGTTGCTGGACCACTCTGAGGCCAGTAACAAAGCCTGCACTGGGTGGAGATGCTAACACCTCCCCCAGGCAGGAGCTGTGACACCTGGCGGTGAGCCTCAAAGGCTCACCCCTTTGTCACAGCCCAGCAGGGCACTCCAGCTTAGTGGAGTTGCCCGCCCCCTCCGGCCACGGCCCCCACTTTTGGCGGCAAGGCTGGAGGGAACAAAGAAAGCAACAAGGAGGAGTCACTGGCCAGTCAGGACAGCCCCTAAGGTGTCCTGAGCTGAAGTGACTCTAACTTTTAGAAATCCTCCATCTTGCAGATGGAGGATTCCCCCAATAGGGTTAGGATTGTGACCCCCTCCCCTTGGGAGGAGGCACAAAGAGGGTGTACCCACCCTCAGGGCTAGTAGCCATTGGCTACTAACCCCCCAGACCTAAACACGCCCTTAAATTTAGTATTTAAGGGCTACCCTGAACCCTAGAAAATTAGATTCCTGCAACTACAAGAAGAAGGACTGCCTAGCTGAAAACCCCTGCAGAGGAAGACCAGAAGACGACAACTGCCTTGGCTCCAGAAACTCACCGGCCTGTCTCCTGCCTTCCAAAGATCCTGCTCCAGCGACGCCTTCCAAAGGGACCAGCGACCTCGACATCCTCTGAGGACTGCCCCGGCTTCGAAAAGACAAGAAACTCCCGAGGACAGCGGACCTGCTCCAAGAAAAGCTGCAACTTTGTTTCCAGCATCTTTAAAGAACCCTGCAAGCTCCCCGCAAGAAGCGTGAGACTTGCAACACTGCACCCGGCGACCCCGACTCGGCTGGTGGCGATCCAACACCTCAGGAGGGACCCCAGGACTACTCTAAGACTGTGAGTACAAAAACCTGTCCCCCCTGAGCCCCCACAGCGCCGCCTGCAGAGGGAATCCCGAGGCTTCCCCTGACCGCGACTCTTTGAATCCTAAGTCCCGACGCCTGGGAGAGACCCTGCACCCGCAGCCCCCAGGACCTGAAGGACCGGACTTTCACTGGAGGAGTGACCCCCAGGAGTCCCTCTCCCTTGACCAAGTGGAGGTTTCCCCGAGGAACCCCCCCCTTGCCTGCCTGCAGCGCTGAAGAGATCCCTAGATCTCCCATTGACTTCCATTACAAACCTGACGCTTGTTTCTACACTGCACCCGGCCGCCCCTGCGCTGCTGAGGGTGAAATTTCTGTGTGGGCTTGTGTCCCCCCCGGTGCCCTACAAAACCCCCCTGGTCTGCCCTCCGAAGACGCGGGTACTTACCTGCAAGCAGACCGGAACCGGGGCACCCCCTTCTCTCCATTCTAGCCTATGTGTTTTGGGCACCACTTTGAACTCTGCACCTGACCGGCCCTGAGCTGCTGGTGTGGTGACTTTGGGGTTGCTCTGAACCCCCAACGGTGGGCTACCTTGGACCAAGAACTAAGCCCTGTAAGTGTCTTACTTACCTGGTTAACCTAACAAATACTTACCTCCCCTAGGAACTGTGAAAATTGCACTGTGTCCACTTTTAAAACAGCTATTTGTGAATAACTTGAAAAGTATACATGCAATTTTGATGATTTGAAGTTCCTAAAGTACTTACCTGCAATACCTTTCGAATGAGATATTACATGTAGAATTTGAACCTGTGGTTCTTAAAATAAACTAAGAAAAGATCTTTTTCTATATAAAAACCTATTGGCTGGATTTGTCTCTGAGTGTGTGTACCTCATTTATTGTCTATGTGTATGTACAACAAATGCTTAACACTACTCCTTGGATAAGCCTACTGCTCGACCACACTACCACAAAATAGAGCATTAGTATTATCTCTTTTTGCCACTATCTTACCTCTAAGGGGAACCCTTGGACTCTGTGCATACTATTCCTTACTTTGAAATAGTGCATACAGAGCCAACTTCCTACAGTACTTTAATGAAAATGAGGGCAATAGGGGTGTACTTAGCACACATGATACACCCACAGACACCACAGTGATCATACCAACACCTTCAATATAATGGACACTAATCATGTGCATAAAGGCCACATACTATTCCACTATTCATGCTAAGTAGAAACCTCTACATGACAACATCAAAAAACCTACTTCACTACCACCTGTTCAGAGTAGTGTAACCTAACATCTTAGGGCTAAAGTAACACTGACATAAGCCACTTCTAATGTAACCATGTTTGAAACATACACCTAGAGTCCAGCAAATTGACTGACAACATATCCCAATCCACCAACATGTGAATGTCAACTAGAACACCTGCTACACCATGATGTTAGGCTGAAATTAGCCGATCCATTACAAAATGTGTCAATACAGCCTCAGATTAGCAAAGGTAAGAATGGCAAAGTAGAGCTCCCAACATAAAAAGGCAAGTACAAACTGACACATGATGAAGCATAAAACAGTGTATAATGCACCCATATAGGTATGGTCCTGCCCTATGTAGCATGGACAAAATACATGGCCTAAGGGATCAGCAGGATGGCCACTTATCTTCTCAATACCACGTACATGGTACAAATTGTCTAAACACATATGTCAATGATATATCTTGTACTGTTAATGTATCATAACCATCATGCTTTCCATCATGTAGGATGTCCACCCTGAAGAAACATCACATTTGTCAATTTATAGTTTAGACATAACAGCGGGGACATCTCCTCAGAGGGAGTGTAGCAAGTCTGGCATGTTAAATTCCTGATTGGGATAACACCCTCATATGAAGTTTCCATCTACATCAGTACCAAGCATATTTTGCCCTGTTACTCATCTGTCAGACTCTTTGTTGCACATAGAGATGGATCCAGTGGAATATGAATGGCCAGAGACCAACAAGCTGGACAATTGTCACAGTGTCCTTTCCTCAGGATCTGCACGTTGCTGGACAAAAGGCCCACCTCCCGGCATCACCAACTCAGAAAGCTATTATAGCACAGAGTTATGATGAAGCCAGTCCGGGGGAAGGGAATTAGGATAGGGAACAGCAGAGAGAGATACCTGAAAAGGAAAGGTTAGAACAAATATGCACTTACTCATTCATAACAGTATAACTCACCAATAGACTCTTGACTAAATGCGTCTCCATGATATCAGATGGAGACTCCTTTTGAAATGAGGGCAAAGCCCCCTTCTTTGAATCATGGAACACAAACAAACTACACCCTCAGAACCAAGAGATGGCAAGAGTTTTGGACTATGATCATACTGTGAATATCAATTGTGTAACATCTATGCATTCATAACATAAACCTTTGATCACAGGCTAGAAAATCTCAAAGAATTAAATGTGCTTTTCACGTATTATGCTTTCCAAAAAACAATGAAAACTATAATTTGTTTAGCTCCAAAAATGCTTTCTCATTCACAACTATAAGGCCGGAACGTTTTTACTCATTGAACTTGAAGCACTTTGTTCCTTATGCCAGATAGCGCTTTCATTTGTTTCATCTGAAGCGCTACGCTCGTTATGCTAAGGGGCGCCTTACTCGTGTGGCCTGAATCACTTTGAGTGTTGTGCCAAGGGCTTTTTATGCATGTGGATTGAAGCGCTTTGATTGCTGTGCCAAGGGCGCTTTCCTCATGTGGACTGAAGCACTTTGATTGCCGCGCCAAGGGCGCTTTACTCATGTGAACTGAAGCGCTTTGATTGTTGTGCCAAGGGCACTTTACTCATGTGGACTGAAGCGCTTTGATTGTTGTGCCAAGGGCACTTTACCTTTACTCATGTGGACTGAAGCGATTTAATTGCCGTGCCAAGGCGCTTTCCTCATGTGGACTGAAGTGCTTTAATTACCGTGTCAAGGACACTTTACTCATGTGGACTGAAGCGCTTTGATTGTTGTGCCAAGGGCGCTTTACTCATGTGGACTGAAGCGATTTAATTGCCGTGCCAAGGCCGCTTTCCTCATGTGGACTGAAGAGCTTTAATTACCGTACCAAGGACCCTTTCCTCATGTGGACTGAAGCGCTTTAATTACCGTGCCAAGGACGCTTTCCTCATGTGGACTGAAACGCTTTAATTCCCGGGTCAAGTCCGCTTTCCTCATGAGGGCATCAGCGCTTTAATTACCGTGCCAAGGACGCTTTATTCATGTGGACTGAAGCGCTTTAATTACTGTGCCAAAGCCGCTTTCCTCTGAAAACGCTTTGCTCGTTATATTAAGGGGCGCTTTACCTTTTGGAAGTAACAACTCCCTTCAAGATTTGGCTCATCAAGACCTTACCACTACGAGTACGACCTACTCGTATCTGAATTCACCATGGAAACAAGGGTACTCCGATTTACTGTCCATTTTCTGTGCAGGAAATCTTCTTCAGAGGAAACCACACAAGGTCTGACTGCATCAAAGTCTTCAAAATAGTGAGCAACGTGCTTGGGTGTGGCTGGGCTTTATAGGCCTGCCACACCCCAAGATGGCTGCAGCCTCCAAAAACGTGGGAATTGTAGTCCCTTCATGGAATAGCACTGATAAGTCCATCTTGTCCACCAATGTCCTGAACCTGCAGCTCTGCTTTGCTACAGGGCAGCCGACGCTGATGGCCACCTTTGGAACAAGAGGGGGTGACAAGGGTTGCGCATAAAGCGCCACAAAGCCACGCAGTGGAGTTTCGGGCGAGACCTGGATTGCGCATGGCCTTATTCCTGACAACAATTTACCAATTGGGTATACGGACTTTGGATCAGTAGGTGGGAAGGATGGATCACCACATGCTGTCATACAGTTTGGTCAACATAGCAGGATAATATGTCCCTATACACAATACAATATCCACATCTGTGTATCAATGTTGGCAACTGCAGTACTATGTCTTCTTAGGAGACCCTTTACCTGTAGCACTTACCACATTGTCACAGCTGAGATACTTAGACATCATACACTTACCTGGCAGAGGCATGTACATGTGTGTAGTCTGTACTTATCCCCTTGTGGCTGTTGTACTGCCCTCAAACCCCCACCCACCTCAGGGTAGGCCTCTGCCAAAATGTAGGCCACTGGGGGTGGGGATCACGGTCCAATGGGCGCCCCTCCCTTGTTGGGAGAACATCCCGAGCTGGGCCTCTGTGGTCTTCTGGGCCCAGCGTCTCAGGTCCTCCCACCGCTTCCTTCAGTGGGTGCTCCACCAGCTGTGGACCCCGAAGGTCCAAACTTGCTTGGCGATGGGGATGGCACACCAAATTCCCTTTTTTGATGGGCATTGACCTGCATGGATGAAACAGACCAAAGGAAAAAGTTATGTCCACATGCACCCTACCAACACAAGTGGACAGAACACTTCAGTTACAGCAAGTAGACAAACATTCTCATCCTCTCAGTTCACACTCATGCACAATTTAGCATCCGCAGGCAGCAAAACCTTCCCTACTCAACATTTCAAGTACACCATCATATACCCACACCTATCACAAATTGGTATACTATTGGACTCACCTGCTCCTCTGATGCACTAAATTGCTGTTCATACAGGGGTAGGATCTCCTCCACAAGCTTGTCCAGCTCTTCTAGGGTGAAGGCTGGGGCACTATCACCTGCAGGATGTGGCATGATAGCTCCCAGAGGCAGTACACAGCAGCTCAGGTAGTGGAGGTCTTGTTAGCAGCAGTGTCAGAACTCAAGTGAGCAATACTGCAGAAGATGGGGCTCATGTTCACCACGTACAGGACAGTCACGGCAGGCAGACATCGCCATTGGCCCAGGTCTGCCAAAGGCACCAATGTGTTCCAATGGCAATTTCTACTTTGGTTGTGACCACCTACCGCCATCATGACATCTGCCGCCGGAGTCAGGTCACTTCCACATGTCCAGTACAGTAGATCAGGCGGCTGCCATTTTGAGCACTTTTCATGTATGGAACATTTTTGTAATCTGCGTTGTGTATGATTTCCTATACTGTGCTAAATATCAGTTAGTACTGCCTTCAGGTTAAGTAGTCTATTTGAGCATGTGAGTAGTTAAAGCTGTGTAACAGAAGGAATTGTGGTGATAGAAATGTAGACTTATTCTCAACATCATATGTGCATTGTTAATGTAGACTAGGTGCAACAAAATGTGTTTCACATGTAAACTCAGTTGAAATATCAAACACTGACAGTCAGAGTTAAATATGCATGTATAGTACATTACATAATTCAGGGAATGTGTACCAAGGGGTGTGTCATAGGATGCATACCAATATGTTGTACCATAGATGTCAGATGTTGTAACTGACCTCAACTGCAGATATGTGTAGTAGACTAGTATATGGACATATTAATTATGTGTGCAATGTTCATATCACGTTCAATATTTACATTTTTCCACATAGCTACCCTGGCATGAAGAGAAGAAGACAACCTCCAGTGTACCGCCCACTAGTAGACCTGCATGCCATGGAGGAGAGACATACCATACAGACACATCGCCTGAATAGGCATACCATCATGGATCTTTGTGATCAGTTGGAGCCAGATCTGATGCCTCCCATTTGAAATCCCTAGAGCATACCTCCCATCATTCAAGTCATATCAGTGCTACTCTTCCTGGCCACAGAATACAGTGGCCCTAATTGCAGGGATGTCTCAGCCCATGTTCAGTCTGGTTTTGAAGGATGTACTGTGTGCATTGTTGAAACACCTGGACAGCTACAAAAGTTTTCCATAACGTGCAGATTGTCCTATGTGAAGGCAGAGTTTTATGCTATGGGACACATTGCACACGTGGTTGGAGCCATAGATGGCACCCATGTAGCACTGGTTCCGCCCCAGTCCAATGAACAGGTATTAGGAACAGAAAAAACTACTGTTCATCATCCTTCATCATGCGGAACAGCAATATCCCACTGCTGATGACACAAGTCTACCCAAATAGGACCTGGTTGGTTGGTAAGTCAGATTTGACATGTGTGTTTCAAAGTTTATCTCCTGCTATCACAATTGTGCATGTCCTCGATATATGTTTGTGTTGTTCTACCTCTGTCCTCACAGGGGACTATGGCTATCCAAACCGTCCTTGGTTGTTGACACCAGTGAGGTACCCAACCATGCCAGGGGAAGTCCGCTACAATGAGGCCCATGGAAGGACAAGGTGTGTCCTGAAGCAGACTTTTGGACTCCTGAAGGCAAGATTTCGCTGCCTGGACATATCAGGAGGAGCCCTCCTCCACTCACCCAACAAGGTATGTCATATAATTGTTGCCTGTAGCATGCTCCATAACCTTGCCCTGAGATGTCAGATGCCATTCCTACCAGATGAGGGGAGCCAGCAGAACCTGTGGGTAGAAATGAAGATTTGCCGAGTGTTGATGAGCCAGATGAAGATGAAGCTGGAGACTTCAGTGCAGATCTCATCAATCAGTACTTCAACTGATTCAAGGTATGTGATGTCTTCTTAATGCTGAGTTTCAGTTTGTAACCTAGAGTTGATGGGTAGCGTGTCCCCTCCTTTTTTACCATCATCTAGGAGGTTTTAGGTGAGTGAGTTGTGCATGCAGTTTGTAATTTGATATTGTGTACAGAACCGAGTGGTCTACGGTGTCATGAAATGTTAATGCACATGCCAAGTCCCACTTGTGAACATGACTTGTCTGAATTGATGTATGTTTTCTGCTATGACCTAGCCCTTATCTATGTCAATCACAGATTTGCAGAGTTCCAGTTTTGCTCTACATCCTTTCCAAGTCACAGGCAGTGTCAGAAGCAGATGAGAATTGCAGGCAGACATGTGAAGTGGACATGGCTGAAACCAGGTACTAATTGCCATGAGTGGAGTGTAATTAACATGGCCAGACTGTCAGGACACTGGTGTGGAAATGTGTTTTTGCATCAAGATGACCTGTAGAAAACTGGAGGTTGTCAACCGATGTCATTTGTGTGTCCAAATGTGTCTGACACATGAACATTTTGAACCATAGCCTCTGCCATCACAATGGTTTCGGTTGTATGTAATCTACCTTGTACATAGCTGTCCGTGTGTTCGTACTTTGCAGACCAATGTGCATGTCTCTGTGGACTGACATAGGTCAGTGGCAAGCCTACAGTTACGTGACCAATGTAAGAGAAAGATCCCTGGACTCGGGACATCAGTACCGATCTCTGTCTGTACCATGGGGTATGATTATTAGGAAGCTAAGGTATGGGTATGTGATAAGGCTTTATCAGGTGATACAAAGGACAAATCTGTATGCCTCCTGGCTTATAGGAAGACTGACATGTCCATAACATCTGAATCCTGTTGTTTACTAGTGTTTGAGACCTTAGCAAACATCCTGATGTTACTATCAGTTATACTCCATGTTCTGTTTTCATATCTAGCAATAAATGTGTGTAGATGTAGTGTACACCTGTTTTGGAATCTGTCCATGTTACAATCCCAATGTAGTGAGTCTCCTGCTGATGGAGTCCGTGCATGATGTCCATATCAAAGGTTAAACAATACAGAGGGACATATTGATACTAGAGTTGGCATGGATAGCAGTTGTACCTGGTTGATAAATTACACTTACACAGGACCTGTCTTTAAGTGTAATTTATGGTGGACAGTAAAACAATATGTGTGATTAGTAACTTAAAAAACATAAAGTAAACAGTGAAGGGTTCAGTCATGGTGGCTGAAATCATCAGGGTAGCTGCTACAGCATTAGGAAACACATATCCAGTGTCCTTGCACCATAGAAAAAATGGAGATAGGTTTACAGAGCAGTCAACAGGGTGTATCTGTGGTGCACAGGGGAAATCGGTCAGGGGAGGTTCACTTGCTGGCAGTGGGTTTGATCTTGGCATCTTTTCCTCCTGGAGTCTGGGTGGACGTCCAAGTTTGCAGGGGTTCCTCTGTTAGAAAGGGTGGGGTGTCTGAGGCATGTCCTTCCCAAGGCAGGGCCTCATTTCCACTAGCAGCCGCAGATGTTGAAGGGCCTGATGACTTATTACTAGTGGAAAAAGATGTTGTATGGCAGACCTACTCAGGATAGTGTTGATGTCCCTCAGCACCCCAGCAATGGAAGCCAGGGTGGCATTTTGTGCCTGCCACTGCTTCTCAGTGGTTGTCCCTCTGCAGCTTTTGGATTTCCACCATCATGGTGATTACCTGGCCCATCATACCTTGGGAATTTTCATGGGCTCCTATGACTTGGGAAATGGTTTCCTGGTCAGTATAGTCCCTTTGAACCTCCATCCTCTGTTTCACACCATCTCTCCCACGCATCCTGCCTGCACATGCCTGTGCGCCTGGCACAGTGTGCCCAGTCCCAGTGGTGGCAGGACCATCATTGTCAGGGGTGACAAGAGGAGACTCAGCTACCTGTACTGTGGTGCACACTATGGATGAAACAGTCCTTGGGGCACAGGTTTAGGGGGTGAATGGTTGCCTGTGATGTTGATTGCAACAGGGCTGGGAGGAGTTGATGTAGGTAGGGTGAGTCTGACAGTTGTTGACTGACCAGGTGTCCCTGATGGGCCACCTTCGTCTGCAGTGTCCACACATCCAGGGGTGTTGTCCTCACTGGAACCTTCATGCAGAAGGGTAGTGACAGACTCTGGTATCCTGTCCATGGTGACAATGGCAAGATTACCTGTGGGAGAAGTGGAACACAGTTGCTGTTACATTTAGGGTAATAATGATGTTATGTGAGATGCAGACTGTGCCTTAACATGATCCTCAGAAATGACAATGATAGCTGCTGCACAATCTTACTTAGTACAGCGTGAGACTCTGTAATTGTAATACCATACACCATGCTTATAGCTGTTATACTATGTTGGTAGTGACTGGACTGTTGATACCATCTTATGGTATCTGATTATTGATATGGGTGTACATCTTTGTTGCCTAGTGAAGTGCCTGACATGATACATGACACAAAAAAGAGCTGTACAATGCACAATAGTGTCAGAGTAGGGACACAGAATGGGAGTAAGCAATATACATTGACCTGTAACTGGATGTACTGCATGTGCATCTACTTTGGCATCTAGATTTCTACCCCAGGTGAGTACATTTCAATCTTAGAAATCTTTATTCTAAGGGCATTAAAATTGGGCACTATAGCTGCGTTTTGCTTGTGATGATAGTGGGTGTGGGCCATTGCATTGCTGTCATTGACATTAACTGTTTCACACTTGCGCATTCAAGATGGGTTAGATTGGTAGTTAGTGTCACATGCATGACATCTCACATTTGGTCCACTGTTTTTTCACAATGGTGGGATTGTGCATTCTGGGAGTAGTAGTGCTATGAGTTGACAGTACTTCACATGCCATTTCGAAGGGCTATGGAGCCAGATGAGTTTATTTGACATGTGGCATGCCAGAGAGGGGTATTAGGATATTAGTACAGAGGTGTAGTCGGTGGTATGTTAAATGCGGTGGGTTAAGGTGGTGAGGGAGCATGCATGACATGACAATTGGGTGACATAGATTTTGTGGGGACTTAACCGACTCCACTCCTCCAGGTATTCCTGTCAGGAACTCAGGATGCAGTATGTCCCACACTTTCTCCTCCCAAGATGTGAAAGTAGGGGGAGGAGTTGGGGGACCACCACCAGTCTTCATTATCGCCAGCTGGTGTCTGGTATGCCATGAAAGGTACCTTCCCCCTGAGGTCATTCCACCTCTTCCTGATGTCCTCCCTTGTACGTGGATAGCTGCCTACAGAATTGACCCTGTTGACTATTCTTTGCCATAACTCAATTTTCCTGGCAATTGCTGGACCTGTGCCCCAAAATATGTGTGGCTCTACCCTGACAATTTCATCCACCATGACCCTCAACTCATCATCTGTGAAACGTGGGTGTTTTTGTGGTGACATTGTAGTGGTGGTGAAGACGGTGTGGTAGTGTTCAAAGAAAAAGGCTGTGGAAAAAGGTAAATGGTGAGGTGTAGATGCTATGATGTGAGTGGGTGACAGTTGTTGTGGATTGTGTGATAGTAATATGTGTGCTGTATATGTTGTGCAGGTGTGTGATGTGTGCGTAGTGAAAGGTATATGGGTGCCCATTCTTGCTTTTTGTATCTCTCTAAAATGTTGGTTGTCAGAGGCTGTGTGTGGCGTTCTGGTTGCAAAGAATTGTGGGTTGTGTAGAGGTGTATTATATAGTGCAGTGTGTAGGTGTGTCTGGTGTGTGGATGTGCGACAGGTGTGGGGTATTCAAACTATCCAATGTGGTGTTGTGTTCAGTGTGATATGAGCTGAGAAGGCCATGGTTCGCACAGCCAATGTTTTTCCACCATAGAAGAACCGATACCGTGATTTGTGGATCGTAATCTTATGGGTGGAATTTTGTTGGGCTGGCG
Source organism: Pleurodeles waltl (assembly GCF_031143425.1). Taxonomy (NCBI): domain Eukaryota; kingdom Metazoa; phylum Chordata; class Amphibia; order Caudata; family Salamandridae; genus Pleurodeles; species Pleurodeles waltl. Next base: position 700,464,882 of record NC_090437.1, read on the forward strand.
GTGCTGGTGGTGGAACCACCTCTTTTTTGCCCTCGGGTGTCCTTGCGGTTTCAGAAATGTGGCTTTTTTTTTGCAGACTTCACAGTGTGGCTCAATATGGCGGTCGAATTACTGCCAACATAGCGGTCTTTTGACGGCTGACACTGCAGCGGTCTGCCCCCTCCAAACTAATAATCAGGGCCACTGATTTGATGCCATCACAGGAATGGTAGCCTACTATGGTCAGCGGACCAACATGTTAGTGATCACAATTCGATAAACAAAACCTTTTTTTTTCTGCAGCCCATTTCCCCTTTTAGTTTGTTTGAGAACTTGCAGTGGTCCCGAGGACTACTGCCTCATTCCAAATAAACATATTTTAGCATTCACAAAAGGGGACAGGTTCCCCGAGGGATCCCTTCCCATACAAAAATGGATTTCCACCCCTACATGGGTGATGCTAAATTTTCAATGGTTTACAACTGCTATTCCGGTCCTAAACCATTCATTCATATGGATAGGGATCACTATTTGTAAGGAACACCTACAATCCTCCTAATTCAAGTAGCGATTCCTTATCCATTTCTAAACTCATTTCAGGAGTTGGAAAAAAGCTAGTGGCTTCTGAAATGGGTTTAGTACATTACTAAAAGCAGTTTTTCAATTACAAACATCAATTCAAAGTGTTTGTGACCAAAATACTGCTTTGTACATCTGCCCCTTGATGTTCACACTCCTATGCCATTACATGTCTCCTAAGACAATGCTTCCCACACTTGTAAGAATCACAACTCAATTTTTCAGAATGGTCTACATGTAGAAGAAAATATTAACACCTTATTCAGGTAATACCAGAATACACATTTATTGAGATGCATTCAGAAAGTGTGTTGATGATAGAGAATATCAGCCACCAAAATCCTTTCAAGACAGAAAACACAGGCAGTATATATACAAATCTCCACACTAAGAGGTCACCTGGTTTTCCCTAAGAGGAGGCCTGTTCAAACAAAGATCCTCATTACCAGTGTGGCGGTCTGAGGACTGCCATACCTGTGTTGACAGTTGGACCACTGCACTCAGGGTGGACCGCCCTCCCCACTGGGAACATGGTTCCAGATGTGGTGACGGTGGTCTGAGTTGTACTCTGCTAGGGCGATGCTGAACTCAGCGCCACCTGGCTGATTACAACTCCCCTCACCTACAGCCTTTCCATGGCCACCACCAGACTTTCACTAGCATAGAAAGGCTGGCAGTGAGGGTGTGCTGGGGTGTCTGGGGTCTCATGGCATGGGCAGAGCCGGCCCCCCCCGCCCAGCATCATCAAAATGCACATTGACTGCTTTGCAGGCAGTGCGCATTTTGAGCGTGCAAGTCAGCCCCCTCTGTGCTACAAGATAGCACTCAGCTCCTAACAGGAAGCAGAATGCTATCTCATTAGACTGTTCCCTCTGGTTTGACTGGCGGAAAGGCTCTATTATGATGTTTCTGGTGGTCAGGCCTGTGGGAATATTGTAATAGTGCGTGGGGATGCCACTGCCATAGGGTTGGCGTCCTCCCCGCGAGTTTGGCGGTCCGCTTTGGGACTGCCAAACTCAAAATGAGGCAGAAAATGTTTTACAAGTTAACAGGTGTGCCACATAACTTAAGAAAGGCTTCCTGCAATTAGAAACTGTTCCAGCTTCCCAACCACAATAGTAAGTAAATGCTTCACACTTAAGCATTAAGTATGGTGTTATATGGCAAGCAATGTGCCTGAACAGCAAATGCCTCAAAGCAGAAACTGATATTTTACACTCTTCCAGAGTTGAACGGGAAACAAATGACCTGCACAGACATTCTTGGTGCTGAAGAGAGGAGCACTGGTCTGGAGGTCATCTACACACACACACACACACTCACAACATGACATACCTATAATTATGAAGACCGACCATTGACCACAATGAAGGATGTATTTACTATTCTAACTCCATTTGTGCTTTTATAGCAGGGAAGGTACTAAAGCAGACAGAGGCAAATATAACTGCACTTTTATTTTTCTGATACACTCACTCTAAACAACCTAAACAAAGATAGTGAGTGTCTGGAACTGACAGTGTTTACCCACGCTATGAAGATCGAACCAGTCCTCACAGAGTGAGCTATACTTGTACACACGCACACATACACACACACACACACATTTTTCATTTATCTTCCGCAAGCACAATTAAAGACATTTTTTATGGCCATTTGTTTCTTTATATATTTTACATACCTGTTTTTTCCTTACACTTTTCATCTACTATTTATTCTACAAACCCCAGACCTCTCCTCTTGAATACTTTTTTGTCATACAACACAAATATCCTGTTACTATCGTAAACACAGGAACTGTGCAGAACATTTTGAAGAAAACTACTTTTAGGGCACACATAAACCACCCCACCCCCATGGACAATATTGAAGTCCACCACCTTTCCTTCTGAATTACGTTAATAATCATCTGCCCTGCTTTATACTGCCCTGAAGTGTGCCCCTTAGCTTTCTTTAATAAGTGATTCAAGGACTGGTCAATAAAGGTTATGGTTTTTGAATTAGCACCTTGTTTAGTCATCAACCTTCCCTACCTCTTTCTTAACTTAATTCTCTGTATTCATTATTTCAGTATAATTGACCAGGATGAGGTCTACAAGAATTTGCCAGCATTTACAGGATTTACCTGGGGAGTAAAGAAAAAATGAAAGAGTGTCCCAGTACATGAGACCTGAGGTTCCAGAAAGAAATCCTCTGGGACCTCACACTCACTGAGAATGCAGTGTCCTGTCAAGTGCATTTTCACAAAATCTGCCATGTCCCAATCCCATAGGGAAGATGCTGTTGGCTTCCAGATCCAGATCCCAATGCACTTATTTGCACTTGATGAGTGCTTGCAGTGTTAACTTCCTCTCGAGCCCCCTCCTCTCTCTTTTGTATCCAGGCTATAAAATCAGTAGGATAGGCACAGTGTAAAATATATCTTTGCATATCAATGTAGACCACCGGGTGCATGGGTGTTTTTTTGCAGAGAGAACGTTGTGCAGGGCTTGGAGATGGGTATGACACCAGAGGAGGATAGTGCCCTGGCAGAGGGGCTAGTATGTTTTTTTTCTTTCATGCTCCAGGGTGGAAGAGCAAATGATCATATATCAAGTGACCAGAATTAATAATCAGATATCGAGTGACCAGGGAACCTTCTGTTCTCCACCACTCGAGATCCTTCTGTGAAATGTTTTGGGGCTGAATGCACTGTAATAATTCTGCAGCATTTACCACATCTTTTACATCTACATTCAATCTTGATTTACTTACATCATCATTGCTTGTAGAGAACTGATACATTCATATAAAACAATGATAACATATATGTATGAGGTGTGCAACCTTTTTTGAGCCAGCTATTTACAATGCAACATTCTTCTACTATTACAGAATCATTCCATGCTACAGGTGAATTTAGATTCTGGGCAGGGTCAAAGATGCTTAATACAAAATCCCCAGCATCTCAAGGGTGAAAAATACAGCTAGCTATTATTTCAGTGTTAATTTCAGCTGTCTATAACACTTGTGAATGCAGTTCTCTCTGGCTGTGGACCAGGCTGGGATGAAACTGTACAGAGTAGCACTATAGTACAAGCAGGGTCATTCCTAATATAGCAAACACAAGCTGCCCCATGCTGGCCCTACCACACAGAATTGTTGTCCTTAATTGGAGGTAGTATGGGTTGGACCGTACAACACTTTCATTCATTGGGGCACATCCTCTATGGCGGGTAATGACAAATCCTCTTCAGCATCTAGTTGCAAATCCTCTTCGGCATGTACTGGCAAGTCCTTTTCTTTTTCAGGGGAGAGGCTTCCAGCACTTGCACCCTTAGATTTTCTCCACTTTTCAGCCAGAGTACAAGTCATTTTACAGCTGGATGCATGCGTCCATGATTAGAGGCCTTGACACTTGACCACTGTATTGAGGGTGAGCAGTACAAAGAAGGGCAGTTTCTACAGACGGTGCAAAACTGTTATTCGCTGGTGCACTTTTAAGTGCATCCAATCTCCTGGATGACAGCGTTGATTGGTTCCTTGGGCAAAGTCCTTGATGCCTGTAAACGGAAGGTCTTTTTACAGCTGATTAAAGCACAGCAATAATGTAAGATAATGTCAAAGGTATATCTAATGCAGATAGAAATACTGGCGGCGAGTCTGTGGCTCTCATTGATCTGCCTATTAGGAGCTCATATGGTTTAAGGCCTGTTGTTGTATTTGCAGTGGCTTGCATGTCCATAAGAGCAATGAGCAATGCATCAGGCCATTTGAGGTCAGTCTCTCAACAGATTTTTGCAAGTTTATTTTTAAGCATCCCATTATGAACTCCGCATACCGCGGTGGAGTATTTTTGGCACTTTGCAAAGTTCCAGGTAGCAGAACTCCATGAACTCCAGGCCTAATTCATACCTGATGCACGATACCGTAAGACTGATAGAACTTAGAGCCTAGAGCTTTGAACCTATCATTTTAAACCTAGCACTTCAAACCTAATGCTTAGAACCTACTGCTTAGAACCTAGTGTTATGAATATAGCACTTTAAAACTAGATCTCTGAACCTAGAACCATCTTTGCATTTAAAAAAACGTATCCTTGCATGCCCTTTTTTAGCCTTCCATGGATATCCTGGCAACCTGAGTCCTCTGTAGGACACAGGTACAGAGAGCAGGCCTGTAGACAATGCTAATTTTTAATACAGTCCCTTTGACTTTTAAAGTTGTTTGCAATTCGTTGTTCGGGGAGAATCATCTGCTCTGCAACCCTTAAAATGCCAGAGCCTGACCCTCAGAGTACGTCACCAAAATGTGTAGAATAAAAAAAACACAAAATTGTAGTCAGGTAATCCCAGAATATACATTTATTTAGACGCAATGAAGAAGTGTGTTGACTATTGGAGAACATCACCCGCCATACTCCTCTCCAGACTGAAAACACAGGCAGCATATATACATATCTCCACAGTCAGAGAAGCCATGTTCATAGAAAATGTTTTACAGCTTAACAAGTGTGCTACATTATTAAGCAAGGCTTAGAAACCGTTCCAGCTTCCCAAAACATGATAGTAAGTAAAATGCTTAACAGTTTACCCTAGTACAGTGATATATGCAAACAACGTGCGGAGACAGCAAGTGTCACCCACGCATATTTTATTTTCGTATTCTCATCATGGGCACTTACCCTGTTTCTCATTTATCTTCCACCCACCTATCTTTAATGGACATGAGACACTACAATTTTTTAATGCAACTAAAGCTTCATGTGATAGCGCATTGTCATTTACAGACAGTAGATTTTCAATTGAAATGGCTACTAAATTTACACAGACAGATTCACTTATAAAGCTATTTAACACACAAATGGTAACGTGTGAACTTCAGATTTCTGCACACTTCAAAATGAAAAATTTACTTATTTTTGCTTTCCTAAATGATGAATCATATAGTTAATTTGCAGACATTTACATTTTGTTGTGTGTTGCAAAACACAACATCCTACAGCCTTTCCTTTCATACACTCTAGACTCCAGAAAGATTGTCACTTAATTCACTGTAAAAATTACTCTCCCTTTGTAGTCAGAGAAAGAAAAATAAATCTTTGTCCCCCTTTTAAAAATATAAGCAGCAATTTGTGAGAAGACATAGCTTGAAATTTGACCTCTGTCTTTGAAGCATAGCAAATGTGATAAGTTCAACACCAAGTTAAAAGGCATTATTCTGACTTTTTCAACCCACCAAAAATCGTATCTGAACACAGAGTTTGGGATACGCTCCCTAAGGTCGCTAGCTGAATTTGCCAGCTTCGAAGATAATATTAGATTCAGCTTACAACTCTGACTTTTTCCACTCGCTTTTGTTTTTGTGACAGACCAATAGCAATAAACTTTGATAATTGTATTTGCTCAAATTGTATCTGCCCAATATGTATGTAGTGAGAAAGGAGATGTAAGAGAACCAATAAGCCTTGGAAATAGATAACGGCATCAAACACAAAGAAAGGACAGGTTTGCAGGGGAGAGTGCCTTACAGACAAACAGGGAGAATTAGTGATTTGGCTAAGGGAAATAGTTTGTACATTGAGGCAGGAGTAATGTGTCAATGTCAGCGCTATCACTCTTCAAAAATAAAGCAGCATTTTTCGAACTTTGGACACTCTCCGTGCAATTTTACCCTTTTTCCGAATGCGGGTAGGAGGTAAAATAGGCCAGAGTGGAGGCTAGCTTACTCTCTATTTTGGAGACGTAAAGAGCAAACAGGAACAATGATGTATTAGGGTGGTGCATTATAGCTGAACAAAGGAGGCATGCAAAAAAGCGTACTCTCAATGATGACATCAATTCTTCTAGATACAAGGTATGGAAGCAAAATAAGAAAGCTTAAACACAATCACGCATGATGAAGACGTAGTAGATAAAACATGTATTTCGAAACAAATGTATATACCTGAATTTTTACTTTATTTAATGACTATATATTTCCTCTGTTTGGTCCAAGTTTGGACTTTGGCGCTCTTCAACAATTGAAGGGTGCGTCCTCGGTGGACCTTGCTGCTAAATATTTGCCTTTAAATTGTTCCAAACAACTATCTTCGATTCGCACATGATACGGTAATCTTACTTTATTGATATTTCATTGTTCTAAATCATGCAGCGACCCAAATTAAAACAATCTGAGGCGTTTCGGTCCGTCCTGGACCTTGCTTACAGATAACAACACAGCCCTTCCTCACAACTTAAAACAGAAAATGTGCTCACTATGTGCGTCCTTAAACTTAAAGTGGCCACATCATTAATAGTCTCAAGCAATGTTTGTCCACATCTCGGGCCAGATGTAGGTAGACTTTTGCACCTCGCAAACGGCGAAAAACGCCGTTTGCGAGGTGCAAAAGCCCTAAAGCGATGCAGAAACACATTTTGCGAGTCGGAACCGACTCGCAAAATGTGTTTCCGACTCGCAAATAGGAAGGGGTGTTCCCTTCCTATTTGCGACTCGCACCGCGATTTAAGTTGATTTGTGACCGCGAAAGCGGTCGCAAATCAACTCGCAGTTACCATCCACTTGAAGTGGATGGTAACTCATTCGCAAAGGGGAAGGGGTCCCCACGGGACCCCTTCCCCTTTGTGAATGCTCACAAAATTATTTTTTCAGAGCAGGCAGTGGTCCTATGGACCACTGCCTACTCTGAAAAAAACCGAAACAAAAGGTTTCGGTATTTTTTTCTATTTGCAGCTCGTTTTCCTTTAAGGAAAACGGGCTGCAAAGAGAAAAAAAAAAACTGCTTTATTTAAAAGCAGTCACAGAGATGGTGGTCTGCTGTCTCCAGCAGGCCACCATCCCCGTGAGTGCCTAGACTCGCTATGGGGTCGCAAACTGCGACCCACCTCATAAATATTTATGAGGTGGGTCTTTGCGACCCCATAGCGAGTTGCAGAAGGTGTCTGAGACACCTTTCTGCATTCCAAATTGCGACTTGCAATTTGCGAGTCGCAGGGACTCGCAAATTGCAAATCGCAATTTGGAATCTTTCTACATCTGGCCCCTCATTCTTTTCTTCATGTTTCACCTTGTGTCCTTAATTACTTCGGCACTGGTGTTACACTTTAACTGAAGCATTCACAAATGATATTTCATCACATTTCTTTATTCTTATTTTGTTTAGAGTTGCACTGCTCTCTTGATGCATTATGGTTCAGGTAGGCACGAACTGTTATCCCCAAACTAACTTCAAGCGCGGAACCTGTGTTCATTTTTACATGACATGGTACAAATTTTTGGTGGTTTTATTTCTGCATGTCAAAGTCTTTGTTTCTTTTCACATGCCACCCATGTACATTTGATTGTCTATCCCAATTAGTAACTATGTGGCGATGCTCCTCACCGTGTTTTCTTTGAATCCCTTAGGAGTCTCAGGCAATGTTTTTCTCATTCTCTTCTCCATAGTGGCTCCTTTGGTGTTTGTATTTACATTTGAACCAGAGTATTTGCCACTGCCACTGGGTGTGATTCCCTCATAGATGTTGAGCTGTTGCTCCTAATGCAAATAGTCCACATAAAAAGAGGACTGAAAGTCACCCACCATTTTAGAACTGGTTGAAAACTGCTAATATGTTATCATGAATAACCCACTATTTTGAAGCCATCGGTGAGTAAAAAGTTTTCGAGCTTACACGTCAAGAATTTTCAATTCTATTAAGGACACAGAGGCGAGGATAATGCTTCTCTTTCTATGCTTTATTATTCCAGCAGCCAATCAGAGAAGTTTCCAAAAAAACAAGCATATCCCATAAGTCATACTAACATCGCATGACTAACCATAGAGAGGGATGTTGTAAGAGGCTGTAACAATAAACCACTTCCTCTTTCTTTGCATAGCGGCCACAAAAAAGTCAAATATCACATTAGAATCAAAGTCAATAAATCAAGCCAAGTCCTCCAACAGGAGAAAGAGTCCATCTCAAGGAACTTGAAGATCCATATCCGAAACATAGGATATCTCATCCAGGAAGAACGAACATCGTCCAACGACAACCACAAAATTCCAGAATTATTTCTGTTCAAAGCCGAGGAAAAAAAAAAACATATAGCCCAATCATAATATCCAGTAAGGATATAACTAGTTTAAACTTGGTAATATCAGCAATTCAAACATTTAACAAAAGAGGGTGGGTAAAGCAATGTGTCATCTCAAGGAGAAATTAATACTTAACTTGGAAGACGAGTTGTCCTTTGCCTCAGGGTGGGAAAATCCTTGCCTCTGTGTCCTTACTAGAATTGAAAATTCTTCACGCGTAAGCATTATGCTTGTTCAAAGCCGGTCCACTAACACAGACGCAATATCCGCAATAGGCTTATAATAGAAAGCCTTGAATGTTGACTCAGTCGACCAATCTGCCACTCTCATAATGTCCTCTAACCCGACCCCCAAATTAAAGGACTTAGAAGCCATGGCTCCTCTAACAGAATGAACTCCAAAAATGGAAATATCAATACCCGCTTCGGATAATAACCATCTAATCCATCTAGCCATGGTGGCGGAAGTAACAGGATGAAACGGTTTTAGGAGAGCAAATAAAACCTGACCACCCAGATCTCTCCTGAATTCACTTGTAGCTGCCTCATATGCTTTCAGACATTGCTCTAGACATAACTTAGAATTGTTGGGAAACGCTGGATAGGACACAGATTTAATACCTGTTTTTGTATGTCTGGAAATGGAAAAGGAACCCCGTCCGGGGAAAAAATCCTTCCTGCTAAGTCCAGAGCCCTCACATCTGCTATTCTTTTGCAAGAAATAAGACACAAAAGTAAAGTCATCTTGGCCGACAGCTGCTTGTGAGATAAATACTTATTCTCTGGCCATGTGAGAAGAAACAATAACACCACATTAACGTCCCAAAGGGACAAATAATGAGAGGGATTAGAGAAACAAATGCCCCTCATTAGTTTACAAACCACTAGGTGCTCACCAACTGTTCTCCCAGAGACAGGCAAATGCCCGGCTGAAATTGCTGACCAATAATTATTAGTCGACCTATAAGCCAGACCAGAGGCTGTCAATGATGCATATCGTTTGTGTGTACTTGAGGCCCAAGCTTGGTGAATGTAGAATGAAGCTTGCGATGAAATGCCTGGCAAGAGCCAGTGTTGCCTGAAATTCTCCATGCTACCAGCCGGAGTTTGTCCATCAAAATCAAGAAATGAGGGTTCCCCAATGGGGCCTGTAACAAGTTGTGCTGAATTGGAATCAGAAGAGGGAAATCGCACAATAGCTCCAGAGCAAGAGGGAACCAAGCTTGAGCCCTCCATAGAGGGACCACTAGGAGAATCTCTGCCCGCTGCTGGCAAACTTGCGCCAGAACTCGCAGGATCATGCTGAAAGGAGGGAATGCATAACCCAGGAGAGAGAACCAGTTCTGAAGAAATGCATCCGTGGCCATCGCCTCCGGAACTGGTTTCCAACTGAAGAACCTGGAAAACTGATGGGTCAGGTGAGAGGCGAATAAGTCCATTGAACATGGGCCCCAATGCTGGTTGAGACAATGAAACACTCTCGGAAGTAGTTACCAACCACTGCCAACCCGGAGAAATCTGGAGTTCCAGTCTGCTACTGAGTTGTTCACCCCTGGCATGTATTCTGCAATCACAGAAATTTGGTGCTGAAGACAAAATTGCCAAAATTCCTTGGCAATCTGCACTAGTGTCTGCAATTTCATACCACCTAGCTTGTTGACATATCTGACTGCTGACATGTTGTCCATTCGCAGCAGAATGCAACAGTCCGACCGAAGAGGAGATAGGCTTCGGATCACAAACGATCCTGCTAGTAGTTCCAGACAATTTATGAGGAGATGGAGTTCCTCCTCCGACCAACGGCCTACTGTAGTCAGGGTCCCGCAACAGGCTCCCCAACCCCATCTGCTGGCATTGGACTCCAGAAGGAAGATCACCCTGCCATTCCAGATTCCCATATGCTCAAGCCACCTGGCTATCTCCGTTTTTGCTTCCAACAGAGGAATTTGGTATGCATATGACAATCCCCTGTGAATATGAGATATCTTGAGTCTCTGGAGACGTCTGTAGTGAAGGGGACTCAGGAAGATAGATTGGCACCATCCAAGCTAAATTCCTCAATGACATTAATTGTTTGGTCAACAGGAGATGTAACCCCTTCTTTATGTTGTGTACTTTTCTGTTGGGGCAATATCAACTGAGACTTCACTCAGTCTATCTGGAAACCCAAGAATTCCATCTGCAGGGACAGAAGAAGTCAAGATTTGAATTGGTTGATCAGAAACCCGAAGTCTTGATGCAGCTGAACAGTCCACGAAAGATATTGTGAAGAAGGATCCTGCATCATGAGCATCGGATCGTCAAGGTAAACAATTAACCTCACCCCTGAAGCGCAAAGGAACTCTACCACAGGTCTCATCACCTTGGTAAAGCACCAAGGAGCGGACGATAGTTCGAAAGGAATGACATGGAACCCGAAACATTGGCCTAGCCAAATGAATTGGAGGAATCGTTGATGAGGAGGAAATACTGGAATGGTGAAATACACATCTTTCAGGTCCAAATGGACCATCCAATCCCATTCATGAAGAATATCTCTCAGAAGATGAATGCCCTCCATTTTGAAATGCCCTTAAACTATCCAGGTCTTGAACTCCTTCATGTTTAAAACTAACTGTGAGCCTCCTCCCTTCTTGTCCACTAGAAAGATGGGGCTGATAAATCCTCTGGGATGAGGAGAAGACCAACAAATGGCTCATTTTTTCAGAAGAGATTGAACCTCTAACAATATGATCTCTTGATCTCGAAGAGAAAAATGGAGAAAAGGGAGAGGGGAAACCTGAAAGGGGGTTGGTAAAATTCTAGCTTGAAGCCCTGCACCGTTTCCAAAACCCAAGGGTCTTTTGTCAACTTCTGCCACTAGGTCAGAAATAATTGAACCCTGCCCCCAAGAACAACCTCTGAATAAGGAATAATTCTCACCTTTATCGGAGGACTCTTGAGAGGCATTCTTTTGTCCTCTGTAATAGTTCTTGCGATACCTAGATCGACCCGCATGGAAACGGATGGGATAGAATGTGGAATCTGCAGCTTGTCCCCTGTCTATCCTCATCCATGACCTGAAGACTCACGTCTGGGGAGTTGATAGTAGTAATGGCCTGATGAGCTGCCCGCATACGTCCGGCCCGTTGAAAAAGAGTGTCGCAAAACACCTTTTTGAGGGACAACTGGGCTTTATCCATAGAGATAAAGCTGGCAGCAAATTTTGAAAGGTCCATGATGAATGGAGCTCCAGAAAGAAGTCCCTGAGCCACCGGACCTACCTCCAAGGTAGCAAGTTCATTCAGTTGAGGATCTATTCTCGTAAGGATGGACCGTCTCCTTTGCATGGAAATTGCCACATTAGCATTATCCAAATGACAAATAGCCCTTTGAGCCCATCCCACTAGTATGTCTGGGTCAATAGGGGCATTAAACTCTTTAGCCATGTAGGCCAATTCCAGGATTTTTGCTAGGGGGCCCGATAGATCTAGTAGCTTGTCCTGGAAGGACCTCCAAGCACGGTCCAGACCTTACTTAGGGTCTTTCGATTAGTTCTTCATAAAGGTGACCATAGTGGGGTCAATTTCTGGAGTATCAGTTACCTTCCCTTCAAGATCGGATTGAGGATACTCCGAACGAAGTCTGGCTCTCACCTCTTCATCAAAACCAGATCTGATGTGTTCTTAGATGTATAATGCCATCTCAGTAGGAGGGGCTCCAACTATATGAACCAGGGTGGACCATGCACTCTGGATTATAATTCAGAACTCGTGGTACCTTTGTTGCTTGACCCTTGGACTTATCAGTCCTTTTACATTTACTTGGGCCAGGATGGTCCACTTGATCCAAATCCGAATCGGAGTTGGTCTCCGAATCTGAACCTGACTTGTCAGGAGAGTGGCCAGCATCCTGCCATTCTTGGGGTTGAGAAGTACTGTAACCATGCTTGTTTTGAATGGAGGCTGATAAACGTTCAAAGGTTTCCGATGGGGCCAGTTTTTGGCTTTAGATTTACCTTTGCCCGTATTAGGCTGTCCAGATTGATTGTCATCTGATGGCACGAGTGGAGGCATCCAGCCTTTATGCCAGGCGAAACTCTCAAAATGGTGTGTAAGGGGCTGCAGAGCTTTCGCCAAGCCTATATTGACAGAGAGCTGTACACTATTATCCAAGGTCCCTACAAGATTTTCCTCCAAAGAAGGAGCGTCATCACCAAAATATTTATCTTCATCGTAAGAATATGATTGTGCCATTATTTTAAGTCAAAAGGGTCCCAAAGGGACTGCAGGTTATGGGGTAGCTGAGGGTTACAGTCTGAGGGAGTGCACAACCCCAGCAGGCATGGCAGTGATCAATAGAGCGTGGAGGGAGCTGCCTGCAGCACATGGCGTAATGGAGCAATAAAGAGCACTTCAAAATATGTCCACGTGACAGTGCACTGCAACCTGTGCCAGCACTATAATAAGCCACTCAGAACAGGAGGGCCCTTCACCAAAGGAAAAACGTCCTTATTTATCTCTTTGCCAAGATGCGTTTGTTTCCAAGCACCTCCACGTTAAATGAGGCGTGCGATGATCAGAAAACGGACGTGCACATGTGCGCATGCTCACAGTCCCGATGGAACTAATAATAGGACTGAGGGGGTGAGGTACCGCCAGCCGGTCCCGCTCTCACTCCACAAATGAGCGCGAGCGCAGCGCGCGGTAAACAAATACCAAAAACAATACACCGTAGCATAATATTAGAAACACAATAATATAAAGATAAGGGCACTTAACTGGCTGAGGAAGCATCAAGGAAAGAGAAAGTGGTTTATTGTTACAGTCTTTTATAGCATCCCTCTCTCTGGTTAGTCATGTGATATTAGTATGACTTATGTGATATGTTTTGTTTTTTTGGTAAACTTCTCTGATTGGCTGCTGGATTAATAAAGCATAGAAAGAGAAGCATAATCGGAGACTCCGCTCCTGACATAGAATTGCTACGTGAACTGATCCCTTCACACAGTGGTTTTCTCAGCTGGAAGTGACCTTTCATTTTTTTTTAAGGGTTTGAACTTTTCTCTATGTAGTTTTAGTTTTAAAAAGTTGTATTAGTATTAGGTAAGTTAGGTGTAGGGGTAATAAAAAAAAATCAATAAATGTCCATTAAAAAAAATAATAATAGTATATATAGTTTATAATGTAGTGGAAAATGTCAGATGAAAGAGAGGTAATACCCCATATGGAGGTGAGTAAATAAATCTTTAAAAAACACTTTGAAGAGAACACAAGGGAAATGTTTCTTCAGAGGAAGAGTATTTCTCAAATACCTATAAAAAAAGATGGAACACCTTCAAAAAAGGCAAGGAGGGAAGGGTCCCTGGTTTATGAGTGTTAGCCTCAGCTCCACAAAAGATTGTGGTGTCCATAGTGGCACAAAAAGGAGTGATGTCCTCAGCGGTATAAAAGATAACCAGGAATCTTTCAGCCTGGATGACACTTATGATGGCAATAATAATATGGGGTTTGACAAGTATATTTTTGACCCTAAGGAAGGGTTAGAAGCTTTGGAAAGTCTTGATGATGACTTGTAGACACCCTCAACCTCTAAACCGTTAAGGATCCTTTAGGGAAGGATATGTTTAGCCTGGCTTCCATAAGACATCTGTGCAGCTGTGCATGGTAGCTCTTGTCACATGTGGCCAAATGTATTAAGCAATAGGTGAGCAAAACTCCTGGAGAGACAACATCGCAATCCTATATGAGCTGAATGCCCAAGACCAAATATTGACAATATGGTATGTCGCACCCTGAATTTGGACCTTGAGTTGATTACCTTCCTGTTCATATTAGGAAAAGACCCAAGACAAGGTGTTGAATGGTATCTAAAACAGTGCCAGGATAGATGGCTAGACATTCTGGGTCCTCTTGCATGCATATTAGATGGGAAACATCCGGAACAACGACTCCTAGACCACGAAGTCATGGAAAATGAAAGCGAAACAACGGTTTCGTTTTCCACGACTTTCTGGCTTTAGGGCCTTAACCACACATGTGTGAACAACGTACATGCGTGGTTAAGGCACAGAAGAAGGGAGTCGACGCAGTGAAGGAGGAGGTAAGTTGGGCTGGGACTGGGGCTGTTTTTTTGGGGGTGGGATGGGGGTTTGGGGTGATTAGGGTTTAGGGTGAGGTGGGGGGGCAGGGTTTAGGTTTTAGGGGTGGGTTGGGGTGCTTTAGGTTTTAGGGGCGGGGTGGGGGCTCGGGGTATTTTTAGTTTTTGGGGGTGGGGTGTTGGGCTCGGGGTGATTAGGGTTTAGGGGCGGGGGAGGGAGGTCAGGGTTTAGGTTTTAGGGGTGGGTTGGGGTGTTGGGGTGCTTTAAGTTTTAAGGGAGGGGGTTGGGGTTGTGGTAATTTTGGGGGTGGGGATTGGGGTGGTTGTGGGGGTGGGGAGGTCGTGGTAATTTTTAGGGGTGGGGGGCTAGGGAGGACGCATGCTGGAACCGTGCATGCTGATCACTAATGCCTTTAACAGGAATGCCTTTACAACAAAAAATCATTGTAAAGGCATTCCTGGTAAAGGCATTAGTGATACCAACAAGGTCGTTGTTCCGAACTCATTGTTGAGCCATGGGTGGTTGAAGCACTTGTGGTTTCAACATATAACCATGTTAGATATGGCATACGAGGCACATTTAAAAGATACAGAGATAGATATTCAGCACTTGAGGTTTTGGAGCCAAAGAGAAATTTGTGTGGTGGGTAACCCAAATGCCGGTTTAATGTCTGAGAGAAAAAAAGTCTGTCCTGAGGAGGATGAGCCTCAAACTTGCCAAATTGGCCACTATGGAGACAGTAGAAGATCTCAATGGACTCCGTTTTGGTCATGACTTTATTAAGTCATTAGGAAAATATGTGTCTACCTTTAAAGCCTTAAGAAAGGCTCACTTTAATATGAGGCATGGTTTTGTTTTGTGTTCGGAAGGGCTGACATGAGGGGACTGGCTGCTGGCCAAAGTACTGGGGGTCCCTTTTTTACTCCCAGAATTCATAAGGATATGGGAGGAATTTCCAGTCCTCAGCCAAATTCTATCTACATAGAGGCAAATCTAGACCCAGAGGAGGTAGATCGGAGTCTTAAGGTGCAGGACATGAAGGTGAGTACCAAGGTTTGTACTGGTTCTTCCCAAGTAAAGGAGGGTGGAAGACTAAAGGTGTTTGCACACAAGTGTTTAGTGGTGACAAACAACCCTTGGGTTCTGCAGACTATAAAGGCTTCAGGATAGGCTTTTAGGAAATTCCCAACCAAATTTTTCAACCAATAGAAATTTGTCTTGACAGAGAAAAGATGGATTTAGTGGACTAAGAGTTTGCTCAGATGATAGACAAAGGAGCAAGAACAGTTATACCAGAGACAGAAAATGATTTTGTAAGTGCAATCTTTTTGGTAAATAAGAAAGACAAAGGTTGACACCCTAATAAATCTGAGGGATTTGAGCAAGTATTTAGTTCACATGGAAAAAGATGGAAGGAATCCATCTTTTGCAAGATGTTTTGCAAGAAAAAGATAGGCTGGTAAAACTAGACTTGCGGGATGCATACTTCATGATTCCTATGGAGGCAAATTCACAGAAATATCTGTGATTCAGAGTGAGAGGTGTATTGTTCTAGTTTTGATGTCTCCCTTTTGGGTTATCGTCTGCTCCATGGTGTTTCACCAAGGCTTTATGTCAGATTGTGGCCTTTTTGAGACAGAGAGGTGTTTGTTTAATAATATATTTAGACTACATTTTGTTCATGGTCCAAGAGAGAATAGAGCTACTGGTGTATTTACAGATGACAAGGGATCTTCTGGAAGATCTGGGTTTCATTGTAAATGTGGGGAAGTCAGTTTTATTACCAAGTAAGTCTTTGGTGTACTTAGGCTTTCAGGTAGATACCTTGCAAACTCAGTTACTTCTTCCGCAAAACAAGATAAATAAAATAAGGAGGAAGGTATATCTTAGGAAGAGAAGTGATCACACTCAGGGACTGCTCGACTATTCAGGCAATTTCTCCAGCACCCCTGCATTACAGGGCTCTTCAGAGGGTAAAAGCACTAGGTCTATGGAAAGGTTTATGGTATGCAGACTTAATGATGCTGTCCCTGGAGGTAGAGAGAGATTTGGAGTGATGGCAAAGCAGTCTAGAGCTATGGAATGGCAAAGCTGTATTTGGAAATGTGCCATAGTTTACCTTAGAAACTGGTGCCAGCATTATAGGCTGGGGTCTCTTCTGAACAACCTTGAAATTGGTGAGATGGACGAAGGAAGAAAGGATATTACACATAAATTGTTTGGAGATAATGGCAGGTCTGAATGCCTTGAGGAGTTTCAAGAACGACCTTGTGAACAGCATGGTTTTAATTCGTATGGACAATATTTTAGTGGTTTATTATATCATTCACTTGGGAGGTCAAGGTCGAAGCATCTTGCAGATTTAGCAAATGAGATATGGTATTTCTGCTGGGAATATAAGATTATTTTGATGGCAGGTCATATTCCAGGCGCACCTATTCAGAGGGTAGACTGGAATGCATAACATCTCAAGGATTTCAGCAATTCACAATTGAGCCCAATAATTTCCAGAAAAGTAAAAAATTTATGAGACCCAATAGAGTTAGATTTGTTTGCAAGCAGACTCACATGACAGGGGCAAGGTATTTCAACTGGAGACCAGGTCCAGGGCATCCACAGCAGTGGATGTCTTTTTACAGGATTTGTTGATGGAGAAAGCTTCCACCTTCCCACCATTTGCAATTATTCAGAGAGTGTTGTGGAAGGTACATATGGAGGAGTGCAGGATTGTTCTGGTGACCCCCAATTCTGACTTCACAAGTTTGGTTCTCAGTGTGATGCAGCTTGCTGTGGAGAAACACCATTTTTAACCAGTATATCAGGGTTTACTGGTGAGCACTTGAAGGAGAAGAGCATTATTCGGTAGTAGAAGGACAGTTGAACCTTCATGTCTTGAAGATCTCAGGGGTTCTAGAATATACTAAGGCTAAGGATTTACTCGATAAGTCATGGATACCAAGCAATAGGAGGAGATATTAAGGAGTGTGGTGTAAATGGAGTAGTTGTTGCATGGAAAGGACTCTGGATCCCCTGTGACACAATTGGCAAATTATATGGCATAATTATGTAAATCAGGCTTATTTTACAGAACCATCAATTAATATAGCTCGGTTTCTTAGCTGATCATGCATTGGTAAGTTACAATAGTATTGGATGTGATCTTCTACTATGTAAAATGCTGGGAGGAATTAAGATTAAGGGACCACCTAAGGCTTGTTATGTTTCTTTATAGGACATGAATTTGGTGTTCAACCTATTTATTTTGTGGTTAGGGAACAATTACCTTTCACTGAAACAGATATCTAAGAAGCAATCCTTCTATGTTTAAAAGGGTATTGGATGTTGAAACTCTAGAGACTTGTAACAGATTTTACTCATCAGAAGGTGTGACTTTTGATATTTGGAAAAGAAAAAAGTCTATGGGCCTGATTTAGTTCCTGGTGGAGGGAGTTACACCATCACAAATGTGACAGATATCCTGTCCATTGTGTTATAACCCTAGTATAGCCTATGGGGATTGTAATAGGATTTATACAGGCCCAAAGTCTGGAAATGTTTTTATCCTTCATTTCAGGATTGTCCAAAACTATGTGTGGTGAGTTGTATGAAAGTGGATGAACATAGAATGCTGGACTATAGACCAGATGTTGAAGTTCAAATTGTTATTATCCTATGTCAAACCATTTACCTACTGCTACAACATCAAGATGGGTTAGAGCAATAATTAGTGAAGCAGAAATAGATTTGTCCAAGTTTTAGCTAGAGGAGCAATGGCTAGCAAAGTGTTTTGGGCTGGTGGAACCCTTTCTGAAATTCTGAAAGTGGGAGTTTGGTCAAATGCAAGTACATTTGCAAATTTCTACCAAAGAACAGTGAAGCATGTGAGTAGTCTAGTTATGGAAAGCTTTAAACATGCATAATGATAGCCTCCGGTCTTGCAAATAAATGTTGATTCTCCAATTAAAATGCACAGAGAATCTTGATTTCAATAAGCACAACAGAGGCTATCATTAAACCAACAATCTCGCCCTATGAATAGTTATATACTAAGGTTAAATGGAAATGGTTATATTTTTTAAAAAGTGATGATTGAGTAAGTTGAGAGTATTTATTTCTTACAGGAAAAATGTAATTCCCTATTTACCTGTTCAAAGTGGATATGATTCGTTTCACTTTGATTTGTAGTGTATTTTATTGTTTTTTTTCTATTCTGCCAGAGCAACAATTAATTGGAGTTCTCCTGTTGAGGAAAAGGCTGAGTAGTTGGAGATGTTCCCCGTCTACTGATAAATTACTGATAAGTTTCAGAAATTCTGAGTTAATGTCTAACTTTTCTTTGTGTTGCAGTCTAAAGAAGGATATATCTGTGTGACATGGACTTACATACTGTGCTTATGATTCTATAATGAAAATGTTTACTTTTGCTGTGTTTAATTTATTTAAAAGGGCTACATGTGGGGCAGCAATAAAGGTTTAAGCATAATGATAGCCTTCTTAGTCTCTAATTAAATCAAGATTCTCTCTGCATGCTATTTGGAGAATTGTCATTCTCTTTTACATATTTTCAATGCATATAATGTATAGGTGGTAGTACAGACCTGGGTTTTGCCATTTATGTGCGCTCGCATATAATAAGGCAAGTCCATCTATATATAGAAAGGTTATCTTCCAACAAGATCAGTCTTAGCCAATGTTTCTTTCTACATACAAGAAATACCTAAACAAGAAATGCATCTAATCCTTAATTTGGTACCAAAAGCAATCACTGCTAGGAGGATTTCCTCATTTCCATCTGTTAATAAGAACTCCCAAAGCTAAAATGTCCAAATTAAATCTTAGATGCATAACGTATACTGGAAATATTGGACAAGCATAGATGCTTCATGTAGGTTATTGGAGGATGTAGCTTTGGCCACAAAAAGAAAAAAGATAGTTTTGTATTACAACTTTGATAAAAGGGTGCAGGATCCAGATAGGACCAGCAAGGCAGTATAGGAGGAACAATGGTGTATTAAAGATAATAGAGTAGATGGGTAAATTATATGTGGCAGGAGAGAAATAATGAAACAATATATCAGTCAGTTGTTACAGACATAGGGCCTCATTTCAGGTTTGGAGGGAGTGGAAAATCCTGACATTTTTAAGGAAATTTAGATAGGAAATATGATCCAATGGCTGAATCTCATCCACAATACTATCCTTATGTTTGAGTAAATTCAATCGGTAGACTCTAAATTTAAAACCTCTGGATGAAATTGGATGGTTTTCATTTCTCTCCAAGCTCTAAATGGGGCACACTGTCATTTGGAAGGCAAAGTGGCAGAGGATGGGTAATTGTGAGCATTATCCCTGCCTTGATATTAAAGCCAGAACTTTTCAATTTTAGATGGTGGTTGTCTTGTTCTCACTAGTTTCCAAAAACTGGATGGGGGACAGCCAAGGTTATGTTCGATCTCCAAGTGGTGCATTATGGATGTTAATTGCTGGATACTAAGGCCCTAATTATGAGTCTGGTGGTCCAGAACTGCCAGGGTCAGGCCCATGGTGGCGGTCAGACTGCTGCTGCTGTGGCGGCCTGACTGCCAACTTATGACCCTGATGCTCTGACCGCTAAGGGACCGCCATCTCTGCCAGAATCGGTGATCCCTATGGATGGTGCAGGTTACAATCAGCCAGGGCAGCACTGCACGCAGCGCTGTCCTGCGGATTACAGCCTGGTTCTCTGACAGAGAACAGGTGCTGGGGGTTACGGGGGGCCCCTGCATTGCCCTTTCCCATGGCAGATAGTGCACATTACGAGAGTGCTGGTGCCCCCAGCGACAATGCCACCACCACTTCCTGCCGGGCTGACCGCCGGAAACCTTGGTTTTCACCCGTTAGCGCAACGGGAAAATCAGAATGGGGCCGATGGGGAGGTCGCCACTACAGTGGGGGCCACCCTGTCAGGAGTTTGGCAGATGGGTGTTCCCTTCCGCCAAACTCGTAATCAAGGCCTAAGTGTGTTGTGATCTCCTTTAACTTTTATTTATGTTTGTGGGGTAAAAGAGACTTAGGCCCTCATTACAACATTGGCGGTAAAAGCCGCTTACCGGCGTACAGAAGACTGCCAACACACCGCTGTGGCAGCGGAATTCCGCCACGGTCATGATGACCCACTGCTCGGAATCCGCCAAAATTCAGACATCCACCCAAGTCCGCCACACCAAAGGTCAGTGATAAACTAGCGAAAACAAAACCTCCACCGTCACGCCAACAGAAATACGCCCACACTATCACGACACACGAATCCAGGCGGCGCTCTTTCAACCGTGGTATTCCATTGGCGGTACACACCGCCGCGCTCAAAATACACACACATTTACAAAACACAGCCACATTGGACAATTTCGAAATACACACACCTGATACACATACACACACCACTCCCACACACTCAATACAATATATAACACACACCCACATCACCCACAAACCCCTTTAACAAAATTACAGAGAGAAGGCCAGAGAGAGACACTACAAACAACTATCAAGCATCCACAGGCACACAATACCATCACCTACATAACTTCCACGCACCTCACACAACACACCACTACATATCACCCCACTTATCACTACACACACCACCCATACATCACCCACACCACCCCATGGCACGGCAAAGACACCCCAGGTTCTTTGAGGAGGAGCTCAGGTTCATGGTGGAGGAAATCATCCGGGTAGAGCCACAGCTATTCGGATCACAGGTGCAGCACACCTCCATAGCTAGGAAGATGGAGCTATGGCACAGAATAGTGGACAGGGTCAACGCAGTGGGACAGCACCCAAGAAATAGGGATGACATCAGGAAGAGGTGGAACGACCTATGGGGGAAGGTGCGTTCCGTAGTCTCAATACACCACCTTGCGGTTTAGCGGACTGGCGGCGGCCCCCCACCTCCTCCTCCACAACTAACAACATGGGAGGAGCAGGTCTTGGCGATTCTGCATCCTGAGGGCCTCGCAGGAGTAGATGGAGGAATGGACTCTGGTAAGTCAAATCTTAACTATTACATCCCCCACCCTACCTGCATGCTATCACATACCCCCACCCTCACCCCCACCCCCATCACTCCATCTCCTCACAAATGTCCCACTATCACAACCCACCCATCCCAACACCAAGCCCTGCATGCAACTACAAAGCATGGACAACCATCACCAATGCATGGCCACTGCACATACCCACACACACCCCTAAAAAATTATCACACAAGGTCCTACACAAGAATGAAAACACTGGGGTACACGGCCACCCACCCATTGCACACCATGCCACACACAGATGTAATAAACATCCTTTTATACCCCTGCAGGACCCCTACCCAACGTCACCGGACAGGAGGGTTCACACATGTCCACACCACCAACAGAAGAGGCCCACAGTGATGACAGCAGCTCTGTCCAACTGGATCTAGATGACCAGCCCGGCCCATCGGGGACCTCTGGACAGTCGGTTCCCCTGACACAGTCACAGGCCACCACAGAGCTTCCCCCCTCTGGAAACACCAGCACAGCACCCACCCAGCGGGCCCATACCTCTGTCCCCAGGACACGTCAATCAGCAGTGTGTCCACCACTACAGGGAACCCAGGCTAACCCACCACCCCTACAACAACAAGGACCTTGGGGCAGTGGCAGTGGGCACACAGTCCAGGGGACAGAGGCCCAGGAACACAGGGGAACTGGGAGGGCTGCTGTGTGACAGGGGGAGGACAGGCCAAGGGAACCCACTCTCCACGAGGCCCTCTCGAACATCATGGGAGCCTACCACCATTCCCAGGAGACGATGGCAACGGTACTGGCCAAATTTCAGGAGACCCAGCGCCTGCAGGAGGAACAGTATTTGGGCTTCAGGGAGGAACTGAGATCCATCAATTCCACCCTGGGCACCATCGTAGGGGTGCTGCAGGAAGTCCTCAACACCAGGAGGGACACTGTGGTACAACAAGGGGCCCCTGACACTAGCCTGGACGATGAACTGACCACCACCTCCGCTGGCGCTAGTGGACAGTAGGCACCGCCACAGGACCACCACACCAGCACCCCACCCCCTGCAGAGGGTGAACCACCCCGCAAACGGTCCCTGAGATCCAGGACAAAGACAGAGAATGATGCCAAGATCCCCACCAAGAAATGAGACCACCCTGAATGCCATCCATCTGTCCCACTTTGTCACCCTGTCCATCCTCAAACTGCCCCAGCTCCACTTCCTATGCCCATTTGGGCAATGCACCTGTGAGACTAATAGACTGGACTCTGCCATGGACATTCCTCCACCATCACCCCTCACCATTTTACAACCCCCTCCAATATTGAGCACTTAAATAAACACGCTTGAAGCACAAAACAATCTGGAGTCAGTCTGTGATTTCGAACTAGTGTATTAGCAATTACAGTGTCAAAATGCTCTTTCAAATGTAATGTCAACATACCTATGTCACACAGCTCTAGTCCATGAGGAAACAAAGCAAATGTCACACAGTGGGACCCACATCTGTGAAATCGTAAAGGAAAGTGACAACTCAGTGAAAACGACAGACAGTTGAGAGGTAGTAGTGTTAAAGTAAATGTAGCAATCAGGTTTGTATTCTTACCTGTGTCTCACTGGAAATATTGCAGGATCACCAAGTTCCTGTTGTCCATGTCCTCTTCTTCTGCTTCCTCGTCTTCACTGTCCACAGGCTCCACAGCTGCAACAACAGCGCCATCTGGACTATCCTCCTGCAGAAAAGGCACATGTCGTTGCAAAGCTAAGTTGTGAAGCATACAGCAGGCCACAATGATCTGGCACACCTTCTTTGGTGAGTAGAATAGGGATCCACCTGTCATATGGAGGCACCTGAACCTGGCCTTCAGGAGGCCGAAGGTCCGCTCTATAATCCACTGAGTTAGCCCATGTGCCTCATTGTACCGCTCCTCTGCCCTTGTCATGGGATTCCTCACTGGGGTCAGTAGCCATGACAGGTTGGGGTAACCAGAGTCACCTGCAAATGGCGAGGGACAACTGTTAGACACACACTAACCTGTAGGGATATCCCCAGACCCAGACAACCATTCCCACTGACTTGCTTCCAGGTGCTCACCTAATAGCCACACACGGTGCCTCTGGAGTTGACCCATCACAGGGATGCTGCTATTCCGCAGGATGTAAGCGTCATGCACTGAGCCAGGGAATTTGGCATTCACATGGGAGATATACTGGTCTGCCAAACACACCATCTGCACATTCATGGAATGATAACTCTTCCGGTTTCTGTACACCTGTTCACTCCTGCGGGGGGTACCAAAGCCACATGTGTCCCATCAATGGCACCTATGATGTTGGGGATATGTCCCAAGGCATAGAAGTCACCTTTCACTGTAGGCAAATCCTCCACCTGAGGGAAAACGATGTAGCTCCGCATGTGTTTCAGCAGGGCAGACAACACTCTGGACAACATGTTGAAAAACATAGGCTGGGACATCCCTGATGCTATGGCCACTGTTGTTTGAAATGACCCACTTGAAAGGAAATGGAGTACTGACAGCACCTGCACTTGAGGGGGGATTCCTGTGGGATGGCGGATAGCTGACATCAGGTCTGGCTCCAGCTGGGCACACAGTTCCAGGATTGTGGCACAATCAAGCCTGTAGGTGATGATCACATGTCTTTCCTCCATTGTCGACAGGTCCACCAGCGGTCTGTACACCGGAGGATGCTGCCATCTCCTCACATGTCCCAGCGGACGGTGCCTATGAAGGACAACAGCGAGCACAGAGTCAACCAACTCAGAGGTACGTACCCACAGCTTACAGAGAACACGAATCATAACCCGAAATTTGGCCTGTATGAGTGTTGAGGCAAGGCCTAGGTATGTGTGACGCAGTTAGAAATTAAGCCATGTGGGCCCCTGAAATGGCGGCTGCCTGACCTGTAAAGTGGGACAATGGGATGTGAGGTAAGTGCACTGGCGTTGTACACCGTTGCGGTAGGCGGTCGAAGACCGCAGAGCAATTCTGCATTGGTTAACATTGTACCCTATGGGTCCCAGGGGCCAATGAGGATGTACGCCAGCGGTGACGGTATGCACCGCCGTGGGCGTGACCGCCATTTTCTATCTGTTCAATCACTCGATACCTGATCTTTGACAGGAGAGGACCTACACTGCAAGGGCTGCTGTGACCTCAGTGTCGGAGAGACAATGGCTCTTGCGTCTGGGGAAAGGGCCCCTGCCTTCACATCGGAGGAGTTGGAGAAACTCGTGGATGGGGTCCTCCCCCAGTACACGCTACTCTATGGTCCTCCAGACAAACAGATAAGTACACTGGAGTATGCTCTATGGGCTATGCCTGTGTGGAGTGGGGTGGATGAAAGATGGGGGGGGAGATTGAGGCGTGCATGAAACGATGGTGAGTGCATGTGCCACATGGCAAGGGTAGGGATGGGGGCCAATGACTGTGACGGTGCAGTTGGTAATAACTTTTCTTTTCCCCCTGTACAATTCATGTAGGTCAGCGCCCACCAGAAAAAGGAAATTTGGCGTGCCATTGCCAAGGACGTCTTGACCCTGGGGATCTACCACAGTCTGAGCACCCACTGCCGTAAGAGATGGGAGGACATTCACCGCTAGATTAAGAAGACGGCGGAGGCCCAGCTGGGGATGGCCTCCCAACGTGGGAGGGGGTGCCCCCCCTGATGTTCAGGATCCTGGTGGTGGCGTACCCGGAGTTGGAAGGGTGCTTGAGGGCATCACAGCAGCCACAAGGGGGTGAGTACACTCTCATTCTGCCGATTTTGCGAGCAGTGGAGGTGTCTGGGTGGGGGAGGTGGGCTGTGGGTTTCCCTAGGCCAGGGCGAGTGTACTAGTTAGGTCCCCTTCTTCTGGCAGACCCTGTGACACCCCACCTTTGTACAGTGCCAAGTACACCTAGTCAGGCTCCTGTGTCATCCATGTGTGCAGATGTCGGCCATAGCCTTGTAGGCCATGTCCTAGGGATTGAACAGTGGACTCCAAATGCGTGGCGTAGTGCCGGGGGCTTCTGTGTCTGTCGTGTCCACCAACGGTAGTGGTAATGCATGCACTCAACATGTCTTTCTTCTGTCGTCCCCCCCTTTTTGTGGTCTCCCTGTTCTTGTGTGCATTAGCATCATCAGGCAGAGGAGCAGTGGCAGCAGAGCAGGAGGGAGCTGCATCCCACATGGCCCTGGAGGGCGAGACAACAAACTCGGACTTCACCAGTGGGACGGAGGGCGAGGGGAGCTCCATGGCGGGGACAGGAGCTGAGACCAGTGATACAGACTCGTCCTCTGATGGGAGCTCCCTTGTGGTGGCGGCAACATCTGTGCCCCCCGCATCTACAGGTACAGCCGCCACCCCCCCTACCAGCACTGCCCTCCCAGCAGCCCCTCAGCCTTTGCTCCGTGCCCGCTCACCCAGGAGGGTGGGCATCACTTTCGCCCCAGGCACCTCAGCCCCTGCCCCAGTCACCCCTGCTACCCTCAGTGAGGAGGCCATTGACCTCCTCAGGTCCCTCACTGCAGTCTACCATTTTGAATGCCATCCAGGGTGTAGAGAGGCAGTTGCAACAAACAAATGCATTCCTGGAGGGCATTCATTCTGGTCAGGCGGCCCTTCAGCGAGCTTTTCAGACTCTGGCCTCAGCACTGATGGCAGCCATTGTCCCTGTGTCTAGCCTCCCCCCTCCAACTTCCTCCACCCAGACCCAATTCCCTCTACCTCAGCCTATCCAAAGCACATCTTCAGACCAGCATGCACACACCTCAACACACAAGGGAAGCTCTGGCAAACATAAGCACCACACCTCCCACAGGCACTAACGCCAGGATCACACAAATGCAGACACATCCATCCACTGCCTCCACTGTGTCCCCGTCCTCCTCGTCTCCCTCCTCTCTCCCAGTCTCGTCTACACTCACACCTGCATGCACTACATCTACAGCCACTACTTCCATCACCAGCACACACACCACCACACCCCGCTCACGTGCAGTCACCACCCCCACTGCCATTCACACGTCCCCTGTGTCCTCTCCCAGTGTGTCTGTGATGCCACCATCCCAAAATACACAAACGCAGGCACACACCCACCCAACAGCCATCCACCTCACGACAGCCTCCAGCGCATGCACCTTCACCCAAAGTCACCAAACGAACACCTCCTACAACCACTACCTCTTCCTCCACTCCCAAACCCCTTCCAGCTACCCGTCCCAGTGTCCCGAAGAAACTTTTCCTGTCCAACCTTGACCTCTTTCCCTCACCTCCCCCACCCCGTCAGTCTCCTGGGGCCTGACTATCCAGGTCCCAACCTAGCACCTCAGCCACAACATCTCCGGGACCAGTGGTGCCTGTAGTCACCGAAATCTGGAGTGCACCGGCCACCAGGGCAGCCAGTGTGGCACGGAGCCACAGCACGGACAGTCCCCCACCTGTCAAACATCAAAAGTTGGCCAGTGCCCGGCAGGAGAGGGGGAAGACTCCAGCAACCAAAGCCACTCCCAGGAGTACAGGTGGGAGTGTGGAGTCAGTGGCAACACCTTCCAAGGTGGGGAAGGGCCACAAGAAAGTCTGCAAGTCTGGGAGGAGCAGCACGGCGGAGAAGACCGCCATCATCCCTGCTGTCCAGGAGGCCACCGCCAGCACCAGTCCAGCTGCCCAGGAGGCCACCGCCATCATCCCCGCTGCCCAGGAGGCCACCGACATCATCCCTGCTGCCCAGGAGGCCACAGCGATCATCCCCGCTGCCCAGGAGGCCAGCACCAGCCCTGCTGCCCAGGAGGCCACCGCCAGCACCACCCCAGCTGCCCAGGAGGCCACCACCAGCACAGCCCCGCTGGGCCAGACAGGACCGCCAGCACCAGTCCCGCTGGGACAGACAGGACCACCAGCACCAGCCCAGCTGCCCAGGAGGCCACCGCCAGCATACCCGCTGCCCAGGAGGCCACCGCCAGCATCAGCCCTGCTGCCCAGGAGGCCAGCACCAGCCCAGCTGCCCAGGAGGCCACCGCCAGCACCAGCCCACCTGCCCAGGAGGCCACCGCCAGCACCAGCCCCTCTGGGCCAGACAGGACTGCCAGCACCAGCCCCGCTGGGCCATGAAGGACCGCCAGCAGCTGAGTCACTGCCAAGGACCCTGCCACCACAAGCACCGCTGAACAGGACACCGCCACCACAAGCACCACGGAACATGACACCGCCGCCACAAGCACAG
This sequence comes from Pleurodeles waltl, assembly GCF_031143425.1. Taxonomy (NCBI): domain Eukaryota; kingdom Metazoa; phylum Chordata; class Amphibia; order Caudata; family Salamandridae; genus Pleurodeles; species Pleurodeles waltl. The sequence goes on from NC_090437.1 coordinate 700,492,824, forward strand.
CTGAACACGACACCGCCGCAACAAGCACCGCTGGCCCATGAGCGCTAAGGGCACTGACGCTACTGAGTCCGTCACGAGCAGGATGAAGCACTCTGGGCACAAGGCCCCCTCCAGAACCAGTGCAGAGATACATCCAATACCTCTGTCCTTGGCAGGATGAAGCACTCTGGGCACAAGGCCCCCTCCAGAACCAGTGGAGAATCACATCCACTACCTCTGTCCTTGGCAGGAAGAATCACTCTGGGCACAAGGCTCCCTCCAGAACCAGTGGAGAGATACATCCACTACCTCTGTCCTTGGCAGGATGAAGCACTCTGGGCACAAGGCCCCCTTCAGAACCAGTGGAGAGATACATCCACTACCTCTGTCCTTGGCAGGATGAAGCACTCTGGGCACAAGGCCCCCTCCAGAACCAGTGGAAAATCACATCCACTACCTGTGTCCTTGGCAGGAAGAAGCACTCTGGGCACAAAGCCCCCTCCAGAACCAGTGGAGAGATACATCCACTACCTCTGTCCTTGGCAGGATGAAGCACTCTGGGCACAATGCCCCCTCCAGAACCAGTGGAGGAAGGCATCCACCTGAGAGACCGTGGCTTTGCACTCCCCAGGATGTAGCAGTGGGCAACCCACCCACTTGAGAGACTTGAGAGACTGTGGCTTTGCACTCCTCAGGATAAAGCAGTTGGCAACCCACCCACTGTAGAGACTTGAGAGACTGTGGCTTTGCACTCCCCAGGATAATGCAGTGGGCAACACACCCACTGTAGAGACTTGAGAGACTGTGGCTTTGCACTCCCCAGGATATGGCAGTGGGCAACCCACCCACTGTAGAGACTTGAGAGACTGTGGCTTTGCACTCCCCAGAATTGAACAGTGGGCATTAGGCAACATTGAATAATTTCACCATCGTTAACGGCAACATTACAGCGCAGTAACTTTGGAACAACTCAAACCACCAGAATGTGTGTTCCTGCTGTTTAGCGCAAAATCAACACTTGTGTCAAAAATAGGCACAGGGATACATTTAGTTCCAAAATATAGCTCCGAATTACGGATTGACATTTTGTGTGATCTTGAGTCATTCACATAATTTCCCCTAAATTCCTAAAAAGCATATTATGTGCATTTTGACTCTTAGGCACCACCCAGAAGCGTATGTCTGATGCTGGCTAGTGACAATTTCCTCAGAATTCACTTTTGGGAATCCACTCTTTGGAATCCATCCATCCCAGCGTTTGTTTGTTTTTGCTGAGTTCAGTCCTGGCTGGTTTTGTAATGCTGTAATATGATAATTTAATGCAAACTTGGCTCTTGACAAAGTCAAGGCTGTCTGACTTTCTGTGGGCTACTAGACTGATGAAGACGTTAATGTGTTAATGTGTTTTACGGACGCAAACCCTGGTCAAAAAGTCAATATTCTCTAGCTTCATGTTCTTCAAACACCCTGAGATTGATTTACAAAACTTTTTATGAGTATGTGATGTAGGACTGCCCTCAGGCTACTTCAGGCACAAGTAACTGCCTTTATGAATTGGCCTCAAAACATCTAAAATGGGAATCTGCAGGAAATGTTCATATACAATCAGTACAAGTAGCAAGGACTCTACCCTCTTTTCATTTTTATTAATTGAGAGTTGTATACTTAGGAAAAGATTCATAAAGGCATTTATGAGTACCTGAAGTAATACTCCTGTAGTACCTGAAGTAATACTCCTGTAGTACTACTTCACTTACTTATACATGCATTTGTTGTTTGCTTCCTGTGTATCTAATTGGCTTTGATTTACAAATCATTATCATTTTACTTTGGTTCACCTGAAGCAAATTACTACAACTCCCAAGAGGCACAGATTTGGTAAACTGAAAAATAGAAGTTTAACCATGTGGTTGGATTATGTATTGATACAGTACCTCCTGCCCGCCTGTGATGTTTCCAGGAGTGACTGACAACTTTCCACTCGCAATAATCTTTTGTCAGTCAAAGCCTCTGACAAGGGCTGTCCATGACAGGATGGACGGACAGGACTGTACTTGCAAGTTGCGTCCCAGTGCAAATGGGAATATGGACCTCTACAAAGCAAACATCATCCATATGTGAAATAGCATATGCATTTGCAGGGGGAACAGGTAAGTGTCTACAGGAGCCCCATCATCATGGTGGTGCCACAAGTGACCGCATTCAGCTTCAGGAAGAGGTTGGCATAGGACTCTCCCCATGGGTAGGTACCACATGGCCCTCCTATTTCTGCGCATAGTTAATGTGAAGCACTGCCAGGAAATAATCAGGTGCCAAGAAGATGATCTGCTTAGATTTACTTCAGCCCTTTCTAAAGGGATTACTCTTGGGGTATTTGTAACAGTTACCACCAAACCTGGCGAGTGATAACTCTACTGTAATATGGCCCATTGCATTGAGGTCTTCATTTTGAGTTTGGCAGGTGGGAGAGCCCGTCCACCAAACTCCGACAGGGTGGCCGCTGCTTCAGTGGCAACCACACTGCCGGACCTATTAGGAGTTTTCTGCTAGGCCATCGGGTGGGGAAACCTCGGTTCTCCCCGCCGGCCTAGCGGGAAACAGACTACAGCATTGTCTCTGGCTTGTAATCGAGGCAGCGGCAATGCTGTAGCCCGCAGGGTGCACCAGAAACTAGCAGATGTTGCTAAATCAGTGCAAGAAACACAGGGGCAACTCTTCCTTATGAACGTTGCTTGGGGCTTCACTTACTTGTTTTCAATCAATTCTTATATTACACTAATAGTAAATAATATAATATATCTTATCAGTGTAATACAAAATGGAGCACAGTCAGCTGGAATACGACTCTCCTTGGTAACTGAGGTAAGTAAAAACACTTTGAAATCTACGTTGTGTGCATGCTTGCAGGGGAGAGTGTGCTTATGTAAAAGAGACTGTGTCTATGAGTAAATGTGTGTTTGTGTAAGCATGTATGTGTGAGTGAAAGTAAATAGCATGTGATGTGACTTATGATACCACTGCCATTTTAGTGACTTGACATCCATGGCACAATCTGCAGGCCAATTGCTTTTGTTTACATTAGTCTGATCCCTTCACAAAACAAAAATAGGGACTGTTTCCCACTTCTGGTTTTGATACTGGTTGCTGATGCCTCCAGAGGCAACACTAGAAGGCAATATAAAATCTAATTCATTTACTCTCATCTGCGAAAGGCTCTTTTTCCCGCCCCCTGGCACTCTGTCTTGCATACTTCAAATAATTGGCTCCTTTACGGGTTGAGATGGTGTATATTTATTTGGTTTCACTTTACTCCGTGCATTATTTATGCGCGTTAGCTATATCCAAAGGCCTACTTTGAAAAAACAATTATCCTCTCAGTTATGTCAAAGTCTTGGCACTCTTTCATGTCCCTGGAGGAATCCAAGAAGGCAATGTTCTCTTTTCAGTGTGACTCTTTGCAAACCTAATCGCACCAGTGCTGGATGCTTTCCGTAGCTTTAACAGTCAGATTAATTCCGAAAATATATTAAAAACTGCATGCTATGTACAGTACCAGTAGGTCCTGGTCAGAGCAAACAACATAGTATGGGGATGCACTGGCAGGGTAGGCCTGGCCGCGTTCTGGGATCTCACTGGCATTTGTTTCACTGGGGCGAGTGACAATGTCATAATCTGGAACACTTCCTACCTGAAAATTAGATACCAAAGTGCACAGGAGAAATCCTCAGGGGCTGAGTGGATCACAGTGACTGTGCCATCTGTTTATATCATCTTCAAGCTTTTAAAAGTCACCATTTAGAGTATTTAGTGCCATCAAGAACATCATCATAAGTCAGCAGACGACACTCAGCTCTACATGAGGATCTCTTCCAGCAGTGACATACTTTGGCTCGAGTTCTTCTTCACAATTTAAGCCTGGTTGGGCAACCTACTTGAATCAAAGCATGGGGAGAGGATACATTCTTGTAACTAGGAAAGGTTAGACCTACAATGTTGAAAATCTGGAAGGTTTTGAGGTGCCTGTGCACTCACAGCTCACCTTTCCAACAAAAAAGCAGGTGGAAAGATGCCACGATTCACCCTGACCTGGGTGAACTACCTGCAACCGAAAAAACAAGGTTACATCTGTCCTAGAAAACTGCCCAACAGCCACGTCTCATAAGGCACCTATAATTAGGGTTGTTACAGTACAACAAGAGGCTCCTTTATGAATATCCTGAACCAGATCACAACTAAAACCTGAAATGCTGACAGCTAAGAGCCTCCACCCATGGCTAGGTTGCCTTCCAAGAAAAACAAGCTTCTCTTTTAAAACGAGGACAGAGCATTAACAAATCAATGTACTGTAATTTGTTTAAAAAAAAGTGAATAACACAATTAAAAGGAATTTACATAGTTAATAATAAATACATAATTACTTAATAATTAAAATGATTTAACATTAAAAGAAATGATTTGTAATTGAATTAACTTTTCACAATATTTCCCTACAAATTTAACAGCCCATTAGTAAAAAGACATAATTAATAAAAAAATTCAATTTAAAGTAACGTTAAAAATAAAAAATAAACTCAAATACATAAAGCAACTATAATTATTAAACAAACAATTTGCATAATTTTAATCAATACAATATTTAATTTACAATACAAAATTAATACAGTTAAATTAATTGCCATTTTATTTACTTCCCAATCTATTCCTATACAAACTGAAGAACCCGCTATTACTAAATTAAAATAATCACTAAACAATATTTTTACAACTATATTTGAATAAATTAAATTAATTAAAAAATATTATTTTCATCACTATTACTTATAAAATATGTGATCTACTTAATGATATTTTGTGACATCATATTTCATACTGATGATATTCTTCACATGAGATTTAGGTAACACCATATTAAAAACTCCATGTTATGTCCAAATAACCCTGGGGTGTATGCTTGGTTTGCTAATAACTTTGGTGTCGTTTGATGAATCGTCTCAAAATGTTCCAAAAGCAAGTCTCATCTGCCTCAGTTTATTCTTGGAAGTTTTTGGGGTGATCCTTCAAGTAGGGGCCAAGGAAAAGGGGGGTCCTAAAAGGTGTTTTTTGCATGAAATTTTCCATTGGAAAATTGAACAGTGATACCGCAAAAAGAGCGAGCGGGATTACACCAAATTTGGCAGATAGCTTGATTTTGGTCCAGAAAGTGTCCTTTTGTGATCTGGTGTAAATCCGTTCAGTAGTGTTAGAGTTAGTAAGGTTAAACATTTATGTATACTGCAGAGTATCTGCAGTTCCAATAGATCAAAAGATAAGATCCAGTTGGCTGCCACAACATGTGCAAAGATGTTGCAGCAGGCATTTTAGTACTCAGGGACTCAATTCCCTTTCCTGTAAAAATAATAACAGAAACATATAGGTGGCTGGGTAGGTGTCACCCCACCTCCCCAACACACACAGCCCTAAGGGTCAAAAACATTATTTATTAATTTTTTTGTGGTACAGCAGTAAAATAAAAAAATGGTGCCCTTTTCAAACGTAAGCCCTCCCAGGTGGGTCAGGGCGCAGGTGGCGGTTGGCCCTTTTTAATGAATAAAAGGACAGGGGATTTGCGTGCCAACTCCCAAGCCACATAAGGGCCCATTTGTCTTGGGGTGGGGCACGGGGTCACTCTCCCAGATCCAAGTAAGTGCTTCAAGGACCTCATCCCTGGGGGCTAAGCATTTTTTTGGTGACAAATCCTTCCACAAGCCATGCAAGGCCTGTGGAGCAGAAAACAATGCTAAATATTTTTGTATATTCAGCTACACTGCTGACATACTGTATGATGGGAGTGTTTCAATAGGGTTGATTTACAAGCAATAACTGCATACTCATTTAGCATTGCTTGCGTCCTTCATGAATGTTTATTCTTGACAGTTTTTACAATTATATCCATACTATCTTTTTGTGTGCCTTTGCAGTAACTGTTGGTACTTGTATTTCCTCCAGAATGTGCCCCATGGTTTTTATCTTGTTATATGTTATTATTTTGTTTGGAATTTGGATCAATTCGTTTAACATGTACATAGCTAAGTTTTATTCAGAATAATTTCTTCTGGTGCAGGGAACACTGTGATGAATTTGTAAATATTCATGAAATGCTGAAACTATGACTTCCATGTCTGTGTACTTCATTATATGCTGTTTACAGCCATGGAGTTTGCACTTGAGAAAGGTGTTCTAGCCATAATGCTTTGCTCCAGAGACATGAAATAAAACTCTTTTCACCGCAGTGGGGTGCCAAGAAGTACTTTCCTTGAGAGCATCATTACTTGTCGGGTCCATAGCCGACTGTGGCACAAGTATCGTTTGGTGGGTGTATCTAGTATCTACGGAGATAGATTAACAATACTAAGGGGGTCATTCTGACCCTGGCGGCCGGTGGCCGCCAGGGCCACCGACCACGGGAGCACCGCCAACAGGCTGCCGGTGCTCCCACGAGCATTCTGACCGCAGCAGTTCTGACCGCGGTCTCCCGCCGACTTTCCGCTGCTCGGGGGAATCCTCCATGGCTGCGGAGCGCGCTCCGCAGCCATGGGGATTCTGACACCCCCTACCGCCATCCTGTTCCTGGCGGCTCTCCCGCCAGGAACAGGATGGCGGTAGGGGGTGCCGCGGGGCCCCTGGGGGCCCCTGCAGTGCCCATGCCTATGGCATGGGCACTGCAGGGGCCCCCGTAAGAGGGCCCCGCAAAGTATTTCAGTGTCTGCCATGCAGACACTGAAATACGCGACGGGTGCAACTGCACCCGTCGCACCCCTGCAACTACGCCGGCTCAATTCTGAGCCGGCGTCCTCGTTGCAGGGGCATTTCCTCTGGGCCGGCGGGCGCTCTTTTGGAGAGCGCCCGCCGGCCCAGAGGAAATGTTAGAATGGCCGCCGCGGTCTTGTGACCGCGGTGTGGTCATTTGGCGGCGGAACCTTGGCGGACGGCCTCCGCCGTCCGCCAAGGTTAGAATCAGGCCCTAAATATCAATACAAAAAATTATTACTATAAACACTGTTTAAGAAACATTAAAAAAAAGTACATACTTTGCAAGGGGTTCATTTACAAAACCCTCTCCTTCCCAATAAACAGTAGGGTAAGTGTGGAATTTAAACATGATTAGATTTACTATTCCTGCTCAGGTCTAAGCAACAGTAAGGGGAGGGCTGGACTTTGGGGGGTGGGATGGGGGGGGTTGAATTACTATTCCCAATCCAGTCTAAGCAACAGTAGGGGAAGCATTGGACTCCAGAACAGTTTCATTTACTATTCCCACTGCAGTCTAACCAACATTAAAGAAAGTGTTGGACTCTTAAGGGCTTAGATTTACTATTCCTACTCCAGTCTAAGCAATAGCAGGGAAAGAGTTGGACTCCAGAGGAGTTCAATTTACTATTCATGCTCTAGTCAAAGCAACAATAGGGAAATGTTGGACTCCAGAACAGTTGCATTTATTATTCCCTCACCAGTCTAAGCAACAGCCAGGAAAGTGTGGAACTCCAGAGGGGATAGCATTTGTATTCCCACCCCACTCTCAGTAATAGTAAGGAAACGTTGGACGCCAGAGAGTTTATATTTACTATTGCCACTCCAAACTAAGCAACAGTAGTGAAAGTTTTTGAATCTAGAGCAGTTACACTTAGTACTCCCACTCCATTCTATGCAACAGTAGGAAAGTGTTGGACTGTAGAGGAGTTAGGTTTATTATTCCCATTTAAGCCTAAGTAACAGTAAGGAAAGTGTTGGACTACAGAGGGATTAGATTTACTATTGCCACTCCAAACTAAGCAACAGTAGAGAAAGTTTTTGAATCTAGAGCGGTTACACTTAGTACTCCCACTCCATTCTATGCAACTGTAGGAAAGTGTTGGACTACGGAGGGATTAGGTTTACTATTCCCTCTCCATTCCAGGCAAGAATAAGAAAATTTCTGGATTTCAGAGGGGTTAGTTTTACCTATTCCCACTCCAGTACAAGCAAAAGGGAGGAAAACATTGGCCTATGGAGGAACTAGAAACATTCAATCTCCTAATCATTTTATACAAAAAATGTATCTGAACATCTGAAAAATTATAAAATCATATGTAAAACCAAATTTATTACTATATAGGATAAAAAATTAACAAACCTAAAGTAAAAAATTAAAATAATTTAAACAAAATCCAATTCCTAACCTACAAAACAAACAGTTGATACCAAATTGAACTTAAGTAACAATTTTAACATTTCTGTAACAAATTATATAAACTAACAAAAGTATTTTAAAATACAATGTAATGGAAACAAGCACAAACATCATTATTTAAAACACTTTTAAAATTAATAAATACGTAATGTTAACCCCTTCCCTGCCAGGCTTTTTTCCCTCGGGTGCCAGGCCTTTTTTTTGGCTATTTGGGGGAGTTTGTACTTAGGCCTTCATAGCTTTTTGGCCACATAAGCTACTCACGCCAAATGTGCGTCCTTTTTTTCCAACATCCTAGGGACTCTAGAGGTGTCCAGAGTTTGTGGGTTCCCCTCGAAGACACCAAGAAATTAACCAAGATAGAGCAAAACATTTCATTTTTTTGCAAAAAACACAAAATAAGTGCTGTAGAAACAGCATGTGTTTTGTCCCCTGAAAATATCATCAACAAAGAGTTTGCTGTTCTACAATCACCATCTTTCCAGCTTTCAGGAACAGGCAGACTTGAATCAGAAAATCACATTTTTCAAAACAATTTTGGCATTTTACTAGGGCATACCCCTTTTTTACTACTTTTTGTGCTTTTATCCTCCTTCCTGTTAGTGATAGAAATGGGTATAAAACCAATTCTGGATCCTGGACAGCTAAACATTTCTCAAAAGTAAACAAAAGTCTAGATTCAGCAAGGGGTGATTTGTGTAGATCCTACAAGGTTTTCCTACAGAAAATAACAGCTGAAATTTTACAAATATTGAAATTGAGGTGAAAAAAACAGAAATTTTTCTCCACGTTTTACTCTGTAACTTTTCCCTGCCATATCAGATTTTCAGAAGCAATATACCATTATGTCTGCTGAACTATTCTGGTTGAGGGAATATATAGTGCTTCTAGGTTCATCAAGAACCCTAGGTACCCAGAGCCAATATAGGAGCTGCACCTTGCAATGGGTTGTCATTGTAGACCAGGTATACAGCAATTCATTTGGTGAAATATAAAGAGTGAAAAATAGGTATCAAAGAAACCTTTGTATTTCCAAAATAAGCACAAGATAAGGTGTTGAGAAGCAGTGGTTATTTGCACATCTCCGAATTCCGGAGTCCCCATACTAGCATGTGAATTACAGGGCATTTCTCAAATAGACGTCTTTTTTACATAATGTCTTACATTTGGAAGGAAAAAATGTAGGGAAAGACAAGGGGCAATAACACTTGTTCTTCTATTCTGTGTTCCTCCAAGTCTCCCGATACAAATGATACCTCACTTGCATGGGTGAGACTAATGCCCGCGACAGGAAACGCAACATGGACACATCACATTTTTACATTGAAATCTGACGTGTTTTTTGGAAAGTGCCTACCTGTGGATTTTGGCCTCTAGCTCAGCCAGCACCTAAGGAAACCGACCAAACCTGTGCATTTTTCAAAACGACACACCTACCGGAATCCAGAATAGGGTGACTTGTGGGGCTCTCACCAGGTTCTGTTACCCAGAATCCTTTGCAAACCTCAAAATATGGCAAAAAAAGCACTTTCTCGTCACATTTCGGTGATGGAAGGTTCTGGAATCTGAGGGGAGCCACAAACTTCCTTCTACCCAGTGTTCCCTCCAGTCTCCCGATAAAAATGGTACCTCACATGTGTGGGTAGGCCCGCGTTAGGAAATGCCCCAAAACACAATGTGGACACACCAGAATGATCTATCACAAAACTACCTGTTTATGCGGGGGCAGGATTTTGGTCACAGGTGCTGGGGTCATCTAGGAAAACCTCACCAATCCCAGACATTTTTTAAAACTAGACACCCGAAGGAGTCCAGGGAGGTGTTGCTTGCGTGGCTCCCCCAACGTTTTCTTACCCAGACTCCTCTGCAAACCTCAGATATAGCTATAAAAGTCACATTTCCCACACTTTCCTTTGTTGGATCACCGTGCCGGTACAAATTTTCTACCACCCAATGTTCCCCTCGGTCTGCCTTTAAAATTATACCTCACTTGTGTGGGTGGTCCAGAAGCCTGCAACAGTAAAAGCCCAAAAACATGTATAGATTGAGGGTGTAGCACAGCGAGTTCATAAGCACACTTTTGTTTTATACATTTTTAGGCTGACTCTGCTTTGGTTACCCACACAAGTGAGGTATCATTTTACTTGGGAGACTGAGGGAAATGCTGGGTGGTAGGAAATTTGTGCTGGTGTGGTGATCATACAAAGAAAAGTGAGATAAATATGCTTTTTAAGCACATTTTGAGGTTTGCAGGGGGTATAGGTAAGACAAATTTAGAGGATCCACGCAAGCCACACCTCCCTGGACTCCACCGGGTGTCTACTTTTCAAACATTTCTGGGTGTGGTAGGTTTCCCTAGATGACTGTCGCACCCGGAACCAAAAACGCAGTTGCCCCCACTGCAAAAAAAGGTAGTTTTGTAATACATCATTTTGATGTGTCCACATCCTTCTGTGATTTTCCAAACACCAAAAGTGAAAAGAAACGCACTTAGGTTATGTTAAAAAGACCCCTCACCCACCAACCTAGTTGGGGGCATGCTTCATCATCGGGGTCCTACCAGAGACACCTATCATGTCACAGGTGTGCTTCAACGCCTGATTACAGCGGAGCAGGTTTTTCATTTTTACCACACATACTGGTTCAATTTGGCACAATGGTGAGTGATGGTTCAGTAGATCAAAATGTATTTACCTTGACACAAAAATGAAATGCACTGTTAATAACTGAAAGGCCAAAAAACTGAACCAATGACTCACAGCTTGTGAGCTGTAAAGCCACAACAAGGCACCAACTGCTTTAGAGTCCATTCAAACACCTTTAATACATGACATGCACAAGACCATGCACGCTGTCAGCCGCGGGCCCAGCGCATTACAACACTCGATCAACAAACAGCGCCATTCAAGGGCCCATCACTTTCATATGCTCACATGCCTGACACAGCAATCACACCAGCTGATGGGAGTGTGGGCACTGGTGTTTGGCTAGCAGCGTGTTACAGTGGCCAACAGCAAGTCGCGATTTACACCGTCAGTCAAGCACCACTCCACGCACACCACCAGCTAACCGCCACTCCACGCACACCGCCAGCCAAGTGCCACTCCACGCACACCACCAGCCAAGCGCCACTCCATGCACACCATCACTTTTATTTTTTAAACAACAAAGGAACCACTAACTAATTTGAAATAAGTACAAAGCTATAAACACAAAAGCTGTAACTAAATACATGACAGTAATGCCAACCGCGAAACTGAACATATGAAAATATAAAACAGGCAGTTTACGCTCACAGTAGTTCCCAATAATTATTTTGAGTGTGGTAACTCCTGAAACAGCCCAGGCTTTGAAGGACAATTGGGGCAGTACATACGAGTTTCCTTCTGGATAGCTCTTCGAGCACAGACCCTACATCTCTTAGCAGGAAAGTCTTTTTTGGCCGAGGGAGGAATGTGCTCAGCAAAGTGGCAATCTTTCAATCTAGCCACATCCTCCACCACTGCTTCTCTAGGCTGTTCCAACACAATAAGGCTCGCTATGACAGACTCCTGAAATTTCACAAATGTCATCCTTGACTCTGGAGAAATATTCCTCAACACTACAAAAGCAATAAACGTTGCCAAATGGAACAGGTGAATTGCTAATTTCTTATACCAAACATGAGCCTTATGAGCAGCAGTGTAAGATTCCAACCTCTGATCTACTCTATCAACACCACCCATGTGCTTATTGTAGTCCAAAATGCACAAAGGTTTGTGCACTTTGGCAACCTAACCCCAAACAGTCACAGGGGAAGTACTCTCATCATGGATGGTAGTTAGCATGTAGACATCCCTCCAGTCTGCAAAATTTCTGAGCTAGCAGCTCATCATTCCACAAGGCACTGCACTGTCCCCTCTCAAGTTTTTGACAGACAAGCTCCCTTGGATAGCCTTTCCGGTTAGAACATATTGTGCCACAAGCAACAGTGTCCACTCCGAACAACTTCTTGAACAACTGCACTACAATGTAAAAGTTACCTACGTACAAATGGTGACCTATACAGTCATCTACCAAGTTCCCTCACACTTTTCTTGCTAACTCCAAAAGTGGGCGGACAACCAGGGGGGTCAATATTGGAATCCCTACCTGTGTCGACCTGGAAATTATAAACATATCCTGTACTACTTTCAGACAGCATATACAATTTAATTCCATACCATTCTCTCTTGCTAGGGATGTACTGCCTAAAAATCAAACAACCCTTGAACAGGACCAAAGACTCGTCCACAGCTATTTCTTTGCCTGGAACATAGACCTAAGAAAACCGATCTACAAAATGATAAGGGAAAGGTCTAATCTTAAAAAGATAGTCAGAATCAGGGTGATCTCGTGGCAAGGCTAAAGCATTATCAACAAAAGGCAGCATCCGAAGAAAAAGCTCATACTGGTTCTAACTCATGGTTGCAGGAAATATAGCAGCTGCCATCAAGGGACTAGTTGGCCAATATGAAGATAGTGATGGCTTCCTTCTTAGCCCCATCAAAAAAGTTAAATCCAAGAACCTTTTCAACTCTTCCAGATTTGTGGGAATCCACAGGCTAGCTCTAGAGTGTGGCCTAAGTCTGGCAGCTTTGTCCCTCAAATACTGCTCTGCATCCAAATTAGTCAGATCAATAATCTCTTCCAAAAATACATAGTCTATAAATAACTGAAAGAAATTGACAGCCAAAAAGTTTTCTGTAGTCACTTTACACCCCGGGAGACCAGTAAAGGCAGGCAACTCTGGCTGCTCCATGTTTGGGGCAACCCAGAGGTCAGGTCTTACAATAGGAAGCCTTTCAGCTGCTGGCCGCTGCACTATTGGCGCATCAGTGTCCTTCTCTAAAACAGGCACTTCATCATCACTGAGATTGGCTTCATCATCAGATGATTCCTCTCTAACAGAAAATTTACTTCCAGAATCTGTCAAGAACCCTCAGACTTGCCATGTAATAACAGCTAAAGGAGTACTGGTAAAGAAGTATCCACAGTGGAAAAGGCGATGTCCTTCTTGGAAGAAAGTTTGTCCAGTCGTGCTACATACGTTGCAAAGAATCCAAGGTGGCCGACGAGGAGTTCAAACGTTAACTTGTCGTTCTAGTATTGCACTCAGTTTCTTTGCTATGATATGCGCAAGTGGCTAGAGAGCTTTGCACTTCAACTGTGACCTGACAGGAATCCAGATGTGTTGAGAGAGCGCTCGTTGTGAGGTAAACGTTTTCTGGGGCACACTTAGCTTCGCATGCATTTCACAGATTATTCTAGTTAACTTCAGATAATATTTACTAGTTTAGAAGCAGAGGCAGTGACAGAAGGTTTTCGCAGCTTGTAAAAGAGTTTCCCCACTGGAATAGTTTCTGGTGAACATTTAAAAAATATAAAGATATTATCAACCAGAGTTCAAAAGGTTTACTGGAGAATATGAACACGACGCATTTCAAGAAACATACAGATTATTATTACCAGAAAAGATAAATATAAAACAAACACCAGGAAATATAATTTTCACGCATTATAGTATCGTCCTTGACTTTTATCTCTCTCTATATATAGCAACTATTCAAAATTATTTAAGAATGTGCATTCAAACAAACTCAAAATATATATCAGCACGAAGATAAGAAGTAAGCTAATCTTCACTAAGAAAAAACGGAGAACAACTTCTAAGAAAGTCATTCACTATTAATTTCTATTATTCAACATCCAACAAGTAATAGAGAAAGAGAAAGGAAATATCCCAGGGAACTCAGGGCAAGAGAGTGTGAAATAATTGTTAGTGATATTAATCATTAGTAAATGTGAATTAATAATGTAGTTACAATAGTGTGTCCCTAGTAATTGTAATTGTAATTTTTCAGGTGCTGTTATCCAGTTAAAATAAGAAGTGAATGGCAGACTTAGTATTAGAAGAAACACCATCTCTGAGGCAGTCTCTCTAAATCCCATTCCCCTTTCCCCCTCTAGGGTGCTCAAAACGGAGATTCTATTTCATTGCGAGTAGTCTGGGTTGGGACTGAGGATTTATCTTCTGCTCCTGAGGAAATCGAATCAAGGTACTTTGACAGAATCTTACAGTTCCTCCTCTGCCTCAGATGCAGAGTTAGTCTTATAATCATGGTCAGAAGACAACTCAAAAAGCATACTAACAACCTGCTGAGCGGTCATCCTACAGCTAGCAATGATCTTTCCTACGAAAAATAACCGCAGAAATGGACCACCACCAACCAGCACTGTGTAAGATAAGTAATAAACAAAGTGTGGCTTTTTCACTAACAGTTATAAACTCAACAACTATACCACTCACTTGCCTGAAAAAAGCTAGACTGACCAGCAACTACTCTGCACAGCCACAGCAATCTTCAATGATGTCCCACTAAAAAGAAAAAAGAAAAGAAAATTGCACATAAGACAACACAAATATTATTGTGCACTAATCTAAGGACAATTTCACACACAATCCTGCATTTAGTACACCACTTACAAAATGTCATTCATGCATGGCAACAATAGTAATTTGGAGAAAACTGTTTTTTATTACCTAAAACATGCAACCACGCAAACTGCTGGTCAACCACTGCCAAAACCACATGGAGTCACAGCAAAAGAAGCTAAAGCTTTGAACTAGAACACAAAGGAGAAATAAAACATTATAATCACAAATGCAAATACTTTGCTAGTCGACAGACAAACACCCTGCCACCAAACATTTAGAAATTTACCCTGGTGCCCCTTGAGGACAGAAGGGCCTAAAAAAATAGGCCAGGGGCAGAAGTGGCCAACAGTTGTGTGCCCCATTTGGTGGGGCGACCATTGCCCAAGGGGCCACCCACAAACACAAAAAAAACAAATAAAATTATTCACTAGTGTCGATGTGGCTTCTGCCCCACTTTGGGGCAGATCGGCCTAAAAATAATAGGCCGATCTGCCCCCAAGGGGGGCAGAAATGGAGACAAACATATTGCTCCCAAAGGGGAGCAACCCTTGCCCAAGAGTCCACACCCCCATACTGAAATTGACTAATAACAAAAAATCCCTGGTGCCTCAGTGGCTTTTGCCCCCTTGGGGGCAGATAGGCCTAAAAACAAATAGGCTGGTCTGCCCCCAACTGGCCTACAGTGCTATGCCCCCTTTGGGGGGTGACCCTTACCCAAGGGTCTGCCCCCCACAAAAAACAAAAGTAAATAATCCATGATGTCATTGTGGTTTATGCCCCCTTGGGGGCAGATCGGCCTAAAAATAATAGGCCAATCTGCCCTCAAGGGGGGGGGGGGCAAAAATGGCATAAAACATATTGCCCCAAAGAGGAGTGACCCTTACCCAAGGGGCCGTTCCCCCGTACTGAAATTGACTATTAATCAAAATCCCTGGTGCCTAGTGGCTTCTGCCCCCCTTGGGGGCAGTTGGGTTTACAAAAATAGGCTGATCTGCCCCATGGGGGGTAGAAATGGCCTACAGTGCTGTGCCCCCTTTGGGGGGGCGACTCTTACCCAAGTGGCCGCCCCACACCAAAAAAAAAAAAAAGCAAATAATCCCTGGCGCTGATGTGGTTTTCTGTGGCAGAAATGGTGATAAATGATATGCCCCCCTAAGGGAAGCTACCCTTGCCTAGGAGGACGCTCCCCTGTACAGACATCAACAAAAAGAAAATCCCTGGTGTCTAGTGGGCATTCCTGCTGCCCGATTGTGGTGCAATCGGGCAGCAGGAATGCTGAAAGAGACATCAAGGGAAAGGAAAACCCTTTCCTTTCCCCGATGCATCCTTTAGAGAAATCCCCTCCACCCCCAGCCAGAGGAGAAACTTACCTTCTTTTCCCTCATTGAAATGGAAGCAAATGGCTTCCAGCGTGACAGGCACCCTCACAGGATGTCATTAGATGCTTCCCCCATGAGCCGGTCCCAGGACGTAACGATTACATCCTTGGCGCCTGAGCGCTGGAGCCAAGGACGTAACCGTTACGTTCATGGCGACCAAGTGGTTAAAACATGCAATAAATCCACCATTAAAAATACATAATTTTCAATCAATGAAATAGTATTACCAATTAATTTAAAAAGAAAATGCAACTTCAATAACATCACAACCTCTTCCCTGCAAAACCAGCAACTTGTTACTTAAAAATAACTTACAAAAATATTAGCAATTAAACATACAGTACTTTTTTTTTTCAAAAAGAGAATACAACACTTAAAAGTAATTTACATAATCAATAATAAATTACATAATTAACACAAAAAATATTTACTACTAAAATAAATAAGTTTAATTAACTTCCCACACAAATCTAATAGCCCATTCATAAAAAAACATAATTAACAAAGAAATTCAAATTAAATGTACATTAAAAATAACAAATTAAACTTAGATGCATACAACAATTATTAGTATTAAAACAATTTACATAATTTTAAATCAATAAAACATTTAATTTACAATTAAAAATGAATTAACAATAAAATTAAACTAATTTAATTTAAAAAAAATCTAAAATAAGCATTTTAAATTACAAAATATACTTTTAAAACAAATAGCAATTATACTAACAATACTAACACCTACAACTAATAGTTTATCTAATATACACTAAAATAAAAAATAAAAATAAAATGTTTTGCAATTATACTGGAGTAAAAGATAATAATTAAAACAATTGTATTTAAATCAATAATCTGTACAATATTAGATCCCTCAAAGAATGATCTTTTTAAAGATATTCTGTGACATGATATTTTATACTGACAATATTCTTCACACGATTTAGGTAAGACCATATCAAAAACTCCATGTTATGTTCAAATGCTCCTGAGGTTTATCCTTGGTTGCTCTCATTCCGCTTTGGTTAGGCCCCATACATGTGCTACTGTGAAGTGTTGCAAGGTAACTCTCTAGGCTTATCACTTGGGTTTCTAAGGTTTTTCTAACCATCTACAACCATTCTACTGCTCTGAGCTTGTTCCCATTACACTTCTAGGTAGGATGCAAAGATCTACAACAGTGTTCTGGATTTCAGCCTTGGTTGGTCCTGTTTCGCTTCTATTTTGCTTTAATTGGACCTACTATCGTGATTTAGACTGGGTGCTACTTCACCTTTTCAAGGTAGGCCTGACAATCCTACTAATGTGATACTAGGGTATTACATAGGATTATCCTATCCCAAGTAGGTAGACCCAAAAGACATATTCTAGATGGTCTACTGTGGTGTCTGTTGTCTATTCTGAGTTGGGTTCCTATGCCTTCTACCATAACATGTAGGGTTTTAACTTTATTGCTCCCATCTTGTCTCTAGATTGACCACTGTGGTACCTGTGGTTTACACTGGGTACTCTCTCTTATACTCATAGGTTAGTTAAGAACAATCTACCCCGGGATATAATCTAGTCTACTCCTATTCTGGTGTCTGGTAGATCACCTAGAACTCACTAGTGTAACCTAGAGTCTGGCAACTAAGGGCCAGATGTAGGTAACGTTTGTGAAATTCTCAGTTTGCGCCAAGCAAAACGCTCATCGCGATTCCCATTCCAATTTTGCGTGTCGGTACCGACTCGCAAAATGGGAATGCGACTCGCAAATAGGAAGGGGTGTTCCCTTTCCTATTTACGATTTGCACCACGATGCAGAATTGCTTTGTGACCGCAAACGCGGTCGCAAAGCAATTTGCAATTAGCACCCATGTGAAGTGGGTGCTAACTCATTCGCAAAAGGGAAGGGGTCCCCAAGGGACCCCTTCCCCTTTGTGAATGGCTCTGAAAATATTTTTTCAGAGCAGGCAGTGGTCCTATGGACCACTGCCTACTCTGAAAAAATGAAACCAAATGGTTTCATTTTCCCGAGTGTATTGCAACTCGTTTTCCTTTAAGGACAACGGGCTTCAATACAAAAAAAAAACTGCTTTATTAAAAAAGCAGTCACAGACATGGTGGTCTGCTGTCTCCAGCAGGCCACCATCCCTGTGAGTGGAGGGAATCGCAAGGGGGGGTCGCAAATAATATTATTAATTAATATTAATGAGGTGGGTCTTTGCTACCCCCTTGCGATTTGCAGATGGTGTCAGTAACGCCATTCTGCATATAGGATTGCGACACGCAAATTGCGAGTTGCTCCGACTCGCAATTTGCGAGTCGCAATCCGGTTTCTACCTACATCTGGCCCAAAGCTCTTACCTACCATAACTGGTAGTTAAGCTTCTGCTGTTCTAGATCAACAGGAATATTATTATGATGATAGGGAATATTCAGGGTTTCTCTTCTTCCCATGAGTGGACCTCTTCATCATTAGTGTCCTGCTTTGCAGATAGCAACTCACCAGTTAACTATGCTTAAAGAAGCTAGTAGAGATGGAAGACTTTCTTAGGTCTCTGGCATATGACATGAGAAGTTATAACAAAGGAGGGGAGGCCAGCCTCAGAGGTTACTCGTACAAGCTGATATCACTCCACAATATGGAGACTAAGGATTAAATTTATATTTTGGCAAAAAGAGCTATTTCAGTGAGTGGAGGAGTAATTTACACCCTCGCCCTGATTGTACTTCCACCCACCAAATCATGAAATGACCTCCAAGCTGGGGGTCATTTCATAAAGCGTTGCCAGGAGCATTGTTTCATCTGTTCCTGTTAATGCTTTTTGCAGTTTGGTGCCAACATTTAAATCAGGCCCTAAGTTGAAAATTGGAAAAGATCTGAGCAAATAGTCTGCTCAAAGTAATCAGCACCATTATATAGCCAGACAATTGGGACTGATTCAATTTAACAAGATTTAACATATGCAGACTTCGTAACAGGTGCACATGATACAATAGAGAGACAATCCACTAGTGACAACAAAAAGTCCTGAGCACTTACAAAATATTTCAAAATTTGCCAGTTCCTTTATTAATTCCACAAGTGTTTCCTTTCCTCCATACTTCTTACATCAGTTCCTTCACAATGAAAAGGTTTTCCAGAAAAGCCAAAAGGCATACTCTTCCCTTAACAGCCAACACATGTTTTGTCTTATTGGTCTCTGATTTCCTCAGGGCTGTAAACAAATACATCATGCATCAAGTGCTGATACTATTTCTTAGATTTGGTATTTTCACCATCCCATAAGTGTAAGGGAACATAAATGCCATACAAAACCAGTATACCAGTGAGACATTAAATCACACATAAAATGTATACCACTCATATGGTGTAATAAAAATACCACAAATCATATGTATGTTTTACAATCATATAACAAGATATAACGAATACAGTGCACAAATGAAAACATGCTGAAAGTGAGCCAAAGTGTCCACCCTCAGGCTGTAAGCTCACCAATCTGTGCCAATTAACAGAAACCCTCAACCATGATACATAGCCTGCATGTTCATACAAGTATATGGATCAATAATAACCCTTAATGATCTTCAATTTAAACAATGTGTCTTAAATATAAATCAATAATAGATTCTTCTGTACCATAGGTTAGGGTGACCCCATCATACTCAATTATTCAGACTACAATATTGCATGCATATACTAAAGGGATGAGTGTGCCTTTTAGCTTTTGTGGAAAACCTTGTCATTGTGACTGAAATGATGTAAGTACGGAGGAAAGGAAGCCCTTGTGGAATTAATAAAGGAACATGGAACAAGCATACATTTAATTTTGACTTCTTGAAATATTTTTTGAGTACTCAGGACTTTTTGTTGTATATTGTTGTACCTCTTGTGGGCATAGTAGAGTTCAGAGGTGGCCAACTCTTGCCCTGGAGCACCAAGCTTTACTGATATTTCTACATTAACACAGTACATTAAGGAAGGTGCCCGTTTTCCCTGCCCATTGTGTGCAATGACAATCCACAAGTGAATCTGTCCTTAGGTGCCGAAAAGCTGTCTCAATTGAGTGGCATTTGCTGTTCTAGTCACTGGAAAATTATAAAATAGGCCCTGAGTTCTGAGTGTGGGTGAAACTACTTGCGAGAAAATGCCCCTTGTTGTGTGGTCACCCCATTGTTTGCTAAACTTTATTGCTGTTTTTTTAGACTTTGTTCACTGGGGCAATATTGCCCAGTGTATGTGCTCTGACCCCTTAAACATGTAGAAATTAGCTAATCCCTGGCTATTTAATCTTTCTATAAGGGTAACGTCACATGGCCTAGTATTGAATTTATTGATGATAGCTAACTTTCCATGCCATGGGTGCAGTTTCTAGACCATCTATGCTTACAGCAAGACAAATCACCAGCTAGACACAACCAATGAGACCTCTCTACCATTAACCATCATAACAAAAACATTTGTCATGTATGCTAATCAATTCCAGATCATTAGGCAAAAACAAGAATCACTGTAGAGAAAACTACTATATGAGCTACTCGAATATATATGAAGATACCATGATCTTCATAAAAACAACAATAAAGTTAAGGATAATACGACCTAAGTATAATAAGCCAATGATACACATATGATATCGGACTGCTATATACTTATTATTAGTTACAGATAAAGTAATCCCATTATATGATTTTATATTTTTTTTTTATTTTTGTTATTTGTCATTCAATAATAATACAATTATAAAATAATTATTTTTAATTATATACATCATTTAATAAAGAAAACAAAAATATCTAAATCAGACATACCACTCACATACACTAAACACAATAGGTAAGAAAAAAGTCTTATAAACTAATGAAACATAATATCAATGAGGCTAATCCTAATATCATAGTGAAGCTAAAACAATTTTTAATAATGAAGATATATTGACATAAATTCTTCTAATACATTATTGATAGCCTAATACATAAAAGGAAAAGATAATGCTAACGTGGTTCTATCTGAGTGGTACCGTAGGGACCAAAAGGCCAACGCGCGTTTCGGTGTTTCGTGATGTTATAGGTCACCTTCTTCAGGGCCGTTCCCAGTGGTACTGTTCAATAGTGATCTAGTCTTAGCAGCCAAATCTTCTGATATATTTGATTTTAGATGTGTAGTATGTTCCTTGATAATGTAGTCACAGAGTCTGATAAAGAAAATTATATGGTAATTTATATAAATGATAGTGCTAGCATATTAGGAGTCACCTATCTATATTTTTAGATATATATCAATCAAAGGTGGCGTGTCATCATCTCAGGATGAATGCCCAAAAAGTCAGAATGAGCTTTAGGTAGTGTAATTAGTAGTAAAGCATAAAATATAAAGTGCTAAAACGTGCAGACATTTAGTTAGAAAACATAGATTGGCAGGTATTTTAATAGATGACAATAGTATATCATGAACATAGCTTACAAAGCCAGTGATTAGTAAGTCATAATTACATGGTGCCTTCCTTTGTGTTACCAGCATTCTTTAATTCCCCTCAGTGGGTACATGCATCTTGGTGTATGTTAGATAGTACAAGTAATAAGTTCTCATGCAGAAAAGTCTTACTTGAAAGATCTCTTCTAGCTATTTTGCATGGCAAATGTTGTCCCGGCTGTCTCTATCTCTTTATAGGGCAGATATTAATTGGTAGACCAGGAGATTAGCTAAATAAATGACAGAAGCCACAGGATAGATAGATATATCAATTGATGTTAGAAATGTTCATGGTATAAATAGATAAATGAATGTTCCTGGTATTGTTTGTAAAAGCCAGAATTCACCTGTACACCTGCTGGTAGCAGTTGTTGAAGTTAGGTCCTTGTATTAGGTTTTGGTAAATCCTTAAGATTGTAACGATATAAAGGGTGAGTCCAAGATATATTTATCTAGGTATAGTAAACAAAACCGTCATTAATGGTAGAAAATAAACAAAGAGTAAGAAAACTCAAACTATATGCTATAAACCGCATGGATCGTTTGATTGTATACTACAATGAAGTAAAATGAAAGCAATATGGCTGGAAAAGGAAAAGATAAATAGTTAGAAAAAGTACCGATAGTGACAAGAA
Source organism: Pleurodeles waltl (assembly GCF_031143425.1). Classification (NCBI taxonomy): domain Eukaryota; kingdom Metazoa; phylum Chordata; class Amphibia; order Caudata; family Salamandridae; genus Pleurodeles; species Pleurodeles waltl. The sequence goes on from NC_090437.1 coordinate 700,514,938, forward strand.
TCACATCAGCTACATATTAATGAACCTTGTTAGAAATTGGGGTGCTCGTTGACTGGGGTGTGAGCCCCGGTCAAGCAACAGCCATATTCCCTTGCATGGTGAACCACAAAAAGTCACTAAATTAACCTGTGCTTAACCCTGGGTACTTAGGCAGTCAGGTTTAACTTAGAGGCACTGTGTAAAGTATCTCTGCAGAACACAGACAGAAATAAAGTGAAAACACTACACAAGAAAAATACCAAACCAATTTAGAAAAAAACAGAGTAAACTTTCATAAATATTATGGCACCAAACAGTAAAAATCCTTTCAGTAGGACCAGATTTAAAAATGTATAACGTTTTAGTAGAAACTAGGATCTAAAAGATCAAAGCGCCAACTTCGGACATCTAGTTGCACAAGACTGGTTCAAAGTCGAAAAATATGGCTAACCATGATGGAGCGTGTTTTGGATAAAAGAAGTGGATTGGGCCTGGTCAGGTATTGCCTTCAGACTTAGAAGAAATTTTAAGAAAAAGTGACTGGGAAGGTAAAAATTAAACAAAGAAAGGCTGCAGGAAAAGGAAGCGTCATCATCGGATTTCCATGGGTTGACGCCACAGTGAGGATTTCCACATTCAGACTTGAGGCCTGATTTAGAGTTTGGCAGAGGGGTTACTCCATCACAAACATGACAGATAACCTGTCCACCGTATTGCAAGTTACATAGGCTATCATGAAATTGAAAAACAGTGGACGAGATATCCATCATAGTTGTGATGGAGTAGCTCCCTTCACCAAACTCTAAATCAGGCCCTTAGTCAACAAAATGGAAGTCAAAAAAGTCCTGCGGGAAGAGGCAGAGGGCTGTACCTGAAGACAGTTCCACGCAGTCGGACACTTTGCTAAGGATGGCTGAAAAGGATTTGTAGATGAGGAGGAACCCCTAGCAGGAGAAGCCACAAAGTTAATCGACTTGAGATGCACCTCAGGCAGGTAGACGATAAGGTTGATCCCGGTCTCCTTCTGTTTCCCCAGCCAGTTTCTCAGTTTTGAGAAGTGGCAATCAGGCACATTTAGTACCACAAATAAGGGTCCAGGGGGGTCCAAGACTCACTGAGGCTGGGTCCAGGCATGGGTTCAAGATGGTGGGAGCCTTTTATGTCCCTGTGGCTTTGAACAGGCCAGCAAACTAGCCCTTGAAGTTATGTCTGGTAGTTCTAGGTGGAGGTGAAGATCCATGCCTCAACAACAGGGCTGACCTCTGAGTGTTCAAGGCAGGCTCAAGGCAGCAAAGCAGTCCTTCCAGGTATAGCAGCAGACTGACTGAGTGCACACCAGGTTACAATAGCAGGCAGTCCTCTGACAGTCATCCCGCAGGTCCATCCTTGAACTGAAGAGTGGGTCTGCAGGTTCTACTTTTATACACTGGTGCCCTTCTTCTGGAAGGATGGACAAGTTCCTGGAAAGGTTCATGAAATGACCTGACTCCCCTGGCTCCAATCTGGCTGTTGTGATAATGTTGGGTTGATAGGCCCTTTGTATGAAGGCAGAGCACAGGCTAATTAGTTGTAAGTGGGGCTGTACTCAGCACCACCCCTATCCTGCCAGCAGATGGCCCATTGAGGCATACCAGATCTCTCCATAGTGTGTGACTGCCTGGGAGGAACTCACAAAGTCTAACTGTTAGCTACATCCAGTCATGTGACCCAAGACAGGCTGCAGGCACAAAGGGCTAAGGGCAGGGAAAGGCCAACTTTCTAATAGTGGCATTTTAAAAATTGTAATGAAAAATCAGATTTTACCATTAAAACGGGTTTATCGTTCCATTTTAAAAGATGCCAAATGTGACAAAGCCATTTGCTCCCAATTTGAAATTACAGCTTATAAATGTAACATGGAATCTCCAACATTATCCTATGAGGTGCTAGGCTTCACAGTAGTGAAAACTGAATTTAGGAGTTTTTCACTACCAGGACATGCAAAGCATAAAAGTACACGTCCAACCTTTTAATTACACACCCTGCCCTATGGGCTGCATAGGACCTACCTTAGTAGTGACATATGTAATAAAAGGGGTGTATATGGCTTGGCAAGGGGGTTTTAATGCCAAGTCGTCATGGCATCTTAAATCTGCATTCAGGATGCAGTGGCAAACCTGGGACAAGTGTTAATGTGATACTTAGGTGGGCTGCACCATAAAACTATTCTTCTAAAATTCCCCGCTACCATACTGGTGAGAGCAATCATTATTTCCTCTTTGTCAAATGGTAAATTCCCAGTGAATTCTCTTGTTGATGACCCTGTCCCTAACATTACATGTTACAACCATGTTGAGGATACATGGGATACAATGCCCCCTGCCGCACAATATAAAGATATTGTAAGAGTTCTGAGACCATATGGAGTAACATGCTCAAAGGTTTTTTGCAATATCATTTTAATGTTTGTCAGAAGTTATTTTATTTCTTATAATGTATGTTCACACCAGCCTCCTTTCCCAATCCATTCTTGATGTCTATCTCTTTCATGTCCATTGTAGGCATGAAGAACAAAAGCTGAATCTGAACAGTGTCGGAGCGTAAAACTTAGTAATGCTTTTAGTGACCCAGATGTCAGCAGAAGCTTTCATGTTAAAAGCTTAACGTAGAGTAAAGCTGCACTGACATGTATTTTAAAAGTGCTCATGTTTTTATTTGTGGCAGACACCATTGTGCCTACCAGAGTTGACAATGTGCTAATCAAATTAAAACAATTTTAAAGTATTCTTTAAACATTAGAGTAACTGCTATCAGTCAAATTCATTTCATTTTATAAAGTTTAGTATGTGATTTATTAGTATAAAGTTATGTGCTCATAAGAATAAATGCACTTCTCTGCCAAACCTAATATGAGGCTTTAACAAAGATTTCAATTTGTAATGAAATGTTTCTACATATTTTAGTGAGATTAGTAATGCGGAATTTATAAGTTTGCATATTGTGTTTGTTACATTAATAACAGTATTAATGCATTATATTTCTTGTATTAGCATTACTAGGACTAAAGACTTCAGATTTACAGTCATGTAAAAGTGATGGATCATTTCTTTCTCTAACATTAATTTTTCCATTAGGTTGTTCTCATGAATAGTAATGTCTCCCAATGGTTAAATCTCACAAGTCTGTTTCTAAGTGACCGTGATTCTGGAACATTTAGGCCTGTGGACTAAACGTGAAGAAAAATTGTTTCTTTCAACATGAACATTGACATGGAAGAAGATGGGTCCATTGTGTACCTTGGAAAGAATTCCTCTTGTTGCAAAGTGCTAGAACATTTTTTATAAACTATTAGATTCACATGGAAGCAGGAGATTACTTCAGACCAAACCTGAGAAAAAGTAGCCATGTTGCAAATTAATTTGTGCCAAGACACTCATTGGATATTGCCCCTTCTGGGTGATGTGTACCCACTGAACTGTCACATCAGAGACATTCATGAGCTTTGCTTTAGGGATAGACTTTGTAAGTTTCAGTTAGTTCTTCTTTATTTCCCCCCAGATGCTTACTGATTGTTTCAGTGTGCAGCTCATTTTCTGCACTTATACTGATGGTGCTTCTAACAGACTTTGCTGATGATCTACATGCTTTGCTGACGATGTACTTGTGAATGCTGACCCTACCTAGGAGAGGTATATTTTCATGCTAATGTTGTGTTTCCACTGATCTGGTTATCTAATAGAAGATAGCATGCTGACACCTGTCTATTTTATTTTTCTACTTAGTTTCTTTTAGCCCGAGATAGATGGTCTCACAAATTATTTTTGTCTTTCTTTTGTATTTTGTCCACCATGTGTTAGCCTACTCCCACACATGCATGTCCTAATTTGGTTAGTAATAGGGATAACCTATGTCAACCCCTGATTCTTGAACTCTGCTAAATTGATTTGTCAAATGTCAACTTAGTCTGATTTGAGACATGTTTCTATTGTTCAAATAATTACCTGAATGATATGTGTTATTCTGCTTGAATGTTTAATGGTGCCGATGTTGAGTAGATTAAACTTGTTTCACTGTTTTGAGGAATCAATGCTGTTCATTTATCTTTACAATTAGATTCTGCACACAATTTAGTAACCTTATCTTTGTGAAAGTGAAATAAAGCCTTAAGGTTTTATTCATTGGAGTTTTCCCTCTGAGGCTATATCGGTCATGGTGTCTAAATGTGTTGAGATAATAGAAGAGTGAATTGATTGTCTATGATTAACCACACTCTTCACTGGGTCCAAAGATCAGTCAACCTGGGTGAAGCGCTTCTGATTCACGTGAAGGATGATGAAAATCGCATTAACAACTGTGAATTTTAGCACCAAAAAGCATATTTAAGAATGTTTCACATAACTCAGATTTAAGAAATGCTGTAGCTCAGAATGTATAGAAACATGCAGAGATTCTGTATCTGAAGTAATGATCTATAGCACGGGAAATATATATTTGCTGCCATATATAATCTAATTTCTATTGATCACTTTTTTTTTTTTTTTTTTTATTTATTCAGAAGAAGGAAAAGTAAGTTCTATCTTCCATGTTTAAATGCAGCTATAATTATGTTCTGTCTGTATTTCACTGTGGCTCCTGGCAGGAGGCATTGTGATGACAGAATACAACTGTAATAACATATTACAGTTGAGCAGCTACATCATTTCTTTATTACAGGTAACTAGAGGTGTCATAACTAATAAGGAAATTGAAGACTGGCTATTATACACAGATTGCAGGCTCCCGTTTGTAATACTCAGGTCATCTTAAAACTGGAACAACCTTCCAAAATTCAGACTTCTCGTTTCAGCAAATGTCCAAGGGTTCAGGACCCTAGATGCTGAAGGAACATCTCAAACGTAAGTTCTCAAAAACTGAAATAACTCACTTGTGTACACTAAGCTAGTCAAGTGAAATTACTTGTAAACATACTCCTGTTTTGGAAGTTTTTTTTTTTTTTAAACTGAAAACATCTGAGCGGCTACAGTAAACATGGCAGCAACTCATCCGCACAAAGTGTCTTCAGTCGAGCTGTTGTGCCAGTGGCCCTTCTGAATCCCTAGTATGGAGGTGGGAAATTACTGTGCTAGTTGAGCTGAAGGCCTAAGATCAAGGAAGCTTGATGTGGAGGAGCTGATGTGGTGCTGTGCAAGGACAGAAACATGTTTCTTTGCAAGTATATAGTTGTGTAGGTCAAATATGAAAGTGAGATTAGATCACCAGTCGGGCGAGGATTGGGGAAGCGCATGCGTTCGCGTTTTAGCACAACAGGCCTTTTAAGTAGGTAAGCCTGTGACCAAGGATAGCCTTTACTGAAATGTAATTGAAAATGTAATGTAATAAATGAAAAGCAATGTAATGAACACATATGGAAAATGTGTCACTGCTATGTTGATCGTAGATTGCCTTATTTCTGACCCACCAAAGACATTTGAGCTTTAGTGTATTTAGCACATAATCAGTACCAGTTTCACCAACGTTTGTTTAATAATCAGTTTGTTGTGGAATGTCATCAATTGTCTGTTTCAGATCACACACATTTTGTAGTGCCCTAAGGTAACTATAACTCGAACCGTTTTAATTGAAAATTGATATACAGAGGGGATAAATGCATATTTCCAAGTGAAAATATCAATTAATCACTGAACTGAATTACTTCTTTTCCTTCTTATTATTTATTAATATTTATCTCTCTTTATCTCGCTCTCTTTTTTGAATAACTGTCATAAAAGTTATACACACATCTTAATCACTTAGAATATATACAAACATCTACACATATAACTTTAAACATCTAAGTACTTAATACATAATAGTTAAACATGTGCCACTTGGCACTCGATATTCTAAAAGTCCTTTGCACTGACAACTTCCAGCAAAGTTTTTGAAATTATAAGCTGCTGAACCTTTGCCAGGCAAGCAGTATTTTAAATGAGGTAATGATGTATAATATTGCCCTTCCTCGGCTCTTTATTCCAGATGATTTTTTGCGGTATAGTCCCATTTTCATCATTTTCTTGTTCCAAAATTCAGAAAACACTCCTCAAATACATGGTCAACGCATTTTGGCCTTTCAACTTCTGGCCTCCTCAGGACATTGGAAACAGTGCTACATATACAATTTAACAATATATTACTCTCTATTCTTAATTCTCCAATCACAATCCCGCCCAGTCATTGCCACCAGGGCCACTGCGCACCTTGTTCACTATTACATCTAGCCCACACCTTATCTGTGTTTCCATCATTAACCATGCCCAAATCTCCGTGGCATGCATGTGAAATCATATCTAGTTATTTAGATACTATTTACAATCTATTCCAGTAATATACTGTTTTACTCAGTCCTCCCAAACGGTGAATGCATGCATTGCAACCAAACTAAAAGGGATCCATATGCCTAATATCACACCTCTTTATATGTATCCTCTATCCCTTTTATAATCCTTGATTTATTTAGCCATGCACATGGTTTTTTAGCTGACCTTATGTTTGTGTCCAATTGGGCATATTCACTTTGGCATGATTTTGGACAATCTTGTCAACATTTGTGGTTTTAAAACTGTCTCTACATTTGTCTCCTTTCAATGGAAACATCATGAAAGTTTTAAATTTATTTCAGGGTTAGTCTCAAACTCATTATACACTCGTAACCTATTTACGTTTCATTTTACTCACTTTTTCATTCAGTTTTCTGGGAGCGCCATCACCCCGTGTGTGGTATCACTGGCGTGTTTGCATTCGGCCGAACAGCCCAAAGCAACCGTGTTCTCACCGTGACTATACGTTGGCTCATGTGAGAGAACCCTATCCCTTTTGGAAAAAACAGCTCCTCCCTTCCTACCGCAGTTTTCCAATCAATAATTTTACTGCAAATAGTACAGTGATATTATTAATGATGTCATTGAAGATGTTGTGAGTGATGTAATATCTGGGGTAATTAGCAGTGCATGGTGAGGGTACGAGTTACAGTTACCTTAGGGCATGAGTTATAGTTACTTGAAATAACTCTAACTAGAAAAGCTGAATTTCTATTGTTTTCTATATGTAAAATCTCATTCAGTTTTGCGGAGCGCCATCATCTCGCGTATGGTATCACTGGCATGTTTGCATTCGGCCCAAAAGCCCAAAGCAACTGTGTTCTCACCATGCCTATAAGTCGGCTCATGTGAGAGAACCTTAGCTCTTTCGGAAAAAAACAGCTCCTCCCTTCCTACCGCACTTTTCCCATCAATGATTTTACTGCAAAAAGTACAATGATATTATTAATGATGTCATTGAAGATGTTGTGAGTGATTTAATGTCTGGGGTAATTAGCAGTGCATGGTGAGGGTACGAGTTACAGTTACCTGAGGGCACGAGTTATAGTTTCTTAAAATAACTCTAACTAGAAAAGCTGAATCTCTATTGTTTTGTATATGTAAAATCTCATTCAGTTTTACGGGAGCGCCATCACCTCACGTGTGGTATCACAGGCATGTTTTCATTCGGCCCAAAAGTCCAAAGCAACTGTGTTCTCACCATGCCTATAAGTTGGCACGTGTGAGAGAACCTTAGTCCTTTCGGAAAAAACGGCTCCTCCCTTCCTATCGCACTTTTCCCATCAATGATTTTACTCTAACTCTAACTAGAAAAGTTGTTTTGTATGTGTAAAATTTCAACCTAACTATAACGTCCACATAATCTTTGTTTTTTTAGTGAATTTCAAAGTTTTTTTTTATTCTGTGTCCTAACCATAATGTCCTTGTAGCTCTTGTTTTTTTCAGTGAATTTCTAGGGTTTTTTGACGTTAAGTAAGATGGCCATCACAATGCACAGTGGAGGGGTTGGACGCAGGGCCTGGCTTGACATTGTGCTGCCCCCACCCAAGCTTGCTGCACCTGCCCGCTCCTCCTTGTCATCCATTCTCCAAGTCCATGCCCCTGTTCCCTCATAACAGGCCTGTGTGGCTGTTATTCTGCCACTGCCCTTCCCGCCTGCCCTGAACAGTTAACTTTCTGTCCCATACACCTCCTCCCTACCCTCTGTTGTCCCAGTCCATGCACAAAGCCCACTCCCTCCTGCATGGCCCGATGTGCTGCTACTGCCCTATATTTAGCTTGATGTCCCTGCCCACTCCTCCTGCCCTCCATTGCTCAATTCTATGCCCCATCATTGCCCTCCGGCTTTGCCTCTATGCTTAGCTTTCTACCCCTACCTTCCTCCCCCCTTCCTTCTGATGTCTATGTGCATCCTCTTGCTCCCTCCTTTTGTCCACCATGTTCCATTGACCTGTCACTGCCCATCCTTTCTACTCTGAGTGTTCTGTTGAACTGTTACTTCCCCTCTCTAGCATGATCATATGGCTACCAGCTGTCTCTGCCACCTCCGCCCCGTCTTTCTGAGTTTTATGCCCCTATCCCCTCCCTTCTATCATCCATTTTGCTGCCACTCTCATTTGCCCTCCACACTATGTTGTGCTGCAACTGCTCCTCCTGCCTGCCCTGCCTGGTCTGTTGTGAAGCCCCTTCTTCTACCCTCTCTGGTCTATGTTCAGACCCCACCTCTCTCTTCTGTCCTCCATGGTCTTTTGTGCATGCCCCTGCCCCCTCCCTCTTGCTCACCATAACTGTTGTGGTGCCACTAACCTTCCTGCTTGCCAACCATGGTATTTTGTGCTGCCACAGCCCCTCCCACCTGCCCATTGTGGTCAGTTTGCTGCCCCTGACCCCCTCTCACCGTCCCTCTATTGTGTGGTTGTATGTCATTATAGTCTAACTGTTGCCCTCCATGGTGTGTTGTGCTTCCAGTGCCCAGACCGCCTGCCCTCCATGGGCAACTTGTTGCTACTGCCCTGCCCACTTTCCCCCATGGTCTCTGTTTTCCATATGTAGGTGCCTATGCCCTCCCTCTTGCCTTGTCTGGCCCATTGTTGTGCCCCTGCCCCCTCCCTCCTGTCCTTCATGATCTGTTATGCTGCAACTGCCCTCATGTCTGTCCAGTATGGTGAGATTGATGCTTTTGACTTTTGCCCCTCTGGTCTCTGTTGTCCAGGTGCATGACCTTGTCTCTTTCCTACTGCTTTCCATAGTTGGTTGTGCTGCACTGCTATCCCGCTTGCCCTTTGTGGTGTATTGTGCTGCTGCAACTCCTGATGTCTGCCCTATAAGGTCAATTTGGTTCACCTGCACATCTCCCTTTTGCCCTCTCGTATCCAAGTACATGCTCCTACCACATTCCTCTGGCCCTCCATGATCCATTGTTTCATATTTGCCAACATTTTGAACTTGATAAAAGGGAGATTTTGAAAAGAAACCTGGGGAATTGATTTTCCTCATAGACTTACATTGAAAATAGGAAACATTAGGCAGGAGACAGACCAAATAAAGCCCTTTTGGGCTTAAAAACATTGGGAGATTCCTCCCTGAATAGGGCATGTTGGCATGTTTTGTTGTACTGCTACTGCCTCTTTCTACTTCCCTCAAAAATCTGTTACATTGCCACAGCCTCTCTTGCCTGTCCTGCATGGTTGGTTTGTTGCTCCTGCCCCCCTTTGCCCTGCCCTCCATGGTCTGTTGTGCTACCATTGCCCATCAAGGTCGACTTGGCACCTCTGCACCATCCTCCATGCCCTCAATTATCCAAGTCTGTGCCCTGGCATCTGCCTCCCCACAGTATTCTAATGAACAACTAGATTGCTAGCATTCTATATTTATTACAAAAGTGCAGAACACCTGACGTCATCTTGTTATAATCTAAACTGTAATACCGAAAGCATTTCCTTTAGAAATCATAGAAATGAGAGGGTCTTATTCCCATAGAAATTATGGCTAGTGTTCTTAAAAATCTAAAATGAGGACATATTTTCTGAGTTCTCAAATAACGTCAAAGCACTTTTAAATTATTTGCTATCTTTATGTGTTTTTTATCCAGTTGATCACTTGATCGATCATATGTTATACTTCTGAGGGAGGGAGTGGCATTACAGCCAGAGCTGCAGACTTTGCAACTGAGGAACCAGTTTTGAGTTTCAGTGTCAGCTCAACATTCTGTGATCCTGGGCAAATCTTCTAATCTACCCATGTCTAAAACCAAATTAATGTGTCCTTGTATAATGTAACTGATGCTCATGCTTAGCGCCATTATTTAAGGCCCCCATCCCTCTGTGCGTGATTTTAGCACGGGGGATAAATATGGCACAAAGGCACAAAGGCCATATCATCCTTTTCTGGACGGGAACACCTACCTTGCATCTCATTGACTCAAGATAGGTTTTCACGTCCAGAAAACGTTAACTCCATAACTTTGGTGCTAGACGTGTCTAGTACCAAAGTATAAATATGGAGTTATGTTTGTGCTGAATTAGCGTAAAAATAAATATGCTAATTCAGTGCAAACCGAGTATAAATATAGGCCTTATTTGTTATGAAGCTCCCTAATTTCCTCATTTACGGCAGTATCCTCAGTAGAAGATGGTTTCAGTTTTCCACTTTGATTCCATCAAGATGGTATTCAGATGTGCCACATTTCTGGGATGAATTCAGACTGTTAGCACTCTAGTTGCTCATTAGAATACTGTAGTAAAGCTGCTGATTACTGGGGTGTTACATGGCAGTCTACTGCTGGTGCTGAAAGTGCATGGTTCAGTCTGATGTCAGAATGTTTTAAGGAAAAAGAAGAGATATTTTCAAACTACAGCACTAACCATCATTTTCTATGACAAAATGAACCCCTCCTGCATTTTGTGCCTTCTAAATTAAATGTTTTAAGTTTTACAAATTTGATTATCAAAATGGCTTCAGGTGCGCCTCACACTTGTCATAAGTAAGACTGTTAGCGCTCTCTTTCAGGCTGCAGTAGAACACAAGGGGATCAACTAACGGACTGCTCCTGTTGGAAGTAGATGTTTTACTGATAATGTCAAACTTCATTCTCACAGGGCTTGGAAACATGGTGTGAATTTACAGAAAATAAGCTCTCATTTTACCTTCTGGAGCACCTTCCATAATCTCAATGGGAAAATCACGAGAAAACAGGGGTCTCTTGAACATGATTCATGAAATCCCAGCAGGAAGCGTCTTCACAAATCAACTTCAAACACACAACAATTCCTCAAATCAGATTGGTACCATCAACAAATGATTTATATTGTAAGAAAAATCTGTTGTCACCCTTTATACATTCTCCTTTTTGTGACCCTCCAAACCTACAATGCACTTCAATGCACTTCAATAGGGACCATGCCTAAGAGTCCTGTAGGTGCTGCCACAGCATGTTGACAGTAAAGGAATGCCCTTTGAGGTCTGGGTGTTCTCACCCTCCCCACTTACCAGAAGGTAAGAGCACTTGCACAAAGCCTGGAGCACCAGCCTTATGCCTGAGGAGGAGGAGAGCACTTGGTGGGAGCGATGCCCAACAGGGATACTGCAAACTGGATCCTGGTGAGTGAAGTGTGAGGCGCTCAGTTTTGTCCGGATTACTGTGAGAGTGCAAGCTACCTATCCGTTATCGCGAAGTCAGCAACCTCCATGTGACAGAAAAGGGCCACCGTGAATCTCAGCCTTTTTCTCTTGTTGGCAATCCCCTTTTGCTATGAGAGGGTAATCGTTAAACTAAGACCATTGTCCTTGTGACATTGAATTTGGTGACCCCTGTGAGCCAGGAGAGGGGCCAGAGTGAAACTAGGGCCATCTCCCTTGTGCTGGCAAAGTCAGCAATCCACTTGTGCCAGGAGGAGGCCGCCCTAAAAGCAGGATCATCAACCCAATGCTGCTGTGAAGCAAACCTACCGATACCGACATGAGCTATCTGAAGACTAAAGAGGCCCAAATTGTCACAAGTCAAAGACCACAAGATGCTGTGGTCCCTCAACATCAGGAGACTGTAACTCACAAAAACGTCTCCCACTTATCCAGCACTTGCCAGCTGACATTGGGTTTGGTAAGATTGATTGAGGCTGTCAGTGTCAGGATCCAAGGAGGATCGCTATTGAAAAAACATTAATAGCCAGTGTAGTGTCGACCAAAATCAGAAGTAGGAAACAATTTAAAAAAGCAAACAAATAATTGGAAACTGAACTAGCAGCACTGGAAACTCAAAAGGGCTGCCAGATCTGTATTCTCTGCAGGGCACTAGTTGTTCTCTCCCCAAGCACAAATGGAATGTGAAGCACGCACTAGCTAAGGAATGTGCACTTCACTGAAGAAATTCCTCAGAGAACACCCTTCTCCAGAGTCTCCCTTGGGAAAGCTAGTTAAAGTAGAAGTGTTGTTCTTTTCAAGGCATCACTTTAGTTTCTCAGGTTAAGAATTAATTATGTCAAGCCGCCCAGGTGTGGAAGTTAAATATTTAATATATCATTCAGTCACGGAAGGTCTTTCTCACAGATTCTTCACTACCCTTCCTCTTCCCCTCACGGGAAACTTGTATCTCAAGTTGTTTCAGCACAATACTGTACTAACTGCTAAATTCCCAGGAAATAAAAACTGTCTCGTCAGCGACTATTCATTAGAAAACAGAATATGTTTTTCTTCATTTGCGCAATCCTGTGAACAGCTTTCACCTTGAGTTTAACCAATTACCCTCATCCTGACTTTAGTATTTAAGATACTATTCATTTGAAAAGGCAGCAGTTTTCCAATAAAGGAAAGGAAATCAGAAGGCTACAGAAAACAAACCATACTTACTCATAAAGCTTGAAGAATCATCTTTTGGGTCTTCGTTCTTCCTGGAGCACGCAAGTACTTCATATTAAAAGAAGACAAGAAAAGATAATGAATTAGTGTTTATGTAAAAAATGTTTTGGACTAGTTACGAACAATTTAAGTGAAAAGCAAAAGAAATGAAACAAGAAAGTTACAAACATTGCCAGAAGTGTAGTTATCTACCATTCAAGAAGAACATCTAATTTTCACATATAAAGACTTACACAAATAGAAGAGAAGCAATAACCTTAGTCTCATAGGGTATGTAGAACAATACAATGCCAGGATCCCAGGTCTAACAGTATATAAAAAGCATTTGTTCTGCTACTGAATGCGCTGTTATCAGTCTTATGTATGAAAGGGATGTTTTTCACTGCTGTTGCACATTTTCTGTAAGCAGCAGAGGCTTCTACTGCTGCTGTTGCTAATGTAGGCCCTAGGTAGCCCCATGGGCAGGGTGCAGTGTATGTAAAAGGTGGGACATGTAATGATGTGCTTTACATGTGCTAACAGTGAGATACTGCCAAATTCGTTTTTCACTGTTGCAAGGCTTATCTCTCTCACGTATTAACATGAGGGCTGCCTTTAAATAGCTTTTAAGTGCAGTTTCCCTTTGGGAGCAGATGGAGATGTGGAGTTTGGGGTCTCTGAACTCACACTTTAAAAATAATTTTTGGGGTAAATTGGTTTTTAAATTGTCTGTTTGAAAATGCCACTTTTAGAAAGTGAGCATTTTCTTGATTAAACCATTCCGTGACTCTATCTGCTTGCATATTCCCTTTCTGGGCAGACTGACAGTTGGGTTGTTTGTGAATCCCCTCTAAACAGTGACACAAAGGGAGCTGGGGGTTAGCCTGCATATCCTGATGGGCCATCTGGGCTGGAGTGGTGGGAGGAGTGGTCACTCACACCTGAAAGGGCTGTGCCTGCCCTCACACAATGCAGTCTCCAAGGCAAGGCAGGATCTTGTGAACAACAGAGACTTTCCTTTGAAGTTTGCCTACTTCAAAGGTGGAAGGGGTATGAGTAGTGGACCCAAAACCCCAGATTTTCAGATTACTTCTGGAACCAAGAGGAACCTCTGCCAAGGAGAAGAGCTGGAGGAGGAGTACTGCCTTTTTGCCTGTGACTGTGATTTGCTCGGTTAGCCTGCAGATGCGGTTTCTGCTCGAAAGAGAACAAAGACTGTACTTTGTGGTATATTCTTGCTTGTGAAGAATCAACAAGGACTTGGGTTGAGCCTGCCTCCTGTTCTGAACACTCGGCGCCATCAGAAACTTCCTCTGCCAGTACTTGGACTCTCTGCTGAGACTCCTGCCCTGCCAACTGGTACCCTATCCAGTACCTGGGCCCTTGAAAGGTGATGCTGGTAGAAAAAGGACTGAAGTCCACGCATAGGACGCCGTGCAAGGAAAATTTTGAAGCATCACGTGCATCACGGTGGTAAAACTGACGCAACCCCTCACAGCGCGATTTTCCCATCACCCTGCGGCTGGATTTCACACGCATCGTTGCTGGGTGTCAAAATCAAAATGAACCTGCACGGATCTGAGGTACCGTGTCTGGAAATTGAAGAATACCTCTCTTGCAGGAGAGAAAAACAATGCATCACCTACCCAAAAAGAAACAACGAATGCCCTCACTTGCGAGTAAGCAATCAACGCATCGCTGACTCTTCCGACCCTCGGTTGCCAGTGTGGGTTTATTTTTTACGCAAACCAGGTACTTTGTGTAACAACAACTTTTCCATTGTTTTCTATGGAGTAAGACTCTTTTTTCTTTAACAATTCATAATTTGACTTGTGTATGTTGGATTTTTCTCATTTTTATCTTGTTTGATTTTGATAAATGTTGCCTATTTTTCTAAACTGGTGTAGTGTCCATTTTGTAGTGTTTTTACTGTATGACTGTGTGTGTTTTGGTACAAATACTTTACACAATGACCTTTTGGTAAGACTGACTGCTTGTGCCGAGCTACCAAGGGGGTGAGCAGGGGTTATCTTAAGTGAATATATCCATTGCCCTGACTAGAGTGAGGGTCCCTGCTTGGACAGAGTGCAAACTGACTGCCAACCAGAATATCCATTTCTAACATATACACAGAGTGTGTACATCATGATAGCGAGCAGCAATTCAGGTTCGCCCCCACACAAACGACATGTACAGTGCAATAGTGCAAGACTTGACACATTTTCACATAAAATTTTGAAGCATCACCTGCATCGCAGTGGTAAAAATGATGCAACCCCTCGCAGCACGGTTTTTCCACCCAAATGCAGCCGGATTTCACACGCATCATTGCTGGCTGTCAAAATCATCAAGAACCTGCGAGGATCTGAGGTACCCTGTGCGGAAATTGAAGAATCACTCTCTTGCGGGAGAGGAAAACTACACATCACCTACCCAAAAAGAAACGGCGCACGGCCTCACTTGCAAGTAAGCAATCATCGCATTGCTGACTTTTCCGACCCACATGGACATGTCCTGCATGGACATAGTGCAAACTGACTGCGAACCAGAGACTTCTTTGTAACATATGCACAGAATGTGTACATCATGATAGAGACCAGCAAGTCAGGTTCGTCCCATGCAAACGACAGGTACAGTGCAATAGTGCAAGACCTGACAAATTTTCATTTAAAATTTCACAGATTTCACTGTTGCTTTGCAGGACATCATGGTTGCTTGTACATAGCATGTAATTTCACAAAAACCATGGCGGTAGGCCTTACCAGTGACAGGGAATTCTTCCTGGTCACTATTGGGGGCCCACCCCCACAACACTGCTCAGATGCCTCCCACTCCCTCCTCCATCCATGCTACCCTCTTCCAATCCCCCCATACATGCACACTCACAGATATGCACCACCCATATACACACTCACTCACACAGGCATACACACATTCATACATGCATGCATCCATTCATTTACACACACATAATATGGCTGGCGGTGGTCTACTGCTGTGGCGCTGCTGGTGGTAGCAGCGCCACCTTAACACCATCTGCTAGTTTGGCCACAGCCTGATTTATGCCCTTCTTGTGGCAGAAATCCAGCTGTGGTCATAATTTGGCAGATGGATGTTAGCCGCAATGACTTTCTTTTGGCGGCCGTTGCCGCTGCGGTAGGCGGCACTACTGCCAATGTTGTACCGTGCCCCTAAGTGACCAGTTGTCTGACGCTTAAAGATGACATTTTCTCATGATAAAAAGCACACACCTATTACAAAGATTAAAAATGAACTATGAGGTCAAAATAAAATGTTAAACAAAAGGGGAGTGAATTGGTCCTTTAATCAACTTTCTGTTTTCATAATGCATTTCTAAAATTATTTTCTACATTTAAGAGAAACAGAAGCTTTTCTAGTTGCAAGCCTAGCAGCTTCGCTGTGTGTAGCACACATCCATTCTCTGTGTGGAATTGTGAAATTGTTCATCTGAAATATAGAGAAAAATATGTCTCTGGATATCAGTCTAATTAATTAAAATGCCAGCCTAGTAGAATAATGCACATGCTGCAGAGATCAGGCAGAGAACCTGAGTGCAGAGAGAGAGAATGTGGGTGACTCGGCTGACTAGACTTACAGCACAGAAGTGTCTGGGGATTCTGTTTGCCAGGCTGAACACTTGCCTTCAGAGTGTCTTCCAATTTCTTTGACTGGACAGGAGGCATTGGGCTGCTGCAGCAGCAGCAGACAGGCTGTGCAGTTCATGTAGGCTAAGGCCAGTAAAATCTAGGGGAGGGCCTAGGAACAGAGAGCATGAGAGTTATTGACTCCTCTCCCTGGTACCTATAAACTTCCTGCTCTGTACCCACCAGCACCTGTTCTGAAGAGTGGGTCAGTGCCCACAGATCAGGTGTCAGCTGTAGGCACACTGGAACGGCAGCTTCAACTAGTGACCTACAGCTGCATGCCCGGAAAACAAAAGAAGGCAACAGATACATGTGAGACCAGGCCAGGTGCTTGCTGTTGTTTATGTTAAGCCCACTCCCTCTCTCACTGAGCCACCTGAGAACAAATGTATTGTTTTCTCACAGAAACAATGTATCAACATCAAGACTGACTCAATAAGAGTCTCGGGCCTTCATTAGGCAGTCTTACCTCCACAGCCCTGGCAGTAAAGACCACCACATTACAAGTTGTGGGGTTTGGCAGAAGCCACAACACCGCCTGGCCCACCAGTGCAGTCGCACCGATGCGGCTGGCATTGAGCCCCTCCAGCCCGGCAGCAGGCCTCTGCCTGCCGGCCGGATTACAAGTCTACAGACTGCCAGGCTTTTCCGTGGCGGTCACCCCACCTTGAAAACCCTGGCGGTAATGCACCCGGTGACAGGAATCCCCATTCCTGTCACCGGTACACGCAACCCCACATGTCCACACATATGCACACATGCACCCACACACATCCACACTGTTACAAACACGCACCCCACTCACCCACGCACTTGCTACATACACCTCCATTCACTCGGAGACACACACTCAAACATGCACACAGAAACACGCATTCACACACTTACACGCACTGAGTCACACCCATGCAAACTCACACATGCACATGAACACCCCAATTCACCTCCACACTCGCACACATTCACATCCAATCGCATACACCATGCATTCAAAACACCCCTCCCCTCCACATACACAAACGCATTCACCACCCCTTTGAATACTTGCACTCATAATACAACCCCCTCCCCATACACATACTCATACTACTCCCCCTCTCTCTCCACATACACGCACTCTTTCACCCCCTCTGCATACTTGCACTCATAATACACCCCCATCCCCTTCGTATTACTCACACACACGCAGACACCCCCACCCACCCCTACATTCAAACTACCACACACGCACTCACACATGCACACACAGACACCCCCCTGTCGGACGATCACTTACCTTCTCCATCGAGGAAGTCATCTGGGAGGGAATGGGTCCTGGCAGTTTTGAACCCCAGCACCACGACGCCAGCAAGACTCCGTCAAGCTGTATTCCGGCTCGTAATACGGTGGGCGGAGTCTTTCTGGTGTAGCAGTGCTGGTGATGCAACCGCATCTTCAACTCCATCGGCCAGGCTGACGGAGTTGGACTTCCACCCAAAAATGGGCAGAAGTACACACACAACTCCAATTATGGAGGTCAGCATACTGCCAGAAGTATGCTGCCTGCAGCGGCTTCGGCAGTCTCTGAAAAAGACCACCGAAGTCATAATGGGGGCCTCAGTCACCATAGCAACCACTGAGCCCAGACCAGTAGGCTAAAAAGCTAACACTTGCTCGGACAGGATGAGCAGCACTGCACGAGTGCCTAAGCTCACCCGGGCTTTTTCTCTTAAACAGCATATGATACCCACAGTGTCCTAAATGTGTGACTAATGCATTTTAGTGCGGTGATGCATACACCAGCACTAAAATGCACTAGTCTAACACCTAGTGGATGGTACTTTGCAGGGCTGTTAGTACAGGCACACCTGCTTCAAAAATAAAAATTGTAAAAAAGCCTGGCTGAGATTATCACAGGCTATGGACGTTCCTTTCTTTAGTGCCTGGCAGTGGATGTGACTTAATGTCACATGCAGGGGAGTGGCTATCAAGAGCTTAGGAATGTGGCCTAGATATACCAGGGACTTCCCTCTGGAACCAAATAAAATAGCATTCAGTCTACCTTTAGAGAGGTACCCCCAAGTCGTTGTAAAGGGCCTCCAGGGTAACAAGTGCCTGATGTATTAAGAAACAGGTTGCAAAAAGTTGATGCAAATTGTGCACCAATTTTTTTTTTGCAACCTGTCTCTGATTTATTATTGTTGTATTAATATTTAATAACAATTTATTTCAAATGTAATAATATTTAATTTGTCTGTGATCATAACCGCTAAATGAATAATCAACAACCAAAACAGTGTAAAGTGCAGTATGCAAAACCATTGAGTGATACGTAAATGCACGAAGATCTTCAGCCATTTAAAACCCACCACACAATACACAAATCAGACAAAACTATATAAATAATGACGATGTAAGGAAAAAAATGGCAAAGTACATTAAGTGATGTGCTGGCAATCTAAGCACATCTCTGTTTAATCAATCCACGTAGCTATATATGAATTATAAATGGCATAAGCTCTGTGACATGCATTTAAGCAGAGTATGGGTTTAACATAAACTTTCATCAGTGGACATCAGTCATACAATGAGGCATTAAACTATGGCGAAGTTCAAAAATATCTGTAAGATATTCAGGAAATGTTACTTTTATAAAATACATTAACTATAAAGTGCAATAAGACTGATCTTTAGGCTGGCATTCAGGTGCTCATTACGACCCTGGAGGTCCAGGAACCGCCACAGTGGGGGTGGCAGTTCCTCCGCCGCAGTCCTGGCGGTGAAGTACGCCATATCATGAGGAAGGCTTTGTGGCCGACTGAAAACAGCCACCCTGCCCACTGTATTATGATGTGCGTACCGCCAGGGTTTTCGCGGTGGGGCAAAACCCTGGCGGTAATGCACCCGATGACAGGAAAACTAATTCCTGTCACACTCAAATGCACCCACACACCTACACCCACCCATTCAGACACACACACATGCATGCACACACACACACAGCAAACATACACTTCTCGGAAACACTCCCCTCCATTACAGTCGTCCCATCTACCTGTTAGGAATACACAGCAGCCCACGTTGTGGTGGTCGTCAGGTAGGGGGCAGATGACGGCAGTGACAGCTGCCACGTACAAGACCATCACCGCAGGTGCTTGTCATCATAGGCCCCACTCCACCATTGGCAGTAATGGCACCCCATTGATTGGTGCACAGCGGTGCAAACCTCTAATGGTTCACTGACATGCAGAGACCACGGTACTCAATTGTGGCTCTTAATATGGCAGGCGGTGTCTTGACATCGTGGCGGAGCTGTTGGTGGGACCACCTCTTTTTCCCTCTCAGTTGGCCTGGAAGTTTTTGAAATTCAACCGTATTTCGGCAATCTTCTGTGTGTGACTCGTAATGTGGTGGTCAGGAGACCGCCATCACTGGTGGTATTTCAGCAGCCACCAGCGCAGCGGTCTTGCTGAAATACACCAAAGTCGTAATGAGGGCCTCAGTCTAACAATGTTCTAAACTCAAAATGTTTTGTTTTGGTGCTCTTAATATATTTTCCGAGAGCAATTACAACATCAAACGATTTCAGAGAAAATATAGCCAACATTGCTTCCATTCTGGTAAAGAAGTCATACTTTAGAAATATTGGGCGTAAATATTCCTTACTTTCAATTGAAAGAGACCACAGCATCAACAGAAGTGCATATAATTATATTTTACATTCAGCTGACAAAACCAACAACGCTCCTTAGCAATAATTTTAACTCTAAAACCTTTTCGTTCACTATGAGGGATCTATCATGATTTGAATTCTTAGAATTTGTTCCGAAACACGTTCTAAAGAGTGCAGGAAACCAAAAGAGAAAGACATAGCAAACAACTTCCATGGTGGAAAAAAACTGTTCCCGTCATAACGTCTCTATCACAGTATTGGAGACTACAGAAAAAATTCTGCCCTGGAGTCTGAGGCGAGTAATTTAGCTCCATAAAGGACTTGGTAAATCAGATTGTCAAGAGCGTCTTTTCTTAAAGGCTCACAAGAATAACCACAATAATGATTATTAAACCTTTTTAATTAATTGCTAGAAGTGACTTTTTCAGGACCAAGAAGTGCTTATTCCAACTTACATTTTAGTTAAAACGAAGTCCTAAATATATATAAACCTTTCCCTACTGCCGATTGGTTGCTTGAAGAAACCACGAGAACTTCTCTGATCTTCTGGAAATAAATAATAGTTTGATCTATAAAATATTTAAAGTCATGCAATCACTAAAAGCTTTGATTTTCCTTTGCAGGGTGACTGGAGTGTAGTCCATTAAATTTAAATCATCAGCATGCATAAGACAGGGGATGTGAGCATTTCTAATCATAGGAGAAAGAGAATAGGTCTCTGCAACATATGTTGGCAAACCAACAAACATGGTAGCTAAAAAGGAGAGGGGATAACATACAATACTGTCTCAAACCATTTCCTATAGGACAGTTTGTAAATAAAACTCCATCAGCAGTTAACAGTTAACAACCTGAAACCAATTCTGCATATGAAGCATCTGATTCACATTAGATGCTCCAACCGACTAACAAAGGCTGCACGTAGATCCACAAAAGAGCAGGAAGGTTTGCCCATTGTCTCAATGGATCTTCTTGCTAAGGTCCGAAGCACATAATGATAAGTAGTTGAGAAATTAGGTCACAAAACATGTTGTTTCCTTGGACTAAAGCCCTTCTGTGCAGCTCACCATTCAAGACACTTTGGGGGTGATTCTAACCCTGGCGGTCGGTGTTAAAGCGGCGGCCAACCCGCCAACAGGCTGGCGGTCCAAAAAATGGAATTCTGACCCTGGCGGGAACCGCCAACACAGCCCGCCAACTTAACACTCCGACCGCCGCGGCGGTACAGACAAACAGCGCGGCGGTCACCGCCAACAGGCAGGCGGCAGACAATGTACCGCCCACACTATCATAACTCACCAATCCGCCACCTTTTCCGGGGCGGGAGCACCGCCGATAAAAACACGGCGGAAACAGACTACGAACGGGAAAACGCTCACCAAAACACACTCCACGAGTACGGAGGACAGCATGGAACCCGAATTAAACATCCTACCTGCTCTCGTCTACCTTCTCATCTACCACGAGTACGAAGTCCGGCGCAGACGACAACGGTGAGTACTGCACCTACGACACACGGGAGGGGGAGGACGAAAGGTTACGGGCACACACATATGCGACCCCCCCCCCCCCCAACTATGTACTCACCAATGCAGAGCACCAAGTCACAGTGACACCACCCAAACACCCCTGAAAAATGCTAGGACATAATCATATTTGGAATAAATATTTATGTACCAAAAAGCTCCAGAAAATTAGCGTACAACCATGAAAGATATCCACAACAAAACAAATGACATACACATCAGTGTATAACTGAAGTACCAAGTCCTGCACATCCTACGAATTCAGCATGTCCGTGGGCCAAAGTCTTGAGAAACAAGGGCAAAGCCCACACAGGAGACCTGAGTCCTTTGGAGAGAACACTGCAGGGGCATCAGATGTAAAAACTACAGGCACCTCAGGGGGAAGGGAAGGGGGGGGCACCACAGCCACATGAGTCCACGACGCCAGATCCACGAGGAGCCACCATGCCCACGGGACCATCCTGGGGAGTGCAAAGCCACAGTCTCTCAATGTCTCTACAGTGGGTGGGCTGCCCACTGGGCCATCCTGGGGAGTGCAAAGCCACAGTCTCTCAATGTCTCTACAGTGGGTGGGCTGCCCACTGGGCCATCCTGGGGAGTGCAAAGCCACAGTCTCTCAAGTCTCTGCAGTGGGTGGATTGCCCACTGGACCATCCTGGGGAGTGCAAAGCCACAGTCTCTCAATGTCTCTACAGTGGGTGGGCTGCCCACTGGACCATCCTGGGGAGTGCAAAGCCACAGTCTCTCAATGTCTCTACAGTGGGTGGGCTGCCCACTGGACCATCCTGGGGAGTGCAAAGCCACAGTCCATCAGGTGGATGACAGTCTCCACTGGTCAAGGAGGAGGCATGGTGGGCACAGTGAACCATCAACGGTGCTTGAGACAGCGGTGCCCTGTTCAGCGGTGCTTGAGACGGCGGGGCCCAGCGGAGCGGTGCTTGAGAGGAAGGGCCCAGCGGAGCGGTGCTTGAGAAGAAGGGCCCAGCGGAGCGGTGCTTGAGAAGAAGGGCCCAGCGGAGCGGTGCTTGAGAGGAAGGGCCCAGCGGAGCGGTGCTTGAGACGGCGGTGCCCAGCGGAGCGGTGCTTGAGAGGAAGGGCCCAGCGGAGCGGTGCTTGAGAAGAAGGGCCCAGCGGAGCGGTGCTTGAGAGGAAGGGCCCAGCGGAGCGGTGCTTGAGAAGAAGGGCCCAGCGGAGCGGTGCTTGAGAAGAAGGGCCCAGCGGAGCGGTGCTTGAGAGGAAGGGCCCAGCGGAGCGGTGCTTGAGAAGAAGGGCCCAGCGGAGCGGTGCTTGAGAAGAAGGGCCCAGCGGAGCGGTGCTTGAGAGGAAGGGCCCAGCGGAGCGGTGCTTGAGACGGCGGGGCCCAGCGGAGCGGTGCTTGAGAGGAAGGGCCCAGCGGAGCGGTGCTTGAGAAGAAGGGCCCAGCGGAGCGGTGCTTGAGAAGAAGGGCCCAGCGGAGCGGTGCTTGAGAGGAAGGGCCCAGCGGAGCGGTGCTTGAGACGGCGGGGCCCAGCGGAGCGGTGCTTGAGAGGAAGGGCCCAGCGGAGCGGTGCTTGAGAAGAAGGGCCCAGCGGAGCGGTGCTTGAGAGGAAGGGCCCAGCGGAGCGGTGCTTGAGAGGAAGGGCCCAGCGGAGCGGTGCTTGAGAAGAAGGGCCCAGCGGAGCGGTGCTTGAGAGGAAGGGCCCAGCGGAGCGGTGCTTGAGAAGAAGGGCCCAGCGGAGCGATGCTTGACAGGAAGGGCCCAGCGGAGCGTTGCTTGAGAAGAAGGGCCCAGCGGAGCGGTGCTTGAGAAGAAGGGCCCAGCGGAGCGGTGCTTGAGAAGAAGGGCCCAGCGGAGCGGTGCTTGAGAGGAAGGGCCCAGCGGAGCGGTGCTTGAGACGGCGGTGCCCAGCGGAGCGGTGCTTGAGAGGAAGGGCCCAGCGGAGCGGTGCTTGAGACGGCGGTGCCCAGCGGAGCGGTGCTTGAGACGGCGGGGCCCAGCGGAGCGGTGCTTGAGAGGAAGGGCCCAGCGGAGCGGTGCTTGACAGGAAGGGCCCAGCGGAGCGGTGCTTGAGAGGAAGGGCCCAGCGGAGCGGTGCTTGACAGGAAGGGCCCAGCGGAGCGGTGCTTGAGATGGCGGGGCCCAGCGGAGCGGTGCTTGACAGGAAGGGCCCAGCGGAGCGGTGCTTGAGAGGAAGGGCCCAGCGGAGCGGTGCTTGAGACGGCGGTGCCCAGCGGAGCGGTGCTTGAGACGGCGGGGCCCAGCGGAGCGGTGCTTGACAGGAAGGGCCCAGCGGAGCGGTGCTTGAGAGGAAGGGCCCAGCGGAGCGGTGCTTGAGACGGCGGTGCCCAGCGGAGCGGTGCTTGAGAGGAAGGGCCCAGCGGAGCGGTGCTTGACAGGAAGGGCCCAGCGGAGCGGTGCTTGAGACGGCGGGGCCCAGCGGAGCGGTGCTTGAGACGGCGGGGCCCTGTTCAGCGGTGCCTATCTCCACGGCGGGGCCCTGTTCAGCGGTGCTCTTCTGCACCGCGGGCCCTGTTCAGCGGTGCCTATCTCCACGGCGGGGCCCTGTTCAGCGGTGCTCTTCTGCACCGCGGGCCCTGTTCAGCGGTGCCTATCTCCACGGCGGGGCCCTGTTCAGCGGTGCTCTTCTGCACCGCGGGCCCTGTTCAGCGGTGCCTATCTCCACGGCGGGGCCCTGTTCAGCGGTGCTCTTCTGCACCGCGGGCCCTGTTCAGCGGTGCCTATCTCCACGGCGGGGCCCTGTTCAGCGGTACTCTTCTGCACCGCGGGCCCTGTTCAGCGGTGCCTATCTCCACGGCGGGGCCCTGTTCAGCGGTACTCTTCTGCACCGCGGGCCCTGTTCAGCGGTGCTCATCCAGCAGGTCAAGGGAGCCAGACCTGGCCTGGACTCCCTGTTCAGTCGCCCTGGGACCGTGACGTTTCTGGACCCTTCGGGGACGGACTCCTGGCCTCCTTAGTGTCCTCCTTCCCAGCTGGGATGTGGCATGTGGGGTCCACCTTCTCCGCGCTCCTGCTGCCCTTCCGCTCCTTTGATGGGGCTCTCGGGCCCTTGCCTCCCCTAGATGGTGTGGGTGGTGAAGTGGCCGCACATTGCTCCTTGGGGGCAGCCCTGTCGGTCCTCGCACGGCGGTCCTTGTTTTGGCGGGTCCTCTTGCCGGGGGGGGGGCTGGACGTGTCCTTGCTGCTGATCGATGTGTCACTGCTGGCAAAGGGTGGGCTCCAGAACCCAGGCACAACAGTGACACCCGAAGCTGGGCTGGTGGTGGCTGCGGTGCTCTTGGGACTCTTTGAAGATGGATGGGGGAGGTCATCGGGGGGAAAGAGGTTAAGGTTAGCCAGGAAAAGTTTTTTAGGGCCAAGGTAAAGGGTAGGAGAAGTGGAGATGGAAGTGGAGGTAGAGGAGGTGGTTGTAGGAGAGTCAGGTGTGCTGTCATTGGGTGAAGGTGCTGGTGCTGTAGGCTGTCGTGAGGTGGATGGCTGTTGGGTGGGTGGCTGCCTGCGTTTGTGTGTCTTGGAAGAGGGGGTGACAGACACAGTGGGAGAGGACACAGGGGATGTGTACATGGCAGTGGGGGTGGTGACTGCACGAGTGTGGACTGTACTGGAGGGTGAGGTGGTGATGGAAGCACTGGCTGATGTTGGAGTGCATGCAGGTGTGAGTGTAGACGTCACAGGGAGGGAGGAGGGAGACGAGGAGGAGGGGGACACAGGGGTGGCAGTGGCTGTTGGCATGTCTGCATCTGGGTGTTGCTCGGGTGAGTGTTTGCGGGATCTGTGGTGCTTGTGTTTGGATGAGCTGCTCTTGGGTGTTGAGGTGTGTGCAGGCTGGTCTGATGGTGTGGATGGGATAGGCTGAGGAACAGGAGACAGAGACAGGCTGGAGGCAGTCAGAAGAGGGAGGCTGGAAACAGGGACAATGGCTGCCGTCAGTGCTGAGGCCAGAGCAGTGAACGCTCGTTGATGGGCAGCCTGACCCGAATGAATGCCCTCCAGGTACGCATTGCTCTGTTGCACCTCCCTTTGCACACCCTGGATGGCATTCAAAAGGGTCGTCTGCCCAACAATGAGCGTCCTTACCAGGTCAATGAGCTCCGCACTGAGGGCAGCAGGGGCAACAGGGGCAGGGGCTGAGGTGCCTGGGGCGAAGGAGACGCGCGCCTTCCTGGGCGAACCGGCACGGAGCGAAGACTGAGGGGCTGCTGGGAGGGCGGGGCTGGTGCGCTGGGTGGCGGCTGTACCTATAGAGGCGGGGGGCACGGATGTTGCCGCCACCCCTAGGGAGCTCCCATCCGAGGACGTGTCGCTTTCGCTGCTCTCACCAGCGGTCCCCGTCGTGGTGCTCCCCTCGCCCTCCGGATCACTGGTGCCCTCGGTGTCTGTTCCTGGGCCCACCGGGGCCTTGTGTCCTGCAGCTCCCTCGTGCTCCGATGCCAAATCTCCTCCGCCTGATGATGCTAATGCACACATGCACAAGAAGATGGAGAGAAAGGGTGGGGGGAGAAAAAAGAAGACCAGGTTGAGTGCATGCAATGTCAACACCGTTGGCGGAGAGGACAGACACAGGTGCCTAATGCACTAAGCCGCGCATTCGGGGTACACTACTCAGTACTACTGACTAAGACAACAGGCCAAGAGACGTCAAACGCGCACATGGGAGATGCTGGACCTTCGATGGCTGTACTTGTCACCCTACCGAGGTGGGGGCCGGGGGCACAGGGCCATGCCTAAGGGAGAGGACTACACTACAGAAAGCGCCCTGGCCTAATGTCACCCACAGCCCTCCTCCCCCACCCAGACGCCTCCACTGCGCAGAAAGATAGGAGAATGTGCTGATACTCACCCCCTTGTGTCTGCTGTGATGTCTTAAAGCGCCCATCCAATTCAGGGTAGGCCACCGCCAGGATCCGGGACATCAGGGGGGTCATGGTGCGACTGGCACCCCTCCTAGGTTGGGAGGCCATCCCCAGCAGTGTTTCTGCGGTCTTCCTTGTTCCGCGGCGGATGTCCTCCCACCTCTTGCGGCAGTGGGTGCCCCGTCTGTTGTGGACCCCCAAGGTCCGGACTTCCTTGGCGATGGCACGCCAAATCTCGATCTTCTGATGGGCGCTGACCTATTAGACATGTACAGGGTGGAAAGGAGGAAATCATCAATGGCCTGCATGTTAGATGTAATTGGCCCCCCCCCACCCACTTTGCCATATGGCACATGCTCTCATCTGTCGGGCGTTGCACTCCTCATTCGCCCCCCACCCCACCAACTTACATCCACCCCAATCCACACAGGCATAGCCCATTCCATTAGCACCCGGTGTACTCACTTGTTGGTCTGGAGGACTGTAGAGTAGCGCATACTGGGGGAGGACCCCATCCACGAGCTTGTCCAATTCTTCAGACGTGAAGGCAGGGGCCCTTTCCCCAGTCGCAGCAGCCATTGTATCTTCCAGACCGAGGTCACAGCAGCACTTGCAGTATAGGTCCTCTCCTGTGGATGATCAGGTCTCGAGTGATTAAGCAGATAGAAAATGGCGGTCACGTCCGCGGCGGTGCGTACCGCGGCGGTGCGTACCGCGACCGCCGGCGCACTTCGTTATTGGCTCCTGAAACCCATAGGCTTCAATGTTAACCAATGCGGCTTTGCGCCGCGGTCTTCGACCGCCTACCGCCACGGTGTGCCCCGCCAGCGCAGTGACCTCACATCCCATTGTCCCACTTCACAGGTCAGGCAGCCGCCATTTCAAGGGCCCACATGGCTTAATTTTGACTGCGACACACAGGCCTAGGCCTTGCATTGCCACACATACACGCCTTTCAACCCATTGCCATTCTTTAACTGTGCAAGCTGTCTGTACGTACCTGTGGTTTGGCTGACTCTGTGCTCCATGTTGTCCTTCCTAGGCACCGGCCGCTGGGACTTGGGATGAGAAGGAGGAATCCTCGCGTGTACCGACCGCTGGTGGACCTGTCGACAATGGAAGAACGCCATATAATACTTCGATACCGACTTGACCGTGCCACTATCCATGAACTGTGTGCCCAGCTGGAGCCAGCCCTGATGTCCCCCATCCGCCAACCCACAGGGATTCCCCCTCTGGTGCAGGTTTTGTCAGTCCTCCATTTTTTGGCCAGTGGGTCATTCCAGACCACAGTGGCCATGTCATCTGGAATGTCTCAGCCTATGTTTTCTAAGATTTTGAGCAGAGTGTTGTCTGCCCTGATGAAACTCATGCGGAGCTACATCATTTTCCCCGAGGAGGGTGACTTGCCCACAGTGAAGGGTGATTTCTATGCCCTTGGACATATCCCCAACATCATTGGTGCCATTGATGGGACCCATGTGGCTTTGGTACCCCCAAAAGACGATGAGCAGGTGTACCGAAACAGAAAAAATTATCATTCGATGAATGTCCAGGTGGTCTGTTTGGCTGACCAGTACATCTCCCATGTAAATGCCAAGTTCCCAGGGTCAGTGCATGACGCGTATGTGATGCGAAATAGCAGCATCCCCTATGTGATGGAGCAGCTACAGAGACAACGTGTGTGGCTAATAGGTGACTCTGGTTACCCCAACCTGCCGTGGCTACTGACCCCAGTAAGGAATCCCCGGACAAGGGCAGAGGAACGCTACAATGAGGCCCATGGGCGTACAAGGAGGGTGATTGAGCGAACCTTTGGCCTCCTGAAGGCCAGGTTTAGGTGCCTGCATATGACTGGTGGATCCCTAATGTACTCACCAAAGAAGGTGTGCCATATCATCGTGGCGTGCTGTATGCTTCACAACCTGGCTTTGCGACGCCAGGTGCCTTTCCTGCAGGAGGATGGTCCAGATGGTGGTGTTGTAGAAGCCGTGGAGGCTGTGGAGAGTGAAGAGGAGGAAGACTCTGAGGACGACACAGACAATAGGGACAGAGTGATACAACAGTATTTCCAGTAACACCCAGGTAAGAATCACCCACGCCATTTCACAATTGCTTCTAGCCTCCTGCATCTGTACTTTCTGTAGTTCCCCACAGATGTTTTTTATTAATTTATGCCTTTCCCTTCCCTTCTCAGTGCTGTCTGACTCAGTACCTGACTTCTGCTTGGTTCGCCCATGAAATACAGCGTATTGACATTGGTATGTTGTCATGACTAATTGACAGAACAGAAATTGAACAGTAATATGTTATCCATTTGTTAATAATACAGCATGACTCAAAACAGGTTTGTGTGCAAAATGTGATTTATTTACAGTGCTAGATACCGGTACATGTGATTCTAAGGGTGATGGGTGGGGGTGGAGGAATATCCATGGCAGAGTCCAGTTCTCAGTCTCACAGGTGCATTGTTCTTTTGCCTGTGGAAGGATGGAGCATAGGCAGTTCATGGTTGGACAGGGTGGCAATGTGGGACAGTGGGAAGACTTGAGGGGGTATGTCCTGCTGGCGGGGGTCTTGACATCCTACTCTGTCTTTTTCTTTGGTCTCAGGCTCCTCTTACGGGGTGGTTGTTCTTCAGCAGGAGGTGGGGTTCTGGGGGGCTGTCGAGGTGTTGGGACCTCCTGTCCACTAGCGCCGGCGGAGGTGGTAGGCTGTTCCTGGTCCGGCCTAGTGACAGGGGCCCTGTGTGGTGCACCATGGTCCCGCAACGCATCCTCTATCCTGTGGAGGGCCAGGACGATGGTCCCCATTGCGGTCCTGATGATTCTCAGCTCCTCCCTGAACCCCATGTAGCGTTCTTCCTGCTGTGCCTGGATCTCAGTGAACCTGGCCAGTACCGTCGCCATCGTTTCTTGGGAGTGGTGGTATGCCCCCATGATGGTGGTGAGGGCCTCTTGGAGAGTGGGTTCCCTGGGCCTCTCCTCCCCCCCCTGTCGCACAGCAGCCCTCCGAGCTGCCCGGTTTCCCCCGGCCTCTGTCCCCTGGCCGGTGTGCCCGCTCCCACTGCCCCCAGGTCCCTGTTGTTGTTGGGGTGTCGGGTTAGCCTGGGTGCCCTGTAGTGGCAGACACACCGCTGATTGAGCTGTCCTAGAGACAGAGGCATGGGCCCGCTGGGTGGGAGCTGTGCTGGTGTCGGCAGAGGGGGTCGGGTCTGGTGTGGCCTGTGTCTGGGTGAGGGGAACCGACTGCCCAGAGGTCCCCGATGGTCCGGGCTGGTCATCAGGTTCACTGTCGACAGAGCTGCTATCCTCAGTGTGGGCCTGTTCCGGTGGTGGGATGGACACTTCTGGACCCTCCTGGCTGGTGTGTTGTCGTTCGGGTCCTGCATGGGGTAAGAGAGTTTGGTTATTGTTTCTGTGTGTGCAATAGCATGCGTGTTGTGGGTGCCCTTGTCCCCCAGTGCAGGCATTCCCTGGAGGGAGGTGTTGTGAGGGTATTTAGTGGGGGGGAGGGGTTAGTGCAGTGGTCATGCTTAGGTGATGGGTGCCCATGGTTTGTGTTGGCATGCAGGAGTTGGTGTTGGGATGGGTGGGTTGTGCTGGTGAGACATTGTCAGGAAGGATGTGTGCTGGGGGGTTGGGGGTGAGGGTGGGGGTGTGGGTTGGCATGCTGGTGGGGTGGGGGGGATATAGTAGTTGAGATGGGACTTACCAGAGTCCATTCCTCCGGCTACTCCTGCGAGGCCCTGAGGATGCAGGATGGTCAAGACCTCTTGCTCCCACGATGTAAATTCGGGAGGGGTGGGTGGGGGTCCGCCGCCAGTCTTCTGGACCGCGATGTTGTGCCTGGAGACCATCGATCGGACCTTCCCCCGTAGGTCGTTCCATCTTTTGCAGATGTCCTCCCTATTCCTGGGATGCTGTCCCACCGCGTTGACCCTGTCCACGATCCGCTGCCATAGCTCCGCCTTCCTGGCTATACTGGTGTGCTGCAACTGCGAGCCGAAGAGCTGGGGTTCCACTCTTAGGATTTCCTCCACCATGACCCGGAGTTCTTGGTCCGAAAATCGTGGATGCCTTTGGGGTGCCATGGGGTGGTGTGGGTGAGGTGTGGGGTGGTGTATGTGATGAGGAGTGTGTTGGTGAGTGGTGCTTTGTGCTACTATGTGGTGTGTGTGATGGTGTAGTGTGCCTCAGTGTGTCTTGCTTTGGATTGTCTGCTGTGTCTCTCTCTCCTTCTCTCAGTAATTGGGGTCGCAGGGGTTTGTGGGTGATGTGGGTGTGTGTTTTATAGTTGGTTGATTGTGTGGGAGTGGTGTGTGTATGTGTATCAGGTGTGTGTTTTTCAAATTGTCCAATGTGGCTGTGTTTTGGTGATGTGTGTGTATTCTGACCGCGGCGGTGTGTAGCGCCAATGGAATACCGCGTTTGAATGACCGCCGTGTGGATTCGTGGGTCGTAATGGCATGGGCGTATTTCTGTTGGCGTGACGGTGGAGGTTTGGTCATCTCCAGTTTATCGCTGCCCGCCCATGTGGCGGGCTGCAGTGGAGGACGGATTTTTGGAGGTTTGGCCGTTGTGGGTCAGAATGACCGTGGCGGTTGACCGCGGCCGCGGCGGTGTTATGGCGGTCTTCTGACCGGCGGTAAGGGCATTTTACCGCCGAGGTCAGAATCACCCCCTTTATCACAGTTCTTGCAAATATCTTTGACATCGTATCTAAAAAGTAAATTACTTTAAAAGGGTCACTGATTTTATGATGCAACCTACGTACTAATAGATAATGCTGTAAGTCTGCAGCCATCAGAGGTCACCAAATGACCTGCCCAATAAATGTTAATTTGACAAGATGCTTATTGTGACCACACTCTGATTGCCTACAAATGTAGGGACCGTGGACTCCAAGTAACAGGCGACCATTCCTGTGTTTGCATTCCCAAGCACGACTTATTTTTAAGATGAAACAAACAAGATCTATTAATTTCTTGTATGTATAATCCAAACTTAGATGAGCCTCAATTCTTACGCCCTTTATCGTAATTGCTGGCTTGACATACACAGCCACTTATGATTCTAGGAGGGATCATAATGGAATGACATACTAAAAGGCAAATCTCATACCCCTGTCCCCTCCTCTCAGTAGTTAGAGTGGTGAAAAGCTTGTGAAAGCAATTAGGGGCTGGGTTAATAACTGGAACCTGATTGACACCTGGGTAGATAACTTGCATGTGACACTGGATAGGATTTATAGTACTGAACTGCTACATGCCTTACAGACAAAGGGCCTGATTCACAAAGGTAAATGTGCATTTTTTTTAAGTTTACTCATCTTTAGTATTAAAAAACTGCATTTTCTCCGCCCTGACTGGTAAACACACTTTGAAAATGCAGTTTTGTGTATACGGAAAAAATGTACATGTTCTCAAATTTGTAAGTTTAATTTTGTGAATCAGGCCCTGTGTACCTTTGTAAGAACACTTTGGATCACCATCCAGTATTGGAGAGCTATTCATGGGGGGTACAGAGGATCACTATCCTGGCATGGTGACTACAGGTAGCCTTGAAGGATGTTGCATTCTGTGAGGCACTAAGCACTGGGATACAACACCATTTTAGGGATAATAAAGGCACTGCATCCCATGCTTTCATTGAATGGGAAACATTAAAGTTGACAATATTGGGCATTGTATATTTCGACAGAGCATGGGGTTCAACAGAAAGTTGTCAGGAACTAGACCCTTAAGAAACAGCTCTGGACACTAGAGATTGCAACAGCTCGAGATGGGGCAGGAGGCAACCAACTTGTTACACTGGGAGAAATAAATGTGTTGGCATTAGAATCAGAGGCATAACATAGGCCCCTGCAGCCCCTGAGGTGGGGGGGCAATCAACAATGGGGCCCCCAACTCTTCAAGAAGGGTCCCATTCAACCTAAGGTCAATGAATATATATAAGATATGAGAGAACTCACAGGATCCCTTATCACATTCTCCTGGGTGGCCCCATCATTTTGCATTACACCAGTGGTTAAAATGGATGGAATGCCTGGAATAGCGATCGTATATTACCCAGAAACATGAAGAAAGAGGCAAAACAGGGAGATCACTCACTTGGTTGGTCCATTTGGAAAGCAGTAGTGCCAAAATTGAAAGCATGCATTATGACAGGGGAGAGGTGGACTACATTCAAATGACAATTAACTCAATATTCTTTCACAGCTATTTGAAATTAAATGCTGGTAGAGATCAGGCTACATTTGACGAGGGGGAAGATTATCTTTAAGTTGTTGCAGTCAATCCTACGCTGCTAGAAATGTTGGAAGACTTAGGCGTGCCCTTAACAGTTCAGGGTGAATGATAGCCAATATGGCAAAGGGAAAGACGTCCGCAACTCACAGCTTTCCCATTCAGTTCAATGACACATACGTAAATATTCTGACACCAATACTCACTGATATGTACACTGTGGCAAGCACCAAGGGCATGCTTTTCTCCTCCTTAAGTGAGGTGATGATAGTGTCCTTTCCCAAGTTGGACAGAGAACCACAAGCAATAAATTCTAAAGGTCCTTGCCTATCCTAAACCCTGATTGTCAAATGCTTGCAAGGCCATTTCTAATCATCTCCTTCATAAGCTTTCATACATTACTGAATCCGATCAAATTGAGCTTGTGACTTATCTCAATGCATTTGCAAATATAGGTCAATTGTTCCATGTGCTGGGCAACACCCCTGATACTGCCCACACCAGTGGTGGTGGCTATTGACCTTGAGAAGGTAAGTGTGGCACTGCACAAGCTGAAGATCAGCGATGCCAATAGTAGCGAATGCAAATGGCCAAGGCTATTATACACACAGAATGCATAACATCGGAGCACTATGGGTAAGCGGCATGAGACAGGGATGCCAGCTGTCTGCTTTACTTTTTGCATTTATAATGGAAACATTGCCAAACGTAGTGCATTGCAAAGGGGAAAATATGGATTCACCATATATGATACTATCCATGCTATATCATTATACCTAGATTCATGCCACGGAGCTCGGTGCTGAACCACTTTGGGTTGGTATCTGGGTTGAAGGTAAACTGGAGAAGTCACTCATATCTCTAGTGCACAAACATCCCAGTGGGGGCATTAATCACCAAGAGCCTGTGCAATGACTTGGAAATGGCATACATTTGTATCACTTTGGCATTTTCTGGATGACACACTGATGGTAATATTGTCAGAGAGATATCACCCTTTAGAGTGAGTATGTCATTCTGCAAGTCTCAAGCATTGCCACTTGTGGGACGTCTGGTACTTAAAACAATTGTGGTTTTGCCTCACTGGTTATAGTTTTCACTATCCTGCCCATAACACCACCCTTTAATTTATTTAAGGAGTTTGACAGTTTATTGATGACCCTGATCTGGACCAATTACTGGCATTGGGTGTCAGTTCCCAAGCTCCGGTTGCCAACCTTGGAGGGAGGACAGGCAGTAACTGACTTTTAGCTTTACATCCTGGTGGCACAACTGCAGTGGGCACTAGTTGGCCCAGATGTACCCTTTCAGGATCCAAATTATGTTGAGTCCTTAGGGGAAATAGGTTACTGGGATTATGTATCAGATTTAAATGCCCAAACGAACAGTAGAGCCTACTTCGGTCTACAGCCTGGTACTGCTAAGCCAGATGTTTTGAGAAACTGGCCACAGAAGATTTGTATGCCCCTAACACATTGATTTGTGAAGTGCCTGGACTTTGCAGTAAGGAATAGAGACATATACTCCAAGTAAGGATAGGACAATGTTGCACTCAGGAAATTTGAGGACCTAACATGAGACTACAACATATCTGCAGGTCGCTTCCTTATCTGTTGAAGGGTGGTGGCCCAACTGCATACATTCTAGGGAATGGGTACACTTGAACCCCTAACAAACACTGTCATTCAAATATTATTGTAAAAAAGGTAATGCTAGGAAGGCAGACACAATATTGCACCAAACACTTGTTAAGGCCACTAAGGACCTGCAGAGGCTGCAGGTACAAATGATGGTATCTCTAAAGAGAAATGATCACAGGCATTGAGGTATGCCTCCCAGAGTATTAAGGAATGTTAGATTTAATTTTTTACAATTTAACATATCGCAACAGATGTATCCTACTCCCCATATGGGAAGTAGGAGCTCACTGGTGGTCACACGTTGCAGATGGGAAAAGTGGGATTCTACTATATAGTCTGGTCATGTCCTACTATAACTAAATATTGGGGAAACTAACAGGGAATATTGGGAGGGTGAATGATAAGCCTGGATAATAGGGTCTCAAAACATGTTTGCTTGGGCTTGGCCACAGACCTAAAAAGGAAATGATTATTACCAAATTCAATGACCTTGGACTTGTGCTGGCCAAGAGATGTGTTCCACAGACATGAAAATCCATTAGAGCCAGCAACATCAAGAAATGGAGGAGGGAAACGGTCCATGGGACTGATCTGGCAAGTACAATAGTCCAGATTGAATATCGGAAAAGGTAATGGGACAGATATATATCAAGGGTTAACTATATCAAAGGGCAACCATAGTTAGTGTTGTCTAGTTAGTTAGCTGAAAAGAGGGTGTAACAAGGTCCGCCACTAATAATAATTTACAGCTGGTGGATACATTGTAAATTATAACTTTAGAATTGTTAATGTTTTGTGTAGTTTAAACTTGGTTTGTATAGGGAAAATACATTTCCAGACTACAACTAAGCTTTCAATTTTGTTTTTTTCATTGACTTTCAAATGTTTTTTTATTTTTTTTTAATATAAATGTGTTTCAAATCCTAGAGTCCAGCATTGCAAGTGGAGAGTTGTTAAGTGGTGTGTCATAAAAGTACAGGGAAGGAGAGTGTGTAAGGTGTAATGACCTAGAGTATTGTAGATTGGACTGGGTGGAGTAGAGTAGAGTGTAGTAAAGTATCATAGAGTGTAGTAAAGTGTTATGTAATGTAGTGGCATGGTGTCTGATATCTTGGAGTCAAGTATCGTAGACTGGAGCAGCTAGTTGTACAGTGGAATGGTGTGTCAAACAGTAGAGTAGAGTGTCTTAGACTATCATAGAGTGGAGTAGAATGTTTTAGAGTGAAGTAGGGTGAAATAGAGTGCCATAGAGTGAAGTATCATCAAGTGGAGTGTTGGAGAGTATAGTGCAGAAGAGTGTCAAAGAGTGGAGTACTGTGTAATATAATAGAATGGGGTATCATAGAGAGAAGCTGAGTGGTGCGTCATTGAATGCCATACAGTGACATGGAGTGGATGGATTTAGAGTGGAGTAGAGTGTGACAGAGTGGCATAGAGTAGAGAACAGTGTTGCTGTCAGAGTCACCAGATCCTCGGGGTCTGCGCACGTTCCCAACACGTCCACCACTGAACAGCTCCAAGACTCTGATAGATAAATCACAGAGGCTAAGAGAGTTCAAGAGGGGAAGAGGGGATTAGGAAGGGAAACAGCTGGGAAGGAGACCTGTAGTAAGAAAAAGGTTAGAACACACAATGTGAAAATTATATCTCCTGAAATCAATACTAGACTATGGGGGTCATTCTGAACCTGGCGGTCATGGACCGCCAGGGCCAACGACCGCGGAAGCACCGCCAACAGGCTGGCGGTGCTTCTATGGGCATTCTGACCGCAGCGGTACAGCCGCGGTCAGAAACCCGCTGCCCCTGGGAATCTTCCACGGCGGCGCTGCTTGCTTGCCATGGGGATTCCGACCCCCTTCCTGCCAGCTTGGTTCTGGCGGTTTCCCCTGGGGGCCCCTACAGTGCCCATGCCATTGGCATGGGCACTGCAGGGGCCCCCTAACAGGGCCCCACATAGATTTTCAGTGTCTGCGTGGCAGACACTGAAAATCGCGACGGGTGCAACTGCACCCGTCGCACCCCTTCCACTCCGCCGGCTCCATTCAGAGCCGGCATCCTCGTGGAAGGGGGTTTCCCGCTGGGCGGGCGGCCTTCTGGCGGTCGCCCGCCAGCCCAGCGGGAAACTTAGAATGACCGCCGCAGTCTTTCGACCGCGGTACGGTCTTCTGGCGGTTCCCGCCAGGCCGGCGGCATCCGCCGCCGGCGGGGGTCAGAATGACCCCCTATGACTCTAAGCATAGTCATTCTGAAAACATGAACAATCTAAGAATTAAGTTTAAAATGACTAAGTTTCAAGATGGCCGGATACCTGTAAGGGAATCAAAATGGATTAAATGAAAACTTTCTTATTCAAGTACTTTCCTTTACATGGGAATCAGAAAAACATTCTGATTAAATTTTAAACCAGTCATATAAATCCTTTTTTGAGAATGCATACTAGGGCCATACAATATTGCATCTAGACACTCTGATCTTCTGTGTACTCTTAAAATGTTTCAACACAAATTGCGCATATTGTAGTAATATATATATATATATATATATATATATATATATATATATATATATATAGTAAACACCATAAAAGGATTGTGCACCATGAATAACACAATATGGATTCAGGAAAAACAAATCACATAACTTGTCAACTCGAATATTACATGATAAATATCTTAGAATAGTGGCATACAATAAACAACATGAATTAAACTCGAGGAGAGAATCGTGCGTCTTGCCGATTCGAGTGTCACCATGTAAACAGCCAAGAAATGGTAGTACGCAATGAATATCAAAGTCAAATCATCATTAAACAAATCATGTGTCATGCTGATTCGTTAACCGCGATGTAAATGCCAAGAAATAACAGCTCACAATGAATAACAAGATCAAAGTACAATGAAACGAATTGCGCGTCTTTTGCCGATTCTTAAGCCACCATGTAAATCTCAAGAAATGGTAGCGCGCAATGAACAACAAAGTTAAAACACCATAAAACGAATCGCGCGTCTTGCCGATTCTTAAGCCACCATACAACTGTCAATAAATGGTAGCGTGCAATGAATAACAAGATTAAATTATCATGAAACGAATCGCGCGTCTTGTCGATTCACAAGTCACCCTGCAAATGTCACAAACACTCAAGCGCATATTTCACACGCGCAAAGTACTCTGTCAAATCATAAAATAATTAGGCCCAAGAACATGAGAGTTCTCGATAACGGCGTCGGGAGGCCAGCCCAACCACCATCTAACCGCCCAGAACAAGGATCTCCAAATGAAGAATGAAAGTCAGATGTCTGGAAGATCAAATAGGCCACCGGGACAGGAGTTCAGGAAGTAGCTGCTGCTCTGCACCAGGACCTCTGAATAGTGAGCACTTGGAGCTGGGCTGGCTCCTTTTTATAGAGTCTTGGCCCAGCCCACAACCACACCCAGGCATGTTGCAGGGAAAGTCTCTAGAAAGCCCTGGAAAGGGACCACATCCTAACACACTCTGAAAGCCTGCAGCAATACATTGCAAATGAACAGCATTTGTAAGCACATTAAAAATAAGTCTTCAGGATTGAACTCTGCAATGCAAAAGGTTAAACAGCAACATATCAGCACAATGCATAAATTACGTTGTTTTGAGAGTGCTGGGTTTTTGCATTCTAGTTGCCAAAAGAGCACGCACTGCCCTGGTGTTGACAGTTGCAGAGTGGAATTGCACAGAGTGGAGTAGAGTATCGAGCAGTGGAGCGGCATAGAGCAGAGTATAGTACAGTGGCGTACAGTGGGATAAAGTGTAGCAGAGTGGAGTGGAGTACACTGGAGTGGGGTAGTGTAGAATGGAGTAAAGTAACAATCAAAAAGGTACACTGTTTCAAAAGCAAAAGCAGAGATCCACTAGGCACTCCTAAAATAGAACCAAGAGCCCTCACACCGCCGTGCTTCTTCATATGGCTTGCTCCTCGTCAGACCGGTGCAGCAATACCTGACGCCCCACAAGCGGGCTCTTTGATGGAGATCTTTATTTGTGATGCCGAGGTGAGAGAATGTAGGAATCAATTTGAACCTATAATAGGAGAGGAGCTGGAAAGAGGAAAATTTTACATTGGCTTGAGAACCTAAAAAACCTATATATTTTATTGATCATAAGGAGTCTCGGTCAAGGTTAAAATCTTCAAGGTCAAATTGACTCCTACATTCTCTCACTTCAGCACGCATCACAAATTATTTTTAGGCGTGCCTAGTGGAATTCTGCTTTTGCTTTTGGATCACTATACCTTTTTGATTTGTATTGCTATTATGGACCATGTAATCTCCTTGTCCCTCGTATGGTTAGAGTGGAGTAAAGTGTCATAGAGTGGAATGGTGTGTCATAGACTATAGTAGCATGGAGTGCAGTAGAGTGGAGTGGTGTAGCATACAGTCGAATAAAGTGTCATTAATTGGAGTACTGTGTTGTACAGTACAGCTTAATCAATGTTGTACAGTATTGGAAAGTGATGTAGACTATAGAAGAGTAAACTGGCATACAGTCTTGTTGGTTTTTGTAGCGTGGAGTGGAGTACCGTACAGCACAATCTTGTAGAGTATGGTACAGTATATGGGCATAAAGGCCCTCAATATGACATTGGCGGTAAATCCCACTTACTGCCACGCTGACGGCCGCCAACATACCACCATGGTGGCAGATATCCTTTCACCATTCATATCCATTCATATTATGACACACACACACCAATCCTATAGAATACTGCCACATACACAAATCCGCCAGACCAAAGGTCAGTGGTAAAGTGGCGGTCCCAGCACCAGTACCATTACGCCACCAGAACAACACCTATCACATTATGACCCATGAATCACCACAACCAACATTCAACAGCGGTAGCGGTACATACTGCCGCACTCAGAATGAACATCCACATACAAAA
This sequence comes from Pleurodeles waltl, assembly GCF_031143425.1. Lineage (NCBI taxonomy): Eukaryota > Metazoa > Chordata > Amphibia > Caudata > Salamandridae > Pleurodeles > Pleurodeles waltl. Next base: position 700,554,085 of record NC_090437.1, read on the forward strand.
CAACACCACATTGGCCAATACTAAAAACACACACCTGACACTCATACACACACCACACCCACACCACTATAAAACACACATCCACATTACCCACAACCCCTTACATACACCAATTGCTACCAGGAGACTGAGACAAAGAGCACAGAGACAACTAGACACACACACCACTCACACCCACACACCCCTCACGCACTACACATCACACACCCCACCACATTACTCAACACTCCCTCATCAACAAACCTCACACAACACCCATGACACCAAAAAGGCACCCCTGTTTCACTGAGGAGGAGTTAAGGGTCATGGTGGAGGAAATTGTCAGGGTAGAGCCACAGCTGTTTGGAGCACAGGTACAGCAGATTTCCTTTGCAAGGAAGATGGCTCTATAGTGGAGAATCATGGACAGGGTCAACGCTGTGGGACAGCATTCAAGAACATGGGACGACATCAGGAAGAGGTGGAATGACCTAGGGGGAAAGTACGTTCCATAGCAGCAAGACACCAGCTTGCCATACAGAGGACCGGCGGTGGACCTCCACCTCCTCCGCCATAGCTCACACCATGGGATGAGCAAGTACTGGCATTACTGCATCCTGAGGGACTCACTGGAGTTGCCGGAGGACTAGACTGGTGAGTCAACATTTATTACTTATCACCCCCCAATACCTGCATGCCATCTCACACCGACAACCTCACTCCCATGACTCCACTCCAATCCACACACTGCACCTACATATCTGACTAACCCCAGTGCCAAGCCCTGCATGCCATACCAATGCATGAACACCCCTCCCAGCCCTGCATGGACACCCATCACTAAAGCATGCACAACATAGGGAAACTAACATACCCACAATACATCATCACCATACACACGCAAAAGCTGGCAGGGCAACACCAATGATAGAGGGGAAGCCAGAGATGTACAAATGTCATACACTTGAAGAATACTACATCACTTACATCCCCACAGGTACCCCAGCCAATGAAAGTGGAGAGGAGGTGCCACCACTATGCAGCCCCCCAACAGAAGAGGCCCCCAGCGATGACAGTAACTCTGGACTTCTGGAACTGGAGGGCCTACCTGGCCCATCAGGGACCACTGGACAGCCGTCACCCAAGCACAATCACAGACCACCACAGAGCCTCCCCATCAGGATCCAACACCACAGCACCCACCCAGCGTACCCACACCTCTGTCCCCAGGACACATCAATCAGCAGTGTGTTCACCTGTACAGGGACCCCAGGCCACACCTCATACCCAAGACAATCAGGGACCTGGGGTCAATGGCAGAGGGCACACCGTTCAGGGGACAAGGGCACAGGCCAACAGGGAAACTGGGAGGACCGCTGTGCACCAGGGGGAGGACAGGACCAGGGAACCGACTCTTCAGGAAGCACTCTCCGAGATCCTTGGAGCCTACCAACATTCCCAGGGCACGATGAGCCAAATCCTTGACAACGTGTAGGAGAACAGGCGTCTGCAGGAGGGACAGTATCAGGGGATCAGAGAGGACTTGCAGGCAATTAATAACACCCTGATGTCCATAACAGGGGTGCTGGCAGACATGGCCAACATCATGAGGGAGGCAACAGCACATCAGTGGGCCCCTACCACTAGCCAGTCAACTGAACAGCCCTCCACTTCCACTGCCGCTAGTGGGCAGAAGGCCCCACCACAGGACCCACAGGCCACCAGCAGAAGGTGAACCACCCCGCAAATGTTCCCTGCGAACCAGACAGAAGCCAGAGACACTTGCCAAGACCACTGTCAGGAAATGAGACTGTCCTGATTGTCTCCCTTGTGTCCCAGTTAGTCACCTTGTCCACCTTGAACTGCCATTGCTCCTCCTTCCTATGTCCCCTTGGACACACTGCACCTGTGCTAGAAACAGACTGGAAAAATACCCTGGACTTTCCTCCATCATCACCCCATTCTATTGCACTTTCCCTCAATTTCTTAGCACTATAATAAACACCCTTGGACAAAACTCGACTACTAGTGTTTCATGTAGTGAAAATTTGTATTGATGGAAACAGCTACATCCATTGCAAATTAACTGTACAGTGTGAGAGCATAGAAATGATGACCTGTAGCTGGCTGTAGTGATCACATCAGTACATTCTTGTCATATCACCAACATCTGTAAAATGATAATCCATAGGTGACAATAAGTAGAGGTAAAAGTGGGTAATGTCATCATGCCAAAGCCATGCAGAATACACCAATAGTCATAGAAATGTGAAGTTGCACTGTCTCACCTGTGTGTCATTGGAAGTACTGGCGGATAACCGATGTTCTGTTGTCCACATACTCATCCTCTGCCTCCTAATCCTCACTGTCCTCAGGGTCCACTGTAGCCACAGGGGCATTTCCACTCGCCTCCTCCTGCAGAAAAGGTACATGGTGAGGGCCAGGTTGTGCAACATGCAGCATGCCACTACTATCTGGCAGACCTTCTAGGGTGAGTAGCACAGGGATCCACCTGTCAGATGGAGGCACCTGAACCTGGCCTTCAGGAGACCAAAGGTCCTCTCAATGATCCTTCTGTTTCGCCCATGTGCCTCATTATAACGTTCCTCAGCCCTTGCCGTGACATTCATCACAGGGGTCAGCAGCCATGATAGGTTTGGGTAGCCAGAGTCACCTGCATATAGTGAGGGGCAACATTTAGCCACACACTATCCTATGAGGTTAACATCAAAGGCATACACTAACTGTTAGAAATGGGGTCTTTGGTTGGCAGTCAGGTAACCCCTTGTCCCAGCAAGGACCCTCACTCTAGTCAGGGTAAGTCACACACAATCCAAATTATTCTGTGCCCACCCTCTGGTACCTTGGCACTGAGCAGTCAGGCTTAACTTAGAAGGCAATGTGTAAAGTATTTCTGCAATAAAACATACAATAACACAATATAGCACCATAAAAGTACACCACACTGTGTTTAGAAAAATATATAATATTTTTCTGGATAAATGCAGGTCAAAACGATTAAAATGCAATAAGTATATGCTGAGATATCACTGAAAAGTGATATCAAGTGTCTTAAGTCTTTTTAACGCAAACAAAGTCTCTTTCAAGCACAAAGTACCAGGTTTGAGTGAAAAACCTCCGCAAAGGACAGCAGTGGAGGAGATTTGTGGAAACAAAGGGGTGAGCGTTGATTTCTTGGGCCGCACGCGGCTATGCGTCGTTTAGTTTTCACGCAGGGATGGCTGTGCGTCGATTTCCAGCACTCAGTCGTGGATCTTCTTTGGGTTGCAGGGTTTTGAGACGCCCCGGGGACGATGCGTGGATTTCCGGTGCTGCTAGGATGAAGTCACAGGAGCTGCATCGATCCGGTAGACGTTGCGTGGAATTTTCTACCGCACAGCAGGTGCTGTGTAAATTCCTCTCTGGAAGTCGGTATGCGTCATTCTGTATTCGGCGTGTGGTGAAATTTTCAGCAGGCTGTGCATCGTTTCTGGCAGGCTGTGCGTCGATTTACGCTGAATAAAGTCTTTTTTTGGTCATGAGACTTCAGGGAACAGGAGGCAAGCTCCATCCAAGCCCTTGGAGAGCACTTCTTCACCACAGCCAGGGAGCAGCAAGGCAGCAGGGCAACAGCAAGGCAGCAGTCCTTCACAGAAAGCACACAGGTAGTCCTTTGAGCAGCAGGCAGGTCTTCATGGAGGGATGTAGGTTCTGGTTCAGGTTCTCTTCTCCAGGAAGTGTCTGAGTTGGTTGGGGCAGAGGCCCTGTTTAAATACCCAAATGTGCCTTTGAAGTGGGGGAGACTTCAAAGAGTGGTTTAGAAGTTCACAAGGTCCCCTTTCAGTTCAATCCTGCCTGCCAGGGTCCCAGTAGGGTGTGTGGCAGTACTTTGTGTGAGGGCAGGCCCTCCACCCTCCCAGCCCAGGAAGACCCATTCAAAATGCAGATGTATGCAAGTGAGGCTGAGTATCCTGTGTTTTGGGTGTGTATGAGTGAATGCAAAAGGGAGCTGCCAATAAGCCCAGCCAGACGTGGATTGTAAGGCGCAGAAGGATTTAAGTGCAGAGAAATGCTCACTTTCTAAAAGTGGCATTTCTAAAATAGTAATATTAAATCCAACTTCACCAGTCAGCAGGATTTTGTATCACCAGTCTGGCCATATTAAATATGACCTTCCTACTCCCTTCAGATCAGCAGCTACCACTCAAGCAGTATATGAGGGTAGCCCCAATGTTAGCATATGAAGGGAGCAGGCCTCACAGCAGTGTAAAAATGAATTTAGGAGTTTTACACTACCAGGACATGTAAACTACATAGGTACATGTCCTGCCTTTTGCCTACACAGCACCCTGCCCTATGGGTTACCTAGGGCATAACTTAGGGTGTCTTATATGTAGAAAAAGGGGAGTTTTAGGCTTGGCAAGTACTTTAAAATGCCAAGTCGAATTGGCAGTGAAACTGCACACACAGGCCTTGCAGTGGCAGGGCTGAGACAAGGCTAAGGGGCTACTGAAGTGGGTGGCACAATCAGTGCTGCAGGCTCACTAGTAACATTTAATCTACAGGCGCTGGGCACATATAGTGCACTCTACTAGGACTTATAAGTACATTAAATAGACCAATTGGGTGTGATCCAATGCTACCATGTTTAAAGGGGGAGAGCATATGCACTTTAGCACTGGTTAGCAGTGGTAAAGTGCTCAAAGTCAAAAAATCAGCAAAACAGTATCTCAAAAGATGTGGGAGGCAGTAAAATTTAGGGGTGACCACCCTAAGGCTGTCAGGTCTAACACTAACATACACCGGGTGGGGAGCAAGGGTCACCTAAAAGCCACTCCCTGTTCCTCTGTAGTTGGGCCATCACATTTGGGATGCTGCTATTCCTCAGGACAAAGGCATCATGCACCAACCCAGGACATTTAGCATTGACGTGGGAAAGGTACTGGTCCACCAGTCACACCATCTGCACATTCATGGAGTGGAAACTCTTATGATTCCTGTACACCTGTTCATTCTGGCTGGGGGGGACAAACACAATGGGGGGTCATTACAACCCTGGCGGACGGTGTTAAAGCGGCGGTAATACCGCAAACAGGCCGGCGGACAAAAAAGGGAATTATGACCGTGGCGGAAACCGCCAACAAAGACAGCCACTTTAACACTCCGACCGCCACGGCGGTACAGACAAGCAGCGCAGCGGGCACTGCCAACAGACAGGCGGAAGACAAAGTACCGCCCACAGTACTACAACAGGCCAATCCGCCACCTTTTCCGGGGCGGATTCACCGTGGATAAAAACACGGCGGAAACAGCCATTTCAATGGGAAAACGCTCACCTGAACAAACTCCACGAGGACGGAGGGCACAATGGAGCCGGAACTCCAAATACTCCCTGCGCTTGTCTGCCTGCTCCTCTACGAACATCAGCAACGTCGGCGCTGAAACAACGGTGAGTACTGCACCTACGACATAGGGGAGGGGGGAGGCAAAAGTCACGGACACACACATGCAACACCCCCAACCCCAACCCGACCCTCACCCACTACAACCCACACACCAATGCATTTCCGAACATCACAGTAACAACCCACAACCCCCCCGGAAGAAATGCTAAGACAAAAGGAAATGAGTTCAACCATTGTAATGTATCAAAAATCAGTAAGCACATTTATACATCAATATATACACATTCCAAATATATACATCACGATTAGTAGTACAGGTATGCACATTTCAATGTCCGTGGACCACTGGGCCCAAAATGCATGGGCGAGGCCCACACACGATACCTGTCCTGGAACGGAGAGAACACTGCAGGGGCATCAGATAGAAATACAACAGGCACCTCAGGGGGAATGGAAGGGGGGGCACCTCAGCCAGACGACTGCACCACGCCAGATCCACGACGGGGCTCCATGCCCATTGATGTATCCTGGGGAGTGCAAAGCCACAGTCTCTCAAGTCTCTGCAGTGGGTGGGTTGCCCACTGTACCATCCTGGGGAGTGCAAAGCCACAGTCTCTCAAGTCTCTACAGTGGGTGGTTTGCCCACTGTACCATCCTGGGGAGTGTAAAGCCACAGTCTCTCAAGTCTCTACAGTGGGTGGTTTGCCCACTGTACCATCCTGGGGAGTGCAAAGCAACAGTCTCTCAAGTCTCTACAGTGGGTGGATTGCCCACTGTACCATCCTGGGGAGTGCAAAGCCACAGTCTCTCAAGTCTCTACAGTGCATGGTTTGCCCACTGAACCATCCTGGGGAGTGCAAAGCCACAGTCTCTCAAGTGGATAACAGTCTCCACTGGTTCTGGAGGGGGACTGGTGCCCAGAGTGCTTCATCCTGTTAAGGACTGAGGTAGTGGATGCTGTTCTCCACTGGTTCTGGAGGGGGACTGGTGCCCAGAGGGCTTCATCCTGTGAAGGATAGATGGAGTGGATGCATGTCTCCACTGGTTCTGGAGGGGGACTGGTGCCCAGAGTGCTTCATCCTGTGCAGGATAGATGGAGTGGATGCATGTCTCCACTGGTTCTGGAGGGGGACTGGTGCCCAGAGTGCATCACTCACCCCGTGACGGTCCCTGTTGCGTCACTGCCCCTGCCGCTCATGGGCTAGCGGTGCTTGAGTTGGCGGTGCTTGCCCTGTTCAGCGGTGCTTGCCATAGCGGTCCTTGCCCTGTTCAGCGGTCTTTGCCCTGTTTAGCGGTGCTTGCCCTGTTCAGCGGTGCTTGCTATGGCGGTCTTTGCCCTGTTCAGCGGTGCTTGAGTTAGCGGTCCTTGCCCTGTTCAGCGGTCTTTGCCCTGTTCAGCGGTGCTTGCCCTGTTTATCGGTGCTTGCCATGGCGGTCTTTGCCCTGTTCAGCAGTCTTTGCCCTGTTCAGCGATGCTTGCCATGGCGGTCTTTGCCCTGTTCAGCGGTCTTTGCCCTGTTCAGCGGTGCTTGCCCTGTTCAGCGGTGCTTGAGTTAGCGGTCCTTGCCCTGTTCAGCGGTCTTTGCCCTGTTCAGCGGTGCTTGCCATGGTGGTCTTTGCCCTGTTCAGCGGTCTTTGTCCTGTTCAGCGGTGCTTGCCATGGCGGTCTTTGCCCTGTTCAGCAGTGCTTACCATGGCGGTCTTTGTCCTGTTCAGCGGTGCTTGCCCTGTTCAGCGGTGCTTGCCATGGCGGTCTTTGCCCTGTTCAGCGGTCTTTGCCCTGTTCAGCGGTGCTTGCCATGGCGGTCTTTGCCCTGTTCAGCGGTCTTTGCCCTGTTCAGCGGTGCTTGCCCTGTTCAGCTGTGCTTGTCATGGCGGTCTTTGCCCTGTTCAGCGGTCTTTGCCCTGTTCAGCGGTGCTTGCCATGGCAGTCTTTGCCCTGTTCAGCGGTGCTTTCCCTGTTCAGCGGTGCTTGCCATGGCGGTCATTGCCCTGTTCAGCGGTGCTTGCCCTGTTCAGCGGTATTTGACTTTGCTGTCTCTGACCTGTGCAGCAGAGTGTGCCATGGCGGTCCCTCATTGCCCAGCGGGGCTGTGGCTGCCGGGGCCCTCCTGGGCACTGACTCCGGCGGTGGTCTTCTGACCAGTGACGATAGTGCTGCCCTCCTGGGCACTGACCCCGGCGTGGTCTCCTGACCAGTGACGATAGTGCTGTCCTCCTGGGCACTGACTCCGGCGGTGGTCTCCTGACCAGTGACAATAATGCTGCCCTCCTGGGTACTGACTCCGGCAGTGGTCTCCTGACCAGTGACGATGGGGCTGGCGGTGGCGTCTTGGGCAGCAGGGAGTATGGCGGCCTTCTCCGCCGTGCTGCTCTTCCCAGACTTTGGAGACTTCTTCTGCCCCTTCACCACCTTGGGAGGAGTCACAGCTGACTCAACACTCCCCCCGGGACCCTTGTGGGCGGCTTTGCCGGCAAGTGTCTTCCCCCTCTCCCGTCGGGCACTGTCCAACTTCTGGTGCTTCACAGGGGGTGGACTGGCAGTGCTTTGGCTCCGTGTCACACTGGCTGCCCTGGTGCCCGGTGCACTCCACATACCTCGAGCAGGCACCACTGGTACCGGAATCTTTTTGGCTGAGGTGCTACTACGGGACCTATGAATTGGAGGGGGGGGTGATGGGACAGAGGTCAAGGTTGCTCAGGAAAAGTTTCTGACGAACACTGGGACGGGTAGCTGGAGGGGGTCTGGGAGTGGAGGAAGAGGAGATGTAACTTTTTGTGATTTGGGTGCAGGTGCATGTTCTGGAGGTTGTCGTGAGGTGGATGGATGTTGGGTGTGTGTGTGCCCGCGTTTGTGTACTTTGGGAGGGGGTGTCACAGACACACTGGGAGAGGACACAGGGGACGTGTAAATGGTAGTGGGGGTGGTGAGTGCAGGTGAGCGGGGTGTGGTGCTGGGTGTTCTGGTACGAGTCCTAATGGCTGTTGTGGTAGTGCAAGCAGGTGAGAGTGTAGACGACACTGGGAGGAAGGAGGGAGACAACGAGGAGGGGGACACAGTGGAGGCAGTGGATGTTGCTGTGTCTGTATGTGGGTGATGCTTGTGTGAGTGCCTGTGGGGTGTGTGGTGCCTATGTTTGCCTGAGCTGCCCTTGTGTGTTGATGTGTGTGCAGGCTGGTCTGATGGTGTGCTTGGGATAGGTTGAGGTACAGGGGATTGGGTCTGGGTGGAGGAAGTTGAAGGGAGGAGGGTAGACACAGGGACAATGGCTGCCATCAGTGCTGAGGCCAGAGATTGCAGGGTTCGATGATGGGCAGCCTGACCAGAATGAATGCCCTCCAGGAATGCATTGGTGTGTTGCAGCTCCCTCTCTACACCCTAGATGGCATTCACAATGGTAGACTGCCCAACAGTGAGTGACCTGAGGAGGTCAATGGCCTCCTCACTGAGGGCAGCAGGGGTGACAGGGGCTGAGTTGCCTGGGACGAAGGTGATGCCCACCCTCCTGGATGAGCGGGCACGGGGCGAAGGCGGAGGGGCTGCTGGGAGGGCGGTGCTGGTAGGGGGGGTGGCGGCTGTACCTGTAGAAGTGGGGGGCACAGATGGTGCCGCCACCACAAGGGAGCTCCCATCGGAGGACGAGTCCGTGTCACTGTTTGCTGATCCGCTGACCGCCGTGAAGCTCCCCTCGCCCTCCGTCCCACTGGTGTATTCGGAGTCCGTGGTGTGGCTCTCCATGGCCATGTGGGATGCAGCCCCCTCATGCTCCAGTGCCCCTGTACCTCCGCCTGATGATGCTGATGCACAAAAGAACAGGGAGAGCACAAAAAGGGGTGGGGAAACAGAAGAAAGACAGGTTGAGTGCATGGCTTACTGCTACCGTTGGCGGAAAATACAGACACAGCTGCCCCTGCACTACGCCGTGCTCTTGGCCTCTACAGATGCAGTTCCTGGGATATGGCCTACTTGCCTATGAGTGTCATCTGCCCACATAGATGACACAGGGGCATGTATACCTGTGTGTGGCACTCTACAGAGGTGGGGTGGAGTGGCACATTGCCTGCATTACGGAGGGGCCTGGCCTACGGAACTCGCCCTGGCCTAGGGAGACCCACAGCCCTCCTCTCCCACCCAGACCCCTCCACTGCGTGCAAAGTCATGAGAATGTGAGTGTACTCACCCCCTTGTGTCTGCTGTGATGCCCTCATGCGCCCATCCAACTCAGGGTAGGCCACTGCCGGGATAAGGAACATCAGGATGGTCATGGTGCGACGGGCACCCCTCCCACGTTGGGAGGCCATCCCCAGCTGAGCCTCCACTGTCTTCTTGCTCCAGCGGCAGATATCCTCCCATCTTTTCTGGCAGTGGGTGCTCAGTCTCTGGTGGACCCCCAGGGTCCGGACGTCCTTGGCAATGGCATGCCAAATATCCTTCTTCTGGTGGGCGCTGACCTACATGACATGTACAGGGGAAGAAGAGAAGTCATTACCAACTGCACCATCAAAGTGAGTGGCCCACATCCCTACCCTTGCCATGTGGCACATGCATTCACAGTCCTTCATGCTCGCATAACTCTGCCCCCTTCCTACTTACATCCAGCCCTTTCCACCCAGGCATAGTCCATACAACTTGCACCCTATGTACTCACCTGTTGGTCTGGAGGACCGTAGAGTAGCGTGTACTGGGGGAGGACCCCGTCCACAAGCTTCTCCAATTCCTGTGCAGTGAAAGCAGGGGCCCTTTCACCAGACGCACGTGCCATTGTCTCTTCCAGACCGAGGCCACAGCAGCACTTGCAGTGTAGGTCCTCTCCTGTCGAAGATCAGGTATCGAGTGATTGAACAGATAGAAAATGGCGGTCACGTCCGCGGTGGTGACGTCTGCGGCAGTGCGTATCATCACCGCCGACGTACTTCGTCATTGGCTCCTGGGACCGATAGGGTCCAATGTTAACCAATGCAGCATTGCGCCGCGGTCTTCGACCGCCTACCGCAACGGTGTACAACGTCAGCGCAGTTACCTCACATCCCATTGTCCCACTTTAGAGGTCAGGCAGCCGCCATTTCAGGGGCCCACATGGCTTCATTTACAAATGCGTCACACATACCTAGGCCTGGACTCAACACACATACAGGAAGATTTTTGTATTTTGTGTCATGTTCTGTGTAGCTGTGGGTACATACCTCAGAATTGGTTGACTCTGTGGTCGCTGTTGTCCTTCCTAGGCACCGTCAGCTGGGACATGTGAGGAGATGGCGTAATCCTCCGGTGTACCGACCGCTGGTGGACCTGTTGACAATGGAGGAGCGACATTTAATCATCACCTACAGGTTTGACCGTGCCACAATCCAGGAACTGTGTACCCAGTTGGAGCCAGGACCGATGTCACCAATCCGCCATCCCACAGGAATCCCCCCTCAAGTGCAGGTGCTGTCAGTACTCCATTTCCTAGCAAGTGGGTCATTTCAGACAACAGTGGCCATGGCATCAGGGATGTCCCAGCCTATGTTTTTGAACGTATTGTCCAGAGTGTTGTCTGCCCTGCTGAAACACATGAGGAGCTACATCGTTTTCCCTCAGGTGGAGGATTTGGCTACAGTGAAAGGTGACTTCTATGCCCTGGGACATATCCCTAACATCATAGGTGCCATTGATGGCTTTGGTCCCCCCCCGCAGGAGTGAACAGGTGTACAGGAACCGGAAGAGTTATCATTCGATGAAAGTACAGATGGTATGTTTGGCAGACCAGTACTTCTCCCAGGTAAATGCTATGTTCCCTGGCTCAGTGCATGACGCCTACATCCTGCGGAATAGCAGCATCCGTTATGTGATGGGTCAACTCCAGAGGCACCGGGTGTGGCTATTAGGGGACTCTGGTTACCCCAACCTGTCATGGCTATTGACCCCAGTGAGGAATCCCAGGACCAGGGCAGAGGAACGCTACAATGAAGCCCATGGGCGGACTAGGAGGGTGATCGAACGCAACTTCGGCCTCCTGAAGGCCAGGTTCAGGTGCCTCCATATGACAGGTGGTTCCCTATTCTACTCACCAAGGAAGGTGTGCCAGATCATCATCGTCTGCTGTATGCTGCACAATCTTGCTTTGCGATGCCAGGTGCCTTTTCTGCAGGAGGATGGTCCAGATGACGGTGTTGTGGCAGCTGTGGAGCCTGTGGACAGTGATGAGGAGGAAGCAGAGGAAGAAGACATTGATAAATGGGACTCTGTCATACAGCAATATTTCCAGTGACACACAGGTGAGAACAATTTTTTTACTATTATATTTACTTTCACACTTCTACCTCTATCCTGTCTGTCAATTTGAAGCAGTATTTGCTAACTGAGTGGTACATTTCCATTACGTTTTCACAGCTGTGGTTACCAACATGTGTCATCTGCTTGCATCCTTCATGGGCTTGTGATGTGTTACATAGGTATGTTGACATTACATTTTCGAACGGATTTTGTCATTGTCATAGATAATACACATTTACAAAATCACAGACTGACTCCAGATTGTTTTGTGGTTCAAGGGTGTTTATTGAAGTGCTAATTATTGGAGGGGGTGGCAAAATGGTGATGGGTGATGGTGGAGGAATGTCCATGGCAGAGTCCAGTCTGTCTCACAGGTGCACTGCCCATATGGGCAAAGGAAGTGGAGCTGGGGCAGTTCAAATCAGGACAGGGTAACAAAGTGGGACAATGGGATGACAATCAGGGTGGTCTCATTTCCTGGCGGGGGTCTTGCCATCTTGCTCTGTCCTGTTCCTGGATCTCAGGGACCGCTTGCGGGGTGGTTCTCCGTCTGCAGGGGTGGGGTGCTGGTGTGGTGGTCCTGTGGCGGGGCGTCCTGTCCACTAGCGCCGGCGAAGGTGGTGGGCAGTTTATCGTCCAGGCTAGTGTCAGGGGCCCCTTGGAGTGCCACGGTGTCCCTCATGGTGTTCTGTATGTCCTTCAGCACCCTTACGATGGTGCCCAGGGCGGAGCTGATGGTTCTGAGCTCCTCCCTGAACCCAAAATACTGTTCGTCCTGCAGGCGCTGGGTCTCCTGAAACTTGGCCAGGACCGTAGCCATCGTCTCCTGGGAGTGGTGGTAGGCTCCCATGATGGAGGAGAGGGCCTTGTGGAGAGTGGGTTCCCTGGGCCTGTCCGCCCCCTGTCGCACAGCAGCCCTCCCAGTTCCCCTGTGTTGCTGTGCCTCCGTCCCCTGGACCGTGTGCCCACTGCCACTGCTCCCAGGTCCCTGTTGTTGTTGGGGTGGTGGGCTATCCTGGGTTCCCTGTAGTGGTGGACACACAGCTGATTGACGTGTCCTGGGTACGGAGGTATGGGCCCGCTGGGTGGGTGCTGTGCTGGTGTTACCAGAGGGTGGAAGGTCTGTGGTGGGCTGTGCCTGTGCGAAGGGAACCGACTGTCCCGAGGCCCACGATGGTCCGGGCTGGTCATCTGGATCCAGTTGGCCAGAGCTGCTGTCATCACTGTGGGCCTCTTCTGTGGGTGGGGTGGAGATGCCTGGACCCTTCTGTCTGGTGACGTTAGGTAGTGGTCCTGCAGGGGTGTAAAAGCATGATTATTGCATCTGTGTGTGTCATGGTGTGCAATAGGTGGGTGAGCGTGTACCCCAGTGCTAGCATTCCTGTGTGGGGGCTTGTGTGATGATGGTTGGGGGGGTGTTATGGGTATGTGCAGTGGGCATGCTTTATTGAGGGATGTCCATGCTTTGTTGTGTCATGCAGGGCTTGGTGTTGGGATGGGTGGTTTGTGTTATTAGTACATTAGTGAGGAGTTGGAGTGATAGGGGAGTGGGTGAGGGTGGGGGTGTGTGATAGCATGCAGGTAGGGTGGGGGATATGATAGTTAAGATTAGACTTACCAGTGTCCATTCCTCCACCGACTCCTCCGAGGCCCTCTGGATGCATAATGGTCAAGACCTGCTCCTCCCATGTTGTTAGTTGTGGGGGAGGAGGTGGGGGTCCGCCGCCAGTCCGCTGAATCGCGATGTTGTGCCAGGAGACCACTGAAAGCACTTTCCCCCGTAGTTCGTTCCACCTCTTCCTGATGTCCTCCCGATTTCTTGGGTGCTGTCCCACTGCGTTGACCCTGTCGACGATTCTCCGCCATAGCTCCATCTTCCTAGCTATAGAGGTGTGCTGCACCTGTGATCCAAATAGCTGTGGCTCTACCCATACAATTTCCTCCACCATAACCCTGAGCTCCTCCTCCGAAAACCTGGGGTGTCTTTGGCGTGCCATGGGGTGGTGTAGGTGATGTGTGTGGGGTGTATGTGGTGATGAGTGTGGTGATGTGTAGTGGTGTGTGGTATTTTGTGCGTGGATGTTGTGTGGGTGATGGTGTTGTGTGCCTCTGTGTGGTGGGGTTGCCTATTGCTGTGCTATCTCTCTGTCGCCTTTGTCTCTAATTTTTGGTTGTAGGGGTTTGTGGGTGATGTGGGGGTGTGTTTTATATTGTGTTTGGTGTGTGGGAGTGGTGTTTGTATGTGTATCAGGTGTGTGTATTTGGAATTGTCCAATGTGGCGGTGTTTTGTAGATGTGTGGTGTATTTTGAGTGCAGCGGTGTGTACCGCCAATGGAATACCGCGGTTGAAAGACCGCCACGTGGATTCGTGTGTCGTGATAGCATGGGCGTGTTTCTGTTGGCGTGACGGTGGAGGATTTGTTATCGCCAGTTTATCACTGACCTTTGGTGTGGCGGACTTGTGTGGGTTTCTGAGTTTTGGCGGATTCTGAGATGTGGGTCATAATAGCTGTGGCGGAATTCCGCAGCCGCGGCGGTGCATTGGCGGTCTTCTGCACGGCGGTAAGCAGCTTTTACTGCCAATGTTGTAATGACCCCCAATATGTGTCCCGTCAATTGCCCCAATGATATTGGGGATATGTCCCATTGCATAGAATCCGAACTTCACAGTAGCCAGGTCTTCCACCTGGGGGAAAGCTATGTAGCTGCACGTGTGTTTTACCAGGGCAGACAACACTCTTGCCAGCACGATTGAGAACATGGCTGTGACATTTCTGCTGCCAAGCCCACTGTCACTTGGAAAGAACCAGTTGCCAGGAAATGGAGAACTGATAGCACTTGCACAAGAGGGGGCATTCCAGTCGGATGATGGTTAGATGAGATCAGGACTTGCTCCAAATGGACTCACAGCTCTGTGATTGTGGCCCTTTCCAGTCTATATGTGAGTATAATGAGCCTGTCCTCCAGTGTAGCTAAGACCACCAGGGGTCTATACACAGGGGTGTGTCTCCATCTCCTATTCATCTGCAGCGGTAGTTATCAAAGAGACACAAGAGTGAGTAGGCTCTCACAATTTTAACAACTAAACCACAACAGGAGTCCACATCATGCACTTATGTGTTGGGACAGTGTAAATTTTGAAGTACGTGCCTATTTATCCTGTGATGCAGCAATTCTCAGCCTGTTCACACCCCCTGAAATGGCCACCTCCTTTCCTGTGTGGATGGACAGGTGGAAGTGTGGTTATTCCGCCGACGTTGGGCGTCGAGGCGGTAGGCGGTCGTGCACCGCCATGCAATTCCCCATTGGATAAAATTGGACCCTATGGCATACAGTGGCCAATGGGGATGTATGCCGGCGGTGACGGTGTACACCGCTGCTGACGTGATCGCCATTTTCTAAATCAAGCCTCACTTGTTTCCTGACCTTCAACAGGAGAAGACCTACACTGAATGTGCTTCTGTGACCTGCGTCTGGAACCTACCATGGCCCGTTTGACCAGAGAAAGGGCCACAGCCTTCACTTGGGAGGAGTTGGAGCGACTGGTGGATGGGGTCCTAGCCCAGTAACGACTGCTGTATGGGCCTCCAGACCAAAAGGTGAATACACTGTGGGCACAATGCATTTGGCATGGATGCATGGAGATGTGTGTGAAGGCAGTGTGTAAGGGGACATTATCTGTTGGTGGTGTACATGTTGTGAGCTGGGCTATGTATGTGCCAATGGAGATGGAAACGGTATGGTGTGTGTGACAGGCTGGACTGTTACTGTAATGGTGTACCCCTATCTTTATTGCCTCTGCAGATTAGTGCCCATCAAAAGAAGGGATTATGGTGTGCCATCTCCAAGGACGTGCGGACCCTGGGGGTCTATGGCAGGCGGAGCACCCACTGTCAGAAACGGTGGGAGGACTTGAGGCGCTGGGCATGGAAGACCAGGGAGGCCCAGCTGGGGATGGCCTCCCTACAAGGAAGGGGTGCCGTCAGACCAGGACCCCCGATAGCCTGCATACTGGCGGTGGCATACCCTCAGTTAGATGGGCGCTTGAGGGAATCACAGCAGCCACAACGGGTGACTACAGTGGGTATCATTACATATTTGGCTGGTGGGGTGGTATCCGGGTGGTGGTGGTTGTGTATAAATGGGTTCCCCTAGGGCCAGGTGAGGCCAGACATTGCAGCATGGGTCATCTCTAGGGTAATGGTTGCATGTCAAATACAGGTAACCTAGCTTGTTAGTAGTCCCTTTTAGGCAAGGCATTGTGGGTCCCAGGTGTGCTGCAGTTGGCGGTGTGTGCTCCTCATCATGCCTTTGTGACTAGCCATATCACTGGTAGTGCAGTGCATATTGCTTAGGCCTGTTCCATGTGTCTGAGGGTACTTTGTACACCACGGTGGAGTTGGTACAGTAATTTACCCAGTGTTTCCTTTGTCTCTCTCCCCCCCCTTTTTTGTTCTGTCATCCTGTCCTTGTGTGCATTAGCACCATGTGGCGGAGCAGCAGGGGCACCGGCGACAGAGGGAGCTGCATACCACAGGACCCTGATTTGATCCAGAACTATTACGGCACGCACCCAAGTACTAAATTTAGGACTTGCCAAGGTCCTCGGATTCGTCGCTTACTTAGGGCTCCACTACCTACTGTACATATGGCTTATACTAACTCTTGGTGTCTATATGCGTTATGACACTGAAAGGACATACTTCCTATCTATCAAATTAGGATGCAGTCCTCGCTGTGATTTCCTTACTTCATCTCTCCTAATTGGATAGTTATCTACTCGTCTCCAGTCTAGCCTTGAAAAAGTCACTGTGTGACGACACACGTGTAGGCTGTGCTTGATTGACTATATTCTTTGACACACCACTATTGATCCAAATAAATAATTTTCTGGAACATAAAGAAGAGTACTGTACTATTCACCAACAGATTTGCTACATCGAAGTTTGCACCTGAATTTCACTACTATATTTGCTTTGTGTGCTGTGGTCGCATTTGTTTATCATACCACAGGACCCTGGAGGCAGAGTCCACTGACGCCGAGGGAACCAGTGGGACGGAGGGTGAGGGGAGCACCATGACGGAGACAGGAGGAGACGACACAGACTTAGATACCTCCTCCTATGGGAGCTCACTGGTGGTGGCAGACACCTTTGTGACACCCCAGCTGCAGGTACAGCCGCCACCCCCGTACCAGCACTGCCATCCCAGTGGCCCCTCAGCGAGTTGCCCATGCCCACTTTCCCAGGAGGGTGGGCATCACCTTCGCCCAGGGCACCTCAGGCCCTTCCCCAGTAAGCCCTGCTGCCCTGAGTGAGGAGGCTATTGACCTCCTGAGATCCATCTCTGTAGAGCAGTCAACCATTGTGAATGCCATACAGGGGCTGGCATCCCAGATGCAGCAATACAATGCATTCCTGGAGGGCTTTCACGGTGCATTAGCAGCCCAACAGAGATCGATTCAGGCTCTGGCCTCCTCTCTGATGGCAGCCATTGTCCTTGTCCCTACTGTTCCCTTCTCCAACTACCACTTCCCAGTCCCACTCCCTTCAACCCCAATCCATCTCAGGCACACATGCAGACAAGCATGCACACAAGGCAACACACAAGAGTGGAACAAGCAAACACAAGCACCACTCTTCATCCCACAGGTACTCACACAAACACCATACAGTTGCAGACACGACAACATCCACTTCCTCCACTGTCTCCCCTCCTCCCCCTCCAACAATTCCCTCCCAGTCACGTCTACACTCACACCTGTATGCAATACATCAACATCCACGACAAGCATCACCACACCAAGCAGCACACCCACCTCTTTAGCAGACACCTCCACAACATCCATGCACGCGTCTCCTGTGTCCTCTCCCACAGTGTATGTCCCCCGCCTCCTAAGGGATACAAACATAAGCATTCACACACCCAACATCCACCCACCTCACATCAGCATACTGACATACACCTGCACCAAAGGCCAGCAGACATACACCTCCAACAACCATTTCCTCATCCTCCACTCCCATTACTCCTCCCTCCTCCCACCCCAACGTCCCTAAAAAGCTTTTCCTTTCCCAATTTGACCTCTTCGCTACCCTCCCCATCCTGCACATATGGGCAGGGTACCAAGGACACAGCCCAGCACCTCAGCCAGACAGTCCACGGGGACAGTGGTAGCACCACCTACTCATGGTGGTAAAGATACCAGACCTCCATCACAGAAGGGGAAGGAGCCAGCACCACCAGGGAAGAGTGTGAAGGGGCCAGCACCACCAGGGAAGAGTGTGAAGAGGCCAGCACCATCAGGGAAGAATGTGAATGGGCCTGCACCACCAAGGGAAGAGTGTGAAGGGGCCTGCACCACCAGGGAAGAGTGTGAAGGGGCCTGCACCACCAGGGAAGAGTGTGAAGGGGTTTGCACCACCTGTGATAAAGGGGAAGGGGCCTGCACCACCTGTGATGAAGGGGAAGGAGCCTGTAGCACCAGGAGGAGGGGAAGAGCCCATCCACCCCTGTCAGGAAGGGTAAGGGATCCACACCCCTTGTACAGGATGGGACGAGGTACTCTATGCCAGCGGAAGCTGTCAAGCTGACACCGCCACCACCACCAACTGTCATGGGCCCCCACCGCCAGCTGTGGAAGTGCAGCCATCAGTGAGTGCAGAGGCTGCGCAGGAGGCACCTCCAACCACCACCACAGTGCAGCCATTGGAAAGTGCAGAGGCTGCCCAGGAGGCTCCTTCAACCACCACCACAGTGCAACTGTCACCGCCAGTGGATGCCATGTAGGCCACACTCCAGGGGCTGCTGTGCGGGCTGCCCCCTCCAGGACCAGTGGGCAAGTCACTTACTTCAGAGATTGTGGCCTTGCACTCCCCAGGACAAAGAGAAATGGGTATGGAGCCCCCTCCATAACTAGTGGGCAAGTCACCCACTTCAGAGACTGTGGCCTTGCACTCCCCTTGACAAGGAGAAATGGGCATGGAACCCCCTCCAGAACGAGTGGGCACATCACCCACTTCAGAGACTGTGGCCTTGCACTCTCAGGACAAAGCAATGGGCATGTTGACCCCTCCAGAACCAGTGGGCAAGTCACCCACTTCAGAGACTGTGGCCTTGCACTCCCCAGGACAAAGAGAAATGGGCATCAAGCCCCCTCCAGAACCAGTGAGCATGTCAACCACTTCAGAGATTGTGGCTTTGCACTCCTCAGGACAAAGCAATGGGTGTTGGTGGTGGTTTCATGTGTCATAATATGGTGGGGGTACTTTGTCTCCCGCCTGACTGTTGTTGCCTACCGCCGTGGTGACTGTTGTTGTTTCCACCGTGGCAGTTGGTGTGGTACATTGGCTGTCTATGGGGGTTATCACTGCCATGGTCATAATTTGGCAGAACTTACCGCCAGGCTGTTGGCGGTATTACTGCCACTTTATCACTCACTGCCAGGGTCATAATGAGGGCCAAAGTGTTTTACTACAAATGGTATTGAGTGGAATATAGTGAAGTGGCGTACAGTGGAGAAGTGGAGTAGTGTGGAGTACTGTGTCAGGGTATGGGGTCAAGTGGGGTGCAGTGGCATACAGAGAGTTGCGTACAGTGTTGTATAGTGGACTAAAGTATCACAAAGTAGAGTGGAGTACAGTGTTGTACAGTGACATACAGTATAACACAGTGTTGGACAGTGGGGTGAATGTTATAGGCAGGAGTAAACTTTTGGAGAGTGGCATACAGTGTAGTAAAGTGTTGTAGAATGGAGTTTCATAGACCACAGTACCATTTGAAACAGTGGAGCTGCGTAGAGTGGGTTGTTGTATAGTAGTGTTGAGTGAGGTAAAGTCTCGAACAGTGGAGTAGAGTCGAGTGGAGTGGTGTAGTGTGGAGTAAAATACAATGAAGTATATTGGTGTGTCGTAGAATAGAGTGGCATGGAGTTGAGTGTACTGGCATACCACAGGTAGTAAGCTGTTATAAATTGGAGTGGGGTCTCTCGTACAATAGAGTGGAGTGCTATGTCATATAGAAAAATGTTGTATAGTGGAAAAGAGTGTTGCACACTGGAGTGTGCAGGCATAGAGTGGAGTATAGAGTTGGATAGTGAAGTGTACAGGGGTAAAATGGAGTAAAATGCCATAGAGTAGCACAAAGTGTGGTAGACTTTTATGGAGTAGAGTTATATAGAGTGGATGGAAGTGTCATAAAATGGAGCGGCATAGACGTGAGTGAGGAACAATGTAGAGGAGTACATGGAAATATTGCAAAGTGGATTTAAATACCTTAAAAAATACTAACCCTATTTAACTGCAGTGCTTAAAAAGCATCATCGCTGCACCATAATGTATACTCCTGCTGAATTTAATGGAAATCCATTTAGCCTTTTTCACACTACATCAAATACAATAGTCTATGGAAAATGTATTAGTGGAAAAACATGGCTTAGGATCCCCTTTTATCTATGCATTCCTTAACGATTCACTACAAAAACATTACAACATCTCTGAATATAGAAAATGATAAGGTCTGGAAAGTTTGTTGCGATTTGTCAAATGAGAAGAATGTTATTAGGGTACTAATATCCAAGGAATCCCCACCTTTGGCGATACTAGCTATAAATACAGAGTAGCAAGCAGATTTAATTTGATTTCTTTCTTTTTATCTATTGTATTTGTTATGTATTTGTTTACTGTTTTACATAATCATGTGACCATAAAGGAGTCTTTCAGTTGTTCGTGTTGTAATTCTGGAACTTTACATGTGTAGTCTAGTTCATATTTGGGCTTCCTTGCTACTTTTAGTAGGACTGTGCTACATATGAAGCCCATGAAAGGCAATCGTTGTTTTAAAAATTAAGGTTATTTTTTTTTCCTAAAGGCCAATTCTCATGTCCTCCATATAGTAGTTTGTGTAGCTCACTTCAAGGTCACGTTTCCGTTTTGTTGCACAGGAGTACATAAAGAAAAAGGTTTTTCTTTCAAGTAACTATAACTCGCATCCTAAGGTAACTGCAACTCGCGCCTTTGCACAGTTTTCTTATCAATAATTTTATTGCAAATGTTGCATTGATAGTATCAAATATGCCATACAAGATCTCATCAGTGATATATTATGTGGAGTAATTAGCTGAGCATGGCAAAGACGCAAGCTATAGTTACCTTAGGGCGCGAGTTACAGTTACTTGAAAGAACTCTAACTGCTGAATTTCTATGGTTTTGTACGAGTAAATTCACAACCTAACTATAAAGTCCCTGGAACCTTTGTTTTTTTTAAGTGAATTTCTATGTTTTTTTAACGTAAGTAATTTTAATTAATAATTGTTGTTTCAACCCCCGCCATACACGGACTTCAGCCAGGGACGGCAGTTGTTGGTTGCATGTCCTGACCTGCAGCCAGGCTTTGCAGCCAAGCCCTTATAACCACCCAACCCCACGGCACGCACATGGCCACAGGGCCTGTCTCTCTCAGTGGATCTATGAGTGGGTTTGTGAATGTCAGAGTAGATCTGAAAGTGGGTGTGTGAGTCTATGAGTGGGTCTGAGTGAGCACATGAGTCTCTAAGTGCATGTTGGACTGAATGAATTAGTAAATGAATGAGACTGTGGTTTTTCTTTCAAACTTTTTCACATTCGCAAATACTTTGTGAATAATTTGAAAAAATTCTAGGATATTCAAGGATATTGATGAATATCGCACCTGGTGATGCAAAATTATCTTAACCTTATAATTTGCCCCTAAAACATACCTATATCACACTCCTGGGATCAGGGTACCTTCACCCTGACCCCTTATGCCACTTTCAATTAGGATTTTCACTCCTGGTGACCGAGTCCCATGAAATGAAATGGGGGCCGCAATTCTCTAGTCAGGTTGCAGACAGCCAATTACAGTGCTTCTTTTCACACACGCATTTGTGAAAATTTGTGAATTATCACACAATATTCACAAAATAATCACAAAGTTGCCATGGTCAGAGATCTGCAAATTTGGATTTCCCAAAATTTTTCAAAAAACAAATAAATGGATTTACATCAAATAAGAGAAAGCACAATCTGCATACCGAAAGCTAGCTTTCTGCTACATTTTTGGTATAATTCTGTCGAGCAGTTCAGGCTGTAGTCATGTCTAAATGTCCTATGGAAATTAACATGGAAAACACAATTTTACTCACCAACCCTTTTTCTCGGCCCCCACTTCACGGATCACCCAAAAAATTTCTGTGCACAACAAGAAGCAAAGCAACACTTTTTTGCAATATTTTGTGAACATTCGCCAAATGGCGTCTAAGATATTGGCAAGTCAAAAAATGCTTTTTCAATGGAAACATGCCCCTAACTGTAACTATTTAATGGCGACTGCCACTAGGCGTATAGTCCCATATATACGTCATATATTCCCTTATCATCCGCTAACCCCTAAACTCACCTAAACCCTAAAACATCCTTACCACCCAATAACCTAACTCACCCCTAAACCCTAAAAACAACCTTACCACCCAATACCCCTACCCACCACTAAACCCTAAAAACACTTTTAGCGCCTAAAACCCCTATCTACCCCTAAACCTTAAAAACACCTTTACCACCCAATAACCTTACCCATCCCTAAAATCACCCTTACCACCCAATAAATTTACCTACCCCTAAACTCTAAAATCACCCATGCCACTCAAGGCCCTTACCCACCCCAAAACCCCAAAATTCCCTTGCCACACTATACCCCTATACTCCCCCAAACCTTAAACACTTTTACCACCCAATAACTTCAACCACTCAAAACCTTAAAATCCCCCTTACAACCCAATGCCCTTACCCACCGCAAACCCTAAAAATACCCTTACCACCCAGTACCATTAACCACCCCTAAACTCCATAAACTCTCTTACCACCCAATACTCTTACCCATCCCTAAACCCTAAAAATAACCTTACCATCCAATATCCTTACCCATCAATCAACCTCAAAAACATCCTTACCACCCAGTACCCTTACCTACCCCAAACTCTAAAAAAAATCACGGCTATGACCCAATACCCTTATCAACCCCTAAACCCTAAAATCATCCTTGCCACCCAATGCCCTTACCCACTCATAAACCCTCAAACTACCCTTATGACCCACTACCCTTAGCCACCTCTAAACCCTAAAATGACCCTTACTACCTTATACCTCCACCCACCTCTAAACCCTAAAAACACTCTTACTGCAAAATACCCTTGCCCACCCCGAAAACCCTTATGGCCCAATTCACTCACCCACTCCTAAACCCTAAAAGCCTGACATATACTTACCATTTTGTTGTAAAGGCATGTGTGGTATAGCCATATGCATAGTAAAGACCTGTGCGGTAAAGGCAAAGCATGGTAAAGGCATATTGTGTGGCAAAGGATGCATGGTAACGGCATTGCAGGGTAAATGCTGCATTGTAAAGGCTGCTTCCTCTTTTGTGACACCCCGTTCGTGCTTAGTATATGTCACTACCCTGACTACCTTCTACAAGGGAGTGCCCATGAGTCCTTCCCATGTCATTGAAGAGAGTCTCTAAAGAAATGTAATCGGTTTGCTTGTACCTAAGGGCACTCACGTGTGACGCTACCCTTAATGTATGTAAAGATCATTCACTCTAGTAGTGTCACTGCTATGCCTGCCTGAGCAGTTAGTCGTCCTGGTCAAAAGTGATTGGATTCGATAAACCATCTCCCAAGATTGATTTTATTAATCCCATGCCTCATGGTGGCTAACCAATTGTTCCAATGGATGGCTAAGACCCCTATACTTGACTGCCTGTGTCCGGGATAAGCTGTGAACTGCCTAAAATCATTTTCCAGATTTCTTCCTACTCCTATAAGTGGATCTTCTCATGTCCCTGGGAAAAGACGCTCTACCATGACTTCTTGTATTCAGTGCATTTCATGGACTGCTCTTCTCTCACTCATTGGTGGAACTACTGTATATAGACCTGCATAGTCAGGCTCAATCAGGCAGAATGAACAATAACATTCAGCAAAATTCATAAACTCTTTCTCTCACACCTCTGCGTTCATTGATATGTCTAGGTGCAGTGACATAAGACAAGAAAAAAGCACCGCTTTGGTCACTCACGCATGACACAAAGATACTTCCTACATAGGACATTCAGCAATTTTAACACTCCTGCAGCCAAGCCCAATATCTGTTGGTGTGGTGTGCTACCTTTCAACTAAAGAACCTTAAAGCGCAGTCAGATGTATAAAGTGCACTATAAGTGCAACTACTATACAAAGGAATGTTGACAGAAACCATTAGTGGTCTTTGAAATAGAAAATGGATTACATAGGTAGAACTGCATTTGCAATAAGCAAGATGCTCCTGTTTCAACATGGTTGGCACTCTGCTTCCGGTGGTGATATCCCTGAAAGACGATCATTGTGTCAGGTGTACAGCCATGTGTATCATGGGTCAATCTTTACAAACACGTGAGATATGAGATGTTGTAAGCCACCTCCTCTCCTAAGGCCATTTCCTTACCATACAAATTCAATATTTTTCCTATAGATGTGTTAAAGCACATTTATGCCAATCCATTTGCAGACTGTGCTGGTTTCATAACACATTGGTCATAAATGCCGTGATACATACTGATTCACTTATTATCATACTCTATGCTATATTTTTTTATGATTTTCAATGCTGCACGTGGATTTTAACCAGTATTGATATTGTAATTATGATGTATGTCATATACAGGTTAAAGTTCAATAAATAATTGAAACAAAAAAGCACATTTATTCCAAAACTAAAGGTAGTGGCACTAATACAAGCAATTGTAAAGAGTCGACAGGACTTCATGGAGAAGCTAGGTACCTTTTATTTCCCTGCACAGAATACAATTATTTTTCATGTTTCTTTTTTAAATCGTGTTCCCCGTTAGCATGACAGCCAATTAACTCTGAAACAATTCTTCTTCTTCTTGGTGCAGTGAAACCAAGTTTTGGAGGTTCTTCTCCAGCAGTGCTTAATTTGCAAAAGAATAAGTGCATGTGCCCAAAGTTTTGCTGAGAAGCTAGTGGCCGAATCTATTGAATGTCCGGAGCCGAAAACTAAAGGCACTAATTTTGATTCCACTGCCTGACTCTTTCATCCACTACCAGATAATCTCTGCCTCTTCAGCTTCCTCTCTAGGGTTCAATTCCACAGTTTTTCCATCTTTCCCTCCCACCTTATTTTACCCTTTCATGCTTTTTCTCCCTTGCTCTGGGTTAAAGTCTGCTCATGAAAAATGAGTACTGGTCCCTAAAAATGAGTGCCTGGTTGGGCCACCTGCAACCACCTGCTTAGAGTAAGCACTGTACTTTGGGAATGTCTCACAGCTCATAAAAGAGAGACAAAGAAACAAGTAGTAATGCTAAATGCTGGTGCACTGAGTTGCATATTATTTACAATGGATTCTTCTTTCTTTCAAATAAATGAGGAACTGGGCCAGATCGAAAGCTGTTATAAGAGAAAAACAATCGTTGGGCAGCTTGCTGGGTTTAACAGCAGGAAACAATAGCACTCCAGCTCTGTTTAGAAAACAAGGCCGAGAGGCAGGCAAAGTGAATTACTGCTAATACAGGGGGGTTGATGATCAGAAATGCAAACATGCTGGTAAAGTAAGCACAGTTCCCGAAATCACAAAACAATGTTGGATAAAAACAAATTAGCGGCCCTTCTGGCTCCTGTTGCAGTATGATGTATGAGGGGTTGACTGCAAGTTCCTGGGGTGAGGGATTGTCAATTATGAAAATCCAGGGGAGTGAAGCTCAGCTGGGTTGCAAATCTAGGTGACCTCATAGAACTTCTCAACTAGGTCAACAACATTAACACTGTAACATGTAAAAATTATGATGTAGGCCACAGTCTGATGTTCTCAGGCTACTACTGGTAACAGGAGTTTTCACGTTTATGCCGGATGCACCACCCTTAAATATATCTCTTTTAATTGGACTCTCTTTATGGATCTTTGATGAGAGTGGCAAAAGGAAAGAACAATGCTGCAAAAATAATTAATTGATTAGTACATTAGATTTTATAGTCAATGAAAAGCGTTTGAAGTAGTTACAAATATTTATTTTTTGGAAGATAATGAATTTAGTTTAATAATCAGAAACCTCAATGTACAGAAACAGACATAAAACAGTGTCCTGAATCTGTACCTACTCTGTTCGGTCCTGAGAGTGATTAAAATGTATTAATGTATTAGTAGCAAAGATGTTAGCATATAGTGATTAATTAACTTACATTTAAAGCCTCACAGAGAAATTAACGTGGAAATAGAAAATGTGCATGTTTAAAATATGGCGGACCATATGGCCGCCACTTGTATTAAGCACTACGTTTTAAAATGAACGTTTTGTATTCATATTAAATAAAGTTCTAAAAAGAGTGTTTTATTACAATGAATATTAGAATGAAAGTATTGAATTGATATGAAATAAACATACTTATACTGTATTAAATGATTTTTATTAACTTGAGTCACATGTGTGCAGAAAAATAAATGCAATTTAAAATTGTTCTAACATGATATAAAGAATGTTAGTAATTAAATCATTTGCTTGGCATATTTGATTAGAATTGTAAGATGTGCAATAGGTTTTATTAATGCATTAGGTGTGTTAGTGTGCATTAAGCCTTTTTTGGGGGTTTGACTAGGCCTGAAAAGTTCATTTTGCAGCAGTAGGCAAAGAACATGTTTGTCATTAACAATGTTACATTATTTGTTCTAGCTGTCCAACAAGACAGGAGACTTGTGATTCCCTTGATAATGTATTAGTTTATTTAGTATACTGTGAGAGAAGATCCTGATGTTGCAAATAACTAATGTAATATTTTGGTGGAACAGTGTGAATTCATTGAAATGACAACTCACTTTTGCTGAGAAAATCCAGAATAATTGCAAACTTGGTGGTGGTATCAACAACCATTGAACACTGAATCTGACACCTAGAATAAGCCCACCTGAAAGACAAATCAAGAGGATTCTGGTTAGTTTGCTTAGTTAGGAACTTTGGAAACTGAAGTTAGTTTGTGTTGGGTAGAGTTTGAGTCCACCCTGATGTGCTGAAGATGTCCATCTCTCCATCTCTTTGCTTCTCCTGAATCCCTTTAACATTTAGCTGTCTTTTGAAGAATAAAGTTATAGTTTACTGCACTATTGTGCTATGCAGTTCAGTACTAATTTGCCCAGCCAATTCAGAACTGATGATCCTTTCTATGTGTAACCCGTGTTATGCACTGTCCTGATGCTGTTGTAAACTGATGCCGGAAGAAGGTGACTACTCTTGTCGATGGAACATTGCTGTCTCCTGTCCCATGAGGAAAGGTATAATTAAATGTGGTTTCATGTTTCCTTTTTAGCTTAGATACTTACACCAGCATAATTTGTATAGTGAGCTGCCTTAGTTTGATGATTTTTCCAAATTATTTTTATCCTTTTTTGCTTTTGCCCGCATGTGTTAGCCCACTCCCACACATGCAAGTCCTAATTTGGGTTAGAGATAAGGATAGCCCAGATCTGAAATTGATTGTTAAGAACTGTATTTTGAAGATTTATTGATGTCACCATCATTTTCTTCTAAATCTGAACTTAATGTGCATATTGTTGTTTTGCTCGTTTATGTTATTGTTTTGGAGTGTTTAACAGTATTGATGTTTAGTAGGTTAAATCTTTAGAGACCTTTTGATCAGCCACTGGTTTTCATGTATGTTTATAAATTAGTTTTGCACACTATAAATGTGACAATGGTTTTGGGATTGTAATAAAGTTTATGAAGTTTATTCAGTTTGGAGTTTTGATTTGATTTAAGTTGTTTATGGTATTTAAAAATTGCTTATGGTTTTATGTTGTTGATTTGTGATTGAATGATTCTAACTACTACACTTCACCAAGTTCGAAGATTTAGTCAGTCTCTATTGGTGAGAATAGTAATGGCATCTCACCAGCACGTTTGTGGTTTCTGAACTTAAGGTGGGATGAAGACCTCTGTGAGTCCTCCAAATGTAATGTATCTCGTCTAACACAGTTCTTAGTCTGAGAAAGTTTTTAGAATGGAGTACAAATCTGTAACATTGCACAAGATTCTCATGGTTATCAGTCTCATGTGCTTATAGCTATCATACTTACTCTGAAACAATTGATCAACTCTCTAAGACAATGCAATCTTGCAGCAGAATGAATAACTCTGTTGTATTTAAATGTTTTATGTCTAGATAGTTCTTACAACATTGTCCGTTCTGTTCTCTTTCCCTAACAAAATCAACTCACTATAGCCTAATTCTCTAACTATATATATTCACCTATAGCTCTCAGCCTCAGCAGCAACTGTAGTCCGAGTCAGTGGCTCAGGAGGCAAAGTTTGTACCTCGGTCTCTCAGATTCTCTCAGCTGGGAATCAGGAATCACAGCATCACACCACATCAGCATCTAGCAGCATCAGGAAGATGAAGCCCCTCTCACTCTCCCTAGGACACCTTATATAACATTTTGTTAGATACAATGTGCAACATTCAAAATAGTTTTCTTCTTGTTGGTTGACAAATAGATACATGTCTTCATTTTCCCATCTGTCTTATGTATCTGAAAGAGGAATTTCATGTACGAATATAACACCCACGTTAGTCACACTGTTCACATAAATGTTAATGTTTCTAGTTTTGCCATGGTTACTTTTTAATATACCTCAGCACTTTCCAAAGCAGTTTGGTAGTTGGGGAAAATGTGTAAGTAATAGAGCTTCCATTGTTTTAAAGATAGATGTTGTTGCATAAATCAGAAAAAGGTTACAAAAGAAACAGAAAAAAATTGTATGCCTGCCTAGCAAGTTTCGCAAGTCATGCAGCACGGTTAAGCAAAATTCAGAGCATGTTTTAAGCATTCAAGCAACAGTGTTTTTTGGGCCTACCAGTTAATTCTTATGTTAGTGGTTCATGCTTATGAATCTTTTTTCTAATTTTCTATGAAGCCTTATCATTTACATGCCATTCAGCCGTATGTGTCCACTAAGATAGCATAGTATAACATTCGTCTGAAAGAGGCTCACTGATGGGAACTCAGATAATATTTGGCCTGGGCTCCCCAGTCCACCATAGAAGCAGAGGCCCTGGCTTTTGCCCCTCCCTCCCCATTCTAGGCAGATCACCTTCTGCTGTATCTGGACCTCCCTATCTGCCTGCCGCTTGTGCAGATACACTGAAGGCACAGAGAAACACTGAGCAGGTACTATGTTTGTTTCGACCTGTGGGCCTTTGTTTTCTGTTTTTCTACAACCAAAGCAGTAGTTTGTTTCACAAAAATAAAAGTAATTGGTCATGATGTGCAGGGAGCTATCTGCCTGTATATGGTCACCATTGTATATTGTCTCTGCTGTGTCTACCATGCCATGCATAGCGAGCTGGACGAAGAAAATCATGGTCCCTAGCTTCACCCTATTTAGGATGAATAGTGTGGGTATATCATCACTGTTACCTGATGTCTTTGTGGCAAATGAGTCAAGTCAGGGATTTCTGACAGCGGATCCAGTTGAAGCCCTGCCACTGGAAATCCACTCCTTTACCGAACTGAAGATGAGGTGGGGAGTGGGGAGTTTGAGAGGGTGGCAGCTCTACAAGATTGCCAGCTTTCACTGTGACAAGCTCTAAATTAAGCTCTCTGATTTTTTAAATGCATTTCATAACTTTGCTAAGCCAACCTGGATGGGCCATGTTATCAAACTGTACTCTGTCCACTCCTGAAAAAACAGAAATAGCACCGGGCTGTGTCCATTCTAGACAATAGTCTGGTACTGTTAGTTTCTGGTAGGTAGGTTGGGCCAGTAACTGACATCAGATGCACTGTTATGAGTCAAAGACAATGGTAGAAAGAAAGCAGAGGTTGGGCAGAGCTCAATCTAATCATGGCTGATTGCAAGTGATTATGTGTTTCTTTGAAAGCATTTTTACCAGAGACGCAAAATATTGGGGCAAGGCAAAGGATCTATGAATAGACTAGATTCTAAGTTGCTAAATAGCTGGATTGACTTGGAATGACTTGGTGAACAACTGGATAATACAACGTCAGGTACATAATAAGCATAAGACACATTGACTTCTTTTTTATTTGTACTTACACATATTTATGATTTCAGGAACGTGAGGTCATTTGCCCACCATCACCCAAAGTTTGGCGAAGTATTAGAACTGGGATTGGAACCCAGATCTCCATTTTATTAGATCAGAATATAGTTACAATGAGCGTGAAAATACATAGACTACATAATGGACTACATTTGATATTGCTGGTTTAGATGCAATTAACGTCTAGCAAGATGCCGTTGTTACTTGCCTATCTAAAATGCTTCTATATATTTTCTAACAAATATGTTCAGAAGGCCAGACAATTTCACCGCCTATGTATGAAGCTCTAATTATATCAACATATACAAAATCACCAAAAGTCCTTCTCATCTCTTAATATCATATGCAAAACCTCATCAACTGCTGATAAAAGGGTTACGGGGACAAGTCGTTGTAACATTTGCACTGCAGTAGTTAGTGCAAGAGAAGTAACTATTGAGCATAGTGCGGTCTTCGGCATGAAGTCATGATGAGACTTCTGTGGATGGAGTCAGCTTTTGAGAGCAGATGACAAATAATGACAATAATGCAGTAAAGTGTTTTCCAAACAACTGAATGTTCTGTACGAAGGTGTGTGCTATGGAGTATGAAGAGCCTGCTGTGAAGTCGACAATTGAAGAGGGTAATTACTCCTGGATAATGATCTGGCACAGTGCCATCAGGATAATGTGGACTGCTCTTCATTCTGAATGTTATCTACCAACATGACCTTAGAAGCCTTCACTGTTTAGTCCATGACCAATCCCCTTGTGTTTTGCTTCTGGGAATATGAACTGCTTAAGGTATCTGACAGTCTACATTGTGCTGATACAAGGCTTTCAACCTAACATGTCGCAAAAGTTCAAGGGACAGTAGTCCCGCTCCAACTCTCTACCAGCCATCCACATGGATGCATCCCTGTTAATGAAACCCATGACCACTGTCAATTAAGATCCAGAGACCAATGAACACAAATATAACAATTGGCAAAGAAATAAAAGCCAGAAGATGTCCAGGGAAGTATGAGACCATTTTGGGAAAATGGTATGAACGCATATCGAAATAGATGGTGTGTAAGCACTATCATGGTGGGAAGGTACATTTACAAGGAATCAAGGGGATTGTGGTTTTCTTTTTGTTGTGTTTTATAAATACTTTGTATCAACGTTTTGTGGCTTACAGTGAGGATCACACACTCACCATGTATCAAATTGATTGTGTTTACACAAAAGTATTATTAAAATGTCCATAATAAGAAATAGCTACTGACTAAACTAGTAATTCAAGAGTGAACCAGAAGACTGATCCTAAAAAAGATATTACATCGCTGTGGTAGAGAGTCATGCCTACTTGAGTTGGGTGATGGAAAAGGCGCACAACAGATCTGACCTCCATCTTGAAGAGCTGTGCCAGCCAGGGGATGAAAAAAAAAGATTGCACATCAACTGTCCTGAGTGTACTTCAGAGGCATTTCACAGAAGATTAAGTTGCCACCCCTCCCCCACCATTTCTCTCAAGAAGAACTGCTACAGACAAGGGTTTTTTAAATTCTGCAGTTCTTAGCTCATTCATATTAACAGGTTTCTGAAGCAGTCTCAGGGGAAGACCTGGAGTCAACAGGGAAGAGAAGCACCGCAATCCTTTCCCCTTGACATGTTGTGACCTCTTCAGACTGCCTGTTCAGCTCTGTTTGGAAGGACTGCGTGCAGGAAGCAGGCGGAACGAGCCAGCGACAGTGGGTTGAAGTCAGTTTAGCATTCAATGTGAAATGACAAGAGACGAGGCAAAGCCTGTGCTTACAGATGGTGACTCACACACGCTCATCCACGCTATCTTTGTTCTCTTTTCTGCACTGGGCTCGCTGAGCACTGCGCAGCTTTCAATTACGGCCACAGGTTAGTGTCAGGAGGCGGGTACTATGTGCTGTTATTTCACCGCCCTCGCCATGCATGAGTCAATCTATTTTATTCTGAATGTCTTTATTAATACTTATTCATATCTGCGTTTATTTCGATTCATGGATTAAATTAAAGCAGACTTGCCTGTTGATTAAGCTCTCAAGTCCAGCACAGCTCACTACACTTGCATCAACGGCATTGAGTCTAAGCATGAGAGGTTCATCACCAAGAATATGGCATGCTGGCCCTGGGGGCGGAAAAGGAACAAAGCAGCAGCATTCAATAGACGAGAGACAGGGTCAGCCATAATATGTCATTGGGCCGGAAATCGTGCCAAGATTTGAAGTAGGATCCGAAGCCTTGCAAGAAAAGCAACAATGCGAAGAAGAATGCGAGAAGAAGGGGTAGAAAAGTAAGTAAGTAGTGGTAGTGGTATAAAAGTGAAAGGCAGAGATAGAGAAGTGAGAGAAATATACACCTAGAGCAGGGCCATCACGATAGAAATGTCTGTAACTGTGTTCGCAGGTATGGACTAAACCCACAATTTAACAAGTGGGCCTGGAGGTAGAGCTGGAGAGCCCCACAGACAGAAGACAGTTTGTGGTGTAGCTGCCTACTCCTGGACGGTTTTTCAGGGTAGCTTTTGCTATCCCAAGCTTGCGCTCTGATATCACTGTCACTGCCCGTGCTGTCCCTCCTCTCAATGGCCATGAAGAGTGTGAAAGGAACAGAAAGTTACGGGGGTCCTGGTTACACTCTGTATCTTTTACTTCTGCCCATTCCTTACCTTAAGCCTGGAAAACACAGGCTAGAAAGTTCCTATGATGTCAGGGGGCATGGAAGGGTTTGTGACGTCACTTCCATTAACAGCTGCCATTTTGTTGAATGAACATCCATGCTGCGTGTGAGGTACACTTTGAGACGGGGGTGAAGCTGCAGGCTGCCACACCACAGTTGTGGCAGCAATTAAAAGTGAAATAGGCTAAGATGCTTTTTCACGTAGGGTAGAGTAAACAGTAAAAGAGATTTTCTAAGAATTAAAATTCTGATACCAGTGCATTTCGTATGCCTTTTGTAGGTGCTTTCATTTTAAAAGAAGCTGTGAAATCTGTGTAGAGATCGTACTATGATTTTCATTAGTGCAGGTAGCTGCTCCCTCTGCAGGAGTACAGGCATCTGCACCCAGTGCCTGCACTAGTGAAGAATCTCCACCCGTCTCTAGCACTAGTGAAGGCATCTTTACCCAATACCTGCATTAGTGTAGACACCAAGCTCCTTCATTAGTACAGGCGGCTGCACCCTGTTCCTTCATTGGTACAGGCATGTGCCCCCAGCCCCTGCTTTATTATAGGCAGCTGTTCACACATCCTAAATTAGTGTAGGCATTGGCACCCTTTGTCGGTATTAGTAGAGGCAACTGCACCCAGTTCCTGCATTAGTAGAGGCATCTTGACCCAGTTCTGGCATTAGTACAGGCATCTGCACCGTGCCCCTGCACTAGGGAATGCATCTGCACCCAGTGCCCGCACTAGTAGAGGCTGTTAGACCGTTTTCTGGCATTAGTACAAGTATCTGTAACCAGACCCTGTACCATTAAAGGCATCTGCACCCAGTTCCTGCACTATTAAAGGCATCTGTACCCAGTTCCTGCACTAGTGATGGCATCTTTACCCAATACCTGCATTAGTGTAGACACCTAGCTCCTTCATTAGTACAGGCAGCTGCACCCTGTTCCTTCATTAGTACAGGCATGTGCCCCCAGCCCCTGCTTTATTATAGGCAGCTGTTCACACATCCTAAATTAGTGTAGGCATTGGCACCCTTTGTCGGTATTAGTAGAGGCAACTGCACCCAGTTCATGCATTAGTGGAAACATCTTGACCCAGTTCTGGCATTAGTACAGGCATCTGCACCATGCCCCTTCACTAGGGAACGCATCTGCACCCAGTGCCCCCACTAGTAGAGGCTGCTAGACCATTTTCTGGCATTAGTACAGGTATCTGAAACCAGCCACTACACCATTAAAGGCATCTGCATCCAGTTCCTGCACTATTAAAGGCATCTGTACCCAGTTCCTGCACTAGTGAAGGCATCTTTGCCCAATACCTGCATTAGTGTAGGCATCCGCACATCGTTCTGCAATAATACAAGCATCTGCACGCAGTTCCTTCATTAGTACAAGTATCTGCCCCCAGCTCCTGCTTTATTATAGGGAGCTGCTCACAAATCCTGTATTAGAAAAGGCAGCTGCACCCATTTCCTGCATTTTCACAGGTAGTTAAACCGGGTCCTAAAATCTCACCCATTGTTGTGGGGCTCAACTCCTTTATGGATATGATTATCTCACCATAGTTGAGATACTCACATTTTGTATGACGCACATAATGCAGTACTTTGTTTATAGAGGTGAACAAGTGAACAACAGTTGCATTACTGAGAAATAGGGTTTTCTAACTGGAGCTGTGCCAGAGGTAAACAGATCAATTTGTACATCTTATACATTTTCTACGTTTTGTGTAGGATTTTAGACTGTGAGATGTAGGGTTGTATTTCTTTTTCATTTCATTAAGAGCTCCTACTGATGTTTAGAAGGACGTTCTTGTCCTTTATTTTACCTGAAGGCCACAGGGACACCATTTCATGTTCTTATTGCAATTCAAGTTCTGCTGGGAAACGTGTTAGCTTTCCCGTGGAATGCCCAGGGACATAGACTAGTGTTCTGTAAATGCAGAGACATGCCTGGTTATGAAACTTTTCAATAAATACTCACCATACACTGTACTGAAATGCAAAAACAAAGCACATTTAGTCAGTTATAAGTGTTTTGCTTAAAAAATCCCAAAGACAGAAGAAAACCTATGTCCTGGCATAAGGCTAGTTTTTGAAAAATAGAGGGCCTACTAACTTACCAAAAAAATATGCAGTCGTCTTATGTCAGGGGTGGGAAAGTATCTCCTAAAACCATTATAATGGATAAAATCCTCCTGGGGTATTTGGGGAAACCTGGAAGCCCTTGAGCTTTTGAACAAGGCTTCCACGATGATCAAACATCTTTTATTAATTTAATGCCCGAAATATTATTATATACCAGTGTCCTAGGGTCAAATGAGTATTTAACATCTGGAGGAGGACGTGGTTATCCCAGAACTCCAGCAATACTGTGAAGGACTTCAAGAAATTATTACCCTTGTGGGCTCTAGTAGTTTACCCTGGATCAGGTTCGTGAAAGTCACTCTGGGGGAGATTGGGTAGGTATGTGTGCGAAGTATACCAAGAGAGGCAAAATCATTTTCTAAGTCCATTATTAAAAAAGCCTTTTGGCAGATTAAAGACTCCCTTAGACACTCCCGGCTCAGTCGAGGTATATTGATCGATGCCTTTCTCTCAGTTAAGGATTCTTACTATAGAGAAGATTTTTTAGATGAGATTGAGCCCCCCCCCCCCCACCCCAAGGTGTTTATTTTTGTTATTTGGTTATGAGATCCTACTCCTTCATTCTTTCACAGCAGAATGGACTAAAAACTTGACAACGGCTGACCTGCAATGTCCAGCCTGTGGTGGCATTGACGAAACCATTGACCATGTATTTTGTTTTTTGCCCGGCCTATATGGCCAGTAGACGTTGGTGGATTCTTTCACTGTGCCGGGTCTTGGGTATTAGAGAGTACAAAGATGCCGATAGGATGCTCAAGACAAATTTAAACAAGTCTGTGATCTATGCCCTTACTTCTTGGTGGCCATGTGGAGAGCTAGGGCAAAGATTTGTGCTGCTCATGTGATTTAAGCTAATGTAGTTGCCTAATACGTGTGATATAATGGGCACTCCTGCAACTTTTAACAGTCTAGTCTATGTGTTCTGGAATTTTTATAATTCACTGTATTTTATTTTTTTATTAATTTAATGTAATTTTATGCTTTTAGTTTTAGATGAATTAGTGTTTAATGAGTGTTCTGTTTATGTGTACATAGTGCTCGTTTAAACTTATTTATTACATATGTTTTATTTCTCTGTTTTTTTGTACTTGTATGGCTAAATAGCCGAAATAAAATTTTGCTTGCTTTGTACTTAACATCACTTTAATGAGGTTTGGTATGCTTACTGCACCCTATTAGCAGAATAATCTGTGTGAAATATGCAATACCCTATAAGGTGCTTTTATGATTAAGACGGAAAATACATCTAGTTCGGCTCCTGGGGCCTAAAAGGCTGAGTTTTCTGGTGTGCTTGAATGGAGGGTAATTATCGAAGAGGTAATGAAAGGGTCTATTAGTAGTAAATTCAAGTGCAGTGTTGGGCAAACAAATTGTCACAATGTGAAACAGTTGAAACCCGCTGAGTTACCACTAGCAGAGCAAAGCAGATTCCGGTTTGAAAAACATTTGTTCCATTGATGGACCAGAAAAATGGTGGCTTCCCTGCACAAACTCAGAAAGATGCCAGTGTTTGGGTTAGCCACAGGTCTTTGAACTGTAAAACAGTATCAAGGGAGACGTGATCTGATTATTTGCCAATTAGAATGGGAAGTATGGCTTATTGATATATACAGTCACCAATTCTGATTCTTTTGTGGTTTCAGCATTGGTTTACTTTTAGGTCTCTCACAGTTGGTGCTTGGTGGGTCTCTTTCTTCCTATGGCTCATAACCATATATCTAAAGTCATCAATGGCAACACGACAAAACTGGAAACTAAGGTGCACAGGGACCTGAGTGGGGGTTCAAATTACAATATATCTCCACTACCATTTCTGAATTATACTTCCAGTAGATATTGAATCAAGACAACCTCCACTACCTTCCCCATTTGATCCTCTGGCTAGATGATGAAGTTGAGTATATCTCCACAGAAATCAGGTGGCGAGGGGGTGATGGAGGAGAGGATGTATTCCCTGCAGCATGGGACCCAGCCAAAAAGCTTCTCCTCGCCCATTGTGCCATTGCACTATAGATTGCACTTCCCAATCAACTGGCTTAGTGCCCTCTTTTCTCCTGAGGCAGTCAAAGTATGTTGAGCTACCCCAAAGAGGACCTTCTAGGAAGATGAGCTCTGTTTTTCTGCGGGTCTGTCACACCTCCTTGAAAGAAAGACAGAAACGTCTTCCTATGCACACAGGTCAGCAGAAAAAGTGTTTTGAGAGTCTCAGTAGGCTTGTGTGCAGTCTGGGTTAGAAAGAATAGTAATCTGCAAAGGTTCTACTTTTGGATCATCCATTCTTTTCACCTACACAATGCATAGCTTTTACTTGAATAAAGAGGAAACATTGAACACTGTACTGGTTGGAATGTGATGAAGCAGAAAATGAAGGTTTTACATTTATTAACGCTTAAACGTAGTGTGAAATAATCATGTGTGACTTTAACCGAACTAATAAAGATTGTACGGGGACAAAATGTGCCCTCAGAATAGTTTGCCAACATTTATAAGCGTGCTTTATATAACGTGATGTATTAGAATTGCACTAATCCGACATAATCGTAAACGTGAGCTATGATTTGCTTGTTTAAAAAAAAAATGTTTTAGCTTAGCATAACTTTA
Source organism: Pleurodeles waltl (assembly GCF_031143425.1). Lineage (NCBI taxonomy): Eukaryota > Metazoa > Chordata > Amphibia > Caudata > Salamandridae > Pleurodeles > Pleurodeles waltl. The sequence goes on from NC_090437.1 coordinate 700,591,260, forward strand.
GTGCAGGCTCCGGCCTAGTTGCCTGGTCTCACGGTTTAGATGCTCGTATTTTTCCAATGTGCTATTAAACGTGTATTTCTGCTTGAAGCTGTACTTTTCCACTGAGATCGTTCACATGCTTATCTTAAGGTTTCGTGCCAGCCTGGCATATTTTCTCTTTACTCCAAGGTCGATTTGCAGGTGCGGACAATGGAAGCTCTGAAAGTGAGTTAATTGGTATAAAATGTTGCAACTTGCGTACCCATCTCCAAGGATAATGTATGCTTAAGTGAAAGCTTGAGAACTGTTGTTTTTGATTGGACAATTTGAAGCTAACCTATGAACCCTCCAATGGAAGACCCTACTGGATTTGAACTGTTGTCTATAAAAACCAGGTGCACGAGAAGAAGGTAGCCATTACAGCCATTACGCGCTATGATTGCCATTATAGCCATTGCGCTATTATCAGCCATTATTGGACATCCCGCCATTTTGCAGACTTCGTAGCCATTATGGCCCACTTTGCTGCGACGCCATTTTGAAAGAGACTTTGATGCTTTCTCTAATTGAGAGAAAGAGACTTTAATGATTCTGGCCCTAGAGACTTTAACTTTGATCCCTTGCATGAAGTAGTAGTCTTACCTTGCCGCCGTGAGGCAATTGCCCCGTCCACCCTTGCCCCTTTGCCCCGTCCCAGGCTGATCGAAACGGTACCCATGCTGACCGAAGAACGGTACCTGTGAGACGAAGACTTCCTTGTATGCTGATCGTAATTGGTAAATATGAAAGGAAATTGTAAAATTGCATTGTGTTTCTTTTAGGTAACCAACTGCTGATTTTGATAAGAGCCCTAGTTAAGAGTTTTTCTAAATTAATGTTGCTAAATTGTTTTTGCATGAAGTCCCACATGCCGATGCTAATTTGAGGTTAGACGAGGATTCCATAGGTCGCACGATGCAATTTGATATCTTGTTATGCTGACTAAATGTATGCAATTAGTTCGTTACAGATTATAGTTTTAGTGATTTGCATTGCTATTATCGAATGCCTTGTTATTCAAATGCTACATAGACTGCACTTGTTTCGCCGTTATGGACAGCTATTAATGTTCATATATGTTTATCATTTGGTGTTGAGACACATCTATATTGTGCTAGCTTTGTTAATATAGGGAAATAAAGTTCACTAACTTTGAATAAACAGGTGTGGTCATTCCTGGCTGAAAGGTCAGGGTTCGCCGAAATGTATTCTGGATTAATTGTTAAGTGTTATGTCGATCAAGGTATTGCTTATGTTCGTTATTGATTATTGATTTGATGCAATTGATCGATTAAGAGTACGGAGAGTCCCACTTAGTCAAAAGATTCATCGGCCTAAAGAGCGTCCGAATACAGGTAAATTGTTAGTACGGACCGCTCTATCAAATGGAAAGTACAAAAGGTCTGAGTCAACAGAATAATCAACTTGCGGCTTAGACATGCAGCACAAGAACTTCTCCTCTTAAAACTGTCTCAGATTAAATGGATATTGATTCTAGGCAGAAGGCATATACTTTACAAATGCAGATGTGACAGGAACTTGGGACACAGTGTGGTCCCGAGATACCCCGACATTTTAGATACCTGAAAACTTACCTCAATCATAATGCCCACATTTCACTGGATCAGGACCATGTTAAATCTCAATGTCATGAAACAATGTCTCCCCAGGTTAAGGCACTTCACAAAACATCAAAATCAGGAGTACTTTTGATAAAGTAAAACGGCTTACTCAATAACTGAGTTTCAAGTCAAATAAAAGTTATAGGGTTTTATTACACATTTAAAAACAGTCAATACAGAGTTAATGCCATGAAGGCTATTAATATGAATTTATACCGAAAACTACAAGATAAGAAATGATTCTAAGTCCCAAATAAGCAGCAAAATCAATAGAGTAGCTGACAGCATAGCTAGTAGGACTGGAAAGTCTTCTTCAGGCTCACTCCCAAAATCGAGGGTTTTGATATATTATTTTTATGTATGAAATTCCTTTACTGTGGTGTGAGCAAACATATAATTTCATCAATAAATAAGAACACATGAAAAATAAATATAATTTGCCCTAAGACCTAAACACTATCCTCCTACATGAATAAGTATCAGCATCCTCTATGCTATCGTTGTTTGGAGAAGCTAGATCAAAACTACATACTCAATAAACACAAAGAAGAATAACAGTAACAATGGAAATAAACCAGTACATCTCGGCTTGACTGCATCCTGCATGAGCTTCAAGGAGGGAAGTGGGCAGGGTGGGGAAGAGAACAGGAGTACCAGAGATAAATTCCATTTTAGAAAAGATGGTGTTGGTACTTTAATTGTGGCCTATTTAATGTACAGCAAGAAACCACATTTCTACACATCATTTAAACTATATTCCAAAAGCAATAGTATCATATTAGTTTATACCTATGTAATCGCATATGAAAATGCATTCTGCACATTGTTAATGATGCACAAAAACAAAAGCCCACAAAAATCTTCTACAACAGTAATCATATCTAACTTCAAGGGACCAGTGGGCTACTACCCCCAACTACATAGAGAAATGGTGAAAGGGGATTGTGTATGCTTGTGCTCCCAGACCCAAGAACACCGCTGGCATGGCTTACAAAATAACAGACCACCATCTTTAGGTTCTCGCACATGTCAAATCCACTGAACTATACCATTCGTCAGAATAGACACCTTTCTCACCCTCTCCCCCAAAAACACAGACAACACACGTGTACAGGAAGGATCCATGAATGTCCCAGACATATTGTGGAAACCGCACATCCTTTATATAGAGGGAGCCTGTAGGCTGTCCCACCATAGAATAACAGCACATAGGCCTGCTACCACAGCCAGTCTATTTTGCCTTTGGTAGCAGGAAAGCTAGTCACTATAGACTATAGTGGTGCACTTTTGGCTCAGCCTCTTTATCTGAACCTCAACCTGATGTCTGACACACAAGATTGTAGAACTCACTGAGAGGAAACATGCACATAGAAGTCTGAAAATTCACAATGGCAGGTCAACAGGGCCTACCAGTGTTAAGCATTCAACTTTCCTCCCCACCCACAGGGATGCCACAGATCCATGTGGCAGGATTTGAACAAATTAGACCAGTATCTCTTACACTCTGTCCAGAGGGACTTTTCTTGTCTTTTTTTCTCCCACGATTCATCCATTACTCATATCAATTGGTGGCTCTGCTGTCCCCGCTTGTATGTCACCCCTCACAAGCTCCTTGAAGTCGCTCCCTTGCTTGATAATATTTGGTAAAAAGGAAACCAGGTGATTATTTTATGCACCCTGCAAATCCCCAAAGAGTGAGTAGGTGAAGATTTCAGAAACCTTACGATGATAGACTAATTGATGCAGCAATCATTTCTACTTTAGATATAGGAACTTTGACCCAGGACCTCAAGAGTGACAGTAGGCCACCTCTTAACTACTCACTACCCAGACATTGAGGCCATTGTCTAGCAGGTCATCTGGGAATTCTTTCAGAAGGGTATTCTCTTTGTCAGATATGACTTGAGGTATGAAACGATTTACACAATGCTAATTATGCACTCCACTGCTTTTCTTGTGAGACTGTGATTTGTCACTGGAGATTACAATGCTGTATTTACTGGCTACATGCTAATGGGGTCCTAGATAATATTTATGAGTCCATTTTTGTGGTGGCTGGGGAGGCTTCGCTTAATTTACCTAAGCTACCTAGTGCTTGACCAATGTCATGGTATCCATATCAGAGGAGCAAATGCCCAAAGCCTATGTGCCTCTGCTCACTTATATTTCCATAGAGGTATCCAGCAGGAACATTGTGAAATGGAGTGCTGCCATTTAGAAAATGAAGCAAAGATGTGATAACCTATAGGTTAAACAGTTGTATGTCACTCAAAATGCTGGAAAATAAAGTTATTATCAAAGTCCTATTTTCTACACAGGATACCCAGATGTATTTGTTAGTGAGATCTAAGCTGGGTAGTCCCCTTGAAGTCTAACATCCAAAACATATGTCAGCTATTAAAAGTAGTGATGGTCCAGGTCTGAGATTATTCCTTGTGGTTGCCATTTTGTATGGTGAATAAATGTTTTGGTCTTCACTTTCTCTCATTGATACATCACTTGTAAGTGTCTTTCTGCAATGGTACACACTAATGGTGAACTTTCAGATTATTTCCTCTTGCCTTAAGGCAGAGAACTGGTCCATCTCTTGCTACTTTTCACCCATACCGTGACCAACATACTTAGGTTTTGAAATTAAGGCATTTCTGTAAGTGGTGTCATAATATACGGCACATCTTATAGCATGCCTCTATGAATTAAAGTCTCAAATTCTCCATTCTTAAAGATTTTGACATATTTGGGAGTTGCTGTTGTTTCAGGCTAAAGCACTCTGGGATTCACACGGAAAACAATTAAACTCTAGTTTATTCAAACATACCACAAATCTTGAAAGAAATATGTGATCTGTTGAATTGGAGTTGGGGGTCCTTGCATTTCCTAGAAATGCCAAGCTATGGCAACTAGAAGATCAGAAAGAAAAATCATTGAAAACACTAAAGGCCAGATGTACTAACATATTTTGTGGTCTCAAAGACTCCGATTTGCAAAAACCTAGTGTTTGTGACTGCAAGACAGGTTTTCTTAATGAACAAAACTGAATTTAGGAGTCTGTAAACATTTAGAGATGCCTAAAATGTGATTCCGAATGATTACTTGTGAGGTTCTGCCCATCAAATCTACCCAGATTTTTCGCTTATTGATCACCTGTTTTTTGGCCTTTTGACTGTGGATGAGCCCTACCACTCACGGTTAATGGACTGTGCATGTTTATAGCCATAAGGCTGCTGCAACGCAGCAAGGGTAAGAGCCAAGTGTAAGGACGGTGCGTATGAGACTCTTTTGTGTGTAGCCTGGTAACTGCGCACAAATAGCCTGGTGCCAAGGGGACTCTGCAGGGTTGGATATTGTCCTGGGGCAGGCCTCATAATGTTAATATACACCTATAGGGAAAGACAGTGTGGTTTACTGTCTTGCCTCCAGTGACACTCCATTATACACCTATGGGAAAGACTGCCTTAGAGAGCAGCTTTTCTTCCCTTTGGCCTACAGAGACCAGTGAGGTATAAAACTGGGGTGGAATCTGTATGCCAAACCCAAATATCAAAGAAGATATCTGTACAGCATATGAGCCATCCAGAATTGTCATGTTTCTCTGCCTCAGCTCAGGATCAGAATCCAGACCTTTTGTAACTCTGCTTTGTCAAGTTAATTACATTTCTCTAAAGCTGCAGGAATAAAGTCCTCCCTGCAAAAAGGGGACAATTAACAGGGCTTCTCTCAGTTCCTGAATAAGAAAGAGGTGGATGTGAGGGATCTGCATCAATCAATCAGCTGTCACACTGTACAAGGTATGAGCCAGACCAATCCTTCTGAACAAAGGATGTCGCCCAGACCTATGGAGCCAACACGGCTGGGGGCTCTGTTTGAAGATTTGATGGGAAAGGTCCTGGCAGTGATGTTAGCGAGGGACGGAACTTAGGCCTTCAGAGCAGATGTGACTCTTGGGTGATGCCATTTTGAATTGTCCCAGCATGCTGTGCAGGAGTGTATGGGACAGAGCCAGAGAGGTGATGTGGCACCCCAGGATAAGCCAGAGGTGCCTCAGGTCTTGAACCTTCCACCTCCACTTAATACGTCTTGTGCAAGGCGGAGAGCTCTCTCTTGGTTGTGATTTTCTGCTAGACAATGGAACTGGAGGTGGCACCCATGTGCAACTGGAAGGAGGAACCCCCTGATATGTACCTGGGGTAAGAACTGTGACTACAGTTGCCCCAGAACCAGAGGTGCTCTCCCCAAGACCAAGAAAGCTGGTACCCTTGGACCACATAAGGATTAGTTGGGAGAAAGACTGGACTTCTGCGCCAATAAGGAGAGAAGCTCCAGAGGAGAAAAAGGAGAAAGGATGGCACAGAGAGATAGTGGAACCAGCTCCCTGCAAAGTTCACCACTTTAGAGGACTGAGGAAAGGGCTCCATGTGGCTAGGGCTTGCCACCAGGAGCAGACCGTGCCCAAATGTGTGCAGATCAGCTCAATGGGGCCCGAGATAACACCTGGAGAAGAATTTGTCCTTTGACCCCCAGTGCGATCCCGAAGTGCGTGGAGCTCCACTATCAAGCTATTCCTATACCCCGGGGTGGGCCAGGGCCCAGGGGCCACCAAAAGGAGACCCTTCATTTTTGCATACCAAAAAGCAGTACGCATGGGGCCCCCATCCTAATAACAAGAGGGTCCGGGGACCCAAACACCTAGGCCGGTTTAGAGATTAGGGGGCTCTGAACCCTAACTCTGGGCCTGAGGCAGCAAGGAGGAGGAATGGGAAATGCAGCAGCACTCTCCCCATTTGTGGTGAGCTTGCCCCACCCCCCATTCCCATATCTGTGAGGAGCAGGGGGCCACTACCAAATCCAGAAGAAGTGTAGCTCATGTGGGGAGCAGGTGGGGCATCCAGGGGTGGGCTCCCTGTGCTGCCCTCAATGTCTGGAGGCATGGGAGTGTCTGGGTGGGACTGTGCACCCCAAATGAAAAGAAAAAGCCATGTGAAGCCACGGGGCAAGAGCAACAAAAGGAAAAAGAAAGTCAGCAGCTCTCCCTGGCACAGAGAGCTGCTCATTAAGTAATCGCACTCTCCAAGGGAGCTCCCCATTATGCCCTATGGGGTTGAAACAAACAAAGCCTTTTTCAACTGCATGTGGTGTCCCCAGGATAACAGGGCCACCACCAATAACATAAAGGAAAGCACAGGAGAGATGCAGAAGCACCTCAGCTCCCCAAGAGAGACCCTTAGGAATCCATTGAAAGTGCAGACCCAAAGTTTGGTGGGTCAAGTAAAGAAGGACTAGCCTAGGATTATGTCAGCTCTACAGCTCGGACTACAGTGCTTCCTAGAGCCTTGGTTTATGGTTGTAGTTATTGTGGCATGAAGATGTCTAAAGAAAGGTGCTTGTTGTACAGTGCCCTTCAGGGGCTAATTCTCTGGTTACATGATGTGTGATCAAGATGTGATGCCTTCTAGGGGCTGTTATTATTGAATATTGCATTTACTCTCAAAATGATGATGTTTTGATATGCAGTTTGTTTATCTGGAACCTTTGACCAAGTCAATAGACTTTCCTGATGTGTTTATATGACCCTTTAGGGAGTCAGAGGTGATTACACAATATAATTGAAGGTATTTCCACCAGCCTTATCTATATTTATGAATTACTGCGTAATATTTAGTAATGTGTGTATGTGTGTGTGTGTGTGTGTGACAACTGTACTGTTACTTTTTCTAAAGAAGAAGCACAGAATTGATAAATATTTATTAAGTCTAATTACTGGGGGCCAGTGATTGGCAATACTAGCCCACACCATCTCTCTGGAGTAGGCCTTGGACTGCTCTGCTCTGCTACCCTCAGAGAGTCAAGTGATACAATGAGGTGTTTGGTTCCCAGTGGGGGCAAATGTGGACACATTACTTGTGCAGGCCAAATAACTAATGGCCTGTTTCCTTACATTACTGAACTGCAGTTCCACATTGCAATTCGGAAACATGTGCATCAATGATTTGCAAACAGATTTCTAGTCTCAAATCACTAGAAAGTTCCTGAGTCACAAGTTGAGGGAGTAACCTGTTTACAAAGGGGAAAGGGCTCCCTTTTGACCACTTCTGCATTACGAATTGAGGTAACACTTTCAAGAAGAATAGGCAGCTGTCCAGACCACTGCCACATCTCACTGAAACTTTTGAAAAAATAAAACTTTTTTAGGCCACCCCATTTCTTAGTAATCTGTCTACTTTAAAAAAAAGTTTTCTTTATTTGAAAGCAATCACAGGCATGGTGATATGCTGACCAGTGTAGGCCACCATCCCTAATATGTGCGACATACCTAATGAATATTTATTAGATGGTTAAATAAAGGTCACAAAAATACTTGTTGCAAACTATAACCAGGTTCTGTACAAGTATTATGACACATCTGGCTTTACATGCATGATATAAAATTTGACAGATATGGTATGGCCACCAAAGGGCAGAGAATGTCCAGTTAACCCTATTTAGACTGTAAGTAAGTTCTGAACTCTCTAAGTATCATGGACAGTACTTCTGTGTTTAATAGCAGATCTCCTGCATTTGCCAAACTCTAAATCACTTGGAGCAACGTAGATTTTGACGCCACCCCTGACATCAGAATCATGATATGTATTCATAACTTTACAATAATATGTGTCTAACATTTAACTAATATAAATTGGTGCACTTGATGTTAATAATGAAGTGCATTCACTATAGTGCTAGGAAAAATGTATTCAGTGTGTGTTAACTTTATTAATTGAAATGTAACCAATTAATGTTTTTTATAACCATCCTCATGTTATTTGAATGGATTTGTACTAGAAACAATTACAATTTATGTAAGGTGTGCATTAATTTTCACTGTCTAAAGTTCAGAAATATGGTTCTTGACCATATTTGCCTTTCTGTACTGACAAATGATTTCATTAAAATTTACTGTAACATTAAGTTTTGTTTGGATCTGTGATTGAATTATAAATAACTGTAGAAAAGAATACTCACACAATATAATGTGAAATTAAATGTGCACTGCTGAATAATGTTTAAAGTTGACATTACAAGGCCTGAATTTCTTTAACGTGCAAAACTGTTCTTCATTTTCTGCTATTAGTTTGGCAATAGATGGGGTATGGTTTTAGTAATAGAGAGTTTGAGAGAGAAACCTTGAAGGCAGTACATGGAAAGACCAAGAGTGAGATGACTGTCCCGTATTCATATATGTCCCAAATGATGTCCAGAGGACCAAGGACAACAGCATTCTCAAGACTGTTAAGGGAGCAAAGAGTGATGTTGCAAGTTACACCACAGGACAAGAGAATACACTGGAGGTTGTGATGGCATGACCACGAAAGGTGTAACTTGAATGGATTTCTTTTGGTATTAACTAAGGCTTTCATTAATTGGTGTTGTGGACACTTTCCCCAAGACTTTGAGATGTTCAGACCTCTGAGTTTCTGTTTCGTCCCTATGCTTCATTGAGTGTGGCTTAAGCTTACACTTTACTCTGAAAAGAAGACTCTTGGACAAACTTCTGAAATGCTAACACCTTCTTTTTAATTTTTTTCCCATTCATTTTTGCCTTACCTCTGCTCCTCGCCTTTTATTGTCATGTTTTCCTAGTTATGTTTCCTTTTTCGGAACTCCTTAGGCTTCAAGGAGATTTCACTTAATTGTCCTTAGTTCAAATTAGTTAGATGATTTTAACTTGCACTAATGTGTAAGAAGCCTGATCATCGATACTGCTTTTGATTTTCTGTATTGCGGTGAAAGTATTCTTGGTTTGTCTTATGCTAATTCATCTAAATTTCTTCAGAAGATTTGGTTACCCAGTTGCTATTCTTTACCTTTACAGTATGTTCTTGAGATTTGTTCACATTAACCTGAGTGTTAATTTGTAATAAAACCCTTTAACTTTATTTCCGATTTAAATATTCATTGTGTGGCCAGATTGGTCACACTGTAAATTGATGTTGACATATTGTTACGTAACTTTTAGTTAATCCTCTTGTAGGAAAAAAAGATTATCGACCTCATAAAAAGGGCATACAAATGCTCTATCACTCAGAATTCTAAAAACGTATTATAATCAACTGCTCATAAGGAAACAACCACTCTCCGAAATACAATGTCTGATCCAGCTATAACATTTTCTTACTTTCAGTTTGCTTTTTGTCAACACACATGTACTTACTGGAGAGGCAACAACATGAAAGGTCTGTGCTTTTCCCCTTTAAAAAGTGAAAGTGTAACAATAAGATACTTTCAGTAGAGGGCCATGCATATATTTGATTAGCAGGCTCCTCACTCTGCTTTTGCACTCAAAGCTGCTTTAAAATATTTCACATACCAAGGGGCTTATTTACAAGCTCGCTGTACCACCAGAGTGTCACTTTTTTGACGCTGCCGTGGTGCACAGTGCAGACCCGTATCTACAAGGCCATGCAAAGCCACCATGTATGGCTTTACATGGCCTTGTAGATATGGTGTAAGGCAAGGCTGTGCAAGTCATTGCATTGCCTTACACTGCTTCAGGGAGGCGTGCAATGAGCATTGCTGTGGGTGTTCCCACTCAACACCCATGGATTTTGGCACTGCCCCAGATTTACAACATAGAGTAAATCTAGGGCAGAGGCAAAAACGTATGCCTCCCCAGAGCAGGAGTAACGAGGAGAAATGTGCACATTTCTCCTCGTTTGTTCCTCTTTTCACGTGTGCTGCATTCTGCAGCGCACATAGAACAAGGAAAATGCCTCTCATGATTGTTTTTGTGCAGGAAGGTGCTCCTTCCTGCACAAAAACAATTTTGCCAATAACACAGACACTCTTGCACCATGGTGCAATGGTGCCTGCATTGGCGCTTGGGATCAATTTCTGCACCGCCACTTGCTGAAAGGACAGGAATGCGCTGTATCTTGCAGATACAGTGCATTCCTGTCCTTTCCATTTGGTGTAGGGCAGCACAGCTAAAAGACTTGTGGTGCTGCCTCACGCCAAATGTTTGTAAATAAGGCCCTCATTTTGTATAGTGGAGTTACCCATGAGAAACACATGTGTGTGTATGTGTGTACATAGAGAGAAAAAGAAAGACTGAGATAGAGGGCGAGAGAAAAAGAGAGGATCACAGAAATTATGACATTTTAATACTTTTTCTAACCATATTGCAGCAATTGATTGATTTCAGATTGCTTTGTATTAAGTTGGTCAGTTGGCTGTATGCATGTTTTATGGCAATTACATGTACAGATTTATTTTGTAAAAGGTCAATGTTACAGGTAGAAGTAGACATATTTAATACTTTTAAACAAACATATATTTCTTGAGGTGACTTCATATGTTGGTACTTTTGTAAGGTGTTGTTCTGTGATGACTTTTCAAATGATCCTGTTAAGATATGCTTGTGACAATATCATCTGACATAAATATTGTGTTCTGTATACGACATTCTGAAATAAACTTATTTAGCGCAATTGATCTCATAACCATTTTCTTTGTATTATGTTCTTCAAAGTCTGCTTCTGTTGTGTGATATCCATTTCCTCTGTCAGACTACCGCGTGGGCCCGCTTGCACTAATCTACATCAGTTTGTGAGAACTCAATCAATGTCTACTAGTTTCCTTCTGTTGTGATTGTCAGTCTTTGCGAACAAGGTGTTGTCTCACCTCTTTCAAGGCTGTATAAGGATACTGTCGTGGTCTGTGGCTATAGCTCTATTAAATAGCAGAGATCATTTGGTGAACCTACTATAAATACCAGACTGATCATTGACCTTTTTGAAATGGTCATTAGCTTGCAATTATTAAAAAGAGAGAAGGCAATTTTATATGCAAGTCGCACATTTCATGTGAATTTACCTTATCCGGCAATCCTCTTCTTAACCTCTTACTGACCTGCTTAGAGGCCCAGTTAGTTAGACTAACCAGTCAAACATGGAATATTGAATAATAGCCTTCTCTGGGAAGGTCATTCGCATAAAATGAAACCATTCACTATATGTCAATGATCCCTTAGTTGTAGATTCAGTCTGTCTTTCATACCTGCTCTTTACATGCTCTCATTCAGAATTCATTTGACCGATCATTCTGTGGGAAGTGCAGTCATTACAACTAACCACTCCTCCGTATACAAAACATTTAACCATAGAGTGATAGTGGGCATCAACCAGTTGAATATTGACAGACCTTTTTTGTAGACAAAGAACCAGAGTACCAAAGTGTTACAAAAGAGCAAGGCAGATGTAGTACACAGCCAAAGCCTCTGTGCTGTTGCACACAATAGCTCACTAGTTTAAATTGTCATGTTTGAAAATATAATATACTTTGAAAAATGTTAACGTTTGTGGGATACACTGTCCCCTGTTAGTGAATATCATTTTGCCCCATTGAAATGCACAGCACAGTCCTAGTTATCTGAAAATAATGAACAGAAATATATAAGAACAATTCTGAAGTGTATTGTGTTGAAAATGTATTCATTTTGAACAGAAAATAATTCAATATAATTCAATATAAAATGCAGGAGAACAGCAGTCGTAATGCTATGTCATTGATTTAGTGCAAAATAGCAATTAAAATAGTAACAAACCTGGTCAGTCTTGGTTTCAAGTTATTTAATTTCCAAATCTTCTTCATGAAAAATGCTTGAGACTAGGACCGCAGAACAGCTACTTCAAAACTGCTATGATATGCTGATGTACATCAATTTAGTTTCACCAGCCCCAGGATGCGCCTGAGGGTCTGTTACTTCATGTACCATCATAGATGTACTTGCATAGCCCACATTGGAGTTCTAATTCCACATGCTTTGTACTTAATTTACACAAAATTATACCTGTGATTTCTCTTTGGAATTTTTCTATAATGCTCAATAACATATTTTCTTGCAATCTGTTTTTTTGTGCATTGATCACTGTGCATGTTTATGTACCTTTGGAAAATATTTGTGATATGAAAGAATTCCAGTTGCATGTCCTTTCTTGTCTGGCTCAAGAAGCAGTACAAATAGCAGAGTGTTGTTCTTAGTTTCTGATAAGGGTCATTCTTTTTCTGAGGTATACTTATTGACGTTTTCACACATATATGAACATATTAATCAACAGCACCTGAGCAACCAAGACCATCATCTCATACAGTTCAATTATATTAAATTAGCAGTTACTTAGTGAGCAACTCTCTCCCAACAAATATACATTGTGTGCTCCACCCACGACCTCAATCAATTTAACAGTTCCCAATAGTTTGATGGTAACAATTCAAAGGGGTCTGCTATTGGGAGGATCCATAATTTTAGTCAGGTTCCTAAGTCCTCCATTACTTTTATGTCTCTCCAGGTCAGCTTCACCTAATACTCATCCGCAAATGCTCCCTCCATTACGTCTGATAAGGCCCTGGCTGGCACCAAATGTATGGCAATCTGTCTCACCAGTACCATACTGAGAACCATCATTCAGTAAACAGCTTGATTTCAGCTTCCAGTTGCAGCCTCACTAGGTCTAATACAGATATCGCCACCTTCTCTCAGAAGTCCACAATCAGCCCAGGTCATGTGCAGGAAATGAGCAGAGGGTAGCCAATATCGTCCACATGCAGTGGGTCTGTCAGGATAACTTTTAATCAATTTATTTGGTGTCATGTATGTTCTGTGCCTGTAATAAAAACTGTATCAGCTTCAGGGGCAGCTCCTCCGCAATGGCAGAGGAGCATCGCCCCCCTGGCTAAGAGCCAGCGAATAAAAAAGAAAACAATAGTTTACTATAATTTTATTTTTCAACATGCTGACTCAGCATCAGTGCTGGGAGGGACGGAGCAGGCCATGGGAGGGTGAGAGGGGCAGGGGAGTGAAATGCACTAAGTGCGCATGTGTGTTTGGCCGACTGTCTTAGATTGGCCAAACACACATGCAACCTTAAGTTTCTCCAACCAGGCTTTTTTAAACAGCCAGGCTGTAAAAACTGCACAAACCCTAGTGCGCAGCCTGAGCAACAGTCAAAGAGGTGGCAAGAGGCGACGGAAACAGCAGACACAGCGGAAGGTAAGTGTTCTTTAATTTATTTTTTGTTTCCCTTTGTCTCTGTCATCCCCCCCTTGGTGGCTACCGCTGATCAGCTTAACCTTCGCATTAGGGAACACCTGCTTGGCCTGTTCACATTTTCTTTTCCACTTTCTAGTAGTTAACTCATCTGGGCAGTGGGTCAGCACTCCGTCGTCTTAAACTTGGCCTGTCTCATCACCCTTTTCAGTTACTAAAGCTACATATAAGTGTGTTATTAAATGCTTGTAATCTTCCAGTTCAAGTATCTGCTGCGGGACAGCATGTTCTGGTAGTTTGTCTGGAAATGTGGTTCAAATCAGCCCAGGTCGTGTGCAGGAAATGAGCAGAGGGTAGCAAATATCGTCTGCATGCACTGGGTCTGTCAGGATAACTTTTAATCAATTTATTTGTTGTCATGTACGTTCTGTGGCTGTAACAAAAACTTTATCAGCTTCATGGGCGGCTCCACGCAATGGCACTCAAGCAGTATGAGCCAGCCTATCATTATATCTAAGCTGTTGCGGTCTTACTCCAAACTACTCCTATGTGTGTGTGGATGAGAGTAACCTATATTTGAGGTATGACTCTCTCACATGTTCGTATTGCCCTCCCACCATCTAGCATAGGACATATTTTTCTTCATAATATAAAATGGTTTCACTATCCATAACAGCATGCTCTCCACAAAAGGGGATCCACAGGGACTCCCTTTCCCATTGTAAACACTTCCGGTACAGTATAGGAGTCATGTGTGATTGCTGAAAGTGATTTCTCCCAGGTAGGGCGTTCAGCTAACCAGCTCCCCACATGCTGAAGCAGAATGCCAAAATACTATAAAAACAGGTTCTGTGGCCCCATTCTCCCTTCCAGGATTGGGAGCTTCTTTTAGCAGCCCACACCAACATACACAACAATTTGTCTAGTTGGGCAAACGTAGTGCTCAGGATCAAACGCATCATATTTTGCAACAAATACAGGCAGCACAGCTGGAACACCATCTTGGCCAGAAATATGCACCCCATTATAGAGAGTGGCAATGTCTTCCAAATATCAACAGAGCAGTTCAAGCCCTCCATTAATCTTCTCACATTTAGATCACACTGAGCTATGGGCAACTTGTCACACAAATCCCCTTTTTCCATTGTAATCCCAATACCTGGGGAGGGACTCGTAAGCTCTCCTCAGCCTGCACTATGGGAACAAGTTAGATTTAGCCCTAATTATATGCAGCTCTGAAGTTGCGGCAAATCCTCTCACTGACTCTCACAAATACAGCAAGATATCGCCTGGATACATTAACACCACGTGGGACATGTCCACAAGTCTGATAATCCACAGCCTGAGCTCCAACACACTGGTCAACTGCTCTAATGTAAGCGAGAAGAGCACTGGGAATAAGGGCACCATGTTTGTTGCCTCTGCCCAGCTTCCAAAAGTCAGAAGCAATACCTACTCTCTGATTAGGGTCATTTGCAGCCTCCAAGTGTTGTGTCTGATATAGGTAGATTTAATGCCGCAGTTAACATTCACCAACTCAGCATTTTATTGGTGATTGACCTTTACATTGCTTTTCTTTGAAATAGTGCTATATACCAGCTTCTGGTGGCTAGCTTGCAATGGATACTAACCTAGCTCACGTCACTGCATCCTAGAAACACTTACCCAGCATACTGATGTACTCTCTAGGGACATTAAAGCACCACATTTCATACCACCCTACTGATTTTCACTAACTTTACTGCATCCCCAGACGTCATTCATCACACTCTATGGCATCCTGGAACTACTAATTAGACATGCTGCATTGCACCCAAAGGGCACTCATGCACCACACAGTACTGACTGGCGGGTGACTAACCTATCATAATGCACCTTATATGCACTTACACAACACACTGCCAAGCCTGTGTAGATCTCAAAATATGGGGAGTGGCTCTGTGCCAGGCAGATAAAGGAAGAACCTCCCACCGACCTCAAAGTGAGAGGAGGTTCTTAGTTAAATCTGCAGTGGCTGCATTACACCTTTATAAATGAAGAGGAGCCACACATATAGGTTTTGTGGTGTATTTGTAATTGAAAATTGTATTGATATAGCACTTAGTACCCCTGATGAAGCACTGAAGAGGTTTGCGGTGAGTATGAGGCCTCTCGGGAACCCAAGGTTAAAGTTAAAAAGGCAGTAGATTAGTAGAAAATGACTTTTGTTTCATTATTTTATTTTTGTTTCCCTGTGGTTTCGTTGTGGTGTGTTAAGTTGGTGCTCATTGAGGTCTCATGCATTTACTGTATTGTTTTGAAGGGATAGATTAGTTGAAATGGATTAGTAAAGGAAACACTTGAGCTGGTGGTGGACACAGGTGCCTTTTTTATGGATTGGATAAAAGTTTAGAAAGGGTGTTTGGGCATAGAATTCTGAGAGGTTTGGGATGAGTCAGAGAGTAGAGGTAACGGCAGAGGTTTAAAGGGTTTCTTTTACTATTTATTTCATCCCCCATTAATTGAAAAGTAATATATAAATGTATAGAGAAATGCACACACATATAAATATATAGTATTATGTGTACATTTATGCAATTGTATGTATGAAGCACAAATCCCACTTTATTAACACCTATCTGTACGCACATGTATTAAATGCTCAAACATTCACATGTGTGTTGTGCATACATAAGTATATATATGTTTGTATCTAAATACATTTTTAAACACTTAAACGTATCTTTCCCATAATCTTATATACATACTGTGACATTTATGTTTTATCATAGAATAAAACACAAACCCATAAGCACACAGTCATCTACTTATATGTTGTCTATATACTATGTCATCCATGTATATTTTAAGCCTAAACATATAATTTTTGAAATATTGTTTACAAGTCTCTCACTGTCATCAGCTGCTTCACTAAAGCTTCTGCTTGATACACAGAGACAGCATGGGAGAATCAGTCTCTACCAACACCACTTTGTGGCATTGTCTTGCTGCACTCAGAAGAAGATGGGATACAAGTTTTGTCTCCTCTGCTGGAAAACAGTACAGCCTGGTTTTCCTTATGATAGCATTCCTCTGTATTTTTAAAGATAAGAAATAGTATTAGTTTGCCAACTAACTATATTCAATAGTTCATAACCCACTCTGATGTGACTACCACAAGTTGAACCTCTATGAAAGGTTGAGCTGCATCCATTGGATCCATTCATTTAATGTTGTTTACTTCTTGCCATGCCCTATCCAAACATGCCCCTTTTATTTATGCAACTTTGGTATCATAGAGCTAAACCTTTCTTAAACTAGACTTAAAAAATAGGTGTCAGAGTTACTGGTAGTAGTAAAGAAATAGGTTCAAAGAGAGAGTGAGACATGGGAATGGGATACAAGAGGGACGGTGACAAGATAGAATGAGAAGTAAGCTCAATTGTGAGAATGAAAGAAAGGAGTGGATGATAGTTCTTGAAAAGATGGGTGAAAGAAGGCAACAGGTAGAGAGTGAAAAAGGTACAAAAGGCAGGGGAGCAAATGATAAATAGAAAGGACTGAGACTTTATTAATTTGGGGCAGGAGTGTCCTCTAGACCTCTTTACTTCTACTTTGTTTTGCATACAAATTTCCCACTTTATTTAACATGTTATATAACCTGGTTTGTCAACACAAGACCAGCCAAACTAACCCTTGAGATCACTTTCAAAACAATGGTACAAGAAGAAGCTGATTTACATAAGTTCTTCATTTCTGTACAGGCAGACAGCAGCCACCCATCAGACTTCCTCTTATTTTTCTGTTTTGATCTCTCCCAAACGTAGTTGCATAATGGTGAGATGGTGGTAGAGTGCCATTTTTTATTTGATAAACTATTAACCATTTGCAACAACCCATTATCCAATCTACACAGAATTCCCACAGTCCAGGTATTCTCCTATTAGATCAGTTACTGGTATTTCTTGCAAACTATTCCAGAAGCTTTTTTTCAGAACAGTAGGATCCTAGCTCCAGTGTTCAGCGCTTCTTTGCTTCTTCAGTGGCATTGCCTATAGAAATCAGGATCCATCTCTGACTGTTCTAGAAACAGGTTTCCCCTAACTGAGAGCACAGACTGCTATATGGAGCGATCCCTCACACAAATTCTCCCTCCACAGTAGCCCCCATTTTGACATAACCATGTCAGAAGTCAGAACTTAGCTTTGGCCCTGTGTGTTCCCACTGTCCTGTTCACTGTCAAATTCCAATGCCATGCTGCTAATATTTATGTTTGTCAGCTTTGTTGCTGGTCGTTTTCACTCTGTTGTTCTCTTGCAAGAAGACTTTCAAGCCTCACCAACCTTATAGCCCTTTTGTCTTTGTTTATACCGGTTGATAAATCCCTCTTCCTGCCCTTCCAGCCTATAACTAGGGTTTAGGAATTTTAAAAACCGGTATAGCCCTCGACCGTGAGTTATAAGGCTATACTAGGACGTTGGAATGTTCAGAGCTCTGCCTTTTATTTAATAAATCATTCATCAATTTGTAACAACCTGTTGAAACCATTGAGCTCCATTTAAGTCATAAGGGCTGGCACAGTCCTGCTTCTACATTTAATGTTTGTCTTTCTGTTCCTCCCATTTTTTTAATGTCTAACATTCTACCTCCAGTGGCGGAGTGTTCTAATAGCCTTATTCACCAATGGCTGGAAAAGGCTCTAACCCTCAAGTTAGATCAATGCCTGTGGCTTGGACTTTATAGATCAGGGCCATGACCTTTAACAACCTTTATTACCTTGGGTAGTGGCTATAATGCTGAATTATTTAAGTATGTTAACACGTTCATAAAATAAAAAGTATTAAACAAAATGGTTCACTTCTAGCCGTTTCTCACACTCACATTTTTCTGATCTGCTGCAAAGTCCTGACCTCTTGACTTTGTCAATGTATGTTTGAGATTGTGTGTGTGTTATTTTATATTTAAGCATTTTAATTCTGACTTGTTTGGCCAAATCAAATGGATGTTTCAGAGGGTGTTCCATGCCATTTCCTTAATCCTTACCAAACCAACTCACCAGCCACACCACCAATACGTTACATTTTAGCACTAAACCAGCCGTTTCTGGTGGGCATCACCGCAAAAAATGCCTAACGCTATGTTGTACAAATTAGTCCCTAAAGAGCCCATTCCAATTTTTATTCAGAACATCAGTGGTTATTCTAAAAATCTGTCATGGATTGAGCCCTTCTGAACCCACACTGGACATCCTGTCACAGTGGGTTGGCTCTCTCATATAGATAACTTATTGTAGACTTGGGGCCAGATGTATCATTTATCTGAATAGCGATTACTTCTTTGCCATTTTCTACAAATCGCAATTAGGTAATCACTATTTGAATGTATGAATCTCCAGGAGTTTCATTTAACGATTCCCAATGGCTTGCAAATCTACCTACCTCATTATTATTCATGAGGTAGGTCACAATTTACGACCCATTGAGAATGGCTACAATATCAGGGATGGTGGCCTTCTGGACTCAGCAGACCACCATGTCTGTGATTGCTTTTAAATAAAGCAATCTTTTTTTCTTTTAATGCAGCCCATTTTCCTTAAAGAAAAACGGGGTGTGTTTAACAAAGAAAAATGAAAACTTTTCTTTTAATTTTTTTAAGAGTGGGCAGTGGTCCATGGGACCACTGCCTGCTCTTAGAAAATGTTCTTGCATGCTTTCACAAAGGAAAAGGAGTGACCTTATAAATAAAAAAGCCTGCGAGCATTTTTAAGTAGAGAGTGGAGGAGAGGAAGGGTGGCAGGTGTATAGTGTCATAGCCTCGAGAAACAGCCGAAAGGATGAGGGGAGGAGGGGCATTCTTTATGTCTGCTCGTAAAAGCTGCAAGAATTTTACTGCCTCCTTCCAATGATACGAAACATATATTTTTACACGAGCATTCCAATCTTGGCATATATTTTTATTAGTTCAATAGACACTGTTGAGAATTACAGCGCTGGATCCGTTCTCTGGTCACATGCAGCCTCAGTGCCACCAGCCAGCCTATGCCCGGTTTAGCTAATTATAAAACTCATTGTTCCAGTGCTAAACTGAGCGGACATTATTCAGCCTTTATTCTCTGTGCTTGCTGAGCAAAATAAATACATTTTGACTAACAACACTGCATCCATATTAAACTCTTTCGGCTGACTTTTTAAAATTAACTTGTATTTTCTTGTGTATTTTGTAGAAGCTGTGGCAATAAGAAATTGGAACAACTTTGTTCAAGCGTGTGTTCGAAATTATTAAATGGCGCATAACGCTCCATTGAAAGTCTTTCTGTTTTTAAACATACAGTTTAGGGTTACCCACACGTGCACAAAACGGGATCTGCTGATGGAAATTCCAGATCTCCATTCACAGAACGAGGGTTAGCTGAAATTTCCACTCCTTTCTATGTGCAGTCAGTTTCCCAAATTGTTTGTTGGAGTAAATTTTGGAGTAAATTCCAGAAGAGAAGGGGTATATTCCTTACAAACTTGTCATCAAAACGTCTGTGAACATACACAAATCCATAAATTGGTCATGTCATTTTTCTTCTCTGGGAATTTGCTTGTGAGAAGATTATATGTGAGTACCTTTCGAGGGACTGTTCATGTTCTTGGAGAGTTTGGCATCAGGCTTAAAGGTTAACTGGGGCAAATCATGCTTATTTCCTCTCGGGAACCTCGTATTTTGGCCAAACCCTGCAGCAGGGACACCATGTTAAAAAAAATAGAGGTTGAGGTCTACCACAATGGTCCAGATGTCAAATCAGTAAATATCACAAGAGACCTTTCGAGACTGCACCACACTATGTCATTCTAGAACCTGCTCCTAATGTCTGTAAATGGCAGAGTGGCTCTTTCCAAAATTAGATTATTACCATGGATACTGTAGCTTTCCACTAACCTGCCTTCTACCAAGAACCATATTTAGGGACTTCAATTCTTTAGTAAAAGACTTAAAATGGGGCACTGGCATTCAATTAATCTCCCACAGTTAGAGGAGGGGGTGGTGGTAACTCATTAGGAACTGTGCTTCCTGGTGGCTCAGTTGAAGTGTATAGCTAAGGGGCTAGTGGCATGGAAATCATACAAAGCTCATTCACTAGCAATCAGTGTGAGCCTATTGGCACCATCAGAGTCATTAATGGGAAAGACATTCCAACCCTCAATGGTTCCTAAACTGAAGTGTACAGCAAGATATTGCTGTGAAGGAGCCTCTCCGAAATGGAGTTGCAATGCACATATGCAGCTAATACACCTTAATGGAGCATTCCTGAATACACCTTAATGGAGCATCCCTGGTTTATGAGGAATAGAAGTGCAGATCAGGAGGGCAAGTATACTGCACACAGTGAACCTATCTGCAGGGCCACTGGAACTATGCGGTTTTGAAGGCACAGCATTTTAGCTTAGTTATGGATTTACCATACTTGCCACAAAGTTCATCAATTGCTGCATAATTTGCAGATTTTAACATAAAAATTGTTTCAAGCTCAAACAGATCAAAAGTTACTAAAATCACAGTGATGTATTGCCCCCCAGGAGAAGGACCTTCATGAAGTCTGACTAGTACCTTTGTGTAACCTAAAAATCAGAGAGTCCCCCTTGGTTAGCTGAGACATAGAGATGAGCAAAGGCAAAACAACAATGCCCATGGCTCAGCAAAGGAAAAGGGCAAAGAACTCCTAAGCAACCCTGAGTTGAACAAAATCAAGTCAAATGATAAACTACTGTCAAGCTGCTCACCAAGAGGGCTTGTCCGCAGAGACGATACTGGACCCTACTCTTTCCCAACACAGCGCCTGACCAAGGAATGATAACCTCAGATAAGGCGCTGTCCTAGGAGAGACGGGGGTCGGCATAAAATAATAAAAGCAACAAAGACTCGTGCCCTCTGAGTGGTGTCCAGCTTGCTATCCTGCTTGGGAATGCCCCAAGTGTCTTTTTCTTTCGGGGTGTGCAGGAGAGTCAACTAAAAGGAAGGAACACATCCCCTATATTAGCATTGGCATGCATTAAAATAGTTAGTTCAAATAACATTTGAGCAATGGATTTACACACACTCAGAGATGCGTATAACAACACAAAAAATATACACTCATTAGTTCTTGTGGGATAGAAATACCCACTCCTTTCGTGAGCTTCGGATAACAGTTCACAGTTTTTCCCCTGGCAGCATATTACGTGATATGCTTTTGTTATGTTATTATTCTTCCTGTTCTTATTTTAGAATTCTCTTTTTCCCTTGAAAAGTTCGCAAATAGTCTCTTGAACTTCCAGCAGAGAGAGCCGGGATTATTCACAAGCCTTGAAGTTTTTATTTCTTTGTAGAATTGTTGTGGACGAGAAACAAAGATTAGCACAGTAACCTTGATTTCTCTTTTTTTGCTTGTCCTTCCTTTCATTGCAGGTTACGCCCTCACATATCGGAATGATCAACTGGCTGATTCCTGGACGGCAACAACTGCAAAGAGGATTCACCACTGTCGCTCACAGGTAGGTTTTTATATAATGCGGGGATCGGAGAAGTCCGATGAATTGTTCAGAGATGACTGCGGGCACAGATTTCACCGGGTAAGGCTAGGAAGCTTGGACCAGGGAGAAGAAGTTGCGATGAACCAGGAGAGTGGAGGGAGGATAGGGGTTCTTTTTCGGGAACTAAAGCTAATCGCCCAAATGGGGTCTGACCGAGTATTTATAGGTAGATAGTGTCTTCTAGAAGGGCATGTGAATCACTCTGGTAAGTCTCTGACTGGAAAGTCCTTTATTGGTGGTACATGAATCACTCTGGACGCTACCTGACTGGGAAGTCCCTGTCTGCATGCACATGGATAATAATTACAATAACAGAAAAAAGTCATCATTGAAGCAAGACTTGTCAAACATGTGGAACAAAAACATGAGGCTTTTTAGTCAAACCTAGGGATAATTACAAGCACATGGAAGGGATAATTACAAACACATGGAATATTGCAAACGCAAAGATAATTTAAAGATTTGGTGTAGGCAACAGTGAAACCAAACGTAAAGCAAATACTTAACCTAAGATGTGTGAGGTTGAGTGTGAACATGATTTATAAAGTGATGAGTTGCAGAACATAAGATACATGCTTGGATGTGGGAATTAGTGAGCGTAACAGTTCTCCCCCGCTAAGGGTGGCCCACAGTGTGAGGTTTATAGAGATTTCTTGCATGGAAGAGTAGTACCAATCGCGGGGCATGGACATTCCCAGCAGGTTCCCATAATCGATAATCTGGGCCGTAGCCCTTCCAATCAATTAAATAGAACAAACAACCATTTATTCCCTTTGAGTCTATGATCCTCTGTACTTTGAATTCTAAATGACCATCTATCTTTAATGGAAGAGGAGGTGGTAAGGGTCGGGTTTGGGCATTGTAAGGGCAGTGCAGGGAGCCATGAAATACTGGGTGACCCGGCATGTCATCTGGTAACTGCAACTTCACAGAGACTGGGTTGATTATTTGTGTAATTGTATAGGGTCTTAAATATCATGGCTGCAATTTGTGTGGTCCCTGAATTCATAGGTGATTAGTGGCCAACCATACTTGTTCACCCACTTTGTAATCTGGTTGTGGTATGCAGTGTTTGTTTGCGTGTCTTGTCACACTTATCTTAGTTTGTTGAAGTTGTATGTGCATGGGTAGTTGGATTCCAGATAAGTGATTCAAAAAGGTTTGTAACGAAGAAACAGAATTTTTTATTTTGGGCACGTTCTCTGGCCCATCATGCAGTGAAAAAGAGACACCTTAGTAGCGGAGTGTTCTGCGTTATTGTATGTAAACTCCACGAAACATAGCAAATTTTCCCATTCTGATGAATAAGAGTTTAACAGACATCATAGGATTTATTCCAGCGGATGAGAGATGAGCATCAATATCCAAGGATTTATACAGGTTTTGCCAAAACTTTGATACAAATTGGGTCTCTATCTGATATAATGATGGAAGGGAGGCCATGACCCACCCACCGTAAAATGTGATTGGTCAATAGGACTGCAAGTGTTTTGGTGGTAGGGAGACCTTTTAATTGTATTAAATGGGCCATTTTAGAGAATAAATCTGCCTCAACCCATTTGGTAGTGTAACCATTAGAGTTTGGCAAATCAGTTACAAAGTCCATACTGATGGTATGCTGGGGTATGGAGGCACTGGCAAAGGGTGCAACAAAGCCGCTGGTGGAGTATGGACTGGCTTTTTTCTGGGTGTATACTGGACAGGCTTGCACGTAACTGTGCCCATCCTTGGATAGATTGGGCCAACCAAAACCATAGTTTTACAATTAGCAATAGTTTTTTTAGATGATATTGGACCCTACTCTCTTCCAACACAATGCCCGAACAAGGAATGATAACCTCAAATAAGGCGCTGTCCGAGGAGAGAAGGGGGTCGGCATAAAATAATGAAAGCAACAAAGACTTGTGCCCTCTGAGTGGTGTCCAGCTCGCTATCCTGTTCGGGAATGCCCCAAGTGTCTTTTTCTTTCGGGGTGTGCAGGAGAGTCAACTAAAAGGAATGAACACACCCACTATATTAGCATTGGCATGCATTAAAATAGTTAGTTCAAATAACATTTCAGCAATGGATTTACACACACTCAGAGATGCTTATAACAAGAAGAACATATATGCACTCATTTAGGTCTTGTGGGATAGAAATTTCCACTCCTTTGGTGCGCTTCAGATAACAGTTTACAGTTTTTTCCCCTGACAGCATATTACATCATATGCTCTTGCTATGTGACTTTTCTTCCTTTTCGTATTTTTTAATTCTCTTTTTCTCTTTAAAGAGCTCTTTTCTGGAATGCGGGGATTGGAGAAGTTCGGTGAACTGCTCAGAGATGACTGCGGGGCGCGGATTTCACTGGGCCAGGCTACGAAACTTGGACCAGGAAGAAGAGGGAGTGACGATCCAGGAGAGTGGAGGGAGGATAAGGGTTCTTTCTGGGGAAATAAAGCCAAGCACCGGACTGGGGTTTGACTGAGTATTTATAGGTAGATAGTGTTTTCTAAAAGGTCACGTGAATCACTCTGGAAAGTCCCTGACTAGAAAGTCCCTGTATTGGTGGAAGCAAGACTTGTACAAACATGTGGAACAAAAACATGAGACCTTTTAGTGAAACCTAGGGATAATTACAAGCACATGGAACATTGCAAACACAAAGATAAATTAAAGGTTTGGTAGAGGCAAAAGTAAAACCAAACTTAGTGCAAATACTTAACCTAAGGTGTGTGAGGTTGAGGAGTGTCTACATGATTTATAAAGCATTGAGTTGCATAACATAAGGTACATGCTTGGTCACTAGAATTAGTGAGCGGAACAAGCACCTTGAAGCATCAACGGGTCTCTGAAGGTCATTGACCTTGACATACATGCACATGAAACATTATTATTCCCATACTAGTGGCATTTTTTGCCTAATGCTCCCCTCGACTGTATAACAGCAATATCGCTGCCTGACTCTCCTCACCCCCCTTTCACTCTGCTGATGGACAGTTTTACCTCTGCCCATGAGGACTATTGGGAGCCTTCAGAAACATGACGTTCCCGCACCTCTACTGAGCCCCTTAGTGGAGATCTTGGAGACAGATGTAGAGGGAATAAGAACTGCACTTTCACAAATTAGGAATATTCAATGTGGTTCAACTAGAGTCAATAATGAGAGTTTGAATTCCATTTTATTAAATTATTAGTTCATCAAAGTCTTTATTAGCAAATCATTTAGTCTCAATGAAGTTACAGAACAAAGCATATAGCATGTCCCATAAAAATCAAATCTATATTCTAATCTAATTTCAGAGTAGATGAAGAACATCAGTAGATCCCATAAAGAGCTCTCATCTCAGATGTGAAAGAATATAGAGGCATTTTTATATTCTGTTTGTGCCGCATTTGCGTAATTTGTTTTTTAACGCAAATGCTGCACAAACTTAACTCCATATTTATATTTTGATGCTAGACCCGCCTAGCGTCAAAATATTGGAATTTGCACCATTTTTTGGATGTGTGAATCCCACCTTGTGTCAATGAGAAGCAAGGTAGGAGAAAAATTACGCTGTTCCCATACCGCCATATTTATCCCCCGCGCTAATGATGCACGGGTGGGAGGTGGACCCAAATAATGTTGCAAAACGTGCTTAGCGACATTATTTAACCCCTGGGTCAGACCAGGCGTTAGGGGACCTGTGGACCCATTTACATGGTCAAACACCATGGAATGGGTCCACATGTGCCCACCCTAAGCCCCAGGAACACCCCCACCCACACCAGAGGGACACAACAGGACTACAGTAAGTAGGGTAAGTATAGGTAGGTATTTCTTTAAAAAAAAGTGCCATTGGGTCCCTGATATGGGGGCCCGTGCATGGCACTGGGCGCAATGGCCATGCTCAGGGGACACTGGTCCCCTGTGCTGGCCATTGGGGTGGTGGACATGACTCCTGTCTTTTCTAAGACAGGAGTCATGTTTTTGGATGGTTGTGCGTCTGGAAATGACGCAAGGCTGGTTAACAGCATTTTTTTTTCAGCTAACCAGCCTAGCATCATTTCCTGTGGCACAACCTCGTTTT
The DNA here is from genome assembly GCF_031143425.1 of Pleurodeles waltl. Taxonomy (NCBI): domain Eukaryota; kingdom Metazoa; phylum Chordata; class Amphibia; order Caudata; family Salamandridae; genus Pleurodeles; species Pleurodeles waltl. The sequence continues at coordinate 700,617,508 of NC_090437.1, forward strand.
CCCATACCACCATTCCCACCCGGCTAGCAACTTTGTTTATGTTAGCCCAAGCTTAGCACCCGCCTGCACCATTCCTTAAATATGGCGCACGGCTGGTGCTGTATAATGGTGCAAGCCGGTTCTAAACTTTTTGATGCAAAACTGCATTAGTGCAGTTTTGCATCAAAAAGTATAAATATGCACCCTAGTTCTCCAATAGAGCATCTCATAAGATAAGAGGCTGAGAGTTTCGGTAGAATCTCTCAGCAATAAATTTAAGCACAAAAAAGGGGGTCTCGGAATGAATCCAAGACACACCAGCAAAGAGAATAAGACAGAATGTGTCAGAGTCAAAGTGCTCTCAAGGAACAGGGTCTAGCCTCTTAGAAAAAGATTCTCAAAAGCCTCTCAGCCAGCCTGCCAGACTGTCTTAGTCTCGGAACACATTTTGTACAGAGTTGATAATATAAGCTGCAAGTCTGGCATAGGTTACTATTGGTTCCAACCTATCATAAAACAATGTCTTTATGTGAACAGGATAACTTTCATCGATCTTGCAAATTTATTCATATTCTAATCACACAACAAAGTGAACTATTATCTAAAGCAGTACAAAACATCCCAGTTTCTTCCCACCTTCTGTTGTCTATCAGGTAGAAAACAAGTAAGATGTGTATGATACATATAGAGATGATCTCACTCCTGTCCGATTTTATGACAGTGACTATTGATGAAGCAGAAAATGAAGGTTTTGATTTATTAACGCTTAAACGTAGTGCTGAAATAATCATGTGTGACATTAACCGAATTAATAAAGATTGTACGGGGACAAATTGTGCCCTCAGAGTAGTTTGCCATCATTTATACGCGTGCTTTATATAACGTGGTGTATTAGAATTGCACTAATCCGACATAATCATAAATGTATGCTACGATTTGCTTGTTTGAAATGTTTTAGCTTAGCATTACTTTAGCGGAGGCTTTGGCCTAGTTGCCTGGTCTCATGGTTTAGATGCTCGTATTTTTCCACTGTGCTAATAAACGTGTATTTTTGCTTGAAGCTGTACTTTTCCACAGAAACTGTTCATATGCTTATCTTAAAGTTGGTGCCAGCCTGGCATATTTTCTCTTTAATTCAAGGTCGACTTGCAGGTGCGGACAATGGAGGCTCTGAGAGTAAGCTAATCGAGAGACAATGTTGCAAATTACGTACCCATCTCCAAGGATAATGTATGCTTAAGTAAAAGCTTGAGAACTGTCGTTTTTGATTGGTCAATTTGAAGCTAACCTATGAACCCTCCAATGGAGACCCTACAGGACTTGAACTGTTGTCTATAAAACCCAGGTGCACGAGGAGAAAGTAGCCATTACCAGCTCGATACCCGCCATTTTGCAGACTTCGTAGCTATTATGGCCCACTTTGCTGCGACGCCATTTTGAGAGACTTTGATGCTTTCTCTAATCGAGAGAAAGAGGCTTTAAATGATTCTTGCCCTAGAGACTGTAACTTTGATTTGATCCCTTTGCATGAAGTAATAGTTTTACCTTGCCGCCGTGAGGCAATTCCCCCGTCCACCCCTGCCCCTTTGTCCCGTCCCATGCTGATCGAGAAACGGTACCTATGCTGACCGAAGAACGGTACCTGTGAGACGAAGACTTCCTTGTATGCTGATCATAATTGGTAAATATGAAAGGAAATTGTAAAATTGCATTGTGTTTCTTTTAGGTAACCAACTGCTGATTTTGGTAAGAGCCCTAGCTAGGAGTTTTCTAAATTAATGTTGCTAAATTGTTTTTGCATGAAGTCCCACATGCCGATGCTAATTTGAGGTTAGATGAGGATTCCATATGTCGCACGATGCAATTTGAGATCTTGTTATGCTGACTAAATGTATGCCATTAGTTCATTACAGATTATCGTATTAGTGATTTGCATAGCCATTATCGAATGCCTTGTGATTCAAATGCTCCATAGATTACATTTGTTTCGACGTTATGGACAGCTATTAATGTTCATATATGTTTTTCATTTGGTGTTGAGAAACATCTATATCGTGCTAGCTTTGTTAATATAGGAAAATAAATTCACTAACTTTGCAATAAACTGGTGTGGTTATTCCTGACTGAAAGGTCAGGGTTCGCCGAAATGTATTCTGGATTGATTGTAAAGTGTTATGTTGTTCAAGGGGTTGCATATGTTCGTTATTGATTATTGATTTGATGCGATTGATCGATATATGAGTACAGAGAGTTCCCACTAAGTCAAAAGATTCATCGGCCTAAAGAGCGTCCAAACGTAGGTAAATTTGTTACCGCGTTCCGCTCTATCACTATTCATAAAGAAAATGTTTTAAGATTAGTCTAACATTGCAGTAATTCTTTTCATAGGTTAAATGGTCAGGAAACAAAGTTTTAACACTCTTTTCATTTACTTGTTACCGTAGAGCATTAGTGTCATGAAATGTTATACTAATGACCATGACACAGGTAAAGACTAACAAAGAGGAAGGAAAGAAGGAAATAAGAATTTGTCCTTGTCAGCTGTAATACTAAATACATCTCACTGTGCAAGCTTCAAATGTAAAGCTGCATTCAAATGCATTGTTTAACTTAGGACTACAAAACTCTTTTGTGCAGGTTAGTGATATAATGTTTTTATTCTTTAAAAGACTAACAACACTTTCCCATAACCAATGCTTCCCTCAATCATCCCTCATCATTGAAGGTGTCCTCTGTAACAATTTTCAGGTCAACACCCTGTATAAAAACCTAAGATGAGAATCCACAGAGGTGTAACAGCAACAGTTCATGTGCATGACCCATTATATTAAATGGTTCTATGGTTCATGTTGATTATGAAGTAACATTAATGATGTTATGCTCTACGGACCAAACTTGAATGGCAGTGAACCAATGTACGCATCACATAGCTCCTGGTGAAAGATGAAAATCAATGAACATAGGGGCAGATTTAAGAAAAGTTGTGCTGCACCCACTTTTCTTGCACCCCTTAGCACCCCCCTAATGCCACCATGTGTGCCTCAAATCTAAGATACTGTGCACCATTTCAGTAGTTAGGGAACTAACATCAAAATATTTGATGCTAGTTCGAAGCTTTCCAGGATTAGCATAAAAAATGTATACGCTAATCCTGCAAAGCCCATTGAGGCCCATTGTAAACAATGGTGTGCCTCCTTTAATGCCTGCTCTGAGCAGGCATTAAAAGTGGCAAAAAAATTGATGTAAAGAAATCTCTTAGATTTCTTTGAACAATTGTTTCGGCCCTCTCAACGGGGAAACGCCCTCTTTGCATACATTATGCCTGGCACAGGCATAATGTAGAGCAAAAAGTTACAAAGTGGAATAATGCATGCATTGCTCCACTTTGTAAATATGGCGCAGTGATTTTGGCCTCGTTGGGCCACATAAGTGTAAAAAAAATGACACATGTGGCGCAAGGAGGAGCTAGGGGCTCCTAAATCTTCCCCATAGTTTAATAAAAAGTATTTTTCCAGGTAAGAAGGGAACAGATGCAACTCCATTGTCATTGAAAATACGGAATAGGGATCTCTCCATGAGCAAGATTCCTTCCCTATGGGCAACAATTGAGTGAAAATAATTGCTTTTGTACATTTCTAAAGTGGAATCCATATCATGGCTATAAGTACTCCTTTAAATCTATGATTATCGTAGTTTTTCATACAGAATCTCGTGGTTTTCAGTGTGTGCCCAAAAATGGCCAGGCCCACTAAAAGCATAAGAGTAAGGGGGTTATTCTAACTTTGGAGGAGGTGTTAATCCGTCCCAAAAGTGACGGAAAAGTGACGGATTTACCACCAGCCGTATTACGAGTCCATTATATCCTATGGAACTCGTAATACGGCTGGTGGTATATCCGTCACTTTACCGTCACTTTTGGGATGGATTAACACTCCTCCAAAATTAGAATAACCCCCTAAGTCTTTAAAGGAATTTCTTACACATTATTTGTCTAACAAGTCCTAAGTGACCAGAAAGTATTGGATCATTTTAACAAGCATTAGCAATGAAAGTAGTTGTAGCTTTTGTAAATTGAAAAGTTGTTGACAAGCATGAGTTAAATACTATATGGGTAGCTGTAGATTTTTTTCTCACACATAACAGACTCTTCCACTTCTGATGCTATGTATGTGAGAGACAGACAAATTCAGACAAACCTTATCACTGTGTATACCATGGTGCTATGAGGACCAGACACAATGGTGTGCTGAGCAAGTGTTTCAAAAACAAGTAAAAGCACAGAAATATTTACTCTAGTTCTCTGTTTAACTTTCCTCACTATCAAAGCATGTGTGGAGTTAGAATAGGAAATGAACACTTCATTACAGGCAATGGCTATGTGTGTATTCAAGCATGCACTGCTGTAACCTGTCCTATAACTGACTTTGTGTTATGGATGCTTCCCACACTGCAGGCCAGGCCATATCTGAGTTGCATGTTAGTGAAGCTTAATAATCCCTCTTTCAGTATGTATGAGACTAATTGATGAGTAGGAGGTACACAGTGTAAGCAAGCATCTGATGGAAGAGGGTGAAAGAGCCCAGCTGCGAATGCAGAGGGCAGCACAGAATGCAAGGTGGAAGCACAGGGTACCACTAGGAGCATTGAGTGCAATGTTGGAGTGCAGGGTGCACACAGAGTGCAAGGAAAGGTTGTAAGGTGAAAGGGGTAACAAGGAGGGCAAGGGGAAGCACTGAGACCCGACTTTATACTTTTTAGTGCAAAACTGCAGTAATGCAGTTTTGCACCAAAAAGTATAGCACGGCTAATACCATTCCTGAGCACCAGCTGGGCACCAAATTAATGGAATGGCACAAGCTGACGCACAGCTTGGGCTAGCGTCAACTAAAATGACTCTAGCCAGGTGGGGGTGGCGTTAGGGAAGGAGGAGGTTGTGCCCCCAAAAATGACTCAAGCCTGGTTAGAGGCAAAGAAAATGCCTCTACCCAGACTAGCACCATTTCCTGGTGCACAACCACCAAAAACATGACTCCTGTCTTAGGAAACCCCAATGGCCAGCACAGGGGACAAGTATCCCCTGAGCATGGTCATTGCACCCTGTGCCATGCAGGGGGCCACTTGTTAGGGCCCCCGATGGCAATACTTACCCCACTTACCTGGGATGGGGTCCCACATCCTCTGGTGTCCCTCTGTTGTGGGTGGAGATGTTCCTGGGGCTTTAGGTATGCACCTGTGGACATATTCCATGGTGTTTGGAATGCCTGGTCTGACCCAGGCATTAAATAATGGTGCTAAGTAAGCTTAGCACCATTATTTAGCCCCTCCTCCCACCAGTGTGTCATTTTTGCATGGGTGGATAAATATGGAGCTATTGGGATAGCACCATTTTTTGGATGGGAACACCTACCTTGCATCTCATTGACGTAAGGTAGGTGCATGCATCCAAAAAAGGGTGCAAACTCCAATATTTTGACATTAGACATGTCTAGCGTCAAAATATAAATATGGAGTTAAGTTTGCACCAAATTTGCGTAAAAGAAAAATGTGCAAATTCAGCGCAAACAGAGTATAAATATGGGCCTGAGTTTCAGGGAAGAGCTGGTCCATGGGGGATCTCACAAAAGTGTAGAGTTGAATCAGTCCAATCGAGGGTAATGGATGGTAGGACCACATCAATGCCACTCAACAAGGAATGCAAAGATGAGGCAGTGCATGGTGGTGGAGCACGATTGCTCTACATAAATATTGCAACCAATACAGTAGTTGTGAATATTCTCTTAATCAAATACCGGGCCGTTACAACAAATTCAGTAGCACTACAAAGTTAGACATACTAGCAGATTATTCACATATCTTGCTCAACACCTGAGTAGCAGCTCAAACAGTTCACAGGCCTGAGGTGAAAGATTGTAGAAACAGGAAAAAGTCCAGGTAGGTGGAAGCCTTGAAGGTTGTACACACCAGGGAGCTACAGGGCTGAGGATCTGTATAGCACAGAAGAGAGATGAAGGTAAGGGACAGTTCTCAGGTCTGAAGATCCAAAACAATGAAATCTCTCATGATAAGAACCCTTTAAAAAGAAAACATCCTACTAAAATAAGCCTACATGAAGTCTAAATTTGGAAAAGGCGTAAGAAGGTATTTACAATTGGATCTAAAAAACAGTTGTTTAGTCATTATCAAATTGGCTTGATTGACGGTCTACATACTGTATATCGTGGAGCTTAGTTAAAAAAGTCAGTATTTTATGTTTGTTTCTTTTTTGTGAACAATGTAATGTTTCACTTAGTTTTATTCCAAAGAAATTATACAAATTCCATCACCTGAAAATATTGCTTTATGTCCTTTAATTACAAGGAATGCTTTTCTGTAACATGAGACACCCACGTTCTAAAATGGCCATGACCTTACTCTTGCCTGCAATCCTTTTTATATTTTTAAAAGTATGGGAATTCTCTGACAGACAAATCACCTTGCTGCGCTTCACTGCGTGACATGGAAAGGGCAGGACTAGGCTGTATTTAAGGCAATACGGAGCATTCTTGCCTTTTCCCCTGTGCTGATGCCCATTTGGTAGCCTAGCACCAACACAGGCACCTTGCACCATGGTGCAAGGGTGCCTGTGTTGGATGTAGGATTAGTTCTGTGCAGGAAGGATTCCCTTCCTGCACAAAAACAATCCTGTGAGGCAAATTCCTCTTTCTATTTGTGCAGCAGAATGCAGCACACATAGAAAGAGGAAGTAACTAGGAGCAATAAAGATATTTCTCCTTCTTACCCCTCAACTGAGGAGGCGTATCTATTTGGCACATTCCCAGATCTACCAGTACTGGTAAATCTGGGAATGTGTCAAAATCCATGGTGGATGCATGGGAAGACCCACGCAACGCCCATAGAACACCTTCCTGGGGCAGAGTAGGCAACGTAGCGACTTGAGTTGGGTTGCCTTACTCCAGATTAATGGCCCCATTCAGGGCCACGCAAAGTGGCCTTGCATGGCTCCATAAATCACATGTAAGGTTTGCGTCACACTTGCACCATGTTGCTTGGTGCAAGAGTGATGCAAACACGCTAATAAATAGGCCCCTCAATGTCTTTAAGCTTTTTAAAGATGGTCCCTCATTAATTAGCCAAGAGCCTTGTGTTCATTGACTGGCTTGATACAGCAGATGGTAGGAGTCTGCATTTTTAAGAATACCTAATATGCAGCTATGGCTTTTGGGATAAATAACACAAAAAAGTGACACAAATGACTGTGAAAAAATATCAACCACACTAGGCTAAGGAAAGCTCATGGTCTCGTCTAATAAATGTGCTTAACAGCACTAGAGAATGGAGCAAAAAAGTGATGCAGTTGAGATATTCCACACATAGGCCATCTAAGCTTGGTGCCAGATTACCCCACAGAAGCTTCTTCTAACACTTCCAACTCCAGACAGATCGAACCACCTTGAGGAAGAGTAAACACCAACACAGATCCCACTCACAGGAGGTACTGTGGTCTTCTAGCTGCCCCAGGCCTGGCCTCAGCTCACTTGGCTTTACCAACAGAAGTTGCAGGTAGGCAGGCAGTAAAACGTCAACATGTTTGTGCTCACTGTGTCAAGGGCATTCATTTCCTTCTTTTATTTAATTAACCGTTATTTCAAAGTGTATAAAAAAAAAAAACGATACAATACAATAGTACAATATATGAAATCTTAAAAGTATCACATTAACATTAGCATTAAAACCAAAGCAGTACAAAGCTGGCAACATATCAGAAGAATCTCTAATTATTACCAGCCAAAATGTTTTATAGTATATGTATTTATTAAATGGTTTTGTACAGTGGTTACAAGGCTCACGGTGACAGTGCTTCACATAGTAGTTGTATCCTAAGCCAAACAATACAGAAATACATTCACCTGGATAGGTTACAACAATGAACATGTCATGGATCTGGAGCCATTACATAATAATTATGTAAGTTTAGATGACGGTAAACACCATAATGCCGTACAGTAAGTTACCAAGTCACATATCTGGTATGCACCAACCATGCCTTATATATGTAGATAGATGCTCAATCAAACCACTATAAATTGGACAGATGATTACAAAGCCTTTATGCAAACGCTGACATGATTCACTTCTAACTCCCTCAAAAAAGGTAGCAACCAACATTTAATAGAACTGCCATAACCAGTACAAAAAAAATAATAATTCAACAACAGTTTCAGAATAACCATTGAGTATTGGGCAATCAGACAATTATTACCTTAGCATTTACAATTTCTATTTGCAAAATGGCCAGCCTATATTTAATGCTAAGTTATGCCATGATATACAAACTACCTTGTAACCTAACTAATGACAAAGGCCTTGTGCAGGGTCATACCTACTGAGTCATTACCCTACCTGACTGATAAGTTAAAGTTCAAGCAACTTAACGAGTGTAGGGCATTCAATCTATGTACAGACATCCAGTTTTTGCTCAAACTTTTATTTGGAAGAGATACAAATATATGGAAAAGCTTATTATAATGTTCTCATCTCATTCATGAAAATGATTATATCCAAAATGACTATTGTTTAACATTAAAATACTGCTCTTGTACTGTTCACAGTCCATAAATAAGACTAAATAATTTTTTTAGTAAAAACTGGATGTAGGTACATGGATTGAGCTCCCAATATTCTTTAAGTTGTATACAAACTACCTTTCACACCTCCAAGAACACGTTGGGCCTGATTCAGATCCCGGCGGTGGGATTACTCCATCACAAACATAACGAGTATCCCGTCTGCCGTATTACGATCTCCATAGCATGATATGGACTTGTAATACGGAGGGCGGGATATCCGTCACATTTATGATTTAGTAATCCCGCCACCAAGATATAAATCAGGCCCTTTATTTCTAAATAGCTAGAGGCTATTTTGAAAACGCACTTTTTACAGTCTCCTTTGCATAGTATTGTTTTTGGTACCCACTACAGTGATAACTTAAGGAGGAGCAGTTACTTTACATATAATAATGTATTTTTCTTATTTTCCTGCATTCTTAAGGAATAATATACCACAAAGCTCTATAGGCTTCACCAGCCAGGTTCAGCCTTATCCTTAACCATGTCAATAACAGTCTTAGACTGTCAATTTCACTGATTCATTTAAGCACCATCTCTGTACTTAGACAGATGGTTCTGGTTTTGGAAACACTACCAAACACTTTATCATTTTTAATTCCACAAACTCCAGTGAATTACTAGGTATAAGTCTCCAGATTACTGCTCCTTAAAGAGCTGCCGAAATCTCCAAAATGTTTGAGGCTTCTGTGTTAACTCAACTACCAGGTGTTGTGCTAAAATGGTTAACAGCGTAACTTGTGCAAGTTAATGTATTGTTGGCTTTGTCAGCTTGTACTACCAATGAAAGATTACCTGCTGGACGAAGATCTAGGTAATCAAAAAAATTAACACATGCCATATGGTTACCATTGATGCGAAAACAGGATCTTATCTTAGCCTTCTTCACACCGACCATTATCACAGTTTCATGTTTTTATCAACTTATTTTTATAGTAGTGTTTAGCAAATGCTTTTTATTATTGTTCTTTCTGCATTTTCAGTGCATTTTAGCAGCACAACAATGTCTGCAGAGAGCAGGATGACACAGAGAGACCATCAATAACAAGAACCTCAGCAATAGCTAGCACTGAAATATGCTGAATATCACTAATAAAAAGATTAAAAAGAGTGGACACCAACCCACAAACTCGGTGTACACTCTTTGTACATGGAAATTGTTCACTCGCCTTTCCAGTTTGTCATGAACTACAGGGCGTGCAACCTTTGCTGCATCAGTTCTGCACAGAGAAGCATTACTCTGATTCTCTTGAAAATACACGTGAAGAGCATATCGGGCAGAAAGGGTTCACCACCACCAAGTAGGTTACGTGTATCGGATGGACATGCGATGATAAACACATGGGTTAAGACAAGAAGGGCTGCATTTCCAGTGGACCCATAGGACTCTCAGAAGACTTTCAAATGGTGGCAGTCAACCTGAATACTTAGGGCCTAATTCACAAAGGGCCTCTGCAGTTGTAGCTGAGGCCCCGCAATTATGGCGGGTGTCCTGCACTCGTGGCAGGACCTCTGCAGTTGGAAACTGCAATACGGAGGTCCTGACATGTGTGCGGGACATCCACACATACACACACACAACTGTGGGGCCTCCACTGCGACTGCGGAGGCACTTCGTGAATCAGGCCCTTAGAGTACAAGTTCACTTTGATCCACAACATCCTTGCTAAGCAATCAAGCTATATATTTGCTGCAGCTGGGACTTTCTTGTCAGAAATTCTGGAAACTTCTAGATGTCAAAAGACTGAACTGGATTCAGAAATATATTCTAGCACAGCCCTTGTGTTTGAGGATATACATATACTTTGCACTTGAAAACTATTCTCAAGAGCCATGCATTAAGTATCAAGAACTCTTTTATTTTTGCACTTGTTTCTTTCTGTAAGTTGAGCGGAAAGGACCCTCATCAAGCACAGACTTTGATAACCTTTTTAAGGGGCATGAATGGTTTCATGTTATTGGGGTAAATGGAACAGTGATTGCTGATTGTTAGGCGAAATATATGATACTGATGTTCATTTATTATGGTTAAATTTATGAACCAGTCATGTTGAAAGTAATTCGACCACAGGATATTATTTCATATCTCTACAGACAGTTATTTTTAGTAAACAACACTTATTAGCTAAGAGTATAATTTCTATATGTTAACTAGATTTTAATTGTGTTTCATCTCTAGCTAGACACAGTGGTCCAGATTTATCATTATGTAATACAATGCAACGCAGCACTGCAATTTGCTGCACAACGTTATGTGACAGAGAGAGGGCAGGAATGCACCATATCCTTGAAGATAAGGTGCATTCCTGTCCTCTCCCTGTACTGGTGCAGTCCAGCTCCAACATAGGCACCTGTGCACCCTGGTGCAAGGGTGCCTGTGTTACAGGCAGGATTGGTTTTGTGCAGGAAGAGGCACCTTCCGGTACGAAAATAATTTTTAGAGGCATTTTCCTTTTTCTAAGTGTGCTGTAGAATGCACACACTTAGAAAGATGAAACAAGGAGAAATAAAGATATTTCTCTTCATTGCACCTCTATTGGGATGGTGTACACTTCTGACACCTTCCCAGGTCTACCTGTGATGGTAAATCTGGGAATGTATTAGAATACATGAGTGAATATGTGGGAACACTCATGTGTCACCCATGTAAAGCTTTCCCAGCGCAGTGTAACACAAGGCAGTGAATTGCACTGCCTTTCAGTACATCACATTTACCAAGCCACGCAGAGTGCCTCTGCGTGGCATATTAAATCTCATTCTAGGTTTTGTGTTGCCCTGCGTTGCCTTGCGTGGTGCATGGGAGAAGCAAAGCCTTGATTTATCTGCGCCAGAGTTCCATTCTACCACAGATATGTGGAAATACAGAAATTGTCAAAAGGTAAATAATATAAAATATCAGAAGATAGGTGCTGGAATCAGTATATTATGAATACTAAAAGTTTACTCTTGTCTTCTGGTCTCAATTCCGCCACAGGGTAGACCAGTCCGGAAGTGCAACCAGGCACTGCGACAGCATACAATGTCTCTGTTTCTCATTCTCTTTCTCTTTGTCCTCCTCTTTATCTTTCTCCTTCTCTTTCTTTCCCCATTCCCACTCCTGACCAGCATATTGTCAATGTGGGTTTGACAGTGGGTTTGGAGAAATGTGGAAACACACATCCCTGTCAATGGATCCAGATTGCAAGGTTAGTGCATCTTGACACAATTCTACAAACCTGGGCTCTTGCTGCTTTGCTATAAGGCAGAAGAGTAAAAGTTATATTTACTAAAGGTAGGTTGATTCTCATTGCTCTTAATATTTCAATTAACCTGGGGTGACTTGCCATTTCAAAAGCACAAGCTTTTCACTTTTCCATGTGTAAAATGGCTGCTCATGCAGTGTTTAAGGAAAGGTAAGATTTTAATAGGGCTGCTTAATTGACAGATGTAACCCAGCCAACCACAGGGAGTAAACATCAAGTTGCAATCAAGACTATACGTGCACCCAATTTTCACCCACATGTAAGGTGGCATGACGTAATGTTTTAATGTAGGAAGAAAATGTGAAGGGAAGAAAATGTAAATTATACAGCTCCGACTTTCTTCGCGACTCACTATATACCTTTACCAGTACTTCATTTTGAAAAGAATTAGGCCCATATTTATACTTTTATAGCGCCGCTTTTACATTGTTTTTTTATGCAAAATCGGCGTAAACTTACAAAATACAATTGTATTTTGTAAGTTTGCGCTGCTTTTGCGTAAAAAAATTATGCAAATACGGCACTAAAAAAGTATAAATATGGGCCTTAGTGCCTAGACCCCATTTTTTCTTAGGAGAGCGCCATCCATTGCTTCTGCTGGGACTGCTCACTTCAACCACTCACTGACATTGCCTATTGTCTTCTGTGTTAGCAACAGATCCACCTACAAGGTGTGATGGTTGTTATAAAATAATGGGACATAAATACTAACTTCCAAATGGACCGTGTGGGTGAGCAAAGTGAAGCACACATGCGCCCACAATATTTTTAGGGGTTGTGAAGCTCCCTTCTGTGAGAAAGTGTTATAAAACAGTGTGAAATGGTAATTTTTGCAGCGTAATTTTCACAAAAAAGAACTGAAAATCCAGTAGTTCTGACTACACAGTATAGCAATATTTAAATGATATAGTGGTGTGCTACTTACCAGGATTAAGAGGAGTACAGAAGGTATTATTTTCTCTGATGTCGTAAATGATGTACGAAAAATAGGGTAGTGATAGTTTCCACAGAAATTCAGTTCTCCAAAGCAGGGTTCCAGGCTTCAGTAGCCTTTTCATACCTCGCTTGTCAGTGGCCCAGTGGTTTCAGGGAGCCAATAGGTGGTTTTCTAGTGAAAAGAAGTATAGAATGAAGAAGAAACAGTGTGGGAACCAAATTGCGCAGATGAATACACCCACTAAACACCAAGGATGTCTTTTTGGTGTGGGGAACGGTCCCTTGGACAAAAGTTGCTCCCCATTTTTGGGACAAATGTTTTGGCCACTTTACGCTCTTTTTGGGCAAATCAGCCATTTTCTAGGATGGGCTGCACCCAAGGGGAGGCAGAAAACCACTAGACACCAGGGAGATTATTTATGTATGTTGCAGAAGTGCCCTTAGGCAAGGGTTGCTCCCCATTTTGAAATTACCACCTCCTTTGTTTTCCACAATAGGTGTATTGAAGTAAGCCTCAGCAAGGCCTACTAGTGCAAGGGGTTCACCCTTCTCTGCACAAAGTCCTCAGACCATATAGGAAGAAGTTGGCACAGACACTGAAATAAAAGACTTAGGGCCAGATGTAGGAAAGGATTTGTGCCTCGCAAACGGCGAAAAAAACGCCGTTTGCGAAGCGCAAAAGCCTCTCCGCGATGCAGAAATGCATTTTGCGAGTCGGATCCGACTCGCAAAATGCATTTCCGACTCGCAAATAGGAAGGGGTGTTCCCTTCCTATTTGCGACTCGCAACGAAATTAAATTGCAGTTACCATCCACTTGAAGTGGATGGTAACCCAGTCGCAAACGGGAAGGGGTCCTCATGGGACCCCTTCCCCTTTGTGAATGGAAACAAAAATATTTTTTCAGAGCAGGCAGTGGTCCAATGGACCACTGCCTGCTCTGAAAAAAACCAAAACTAAAGGTTTCGGTATTTTTTTCCAAGTGCAGCTCGTTTTCCTTTAAGGAAAACGGGCTGCAAATGGAAAAAAAAAAACCTGCTTTATTAAAAAGCAGTCACGGACATGGTGGTCTGCTGTCTCCAGCAGGCCACCATCCCCGTGAGTGCCCATACTCACAATGGGGTCGGAAACTGCGACCCACCTCATTAATATTAATGAGGTGGGTCTTTGCGACCCCATTGCGAGTTGCAGAAGGTGTCTGAGACACCTTTCTGCATAGCAAATTGCAATTTGCAATTTGCGAGTCGCACGGACTCGCAAATTGCAAGTCGCAATTTTCAACCTACCTACATCTGGCCCCAAGTTTATTAAACCTCATGAGGTGGTACTACAGTCCAAACAGCACCCTTCGGTAATGTTTGAAGTAGAACACTGAACTGAGAGAGCATGGTCCTTTTATACCCACGCAGGGGCTAAAAGGAGTTGGTACAATTATAGAAGCAAGACTTACATTCATGTAAGGTCATAAGGAAATGCACAGTCGACAGGTAGGAGGGGCTAACAGTTTCAAGGACTAGTTGACACATTACTGTCTGTTACTGATTACTAACAGCTGCAGATCTTACTGGGCATATGCGAAAGTGGGAGATGCTAAATATAACTTGTCACTAGGCAGATTTTCAAGAGTAGTTAACAGAAAGGTAGGACAGAGCACATGGCGAGCACATGGCAGAGAAAATGGCTGCCATGTATACAAAATGGATTCTACCAAATGTTCACAATAGTTGCTAAATACAAGATGTCTTCTGCTAATGCTTAATCTAATCGCTATTAAGTTACAACAGACAACCCTTTCAGCATTAGCTGAAGACATTCGTCTTTCTGGGATAATCTAAATATTCATCTTGTATATTTATGCTCATCATTTCAGCTATTTCCTTATCTAACATATGTTGTGCTTTCATTTCTGTAATATTTCTTTTGGTAGGCATACAAGCAGTAATACACATGGATCAGAACATTGGACCACACTGAATACAGATACAGCATGTGAAAAATATTGCAATCATTACACACAGGATAGTCAGTAGTTTCCAGCCCCAAGCGGAAACAAGAGCCCAAAACCATCCAGAAAAAGTCCAAGTACCAGTCTCTGTGTGGATTTCTGCAGCAATTTTATGCAATTTAGATACTGCATCATATACTGAAGGTGAGTGATCTGGAATAAAAACACAGCAACTACTACCGATGATGCGACATGCACCACCTCGATCAGCTAATATCACATCTAGTAACATACGATTTTGGAGCGCTACAATCCTCGCAATTTGGAGCTCCTCGGTAATATTCCCAAGTGCCAGAGCTGCCTGTTTGGTAACAGCTTCCACAACCCTAGTCAATCATCTCACTTTCCTACTGTTTAACGCAGCACCCACAAAGGAGAACAACCCTAAATTAAAATCAACATATTGTTGAAGGCTAGTATCCGTTTGGTCTACCTCATTTGTACTTATTGCCCTTTTATATCTATTTTTAATGATGTCATTGAACAGTTTAAAATCTCGGTGATATGATGCAGGGGCCAAAAACACAGGGGGTAATAGAAAAGATACATAACACACACCTGACCACCCAACAGGTAGTTGGTAATATCCATAGTTACCACAAACAAAATATGTATAATGTGAAGCTGTAAAACTACTATTATTTACACCCTCAATAGTTAAAATCAAGGTACAATCGCTTATCCCTACTGGAATTCGCCCAATGCTATGTATACATAAATCTGCTTTCGTTTTTGTAACAGAAATCACAAATTGTTCTTTCTTGTCAGAGTCTCTTATATTTGTGAAGACATATGGTATTGAAACATTGTCCGGTTGATACTCTTCCCATTCCCATTTAGTTCCTTTGGCTTGGGGATACCCATCTTTGTCTTGGTAGCATACTTTATTAAGGCGAAAAAGAAGTCCGCCCTCTGTACGTTTCCAGATGCAAACAAAAGCGTATACCAAGCTTGACAAGAACCATTGTGTGAAAAAGGAAGAGGAATGAAAGGTGTTCCTCCTTTCTTTTGATGCGCAGGTATCATTCCACATACCCAACAGTTAGTAGTATTTGTAGCATTATGAGTATGATGCAACATCTGGATGAAAGTATTATTGAAGTACGATTGACGGTGCTTCTGCTCCTGATAGGGAAGCGTAAAGTAATAGTGATCCTCTGGTACTGGAGTAGTGGCACCAAAAAACTCACGAGCAGGAGCCTTCTTTTCAACAAACCAGGCGATTATTGCTATAACCACCAAAACAACAACAAACCCCATAGTACTAATGATCAGTTTGTTGTTCATTTTAGCAACAGTGATAATCGACCCTTTCAGAAGTTAATTAAAAACAATCGTTGGAGCTCTTATCCCTGGGCAGCCGCTGATTTCTTCACAACGGGCCAAGACGGGTGTCACTACTCTAATGCGTGGATGATCCCCCCCCCCTTGCCACATTGGCTCTCCGTTTCACTAACCCAGGGCGGTAGCTCAACCAGTTTTTTCCAAACATTTTTCAGATTCTTTCCTCGGTCTCAAATTATATCGCAACACTCCAGAAGTCGTATGGTCCGGGAAGAACTCCGCAGATTCGTCAGGTGATATAGCACGGCCTTTCTCCGTAGTCAAAATCTCTCGATGATCGGTCAGCACAGCAGGTTCCACCAAGGTAGGTAGCACTCTCTTGCAGTGAGTACTATGGACACAATTCTTTCGGTTCATCACTCGAACTGCTGTCCTTGTCGCAAGGAGCACCTGTTCTGGGCCTCGCCACCTTGGTTCCAAGCTGCTTGATCTTTCAAAAGACTTAATCATCACCTGGTCACCAGGTCGGAGTTCCTGGCCTTCACCTGTAGATCTGTCAGGAAGTGCTTCTCGAACCTGTTGATGAATAGAAACCAAATTGTTGGTTAACTGTGCCAAATAATCATTCATCAGGACACAAGGTACATCATGTACAGAATTTGGCTTAGGAACTCCCCAAATGTTCATTGGCCTTCCAAACACTACTTCATAAGGACTAAGGCCGATTTGAGAGTGTGGCACTGACCTAATGGCCAATAATGCCAACGGTAATGCATCCGGCCAAGTTAAGGATCTGGAAGCCTGTCTTCGCTAACTTCAGCTTCAAAGTAGCATTATACCTTTCCACCAACCCTGCTGATTGTGGGTGGAAAACCGCATGGAACTTCTGTTTGATCCCTAATCCTTTCAGGACATACTTAATAACTTCCCCAACAAAATGAGGTCCGTTATCATTCCATAAAAGTCTGCAAACACCAAACCTAAAAGCACCTTCGCTGTGGTAATGGCAGTATTATCATTTGTGGGGTACGCCTCTATCCATTTACTGAAGGCACATACCACCACCAAGACATACTTTAAATTGTTGCAGCGTTCAAGCTGAATATAATCCATTTGTAGAACTTCAAAAGGTGCAGTTGGTGTAGCAAACCATCCCGCAGGTGTACGTGTCCCTTTTCCAGGATTGTACTGTAAACAGGTCAAACAAGACTGTACTACTCTCTTAGCTGTACTGGAAATTTCTGGATGCTCCCAAACTTGCATAAGCAACTTTGTTATTGGTGAAGCTCCAACATGTGCCAGCCCATGTGCCATCTGAACCATAGGTTGTACAAAAGCTATAGGCAATTTCCATTTATCCATCTGCTTATTCCACCAACAGCCCTCATCATCCAATTCTCCTTCTTCAGACCATTGCTCACGTTCTTTCACAGAAGCAGATTTCTGTATATCTAATACGTCTTGTCTAGCATTATGCCAACGTTCAGCTTGTGACTCCACTACATACATAGAAGTAGTACTTCGCTGCATCGCAGTCTCACGTGCTACGCGGTCCGCAAGGGCATTACCTTGCCCTATCTTATCGGTCACTTTCTTGTGTGCACTACATTTCACAATAGCTAGTTTCTTTGGATATGTCAATGCAGTCAAGAGGTTATGCACTAATTCTCCGTGCATTATCTGCATCCTGTGGGATGTGAGAAAGCCTCTCTCCTTCCAAAGCAAACCAAAATCATGAGCCACTCCAAAAGCATAGCGGCTTTCTGTATAAATGTTCACACATAAGTCAGTACTAAGCTCACATGCTTGTGTCAAAGCTATTAGTTCAGCTGCTTGAGCTGACTTCTGTGGTATACGAGCTGTCTCCACTACCGTGTGTATTGTGGTGATTGCATATGCAGCTGAGGTCGTACCGTCTGGCAACTTCAAACAAGACCCATCAACCCACAATTCCCCGTCTACATCTGGAAGGGGCGTATCTTTTAAATCAATACGACCCTTTGTCTGTTCTTCGGTAAGGAATATACAATCATGTGTTTCTTGTGACTGAGGCTGAGTCACCGGATATGGCAACAAAGTGGCTGGATTTAGTGTTGCACATCTCTTCAGTGTAATGTGAGGAGTCAGCAATGTCAATTCATATCCTGTCAGGCGAGCGCTAGTTGAATGTTGTGTCTTTGTTTGATTTAAAAGAGCATCAACCGCATGGGGTACTAACACCAACAGCTTATGTGACAAAACTATCCCTTCACTCTGACGTATTGACACAGCTGTTGCAGCAACTGAACGAAAACACCCAGGCAACTCTCGAGCGACAGGGTCAAGTACTGCTGAAAAATATGCACAGGGACGCTGCTTATCGCCATGTGTCTGTACTAAAACTGACAATGCACATCAATCTTTCTCATGTACATAAAGTGCAAAAGGCTTCATGTAATCTGGAGTACCTAACACTGGTGCTGAACAAAGGGCTTGTCGTAGCTGCCGGAAAGCAGTCTCACATTCATCTGTCCATGGGAGGGGCATTAGAGTATCTTTAGTCAAAAGTGCTAGCAAAGGTTTGACAATGTGTGAAAACCCTAGTATCCATTGCCTACAAAAAGAAGTAAGACCAAGGAATGCACGAACATCTTTCTGAGTAGAAGGTACTGGTGTGTCTAAAATTGCTTGAATACGATCTGATGTAAGTGCACGGCCCTCCTTAGACAAAAGGTGACCTAAATAGGTTACCTTTGGTCTACAATATTGCAATTTCTTTCGTGACACTTTATGATGGTGTGAAGCAAGAAAAGAAAGTAAGGACAAAGTGCACTTTTCACATTGCTCAGGAGTATCAGCTGCCAACAAAATATCATCGACATATTGTATGAGAGCCACACCTTCAGGTAAAACAAAAGAATCAAGTTGTTGTTTTAACGCTTGACTATAAATACTTGGGGGCATATTTATACTCTGTTTGCGCCGGAATTGGGTTTTTTTTTTTTACACAATTCCGACGCAAAACTAACTCCATATTTATACTTTGGCGTTAGATGTGTCTAGCGCCAAAGTCCATGGAGTTTGCGTCATTTTTTAGCGCGGACACCTACTTTGCGTTAATGATATGCAAGGTAGGCGTTCCCGTCTAAAAAATTGACTCCGAGGCATGTGCGCCGTATTTACACTCCCGGGCAAAATTCACGCCCGGGAGTGGGCGGGTCAAAAAAAATGATGTACGGCCACTTTTGCGCCGTTTTTTTGCGCCTGGTCAGGGCAGGCGTTAAGGGACCTGTGGGCTCGGAAGGAGCCCAGAGGTGCCCTCTAAAGCCCCCAGGGACACCCCCTGCCACCCTTGCCCACCCCAGGAGGACACCCAAGGCTGGAGGGACCCATCCCAGGGACATTAAGGTAAGTTCAGGTAAGTTTAAAAAAAAAAAAAATTGTGGCATAGGGGGGCCTGATTTGTGCCCCCCTACATGCCACTATGCCCAATGACCATGCCCAGGGTGGAATAATCATTTGTCCCACATCAGTATCTGAAGTAGCCCACAAAGTACCAGGGAGTGAAGCTAATGCAATATCCTCTTTAACAAGACAAACTCTTTCCATCACAGGATGATTATCATTCAAAAAAACACGCACCCCTTCAGGAGAGCATCGTATTGTAGCCCTGAAATACTTGAGCATATCGAGACCCACAATATTGTCTGGTGTATTTGGAGAAAGCAA
Organism: Pleurodeles waltl; assembly: GCF_031143425.1. NCBI lineage: Eukaryota > Metazoa > Chordata > Amphibia > Caudata > Salamandridae > Pleurodeles > Pleurodeles waltl. The sequence continues at coordinate 700,637,288 of NC_090437.1, forward strand.
AAATGGACATGGAGCAGTAAATTTATAAACATGGAATGCAAGTGATTGTGACAATGGGCTAGGGGAAGGTGTTCCATCGAAACCTATTGATGTAATGGTTAAGCCAGACAGGGGAGCCCTTGGAATCAATTGTTTAGACAAGGCGCTACGAGTAGCTCCTGTATCAACCAGAAACTGATCAGTAGAACCCAAAACATGTGCTGTAACATAGGGACCCCTCTGATCTACTGGAACTTCAACTGATTCCTTACCCCATCCTAGGCAATCCTATGCATAAGCAGAATCTTGGAAATCAGGCTGCACATGGTTAGACATCTGGTATTGGTTCTGTCTATCAAAAGTGTTAAACCCATCCTGCCCTCGTACATTAGCATCAACCCTAGCATGATCATTTGTGCTCCTTCTAGGCCCCGAATATCCTGAGTGATTTCTCATTTGTCCCCGACAACGTGAACACTGCTGAACACGTAGTGCTGGAGCATTGGCAGCCCAATGCCCAAATTTCTTAAAATACGCACACTGATCAACAGACAAATTTGAACGAGTGTAAGAAGAACCATAAGATCCACGTCCACCTCTATCACTACCTCTAAAAGACGGACCATAAGCTTGAGCCAACATAACCTTCGTCTTTAATTCTTTAATCTTTTTATCCTCGCTACCTTTTGCTTCTAATTCCTGACGTTCATAATACTGAACCATAGTCAAAAGAGAAACCGGAGTAGAGGTAGTCCATGAACTTTCACTAGCTTTTAGACGACTAGCTATTCCTGGTAACAGATTTGCGACATATTTATCGACAAACAAATGTCTTCCCGTATCATCTGACAATAACTGGCCGCTAAAATCATGAAATGCTTCTTCAAAGCGTGTAAAGAAATCAGAGACCGATTCATCTGCCTTTTGCTCGCAAGACGCTAAAACAGTCCAATCCATCTTTTTAGGGGGAATAATTGTTTTTAACTTAACTAATATGGCTACGGGAAGATCTAGAATCAACTGATATGGCTTTTTCGCAGGTTTCCTATCCCCGTACATCTGTTCTAATTCTTTCCATGACGCCCCAAAAATTACACGATCATCAATTTTACGAACAGTTCTCCACATATCTGGCGGTAATATCAATCCAAAAAATAAATCAATGTCAGCCAAAGTCATAGTACAAGAACTATTTGCTCCCTCAACTTCCTCATAAAAAGCGGCTGGATTTTTCCGCGGGTCAGGTAATGCTGTTTTAAGTGCCATTACATCTGCCCTATTCCAAGGAATATACACCCAATTATAAATAAAATAACCCTTAGTATCAACAGAAGTTTTATCATCACTTGTACCCAATCCTTTAGGAGGAACATACAAAGGCGCGGCCTCCCGCATTGGTTTCGCGTGAACTATCATAGTCTTATCTGTTCCGAAGATGGATGCTTGCACCCCGCCGGTCTGAGATGTCCGTGCAACTACGTCCACAGCCCTTTTCTCCTCTTGCAAACGGACTGCCACAACACATAATTTCACTAAACGCCTGATTGCATCAGCCACCTGGGAGAAAACAAAAAGACCATCACGCATTTGCTTATGATCAGCTGCTACATCATCGGGCTCTAACTCATCAGAATATTTCCAATATAGTCAATAACTTCTGTGCCAAATGCCTCAGTAAAATATATCTGCTCCTTTTCCGTCCACCCGTTCATGTTGTCTAAAAGTTCAGAAGCAGAGACAACGGTATGAATTGTTTTACGAGCAATAGATCTAAGCTCAGACGCACGGTCAGCAGGCAACATAGAGCGACTGTCTCGCATCTTCTGTTGCTCCGAACTGGAGACCTTAGCTAACTCATGAGGGGCAGAAGGAACGACATACGGAGGTGGAGGGCGATCTAGTAACAAAAAATCATTGTGTGGTTTATTAAGGATAGGATAGAGAGGTTGCCTAACGGTGTATTGGCCAGTTACCTGCAATTTACGTTCTTTCTCTTCTAGCTCCTTTAAGTCATTTATTTATTTATTTCTCATTTCCAATGCTTTCACATATACATTCTTCCGCTGCTCTTTCTCAAGCAAGGCTTGCTCACGCTTCACTCGTCCACGCACTTATTTCTCCCACATTCGTACACAGTCAAACATATCTTGCCTAGACTTTCGCTTACACATACATTGTTCCCCATACTCAATCTTTCGCAAATCAAATGACCAATGCATAGGCCAACGTAACTCAGGATCCGCACGAGTGTATTTATTCCATAATGTGCTGTACATTATAGAAGAAAGACCATGTTTAACATACATATCTCTATTGGGCGTCCCCTCTGGGGGTGCCGGTTGCGATTCTTCCAGTCTCAAATTGGTACCATTACAAAAGCAACACATCCTACGAAGTGCGCTAAAAACAGGCATGCCAAAAATAGTGCATAATATGCAATATTATAATCAAAGTAGCACTTAAGGTGCCGTTCAAATCAAAATTAAATTGGAGAAAATTCTCCTCATTACCTGCCTATATAAATTGCAATTTATATATCAATTCAAAGGACACAAATTGACTAGTCACCCAAAACACGAGAGCCACAGTAAGTAGTGCTAAACTTCATTACCAAACAAAGGCATCAAAACCCACAGCAAGTGCCGTAAAACGGCTCTTACCAATCACAGGGTGTCCAGGTTCCAACTGCCAAGTTCTAAAATCGACCAAATGGTCACTGCATGACGAATGAACAAAAAGGATCTCAGTCGAGGACCGGCGCCACCTGGATGGTCAAATCAGAAAGAAGGGAAAAATGCCGTGGTTGCCAAGACTTGGGTCTCCTCAGGCATTGATCGTCCGCAGCGAGATTCCAGTCCTTCGTTGCGACCAATCTGTTGGGCGTCCGAGTCGCCGATGAGTCCCTGTTCGGGCGCCAATTTGTTGAAGTAAGCCTCAGCAAGGCCTACTAGTGCAGGGGGTTCACCCTTCTCTGCACAAAGTCCTCAGACCATATAGGAAGAAGTTGGCACAGAAACTGAAATAAAAGACAAAGGCCCTCATTCTGACCTTGGCGGTCTTTTCGCAAGACCGCCGAGTTACCGCCGCGGTGAAGACCGCCGACCGCGGCGGTATGCCGCTGTGCGCATTCTGACCGCTGGGAGCGTTCCGCCGGAAAACCGCCAGCAGCCACACTGGCGGTCGGCGGGAAAGTGGAGACTGGTCAACCTCCACCGCCACGCCAGCAGAACACCGCCCACAGAATTACGACCCACATTTCTGTGTGGCGGTCTTCTGTTGGCGGTCTTCTGTTGGCGGTCACCTCCCCATGGCTCCCGTCGCCTCCCGGAGGACCAACGCACAAGGTAAGTTGACCGTCCGTGAGGGGAGGGGGTGGGGGGGTGTTGTGTGATGTGGGCGTGCATGGGGGTGTGCGTGTGAGTGTGTAGAGGGGGTGTGTGAGTGCGTGTATGCGGGCGGGGGGTGCTGCTGTGTCTATGGGTAATGTGTGCTGTTCGGCAGGTGCGCATGTCTGCATGTATGTGTGCGGGTATGCGTCCCCGTTGTGTATGTGTGTGTAGGGGGTGTGTATATGTGCATGTTGGGGGTGTGTGCATGTCGGGGTGCATGTATGTGCATGTCGGGGTGGGGGTGGGGAGGGGGTTCGTACCACCTCTGGGGGGTGGCAGGGGGGTGGAGGGTGTGGGGGGAGGACTCGGGTGGGTAGTGGGGGGTGGGGGAGACCCCTATCAGTGCCAGGGAAGGAATTCCCTGGCCCCGATAGTGCTTACCGCCATGGTTCGCACGGCGGTTCCCGCCCGCAAGAAACCGCGGCGGTAGGCAGGGTCATAATACCCTTGGCGGTCTTGGGACGACCGCCGGGCCGGAGTGCGCAAACTCCAGCCCTGCGGTCATGACCGCCGTGGCGGTCGGAGTGGAGAAGTGGCGGTCGGTCGCGGCGGGGACCGCCGCGGTCAGAATGCCATTTTTAATACCGCCGGTCTGTTCGCGGTCCGACCGCCGTCTCTCCGCCGACCGCCAGGGTCGGAATGAGGGCCAAAGTTTATTAAACCTCATGAGGTGGTATTACAGTTCAAACAGCACCCTTCGGTAATGTTTGAAGTAGCACACTGAACTGAGAGAGCATGGTCCTTTTATACCCACGCAGGGGCTAAAAGGAGGTGGTACAATTATAGAAGCAAGACTTACATACATGTAAGGTCATATGGAAATGCACAGTCGACAGGTAGGAGGGGCTAACAGTTTCAAGGTCTAGTTGACACATTACTGTCTGTTACTGATTACTAACAGCTGCAGATCATACTGGGCATGTGCGAAAGTGGGAGATGCTAAATATAACTTGTCACTAGGCAGATTTTCAAGAGTAGTTAACAGAAAGGTAGGACAGAGCACATGGCGAGCACATGGCAGAGAAAATGGCTGCCATGAATACAAAATGGATTCCGCCAAATATTCACAATAGTTGCTAAATACAAGATGTCTTCTGCTAATGCTTAATCTAATCGCTATTAAGTTACAACAGGTGGGAATAGATCTCCTACTAATCACCAGAGAATATTTATTTATATATGTTGGGGGAGCGGCCCATTGGGCAAGGGTCACCTCCTGTTTTGCAATGGACAATTCCCCTGTTTTACACCCCCCCGCCCGGAGGTAGATCAGCAATATTATAGGACCAGGATGGGGGGTGAGGGAACCACTAGATACTAGGGAATTTTTACTTATATATGTTGGAGAAGCAGCCCCTTGGGCAAGGGTCACTTCCCATTTTGAAACTGACATCTCCTTTGTTTTCTGGCCCCCTAGGGAGCAGGTCAGACTTTGTTTAGAGCAATCTGCCTACACTAGAAACCTGGAAATATGTTTTTGTGTTTGTGTGTGAACTGGTGTTTGACTGGCGGTATATGTGAATTGGTGTTCAGTTGGTGGTGTTTGTAAACTGGCATTTTGCTGGTAGTGTGTGTGGACTGTCATGCAGCTGACAGTGTGTGTGGTTGGTGTCTGGCTCGCGGTGTGTGAGAACTGGTGTTTGGCTGGCAGTGCATGTGAACTGGTGTTTGGTTGGCAGTGTGTGTGGCCAGCATTTGGCTGGCGGTACATATGGCTGCTATTTGGCTGGTGATGTGTGTGAACTGGTGTTTGGTTGGTAACTGGGGTAAGGGTCACTTCCCAATGGGATGCCAATTTTTTGTCTTTGCTTTGTGCCTCCCTTGGGGGCTGATCAGATGTTTTTGATGCAAATCTGCCCCCAAGGGCAGACTTTATTGTTTTTTTATAACGTTAACTCTTTTACTTCTTGTCATCATTTGCATTTTTGAACTTAAGGTTTTCCTCCTCCTTTTACTGTAGTGCAAAGCTTTTAATTTCCTTGGTGGCGACTCATGCTTATTGTTTTGGCATTAGTAGATCTGTAGTTTGTGTAGTTGCATGTGTTTAGTAAGGAAACTTTTTTTTTAATGTTTACTTCAAATGAGTATCATTGCCCTGCTTGAGTGATTTTTTAACAGCTACAGCAATTGTAGCATATTTTGCGTATATTATATTGTGTCTCAAATTCACATTTGAATTCATGCAAGATCTGTATTCTATTCTTGTGCGTTGAATCATTTTTTTTTCTTTTCTAGTGGGGTATTTTTTTTGCTTGCTGCATCTATGCTGGTAGGTGCAGTTGATCCTCAGACTAGCTGAATGTAGCATGTGAGAGGTATCTTTCTGGAGTACAAATTTCATTGTGTGGTTTGTATTTATACTTTTTTATATGCCAATAGTCACATTTACTGTTTGATATAGCCACCGTTTGTTGAGTTATAATTTGACACAGTGTTGTTCATTGTTGTCTTGTTTGGTTTGTTAGTTTCACTGGTGAACATTATGGCTGCCCACAGGTTGACTGCCCAGCAGACTGTAGCTTTGCTTTTTGAATCTGTCTCTGAACATGGCTCGGAGTCTGACTCTGCATCTGAGGCAGAGGCCAAGTTGAATATTCTGGCAATGAATTTGCTGTCTGCGAGGAATATCTGATGATGAATCCACTATTAGTACTGATGAAGTGCATCTTTAGAGGAGGCCGCTGATATGGTGGAAGTGCAGCAAAGGCAAGCTGGATTAAAGCCATTGGTTGGAAGTCTTTTCAGTAGATGTGCTGAAACCTGGGTTTCCCCTAACATGGTGCAGCCTGTTTTGCCTGTAGTTGCATTGCAGGTTGTAGACTCAATACAGAGAACATTTTCCCTATAAGGTTCTTCTAAATGCTTATTGGTTTGAACAATATTGTTGAGCAGGCTAATTTGCATGCAGAACAGTTTTTGAGGGACCACAGTCCACACTTAAGAACCACTCTAGAGATTCCTGGTGATCTTCCACAAATATCCATGAGATTAGGCAGTTCTGGGGTTTAACTTTGCTGATGGGATTGATAAGGAAGTCATCACTGTCTTTATATTGGTCTTCTAGTCTCTTGATGGCAACTGGGATATTTCCAGGAGCCAACCGTCAAAATCGGTATTTCTTTCTACAGCAGATGGTGCATTTTGTGGATAATGCTACAACAGTGCCACAAATTCACGCTCACTGTGGCTGTTTCTTCGGGATTTGGCCTGTCCTTGACCATTTAGTAGGTCATTTCTCATATATCTATGTTCCAAGTAAATGTGTATCCATGAATGACTCTCTGGTCCTGTTCAAGTGCTATTTTGTTTTCAGGCAATCCATTCCCAGCAAGGCAGCACAATATGGTATTAAGCTGTATATGCTGTGTGAAAGTGCCACTGGGCATTCGTATAATTTAATGGTGTAAACTGGTAGGGTTTCTTCAGTTTTGGAGACAGTTGCCCTTTCACTTTTAGAGACAGTGAAAGAACTGTGTGGGAACTTGACAGAGTACATTTTAATAAAGGTTACTATGTATACATGCATAATTTCCACACAGGCATGCAATTATTTAAAAGACTTTTTCAAAGTGGGCACTGTGGCTTGTGGCACAACCTGCTCTAACCGTAAAGGTTACCCTAAAGTGCTTGTGAGTAAAAAACTTTGAAATTTTCAGAAAAATGAGGTGTCCACATGTTCACAACTAGTCAGATTGAAAGCACTTCACCTGTGACTGTTTGGGGTCAGGTAGCAGAAGTGTGCAAACCTTTGTCTATTTTAGACTACAACAAACATATGGAAGGATTAAACAGGCTACATCTTTACAATAGTAGGAGCCTTAGAATGCTGCTCAAAAGTCATACATCTTGTATAATAAACTGTCTGTTCCTTTGTTTCATTTGACCTCTTTCAATGCTTATGTCATGTTTAAAGATTGTTCTCCAGATTCCAAGATAATGTTTGTACTATTTTAACTGGACTTTATAACTGGAGGAGTATTACAAAATAGAAGGGCCTTGAATAGCATGGCCACAAGGGGAATTATAAGGTGCAGTTGCCCCAGGACTTACTTTGACTGGATGACTACCTCCCAGTGAAATGCAAGCTGTACTGACTGTGCAACCACTTTATGCTTACAAAATAAGGACACAAGGATACATATGTAAATGGGCAATGAACCTTACCGTAGTTTGCAGGTATTTCCCCTAATGTAGAAGTGATGACAGTTTGAATTTGTGTACTGTAAATAGTTTTTTGTTGTCTGATTCTTTGTACCCGAGACCCACAAATATGGTGAAATGTTAACAGAGGCACAGATAGACTCATGCAATTAATTGATAAAATAAATGAAAATTGATTTAATCTAAATCTCAGTGGAAATAAATTATTTCGTTGTGGCATGATTGTTTTTCTATCATTTATCCCTACAGTATACCACCTTTTTTGTTTTGAGTATTTCTCTGCCCAGGAGATGTGGGGTCAGTTGGGCAGATCCCCTTTTTTTATATTACTTCCTACAGGTTCAGCAGTTTGTAATAGACAGCCTTGTTGCAGTTGAACAGGTAAGTGGTCCTAGAGTCAGAGTGGTGGAAGATGTGGCTAGATTTAAAGATCACCACTTTCCTGAATATATTTCTCGGACATCCAAAACAGACTTTTCTTGTCAACAATGTAGAGTCGGTGTCCAAAGAGGGGTCCGAAATGTGTGCCTGCATGTTTTAAATTGTACCCGATGGAAGTCAAGTATTGGGAGGAACCATTTGAGTAAAATAGAACTGATTGTGGTCTGTAGTGCCAGATAACTGGTTTGCAGTAGTTTGATGTGTTTAGTAACATCTGTTGTGTATGCAGTCCTAGATGTTATTTTATCTTCTACCAATAGGTTGCTTTTTAATATTTGAAAACAATGTACTGTTTTACTTGTTAGGTTCATTTTTTCCTGTCTGTGCTTTGTGTGTGTAATCTGTTCATTGTGTGAGTGTTTCAGAAATTAAAGTAGTGTGGAGCTTCATGGTGAATTCTGAGTGGCATTTGGCCGGCAGTGTGTGTGAACTGCTGGTTGACTGATGATGAATGAGGGCTGACATTTGGCTGGTGGTGTTTTTGGACTACGGTCTTGCTGGTGGAGTCTGTGGCTAGATTTGGCTGGCAGTGTGATGCACTTGTGATTGGCTGGCAGTGTGTGTGAACTGGCCGCTGAGTGGCAGTGTGGGTAGTGGCAGTTGGCTGGCAGTGTGTGTGGGTAGTGGCAGTTGGCTGGCAGTATGCGTGTGTGTGTGTGTAGTGACTTGCTGCTGGTCACTACACACACATTGTCAGCTAAACGCTAACCCAACGCCAGTCCACACTCTCCATCATCCGCCAGGTGGTGTGAATGGTGTGTCAGTCTTGTGGGAGTCTTAAAGTGATGGGCCCTTGAATGGCTTTGTTTGTTGATGTGAGTTTTGTAGTGTGTTGGGCCCATGGCTGGCACTGTGAATGGTTTTGTGTGTGTGATGCATGAAAGGTGCATTAATGGTCTCTAGAGCAGTTGGTGCCCACTTTTGGCTTTACAGCTCGCAAGCTGTGAGTCACTCGTTCAGTATTCTGAAATTTCAATTATCTTATTAACAGTGATTTATCTGTTTTCAGTTTCATGAAATATCATGTTAATTAAATTCACAGTTTGAGACTCTCACTCACCCTCATGCAAAATGCAACTAGTATGTGTGTTTACTTGAGTAGTAGATGGTTGTACAGTGATATTTGACTTTTAAGAGTTTCACTGCCAGGTTGAACATTGTCTCTAGGGAAACCCTATGAACCCCAGATAGTTTTGTGAACTGGACATCAGCGGACTCCAGGGTGCTGATTTTTGTGTGGATCACACAAGTTTTCCTACCCAGAAACCCTTTCAAACCTCAAACATTTGTTAAAAACACACACTGACCACAGGAGTCGGGGGTGTCCTTAAGCCAAGACCTACCTTAAGGGACTCCCTGGGACCCATTGAGTATGGCGAGTACTTGGATTTGTATGGCTCGGGGGGCCTTCTGGGAGAGGGGTCCCTCCTCTTCTCTGCTCTTATTGCCTTTTTCCCCTCTCTCCATTATTGGAGCATGACCTAGGCCCCTGTACCGCCATGCCAGGACACACTGGACAGCTCTCGTCTGACCTACAGCATCCCTATCCGACCTCAGCCCAAAGGCGGGAAAAAACAAAAGTTTCATCGTTCATGCACAGGCCAAAATAGACAGGTTTACTATACACTCACATGATGGTACAGAAACAGTGATGGAAAGCTCTAAACCACAACAACCACCCACAACTAGTGACCTGGGGACCATTTTGCAGGCTATCCAATCCTCCTGAGAGGTAGCTGAAACTAAGATAGGGGAGGTGCAGATTGATGTCTCTCTCTTGCGCCAGGATCTTTGGAATATTGTTCACATGGCGAGCAAAGCTGAGTGTTGGGTGTGCACCCTTGAGGACAAGGTTGTCTCCCTTAAACGCACAAGGTCCAAGCTTCTCTCTACCACTACTGTCATGTGACACCATGCAGAAAATAGGTCTAGGAGGAACAAGGAGTTTTATTGACTTTTCAGAAAATGTCAAGCACCCTCATCTGGGGAATATTTTTGAAAGATAGCTAGATTTTTGGGTGCCAACTGGGCATCTATTTCCTGGGATTACCATTGAGAGGGTACATTGCTCTCTGGCTCAGCAGGCACCTGAAGGTGATCCTCAAAACCCCATGATAGCTCAAGCCTTTAATTACAGAGACAGGGACGCAGACCTCCATGCAAGCCATCAGGTATGAGCCCTGACCTTTTAATCTGTAAAGATCATGAACTTCTCCAACTACACCAGAATGATCCACCAACAGAGAAAGTCCTCTGAGGAAGTCAGGCAGAAACTTTGGGACTTGAAGATGCAAAACATGCTTGTATTTCTCACCAGACCCAAGGTAATCCATGACTCCCAAGACATATTTTTGACACCCTGGAAGAGTCCTAGGGATTGGAAACCGAAAAATCTGATCTCCACACCAAATCACATTGAGTGGCCCACTACACAACCACTGTAATAGAAAACTACTTGTCAGGGCCCCCTAAGGAGAACACGAGCAAGGAAGGACGAGAGTCGCATTTGGAGATCCTATGGATCCTTGGATTACAAGAGAGTGCAATCTTGCGGAAACAATTTCTCTGCGGGGTGCCAAGGGGTGCATGTCTTGGATCTTGACCAGTGGTCTGGGTGTGGATCCACAATGGGGAACTGACCAGGGCAATCTAATCAGATAGAAACACAGACTGGGCAATCACTGGCAACTGCTAGTGCCAAACTAGCCCGCAGGTGCTACTAGACACTTCATGGCTTAACCTATGTATCCTGACATTGAGGAGTACCCATGCTATTTTTTTGCCTAGATTGGTGGCACTGGTTTGCACTTCAGGGACTTTCAGGGGGACAGATGGTTCAAGGGGAGAAGTGTAAGGTGGGGGGTGTAGTGGACAGGTTGTTTTTTAAGCTTTGTTTGTACTTGAGTTCTAGTTTTATTCAACTTCTTCACACCGGTTTTAGCACCACGCATCATCCTGCCTCACAGTGACCACCATCACACTCATTCATGGACTAGTGTGCCCCCAGCACCCCTGCCTGCCGTATGCCTACAAAAAAGCTCAGACAACCCAGATGAGGCAGTTTAGGTTATGTTCTGGAATATCAACAGTCCTCTTGGTCAGATTAAATGGACAGTGGTCTGGCGCTATGCCAAAATATACCAGCCTGCAGTATTACTGCTGCAAGAGACGCATCTGCTGCATACACATTGTCCCCTTCTGAAAAGTTTTGGATATGATTGGATGTACCACTCTGGGTACACACCGGGATCACAAGGAGGGGCAATCCTCTTCCATAAGTCCTTTCTGCTGGTGGTGATGTTCACCACAGCAGATGCCCATGTCCTCTTTAAAGGAGTGGTAGGGCTTCTCAAAGGTCTCAACTATAATTTTCAAGTGTATGCATGTCTCCCCAGACAACAGCACCTAGAGCAGTGGAGAACACTATACTAGCACTCCGACAAGAGACTGTAGTTTTACCTCTGAAACTGGGGTTATTTGCCATTTTGAAGGACCCGGGTGGCCCCCGCAGTGAGCAGATAATGGTGGGAGTAGCCAAAATGGTAGCCAGATGTGACATTGCCCACAAAGGGGAAACTCCTTCCACTCCCACCCTAATTGAGTGGCGAATGGGAGTGGATTGGTGTGCCCAGATGGAAAAACTGATATACCTTGCCAGGGACTACCCACAGAAGCATGATATAGATTTGGGGCAAAAGGTGGTCCTGTTACGGGCTGGACTCTGGTAAATGATGGGGATGGGACTGGGGGACGTGAGTCAGGTGCATGTATGTTATTGCAATGATATACCATCTGGGGGATACGCTATTTGTTCTCAGTTACCAAAAAATAATAAAACTAGTTCATAAAAAAAATGGTACCTCATTTGTGTGGGTAGGCTAGTGCCCGCAATAGGAAAAGGCCAAAAATACAGTGTGCAGAAATCAATATTTCTTGTCACAAAAAATGATCTGATTAGGCTCTTATGGTAGCTGTAGTTTTTGATCCAGGGCTCGACAGCCATCCAGGAAAACCTTCCACAACATATAAGGTCAAGTTGCATCAGAAGGTGTGGCAGTGGGTAGGTATTTATGGTATGAGGCTACCTTAGAAGCAGTTGTGGTAAGGGAATGCCAAGCAGATGTCTGAAAGGGATACTATAACATATTCATCCTGGGTCCAAAAAAGGGACACAGACCACATTAGAGACTGACCGCATTTCTCCTTCCCTGATGGGTGCTGCACCCCTGTCCAGCTAGTGATGCTCTTGTCCGCTTTGCTTTTTGGGCCCAAAACAAATAAAAGACTATCTGTACAAGCTTAGTCTCAAAGACTTGAAAAAGCCCCAGGCCTGCAAAACAAGAGTAGGTAGCAAAAAGGAGGCATGGTATTCCAATATAAAATCCCACACCTGTATGGGACAGACTTTTTGACAAGTAGGGATGGTTTTTCTCTCTGTCTCTCCACCAATCAGAGCCGGCGGCCCATATGGAACAATAGGGTAGGAATCAGGGCAGTCCACACCCTTCCTCTAAAAGGTCAGTCCCAGAGAAGACAACAGAACAGGTTTGGAGAATTCCAGAGGTGTCTCACTGCTGCCTTCTTGCGCTTTTCAAGGCTGGACAGATGAATTGGAAAGGGCAAGAATGAAAGATAGATTTAGAAGGGTGGAGGAGGGGGGTAAACAACGACGTGTTTGAAGCATTACAGTTGTGTCTAAACTGCTGGATTCATTTTGTTTTCCAGGTAACAGAAGGATGTCAAGACACATAGGAAAAGACCTACTAACTTGGAGAATTTAAATGATCTACTCAACTCCTAAATTAGAAAAAAACTTCTCAAAGAAGACCTGTGGGATAGGAACTGAATAGCCATGTGGAATATAAATGTGGGCCAATAAAGGTCAAATCAGTTTGACATACCACTGTGATTCAATGCAGGCATCTGTTTACATATTGCCTTTCTAAACCTGCATCTGAAAGACTGGTAAAGCTGGGCAACAGCTACTCACAAGGAGTCAAATCACACATCTCATGTCTAACACACCCAGTTGGCATGATGCTGAAATTTTTCATAGCCCTGGCTTATTATAATATGGGCAAAATCTAAAAGGTCTGCTGGCACTATGCTACTGGCTAATACATACAATTGGTTGTAGGTATCACACATGATGAGGGACAAGTTGGAAGCACCATAAAAACACATCAGAATCACCTCTTACAACGCATGCATGATTGAAGTGCAGCAAATGAGATGTCAGGATCAGGCTTGAAAAGCTGCCCTGGCTGTAATAGAGTCTGTCACACATCAGATCTGACTCTGAAAGGCTGCCATTAAAGAGGAAACATAGCAGGACCATTTTCAAATGGTATGCAAAGAGTGGGAAGATGGCTAAATGACAGATTCGCTTTTGATTGGTTCAGAGACATTCAGATGCTAGACCTGTAAATCTGAAAGGGCTATTTGGCTGGACTTAGTCATGAGTCAGGGTGTCAGGATGAGATGCCAACTGGGCCTGACACGTGTCAGACACATAACAGGTTCACCTCTGAAAGCTGATTAGCTGATTTAGAATCAGTCACATCAGACCAAAGAGTTAACATGGTTCATAGCATTTCATACAGTACGTGATATTCCAGTATAACTCATGAAGGGCCAGCTGGGCTGGGTAATAGCCAGTATCATGAGATATATCCCTTGAAAAGGGCATCCTGGTTGACGAAGTATCAGTCACATATAAGATGTACAACTAAAAGGCTGGTAGCATTTACAGCAGTTACATGGTAGGGGCATTCATTTTTTGAAAACTTGCCACTACTTTCTGAAGATTAAGTATGAAATTATTTTGCTAAACTAACTGACCAGTGACCTTTTCTGATATCCAACAAACTTGCCTTAGATGCATATGGGGTGTTAATATCCAGTAATTAAGGCATATCGGGTAACAATGTGGGAAATGGTGAATTAGGTGGTGGTTGACCAAGCTGAAAAGCAGTTAAACCACACAAAAAGGCAAGATGAAATATAAATTCACTACACCATGCTTGCGGCAGGCCCACCAAACAACAGATGAACATTCGCAAAAGGTAGCTGATCCTTTTTTGACAAACAGAGATGGAAGTAAAAGAATATTGGATATCCAAATAATTACGCACACTCCAGATTAGAACCAATGAGAAAGTCAGGGAAAATGTGAATTTTTGGTAACAGCGCGTGCAGTAACATTTGTATTCCCCAGGGGGACAATCCACATAAATGGATGCTCATCTATAACAGCAGATGCTTCTTTTTAAATGTAGTAGGCACATCTATGACATCTTCTGCTACAAATGGGTAAGATATTCTCTTCTCATAATTTTTGCATGTGCAGAAAGTAGTTGTTGTCATTTGAAAATGCCATACCTCACTCTGATGATCATAGCTCACTGGGTCCGATTCACAAACTGAATTTTGCAATGCATACAGTAGTACTCCAGTAGTACTACTTACTTACTAAAATAGAATTCACATATCTACACCTCCACCTCCTGTATCTTTTCTTTGAGGAAATATCTCCCCAGGATAGAAATCTTGGCACATGTAGGTAAGCTTTTAGTAGTGATTGTAGGAGGGACTGGGGGAATGATGGGAATATGGGTAATAGTTAGTCAAAAATGGGTGTGATTAAGGGAAGTTGAAGGAGGGGTTGGGAAAAACATGCTAATTACAATTACAATTCATAAAATGCACTTCTAAAGTTACTACAACCCTAATGGTGTAAAACAGGCTTGAATATACTCCTGCCCAGTCTTGTAGGATGTCAAGCGCCAAACATGGTCAACAACTGGTACTGCAACACACTCCTATAGATAAGGCAGGGATATATATGTGAGTTAAAACATACGCTTTTAAAAGAAAAAAAGTACTGGAATTCACCAGTTAAAATTATATCAATTAATCTAACTCCAGTCTTAAGGTAACTATAACTTGTGTAGTCGTCACAGACCTATAATACCCCTTTAACTTTTGTTTTGTCAGTGAAAATCTAAGTTTTTTTTAATGCAAAGTGAGAATTTATTATCATGCGTAGCGCCATTCCCACGCTGCGCACAGACTGTAGCCAGGTCCTGCGTCCAAGCCCTCGTGGGCAGCTAACCCCACTCTGCACAGGCCTTTAGCTATCTGCTGTGTGGAAATGGCTGTAGGCCGGGCCCTGAGTCCAACCCCCACTGGTGCCCAACCCCTCCACTGGGCCTGAGCCATGGACAGCTAGAGGTAAAGTGCAGGGCTTGGATGTCATTTTAAGACTTCTTACTATGTGAAAGGATCAGAACATCAAAGTATAAAGTAGGCCAATTGGTTTTAAGAAGGGATCAGGATATCAACATATATAAAGCACATGTGTTGTCTTTGTTATAAAAATTACAAATAATAATAATGAAATGTATATTTCAAAAACTCACACAATGCATTGTTTACTGAAAGTAATTCTCATAAAAAATGCAATAAAGTTTAATTTAAAAGCACCAACATGTCTTGAAATCTTTTTTCAACATTTTTCAAGCTGCAAAGTGCAGCCATAGATCCCACCATCAGACGGTCTTACACTTCAACGGAAAAGCATACAGTTCCAGCTCTAAATGCTTATATATGGTAAGCTCTCCTGGGGTCATGGATTTAATGTTGCTGGGGGACAGATGCAATCCATGCAGTCCCCCCAACAACATTACACCAAATGCTTTTGGCTCTCCTACTCCTTCTATGGACATTACCAAGCTCCAAAATAACGTTTAAAGAGTCTCTGAGTGTATTATGGAAGCTTCTTCAGGGAGCAAGAATAATCATTGAGTGACTTCTGCCGCTCATTTATTATTACATTTTTGTTGTTTGAATATATCTTTTGGGTACCCCAGGAACCTGCATGTTAATTTTTTGCTGTGGATTGTGTGGGGAACCTCAGGGCCTGTTTAGCTTTCACTAATGACCAAGCTGACAAAAGTCTCTGGAATGCACTTCTTAGTTCAAAGAAGACATTTATTATTACTTCACTACGAGGTTCCTGAAAAATGAAGGAGATTAGTAGGTCGAAAGCACACTTTTAAAAACAGTCACAGCAATGAAAGGAAAATATGTCAAAATGATTCTCAACTGCAATGTACACAGTAAATATATGTGATTATATTATAGCATAATTGCAAAGCAAAGAATAAAGTAAAAATTCATCACCATAGGGCCTGCCAACCTCTTCAACTTTCTCATGCCAGCAAGAAGATGACCTCATTCAACTGCGAGAAAGAGATATCTACCCTCATGGGACAAGTGTGTGTGTGTCAGACATTTGACGTCCAATCCTGACTGAGGTCTTGGAAATTCCCTCGCTACTGAGCAGGGCCACCTCTTTTATAGCTTAAACAACCATGGAAAGAGCCTTCTAAAAGGCCCTCCCCCCTCAGATGGAAATACAGCCTCTGTGTCAGGGACATGGCTGCAAGCTGCTACATCATCTGTGGTGCTGTTGCCTGCCTCCAGAGAAGGCCACCTTGACCCTTCGGAAGCTAAACATGGACACCCCTCACCCATGCAATCTGCGTCCTTGAAGTGCCTGCTCCTGGGTGGTGGCTGCAGCAGTACCCCTACCCACCTTTGGGCATGTATAGCAAACTCCTGCATGCGGCCTAGCTCAACAAGATTAAGTGGACTGTAAGTGAGATCCTGCAAGGCCCTTAGTGAGCCCAGAGAACTCCAGCTGGACCAGTCCTGTGAGTGCTTCTGAAGGTGGGAGACCAAATGCAGCAGTTGCTGAGGGTACTCTGCAAAGGCCGCCCAGAGGGGCAGTTGATCTCCCACAGCACTGAGAGGAAAGGGGAGGACACATTGCTCCCTTACAGAGGAACTAGGGGCTCCATCCTTACATACTGCGGAGGACAACACACATCTCCCCCTCAGTTGGAGAACGAAATGGCACCACTCTCAGCGGTGGGGAAGTGGTACCCCTTTTCTCCCCTCCCTGCCTTTCATGACAGCAACAGCCCAATTGACTCTTCATCTTCTGCTGCGGGGACACTGGCTGCTTGTGCTGCCCACATGCCTATCAATCATGGGTAAGTGGGCCAGGGATCAGATGCCCTCCAATCAGGACCCTTGGGAAAGTCCCACACTCCTGCTTCCCCCTTTCATGCTGCCCCTCGAGGTGCTGTTACAATATCTTAATCACTACTCCCCACCGGTGGTGCTACTGCAGGAAGCACATCAACTTGGCAATAGGTGCCCTGTCCCAAAAGTGGTGGCTATACTACAGTATACTATGCTGGCGCCTGACAAGCCTGCGTCTCCTGCGTGGTTGCTGTTCTGCATTCCCATGCTTTCCCATGCAGGTCACTAAACTCTACTGAGATGATCTAGGTTGCTTTGTCATTATTGAAAGAGACAAAATAAGTTCCCACTGGACGATTGTTCCAATCTATGCCCCTCCCAAACTGTTAATGGATACACAGCAAGCACTCTCTGTAGTGTTGCTACAATTCCCCCTGGCCCTACACTACTTGGTGGAGACTTCAACTATGTCATGGACCCCCTCTTAGACAGTAGCTTCCCCCGATATGTAAATCAATTAGCGTAGCGATGTGAGCTGCATCTCTGTCCCTGACAGAAGCTTTGCGTCTGCTACACCCACAGACCAAAGAGTACACTTTCTATTCCCCTTCACATGGATCCTTTTCCAGGATAAACTACTTTTTCCTACTCTCTGCAGACAAAGCTCACTGAGCGGATACCCAGATTCTACCACATCCTCTGACCACCCATGCCTCTGTCAACCTCATATTTAGGTCCCCCAGACAACGGTAGACAGGCCAGTGGCAGCTTAGTGAAATAATTGACCTAGAACATAAAATATATACAGTGGAAGAGGATTTCTTGGAAGCTCTAATGACCATGGGAAATTTAACCTTGAAATGAAGAGACTGTAACTTAGGTAGAAACAACTGGACATGGCACCTTTAGCGCACATTACTACACAATACAAACTGTGCTCCTGCACTAGCCGGCGAACAGAGATCAAAAACTCCTGCTGGTCCCCAACGTAATCAGAAGCCCAAGCCAAGTGATCACATCTCCCCATCTCCTTGCTCATGAATTTGCAAATTGCCATGCTTGCCTTTACAGGCAATGACCTGTGCCCATGGCGGAAAGGGGAAATCTGATTATAGAAGACTTGTATGGGCCCAAACTTTCAGACCCAGATGGGTGAGACTTGGAAGAACCGCTCACAACTAAAGAGATACTGGAAGGCATTCAAGTGCTCCCAAACGGGAAAACACCCAGGCCAAACGGCTTCGCATTTGAATTGTATAAGAGAGACATCTAGGCTGATGCCTCCACTGCTCAACATGTATAAAGAAGCTCTGAAATCAGGGGACCTTCCACATGATTTACGTGGAGCCATGATCTCTGTGATCCTGAAACTGCAGAAACCCCCTAACGTATGGTAATTCTATTGGCCCATCTGCATCCTTAACATGGGGACTAAGGGCCACATGTAGGAATCTCCGAGATTGCGACTCGGAAATTGCGAGTCTGTCTGACTCGCAATTTCCGAGTCGCAATCTCGGATGCAGAACGGTGTCTCAGACACCGTCTGCGACTCGCTATGGGGTCGCAAAGACCCACCTCATCAATATTCATGAGGTGGGTCGCATTTTGCGACCCCATAGCGAGTCCCTGCACTCACAGGGATGTCTATGACTGCTTTTTAAATAAAGCTGTTTTTTTTTTCATTTTGCAGCCCGTTTTCCTTAAAGGAAAACGAGTTGCAAAATGAAAAACTTCCGAAACCATTTGGTTTCGTTTTTTCAGAGTAGGCAGTGGTCCATAGGAATATTTTTGTCGACATTCACAAAGGGGAAGCGGTCCCATGGGGACCCCTTCCCTTTTGCGAATGAGTTACCACCAGTGTGACTCTGGTGGTAACTGCGAGTTGCATTCGCGGTCACAAAGCAATTCTGAATTGCGATGCGAGTCGCAAATAGGAAGGGAACACCCCTTCCTATTTGCGAGTCACATTCACAAATTGCGAGTCGGCACCGACTCGCAATTTGTGAATGTGCATCGCTTTAGGCCGTTTGCATGGCGCAAACTGCGATTTTCGCAGTTTGCGACATGCAAACGGCTTGCTACATCTGGCCCTAATTCCCTCGCCAAAGTGCCTCCACTCAAACACTATATGTTAGCTTTACTCCCAGTCTTGGAGAAGTTGTACAATTTATTTCATCCCCAGTTACCCAGAAGCTGTTTCCCCCAGAGCTTACTTCACTGACCTGCTATAGAAAATTAGGTTACTGGTTGAGAGGGGTGGAGCCCTACTTAAGCAGCAACACAATTCTAGTCAGGATGAAACACAAACACACTCCATATTAAAGTGTGCTTAACCCTCTAGTAGCCAGGTACAAAAGCAGTCATGCTGAACTCAGAGGCAATGTGTAAAGTACTTATGTAACACTTCAAACAGTAATAAATTGAAAACACAACACAAGGAAAATCCCACACCAATATAATTAATTATTTGATACCAAAATAACAAAAATCACATTTGTAGAACTGGAAAAATGCAATTGTAACTCTTTAGGTAACAATAGTGTTTAAAAGCACAAAGCTCCCACTGGGGTTATCTGGTCACAGTGGACTGGGTCAAAGTCACAAGTTCAGGCCAACCGAGATGGAGTGCGGGCTGACTAAATTAAGCCCTCTGAACAAAGGACCCTAAATCCTTATTGTAGAGCATTTTGATGTCCTGCATCAAGGATGCGTTACACAGCAGAGGTTCTGAGGCGCTGCAGGGCTACGATGCAAGATCTTGCATGGAGTATCCGTAGCACACAAAAGTTCGGAGGAGCTGCAGGCTGCAATGGAAGGTCCTGCGTCAAGGATGCATTGCACAGTGGTGGTTCTGAGGAGCTGTGTGGTTCTGAGTCGGGGGTGCATCGCTCAGCAGTGGTTCCACTGTAGAACTGCAAGGGATATGTCTCGCTGGATCCATTCTGCTAAGACCACAGTTCAGGTCCTCTTCCAAGGGTTCAGGACTGGGGTAGCACCTCTTGGGGAGCAGGACTCTCAGCAGGCAGAGTCAAGGTCCAGGGTTAAGTGTGGTTGGAGCCTTTTCTGTCCCTGAGACTCAGATTAGGAGGCCAGCCAACTAGCCTTTGGAGTCACTGGTGGACCTGGGTTCAAGGTGCAAATCCATTTCTTCCCTCGCAAGCAGCAGGGCAGCACAACAGCCGAGTAGCAATCCTTACTGCAGCAGGGCAGCACAGCAGGTCCAGATGTGTACTGAAGAATTGGGTATGAGGGTTTGCTACTTATTCTTGGTACTCATATTTAAGTGGGAGAATCTTCCAGAATCCTCCTCCTATAGATGGGTCTGGAATTTCCTGCCACCCTGTCCTGGCCCTAGCTTGTCTGGAGGCACAAATGACTAGTGTTAAACTCTTTGGGAGTGTGCTGAGGCATGGTCTTCGTGATGTGCAAGTGTGGTAGGTGACAGATCTACCACCTATCAAGTCAGAGATGACCCATCCTGCCAACACCTATTTCCCTTTTATCTCACTGTCTCGGAGCAATACACAAAGGCCAACTATACCTAGTCATGTGACCCAGTATACAGGCTGCAGGTCTCAAATGGTTAGGATGAAAAAAAGCACAACTTTCCTAAAGTGGCATTTTTGGAATTGTGACTTAATATCCAATGTTATCTTTAAAGAGGGTTTTAAATTACAATTCATTAGACACCAAACTCAATATTCACACCTGCACCCAATTGAAAGTTCTCACTTATTAAATGTAATAAGGTAACCCAATGTTATCCTACAGAAGAGGCAGGTGTTGCCGTAGTGAAACAAAATGTAAGTGTTTTTCACTACTAGGTCATGTAAACGCTAAAAGCATATGTTCAACTTTTTTAAAAATACAATGCATCCATTCCTATGGGCTGTTTAGAGCCTACCCTTGTGGTGGCTTGTATGTATTAAAAAAGAAAGTATAGTACTAGGAAAAGTTTCAGGTTACCAGGTCAAAATGGCATTTCAAAATCTTCACACACAAGCTGCAAAGACAGGCCTGAGACATGTTTAAATTGATACTCAAGTGAATGTAATCTACGGGCTCTGGGTACCTGTAGTGCCACTTTACTAGGGACGTATAAGTAAATTAAATGTGCCAATTGGGTATAAGCCAATTTTACCATGCTTAAATAAGAGAGCACAAGCACTTTGGCCATGGTTAGTAATGGTGAACTACACAGAGTAGTAAGGCTAACAAAAATGAATTAAGCAAAAGCAGGAGTAGTAAGGCAAAACGTTTAGGGGAAGACCACCTCAATGTTGACAGGTCTTACACCAGCATGACCCCACCAGAACTATCTCAAGCACTCACATGCAGCTTCTCCACTAGAAGAGCTGGTTGAATCAAAAGGACCTATAAATGTGAGGCTATCAATGATGAAAGTACTGTGCCTAAATGTAATTGGTTAATGTTCCTGCCAAGCATCTAGTCTTGCTCACAATTCTCAAAGACTCTGAAAGTGATAACACCCTCCTACTGGAGACACATCTCCTTAAGAGAGACTGGAGCTAGCTGAAATCAAAGTGGTTCTCCAGGCAATATTTTTCCTCCAGCACAAAAGGAGGAGCAGCTGTATTAGTTGCTTATACATTCAAGGGGCTAGTGTGTAATAAGACTATGACGATTGCAGGGAGATTACTATCCCTGTGGATTTCCATAAACAGCCACTCACTCACTAGAGCAACAATCTATACTCCTATTGACACCCAGGAAATGTTCCTTTGCAAACCTCCTCTAGTGATGACCTCTCCAGAGAGAAACATACCGGGGGAGGGTTCATCATTGTAATTGACCAAGTATTGAATAGGTTTCCCTAACGAAGAAGTTCAAACAGGGGCACTATCCAAAGAAGGGGTCAAGTGGTAGAAAGACATAGGCTTGTCAGGCACCTGGCAATCCCCGAATTCCACCACCTGAGACTACTCCTTCTTCTCCACATCCTAGCAGAGAAAAGTCAAATTTGACTATTTTTGCAGTTTCCTCATATCTTCCCTGCCACGACACAAGAAGAGCTTGTAAAAAATGAAGCCATTAAAGTGGGGATTGAGGGTGTACTCTAATGATTTTTGAAACCCAACAACATCCCTGATATCCTTATTGCTACCCTGTGAGAAACTCCTAAACCTGTGGTTCAGGGTGTATTTAATAAAGGTGGACGTAATTCATGTAATTCCGTGTAGCGTAACCATGTGGAATTACCTAAGAATTCCATGAGTTTAGACATGAATTACGTGAGAAGAGTAATTCTATATTTTGTGCTATTTCATAGGGCAAAAATGTTCTCTTGTGTTCAAACTTGACGCAAGGATGCCTTTTTCACTAAGAAATATAGCAAGCAGCCACACATACTGACTAAATGTGCTCTTGGGGCGGGGGCATGACTTGAGCTGGCATTGAATCTTCACAGAGCAATGTTGACATATCAGCTCCTTCAGGCCTCAATGACTAAGATACACCAACCAAGAGCTCATCTTAATGCTGCAGACGCACTGGATCTGATACTGTGCCATTGAGCTGAGGAGAACCCACACAATGACTGGCACTGGGCGGACTGTGGCCTGATGCGGGCTTCGGAGGCCCCGCAGGGATAGGGCCCACAGGCAAGCAACAGGGTGGGGCCACGGCGTGGTGCAGCTGTGGGCCCTCTTGACGCTCAGAGCTGCCTCATCCTGCTCTGGCACTTTTCTGCCCATGCTCTGCCTTAGGCCTTGCTGAGACTGGACGACTCCCGGGCCACATCATTTATGGACGGAGAAGCTGTGGCGTTGTTGGAGAATCTTTTACAGGTCTGGGAGATGGGCTGGCCATACCGCACCTAAGCGTCCTGTGGGATGAGTTGCGACCGATGAGGCCTGGGCCTATTGAGCCTATTAAATACTGTGGCCCACTAGTGGGTACGGGGAAGCAAGTGTGTACTAACCTGGACTGCTGTTACACACACTTCTGCATGATCCTGAAGGCAGGGCCTACGCTACATGCTTCCACTGCTAGGAGTGCAACATAGACCTCTGTGCGGCAATGCTCCAGATCACAAGAGATATTTCCTGCAGGTATTGGTGTATCGCAGTCTGGTGCTGTAGCGCTTGGACACTACTTACCTGGCACAGCTACGTGTTGCTGAATTCTGTCTGGCACCTCTATTTGGACTTAGCTCATTACTTATACGGGGGGTTCCGAGATCTAAGACTCCGCTGGCTGTTCCCTACAATGGGGTACTCCACAACTAGTGTTTTGGTGCCACAATCCATGACACCAGGACAGGCCTTGGGGATCCCACACAGAAACAACTTACCTTCAACTCTGCAAGGACTCCATGTCATCAACATTCGCCCCTTGGTCTCGACAGGATTGAGGGAAATTATACCACTGACCCCCCAATTGATGGTGCTACCGCCATTATGTCCGAGCTCCATACCGGGTTCAGGGCAATTGAATCCAGATTCTATGCTCTGTCCTGACGCCTTGACAGTATGTCTGAGCGAGGCGATAGGCATGCCACCAGACTTGATGGTGCTGAGCATAGAATATCAGAGGCCGAGGATAAGAGTGCAGACAGTGCTGAAAGTCTTGAACACATTGAGCGCATACTGAAGACCACGGCCACCAAGAATGAGAACTTAGAGGTGTGGTACCAATGCAACAACATTTGCATAGTTGGGATAGCAGAGACTACCAACACTAGATGCCTAGACGTCTGTAGAAAATCTACTAGCAGAGCTCCTTGGCAGAAACTCCTTCACTGACACCTTTGTGGTAGAAAGGGCATGTAGATCATTCTGCCTGTATACCATCCCTGGATGACCTCCGTGCCCGATCATCGCTAGATTATTGAACTTTAGAGACTGTGATCTGTGCAGAGATAAGATCCTCTACAATATCAGGGCACTGTGGTGTCCCTCTTCCCAGACTTAACTCCACTGGTGCAGGTTGCCCAACGCAAATATGTGGATATTAAATGCACTCTACAAAATCGTGGCCTAAAATATTGAATGCTCTACCCTGCGCAATTGTATAGACAACGTTATGTTTTCAACAATCTTGTGGATGCCGTTCACTTCTGCAAACAGCATAAAAGGCAGCACTGCATCACCCAACTCCCCCACTGCTGCCATGCCCATTTCTCAACCTCCTCACACACCATGACTGCCCTACGATGTCTGGATACGTTATTGTAACAGGACGTCCTCCGTGGACCTGGCCCTCAGGTGCCCTGGAGGTACGTCCGCAGACGGGTGAGACCCCGGGGGCACTTCCGGAACCTTCCATCCTGACCCGGAAGTGTTCTTCAAGGCGCCAGGAAACGCAGAGAACCCGAAAGATGCGGGACCATTTGAAGGCCCTGAAGCAGAGGAAGAGGGGACACCGCCGCGACCGCCACAGAGAGAGAAGAAGTCCACAGACGAGATGACCGAGATGCAGGAGAAGGAAATAGGACCACCGGAGCCAACCCTCGGAGGTGACACTCAGGAGACAGCAGAACGCTGAAGCCGGCCACGCTCTAGGAAGAGCATGGCCAAACCAGGTATGGAGTGGGAAAGAGAGACGCTTAATTTAATTTTTATTGGTTGTTGTTTCTTTCATTTTCCCTTCTGTAATTAAAAACGGATACAGAAAAGGGGTGAGGCAACTTCAGATAGACAATGCTTGTTTTTTTTCCATTCCCTGTTTCATAATTTTTGGTATGATCTATATATTGTATAGATAGAGATAAAGAGAGAAAAGACAGAAAAAAATAATTAAAAAAACCCCAAGGCTAAAGAGAAAAAGAACGAAGCAGATTATGCTCTATGAGATTTTATTTTTTGTTTTGTTTTATTTGTCAAATTATTTTTTCACTGCGACATTTTGAGGAAAGTAGAAAAACCAGCACATGAAAATAGGACAGGAAGGAAAAAGCTCAGCTAAAGAAAAGGGAATTGATTGAGACAGACAGAAAAGGGAAAGTACACAGAAGATAAAAGAGAAAGAAGCATACAAGGGACATAAGGAAGACCACAAGATAGTGAGAAGGACTATAACAGAGAGGAAAGCGATTAACTGCACAATAAAAGAAAAGAAGGCAGGAAAAACAAAGAGGTAGGAAGAAAGAGTCAGAAAACAGTGAGGAGAAAGAAGGAAAGTGAAACAAAGGAGAACATGCATACCAACCTTCTGTATTCTTCTCTCTTTGCATGCTCCTCCTGAGTTGCCCTCTGGAAAAGAAGAACAAAAGAGAGAGAAAACATGAAAAGAAGGAAAAGAGGAAGAGCCAAAACAGACCAAGGATAAAAGACTTAGAGACCGTAAAACCTGTATTCACCCTAATAAACTACTATATCAAAGACACCCGTGTTGCTCCATTACTGACACTCTATCACAGTGGTGTCCGAAGTGGGATTTACTGTCCCCGTTGTCCTAGACCGAAAGCAGAGATAGGTAATGGAGGACAAACCATCATTAGCCGATATGATTGCCAAGTTAGCGGAAAGGCAGAGACATCTGCAGCTCATATGGGAAGAGCAACTCCGAGTAGCTAAGGTAGAGAGGGAGGATCTACAGACGGCGCTGAAGGGAGGCGACGATCATCGCCAATAACCAACTGGTTCGCGAGACAGCTCTGGGGAAATTGACTAACACCATAGCTAGAAGCAAAGTACATCCCAATGTCCCCTGTAGTGTGCTGCAAAGGTACCAAGAAAATGAAGACCCAGACTCCTTCATTACCAATTTCAAACGGGTTGCTAGCTCTGCTAACTGGCCGGCAGAGAAGTGGGGACAATACATTTCACCCTTCCTAATGGTAACTTTACAAACAGCCTACCAGGCGGTAAATCCTGGAGGTGTAACGCCCTATGCCGAGATTAAGAAAGCCATTCTGGAGAGAATTGGATTAGATCAAGAGAGCTATCAGGTCAGGTTCCGACAAACCAAGTGGACCCCACAGGAGAATCCTCGCACACTGTATTATAGAGTACAATATGCTGCAGGAAAGTGGTTAAATCTCACAGAAACATCCAAGGACACCATGTTTGATACCGTATTGTTAGAACAATATTTGGATGCTTTTCCTCCGTCCACAAGAAACTGGATCCGGCAACATCCAAATCTCAATAATACTATTGATATTGATTTAGCCTGCGCCTTCCATTGAGCCCTGGAATTTAGGAGCTCTACATCCAAGACTATCCCCCTCTCTAGTCGGGGTTCTATCCTTAAACCCCTTCTTGTAAAACTAACCACAGACCCTATATTGGAAAAACCCAGTGGTCCACGGGCTCCATCCAGAGACTTTAATACGGGGCCCCAATGCTTCCATTGTGCTGAATGGGGCCACATAGCTAGGCTCTGTCCCCTTAAGAAAGAACAAGAAGAACCTTTGGAAATAGGACTAGCAAGAGGACATGTTTTATTGGCAGGGTCAGGCAAAACAAAATATATCACCCTCATGTTAGTCAATAATGAAAAAAGGTTCATACTCATAGACTCTGGATGTAATCAAAGCGTAATAAACAAAGCACATGTACAGCCCGGACAGTGGGAAAGGGGTATACAAGTATTAATTACTTGCAGACACGGAGACCACAAATTATATCCAGTTGCTACTATAACAATTAATTGGAGAGGACAAGAGGAGTACATATCCATAGAGGTAATACCTAATTTAGGAGAAGATCTTGTTATTGGGATGGACTACGATCTTTTAGAAGGGTTAAAACTACAGAACCCTATGGGAAACTGGTGGCAGGAAGCTCCATTTGTATCCTCTAACATAGAGGAGACCCATCCAAGTAAGAAACTTACAAAATCACAAAAAAAGGAAAATAATAGACTATACTTGATGAAATCCTTTCCTTCGGATCCCCCGAAGACCATCCTATCTATTGCCAGTCAGTTTCGACAATCCAAAAGAGAAGACCCAAACCTGAAGAATGCCTGGCAGGTAGCTCTCACTCCTGTGAATCAGTCGGTAGGTCCAGCTTTTCAACTTAAGAACGACTTACTGTATAGAGTTTGTCCGAACTCCAACAGCCAGAATGCCCAGTTGGTGGCCCACAGGTATTTCGGGACCAGGTATTGCACTTAACGCATGGTGATAAGGGTGAGGGACACCTCGGTCGAGAAAAAACAGAGGAGTCCATAACAAAAAGATTTTATTTGCCTGGGGTATACGGGGATATTAGGAGGCATTGCCAGGCCTGTTCTAGATGCCAACTCATTAATCCCTTGAACGAATATAAAGCTCCACTCCAACCTCTTCCCATCATAGAAGTGCCATTCACATGAGTTGGTATGGATTTGGTAGGCCCATTAACTGCATCGGTAAAAGGACACCAATACCTACTGGTTTTAGTAGATTATGCCACTAGATATCCTGAGGCCATTGCCATTTCTAGTATGACCACAAAAACGATAGCCCAGGCTATGGTAGAATTCTTTTCTCAAGTAGGATTTCCCAAAGAGATACTTACGGACCAGGGAACCCCCCTCATGTCTCGCTTAATGTCAGAGGTTTGTCAAATATTGGGAATCCAGCAGATACGGACCTCAGTTTACCACCCCCAAACTGATGGACTAGTCGAACGCTACAATAAAACAATTAAGAATCTCCTTTAGAAAACCATTAATGAATCAGGAAAGAACTGGGAAAAAAATTGTCCCTAGTTCTCTATGCTCTCCGTACACACATCCAATCATCCACAGGCCATAGTCTCTTCGAGCTCCTTTTTGGTCGACAACCTCGCACCTTATTGGACATGCTTGTAGAGGAATGGGAAGAGATAGATGAAGAAGGCAAAGATGTTCTAGCCTATGCAAAGGACCTAAAAGAGACCCTACACAAGGTGTGGGAAGCAGCCCACATGTGTTTAAAAGACGCACAAGAAAAACAAAAGAACTATTTTGACAAAACTAGTAGACCTAGAACTCTAGACGTAGGACAGAAGGTATTAGTATTCTTACCTACTACAGAGAATAAGCTTCTGGCCCATTGGCAAGGCCCATATACTATCTTAGAACAAGTCACTCCTGTTACTTATAAGATAGAAATGCCCGCAGGTACTGGGAGAGAGCAAATATACCATATCAATCTCTTACAACAATGGCATGAAATAGATGATTCCCACCGTATACTATATGTTAGTACAGGAACCATGGACGACCTACCACTATACCCCTTAGAGGCACAAAATAAAACAACAAAATGTTGGGCTCAGTTCGGTGTTTCTCACTCTCCCCTTCAGAATTCACAACTGTCAATGTTAGTGAATAATAATTTAGATGTTTTCACAAAAAGCCCTGGTAAAACACATTTAATACACCATCACACACGAACAATAGGAGACAAAGTAGCCACACAGAGACCGTATTGAATGCCTGAAGCTAGACGGAAACTAGTAGAACAGGAAGTAGAAGAGATGTTACAGGCAGATATCATTTAATGGTCCTCCAGTCCTTGGTGTTCTCCCATCATTCTGGTTCCAAAACCAGATGAAACGATTAGATTTTGCATTGATTTTTGACAATTAAATGCTCTCTCTCATTTTGATACTTACCGAATGCCTAGAATCGATGATCTACTGGAACGCCTAGGGAAAGCAAGATATATAACCACACTAAATGTCACCAAAGGTTATTGGCAAATACCCCTAAAAGAAGAAGATAAAGAGAAAACTGCATTTGCCACTCTCTCTGGTCTTTATCAATTTAAAGTCCTTCCTTTTGGCCTACACAGTGCACCTGCCACCTTCCAACAATTAATAGACCTAATACTCCGTCCCTTTCAAAATTATGCAGCAGCCTGCTCAGATGACATCATCTTGGGAGGACCACATCTCCCACTTGACCAACATATTACATGACCTTAGAGATGCTGGTCTTACAGCGAACCAAGATAAATATAAGATTGGATATGAGACCATTAATTAACTGGGATACTTAATTGGACATGAGTAGTGAAACCTCCACTGGAGAAGGTACAGGCCATCACAAAAATTCACCTTCCCCAGAAAAAAAAGAAGATATCAGAGCCTTCTTAGGGATGGTAGGATATCCCGGTGATTCATTCCTCATTTCTCAGAAATAGCAGCCCCTCTCACTACCCTGTTGGAAAAAAACAAACCCAATCAAATTACTCATCTCACAGATAGTGAGAAAGCCCGCTTCGAGCACTTGAAACATCTCCTAACTATCAAGCCAGTGTTGCTTTGCCCTGATTTTTTTTTATGCCTTTTCAGGTCCAAACAGATGCCTAGGATCAGGGGCTCGGGCTGTCCTTTCTCAGGCTGATGAGAATGGGCTCTATCATCCAGTAGATTTCCTAAGCCGCAAGCTCTTACCCCGGGAGAGGCATTATCCTACCCTTGAGAAAGAATGCCTGGCAATCAAATGTGCTGTAGATTCCTTGCATTATTATTTGGCAGGTCGGACCTTTACGTTACTTACTGACTATGGGCCTTGACCAGGTTGGCGCGCCATAAGGACTCTAATGCTCGGGTGCTCTGTTGGTTTTTATCCCTTCAATCCTTTTCCTTTCAGATTTGGCATTAGCCTGGCTCACTCCTCTCCAACGCTGACTACCTGTTGCATAATCCTTCTGACTTCTGGCCCGAACGGCCACTGTCCGGGGAAAGTGACTGTAACAGGGCGACCTCCATGGAGCCGGCCCTCAGGTGCCCCGGGGGTACGTCCGTGGATGGCCGAGACCCCGTGGGCACTTCCGGTACCTCCGATCCCGACCCAGAATTATTCTTCACGGCGCCGTAGAACACTGAGAGCCCGGAAGATGCGGGACCATTTGAATTTGAAAGCCCTGAAGCAGAGGAAGATGGGACGCCACCGGAACCGCCACAGCGAGAGAAGACGTTCACAGAAGAGACGACCGAGGCGCAGGAGAAGGGAATAGGAGCACCAGAGCCAAGCCACAGAGGTGATGCTCAGGAGACAGCAGAACGCTGAAGCCGGCCACGCTCTAGGAAGAGCGTGGCCAAACCAGGTACAGAGTGGGAAAGAGGGACGCTTAACTTAATTTTTCTTGGTTGTTGTTGTTTCTTTCATTTTCCCTTCTGTAAAAACAGACACAGAAAAGGGGTGAGGCAACCTCAGATAGACAATGCTTGTTTTTTTGTTTTTCCATTCCCTGTTTCATAATTTTTGGCATGATCTATATATTGTGTAGATAGAGATAAAAGGAGAAAAGAGAAAAGATAAATAATTTAAAAAAATCCCACGGCTAGAGAGAAAAAGAACGAAGCAGATTATGCTCTATGAGATTTGTTTTGTTTTGTTTTATTCGTCAAATTATTTTTTCACTGCAACATTTTGAGGAAAGTAGAAAAACAGCACAAGAAAATAGGACAGGATGTAAGAAGCTCTGCTAAGGAAAAGGAAATGAATTGAGACAGTCAGAAAAGGGAAGGTACAAAGAGAAGATAAAAGAGAAAGAAGCATATCAGGGAAATAAGGAAGACCACAAGATAGTGAGAAGGACTATAACAGACAGGAAAGTGAAATTAACCGCACAATAAAAGAAAAGAAGACAGGAAAAACAAAGAGGTAGGAAGAAATAGTCAGAAAACAGTGAGGAGAAAGAAGGAAAGTAAAACAAAGAAGAACATACACACCAGCCTTCTGTATTCTTCTTTCTTTGCATGCTCCTCCTGAGTCACCCTCTGGAAAAGCAGAACAAAAGAGTGAGAAAATGTGAAAAGAAGGAAAAGACGAAGAGCCAAAACAGACCAAGGATAAAAGACTTACAGATTGTAAAATGCGTATTCACCCTAATAAACTACTATAGCAAAGACACGTGTCCCTCCATTACTGACACTCTCTCATGGATATCAAATGTTGGCATGAGAAACTTGTCTGTTTTAGTCCTCTTGGCCAACCTGAGCCTCCTGCTACTCAGTCATAACTGATATTAGCCTGATGTCTATATATTGCATTTACCTTTAATGTCCATGACGGCTGTGCTCCCCTGAATGTTGTCACTGCCCAATGTGTATACCACTACAGTTATATTATTGATTGTTTTTTGCATTGTTTGCGACTTATCTGGCCCTTATCGCTGCCGGAGTGGGTGGGTGTTAGAAATGGGGCTTCTGGTTGGCTAGGGTATGCACCTAAGCCAGGCAGAACCCACCCACTGTAGTCAGGGCAAGGGAGTTACACATCCAAGATAACCCATGCCCACCCCCTTGGTAGCTTCTCATGAGCACTTAGGCCTAACCCGGAGGCAATGTGTAAAGTGTTTGCACAACACACACAACATATGTGACGCAATAAATACACCACAAAGGAACACAACACCAAGTTATGTAAAAATAAGCTGTGTTGCACAAAACATAATTAGACCAAACACAACATGTAAAGAATACCCTGCTACCTAAGACGTTGTCAGAACTTTACATAGGTTACTAGTACTCTGCAGAAATCAGCAGTAGTCATACATAACACACAGGTTACACTTATCATGGTATCACCATAAATGTTCATAAGAGGAACATCAGTAAGCATACGGCAAGTCAATAAGAAAGTCTATCAGAATTAAAGTCCCAAGAACGGAACATTAGCAAAAATAGGGCACATCGGCCAGTACCTGTTTCTATCGGTGAGGAGGCACTTCCAGTGCCGCGATGTGACCCCGGCACTCCCTGCGCAGAACAGGGACCAGTTATTGATCTTGGGGGGAGGGTGTGGCACACATCCGCTTGGGTTTTTGGTGTCAGGGCCTCTCCTGGGGCACGCACCTAAACGGACGCCTACCAATTCTGAGGGCCCCCCACAGGCTACAATTGACCTTCCTGGGAGGGCAAAGTTAGGCTTACGGATGATGGGGACATCTGCGCCCCTGGAGCAGTGACCCTGGGGAGATGGACTCCCTCTCCACCCCGTGCCCTCTGGTCCTGTAGGCAGCCATCTGCATCCTCGAGGTGGCTGCCGGAAAGACAGGGGAGAGGCCAACACCTCTCCCTGCCAGCCATGCTCCTCCTGGAGACGGCTGTGAAGACCTCCAACGGGCCGGTCCTAGCTCTGGGCTGTGGCGGTGATGTTCACTCAAGTAGGAACCAGCTTCTGCCGCAGGAGGACCTCTCAGGACACTGGGTCCTCTGGGGCACTAGAAGGAACGCCCCAGCTCCAGTCTTCATTGTTGGGGTGCCCTGGGGGCACGTTCAAGAGTGCACCACCAATGCGCTCTTTGATATCAGAACACCCGGGTCGCGGCAGTGAATCTCTCGATGACAACATGCTTACCAAAGCACTGGGGGGCAATTTTTAAGAGCCCAGGTCTCAGCGGTGATTTATTTCCTCAGAACAAGCGCTCTCCCAGCGCTTGATGAAATCGACACACGGCGTCCTCCAGGCGCTATGGCAGCACGTAGAGCGCACCTCCTGCACTGCTCCAGTACAGGGAAAACAGGGATGCAGAGGAAACAGGGCCCACAGCACCCAGCCCCTGGAGACAATAAATGGAGGTACAGGTGGCAGGATCCAGCAACAGGCAAGCACATGGATGATGCAGTTAGTGGCAAGTCCTCCTGGTGACCCAGCAGGTCACAGGTCAGCACAACAGCAGCAGTCCAAGGTGGTTCCTGTAGGGTCCTTCCAGCAGCGTTCTGTGTCCAGTTCCAAATATGTTTCATGTCCAAGTTGTGGGGAAAAATCCCCTGTACTTATACTCAGTTTTGCAAAGCATTTCCAATGAAGAGGCGAGGGGTTTTCAACCAGCTACAACTGGTTCTGGGGGTGTCCCCTCTATCCTCCAGCACAGGCTCCAAACATCAGTTTGGGGTAAACAACCCTTTTGTGTGAGGCCAGGGCACAGCCTTTACAGATGCATGTCTGCCCGCCTCCCACTTCTCTCAGCCCAGGAAGACCATTCAAAATGTAGATGCACCTCTGCGACACCTCCACCCACCCTGTGTACAGGCTGTCTAAGAAGTATGCACAAGGCCCAACTGTCACTCTGCCCAGATGTGGATTGGAGTCAAGCTGCAAAACACCAGAATCATAAGCACAGAGAAATGCTCACTTTCTGGAAGTGGCATTTCTGTCACAGTTGAAAAAAAAAAAACTTACACCAGCAAGCAGCATTTCTTACTACCATTACAACCATACCAAACATGCCTACGCTACCCCTCATAAATCAGGCAATAACCCCTAGACATAAGGCAGGGCATTTCCAATACAATCCTATGAGAAGGCAGCACTCACAGCAGTGAGAAACCAAATAGGTTTGTCACCTACCTGGACAGGCCACGCTACTAGGCACATGTCCTGCCTTCTACATACATAGCACCCCACCCATAGGGCTAGCTAGGGCCTATCTTAGGGGTGACTTACATGTAGTAAAAGGGGAGCTCTTGGCCTGGCAAGTAGATTTAGATGCCAGGCCCCTGTGCGCTAGCAGGCCTGAGACAGGTTTGAAAGGCTACTTCAGTGGGCAGCGCAAGCAGCACTGCAGGCCCACTAGTAGCATTTAATTTACAGGCCCTTGGTATAGGGATACCACTGTACAAGGGACTTACATATAAATTACATGTGCCAATCAGGTATAAGCCAATCATGCCAAGTTTACACGGGAGAGCACATGCGCTTTAGCACTGATTAGCAGTGATAAATTGCCCAGAGTCATAACGTCAGCCAAAAAAGGTCAGAAAAATTAGGAGGCGAAGGCAAAAAAAAGTTTGTGGAACGACCCTGTTGAAAGGGCCAGGTCCAAACAGTGGGGAGGTGGGATATCTGTTCTGTTCGTTGTTTGCATTCTGAAGCTACAACCTCACTGCATAATATGACACACCGGGGCCTGCACCACTGCATGCACGTCATTTTCTACTTCCTTATTGTTATGGCTGCACATCCAAGTAGGGACTTAACATGCTCCTGCATGACACGTAACATCAGGGGTCCGACATCAGGGGTCTTACCAAACCTTGGCAAGGAAAACAGGTCCTTACATATCTCAATCGATATGGGGTCAAGGTGACTTTCCTGCAGGAAACTCACTTGGCCCCATGCACTATGTAACTATGCCATCACATGGTGCCCCCGGCGCTACTTTTTCTATTACAGCTCTTACTCTTGAGGGGTCTATATCTTAATCCATAATCTTTCACACCCATTGAGAGTATATCGGACCCAGAGGGGAGATATCTACTGGCATTGGGTAAACTAGCTAGCCAGTCTAAATTGCTTGTACATGTCTCTGCACCAAACACTGAGGGGTATAATTAAGAAACGTGGCTGTACAGCTCCACTTTTCTTGGGCCCCTTAGCACCACCCTAATGCCACCATGTGTGCGCCGTATTTAAAATACGGTGCACCATGGCGGTAGTTAGGGACTAGCATCATCATTTTTGACCCTAGTCCAGAGTTTTGCAGGATTAGCACCAAAAATCTTGACGCTTATCCTGCAAAGCCCATTGAGACCTATTGTACTCAATGGTGTGCCTCCTTTCAATGCCTGCTCTGTGCAGGCATTGAAAGTGTCGAAGAAATTTCAGATTTCTTTGTGTCATTTATTTTTTCAGCCCCTCTAATGGGGGAACACCCCCTTGCATATATAATTCACTGTGCAGGCATAATCTTGTGCAATTTTGTAAATATGGCCAGATTAGCGTAAAAATAAATGATGCTAATGTGGCACAAGGAGGTGCTAGAGGCTCTTAAATATGCCCCTGAGTCTCTTGAGTTCTATATGGATCTATCTGTGCAGACTGGCCAACATCATGTGGACTGCATTGTAATGGGTGGAGATCTAAATATTACATGCCAACCCACTCTTGATTTTACTGGCTCAGCTGTGACTGCCACACCACGCTCTCTACAGACCCTCATGAATCTCCTTGACACTTTCATCATACAGACGCCTGGCGCCACAAGTACCCATATGAGAGGGACTATACATTCTATTCAGCACGCATAATATCTGGACCCGCATTGATCACTGATACCTCTGACAGGGTGCACTACTATACTATAGTTAACCACCATTTCACACCTACCTCACACACTGTTTGATCACGCTCCTGCTTTGGCAACACTGCACATACCTATCCCAATTCCTCTGCTTTGGTAATGGCGTTTCTCAATTAATGCCCTCCATGATATAGCTTTTAGGGTTGAACTTTGTGCAGCCATTACTGAATGAACACAGGGACTGTGCAGAAGCATTCTACTTTATGGGATGCCTCCAAGGCCCATATATGTGGAGTTTGCATCGCCATACATGCCTGGGTCCTCCGGAGACTTTTAAATGACTTTGCAAAGTTGAGGAGAAACTGCTGAATGTGGATATGACTAATGCATCAACAAGAGGCAATGTGTCCTTATTCACCAGGTCAACGCTCTTACAGGAATTTTGAGACCTTGCAGCACAGGAGGTCACCTATTTGGGGAAATATGCCAGAACATGGAAATATGACGAGGGTGAGAGATCAGGCCAAACTCTGGCCTACCTTCTCTGGCCCCCATATCACGCTAACTATGTGACCAGTTTACAGCATTCAGATGGCACTGTCACTACGGATGTGCTATCATTACGGCAGACTTTACAGCATACTACAAATCACTTTACATGCCCTAATGAAGCTGCATTTGCAGACTCTCTATCTGACACAGCTATTGTATGGCTTGAGTCTGATCAGCAGCACTTCCTTGCCGTGCCTATTACTTACTTGCTGGCTATTGACGCCTTGAGTGGCTTTAAAGCTACTGGGTTGGATGGGTTCACAGGGGACTTTTACAAAGTGTTTAAGACAATCTTGGTTCCAAATTTACTGGAAGTCTACTCCGAGTCCCTTGAACTATGCACACTCCTTCCCACTTTCTGCAAAGCCATGATTACTTTGCTACTCAAGCCTAATTAGCTTCCCCACCTCTGCACCTCCTACAGGCCACTCTCCCTTTTAAGTCACAACAATAACATTTTGGCTGAAATACTGGCTACCCGCCTTTCTTTGTTAATGATCACATAATTTCCCCCATGCAGTCTGGCTTTGTCCCCCATGGCTCTACTTCTGTTAACCTTTGAACACTTTTTGCTATCCTCAATCACATCTTCCCCAACATCCCAACAGTGGTGGCATTACTAGATGCGGAAAATGCATTTGACTCTCTTGAGTGGTCCTTTCTTCAGGCAACACTGAATCAGCTGGGAATTGCTAACAGTTTCCAACACCTCATTATGCTGCTTAGCAAACAGCAAGTGGCCCGCCTACGGTTAAAAGGTGCAATAACTGAACCATTCTCTTTGACTTGCCGCACTTGACAGGGCTGCCCGCTCTCCCCCATCCTGTTTATCATTGCTTTAGACCTCTTGGTCTGGTATTTGTAGGAGTGACGCCTCAGTTTCCCCCATGGAACATTGTTGACACCCCTATATTCAGATGATAAGCAGTTGTTTATACAGGACCCAACCACTAATCTTTCCCCTCTCATTTGTGAGGTTCAGCGTTTCAGGGTATTCTACGGTCAGCACATCAACTGGACTAAATCCAAGCTATTCCTGCTTGCAGGCGCCACTACGCCCTGTGATCTTGAGTTCCCCTTGCAGTGGTGTACGGGTACTACCTAATAACGTGGTGCTTACTTGCATAGGGACCGCTCGGAGGTAATCCAGCATAACTATGGCCCAGCAATGACCAAACGTGAGTTGCTGGTTGACCGAAGGGTCAATATACGTAGCCATGATTAAAATGATGGTGCTTCCACGATTTCATTATTTGTTTCTTAATATCCCTGTTGCTCTAACAGTCAAATTTCTTTCCACGTTATCAGGACTGCGGATACGCCTTGTGTGGGCTGACCATCGCTCCCATGTCTGCTGGGATGTACTTACACACCCATTTGAGTGTGGGGGCTTTGGAGTCCATGATCTCCAACTCTATTTTGTAGAGGCCAAGCCCATTATGCCTATCATTGGTACTATCCAGATGCCAGGCTACCGTTCCTTAAGCCCAAAAGAGCACAAATACCACATATCCCCCTTTCCACATTCTACTGAGGGGTCTACTGCGGAATCCCTTGGAAATACAGACTCTCACTACTACCTTCTCTACTACCTGGACCAGGCTCCTGCATTATCCAGGCAGGGACACTCTGTATTCCCTCCACATTCCTCTCCTTAATAACACATGGCTTCCGCTTACTCAGGAGCATCTGGTCCAACGTTGCCTTCGTGCTCACGGTCTGCAGACCATGGTGATCTTTTAGTTAATGTTATATTTAAACCTAGATCCACCCTGATAGAGGGCGGTAGCTTGATGCCAATGGATAGCTTCACATTTCATTGCCTACACTGCACACTCCTAGAGACTCTGCCTACCTATCCAGAGGAACCCCATTGCTTCCCCCCTCTTACACTGGTGATTTCCTCTTCAGAACCTTGTCACATTACCTCCAGACTGTATCACACTTCCTTACAACTGAGACCCACCGACACACGGTGAGCTAACGCCACTTGGGAACGCACTCTAAACCTCTCCAGACCTGGAGTTATTGCTGTACACAAACAAAGCTTATCTTGGTTAACCATTGCCACAAATTACTACACTACAAATATCTGCACCAAGCATATACGACCCCCAAGGCCTTAGCTGAACTTGACCCCACTAGGTCTCACTGCCACCCTAAATGTCAGTGGGAACAGGCTGATTTCCTTCATCTCTCCTGGACTTGCATGGCGATTGCCTTTTATTGGGGGAAGTCCATGCTACTCTGTCTCTTATGCTTGACCAGCAACTAACTCTGGACCCCATGATCCCCCTATTAGGATACTTTAAACCACTGCTTTGGGGTTTGCCATGCTACAGTGCTGTTGCACTGCTCTTGGCCAGGTGGCAAATCTCTTTACAGTGGGGCAGTGGTAATCTTCCCACAGTATCAGCTTGGCTGAAAGACTTGTTAGATTGTGACACCACCTTCAAACTATATGCCTATGCAGCCAGCTAGGTCTAGTTCCAGACCCAAGGATATCTGGCAACCACTGTGGCACTACTTATTGACACTCAATCCAACTGAAGAGCAAGACGAGATGGACCGACCACTCTCTCGGTGCATTTGAAAAATCTCCCTCAGGGCTCATGCGGGGTGACCCCTTCTCAACGTATAACCCTTTTGTTGTATATTTCTTGTACTGCTATATCTGCAATATTGTTTCCCTCCTTTTTCTCTACCTCTCCCCATTTTTTGTTTCTTCCTCCTTCTTCCTCATATTTTCTTTACCTATGTATTGTACACAGCTCTACTTCTTTTCTTATTTTATTGTTGCTTCATTGTCATTGTATGTTGTCGGAAACGGATAAATAAAGCTTCAAAAAAGTGTTCTTGGGGTAGGACTTTCCCCACCACCTTGCAACTGGCATTTAACGTTATTTTAGCGCAAAATGCATCCTTGCATGTAAAGTGGACATGAGGATGCATTCTTGGCTAAGAAACAATGCTAAATTCATCAGAACACGAATAGCCAGCAGCCCCTCATGCTCACTAAATGTGTTCTAGCTGTAGATTTTTCCCCAAATTACTGTTAACTACTTGAACAGGAGCATTTGCATAATTATTAGTAATTCCTCATAAAAGAGTAATGCGGAATTACTAAAATTACTCAACTACTCCAGCATAATCGAAATTCTTCAGAGGCCTTGTATTTATAGCAATAGCAGTAAGAATTAACAAAGGCTGGAGGATAGTAGTCTAGATATATAAAGGAAAGTGAAAAAACGTGAAACCATACACAAGTGAACAGGAGCACACAAAATCTGGAGATAGCTATCATTAGGTTAAACACAGCTCAAAGCCTTAGATATGGACAAGGCGGAGTACTCTCTCCTCCACACACAACAGCATTATTGAAAAGGGGGAAAAAAGGCCAAAAGATTACTGGAGTGTAAACTGAGGGTCAAGCTACATAAAGACCGGGTCACAGCAATCATAAACGCTATAAGGGAACAAGTACAAGCATAGGAAGACATCACTCAGGTGTTTAACTGCTCCTATTGTGACCTTTATTTGACAGCCGGTGCCAAAGTGTTGGATATAGAATCATACCTCCCTCCTACATATATGGGTGCTGTTACCCCATCGAGCCACATTGCTTGAACCAGATGTCCAAGTCTAAGAAGTGATCACGGGGATAGACAAAATTTAACCCAGCAAAGCCTCTTTCTTTGATGGGATTACACCAGCCTTCTACAAAGCCTTCTCCCTCAAATAGCCCTAATTCTCACATGCCTCTGCAACTCTTTCAAAGACAGAGGGGAACTTACAGACACATTGAGCAAAGCAGTAATAACTGTAATCCCCAAACCTAGACAACTCCCTCTTGTGTGTTCATCTTACAGACCCATATCACTTTTAAATGTGGATGCTATAATACTCAGGGGCATCCTAGATAGACATTTCAACCTTTTCATGCAAAGCTCAATAGACCCCATCCAGGCTGGGGTTATACCGGAGAGGGGCTGTAGCAATAACACCATATTAATCCTTCATAATATAAATAAGGTATCTTGCTCAAAGAAGTCCACACTCTTACAGATCGACACTGAGAAAGGGGTTGATTGTGTCCATTGGTCCTTCTGCAGAAAACTTTGGATAAAGTTGGATTTTGGCCCAAAATCCAAAAAATGAATATGGAGATGTTACACACCACCCAGGGACCCCACTGCAAATGCAACAAGGTCAGTGAAGACCAGTTGGTCACCACCCTCTCCCGGAAACCACCAATCAACACCATCAACATCGACACAGCTGCCCACAACCTCAGGCAATGGATCAACGAATGTGCTAACACTCTCACCCCGATCAATAAACCTTTAAACAGATGCACTGACAGAAAGACTTCCTGGTTCCCCGCGACCTCTAAGAATCCAAGCAAACATGCCGAAGACTCAAGAAGAAGTGGCGCCAAGAACAGACACCGTACAACCACACAGCCTTCAAGAACGCCATCCGCTGCCACCACCAACTCATCTGAATCGCCAAAAGAACCTCCTTTAAAGAACGCATCGAAAACAATGCACACAGCTATTAGGAGCTCTTCAACATTGTGAAGGAACTCTCCAACCCCTGTTCCAATGTCAACGACATCCCACCATCGCAAGACCTCTGCAACTCCCTAGCCACCTTCTTCTACCACAAGATTGCAGACATCCATGACAGTTTCAATACCTAGACCCCGTCAACCACTGACACCACAGATTTACCGCCCCCCAGCCACACCAACCTCCTGCTCTCCTGCACCCACGTCAATGATGATAACACCATCAAAATCATGAACACCATCCTCTCCGGTTCTCCATCCGACCCCTGCCCTCACCACATCTTCAACAAAGCGAGCTCCGCCATCACAACCCAACTCCGGAAGATCATCAACAGCTCCTTTGAGACTACCACCTTCCTGGAGAGCTGGAAACGTGCCGAGATCAACGCCCTCCTCAAGAAACCCAAGGCGGACCCAAAGGACCTCAAGAATTTCCGGCCCATCTCCCTGCTCCCCTTCCCAGCAAAAGTAATCAAGAAGATTGTCAACAAACAACTGACCTGCTTCTTCGAGGAGAACAACACTCTGGACTCGTCCCAATCTAGATTCCACAGCAACCACAGCACCGAAACCACCCTCATCGCTGCCACTGATGACATCAGGACCCTACTTGACAACGGCGAAACCACGGCCCTCATCCTCCTG
Source organism: Pleurodeles waltl (assembly GCF_031143425.1). NCBI lineage: Eukaryota > Metazoa > Chordata > Amphibia > Caudata > Salamandridae > Pleurodeles > Pleurodeles waltl. The sequence goes on from NC_090437.1 coordinate 700,677,990, forward strand.
GACCTCTCGGCCGCCTTCGACACTGTCAGCCATCACACCCTACGCACACACCTCAATGCCGTAGGGATCTGGCATAGAGCCCTGGACTGGATCACCTCCTTCCTCACCGGCAGAACCCAGAGAGTCCGCCTCCCTCCATTTTGCTCTGAAGCCCCCAAGATCATTTCCAGCTTACCCCAGGGGTTGTCCCTCAGCCCGACCCTCTTTAACGTTTACATGGCTCCACTTGCAAGCATCACCCGATTACACGACCTTAACATCGTCTCATGCGCCAATGACACCCAGCTGATCCTCTCCCACACCAAGGACCCCGCCACTGCCAAAACCAGTCTCCACGAAGGAATGAAGGCCATTGTCAAATGGATGAAGAACAGCTGCCTGAAACTGAACTCTGGCAAGACTGAGGTCCTCATCCTCGGTTCCACCCCCTCTGCCTGGGATGACTCCTGGTGGCCTGCCACACTGGGAACCGCACCGTCACCCACTGACTACGCATGCAACCTGGGGTTCATCCTGGACTCATCACTATCAATGACCTAAAAAGTCAATACCTTATCTTCCTCCTGCTTCAACACCCTCTGCATGCTTTGAAAGATCTACAAATGGATCCCCACTGGAACCAGAAGGATGGTCACCCAAGCCCTTGTAAGCAGCAGACTGGACTATGGCAATGCCCTCTACGCAGGAACAACGGCCAAGCTTCAGAACAGACTGCAACGCATAAAGAACGCCTCCGCAAGCCTCATCCTGGACATCCCCTGCCACAGCCACATCACAGCCTACCTGAGAGACCTGCACTGGCTCCCTGTCAACAAGAGAATCACGTTCAAGCTCTTCACAACTGCTCACAAAACACTGCACAACGCCAGATCAGAATAGTGCCAGCTTCGCTCCGATGACCTTGCCCTCGTCACCGTTCCACGCATCCACAGAACGACCGCCGGTGACAGATCGTTCTCCCACCTCGCCGCCAAGACGTGGAACCCTCTTCCTATCCACCTGCGACAGACACAGGACCTGCTAACCTTCAGGAGACACCTCAAGACCTGGCTGTTCGAGCAGTAGCAGCACTCCCCCAAACCCCCCCTCAGTGCCTTGAGACCCTCACAGGTGAGTAGTGAGCTTTACAAATGCTGTCATTGATTGATATCAGAGCCTTTCAAGTTGTTATGGAACACAAAACAGATGTGTTCCCTATCTCTACTCCTCTTTGCATTATATATGAAGTCCCTTGCTGAAAACATAGCTCCAATCCATTCATTATGGGAGTAACAATTGGATAGCACAAGCACAATTAGCATTATACGCAGATGATGTTGTAGTCTCCCCAGCACCGATGTTTCAACTTGAATCCATTGGTCGGGTGTCAGGCTTCAAGATGACCATCACAAATCCCAGGTCCTCAACCTCACCACTCTACAGGAACCCAGGATCTCCAGAAGGGTGTCTTCCCTTTAACCTGCCCCTCGTGCACAATATGTACAATACCTGAGGATCAAGATATTGTCCTTCATTGGGAAAACCACTGACTACAACTATGTTGAAATTCTGTTTACTGTTCGAACAGATTTACAGTCCTGGTAGCATTGAGGACTGTCATGGGTGGAGAATACTTACTTACCGATGCCTTCTAATCCTTCTGGTTTATATGCCATCAACCAGGACTCTCCAGCTACCTCTTTCCTTGGCTTTTCTTTCAGTCTGAATCCAGGTGTAACCCATTTCCTGGCAGTCAGCCTCAAGGCCTTGGTGCCAGGTGTTTCTTGGCCTTCCTCTTTTCCTTTTCCCTTGAGGATTTCAGGTCAGGTCTTGCCTGGTGATGTTTGATGCAGGCTTGTGGAGGTGTGATCTATCCAGCCTCTGCATCCTTTCATGATTTCTTCTTGAGCAGGGAGTTGGAAAGTCTGCTGCCACAGGTCTTTATTGCCTATGGTGTTTGGCCAGCAGAGTTGGAAGATTTTATCTCAGGCAGGTGTTGATGAAGGTCTGGACTTTGTTGGTGGTGGTCACTGTGTTCCTCCAGGTTTCTGCTCCAAACAGAAGGACCAATATTACATTGGTGTTAAAAAGTCTGATCTTGGTTTGCAGAGTTAGGTCCTTGGAGCTCCAGATCTTATTTAGTTGAATGAAGTCAACCCTTGCTTTGCCAATTCTTGCCTTGACATCAACATCTGTGCCACCCTGTTAGTCTATATGAATGTCCGAATACGTGAAGGTCTCAACTTCTTCTAGTGCATTGCCTTAAAAAATGACTGTAGTTGTACTGGCTGTGTTAGCCTTCAGGATCTTGATTTTTTTCTACTGTGAATGTTGAAGTCATGTTGTGCTTGTATCTTGTATCTGCAGATGGGTGTGGGAGAGTTGGGCCAGGTCATCTGCGAAGTCCAGGTTGTTGTACTGTGTCCAAGGTGTTCACTGGATCCCATTTCTTCCTCTTGCTGTAGATGTCTTTAGGATCCAGTCAATGGCCAGCAGGAAGAGAAAAGGCAAGAGCCAGAGGCAAGAGCAAACAACCCTGATGGACTTCAGTCCTTATTTGTAAGGTTTTCATGAGTTGTCCTCCATGGACTATCTTGTAAATCCCCCCGAAGAGTTACTTATGATTCTAATTACATTGTCAGGCAAACCGTAGTGGCGGAGGAGTTTCTAAAGGGTCTCTCTGTCCACACTATCAAATGTCTTCTCATAGTTGATGAAATAGTGTTCAACAAGATCAGCCTGAACAGAATCAAGGAACAAGTTGACACTCAGATGCAAGATCAGCAAGCTGGCTTTCGCAAAGATAGATCCTGTACAGACCAGATTTCAACACTGTGTATCATCACTGAGCAGTCGATGGAATAGTACCTCCTTCATGAGAGAACAGCAGAGATCAAAATTACCTTCTTGCCCAAAATCTTATGTGTGATGGACATTTAACCCCTTTAGCCCCCTTTCTTTACGGCTACAGCACCTACTTGAATCCTTTTTTTGGTGGGGGGGAGAAACCCCATGTGGTAGGAAAAATCACATACCTTCCACAAGACGTGAGAGGACTGGCAATACCTAATCTTACTAACTTCCAACTAGCAGCCCAAATCAGATACATATTAAAATGGAAAACAAAACCCTCAGAGAAACACTGGTGCTTCACTCATTCTGGGGAGCTTGGATGATGGGGTAGGTCAGACTGACCACGGCGCTCTTCAGTTAAATTGCCTTGATAGAACAGGGGCCATCATCCATGCGATCCCCAAGGGGCCCATGTACCTGATTTAGGAGGGTCTCCACCTTCAGAAGTTTATGGTTCTAACGTAAGATTTCAGTGATTTCTTACATAGGCAAGAGGAGTAGAGTTTGTTTTACTCTTAGTGAGGGCTAGGCACAACAGGTGCTGAAGAATTGCCACCTGATCCGTGTGACTGTATTAGGTGAGAAACATCTTGACCATGACTAATAGTTCTGTAGTGTAGGGAATGCCCACCCACAGTTCCATAATATCTAAATCTCTAATTGAAGTGGTTGACATAAATTTAGTTGTTGGTAGGGAATCAGGTCATTGTTTTCTGTACTTCTGTACTTTTCTGTACATTGTATTAAAGATAGTTTTCTTGGGAACCTTCAGACAATTTTAGCATTTTTCCCAGCCCCTCTCACATCCACTCACTACCGGCATTCTTTTTTTAAAAGATCTCCTGCAAAGAGCTCTCTAGTAAGGCTCGTCAGGCATTGCAGTGCTGGCCTGACGAGGAGCATGGCCCGATGATGAAGCATGTCACCCAATGGTGAGTGAGGGCTACTGTTCTTGTAAGACTAATGCACGTGGTGACTGAAAAGACCCCTACCCTAATTGATGGAATGGACTCTGTTCTTTTAGAACAGGTCATTTTAATTCAGTTATAGGTTCATGTGGGGAGATTGATGCACTGGACCACATAATGATCCCTAGGCTTATATCCATAAACTTTTCTTTGATATAGCTTCACTGGCCAACATATGGCTGTGATGCACATCTGGATCGTGCCTTTGTTGCCCAGGATACAGAGGTTTTGGGGAGAGTATTCCAAACCGAAGACTAGAGTTATACTGGTTGCCTGGGACAAAGTTGCTGTTTCAAGTGGCCTTACCTCAATTTTCTCCCCTCAAAACACTCACCAACCCTACCTTCACCCTGGAGGCAATAGAAGATATTTCCCTTGCTTGTAAAGAGGCTCGTTGTAAGGCAGTAGGAGGTTTCTAGAACTCCGAGGGGTTGTTAACATTCAAGCAGATAAAAGGAAACTTTGGGATTACTGAGAAAGAAAGACTGCAATACCACCATGTTAGGCAAAGGATGTTGCCTACCAACATCAGACTACACACCAGTAAACCACTCATCCACTTTGAGAAATGGGTGCTCACCAAAAAAGATGACAAATGTGTCTGAACTATACAAACTACTCAACCACTGCAAGGAAAGCACCCACACAGAAATGATTGGAGGCCTAAATAGAACGTACACCCTCAGATAATTAATGGGCAGACATTTTTATAGAACCTGCACCTTTGTGAACTTCGCTGCCAGTAAAGAAGCACTGTTAAAAACACACTATACTGGTACTACACCTGGGCCAGAATGAAAACTTTGAAATACTGCAGGTCTCATCCAGAACCCTCTGCCATCCACCAAAAAGGCAGCTATTATCAGAGTAATTTCCAGCCACATGTATCAGGAATGCCCCTGGTACTTCTAATTAAAGCCTGTCTCCTCATCATAGTGTCCTGTGCTTCCCCTCACATGTAGGAGATGCCAGCAACCCACAGAAACTGCTGGAAGAGAAGCAAGCTCTCCCCCATCTTGTACTCTGGTCTAGGCTGTGGGCTCCCAAATGGAACCCACAGGCCTGCAACACTCCCGCATGGCACACTTCTATTTCTAGAATAGAGGGATATGCACAACGCATGGGAAGCCATGTTTAGAATTCTAGGTTCATCATAAGCAGCAAAACCTTAGCTGAATGGGCTAGTATGTTCACATTCATATCTCACAGTTATAAAGCCTGACCTTATAATTCACTATTACAGTATGTTGCCACCACCATGCTCCATGACAGGGATAGTAGTCCTGTCATTATAAAGGTGCGCTAGGTGTGCCCCTCCTCGTTCAGGACTAGGCCCAGAACCTAGTATTGTCATCAGACCGTGCAATAGATGCACATGGGATTGGTGTGTGGCATGCTCAAAAGCAAAAAAATCTGGATCAAACGTATGTAGTTTGGGCATACAGGGATAAGGACACAAGTGTACATCACGAAGGGGAAAAATGCCATCACAACAAATGTTATACCATACTATCTAGCATTATAAAGGGCATCTTGTATTCATAGAAAGAAAATTGTCAATATGGTATGAAAATCAGTTTAATAGGCACAGCACTGAATAGGGATCAATGCAACAGACTAGGATCATATTGTGGCAGATCAAGGTCATGGATCAGTCACTGATGGATCAATAGTGGTGGTGGGATCTTCTGAGGACATAGTACAAGGAGTGAAATGAATGATGCAAACAAATGGCCCAGGAAGACAAGGTATATTGTTAAAGAACTGGCATTTAAAAACAAATTGCATTTTCTTAGTATAGTATTTAACCTTGTAGAAAATCAGACAGGTGTGATTAATTTTCAAACATTGCTTCATCTATTATTTATGGCTCCTCACTGTTGAATCTAATCTGATTTTTTTTTTAAATCCATGCTTGGTATAGAAACAACTTTCAAATTATTAAATTGGAAATGTCAAACAATAACTTGCTGTGCTTATAAAATCACCTTTGAAATAATCCTATTGGGCTTCAGAAGAACTTCAAAACAATGCATTTATCACATGTGCCTTTCACTTTGGAACAAACCAATGAAAAGGCCATTCTGCAGCAATGCTAACACATACATAAAATCCCAGTAACAGAGCACGATCACTGTTTCAAAACTAAAGTGACTTACATGAGTATGATCTTCCTGATAGCACTGATGTCTTGTAATTATGGCCGATTTACGAGGAAGTGGTGCAACATGGCGCTGCGCCATAATTTGCAGTGCCGCGCTGTGTCACTTCAGAAAAGTAGGGATGTGCCATATTTATGAAAATGCTGTGCACCCCTGTGTTTCCCCTAGCGCTGGTGCTAAAATTTGTTACCTAGCGCAAACATGAGCACTCTTGCACCATAGTGCAGGCGTGCCTGTGTTGCAGGGAATGATTGTTTATGTCATGAAGGTGCACATAAACAATCAATAATGGTGATTTGCTACTTTTATGTGTGCTGCAAATCGTCATTATTTAATGATTGTTTATTTGCTGGAAAGGACACCTTCCCGCACATAAACAATCATTAATGGCGTTTTGTTCTTTCTATGTGTGCTGCATTCAAAGAAAAAGCAATAACGAGGAGAAATAAAAGTATTTCTTCTTCTTGTGCCATGCTAACGCCACCAGTGGGATTCCTCATAAATCCGGGGCAGCATCAAAATGCAATGGGTGTTGCAGTGGAATGCCCACAGCAACACCCATTGCACACCCCTTTCATTCTAAGTGATGCATGTGAAGGCACCTTATTTACAAGATGGCGTTAAGCCACAAAAAGATACTTAAAGCTGCCTTGTAAATATGGGGCAGGGCTTTGTGCCAATGGGGCATTGCTAAAAGTTATGCTCCAGTGGCACAAGGGCCTCGTAAATGAGGTCCTGAGTTTATTTTCGCTTCTGCACAACTCTACTGCAATGGTTGTGTACCTCCATAACATTCAAAATAACAAGTATTAATAATATTCCTTTGTTTTACCATTCTTTTTGAGAGGGAGTCCTGAGATAACTCCCACTGAATTCGAACCTCTGCCCTGCAGACTGCGTAAAAATGGTCCATCAAATACAATGATTTACAAAGGTAATCTCACTACAAGAGATTTAGCACGAAAGAATCAGAGATCTACTAATATATGAAGAAATAAACTGTTCTATTTACGAAATCATCCGTTTCCTTTGATGATTACTATCATCTTCCTCCTGCTTGGCTATTTTAGAGCATTAGTGAAAGTACTAATCAAATTGCAGTGGATTAATCTATCGAGGCATTTGTTTTGTGTGAACTTTGGAGATTTGACTTTGAAAGTGATGCGCGGTACATTGAGTACCATCTTCTGTTGCCAGTGGGTTGACTCCTTAGTATTAAGTCTTTGTGGCTCTTTAGTCCACCCAAAACATGTGAAAGTCTTTCAAGGTCGGTATGACTCTGTAGTCCACCCAAAACATGTGAAAGTCTTTCAAGGTGGTCATGACTCTGTAGTCCACCTGCTACCGCAGGTGTTTTAATTAAAATTTATTAATGAGAGTTTATGTATTTTGAATAATGAGTTATGTAGAAAATGAATAACGTAGAAAAATAATGCACGCTTTTGAAAATGTGACCGTGAAGAATGGCCACCAGTATTCACTAAATAATTATTAATACTTATGAAATATTGAAAATGTACTAGACTAATGCAATAATATGTCATATTAAGCGTTATGGAGTATGCTCTAGCTTTATTAATTGTAGGCCTTAGACTTAGCGAGTGTCTTGGCATATTTTGCCAGGCCTCATGCAGAAGCTGTATTTCTTAGTGGTTAATAAAAATGCTGACAGAGTGAATTAAACTGTGAAATGTCCATTGTCTTGTTAAAAGTGCTTAACAGAAGCTTTTTCGTGAGAACCGACTGCAAGGAGATGATGTTCCTGCTAGTGTAACAATTTATGTGCAATGTGTGTGAGGTCTACTTTCCCAGGACGAGAACAATGATGATATTGACTAGTGCTGAAGATGCAACAATATTGTTATCTGACAAGCCGGATGATGAGAACATCGTAAAGTGGACCAATCAAGTGCAAGAGAAGAGTGAAATATTGGAATTCATAGATTTGGCGTAAAAATATTATTGGATAAAGTATGAACATACGATTAACTGACGAATAGGGAATTAGGGGATAGTTTAGGTGACTTTGATATAACAATGCGACAGAGGAGAATTATTCAAAGATACTTTAGGAGAGACTTGTCCAGATTTTGAGAGAAGAAGAGACTTTAGCAGAGATTCGAGATTCATTCTGTCATTGGGCTCATATTCTCTGACCGAGAGCCTGATGCTTTGCTGATCGATTGATGACCTGAGGACGAAGACTGATTCTGCTTTGCTGACCCATATTGAGGATAGGTAGATATGATGAAACGTGACTGTTATGCATTTTATGCCTTTTATTTCTAGGTACCAACTGCGCTGTTTTGACAGGTCCATAGTTAGATGTATTTCTAAATTTGTGTTTCTAAATTGCTTTGCATGAAGTCCAACATGCTGATGCTAATCTGACGTTAGTTAAGGGCCCTCACAAATGACTCACAAATTACAAGGACTAATGATTACCTTGCTGAATTTCATGTACGTTATATCTTTGTCGCAGCTGACTCTGCTATTGATTTGCACTGCAGCTCCAGAATGTGCTCTGGTTCAATCTTTGATTAGATTGCGTTTCTTCCGCTGCTTTGGACAACCAGTGTTGTTTTTATACGTGCTTCATTTGATTTTGAGATTAATCTACATGACTTTAGCATTGTTAATATAAGGGAAATGAACTTACCAAACGTTCAATAAAGGTGTGGGTATTCATGGCTGAAAGGTCATGATGCGTGACATTTACTGACTCCGTTGATTATTGATTTTATTGATTGCAAATGATTGTGGATTATTGTGTATTGATTATAGATTATGTACTGGAGCTATGGTAAGAACAAATCAAATCAAATCAAAAACATTTATAAAGGGCGCTACTCACCCGTGAGTGTCTCAAGGCGCTAGGGGGAGGGGGTTACTGCTGCTCGAAGAGCCAGGTCTTGAGTTGCCTCCGGAAAGCGAGGTGGTCCTGGGTGGTCCTGAGGTTGGTGGGGAGGGAATTCCATGTCTTGGCCGCCAGGTAGGAGAAGGATTTCCCACCTTCTGTGGTGCGGCGGATGCGAGGGACGGCGGCGAGTGCGAGGTTGGCGGAGCGAAGTTGACGGGTGGGCGTGTAGAAACTGAGGCGACGGTTGAGGTATTCGGGTCCCTTGTTGTGGAGGGCTTTGTGTGCGTGGGTGAGGAGACGGAAGGTGATCCTTTTGTTGACGGGAAGCCAGTGCAGGTGTCTCAGGTGGGCAGAGATGTGGCTGTTGCGGGGTATGTCGAGGACGAGGCGGGCGGAGGCGTTTTGTATTCGCTGCAGACGTTTCTGGAGTTTAGCGGTGGTTCCTGCATATAGGGTGTTTCCGTAGTCCAGGTGGCTCGTGACAAGGGCGTGGGTCACAGTCTTTCTGGTGTTGACGGGGATCCAACGGAAGATCTTTCGGAGCATGCGGAGGGTGAGGAAACAGGAAGATGATACGGCGTTGACTTGTTTGGTCATGGTGAGAAGTGGGTCCAGGATGAAACCGAGGTTGCGTGCGTGGTCTGAGGGGGTTGGTGTGGTGCCAAGGGCCGTGGGCCACCAAGAGTCGTCCCAGGCAGAAGGGGTGTTTCCGAGGATGAGGACTTCCGTTTTGTCTGAGTTCAGTTTCAGACGGCTGAGTTTCATCCATTCTGTGACGTCTTTCATTCCATCTTGCAGGTTGGTCTTGGCGCTGGTGGGGTCCTTGGTAAGGGAGAGTATCAGCTGAGTGTCATCGGCGTGGGAGGTGATGTTGATGCTGTGTTTGCGTACGATGTCGGCGAGGGGGCTCATGTAGACATTGAAGAGAGTCGGGCTGAGCGAGGAGCCTGGTGGGACGTCGCAGATGATATCGGTGGGGTCTGAGCAGAACGGTGGGAGGTAGACTCTTTGGGAGCGGTTGGAGAGGAAAGAGGTAATCCAGTCCAGGGCCTGTCCTTGGATCCCGGTGGAGCGGAGGCGGGATATTAGGGTTCGGTGGCAGACGGTGTCGAAGGCAGCCGAGAGGTCGAGGAGGATGAGGGCGACTGTTTCTCCGTTGTCCATCAGAGTTCTGATGTCGTCTGTGACTGAGATGAGGGTGGTTTCTGTGCTGTGATTGGCTCGGAATCCGGACTGAGAGGAGTCGAGTAGGTTGTTGTCTTCAAGGAAGTTGGTAAGTTGCTTGTTGACGGTCTTCTCTATGACTTTTGCAGGGAAGGGGAGGAGCGAGATGGGGCGGAAGTTCTTCAGGTCGCTGGGGTCCGCCGTAGGTTTCTTCAGTAGGGCGTTGACTTCTGCGTGTTTCCAGCTCTCGGGGAAGGTGGCAGAAGCAAACGAGCTGTTGATGATGGTCTGGAGATGCGGGGCGATTATGTCGTCGGCTTTGTTGAAGATGAAGTGTGGGCAGGGGTCCGAGGGGGCACCGGAGTGGATGGAGTTCATGGTAGCTTTGGTCTCTTCCGTGCTGATGTGAGTCCAGGCATTGAGGGTGATGGCTGGGGTTGTAGGTTCAGTGGTGGTTGGCTGGGTCTGGTGTCCGAAGCTGTCGCGTAGGTCGGTGATCTTACGATAGAAGAAGGTGGCGAGGGAGTTGCAGAGGTCTTGTGAGGGCGTGATGGCGTTGGCGTTGGCATTAGGATTGGAGAGCTCTTTGACAATGTTGAAGAGTTCTTTGCTGTTGTGAGTGTTCTTGTCCAGTCTGTCTGTGAAGGAAGTTCTTTTGGTGGCGTGGATCAGTTGGTGTTGTTCGTGGGTGGCGTTTTTGAGGGCAGACATGTTTTCTGCGGTGTGGTCCTTGCGCCAGGCTTTCTCGAGGGTGCAGCAGGTTTCTTTAGACTCCTTGAGGGTGTCTGTGAACCAAAGACGTTTACTGGTGTTGGTCGGTCTTGGGAGGCGTCTGACGGGTGCGAGGTTGTCCGCGCAGTTGGTGATCCAATGTGTGAGGCTGAGGGCTGCGTCGTTGGGATCGGTGGAGAAGGTGGGTTGGTTGTCGCTGAGAGTGGAGAGAAGCTGTTCCGTGGAGATTTTGTTCCAATGTCTGCGTGGGATGGTTGTGTGCAGAGGTGGAGAGTCTCGCGTTGGAAGGTGAAGTGGACACATCTGTGGTCGGTCCAGTGTATTACGGAGGAGTGGCTGAAGGATACATGGTTGCTGGCAGAGAAGATGGGGTCGAGCGTGTGTCCGGCGATGTGGGTGGGGGTGTTCACCAGTTGCTTGAGACCGAGGTTGGCGAGGTTGGCGAGCAGGGCGGTGGTGTTGGGGTTGTTGTTCTGTTCCAGGTGGAAGTTGAGGTCACCGAGGAGGATGTAGTCCGGCGAGGCAAGGGCGTGCGTGGAGATGAAGTCGGTGATAGATTCGCTGAAGAGGGCGCGTGGTCCAGGGGGTCTGTAGATGAGAGTTCCTCTGAGGGTGGTCCTGGGGTCGGTGTGGATCTGGAAGTGTAGGTGTTCAGCGGCGAGGGGGGTGTCTTCGGCAGAGGTGGTGACGTTGATGGAGTCCTTGAAGACGATGGCGATTCCTCCACCGACTTGGTTGGTGCGGTCTCTCCTGGAGATCTTGTAGCCGTCGGGATGGCTATGGCTATGTCGGGGCCGAAGAGGCGTTCATCCAGGTCTCAGTGATGAAGGCGACGTCCGGTGCGGTGGAGTCCAGGAGGTCCCATAAACCTATTTGCATCTCCTTGTAAGTTTACTTATTAAGGTCTGACGCGCTAACACACCGAAACATGCAAAGGTCTTTCAAGGTCGGTATGACTCTGTAGTCCACTGAAACATGTGAAGGTCTTTCAAGGTCACGGTCATATGATCTAATTCTTTCAACCTCCGGCACACTCTAGCTGCTTGACTCTGTATTCTCCTCAGTCTCTATAGGGGTGTTCTTGCCTGCCAAATACAAATATTGTTACTGTAGTCCGTTCTAGAGAACAATATGGCCGTGGCAATCTCTCTGTCACTCCATCTGTCACAGAACAAAAGTGCTTTACCAAAGAGGACACTAAACTCTCTTCGTTCCGAGGTGCAGTGAGCGTCCCTCCATGAGACTGAGGTTTAGTGAATGACAGGTTCTTGGCCCCATTTTGTCAGCCACCAGTGCATGATATGGGTGAGCTATTCCATGATATTTCCTGGGTTTTCTTCGTACCTCCAACCGTAGAGTGGTTGGATTCTGGAAGAGCATGTCCAGTTATTCAGTGACCCAAGGTAAAGCTACAGTAATAATAACTCTTCAGTTTTTTCATCGTTGCCTACAACAAATTCTTGTCACAATAGAGCTATAAAAAACAATTTTGTATTGGCCCTTTAGAAAGCCTGGAGACACAGCATCCAGTTAACTATAATACAATTGAAGGATAATATTCCAACGCATTTCATAAGCTCACGGAATATATTCATTACTATGAAATGTCTTTAAAGAGCTACAAATAAACAGGCAAGCCCTATATGCACCACTGAAATGCAGATGTATAATGTCAGAAGTACAAGTTTTAATCGCATTTGTTTTAAAAGAATAAGTAAAATAGCATGATCAGTCTGGTAAGACTTAAAAATAAAAGACCAAAAGTTAAAATTATCCAACCTAAAAATACCTTGGCGCAAGTCTTTTTATCCTAAAAAAAAATAATAACTTGTGATTTGCATGGCATTCTATACTTCAATTTTGTTGCTTCTGATTGCTATAAATAACAGCTGTTACCGTCACCCAAGTTACATGGTGGGTGTATTGTACTGCAACTGTAACTCATTGCACCATCTTCAGAGTGAAATCTAAAGGAACAAACACTTAAGGTGTAACTCGAAGTTATCTACGAGTAATGAAGTTAAAAACAGATCCAATCTTAACCAGAGTTGCAAACATTCACTTTCAGGACTATTGTAACACCGTAAATGTATCATAGATGTGTTGAGACTATATAGGAAGGCCATTACATCTAGTGTGGTGCCATTACATCTGAAAGCATATTGGGTGGGAATAAGTACATTATATGACAAGTGGGGCGCGTGAGAGGGGCTCTAAGAGGCAGTAGAAGGGGAGAGGAATGATAATTGGTAGAAGTAGTAAGGGCTTGATTTAAGAAAAGTGGCGCTGCACCGAATGCAGCACCACTTTTCTTGCACCCCTTAGCGCCCCCCTAACTTCACCATGCGTGCGCTGTCTCTAAGGTATGGAGCACCATGGCTGAAGTTAGGGAAACTAGTGTCAAAATGTCATTATCGGAGGCGGTCGGAGGAGGAGAACATGGCGGCTGCACGGCTTGCAGCTCACTGAAATACTCACGGGTCTCTCGGCGGGCAATGCACTGGAGTCAATTTTCAGAGGACCCACTTGCTTTCCTGAATGGGAGTAGCTCTGCAAGTCCAGGGGGGCATTTGTGGGGGTTTTGAGCCCCCATCTATGCCGAGCTGGTTGAGGGCGAGGTCGGAGCTTAGACGCTTCAGACGTCTTTCGGCTCTGGTTTCTTTCAGGGGCAAGCCCAGCAGAGTCAGCACAAGCGCTGACAGGCTGGCGGTTGATGGTGACACGAAGGTGTTGTAGAGGGGAGGCTGCAGTCTGCCCCCTGCCCAGTAAAGGATTGGACTATTCTGGTGAGGTAGAAGGTGGCTGGAAGGGGGGGGGGGAGAGCTGGGATACGCTCAGTCCATTGTGGCTTCTATGAGGCACAATACTTCACTAGGCAGGCAAGTTTTGCCTAGTACCAACATTGAAACTAGGGAAGGAAGAAAAAAACCTGTACTACTAAACCCACTTGCTCCAAGTTGACTCCATCTTTGAAAACTTTTCTTAAAGTGAGGCCTCCATCTAAGACTGTTATTGAGGGAGAAGGAATTAGTGCTAGTGTTTTAAGAACGCTGGGTGTGGAGGGTGAGGGTGGACACCAAGTAGAAAGCTGCCCATATAAACTGCGACAATAGTCACTGATGGCATCCAAGGAATCTGCTGACTCTCAGGAAGAAAGTGGAGAGAGCACCAGTAACGAGGTTGTAGTACCAGTTATTGCAAACCCCTCAGTACCGGTGCCACCAGGAAGCGAGGCACCAATCATGTCACTGTCTTTGGCCCCCATTTCAGGTTCTGCTTTAGTTGTAAACAATCCGGACTACCCTACTGAGAAGGAATTCTTGGCCTTGTCTAAAGATATTAAAAGGGGTTCGCGATTTCTGAAAATAATAAAGGAGAAATGAGGGAGGCTTGTTGAGCCCTGGAAAAAAAGCTGGAGCTCCTGGTATGAAGAACACAAGCGTTAGAAGAAGCGGTGGAAGTAATGAAGGATGAAATTAGAGCTCATAAAGGAGAAATCAACACATTAAAGGAAAACAAGCAGACTTTGCAAAATAAGCTGGAACAGCTAGAAAACAATTCTAGGAGGAACAATTTGAGAGTGTTGAATGTTACGGAAGGAGTGGAAGGCAAAAATCTTAAAATGTTCTTGCCCTCTCTTCTAAAGGATTCGCTTTCATTGGAAGAAAGTCCAGAAGAAATAGCGAATTACATTCTGCAGAGTCATTGGGATCCGTTTAAAAAAAAATCGGATAGCCTGAAACCCTGGAAGATTTTGATAAATTTTCAGTCATATTCATTGAAAGAGAAAATCCTGACCTTGGCGCTTAGGCAGAAAACACTAAAAGGAGATCATTTTACATTTGAGGTCAGGTCAGATCTCTCTAGCGTGACTATAAATAGGCAGTGGGAGCTTGGGAGGCAGATGGATGAGTTTAAGAAACTGGGTGCATCTGTACAGTTGAGATTTCCAGCGACCCTCGGGATTATGTATAATAACAAAATGTAGAATATAAGAGAGGTTAAAGCAGCGGATCAGTTACTGGCGACTATTAAAGATAGAGAAACTGAGAAATAGTCAAGGGTACTGCACCCGCCGAGAAAGACCCAGAGGTGTTTCAGAATTGGGCCACTATTGATCCGTATGAAAGGAGGGTTCTCCAAGGGTGGGAAGGGGGGGGACAGTGGGGTGGGGAGTTTTGGGGAGCACTGGGTGGGGAGCAGATGTGAGAAAATTTGGGAGAAAAAAGTCCTGTGCACCTCAGAAGACGTTAAACAACCCGTAAGGGACGGATAGGAAGGGGGCAGCCCAAGGGACCGGTCGTAACCAAGGTTTTCAAATTTTGTCTTGGAATGTGAACGGCTTAAGGGTGAGAGGTAGAAGAGACAGGATTTTACAGTACCTGAGGAATTCGCCCACCCAGGTCTTGATACTGAAAGAAACTAATTTAACCGGGATGAATGTAAAGAGCTGTTTAGAAAACAGAAATGGGTCTGTCTTTGTATATGTACCAAACAGGATTTTAATACTAGAGGGGTGGCAATATTGTTTAAACATAAGACTGATGCAGTAATATTAAAGGTCAACACAGATAATACATGTAGATGGATAATAGCTAAAGTATGGCTATTCGGAAGACTCATTACGTTGGTTGGCTATTATGCCCCCAATTGCAATAATATAGAATCACTCAAGAAGTTGTTTTGTCAGCTTTTGGACTTTCCTGATCCAGTATTAATGGCAGGAGATTTCAATGTAATTTTAGATAGTAAGCTTGATAGATCAACAAAAAGCAGATCGGCACTTAATTAGAAATCTCAGCAATTTTTTAGAAGGATGATGAGGGAAAGGGCGTTGTACGATTGGCGGAGGGACAGAGCAGGTCTGTAGCAGGTCTTTTCATATAATAATAAAAAATACAGTCATTCCTCACATATTGACTATTTTTTGGTCGACCAGGCATGGTGTGATGCATGCATTATGCCACTTTGTAAGTTTGGCATGGCGATTTGGCATCATTGGGCCAAATTAGCGTGAACAAATGGCACTACTGCAGGGAGGCACTAGGGACTCCTAAATCTGACCTTTAGTGAGAAAAACACATTGGGGGTCATTACGACCCTGGCGGTCAGAGACCACCAGGGGTAATATGGCGTCCGTACCGCCAACAGGCTGGCGGTACGGACACCCGTATTACGACCACGGCGGTAGCGCCGCGTAGCACAGCCGGGGCCGGCGGTTTCCCGCCGTTTTAGCCCCGGCGGTCATAATCCGCCAGGGCAGCGCTGCAAGCAGCGCTGCCCTGGGGATTATGACCCCCCTACCGCCAGCCTGTTTCTGGCGGTTTGCACCACCAGGAAGAGGCTGGTGGTAAGGGTTGTCCTGGGGCCCCTGCACGGCCCATGCCACTGGCATGGGCAGTGCAGGGGCCCCCTAACAGGGCCCCGGGCAGCTTTTCACTGTCTGCATAGCCGCAACACCGCCGGCTCCTATGTTGCGGCCTCATCCCCGCTGGGCCGGCGGGCGTAAACTTGGTTTGCGCCCGCCGGCCCAGCGGGGATGTCGTAATGGGGTCCGCAGGGGTGCGGCCGCATTGGCGGCCGCACGGCGGTTACCGGTTGGCGGGCGGCTGTGTGTGTGCATAAACGCTGGGGGAAATCAATCCGGCATACCCAACTGAAAGCATCTGTACCCAACTATTTTTCAGAAAATACATTTATTAGGAGGTGTAAAACACCCTCCCAAAGCTACGCACCTGGTTACTGACCTCATCTTGAAGATGGTGGCCATTTTGGAGAGGACTCTTAGCAGAAATGCAGTTAAGTTGTTCTCTAGCACTAAGGCCCAGATTTACGAAAAATGGCGCAAAACTGTGCCAGCACAGTTTTGTAGCAAAATCACTAACGCAGCGCTACGACATTTTCTTGCACCATGTATGTTGCAAATTTACAACATGGCACTACATTGTGGTAAGGAAAGCTTAGTGTCACAAAAATGGTGCTAACGTAAGCGACGTGTTGCAAAAGAAAAAAGTGACGCTATTGCTGGAAAAGTAGCACTAACCTGATTTGCAGCATGTTATGTGATGCTAATCGTATTAGCATCACTTTTTTTGGCTAAAAGCATCCAGGAAAAGCCAGCTAAAATGACAAACAGAAGCCTAAAACTAGGGAAATGGAGGACACTGGACAGGAGAGACCCGAGAGAGACCCCAATAAGCCAGGTACCAGCCAGAATGCCCATGCAGACTCACAGGAGGAGGGGAAAAGGAAGAGGAAGTGCAGGTTCAGTCAAGAGGAGAACAAAATACTGATCACAGAGGTGATACAGCACCAACACCTGCTCTTTGTCACCTCTAAAATGCCAATAGGTAGAAGGGAGGGTATTTGGCAGGCCATAGTTGATAAAGTCAACAGTGTGGCAGAGGTTAGAAGAACTGTGGTGGATTGTAAGAAGCGCTGACACGATTGCAAGTGCAGAACCAAAGAGAAACTGGCAAGCAACAGAAAGGCAGCACTACAGACCGGAGGTGGAAGCCCTGCACCCCAGGAGCAGCTGGATGAGCTGGAGGAGTTGGTGGCAGCAGTTATCCCTGATGAAGTGGTGGAAGGAATCCAGGGACAGGACACTGTAGCAATCCAAAAGGCACAACAAACATAGGGTAAGGAACAGTGTGGGGCAGTGTCATTACCCACAAATGACATACGGTGGGAGGCACTTTGGAGGTATTGTATGCATGCTCATGGATTGCATGGGGCCACACTAATGGCTAAATGTTAAATAGATGTAATGTCCACTGACCCCACTGCTCCCCCTATGTGCACAGACCACCTCTCTACCGTCACTTCACTACCTTCACTGTGTCAACTACACCACCTAGCCATTTCTGACTCTCAATGGGCAACACAGACCAGGCATCTTGTGCAGGGGGAGCACCAAGGCCTATGAAAAAGGCTTGGGAAAGGCCTTCCTGTGCCACTGGTAAAGGGAAACAATGTAACTTGCACCCAACTGATGGGGCTCCACTGTCCTCACCACTTGGGTTGCAGTACATTTTGCTGCCAGGGGCCTACGCAGACAAATCAGCACTATACTGCAAGGGGGCCTGTGTGAGGGGATGATCCCTTTTGGGCATGAAGGGACACCTCCTTGTATGGACACAACCACACAAGGTGGGTGAATCTCACTATGGTTGGTGCAGGATAATGCACACACAACAAGATATCACATGGAGGATGCATGTTGACTGTAACCCCCTTTGCATCACTTCTACAATGCATAGGGACCAAACACAGCCCCAATAACGCATATCTAGAAATGTAAATGATTCCCTGGATCTTGCATGGGTACATCAGAAACATCACCGATGGCATCCAAATGCCCTGCAATGTACAGCCAGAAAAGGGTCACATTTGGCTGCAAATGAAAAGCTGCTTCACTGAGAGGTGACAAGACTAGAACATGTGGACTTGCACAATGTGTCAACAGAGGGTTATCCAAACACATGTCCTGGTGGCACTGCGTGCACAGAGGGACCGGGGACTCGATGTGTGGCTTAGTGCCAACTAAATTAGGCTAAAGTCAAATTTCTACTTGGAACTAAATATAATAGCTAGTACAGGACAACAGTGACATATC
The DNA here is from genome assembly GCF_031143425.1 of Pleurodeles waltl. NCBI lineage: Eukaryota > Metazoa > Chordata > Amphibia > Caudata > Salamandridae > Pleurodeles > Pleurodeles waltl. The sequence continues at coordinate 700,696,326 of NC_090437.1, forward strand.
TCCATGTCATTGCAGAGACAGATGAAATCCCTCCTGGACAGCTGCCTGTCCTGGACTTCCAAGATGATCTTGATGACCAGCTAGCTACCATCAATCCAGACACCATCCAGCAGATTCCGGGTTCCATCCGGTCACCATCTCGGGTTGCAGGGAGGACACACAGCGTTGCGGGGTCTCCACATTACTCACCCAAAAGAGCACACACACCAACAGCCAGCTCACACACAGCCCTGGACTCCCAGAACTCAGACATAGTATTCCAAAATCAAAAGGTAGAAGTCCAGCGGGAGCTGGCACAAAGGGGGTCATTACAACCCTGGTGGACAGTGTTAAAGCGGTGGTAAGACCGCCAACAGGCCGGCGGAAAACATTTTGGATTACGACCGTGGTGGAAACCGCCAACAAAGACAGCCACTTTAACACTCAGACCACCACAGCGGTACAAACAAAAAGCTCGGCGGTCACCGCCAACAGACAGGCAGAGGACAATGTACCGCCCACACTATTATGACAGGCCAATCCACCACCTTTTCCAGGGCGGATTCACCACGGATAAAAACACGGTGGAAACAGGAATTTCGAAGGAAAAACGCTCACCTCTACACACTCCACGAGGAAGGAGGACACTATGGAGCCGGAACTCCATATTCTCCCTGGGATAGTCTTCCTGCTCCTGTACCAGGCGCACCAACGCCTGCGGCGAAGACCACGGTGAGTACTGCACCTACGACACAGGGGAGGGGGGAGGCAAAAAACAGGGACACACACACGCAACACCCCCACCCCCACCCTCTCCCACTACAACACACACACCAATGCATATCTACACATTACAGTTACACCCCCCAACCCCCCCGGAAGAATGCAAAGACAAACGGAAATTAGTGTAACCATTGTAATATATCAAAATTCAGTAAGCAAAAATATACATATATACATTATTAACAAAATATACACCAAGATTAGTAGTCCAGGTATTGCACCATTTATAGTCCGTGGACCACTGGGCCCAAAATGCATGGGCGAGGCCCACACACGATACCAGATCAAAACAGAGAGAACACTGCAGGGGCATCAGATAGAAATACAACAGGCACCTCAGGGGGAAGGGAAGGGGGGGCACCTCAGCCGGATGAGTGCACGACGCCAGATCCACGAGGGGCCTCCATGCCCATTGATGTATCCTGGGGAGTGCAAAGCCACAGTCTCTCAAGTCTCTACAGTGGGTGGGTCGCCCACTGTTCAATCATGGGGAGTGCAAAGCCAGAGTCTCTCAAGTCTCTACAGTCAGTGGTTTGCCCACTGATCAATCCTGGGGAGTGCAAAGCCACAGTCTCACAAGTCCCTACAGTGGGTGGATTTCCCACTGATCAATCCTAGGGAGTGCAAAGCCACAGTCTCACAAGTCTCTACAGTGGGTGGTTTGCCCACTGCTGCCTCCTGGAGAGTGCAAAGCCACAGTCTCACAAGTCTCTACAGTGGGTGGTTTTCCCACTGATCAATCCTGGGGAATGCAAAGCCACAGTCTCACAAGTCTCTACAGTGGGTGGTTTGCCCACTGCTGCATCCTGGGGAGTGCAAAGCCACAGTCTCACAAGTCTCTACAGTGGGTGGTTTGCCCACTGCTGCCTCCTGGAGAGTGCAAATACACAGTCTCACAAGTCTCTACAGTGGGTGGTTTGCCCACTGCTGCATCCTGGGGAGTGCAAAGCCACAGTCTCACAAGTCTCTACAGTGGGTGGTTTGCCCACTGCTGCATCCTGGGGAGTGCAAAGCCACAGTCTCTCAAGTGGATGACAGTCTCCATTGGTTCTGGAGGGGGCTTGGTGCCCAGAGTGCTTCATCCTGCCAAGGACAGACGTAGTGGATGCATGTCTCCACTGGTTCTGGAGACGTAGTGGATGCATGTCTCCACTGGTTCAAGCTAGCGGTGCTTGAGTTGGCAGTGCCCTGTTCAGCGGTGCTTGACTTGGCGGTGCTTGCCCTGTTCAGCGGTGCTTGACTTGGCAGTCCTTGCCCTGTTCAGTGGTGCTTGCCCTGTTCAGCGGTGCTTGACTTGCCGGTTCTTGCCCTGTTCAGTGGATGCATGTCTCCACTGGTTCTGGAGGGGGCTTGGTGCCCAGAGTGTTTCATCCTGCCAAGGACAGACGTAGTGGATGCATGTCTCCACTGGTTCTGGAGGGGGCTTGGTGCCCAGAGTGCTTCATCCTGCCAAGGACAGACGTAGTGGATGCATGTCTCCACTGGTTCTGGAGGGGGACTGGTGCCCAGAGTGCTTCATCCTGCCAAGGACAGACGTAGTGGATGCATGTCTCCACTGGTTCTGGAGGGGGCTTGGTGCCCAGAGTGCTTCATCCTGCCAAGGACAGACGTAGTGGATGCATGTCTCCACTGGTTCTGGAGGGGGACTGGTGCCCAGAGTGCATCACTCACCCCGTGACGGTCCCTGTTGTGTCAGTGCCCCTGCCGCTCATGGGCTAGCGGTGCTTGAGTTGGCGGTGCCCTGTTCAGCGGTGCTTGACTTGGTGGTGCTTGCCCTGTTTAGCGGTGCTTGACTTGGCGGTCCTTGCCCTGTTCAGCTGTGCTTGCCCTGTTCAGCGGTGCTTGACTTGGCGGTCCTTGCCCTGTTCAGCGGTGCTTGACTTGGCGGTCCTTGCCCTGTTCAGCGGTGCTTGCCCTGTTCAGCGGTGCTTGACTTGGTGGTCCTTGCCCTGTTCAGCGGTGGTTGCCCTGTTCAGCGGTGCTTGACTTGGTGTGCTTGCCCTGTTCAGCGGTGCTTGACTTGGCCGTCCTTGCCCTGTTCAGCGGTGCTTGCCCTGTTCAGCAGTGCTTGCCCTATTCAGCAGTGCTTGACTTGGCGGTCCTTGCCCTGTTCAGCAGGGCTTGACTTGGCAGTCCTTGCCCTGTTCAGCGGTGCTTGCCCTGTTCAGCGGTGCTTGACTTGGCGGTCCTTCCCTGTTCAGCGGTGCTTTCCCTGTTCAGTGGTGCTTGCCCTGTTCAGCGGTGCTTGACTTGGCGGTCCTTGCCCTGTTCATCGGTGCTTGCTCTGTTCAGCGGTGCTTGACTTGGCGGTCCTTCACTGCCCAGCTGGGCTGGGGCTGGCGGTCCTTCATTGGTCAGCTGGGCTGTCGCTGGCGGGGCCCTCCTGGGCAGCTCGGCTGTGGCTGGTGGGGCCCTCCTGGGCAGCTGGGCTGTGGCTGGCAGGGCTCTCCTGGGCAGCTGGGCTGTGGCTGGCGGGGCCCTCCTGGGCACCTGGGCTTTGGCTGGTGGGGCGATGGGGCTGGCGGTGGCCTCCTGGGCAGCGACGATGGGGCTGGCGGTGGCCTCCTGGGCAGCGACGATGGGGCTGGCAGGGTCCTCCTGGGCAGTGACGATGGGGCTGGCGGGGCCCTCCTGGCCAGTGGGGATGATGGTGGTCTTCTCTGCCGTCCTGCTCCTCCCAGACTTGCCGGGTTTCTTCTGGCCCTTCCCCACCTTGGGAGGAGTCACAGCTGAGTCCACACTCCCACCGGGACCCCTCGGAGCGGCTTGGGTGGCTGGAGTCTTCCCCCTCTCCCGCCGGGCACTGGCCAACTTCTGGTGCTTCACAGGGGGGGGACTGGCTGTGCTGTGGCTCTGTGACACACTGGCTGTCCTGGTGGCCGGTGCACTCCACATACCTGTGACAACAGGCACCACTTGTCCCGGAGATTTTGTGGCTGAGGGGCTAGTATGGGACCTATGAGTTGGACGGGGGTGGTGGGAAATAGATTAAGGGTGGAGAGGAAAAGTTGTTTGGACACACTGGGACGGGTAGCTGGAGGGGGTTTGGGAGTGGAGGAAGAGGTGGTGGTTGTAGGAGGTGTACATTTTGTGACTTTGGGTGCAGGTGAATGCGCTGGAGGCTGTTGTGAGGTGGATGTATGTTGGGTGGGTGTGTGCCTGCGTTTGTGTATCTTCGGAGGGGGCGTCACAGACACACTGGGAGAGGACACAGGGGACGTGTGAATGGTAGTGGGGGTGGTGACTGCAGAGGTACAGGGGATTGGGTCTGGGTGAAGGAAGTTGGAGGGGGGAGGCTAGACACAGGGACAATGGCTACCATCAGTGCTGAGGTCAGAGTTTGAAAGGTTCGATGAAGGGCAGCCTGACCAGAATGAATGCCCTCCAGGAATGCATTGGTTTGTTGCAAATCCCTTTCTACACCCTGGATGGCATTCAAAATGGTAGACTGCCCAACAGTGAGGGACCTGAGGAGGTCAATGGCCTCCTCACTGAGGGCAGCAGAGGTGACAGGGACAGAGGCTGAGGTGCCTGGGGTGAAGGTGATTCCCACCCTCCTGGGTGAGCGGGCACGGGGAGAAGGCTGAGGGGCTGCTGTAAATTGTAAATTGTAAATTAGCACTTGTATAGCGCACTACTCACCCGTTAGGGTCTCAAGGCGCTGTACTCATACCGCTATGGAACCCCTCCTAGCTTTTCCCTGTGAGGCGCCCACTCCTGAGCACCCCCAGGGTGAAGCCAGGCATCCAAGCGATGTTGGGGCCGTTGTGGAGATTAAGCAAGCTATTGCCCAGAGTTGCAGAGTGGGACCCATGAATTAGATTAGGCACTGAGGCGAGAATTATCTGGTCAAGGGGAATTGAGCCCAAGACCTGCCGAAGCGGGACTTGAACCCTGGTCTTGAGCCAGATCTCTGCTTCAGGGTCTGCCGCTCTAACCATTGAGCCACACTTCTCCACTGCTGGGGGCGCGGTGCTGGTAGGGGGGGGCGGCTGTACCTGTAGAAGTGGGGGGCACAGATGTTGCCGCCACCACAAGGGAGCTCCCATCGGAGGACGAGTCCGTGTCGCTGGTTTCAGCTCCTGTCACCGCTGTGGTGCTCCCCTCGCCCTCCGTCCCACTGGTGTATTCAGAGTCCGTGGTGTGGCCCTCCATGGCCATGTGGGATGCAGCTCCCTCGTGCTCCGGTGCCACTGCTCCTCCGCCTGATGATGCTAATGCACACAAGAACAGGGACACCACAAAAAGGGGAGGGGAAACAGAAGAAAGACATGTTGGGTGCATGGCTTACAGCTACAGTTGGCGGACAAGACAGACACAGAAGCCCCCTGCACTACGTCGCGCTGTTGGGCTCTACAGTGCAATTCCTGGGAAATGGCCTACAAGGCTATGGACGACATATGCACACATAGATGACACAGGGGGCATGAATAGCTGTACTTGGCACTCTACAGAGGTGGTGTGGGGGGCCACAGGGCCATTCCTTACGAAGGTGCCTAGCCTACGGAACTCGCCCTGGCGTAGGGAAACCCACAGCCCTCCTCCCCCACCCAGACCCCTCCACTGTGCGCAAAGTCAGCTGAATGAGAGTGTACTCACCCCCTTGTGTCTGGTGTGATGCCTTCAAGCGCCCATCCAACTCCAGGTAGGCCACCGCCAGGATCCTGAACATCAGGGGGGTCATGGTTCGACGGGCACCCCTCCAACGTTGGGAGGCCATCCCCAGCTGAGCCTCCACCGTCTTCTTGCTCCAGCGGCGAATATCCTCCCATCTTTTCCAGCAGTGGGTGCTCTGTCTGTGGTGGACCCCCAGGATCCAGACGTCCTTGGCGATGGCACGCCAAATATCCTTCTTCTGGTGGGCGCTGACCTACATGAAATGTACAGGGGAAGAAGAGAAGTCATTACCAACTGCGCCGTCAAAGTGAGTGGCCCCCATCCCTACCCTTGCCATGTGGCACATGCACCCACCGTCTTTCATGCACGCAGAACTCTGCCCCCTTCCTTCTTACAACCAGCCCTCTCCACACAGGCATAGCCCATACAACATGCTCTCTCTGTACTTACCTGTTGGTCTGGAGGAGAGTAGCGTGTACTGGGGGAGGACCCCATCGACGAGCTTCTCCAACTCCTCCGATGTGAAGGCAGGGGCTCTTTCCCCAGACGCACGAGCCATTGTCTCTTCCATACCGAGGTCACAGCAGCACTTGCAGTGTAGGTCCTCTCCTGTCGAAGATCAGGCATCGAGTGATTCAACAGATAGAAAATGGCGGTCACGTCCGCGGCGGTCACGTCCGCGGCAGTGCGTACCATCACCGCCGGCGTACATCGTCATTGGCTCCTGGGACCCATAGGGTCCAATGTTAACCAATGCAGCATTGCGGCGTGGTCTTCGACCGCCTACCGCAACGGTGTACAATGCCAGCGCAGTTACCTCACATCCCTTTGTCCCACTTTAGAGGTCAGGCAGCCGCCATTTCAGGGGCCCACATGGCCTAATTACCAACTGCGTCACACATACCTAGGCCTACTCTCAACACACATACAGGCCACAATTTGTGTATGAATGGCGTTCTCTGTAGACTGTGGGTACATACCTCTGAGTTGTTTGACTCTGTGCTCGCTTTTGTCCTTCATAGGCACCGTCCGCTGGGACATGTGAAAAGATGGCGGAATCCTCCGGTGTACCGACCGCTGGTGGACCTATCGACAATGGAGGAAAGAAATTTGATTATCACCTACAGGTTTGACCGTGCCACAATCCATGAACTGTGTACCCAGTTGGAGCCTGACCTGATGTCAGCAATCCACCATCCCACAGGAATCCCCCCTCAAGTGCAGTAGCTGTCAGTGCTTCATTTCCTTGCAAGTGGGTCTTTTCAAACAACTGTGGCCATGGCATCAGGGATGTCCCAGCCTATGTTTTCCAACGTATTGTCCAGAGTGTTGTCTGCCCTGCTGAAACACATGCAGAGCTACATCGTTTTCCCTCAGGTGGAGGATTTGCCTACAGTGAAAGGTGACTTCTATGCCCTTGGACATATCCCCAACATCATAGGTGCCATTGATGGGACCCATGTGGCTTTGGTCCCCCCCCACAGGAGTGAACAGGTGTACAGGAACCGGAAGAGTTATCATTCCATGAATGTACAGATGGTATGTTTGGCAGACCAGTACATCTCCCATGTGAATGTCATGTTCCCTGGCTCAGTGCATGATGCCTACATCATGCGGAATAGCAGCATCCCTTATGTGATGGGTCAACTCCAGAGGCACTGTGTGTGGCTATTAGGTGACTCTGGTTACCCCAACCTGTCATGGCTACTGACCCCAGTGAGGAATCCCAGGACAAGGGCAGAGGAACGCTACAATGAGGCCCATTGGCGAACTAGGAGGGTGATCGAGCGGACCTGAAGGCCAGGTTCAGGTGCCTCCATATGACAGGTGGATCCCTATTCTACTCACCAAAGAAGGTGTGCCAGATCATCGTGGCCTGCTGTATGCTTCACAACTTGGCTTTGCGATGACAGGTGCCTTTTCTGCAGGAGGATGGTCCAGATGGCGGTGTTGTGGCAGCTGTGGAGCCTGTGGACAGTGATGAGGAGGAAGCAGAGGAAGAAGACATGCAGAACAGGGACTCAGTCATCCAGCAATATTTCCAGTGAAACACAGGTGAGAATACATTCCTGCCTACTACATGTACTTTTACACTTCTACCTCCATCCTGTCTGTCGATTTCACCCAGTGTATGGTCAACTGAGTTGTCACTTTCCCTTACGGTTTCACAGGTGTGGGTCCCAACGTGTGTCATCTGCTTAGATTCCTCAGGTACTAGAGCTGTGTGACATAGGTATGTTGACATTACTATTTCATGAACATTTTGTCACTGTAATTGCAAATACACTATTTCGAAATCACAGACAAACTCCAGATCTTTTGGTGCTTTAGGAGTGTTTATTTAAATACAAAATATTGGAGGGGGAAGTTAAATGGTGAGGGGTGATGGTGAAGGAGCGTCCATGGCAGAGTCTAGTCTATTAGTCTCACAGGTGCATTGCCCATATGGGCATAGGAAGTGGAGCTGGGGCAGTTTCAATATGGACAGGGTGACAAAGTGGGACAGTGGGATGACAATCAGGGTGGTCTTATTTCTTGGCAGGGGTCTTGGTATCGTGCTCTGTCTTGTTCCTGGATCTCAGGGAACGTTTGCGGGGTGGATCTCCCTCTGCAGGGGGTGGTGTGCTGGTGTGGTGGTCCTGTGGCAGTGCCTCCTGTCCACTAGCGCCGGTGGAGGTGGTGGGCAGTTCATCGTCCATGCTAGTGTCAGGGGCCCCTTGTAGTGCCACAGTGTCCCTCCTGGTGTTGAGTACTTCCTTCAGCACCCCTACGATGGTGCCCAGGGCGGAGCTGATGGTTCTGAGTTCCTCCCTGAACCCCAAATACTGTTCCTCCTGCATGCGCTGGGTCTCCTGAAACTTGGCCAGTACCGTTGCCATTGTCTCCTGGGAGTGGTGGTATGCTCCCATGATGGAGGAGAGGGCCTCGTGGAGAGTGGGTTCCCTTGGCCTGTCCGCCCCCTGTCGCACAGCAGCCCTCCCAGTTCCCCTGTGTTACTGGGCCTCCGTCCCCTGGACTGTGTGCCCACTGCCACTGCCCCCAGGTCCCTGTTGTTGTTGGGGTGGTGGGTTATCCTGGGTTCCCTGTAGTGGTGGACACACAGCTGATTGACGTGTCCTGGGGATGGAGGTATGGGCCTGCTGGGTGGGTGCTGTGCTGGTGTTTCCAGAGGGGGGAAGGTCTGTGGTGGCCTGTGCCTGTGTGAGGGGAACCCACTGTCCGAGGCCCACGATGGTCCGGGCTGGTCATCTAGATCCAGGTGGACAGAGGTGCTGTCATCACTGTGGGCCTCTTCTGTGGGTGGAGTGGAGATGTCTGGACCCTCCTGTGTGGTGACGTTGGGTAGTGGTCCTGCAGGGGTGGAAAGGCATGATTATTCCATCTGTGTGTGTCATGGTGTGTAATGGGTGGGTGACCGTGTACCCCAGTGCTGGCATTCCTGTGCGGGGGCTTGTTTGATGATGGTTTAGGGGGGTGTATGGGTATGTGCAGTGGGCATGCTTTAGTGATGGGTGTCCATGCGTTGGTGTTGCCTGCAGGGCTTGGTGTTGGGATGGGTGGTTTGTGATATTGGTACATTTGTGAGGAGTGATAGGGGTAGGGGCAAGGGTGGGGGTATTTGATAGCATGCAGGTAGGGTGGGGGATATGGTAGTTAAAGGTTTGACTTACTAGAGTCCATTCCTCCACCGACTCCTGGAGGCCCTCAGGATGCAGAATCGCCAAGACCTGCTCCTCCTATGTTGTTAGTTGTGGGTGAGGAGGTGGGGGTCCGCCGCCAGTCCGCTGAACCGCCTGGTGGTGTCTTGAGACCACGGAACGCACCTTCCCCCCCGTAGGACATTCCACCTCTTCCTGATGTCCTCCCGATTTCTTGGGTGTTGTCCCACTGCGTTGACCCTGTCAACTATTCTTCGCCATAGCTCCATCTTCCTTGCAATTGAGGTGTGCTGCACCTGTGATCCAAATAGCTGTGGCTCTACCCGGATGATTTCCTCCACCATTACCCTGACCTCCTCCTCCGAGAACCTGGGGTGTCTTTGCCGTGCCATGGGGTGGTGTAGGTGATGTGTGGGGTGGTGTGTGTGGTGATAAGTGTGGTGATATGTAGTGGTGTTTTGTGCATGGAAGTTGTGTGGGTGATGGTGTTGTGTGCCTGTGGATGCTAGTTTGTGGATGGTGGTGTGTCTCTCTCTGGCCTTCTCTCTGTAATAGTGGTCGTAGGGGTTTGTGGGTGATGTGGGTGTGTGTTTTATATTGGATTGGGTGTGTGGGAGTGGTATGTGTATGTGTATCAGGTGTGTGTATTTCGAATTGTCCAATGTGGTGGTGTTTTGTATATGTGTGTGTATTTTGAGCGCGGCGGTGTGTACCGCCAATGGATTCGTGTGTCGTGATAGTGTGGGTGTATTTCTGTTGGCGTGACGGTGGAGGTTTTTTTTCCGCCAGTTTATCACTGACCTTTGGTGTGGCGTACTTGTGTGGGTGTCTGAATTTTGTCGGATTCCGAGATGTGGGTCATAATAGCTGTGGCGGAATTCTGCGGCCACGGCGGTGTGTTGGCGGTCTTCTGCACGGCGGTAAGCGGCTTTTACCGCCAATGTTGTAATGAGGGCTAAAATGTGCAGGTGTGGATGGAGACCATGGGGGGCAGCTTAGCTGAAGTACAAAGGTGCCTCAGACCCAATCGGGACAACTCAGCGGCCATGAGAGGCACCCACTCCCCACTGCGTGGACTGAAACAGGCCCTGGCCAAAATCACTGGTGTCCTTAGGCAGAGGCACAAACAAATGTCCTACCAAAGTGGTGCCAGTAAGGTTGCCAACAAAGTGGGGAGAATGCTCACTGTCATGCAGTCCATGCGGCAGGGGCTGGTATCCATCAAGGCCTACCACCGTGCCATTGCTGCTGTGTTGGAAAACCAGCAGGTACTCCTTGCTGTAGTGATGCCTTTCATTTTCCCATAGTTGCCAGCTACTGGGACCTACGATTTCACTTTTACTGCCCCTGGTGTGTATGTGCCACACTCAACATCAACTCCAGCACAATCCCTGGCACAGGAGGCACCACACACATCAGAGGAGGAAGATGTGGAACAAACAATTTTCACTCATAAGACATCCCTGTAGCTACAGTCTGTGGCCCATGCATAGTTTCACTTTAGCTCTGTGATCAGGATCGTGCCAGTGTCGCAAAAACAATCTACGTCCTCATTTATCTTTCCCACTCTTGGCCAATCAGACCTATGGACTGTCAATGTGCCCCATCCTACCTAATGCCAATGTGACCACCTCCTTACTGAACCATTCCTCTACCACACATATTATGTTACATGTTCTCCCACCTCTTGTATCTCATTGGGCATCCAATAAATTGAGACATTTCATGGGGTCTAACTCCTGTGCAATGAACTGAATCAATACATCACTTTTGGAAATGTACACAAATGCACGTTACACATGAACTGTGTCAATCTGTGTTTTATGGTGGCCTAGCGACATTCCAGCACCCTATTCGCATCATTTTTTGGCTAAAAGGCCATGCCATATTTACAAAGTGGCGCAATGCTTGCACTTTGTAAGCCCTTGCGCCACATTATGCCTGCACCAGGCATAATGTATGCAAGGGGGACATTACGGCACTCGGGGAGCCATAAAAATGAGCCAAAGGAATCTACGAGATTACTTTGCGCCATTTGTATTGGCATTTTTTAACGCCTGTTAAGTGCAGGCATTGAAAAGAGGCTCCCATTGGTTTCAAAGGGCCTCTGGGTGCTTTGTAGGAGTAGCGTCCACATTTTTATGCTAATCCTGCAAAGCGCCGGACTAGCGTAAAAAATTATGATGCTAGTCCACCTGACTACCGCCATGGTGTGCCGTATACTAAACACTGCACACACATGGTGGCATTAGAGGGGCGCTAAGGGGCGCAAGAAAAGCGCTAGGTGCAGCGCCACTTTTCATAAATATGGGCAAAAGTGTGTGCCTACAGTAGCTATGTGTATGATATACAGCCCAGCACTAATGCTGGCATCCTAGCACCATGCTGCAACGTGTGGCAGGCCTCCAGATGTATGTTGCAGTATATGCAGGAAGGTGTACCTTTAAGAAAAACAAAAGTCTACATTGAATCTTTGAACTCCCAATGTGTATTAGAAAACTGGGCACACATAGTGAAAGCCAATCTTTGAAACAAGAATTGTCTTTCTGATAAATGGGTTATGCTCATCACACCCCTGGGCTGCTATGAGTAAATTATCCTTTGCCTCAGGTACACGTATCATGATATGGCTGATGCTGTGTTAAATGTCATGATTTTTGTTGGGGTATGGCCTAATCAGCACCCATTGAATGCCCCTCAACCGCTTCACCCTGCTGCAGGGGTGCTACACCTGTGAAATTTGGTTGTGGCCCCCACAGTGCCACAGTGCCCATTTGTACATATGTGTAGAAAATCATCACCACAACATTGTTGCAATAAATTACAGTATGGTGGTGTCACTGCATTGCGCATATGCCATTGGGTACCTTCCAAAAGGATATGTGTGTAAATGTGTCTGGCACAATGCCACATATACTGATTGCAACATGATTAAGGTGACTGGGAACTAGGAGGAGAACCAAGTAATACATGAGCAATGCAAGCATGGCATGTGTCCTGTAGTATGCGTGTATCGTGACACCTGACTACAAATACAACACATCTGGGTGAGCGATGCAAGTCTGTTAGTTACATCACACCATCTATATGACAATGACATAATGCATGTGTAAGACTGTGAGGGCCAGGCATGAGTGACCCTGTCCCAAAACCTTGATTTAGCGGGAATCAATTAACAATCATTCCATTGACTGTGACAGTCACATAACCTCAACCCACATTCTAAATTAACAGCAGAATACTTGTGTCAGGATGTTTAGCCATGCACACCCAGAGTGACACATACCTTGCAGGAATTAGTCTTCACAAGCTGACATCACAATCTTGGCCACCTGGCAGAAGGCTTTGCACAGGTGATACACATTTTTACATATATGTCACAAAGGACTGCTGCTCAGGTCAATGAATTGTACCAAAATGTAACGTAGTAGACATGCTATCACCTACACAATGGACATAATAGAGAGGAAGCTGTATGGTACAATAAGATTTATTTGACAAAAAATATAAATAAAAAAACACACTAATTATAATATCTAACTAAACTATGCTAACCTAACTTAACTTATCCTATCTTTTAACTACAACTATCTTACCCTAGCCCAACCTGTTCTAAACATCAGACACCATAATTGAACATGAACCCCCTCCCACCTTTAATCACATCCATTGACAAAGAAAACAGCGAATAAAGCTAAACATTGACTAACTATACATATGTGCTAAAAAAAGATATATTTCTTTTGTATTTTATAAAATTAATTGTTATTGTTTTTTCTTTTTATGATTTTTTTACATGGAACATTGAAATAAAACATCAGCCCCCCACTAACACCCAGATGTCCATCCAACCCCACCCACCCAATAAAGAAATATGACCCTGGTTATGACATTGGCATTCAGGTGACCGCCACACCGGCGACGGTCGGTAGTGCTGTCGCCAGACTGGCGGTAATACCCGCCAAATTACGACCATGGCGGTGATCCCTCCCATAGACCGCAAATTTACCACCCCAACTGCCAGTGTGGTACGGCCACTGACCACGGCGGCAGCCACCTACAGTCTGGCGTAAGACAAAGATCCGCCCACCATATTATGACATAGCAGACCGCCAGGATTTCCGGGCCGTTAGGAACGCCACCAAAAGCCTGGCAGAAACACATGACATAAAAGGAGGCACTCACCTACAGGGACACAGAGGAGCCTGCGGCCGCCATGGAACCAGAACTGTAAGTCTTCCCGATGCTGTACCATGCGATGGCCGTCCAGGAGCACCAACGCCGACAAAGATGATGACGGTGAGTATAGCTGCCTAGCACACAAGGAAGCGAGGGGAGAGTGACACACACACACACATGCACAACACACACCAAATACACATGCCACACACCCAGAACAAACAGTGACCCCAACTGGAAATAGAGATAAATATAAATATAAATATATATATGTACAGAAAGGGCCATTGCCCAGTCACAAAAGTCATTAATGGACACAGGGCAACGTCCAAGGCCCAACTTCACTCCTGACAGCTTAGGCACTCCATTGGGCAGAAGCATCATGGAAATGGCATGCAGGCACCTCAGAGGGCAGGGCTAGGTGGGGGTGGTTTCTTCTTGGGATGCGGGTCCTTGGGCTTGGGTTTGGGAGGGGGCAGGTCCTTGCCCTTCTGGGTAGGGGGCGGAGCAGTGGCCTTGGGCCGGGGTGCCAATCTTTTTCCCCTAGAGGTATTGGCCTGGGGGGACTTTCCTCTCAAAGACAGGATGGGGGGTAGGGAAGAGGTCAAGGTAGGAAAGGAAAAGCCTCACAGTGGGGCGGTGTGTGAGAGGATGGGTGGGAGTGGAGGTAGAGGGAGTAGTTGTAGAAGGAGTAGGTGTGCTAGACTTGGGTGCAGGTGCATGGACAGTGTGCGTGTGTGAGGTGGATGGCCGTTGGGAGTCTGAGTGGGAGCGTTTATGTGTCTTTGGAGGGGGCAGACAGTGTGGGAGAGGACAAACAGGACGTGTGTATGTATTGTGGTGGTGTCTGCAAGTGAGGTGGGTGTGCTGCATGGGGTGGTGATGGTGGTGACTGCGCATGTGGTGTGTAGGGTGCATGTCTGTATGTCTGCTGTTGTGGTGACTATGGGCAAAGCTGTACAGGTGGCAGGATCTGGGACTGATGAGGCCGGGCATGCAGGTGTGAGTGTTGATGTGACTATGAGGGAGGAGGAGGAGGGGGAGACAGTGGAGGCAATGGCTGTTGTTTAGTGTGCTTCTGTGTGTTGGCTGTGTGTTTGCTTGTGGAGTGAAGTGTGCTGCCTGTGCTTGTCTGTGCGAGTCCTGTCTGTTGTTATGGGGGCATGCTTGTCTGATTGTGTGGGTGGGATGGGTTAAGGGAGAGGGCTTTGGGACTGGGAACAGGTAGTTGGAGGGGGGACGGAAGGATCAGGGACACTGGCTGCCATCAGAGAGGAAGCCAGAGCCTAAAATGATCTCTGTAGGGCAACCAAGCCACCGTGAATGTCATCCAGGCAGGCATTGCATTGCTTCATCTGGGATGCCAGAACCTGGATGGCATTCACTATGGTTGAGTGCCATACAGAGATGGATCTCAAGAGGTCAATAGACTCCTTACTGAGGGCAACAGGGCTGACTGGGGCAGGGCCTGAGGTGCCTGGGGTGAAGGAGATGCCCACTCTCCCGGATGAGCGGGAACTGGCAACTGGGTGGGGGGTTACTGGGAGGGAGTGCTGGTACGGGTTGTGGCGGAAGATGAAGTAGCTGGGGTGGTCCCAGAGGGGTCCACCACCACCAGGGACCATCCATCGGAGAAGAAACCAGAGTCTGTAGTCGTTGCTCTAGTCTCCCCCGTGGTGCTCCTCTCGCCCTCCAATCCACTGGTCCCCTTGGCGTTGGTGGACTCTGCCTCCTGGGTCCCGTGGGCTGCAGCTCCCCCACTCACCTGTGCCTCTGTTCCTTTGCCAGATGATGCTAATGCACACAAGGACAGGATGAGAAAAGGAGAGAGGGTGGGGGAGAAAGAAAGAGAGCCCAGGGTCAATCACAGCAGCAACAACACATATGGCATAAACATCACAATCACTTCCTGGGACTTACATTGCGGACTGTAGACCACAGTGACAAACCATTGCCTAGGTACTACAGCAGGAAGGAACCCAAACACTACCATCTGTACACCTACTGGGACCAACTAAGCCCTGTCCACCATGGTATGCTAGCTACCTAGCAATACCAAAACTGCATACCACCCTACATAGCTAAGCAGGACCACGCAGGAATGGCTAAACCGGCGTATCCACTGACTAGAACTTTGCACCCAAACCCCATGGCAGGCAACATATACAAAATACCACACAGTCTGTACTCACCCCCTTGTAGCTGCTGTGCTGCCCTCAAGTGCCCATTCAACTCAGGATTGGCCAACACCAGTATGTGAACCATAAGGGGGGTCAGGGTCCGACGTGCACCCTTTCCTTGTTGGGAGGCTGTCCCCAGCTGGGCCTCCGCAGTCTTCCAGGCCCAGCTTCTAAGGTCCTTCCACCGTTTCCTGCAGTGGGTGCTTCACCTGATATGGACCCCCAGGGTCTGCATGTCCTTGGCGATGGCACGCCACAACCCCTCTTCTGATGGGAGCTGACCTACAGAGAAGACACAGACAAAAGGACACCATGAACCATACAATCAAGCCTGTCACACAAATGGCTTACATACTGCAGTTGCCCCTCATCAAGCACACACATGACCTGTACCTCTGCATTCACATGGCCTGCAGCCATACCACCCCAAATGACACATGCTAGCACACAAATACATCTAAATGCAGTCATGTCGCAAGCAATGTACCCATGATGAACTCACCTGTTGGTCTGGAGGCCCATACAACTGCCCATACAGGGGTAGGACCCCATCCACATCATCACCGCTAGTATTGATCAACATTGGTTCCTGTACTCCATAGAGCCCAATGTTAGCCAATGAGGAATCGCACGGCGGTGCAGACCCCCTTCTGCCATGACACCTAACGCCGGCGGTGTGAGGTCACTTCCACCTGTCCCTGCATACAGGACAGGTGGTTGCCATTTCCTACTGCTAGTAGTCACATTTATAATTTATACGTGTGTCACTAGTGTCAACTGTACACACCTAGACAATTCTAGTGTCCTACGTACATACATGCTCTGTGTACTATGATGTTGTGTGCCCATAGGTCATGTTGTCACACCCGTTTTACTTTTGGCCCACTTAGATACCAACCACTGCAGAGAAATAGGAGGAGGAGGCGAGCACCTGTGTACAGATCTCTTGTGAACTTGGCTACCCTGGAGTACCGGCACATCATACTCGCCTATCGTCTGGACAGGGCCACAATCATAGAGCTGTGTGCACAATCGGAGCCTGATCTGATACCTGTCATCCGTAACACCACAGCAATTCCCCCTCTTGTGCAGGTGCTGTCAGTGCTCCATTTCCTGGCAACTGGTTCTTTCCAGGTGACTGTAGGCTTGGCTGCAGGAATGTCACAGCCAATGTTCTTGATTCTGCTTGGAAAGGTTTTGGCTGTCTTGTTCAAACACATGAGCGGCTACATCGCATTCCTCCAGGTTGATGATTTGCCCACTATGAAGTCTGGATTCTATGCAATGGGACACATAACACATGTGATTGGGGCCATTGACGGGACCCATATTGCCTTAGTCCCTCCCAGGGCAAATGAGTAGGTGTACAGGAATCAGAAGAATTTCCACTCTCTCAATGTCCAGATGGTGTGCCTTGCTGACCAGTACATCTCCTACATCACTGCCAAGTATCCTGGAGCTGTGCATAATGCCTATGTTTTGAGGAATAGCAGCATCTCACAGGTGATGGCACGACTAGAGAGGCACAGAGTGTGGCTCATAGGTGAGCTTGAGTCCCCACCCAATGTATGTCAGTGTATGCCTATTGGAGTCATACCCCATTCCATTGTGCATGGCTAATGTGTGTCCCTCACTTCTTCCAGGTGACTCCGGCTACCCAAACCTGTCCTGGCTGTTGACCCCTGTTAGGAATCCAAGAACAGGGGCTAAAAATTAGTACAGTGATGCACATGGGCACACCAGGAGGGTTGTGGAACGCACTTTCGGTCTCCTGAAAGCCACATTCAGGTGCCTCCATTTAACAATTGGATCCTAATGCTACTCCCCTGAGAAGGTCTGCCAGATTGTGGTGGTCTGCTGCATGCTGCACAATTTGGCTCTCAGACGCCATGTGCCCTATCTGCAGGAGGAGGGAGTGACAATGCATCTGGGGCAGCAGTAGACACTGAGGACAGTGAGTAGGAAGAAGAGAAGGTGGATGTGGGAAACATGACACATATCATTTAGCAGTACTTCCAATGACACTCAGGTAAGACTGTGGATCTACACATGTCTCCATGTTAGTAAAGTGCTGTGTGGCTGTTGTGTTGTGCCAGTCACTACTTTTGCATCACAATTGACTGTCACCTATGCCTTCCCTTATTGCAGATGTCGGTGTAATTACAACAGTTTACTGATGTGGTGACTGCTGAGAGACATTTGTTGGATGGATTCACACATTACAGGACATTTGCACAGGCTAATGCAGTTCAATACAGTTCAGTACATTGCACATTTCTTTCTGATAAAGCACTATTACTCAAGTTGTGTTCAAGGGTGTTTATTTGAATAACAAAAAAACAATGGAAAGTGCAAAAGAGTGGTGGGATGATCAGGAAAAGTCCATGTAGTGGCCCAGTTTGTTTGCAGCACAGGTCCAGTGTTCATGGAGCCATAGGAAAAGGATCATTGGCAGTCCAAAGTGAACAAGGTGAATCGGTGGAACACAAGGGGGGCATTCTAGAGAGGCTTATTTCCTGACAATGGTCTTGATCTTGGCAACTGTCTATGGTGTCTGTTCGGTCATAGGGAACTTTTGCGGGTGGTTCACCTTCTGCAGGGGGGGGAAGGGAGCTCGTGGCCTGTGAGTCCTGTGGCAGGGCCTCCAGTCCACTAGCTGCAGCAGATGTAGAGGGCTGGTCAGTACACTGGCTAGTGGAAAGGGGCCCGCTGGTGTGTTGTGTACTCATGTCACTCAGCACCCCTGCAATTGAGGCCATGGTGGTTTTCAAGGCCTGAAATTGTTGAATGACCTCCTGGTGGTGTTCCCCCTGCAGCCGCTGTTTCTCCTGCATGATATTGATCACCTGACCCATCCTGTCCTGGAATTGTTGGTATGTCCCAAGGACACTTGCGAGTGGCTTCTGGGCAGTCGGCTCCCGGTGCCTGGCCTCCCCCTGGCGCACAGCTGTCCTCCGACTGTCTCTGGCCACCTGTGTCTGTTTCCCCTAAATGGTGCGCTCTCTCCCACTTACACCAGGACCTTCATCGTCTTGCCTGTGTGGTGTCAACTCACGTCCCTGCACTGGTGGGCACACTACTGATTGACTTGTCCTGGGGACAGAGGTTTGGGGGCATTGGCTGGCTGCTGTGGTGTTTGAGTCTGAGGGGGGGCTGTGGTGGACTGGCTGTTGGATGTGGTAGCCGACTGACCAGTGTTCCCAGATGGACCAGGGAGTTTATCCAGATCAAGACTTCCAGAGTTGCTGTCATCACTGAGGGCATCTTCTGGTGGGGGACTGTGTTGCTGTGGCACCTCCTCGCCGCTGACATTGGCTGGGGCAACGGTGGGGATGAAAGTGATTTGTTAGGGTAATTGTCTGTCACATGTTCTGCATTTCTAACTTTCCCAATGATAGTGGTGTTGTCCTCCCACCTTTGGTAGAGTATGGTGATGGATTGTGGGATTGGTAGTTCTACATGCTATCCGTGCATTGCTGGTGGGTGTGCACGCAGAGCTGGGAGGGATGTGTCTGCAGTGGTTATGGCATGCAGGGGTAGACATTTAGGTGTGGCAATTGGAGTGATGCACTGTGTGGGATGGAGTGGGGTGAAGGGAGTCAGGGTGATGAGGTGACATGGCACGTAGGTATGGGTGGTGGTAGGTTGGTTAATGGTGACTCACCAGTGTCCAGTCCTCCGGCTACTGCAGTGAGGCCTTTTGAATGTCGTTGCTTGTGTGTGGCTGTGAAACAGGGGTGCCTTTGTGGGAACATGGATGTTGTGTGGTGTGTGTGTTGTGCAGAGTGTGTTGAGTGATGTGGTGGGGTGTGTGGGGTGTGATGGATGAATGGGTGGTTGTGGTGTGTGTATGCAGTTATCTCTGGGATTGGCCTGGCAAGGTGTAGCGGTCTTCTCGTGTTTGCAACAGATTGTGGGTGATGTGGGGGTGTGTTTTATAGTGCTCTTGGTGTGTGTGTGGGGTGTGTGTATTTGTTTCAGGTGTGGGTTTTTTGGATTGGCCGATGTTGGCTTTTTTTGGTTTTGTGTGGCCATTTCTGCTGCAGCGGTGTGCACCACCAATGGTGTACCACCATTGAATGTCCACTGTGGTGATTCGTGGGTCATTATTTGGAGGGCGTTGTTTTGCTGGTGTAATGATATGGGTGTTAGTTCCGACAGTTTATCACGTTCGTAAGGTCTGGCAGATTTGTGGTTGTGGCTGGTTTCTGTCGGTTTTGTATGTGTGTGTCATAATCTGGCGGGCGGATCTTCACCTCCGCAGCGGTATGTTGGCGGCCGTCACCAATGTCATAATGACCACCTACGTCCGTCAATCAATCAATCAATCAATCAATCAGGGATTTGTAAAGCGCACTACTAACCCTTGAGGGTCTTAAGTTGCTGAGGAGGGGAGGAGGGTTGAGGTGGGGGAGAGGTCCTGCTACTCCCCGAACAGTCAGGTCTTGAGAAGTTTCCTGAAGGTAAGGAGGTCTTTGGTCTGGTGCAGGTGGGTAGGAAGAGTGTTCCACATTTTGGTGGCGAGGTGCAAGAATGATCTATTGCCGGTTGTAGTTCTGCAGACGCGTGGGACGGTTGCGAGGGTGAGGTCAGTGGAGCGGAGATGCTGGGTCGGGGTGTAGAAGGAGAGTCGTCTGTTGAGATATTCTGGTCCGGGGTTGTGCAGTGCTTTGTGAGCGTGGGTGAGGAGTTTGAAGGTGATTCTCTTGTTGACTGGGAGCCAGTGCAGGTTTTTCAGGTGGTCTGTGATGTGGCAGTGACGGGGGATGTCCAGGATGAGGCATGCAGAGGCGTTCTGGATGCGTTGCAGCCTCTTCTGGAGTTTGGCCGTGGTTCCTGCGTAGAGGGCATTGCGGTAGTCCAGTTTGAGGCTTATGAGGGCTTGGGTGACTGTTCTTCTGGTTTCAGTGGGTATCCATTTGTAGATCTTTCAGAGCATGTGGAGGGTGTTGAAGCAGGAGGAGGAGATGGCGTTGACTTGCTGGATCATGGATAGTGAGGGGTCCAAGATGAATCCTAGGTTGCATGCGTGGTCGGTGGGAGTCGGAGCGGTTCAAAGTGTGGCAGGCTACCAGGAGTCATCCCATATGGAAGGGGTGGAGCTGAAGATGAGGACTTCCGTCTTGTCGGAATTGAGTTGGAGGCAGCTGCTCTTCATCCATTCGGCGATGGCCTTCATTCTTTCGTGGAGGTAGGTCTTGGTGGAGTCCTTGGTGAGGGAGAGGATCAGCTGGGTGTCGTCGGTGTATGAGATGATGTTGAGGTTGCGGGATCGGGCGGTGTTAGCGAGCGGGCCATGTAGACGTTGAAGAGGGTTGGGCTGAGGGACGACCCCTGGAGTATGCCGCAGATGATTTTGGTGGCCTCTGAGTGGAATGGGGGGAGACGGACTCTCTGGGTTTTGCCGGTGAGAAAGGAGGTGACCCAGTCCAGGGCTCTGTCGCGGATTCCAGCATTGCTGAGGCGTGAGCTTTGGGTCTAGTGGCAGACGGTGTCAAACGCGGCCGAGAGGTCGAGGAGGATGTGGGCTGCGGTTTCGCCGCTGTCAAGTATGGTTCTGATGTCGTCGGTGGCGGCGATGAGGGCAGTTTCGGTGCTGTGGTTGCTGCAGAATCTGGATTGGGAAGGATCCAGGGTGCGGTTAGTTGTCTGTTGACGGCCTTCTCAATGACTTTTGCCGGGAAGGGGAGAAGGGGGATAGGCTGGAAGTTCTTGAGGTCCTTTGGGATGTTGATCTCCTCGTGTTTCTAGCTCTCTGGGAGGGTGGCAGACTCAAAGCTGTTGTTGATGATCTTCCATAGTTAGGGTGCGATGACGGAGCTTGCTTTGTTGAGGATGTGGTAAGGGCAGAGAGGAGTTGGAGAGCCCGAGTGGATGGTGTTTCTGATTTCGATGGTGTTGTTGTCATTGACGGGGGAGAGCAGGAGGTTGGTCAGAGGTGAATCTGTGGTGTTAGTGGTTGCCGGGGGTGTCTGGGTGCTGAAGCTGTCATGGATGTCTTCAATCTTGCGGTGGAAATAGGAGGCTAGGGAGTCGCAGGGGTCGTTTGATGGGGGGATGTCATTGACATTGGAGAGTTTCTTCACAACATTGAAGAGCTCCTTGTGGCTGTGTGCATTGTTGTTGATTCGGTCTTTGAAGGTGGTGCTGTTGGCGGCTCAGATGAGTTGGTGGTATCTGCAGATGGCATTTTTGAAGGCTGTGTGGTTGTCCAGAGTCTGATCTTGGCGCCACTTTCTTTCGAGTCTTCGACAGCTTTGCTTAGATTCGTAGAGGTCAGCGGTAAACCAGAAGGTCTTTCTGTTGGTGCGTTTATTGGAGGGATTCTTGATTGGGGTGAGAGTACTGGCACAGGTGTTGACCCATTGCCTGAAGTTGCGAGCAGCTGCATCGGTGTCGATGGGTGGGTTCCAGGAGAGGGTTGCGATAACTTGGTCTTCGGTGACCTTGTTCCAACTGAGGTGGGGGATCCGTTGTGGATGGTGGTGTGTTGTGGGTTTCTTGAAGGAGAAGTGGATGTAGCAGTGATCTGTCCAGTGGAGTTTGGTGGTGTGGCTGAAGGAGATGTGATTGCTGGCTGTTAAAATAGGGTTGAGTGTGTGTCCTGCGGAATGGGTTGGTGTCGTGACAAGCTATTTGAGGCCGAGGTTGGAGAGGTTGTTGAGCAGGGTGGCAGTGTTGTTGTTGTTGGTGTTCTTGAGGTGGAAGTTTAAGTCTCCGAGGAGTATGTAGTCAGTGGATGTGAGAGCGTGCATGCTGATGATGTCGGTAATGAAGTCGCTGAACTGCTGTCGTGGGTCATATTCCTATGCTAAATTAACTTACCTATACTAAGAAAACCCCAAACAATAACAGTTTACAATTTGAACAGGGGGAAGGGAAAACAATCAAAATTGCTACTCCTCAACATCATTTCCTCTGCTGGTTGGCCTGTATGTCCTTCACGATTCTTAAGACCTGTTCAGACTTATGTTCTAGCCTAACATGTCTGTATTTCTGATCCACCAGTTCTCTCACAGATCCTGTAAGTAGGGTGGCTCTACATGGTGTTGCCCTGGATGTGATCCTGCAGGTGGTAGCTGGACAGTCGGTGGCATAGGTGCTGAGGATGGTCCTGCTCCAGATGGTCCTCCAATTTCTGTTGATACAGACCTGCCTGCTGGTTGGGTGGCTGAACCCAAAATGTTGGTACCTTGTCCCTGTAGTGGGAAAGCCTCTGACCTCCCTGAGCCCTTTTCCCGGTCATAGATGGCCTCCATCTTTCCGTACATTATGCAGACCCGCCTGATGTGGCAATAATGCTCAGCCCTTCTTGCAAAATTGCACTTTTTTCAGGGGAGTTGTTGGCAGCTGCATGAAAAAGGCTAAAGTCTGTCAGGCACATGACACACAGACATGCAGGGAAAACAGGCAAATGCAAAGCTCTGACATTGATGTAGACATTTAAATAATCGTTATAAAGTATAGCCTATTTGGGCCCTATTAAAGCTTCCTAGAAATGGAACTTATTCAGGGTGTCTCAGGGATTAACTGCGGACCAATAGATAAACAATGCTCTTTTTCATCTCCTAAGGACGATGACACCATTTCCAAATAATATCAGACACAGCATCAATGTGACCATGGTATGATGTACTCATCATGTGGGATGGCTCTTCTTTGACGCTCATTCACGCAACAGAGACCCAAGCTCTAATTACATGTCAAAATTGAATCTGAGCAAAGAGCTCTACCGACAGGTAGGCTCATAACAGTTTGTGCATGCTCAGGCAGAGATATTGGCTGATCACACGCTACATGGAAAAGGTCCACCAAACATATGTCATGGGAGATTGATGGGAACACCAGTCACACGTGTCACACAGAGAAGGATGAGGCATTCCACCTATCAACACAGCTCTGTACCAGCTTCCTTGTGCCATAACTGGGGGGAGAATCCAAGAGTAGCATAATGTCTAGCACTATGTTCAGCATACTTTATTGAGTGGTCAAAAACATATTCTTTGCCTTTAGCACTATGCGCCACCATCTCATATCTGGGGGTTCAGATGTCAAACACCTATTCTGTTCTGTGAATTTTGGTCAGCATTGACTAATGCTTCACATGTTGTGAAGCAGGTTGCATCACAATATGGACACTTACAGGTCATTCACTGACAGTGAATGTGTGACAAGATAGAATGTAGTCTAATAAGGCTGTATGGACAAGTTTCGGCCCACACACGTCTAGTTATCTGAGGATCACATGTGTTGTGACTAACAACAATGAGTATAGGGTATGACACCATCATGCTGGTTGAGATGTGTGTTGTACTGATTTGGTGTATCCTGCCCACTATACAGCATCACCTGGGTACTACCTAAAGCATTAGAAATCTCATCATGGAGGTAGTAGGCGTGTGCCATGTGGAACCGAACGACACATGAACATTGTCCAATTGTATGTCACAGTGCTGAAACCATGGAATATTTTCAACAGTCCACACTGGTCTTGGTACTCTTATAATATAAACAATATTTAGAAGTCTCAACCAGTATATGTAGACAGCAGGGCATTTTGTACTACAGAATCTCATGTCAAACACATGTGCAGCAAATCAGTCAACATCCATGCTTTGCCTATGAGGACTATAATGGCATACATCCAAATATTCAAGACCATCACAGCTGAGCATGTCACATCTCACACCATGCTATCACCGCAGAAGATATACAGCACTGTGACACTTACTGGCATGTTCGGGTTCAGCGCGAGTGGAAACTTCACCAATGGTGTAGGGAGGTGGACCACCTGGATAAATAAATATGGGACACTGTTTTGTGGATGTTGAACAATGAACAGCACGGTTACCTTTTGCACATCACACAGATTTACATAAAGTACATAGGTGAATTTAGATGAAGATAACCTAACAAATAGAATAAATGAGATGTACATGTCACAAAACCTTTCATAGGTCAGCTTGGCATGGTAACGTGTGCAGGGACCATATATATATATATGTCTCAGCCACATTGTACACAGTTTTGGATAGGTCTCATCAGTCCTCCATGTAGCAAACATGAATAATTGTCATGTCACCCAGGACGTAGGTGACTCAAGGGACACACTCAGGGCCAGATTAACAATTAAGTGGCACGTCATCTGTGATGCACCACATTTTTTGTGCCCACCCTACCAGTACCTAACGACACCATGGTAGTGCCCCATCTACATTACGGTGCACCATGGCACATGTAAGGACAATAGTGCCATAATTTATGGCGCAATTCTGGTATTTTGCAGGATTATCCCCATAAATTGTGGAGCAAATCCAGCAAAGTAAAAGGAGGCCCATTAAAAGAAATGGGCCAGTCATTTTAACTCCGGCTCTGAGCTGGCGTTAAAAATGAAGATAAAAATGACGTAGTGAATATTTAAAATATCACTGAAGAATTTTCCGGGCCTCCCACCACCGGAACCCCCACTTGCATAAATTATGCTTGGCGCAGCCCTATTGTGGCGCAAGGGGTCGCAAAGTGGCACAATGCAAGCATTGCAACACTTTAGAAATTTGGCAAAGTGGCGGGCCTTCTCAACGCCACATTAGTGTAAAAAAATTAATGCTAATGTGACTCTAAGAGTTGCTGGGGCCTTGTAAAGCTGGCCGTCAGTCTTGTTCACCTGACTCTTGCATCACTTTGCCACAAAGCCCTGGACTGGCTCACCTCCTTCCTCTCCAAAAGAAACCAAAGAGTTTGCCTCCCTCCTTTCCGGTCTAATGCCACCAAGACCATATGTGGAGTCCCCCAAGGATCCTCACTCAGCCCCACCCTCTTCAATATCTACATGGCTCCGCTCGCCAGCATTGTCCGCCCCCCACGGCCTCAACATCATTTCCTACGCTGACGACACCCAGCTCATCCTCTCCCTCACGAGGAACCCCTCTACCGCCAAGAACAACTTCCACGCCGGACTCCTCACCATCGCTAATTGGATGACACAAGCCACCTCAAACTGAACTCAGGAAAAAACAAGATCATCATCTTCGGACCCAACAAGACAGCATGGTGGCCGGCCACCGTAGGACCACCCCTGACACCCACCATCCATGCACGCAATCTCGGCTTCATACTAGACTTGTCTCTTTCCATGACTCAGCAAGTCAACGCCATAACATCCTCTTGCTTCAACACCCTCCGTATGCTACGCAAGACCTTCAAGTGGATTCCGATAGAAACCAGAAGAACGGTCACCCACACCCTCGTCAGCAGCAGACTGAACTACGGTAACGCCCTGTACGCGGGGGACCACAGCCAAGCTTCAGAGAAAACTCCAGCGCATCCAGCACGCCGCTGCACGTCTCATCTTCAACCTCCCTCGCCACAAGCACATCTCCGCCCACCTCAGATCCCTACACTGGCTGCCCATCAACAAAAGGATCGTCTTCAAAATCCTAATCCACGCCCACAAAGCCCTCCACGACACCGGGCCAGCCTACCTCAACGAACGACTTAACTTCCACATCCCGGCCCGCCAGCTTCACTCCGCCGCCCTCGCAACAGTCCCCCGCATCCAACGCACCACCTCTGGTGGCAGATCCTTCTCCCATCTCGCCGCCAAAACCTGGAACTCCCTCCCCACCAACCAACGCAAGACCCAGGACCTCCTAGCCTTCAGCAAGCGCCTCAAAACATGGCTCTTTGAGCAGTAACACCTGCCCCCCCACCCCTAGCGCCTTGAGACCCTACCGGGTGAGTAGCGTGCTTAACAAGTTATTTATTGATTGATTGATTGATCACTTCGTCATGACATGGACAAGACTATACAACATACGACAAATGGAAATTCCTCACTGGTTCAGGACATATTTTCATGTGGACATGTACTATATGTCCATGACACTGTTGTGTCAACATTTCTAAACATCATCTCAGTGTGAAAGAGATCTAACCATGGAAAAGGTGAGTTATTTGACATATTCCTAAAGCATGTTGCTTATAGTCTTACAGAATTGACGTTGCACACAAGGCTGTCCACATGCTTTATGGAGAAAAATTTGGGCTTTTTTCAAACAGACATGCAGTAGCATTCGCACAACTGGATTACCATTACAAAGTCCTTGTACTCACCAATGGTCCATCTACCTCTACTCCGAGGAAGTCCAGTAGGTCTGTCTCACGCGCAATCAGGTCTGCCCATCGTTGCTTGAGCTGACGGACCGTCCTCTCTACATGGAATACGCGATTCATGGGGGCCAGAAGCTTTCCCCAATGCAACTTCCTCGCCTTGGTTCGGTAGTCCTGAATGACCCTTCCACCCTGGGTCACCATGTGGGGAGGTAGTGCAGGACCAACCATATTAATCCCCCCGCCTCATCTGCACCAAAATAAGGGGACCTTCCCTTCCCCAACATCCTACCCTCCCAAAGCACCCTAACCACTCAAAAAAAAAAAACACTACCCTAACCCCAACTGACCCAACAACTAAACTACCCCTAATACAAACACCCCACAATACAATGACCACACAGTAGACAAAACAATTACTACACACCAAAGGGACACAAGGAACAATACAGGGACACAACACAGCATAACACACCACTACAACAGCACCACAATTCTCTCAACCAAACTCTCACAACCTCCCTCCAAGACAGACAAAAAGACTATGATCATGATTTTTTTGATGCAACGCTCAAATGCGTAATTTTTGTGGATGATTAACAGTTGCATACAAATGTTATAAATTACTCCAAGACAATTGTGATGAAAAGTGATTTATTTACAGCAATGATGCTTAGTGTACATATTTTGTCAGAAGTCAAGAATATAAATTTTGAACTAATACCACCCTCTGCGTGCCCCAGAAGCAGTATTGGGTAGTCCTCTTTCATATGGTGGGGCATCACTGTAATCATCCTCCTCCCTGGGAACCTCCACCTGTTCCTCCAAGGGGACCTTGGTCCTCACACATATATTGTGCAGTCAGGCACACACAACTATGATTTTGTACACAAGTGGTGGTGCGTACAACAGTTTGCTTCCAGATGAATCCAGGCATCTGAAGCGGCCCTTTAGTATGCCAAATGTCCACATTCCTGGTCTTTTGTGTGCCTCATTATATGCCTTCTCAGAGTCCATTTGTGGGTTGGAAAATGGGGACATCACCCACGTTTGGATGCCATATTCCTGGTCTGCTGCAATGGGAGAGGAGAGTCAGTGTTAGATTTGCACTTGTGCATCATTTCTACTGGCTTGGCACAGTTCTGGAGCATGATTTAGATGCTGACACTTAGGGGAGATTTAAGAGCTCCTAGCACCACCATAGGATCATTTTCTTATGCTAAAGCAGTGCTAAAGTGGCATGTTCCCCACGCAATATCTACAAAGTGGCACAATGCATGCCTCATGCCACTTTGTCAACCCTTACGCCACATTAAGCCTGCGCCAGGAAAAATGTATGCAAGGGGAGCATTACCCCGATAAGGGGGCAGACAAAATGGCGCACGGATATCTAAGAGATTTCCTTGTGCCATTTTTTGGCACTTTTAATGCCTGCTCTGAGCAGACATTAAAAGGGGGCATACCATTATTTATAATGGGCCCCTATGTACTCTGCAGGAGTAGCACCAAAATGTGGGCGCTACTCCTGCAGAGTACATCAATAGCGTAAAAAAGAAATTACGCTATTGCCGCCTACCCTGCACAATGGTGCGCTGTATTTTAAATACAGTGCACACATGGTGGCGGTAGCGGGCGCTAACTGGTGCAAAGAAAGTGGCACTTCACTAGGTGCAGCACAACTTTATTTAAATCTGCCCTTTTCTTCACACATTGTGTAGGTTCCTATGTGCATCCATGATTATATTGGTGTGTTGTGGCACTCCTTTCAGTTGTGTGTGCAGCCTCAGGGGCATGGGGATTGTGTCATTTAAATGGCTTTACAGTTCACCCATGTAGGATGTGCATGATGTAGCTGTCTGTAGATGAAGTAAATTGGTACAAATGACCTACCAAAGAGCTATGTTGTGTGTGTTTGATCCCTTTGTGTGTGTTTTGTGCCATGTTACAGGTGCTGTGCTGTGTGTCTAGCATGTTAAACACAGCCCCCTTGGGCATGGTACTCTTCCCCTGCCCAAATAACTAATGTTTATATTTTGTGACTCACATGCATGTGTGTGTGTGGGCATCATGCAAAGTGTAACATAGTAGATTGGGATGTATTGGCATGCCTTTGATTTTTAGGGTAGCCCTTGTGGCACAGGATGTGACAGGAATTGTCTTGTCTTGAAACCTCAACCTACACCACTGGGACATATCAGCAGCATAGCCAGACTACTCTATATAAGTAGCATTGCTGTCCTCAGCCACTGTGCTGACACTTGTTCAGCTGCCAAGTTGCAACACAGGCTCCCCAGCACCTAGATACCATGATGCCTGCACCAGTGATGTGGTTGTTTGTGTTCAAGACTTTCACCTTTTCTGCACATGACATAAAAATGTAGACAATTGGCTAATTCTACATGTGCTGTAGACTGGTGTACACAGTGGGAGATGTAAATAATTTGAAGAGAAAAGTGCTTGTCCTTTTTGCACACTACTATTTTTACCGCTATGGTGGACCTAATTTGTGTTGTTGTCTCAGGTGTACATATTGCTATATATGTTTGCCAATGCAAATATGCAATATATCATGTGGTGACAGATCAACATCATGGCCCAATGTGGGGCCCTTCCACACTCAGGGGTGGATCTGATACAGCAATGTTGTCACAGCTGCTTAAAGAGCCAGTTGAGTTGTTGAACATCACCTTGTGAATGCAGAGGTGGCAATATTTTACAGGATCATCATTGTGACTGCCACTCAGGTGGCAGCTGGGGCTTATACAGTGGTCCTTATATTTTGAAGATGGGTATTGTAAGTTTGCTGTGATGCATGTTGCATGTGTTATGCTGATTGTTGATTCATATGTCCCTATCCATGTGTGGGTTGTGTTGTGTGTGTATAGTTTGCACAATGTGTGTTGTGTTTGTAGGAGTAAAGTGACAGCTGATTGCTTACCTACTAGTAGGCCATTGGCATATTGTCCATCCTGAAAGTGTTGGTTGAAGGTGGAATGCTGGAAGACGTAAGCATCATATGCACTTCCTGGATACCTGGCCAGCACATTGGTGGATTGTCCCTTGTGATCCACAATGGCCAGCAGGTTGATTGAATGTGTGTGCTTTCAGTTCCTGTACAGGTATTCCATTTCAGCAAGAGGGGCAAGTAGCACATGCATGCAATCCATGGCACCCAGCACATGTGGGAACCCAGCAACTGCACAAAATCCCTGTTTGGTCTCCTGCTGCAGTTGCTCGGTGTTGGGGAACAGGATATGGTGAGGAGTGAGGCGGATGATTGTATCTAACACAGTTGGCATTAGGGCTGAGAGAGAGGGCTGGGATAATCCAGCCATATGTCCCACAGTTGACTGGAAAGTGCCAGAGGCCAGCATGTGCAGCACAGCCAGGAGCTTGGTCATGGGTGGTATGTTGGTTGACTTATGCATCCTTGGTGTGATTGCTGAGATGATATCACAGGGAGCGTACTCGCAGCAGTGGAAAGATGCTGGAATCAGACTACAAGGCTACACACCACATTATTACCAAAACAAACGACGGAGGTTCATATTTGATCGAACAAGAGGAGCTAACCTAACTATATATTAAAGAGGATAAGGAAATAAACAGAAGAAATACATAAAAGGAATCTACAGCCCTGACGAAGTCACGGGGTACACAACCCTGACGAAACACGTGTTGGCAGCAATTGGCAAGTGATGATTGGGACATACGGCAGAAACTCAAGATTCAAAGAATAAAAGACAAGAAAATTGACTTCAAGCGGACATTTTATGGATGTGTGCCTTATATGAATTAATGTTGTCATCAGTGATTTTAGATCACTCAGTAGAAGGAGTTAGGGGTGATCTTCCTTTAAGTGCACCATCTGGATTACTGGACACAAAAAATATTAATAGATCTTTAGTGGAAAACTGACTGGCAGCGTCACACACTCCTCACAATCACCCACTGACACAATAGTGTGATTGCTGGTACTATGTCATGAAGCAGCTGCACAATGGTCTCTGGCTTCAGCCGGTAGTACTACAGTTTCCTCCCTTTGGCAAAGAATGGATATCTGTTGTCAATAGATGCGCAATCTCCTCTTGCACTGCCTTTGTGGTTGGTGTTCTGGTGATGGAGGATCCTGCGGTGAGGCTGGCAGTGCTTGGCGTCGTCACTGTCTTCTTCTTGTGCCTAGCTAGAGAAGCAACAGGTCCATGTTTCTCTGGGGGTTGCCTGAGTGCATAATGCGTGTTTTCCTTTTATACTTGTGCCTCTGCACCATTTTAACTGACCAGGCATTATTTTTTCGGTCCTAATGGGTATTTGCGCCATTTTGCCAATCCATGCTTGATTTTTTGCAAGACTTGTAAATATGGAGTTAGGTGATTTGCACCATTTTTTAGTAGGGAACACCTAACCTGCATATCATTTTTGTAAAATTGCATAGAGTTAGGCAGCGCTATTAAATAATGGTACAACGTGCAGGAAAGTGGCACTAAACAGGTCTAGCGCCACTTTGTAGATACAGGGCTAATTTTTTGGCAGGGTTACAACAAAATGTGTGGTGCTAATGAGGCACAAACTCCTTGTGAATCTGGGCCTAAGTAGTTTGGGAAACAGGATCTGTTTGGAAAAACAGAAGAGGACATCGTCTTTCACCCAAATAATAATAATAATAATAATATAATTTCTAGAGCACATAGCTACCTCATTTGAGGTGTCCTAGTGCTAAGTAAGTACACCCATCTCCAGCTGATATCAAACTCCCTACATTCTGAGCTAACAAAACAGGTTTTAGGTTTTTCCTGAACAGTCCTTCAATCTGGGCCTGATGAACTGCTAGGGGCAGAGCGTTCCATAGTTTAGGCACGAGGCAGCCCAGTGACCTCCCGCCCATATGTACTTTCTTGAATCTGGGAACAATTGCCAGCATCTCCCCTGTTAATGGAAGGTTCCACAAAGGTGCATAATGTCTGACAAATGACTGCAAATAATGTGTACCTTTCTTATTCAGGGCTTTATAGCAAAAACATAAGGCTTTAAAAGTAGATCTCTGTCTTACTGGTAGCCAATGAGGCTGTTTGAGTGCAGCCTTCATGGATGCATGTCTTGGCAGGTTCAGAATGAGCCGGGTGACCACATTCTGCATTCTTTGTAGTCTATTGATCCTGCCCAGTGTCACTTCAAGATATAAAACATTACAGTAGTCCATCCTTGACACTATCAAGGCATGAACTACTGTCTTCCTGGCTGGGAAACAGCCTGAACCATGACTCTTTAACAACGATTGCGTTGCTCACGAAAGCGTAACCACACTTGCGTGAACGACTCTCTTTTTCTCTGCCTGAACCACGCATGTGCTGAACAATGCATATGCGTGGTAAAGGCTGAGAAAAAGGGAGTCAGGATCGAGAGGACGCAGTCAGGTAAGTGGGGCTGGGGCAGGGGGTGGGGATAGATTTAGGGGTGGGGTGGGGGGTCAGGTAGTTTTAGTTTTTGGGGGTAGGGGTCGGGTAGTTTTAGTTTTGGGGTGGGTGGGGGGTGAGGAAGTTTTAGGGGTGGTGGTGGAGGAATCAAGGTAGTTTTAGTTCTTTAGGGGCTGGGGTGGGGGGTCTGGGTAGTTTTAGTTTTTAGGGGTGGGGTAAGGGGCCGGGGTAGTTTTAGGGGCGGGGTTGGGGTAGTTTTAGTTTTAGGGGTGGGGGTCAGGTTAGTTTTATTTTTTGGGGCGGGGCAGGGGGTTCGGGGTAGTTTTAGTTTTTAGGGAGCTGGGAGGTCGGGTAGTTTTAGTTTTAGGGGCAGGGGTGGGGGGTAGGGGTAGTTTTAGTTTTTAGGGACTGGAGTGGGGGTTGTGGTAGGTTTAGATTTTTGGGGCAGCAGTGGGGGGTCAGGGTAGTTTTAGGTGCAGGGTGGCGGGTCGAGGTAGTTTTAGCTTTTTAGGGGCAGAGTTGGGGGTCGGGTTAGTTTTAGTTTTAGGGGTGGGGTGAGGGGTCGGCATAGTTTTAGTTTTAAGGGTGGGGTGGGGGTCAGGGTAGTTTCAGTTTTTAGGGGCGGGTGGGGGGTCGGGGTACTTTTAGTTTTAGAGGCAGGATGGAGGGTTGGGGTAGTTTCTAGGGATGCGGGTGGGGATCAGGGTAATTTTAGTTTTAGGGGCAGGTTGGGGGTTCGGGGTAGTTTTTGTTTTTAGGGGAGGGGGTGGGGGGTCGCAGTAGTTTTAGGGGCAGGGTGGGGGGTCAGGTAGTTTTAGTTATAGGGGGTGGGTGGGGCAGTTTTCGTTTTTTGGGGTGGGGTGGGGTCACTCTAGTTTTTGGGGAGGGGTCGAGGTAGTTTTAGTTTTTAGGGACGCGAGGATGCGGTAGGTTTGTTTTTAGGGGCTGGGTTGGTCAGGGTAGTTTTGTTTTAGGGGGTGGAGATGGGGGGGTCACATGCTGGAACCACGCATGCCGTGCCACACATGCCTTTACCAGGCATGCCTTTACAATGAAAATTCATTGTAAAGGCATTTGTGGTTAAGGCATTCATGGTAACAATGCGGTCGTTGTTCCATCGTATATTCTTCCTGGTTGCATCAAAAAAGAAGCACAATCTTTTCCTCAGCATTTTAAGGAATACAAAGCATTTTTCAGAAACTGCAGAAATGTGGTTATCAAAAGACATTTTTCACCCACTAAACCAACGTGAAGATTCTTGACCTTGGGTTTGTAGTCAGTTACATAACCCAGCTCCTCAGGCCACCAAGCACTTGACCAGATGTTTGAGTGGTTACCCAAAGTTAGGACCTGTTTTTCCTTTGTTAAGCCACCTCAGCAAGACAAAGGCATAAAGAAGCAGCCACAGGGCTGCCGTTTTTTGACAGCGTACTGATGCAGTATGTCTCATCAGCATATGACATGATCATAAACACATAACTTTCAATTACATCTGCCGAAGGTCACACAAATATGTTAAACAGGGTTGGACTCAAAGAGGAGCCCTATAACAGCCCTTGCTTCAGAGGGAGCACCTTTGACTTGTGGGGATTTTGGACAACCTGAAAGGTACGCCCTTGCAAAAAAGAAGCAACCTATTGCAGTGCTTTGTTTTACCCCACATTTCCAGAGCCTCTCCAACAAGATGGTATGGGATACAGCATTGAATGTTGCACTGAGATCCAACATAAACAGTGCCGCAGTTGCCACCATCCAAGATCTGGCGAATTGACTCTGTCACCAGCAGTAAGGCAGACTCTGTGCTATATGAGGGGCAGAATCCAGATTGGGATCTATGTAAAAAGTAATGGCTCCCTACAAAGCTCGCTACCTGCTTGTTGACAGCATTCTCTGTAATCTTCGAGAATAGTGGAAGTAGTGAGATCGGACAATAGTTTTCCAGCTTGGTGGGGTCCAGCAATGATTTTTTTAATGCAGAACCACCACAGAATGCTTTCCAAATCACAGGTACCTGTCCAGAAGTTAAGGAGTTATTGATCAATTCACCTAAAACAGGGTGTATCATTTTCAAGCCTTGTTCCAAGATGGACGAGGAAGCAGGATCTAATGGAGAACCTGACCTCACTGACGCAAATATTGCAGCTAGCTCTTCCACATCAATAGCTCTAAAACTGAGCAGCCTCTGACCAAATGAACCAAACTTTCCAGCAGGGGGCGTCTCTAGCTCCTGCAGGAAAGGGGTCATATATGGTTGCTACTTTTTCCAAGAAGAACTGCGCCAAAACATTGCATCCTTCCTCTGCTGGGGTGGTTATCACTGAGACTGTAGTTAAAGATGATTCCCTGAATAGCTCTCAAGAGAAATTTTGAGCAACGTGGATTTTATTAGTGTAGAAATCACAGCGAGCCTTTTTGGTGCAACCAAGATAGATTTTGTTGCTTGTAGTCCCTTTTACAAACAGAAATGTTTTAACTTCTTTTTCAAAACTAATACATCACTGAACCATTCAGGTGAGGGCTGTTGTCTGTGAAAGGCCTGATTTCCAAAAGGAGCCATTTGATCTACTGCTCCATTAATTCAGTTGTCTACTTGTGCATCGGCAGTGTCAGTACAACTATCATGCCAAGGATGGCTAGCAGCTAGACTGCTGAAGAACACAGAGGAAGTAACTTTGGCCTAGCGCCTAGCCCGCGCCTCCGAATCTGATGGGACATTTTTAGGCGCACTCTTATAAGGGACCACAAAAGGAACGGCAAAACAGTCTGACCATGCAAGTGGCATGGGCTGCTTAACCACGTCAGCCATGTTTCAAAAGACGGGATCCAATGTGTGCCCCATGTTGTGGGTGGGGGACATTGCATATTGAAGAAGCTGCAGACCTTCCAATCTGCAGCCACAGTCATATCTGCAGCACAAGTTGTGTCATTAAAATGTAAATTCAAATCTCCAATCACCATGAAATTGGAATATCGAAGTGCCAGTGGGGACAAGACGTCTGCTAGAATCGCAACAACATTGGCAGAATCGATAAATCAGGGCTCCCGAGATCATACAGTTACCAGTCAGAGCAAAGAAGGCTGCTTCACTTCCCTCAATGCTGAGTTTAGAAAAGGTTACACTGTATTGCCTGCTTAAAATGATTGCAATCCCACCCCCTGTGCTTGCCTATCCAATCTACTAATGACAGAGCCTGTGAAGATGGC
Source organism: Pleurodeles waltl (assembly GCF_031143425.1). Taxonomy (NCBI): domain Eukaryota; kingdom Metazoa; phylum Chordata; class Amphibia; order Caudata; family Salamandridae; genus Pleurodeles; species Pleurodeles waltl. The sequence continues at coordinate 700,731,450 of NC_090437.1, forward strand.
TTGAACTAGATCTAGAGATGAGTCCTTCATGTGCTATGTCTCAGTAAGAAAGACTGCATCTGGCTGATGCTCTTCCAAAAAATCATACATATCCAATATATGATTGACTAACAACCTGCAGTTCAAAGGGAAGAACTTGACCCAGGTCTTAGAGGTGTGTATTGCTTTGGCACCCGCACTAACGCTTAGTGAGTCCAGGGGTGAGAACCTGCAGTTCTTACACCTTGTTCCTGCCTTACCAAGACCAATGATATGTTGGCAGGCCCTGGGCAGAGCGGTGACAAGTTGCAGCATCTCCTATCTACAGTACTCAATGGGAGCTGATTTTAAACCACATGGGTCCTGGCGCTGTCACGGTGCAGACTGGTACAGATGGGCTTTCTTTTGGTGTGCCAGCAGAACGCCCAGTGCTGGCATCCGTGCTGGCATGCTACTGAAGTAGACAAGTTGGGAGGGAGCGCTAGAAAGCTGACCTCCGAATTGGTGAAAGAACATGAGTAAAAAACACTGCGATTATCCTGCCCTCTCCGCACAATCAAATCCTCTGCGGCAGACTCGAGGGTAGGAAACTGCACAGGGTGAAAAGTAAGCATAAAGCACCGTTCTCCCCAACACAACCCCCAAAAGGTTAAAAAGCAGCAAAATTCACATTTTCTTAAAGGAGCTTAAAAGACTAACATGCGGTGTGTGGAATGCTGATGCCTTCTATGGATCCATTGGGTACATCATGCTGCAAGTGGTACGATCATTCGCCCTGTATGATGTAGGGAAACTATGTATACCCTTCAGTTCATTAATCTTCAAAAGTCCAGTTTCTGAGTGAATGAGCTGGGTACACTGTTGTTTGGAGTCCTTGCCTCGACCTTTCTTGGGTTGACTAAATCCTGGAGACTCATTTGTGGAGGTTTTTGACGTTTTGCTGTGTGCAGGTAACAGAGTCCAGAATTGAACTGCTCTGACGACTATATGTAGATAGCTGTCTTGTGACTTAACATCTGTTGCTTGAGGACTGATGAAGGTAATTTTGCACCAGGTATGCAAAGACTGTAAAGCTAGCATAAGGGCTGCCTATGGAAGAGTATATGTAATTAAAGCATTTATTATTCACTTACAAAGTAAAACCACATGCATAACTTATGAGGATAGACAATCCAGAATTAGGCCACACCTATAACAATACGCCTTAACTCACCTACCTCTTATTTACCTGACACTACGAGTCGAAGCTATCACCATGCCATGAAAACGCCTAGACTATACTGGCAAGTGAGTGAAGTACAAATTGGCAACTGTGGGTATTACAAAAGCAACTATAGATTGTAAAATCACGGTGTTAAATTCAAGAAAAAAAGCAGATCACACAATCTACGTGGCAGCATAAAATTAAACAGACTATTGCACAAGAATGGAATTAAATCTAGCAATAAACATTTGAGCCAACCTTCTCATCTTTATTCACTAAAGCAAAGAGAGGATATGTAATGAATTAATTGTGATGACAATGGAGTCTTTTTCATGAACATTTCACCCAAAAAACAAATGAGATGGATCATTGTGTGGGGGCACGGGGTTGCTGCAGCTGCTGACCCGACAAGATAGCATTACAGTCCAGAGGGCTTGTGCATAGTCTGCCTTCTAGTTCAGTGACGCAGCGAAACTGAATGGTCTCCTTCCAGGCGTTCTCCCTCGAGTGCAGCAAGTAAGCCCGTGACGATAGATCATCAAGCGTCTGGAAAGGGCGCATTTGTGATACCTTATTACTGATGAGAAGGGAACATATCAGCGTCTGGTGCTCTCAATCAAGCACCTTGAAAGAGAATAACGCAACAACTATCAAATCTTTCGGGTTTTTAAACAATGAAACAGCTAAAAGATGCCCATCTCACTGTTTTAGTCTCATAATTATTTCATGCCCCTTGAATGTCATCGACCCTTCATCAAACGCGCCGATAAGTATTTAATGGTAAATCAGGGACACTGGAGCCCTGGGTCTGCTTTGATAAGCTGTTCTTCTGATCACGAGGGGGATCTATGCAGGCTGACAGGGATAATCAGTTTCATTTTCCTCCAGGAAGCCAAGCTGCAATTAATTAGGAACGGGTTTCTCTTTTGATCCTCCAAATAATGTGGCCTCTCTCTCACATGTACGAGGAACAAAGATAATGTGTTACTTGAGTAGGAGGAGCAATGAAACACGGATACTTTCTCATCAGGTCTGCACCCTTGATTAATCGTGAATTATTAATATAGGTTTACCTATATCACTGGCTAAGATCTGAGAACAACTAGCTTGCTTTCTCATGCTGGAGTTTAAGACAAAAATATAGATTATAAAAATACAAACGATATTGCTGTTCAGAATTTAAAGGCATACTAATAATCAGGGGCGGTTCCTCCACAATGGCCGAGGGGTGTCGGGCCCCTGGCCAAGAGCCAGGAGATGAAAAATAAAACAATAGTTTAATATCTTTTTATTTTTCATCTGCTGGCTCAGCCAGCAGTGTAGAGAGGGGTGGGGCTGATCATGGGAGGTGAGATGAGGAGAGAGTGCCCCGGCGGTTTCTCCAACCTAGCTGTGTTGAACAGCCAGGCTGGAGAAACTGCACAGAACACAAGTTTGTGTCTGAGCAGCAATCCAAGCGGCTCATACCAGTTCTGATGCTGCTTTCATGCTAGATTTAGCATGAAAGCAGCATCAGGATTGCTGGGGAGCCTGTGCTGGTGTTCCAGTGAATGCTGAGACACCAGAAGAAGAGGATGAGGCGGCACGAGGCAGCAAGCTGCTGCGACGAGGAAGGTACGTTTTTTAAATTTTATTTTTTATTTTTTAAGTTACTTGACATTTCAATTGGCTGCCGCTGCTCACTTCACTTTCCAAGATGCCAAGATGCAGGGTTGAACAGCCAGAAAAGCTATCCCTTGTTTTACCCAGGTTAACTTGGACTCATGGACATACTGGCCAACAGGATTTCAGAAATGAAGATGCAAGCATGTCTTGCTAGTTCAAATGTTCATGGTCAACATTAATACACAAAATTACAGATTCTCATAGCCACTAGAGAACAGTCCTAATTTTATTAAAGACAAAGGAAGTATTATGTGGTCTTTCTTTCACTGTTTATTATTTACAGCTTTTAAACACACTGCAATAGCCTTAGTCCTGAACACCCAGAGAGAAAGTGACATAAACAGAAACAATTAGTCCACTATATAAATGCCAATGTACCCGCCAGGGTGTGGTGTGCACTATACACACACACATACATAAAATAACATAACATAAACAGAGCTAATTACAAATGTATTCCTATTTCCTTGAATGTCCATGAAGACTACTGGCCATGTGTAAAGTGAAATAACATTAGCAGAAAAAAGCCAAGCAGAGACTACAATATTTGCTTCTGCCCTTTCCACATTCCTTTATGCACTGAATGAATGAATGCAGAAATGTATAAAGAGTTCAGTTACTTGGACAGTGTCCCGGTGCTTAAGACATCCAGAGGTCACATTGATACATCATCCTAGGTCAATGCAAAGAAATAGGTCTTTAGTGCCTTCCACAATGGGAGTTCCTGGGCGATGCTCTTCATAACATGAGTCAGCACATTCCATTCCGTGCAAGCAAACACTGAGAAAGAGTGGCCCCCACATCTAACTTTTTGAAAATGTGGCACCTAACTCAGAGATCCAACAAGGACCTAAGGGGGCAGGATGGACGATAATGATGCATTCTGTTTATCAAATACTGTGGGCCCCGTTTATAGAAGGTCCAATTAAAAAAAAAACAATGCCTTGAAGAAGCTTCTTTTCCATGGAGCCAGTGTAATTCATATAGATGTTTAGTGACACATTCCCCCCTGCGAATGCCCAGAATAAGGCGTGCTGCAGCATTTTGTACTGTTTTAAGTCTTTTAATATATTTATCGGGGATTCTAAAGTACAGTATGCTCCCATAGTCGAACTTGGCAGTTAGTAATGTGTGGGCAACTGACCGAAGGCTGTTAGAGGAAGAAAATTAAGAAATGTTCTAATTGAACTGATCACGGCAAAACAGGTGCTGGTTACAAAAAGGATCTGTGATTGAAGAGAGATCTTGTTGTCCATCCTGACTTCAAGTTTCTTAGCTACTGAAGTTGTTGGTGGTGGAGGCAGAAATCCCCTTGGTCAACAGTCATTCAACCACTGCCCACTTAATTGTCCAAAGAGAAGAATGTCTGTTTTATCTGCATTACTTTGTAAGTGGCTCTCTTGTAGACATGACATGACCAGACATGAATAAACAATGGAAACTTTGTCTTTCCTATAGGGATCAAAGGTAAGGAGCAGCTGTGTATCATCTACATAAGAGAGAGTAATCGTGCTGAATGACTCAATAAGTTTGTGTAAGGGTGCCATATAGATGTTAAACAGTATGGCACTAAGCGATGAACCCTGTGGCACACCATATGTTAACTGCTTACCGGATGACTTATATGCTGTCCAATACCAAGAAAGTAATCTCTCCCATGCCTTTTAAATTCTAACATCTTAGCCTGTTGTTTGGTTAGAAGCCACAGTCGCTAGAAATAATCAAACCACATATATTACCCACCAGTCCCAGGGCAGGTTACATATAGAAGGGGAATAATATTTGCCTCCTTTCTCTTTAATAAACCCTACCGGGGAGAAGAATCGGCAATTTTATTACAAGACAGGAGGCTCTTATTAGGCATGTTCAAAGCACATCAACACATTCATTGCTGCATGATCCACAGGTTTACAACAGACCAGTCTGCTGCCTTCAGGATGTCCTCTATCCCAGAATGCCTCAGAAGCCCTGTAATGCCTTAAACGGAGCCCCAGAATGCCTTAGAAGCCATAGAACCCCTAGCTGAATGTGCCCCAAAGTGTCCTGTATCCACTCCAGCCAAAGCCCTTACCCTTTTCACCCATCTACTCAACGTGGTTAAGGTTACTGGGGTTTATGGCTTATGTTTAGCAATCAACAAATTATGGTGCTGTTGTTCTTAAAACCTTAGTTAATTGTACATCCTGTTAAAGGCACCCTAACACACATAACTTCGGATGTGTAGAAAAAGTTAGGAATTCTACAAAAGTTGATGCATTCTTAGTATGCCTTGCAATAATAAAATGGACACCAACAGGGGAGAATTGCGTAGCTGAAATATCAAGCACCCTGACACCTGACACCCCTAAAGGATACTAGACACAATAGTGTTAAAAGCTTAAAAGACCCCAATTTAAGAGATTAACCATCATTTTCATTCCATGATTCAAATGAACATGTGAGAAGGGTAATATCCCACATACTGGAATATATAGGTTTAGGTAGACTAATACCTTATCCCTTTCAATAATCTTCACACCAAATGATGTTCCCCAATTGGTTTTCCTTCAACCTTCTCACTGCTGACCTTAAACCATTTATTATCAGGTATGGCTTATTTACCAGCTGCCTGAGATGCCAAGAAATGTAGCACTGAAACTGAATTATTACCCCTTTCCAAACACCAGCTACTCAGTACCCAGCCGCAGCCCATCTGTACGGGTAGAGGGGCTATGACTCCCCCAACCTTTTTCCCTGACCAGGAGAGTGTCTATTACACTGAACAAAGGTTAGCCTGGCAGACACTCTTCTTGTTAATGTCAGACAGACGGGAGCTGGATAAGCTCTAAATGTGCAGGCACCTGGCACCTGGCACCTGGCTTCCTGACCTTAACTTTGCTAGGCTGAGGATTTCTTAGCCCTGTCAGCTAGACCAAGCCAGGCAAAAGTGCCTCGAGGCCCTCCCCTTCTTGATGACGGGGAGCTTCACTGATTGCTTCAGACCTAAGCACTTCAGTTTTAAGCCCTGAAGTGCCCAGGGTGGAGTGTCAATCAGTGAGACTTCATTACAGAGTGGGATGAGGTCAGCAGCCTTACCAAATTGATCCTAGTCAGTGAAGAGTGAGGGACTTCTGCCTTCCCTCATTGGGTCAACCAGTAAGGGAAAGCAGCAGTCCCAGCCCTCACGGGATCTCCAATGCTTCCCTCTTGGAGAGCTGCAGTGCGGGTACGTTTTATGTTTTTGATGTTTGGTTGTTGCATGCATGTCTATATGTCTGTATATTTATGAGTGACTGTTGTGAACGGGTGTGTTTTTGTGTGTTCACATGTGAATGCATGGGTGTGAGTGTGTATGTGTGCGGCTCTCTGCCCCCCACCCTGTTAAAATTACCAGCCGCCACTGCAAATAAGGCAGACAGGATATCTGTCACGTTTTTGATGGAGGATCTGCCTGCCAAATTCTAAATTAGGCCCATTTTTCATAATTTTGCAAACTGGTGTGAAAATGTCAGTATGCCCCATGTCTTTCCTTAAAAAACACACACACACACTTAACATTTTTTATGTTATTTCTGCTCGTCACATCAAATCTTAGAGTAGGTGCTCATGCATTTGCATTATGCCTAGTGTTGTTCAACAGTATCCTCCTTAAAGATGTGTATTTTCTTGTAGCACCTATTGATTGCCCTTCCCCTCTTCAGGCAGCTCCACATCTATCTAGAGCCTGTAATTGATATGCTTGCGATTAGTTTCAGTAACACCCTCAGCAGAGGGCATTAACAGGGATAGTGTGTTATAAAGCAGCGGGACACAAGGAGAATTTATAAACATAGAGTAATTGACAAAATACTAGGGGCCGGATTTAGACCTTGACGGTCTTACCCCTGCCGCTCAGCCGTCCTGGCGGTTCAAACTATTCTGTCAAGCTGATGGAGTCAAGGGTGCCTCTGTTGGCACTAGGCAGCAGTTTGTGTGTCAGCTCTGAGAAATGTACAGGGATGTGTCATATTCCTGTAAATACGGTGCATCCTTTCACTTTCAAAATGATGCAGCGCGGGCCAGCAAGCTAGCTTGCAGAACCCCGCTGCGTCATTTTCTCACATACAAGGCCCTACATTTTACAGAGATCATGCTGTAGACAACAGAGAGCTGAGAATCTGCTCCTGTTACAGAGACGTTTCACATCTAAACAGTAGATAAATCTTTTAGCTTACACCGAAATTACAGGTTCATGCTTCAGGGGAAAGGTCAAGTGCGCCTAAACCCACAATTGTTTATAGAATGGAATGTGGCAAAAATTCTTTACATATATGACACTGACCAAACACCTATGCTCTATCTCACTTTCCCTCAGTAAAACCCCTTGTATTTACAAAAACAGAGCAGGAGGTCACTTGTTTTCCTACATTACACCCAAAACATGGAACAACCTCCCACTCCACACCAGAGCTTCCTCCTCAATTCTTGAGTTTCGTAAAAAATCTGAAGACCCGGCAATTTGAATAGCTCCATGTCCACACCCATTTATCTGCTCAAGCGTGGATAGCCCCACAGATGATTAGTGCACTCTACAAATTCACAGAACATAACATTGCATAAAAGCTGTTAAATAACACACATTGATAGCAGATGCATTTGTAACTTGTACACAGGGGCTGCTTGAAACTATATGAAAACACTTTTAGTGTGTTTGTACTCTTGACTGAGAGCTCACAGAGGCTTCCACATCATTAAAAAACACACATTAGTCATGGATGAGCAATGGAATCTGCTCACTGTTCACATGCAATTTAAAGATGTCATGCCTGAACATTCAGGGTTCGCTCCGCTCCTTTTCAATTAATAAGCATTTGTGTTTGAATAAACATGCATTGCTTGGTGAATTTGCAGACACAGTGACACAAGATGAGACATTCAAAGGCTGCAGATGAACTGTGCTTGAGTTCACTACTTTGTAGTTTCCTTGACACATTCATTTTGGTTTCCTGGCCCCACTATTCTTGGGAAGTTACTTTAGCTTCTTAATATAGTCCATGAGCAAGAACACAATATTATTTTAGTTCATGTTTATTTACTTTATTGTTTCCTCATGTTTGCTTACTGTCACTGTTTACTGTTACTTGAGTTCCACCTTAGGTGTCACCTTCCCAATGGACCATCAGTTACTCTGGATTCTATTTTCTGACTTTCTCATTGTTTAGTCATATTCTGACTCCTAATCTGCCACTGCCTTTCATGGCAAGTGTTGTGCAGGCACATCCATTTCTTGACTATTTAGGTCTCTAAAAGTCACATCATACACAGAGACACAACTCTATTGGTCGCAGTTGACCTTCACTGATTTCACTGTGCTGTGGGTGTTTGCCTTCTCATTATCATGTACTCCTGAAGAGCTGCAAAAGACGCTTAAATATAAGTGACAGTAGCCACTCTTTAGTTATAGTTAGAGTTACTAGAGATAGGAACTCCTTGCACGATATACAGCTAAGTATTTAAAAAATGAAATGATTACTTACACTAGTCACTGTAAGGAAGAATAGGTCTGCACAGTTTTTTGGATGTTTGTTAAATGGATGCAAAGTTATTGATGGTGAAATGTGTGAGGGATTCCTCTCCACTCTATGCCACTCCACTCACCACCACTGCAGTGTGTGCCACTCCACTAAACAGAACTTCACTCTGTGACAATCCACTGTATGCTATTACAGTTTACATCAATCCTTTCAATTCCACTCTGCTGTACACTCCACTCAATGCCAATCCACTCTATCCTACTACACCTTACCCTATTCCATTCTACAACACTACATTCTACTGTTGTTCACCGTACGCTATTCCTCTATATGCCACTCCACTCTATGCCATTAAACTGTATGCCAGTAGCACTCAATGTTATTGCAATCTACACCACCCCACTGTATGCTTCTCAACTGTGTGCCACTCCACTGCACCACTCCACAGTATGCTATTACACTGTATGCCACTATAGTCTACCCACTCAACTCTACTCCACTCTAAAACACTCCAGTTTGCAGTATTCCACTCTACAGCACTCCACTCTATGCCACTAAACTGTACGCCACTCTACTCTACACCACTCTAATCTACACTATTCCACTTTGTGCCACTACACTGTACCTGAGTCCCCTCTATGCCACTCTACTCTACGCTATTCCACTGTACACCACTACACTCTATGCTACTTCATTCCATGCTATTCCACTTTGCACCATTCCACTCTACTCCACACCAGTGTACACTATTTGACTGTATGCCACTTCAGTGAATGCGACTCCTCTCCGCGCCACTCTATGCTATTTCATTGTTAGCCACTACATTGCACCTCACTCCACGCCAGTCCACTCTAGAAAACTCCACTGTATGCCACTCTAGTCTATGCCACTCCACTCTATCCCCTCCACTCTACGCTAGTCCACTGTATGCCACTCCACTCTAACACACTGCACTGTACACCACTACACTGTGGCCCATTCCACTCTACACCATTTCACTATATGCAACTCCACTGAACAGCACTCCACTCTATACTATTCCACTCTCTGCCACTCCACTCTGCACCACTCCGATGTACTCCAGTCTAATATACAGTATTCAACTGTACACTCTCCACTGTACACCACTGCAATCTACCTCTCTTTATTCAAGCCCACTCCTCTCTACCCCACTCCACTCTGTCACTCCACTCTCTGCCACTCCTTTCTATGCCACCACACTCTACACTACTCCACTCTACATTATTCCACTGTATGCAACTCCAGTCTCTCCACTCCACTCTATGCTATTCCACTATACACCACTCCACTGTACACCACTCCACTATACACTATTCCACTTTACTCCACTGCACTCAATGACACCCCACTGTGTGACACTCTACTATACACTATTCCATTCTATGCCACTCCACTCTTGACACCCCATGCTATTCTACTGTGTGCCACTACACTGTACCACACTCCCCTCTACACTGCTCCACTTTACTCCCTGTACTCTATGCTACTCCACTCTACACTATGACACTCCACCACACTATTCTCTACACCACTCCACTGTATGCTATTCTATGCTACAGTGGAGAAGTGTGGCACAATGGTTAGAGCAGCAGCCCCTGATGCAGAGATCTGGCCTGGGCCCACGGTTCAATTCCCCCCTCGGTGGATCTTGGGCTCCATTCCCTTGGACCAGATAATTCTTGCCTCAATGCCTAATCTAATTAATGGGTGTAACTCTGGGCAATAGCTTGCTTAATCTCCACAATGGCCCTCACAGCGCTTGGATGCCTGGCTTCACCCTGGGGCTGTCCAGGAGTGGGCACCTCACAGGGAAAAGCCAGGAGGGGTTCCACAGTGGTATGCGTACAGCACCTTGAGACCCTAACGGGTGAGTAGTGTGCTATACAAGTGGAAAGTTTACAGTTTTACTCCACTCTATGCCACTTCATTCTACAGTACTCCACTCTATGCTATTATTCCATTCTACACCACTCCACTAAATGGCACCAACCTGTACCGCACCCCCGTACAATGCTCCACTCTATGCCACTCCACTCTACATTACTCTACTGTATGCTATACCACTGCACGCCTCTCCTCTGTACTACATTCCCCTCTACTGTACTCCACTCTGCGACATTCCACTCAATGACAGTAAACTTTACATTTTCTAAATATATTTTTATTAAAAACAAAAAAGGATTGAAATTCAACTACAAAACCAAAGGTTAAACCTTTATTATAGTTAGGAAAACTTAAGTTATCCTTTCTATATAAAACAGACTTAAAATACATAAACATTAGAAAACCTTAACTTATAGTTATACATTAAATTTATAAATTATGCACCACCTTTAAATTAATAAAACTATTTATTCTTTAGCTACATAAGAAAGTTAATTTTCACGACGCCTTCAAATTATTATAACTTGCGCACCTCTATACACAATGTATTCAACTCCAAAGCCACACTACATTAACTATAACTCGGCGTTCTACCATACACTGTGTTATCACAAAAGATTTGACTTGCAATGTTATAACTGTTTTTGTAAATACTATTACTTTACATGGTTTATGTGAGATAATATAAAGTGGTAGAAGCAGTGCATGGAGACCGATCATGCACAGTGTGACTAAAAAATTGTTACTCCCACACACACATCCTATGAGGCAATTTTAATCCCAGCCAGGGGTCAGTGAAGTAGAGAGAGTGGCCTATTTAGAACAGGCCTTAGATATATGCATGGTTTCTGCATCACTACCTGTTGTCCTATGTGATCTATGAACAACTTGTGAGCAAACCACGTACTGACATCTGCAGTGCCTACACCAAGAGTATTACCACCTAAGTGTGTCCCACTGGCATGATGTGGTTTAAATTTTAAATATGGTATAATTTAACTGTTCTATAGATAATAATCCTCGCATCCTATAAAAAATATTTAAATGTGCATGAGTGTATGTATACTGTTTGCTAATCACTACAAATTGTGAAATACAGCTGGATTCAGAGAGAATTGATAGGGGCACTTTGGTCCTGACAAAGGCCTACTGACCTTAGAGGCAATTTGAGGCATTTCATACAAAGTTAACATGCATACAAAATGAATCTTTACACAAATGTTACAACTGAAAATGCACATTATTTTAAACAAATATGTTTTGCATACTAGCAACTTCGCTAACCAGAAAATGTCTCACAATGTTTTCCTAAATCAATCATTATTAAATTTAAAGTTAAAAAAACTTTAATTTATTTTTTAGTTTCCAAAATTCTATATTTTGTATCAATAATTACTCCTTATGCAAATGTTATAACTCATAGTCACAATATTTCAAAATATATATGTTTTACTTACAATAAACTTTGCTAACCAGAAAATGTCTGTAAATGTTTTCCTCAATCTATTCTTACTAAATTTAAAGTGAAAAAATCTTTAATTTATTTTTTGAGTTTCTAATATTCAATATTTTGTGTAAAGTGAGGCGATAAACAGATGAAAAAAATTGCTCCCGCACACAGGGAGCAGCATTGTTTACTACTCCGTGCATGCAGGAGCAATGCTGGCTCCCGCTGGAAGTGGGGAGGCAGCAAGGACAGCAGGGGCAGAGGGGCTCCTCCAGCACCACCAACAAAAAGATACTGTGTGCCCGGAGAGGGTCCAGGGTACCCACCATTGATTATCTGGGCCCTGAGGGATGGGATCTGAGGGGCCAAAATCGGCCAGAGGAGTTGGGTCACAAGGCCCCCCTACCCTTGCACACACTGGTTGGGCCCCAGGGGTTGGGTTCCCCAGGGCTGAAATTGGCCAGAGGAGGGGGCCATGCAGCCATTCTCTAATATTTTTGAATGGCCATGCCCAGGGGGAAGTGGTCCTCTTGGCCAATGTTGGCCCAAGATGAGGTCTGTGTCGCTCTCTCCCTTATTTTTGATGGCCAGGTCCCAGGAGATGGGTGCCCCTGAGGGCCAAAATCAGCCTGGGGAGAATGGCTGCATGCCCCCCCATTTACTATATGGATGGACCCCAGGGGATAGGGTCCCTGTGGCCGAAATGGGTCCGCATAGGGGAGATGTGTGCCTCCCACAGGGTTGCCGGCATGTGAGGGGTTGGCCACAGGCCATGTGCAGCGCAAGGCTGGATGAGGCCAGGCCCTGGGACCATCCCCCACCATGCAGAACCAAAGGTCCCTCACAGGGTTGGGTGCCTGTGGAGGATTGGCTGCAGGCAAGCCCTAAGGCTGACCCTCTCATTGTGCACAGCCAAAGTCAGGGTTAGGTGCCTGCTTGGGTTGGCCACAGTGCCTGCATGCAGGCCAGGACCCTGTTGTCGACCCCTCTCTGCATATGGCTGAAGGCAGCAGGGGTCGGATTAGCGTAAGGTAATTAAATATTACTTAATGTTTTTCATCCCTATAGATTCACTAAAAACAACAAAAGTTATACGGACATTATAGCTGGGAAATATAATTAAAAAATCATTAGAAATTCACTTAAAAACAATGCTTACAGTGATGATATAGTTAGGTTTACACAAACAAAACCATAGAAATTCAACAGTTAAATTTATATTTATCTCAAGAAACTATAACTTGTGCCCTATGGTAACTATAACTCCCTCCTTCGCCATACACAGCTAATTACCCCACATACTACATCAGTCCTGGCATCTTCTATGACATTATTGATGATATTATTGAGGGAAAACTGTGCATGGCAGGGGCACAAGTTATGGTTTATTGGGGTGGAGAGCACCATCAGTAAAGTGTGAGGGCCTACAGGGATAGTAGCAGCCCCGAGGAACATTAAAAAAAGTAAGTCTCCTGGGTCATTGAATTCATGAGCCCAGGAGAGTCTACCATATCTTTAAAATGTTCCAACTGGAGCAGTTTGCTCTTCAGCTGGAGTGCAGGGCCCCTTGTGGTTGGTCGTATGGCTGCACTTTGTGGATTGAAAAAAACTCAAGCACATGTTTTTGTTTAAAACAATGATTAATGAAAATAATTGAGACAGTCACTATTATTAGAAATTGCAATAACTGAATTTATGAATGGTGCATTTTATTATAGTAATTGATTACTTTTTGACAAAGCCAAAGCCAATTTGTTGATGTGCTGACCCCTTGATAAAGCCACTAGGTCTGCCCTTCTTAAAATGACACCTTTCATCTTATTACATGTAGTCAGCCGTACGCAGTATCCCAGCCTTGTGCCCGGAGCCACACTGCTCAGCCACATGGCCAGACAGGTATCCAATCCCTTCTGCATGAGCAGTAGGTTGTTGGCGGCCAGAGGAGTATTGGGATTCCTACAAGCCAGGCCCTCTGAATAATGCCCTGCACGGCTGACTATGTTTAACAATATAAAGAGAATCATTTTAAGTAAGGCAAGCCTACTGACTGAAGACAGTGTGCTGTGGATGGTAGGTTGCCCGCCAAGGGGTTGTTTCAGGGCCTGGCTACTGGCTCTGTATCCTACCTCGCACTGTGCACAGCTGAAGGCAATGTGCAGCATGAGGTTTGGTGCCAGTGGGGGTTTGGGTGCAGGGCTTGGCCACAGGGAACACAGAGAAGGCCCTGCGCCCAACCCCATAATGCGCATTGCAATAGACTTCTTTCATTATGAAAAAAACAGAGAAATTCACTGACGTTATAGTCAGAAATTTTAATAATAGGTTCCTTTCAATTAAAAATTGTAATTCACTTAGGAAAAACAAAGGTTTAAGGAATGTTATATTTAGGTGAAAATGTTAATTAAAACATAAATGAACAAAACACTGAAATTCACCAGTTGCTCTCAAGTAACTATTACTCAGGCCCTTGCATTTACTGCTAATTACCTCACATACTACATCACTTATGGCATGTTCTATGATATTAATGATAACATCACTGCAACAACTGAAATGACATAATTAATTACAACAATATGCATGACAAGGGGCACAAGTTTTAAAATGTTATGTCCCACGATATTTTTGCAGACACAAGACTTTTGCCACAACATTGTGGTAGAATGATAATGTAGTTATCATTATTCATCTACTATACATTCAACGCTAAAAGGGACACAGCATATATTTTAAATAGTGCAGCACTTAAAGCCAATCCCATTTACAGCTAACCTATGCAACATTATAGTTGCTCACTTTGTGCAACTGGATGAAAATGTGTTGATCCAATCCAAAAAGGCCCTCTTATTTTTAGGCTGGTAGATCTATCAACAGTATTAGATAGCCAACCGAATTAAATGCTGCAGTTGATCAAGACAAATAGGAAAAATGCTACTTTTGCCATTTATGCCATGACACCTTATCTGTAAGTATCAACAGTACTGACTCTGTGCAATGTTTTACCTGAAAGTCCCCATGACAACAGTCAAAAAGGTGATATGTGTACAGTATTTGCTGTAACTGTCTTAGTATGATGCTCTCAATAGGTCTTCCACAGTAAAACATATTGTAAATAGTATGAAATTTACAGTACTTTGCCAGGCTCAAAGATCAGGGTTGGGGGGGGATTTTGGGTTTCCATGGGTACATGAGAAGTGACAGCCTTAGAAAGCTTATCCTTTTTTGCACTGCTCCCTATGGATTGTACCTGTGTGAGGGCTACAGCACGGATATATGCGTCTCACGCATACACTATCCAGCCGACCATCTGCATACTGTCCCTGGATTCTGCAGGTAGATGGCAAAGGAACCTTCATGCTCCCTTCTGACGCTATAAACTTTATCGGTGACATGGCACTGATATTGTACATGAAAGCATGATATGAAAATCAGTTGAGTTGTTTGGTTAGCTCTAGCAGCTATTGCTAGGCCTTCTCTTTGTTGTCAAACACTGGTCAATGCTTCCTATGCACCAGCCACCACTGCCCTACAGTCAATTTACCCAAAACAAAAGACTACCATAGTCATGAAAAACTATTATTGTCCTGAAATAACGGCTCTTCGTTTTAATAAATACCTGCTACAATTGGACACCATTATACCATGGCCAAACTTATTCCAGTGATGAAATCTACAATGGCAATTCATCACAGAATTAGCAAACAATTTCTAGTATTATGCGGGAAGTACGATGTCAAGGGGGGTCTCTATTATGCCAGGGATGCACACAATATGATAAGAAATAATGTTATGCCGGGTCCAGCCTTTATGCAATAGGTGAGACTCATCATCTAAAATATGTCTATAATAATCCAAGTATGGCCATCAGTATAGCACAGCAGCATTATCCTAGGGGTGAACACCATCAAGTCAAGCATGCCCATAGTGTACCATGTGTGGCCAACATTATGATAAGAAGAAGGGCACTATTAGGCCTAAATTGACCACAGTATGGGAAGGATGGCCTCAATTATGCTAATACCAATATTATTTAATTTGTGGGAATCATCATGCCAAGGATCCCCAAACTACCACCAAGAACTACCCTCATTATATGAAGGCCAACATTATGCCATGAGCAAGAACCACCATGCCAAGGGTAGCCACTATTGCATCTGAAGTTGGTGCTGTCATGCCGGAGCTTGACCCTTTAAGTGAGGGTCAACCATATGCCCAAGATGTTGTGGGCCAGGTGTGCAAATTCTAGAAAGGAACGATGGCAGGCAGCAGTCACGCTCATACTCCCTCTCACACAGATAGACACACAAACATTTAAACACACAGACAGGCATACCCACAAACTTTGTACCCGCCAGACCTCAACTCCAATCATCTTTGTTTTTAATTACCTGCCACCCCCTCTCCTCTGGAGATGGTTATACAGTGCTCTGCTAGAGACCTGGGGTGAAATAGGCAGTACTAGATTATCACAATTTTCTGCCTTTCCTTTTGAGTCATGGAAGTGGATTACTGGAGTGTAATGACTGGTATGAGAAGTTCAGGTCTACAAGTTGATGTAAAGTGCATAAAGCCCAACTTCATCTCGGGTAGGCCCTGACTCTATTTTAATATATTGCTACAATGGTTCTGCAGAAGAAAAAAATAAAAATATATATATATACACATATATATATATATGTATAAATATATACAGATATATATAAATATATACAGATATATATATATCCATATATGTATATATATATATATATATATATATATATATATATATATATATATATGGATATATATATATATATCCATATATATATATATATATATTGCTTCAAACACTTTGGGGCAGATTTAAGGAAAGTGGTGCTGTACCCAGTGCAGAGCCAGTTTCCTTGTGCCCTTTAGCTCCCCCCTACTTCCACCATATGTGCGCTGTATTTAAAATACGGAGCACCATGGTGCAGGGTAGGGGCAATAGTGTAATTTTTTTTACACTGCAAAAGTTTGGCGCTACTCCTGCAGAGTACATGTGTGCCCATTCTAAATAATGGTATGCCCCCTTTTAACACCTGCTCTGAACACGTGTTAAAAGTGCAGAGAATAATGGTGCAAGGAAATCTCTTACATTTCCTTGCGCCATTTTTTTGCCCCCCTAATGGGGGAACGCCCCCCTTGCATACATTATGCCTGGTGAAGGCATAATGTGGCACAAGGGTTTACAAAGTGGCGCAATGCATGAACACCTTCCTGCACAAAAACAATCTTATATGGCGATTTGCTCTTCCTTTGTGTGCTGCAATATGCCGCACACATAGAGAGAGCAAAACACAAGGAGAAATGTTATGAAAACCCGTAAATCTGAGGCAGATTAAAAATGCAATGGGTGTTGCTGTGGCACACCCACAGCAACACCCATTGCACGACCCTTCCAGGCAAAGTGCTTCCTGTGAAGGGGCCGTATTTACAAGGTGAGGTTAAGCCACAGAAAGTGGCTTAACATCACCCTGTAAATACGGTGTATGGCAGTGCACCACCAGAGCGTCACGAAAAGTGATGCTCCAGTGGCGTTAGGGGCTCTTAAGTATGCCCCTTTGTCTTCAAATCACATCATGTCAATAAATGATTAGAAACACACAAGAGTCTAGTTTCCTCTGTATATTGTCATTCATATACCAAGGTTTGACAGAAAAAGAATTTAAGCAAGGCTGTCTTTAAAAGTGACACAAAGATAAAGTGATTGTGCAAAGTGATCAAGTGACTTATGTGGCATAAACACAAATAAGGCATTACAATGCCCATTTTGTTCCTTTGACCTCTGTATGACAGCCGCTAGTCATAAATTGAATATCCATTATTAGTCCTGAGGAATACCAACTTCAGTGTTTTAAGAAAGCACAATCTATTAGGGTTGAAATGTCAATGATACAAATGTTGTGCCCCGCATTTACTCGGAACACAATTGAAAGTATTCAATTTAAGACTAGCTGTTGTCAAAAAAAATTTGAAGAAGCAAAACGGGCATTGTAATGACTCATTTGTAGATGCTATATCACACCTATGCAGATTGTTAGAAATCGTGTCTTTAGTTGGCAGAGGTTTGCACTCTGTCCAAGTAGGGACCGCAATCCTAGACAAGGCAAGTAAGATACACACTAAAGGTTTACTTGTGCTCACCCTCTGGTAGCTTGGCAAAGAGCAGTCAGGCTACACTCTAGAGGCAATGTGTAAGTATTTGTGCACATATACAGAGGAACACAGTGAAAACACCACAAATGACTCCACACCAGTTTAGAAAAATAGTAATTATGTATCTGAGTCAAACAAGATCAAAACAACAAAAACCCAACATACATAAATCAAGTTATTGATTTAAAAGGTTAGATCAAAATGCAGCGCTTAAAAGACAATAGCTCCAACTGGAACTATCTGGAACTATCTGGTTTCTCTAGACCAGAGCAAATCAAAAAGCGCAATCCGACCGCCATGGCAGGTACAGGAGTCACAAGACTCACCGACACTACCTTTGTTGCATTGATGCTCGGTGACAATGTATTGATCCACAGAAGGCGATGCATTTCGCTTCCAGGCTATGCGTTAATTCCTGATTGGGAAATGTTGTTGATGTGTTAATGTCCAGAAGCAATGAGTACTGGTTCTGATGCATCGCTGCTGTGTCAGCCAAGCTGGGGCTGTCTTCTAAGTCGGGGTCATTGCGTCGCGCAGTAGGCGAGCAATGTCTGCGGCTTCCACACAGGCAGTTGGTGTTGGTACGTCAGTTGTTGTGTTGCAGCACCACACTCACCTCCAAGGGCCCATGACTGGATTTGGCATGACTTAGCAGGACTCTCAGCAGAGGAGTCCAGGTGCTGGAAGCAAGATTGCAGGTGAAGGCTTTGATGTACCCGAGGCTTCAGAAACAGGAGGCAACCTTAGTCAGGACCTTGGAGAAACTTTAGATTTGCAGGATGTAGACAGTTAAGTCCAATCCTCTTGCTCCCAGGCAAGAAGTAGCAAGCAGCAGGCCAGCACAGCAGAACAAACAGCAAAGTGGCAGTCCCTCCTGACAATACTACAACTTCTTCTTGGTTGAAAGTCTTCAGTCCAGAAGTGTTCTGAGTATATAGTGTCAGAGGCCCAATTCTTAAACTGAAATGTGCCTTTGAAGTGGGGGAGATTTCAAAGAGTGCCTTTGAAGTGCCCTAGTTCCCTTTTAGACCACTCCTGTCTGCCAGGAGGTCTGTGGGTGAGTTATCTGTCGTTTGAAAGGGGTCAAGCCACTACACTTTGAAGTGTGGGAGCCACCCTACCATTCCTGCCCAGGAAGACCCACCGGTTTGGAGATGGAATGCATGAGCAGTGGAGTGTTGTGTGTTTTATGGCTGTTTGAATGGTATGCAGAGAGGTAGCTCTCACCTACAACTTACACAGACCAGAAGTGTAATAGAGGCAGGCTAAGTAAAGGAATGGTTAAAGTATGAAAATGCCATTTTTTTAAAGTGGCATTTTCAGACTGGCAATTTAAAAACCACCTTTATCAAAAGATGTGTTTTCAAATTGTGAGTCCAGAGACTTCAAATTTCATTTTTCTATCTGTTCCCAAATGGAAATTGTAATTAAAAGATGTTTTAAGGCAACCCCCCATACTAGCTTATGGGAGAGATATTCCTTGCAATAGTGAAAAACTAATTTAAGAGTTTTTTACTACCTGGGCATATCACTCTTTTTAAAAACACTGGGCCCTGCCCTTGGGGCTTATCAAGGCCTAACGTAGGGTTGTCTTACATGTAATAAAAAGGAAGGTTTAGGCCTGGAAAGTGACTACGCTTGCCAGATCAAAATGGTAGTTTAAACTGCGCACAAAGTCTCTGCGATGGTAGTCCTGAGGCATGTTTGAAAGGCTACTGTAGTGGGTGGCACAACCAGTGCTGTAGGCCACTAGTAAAATTGTACTTACAGGCCCTAGGCACCTATAATGCACTTTACTTGTACATCAAATGTGCCAAACATGGAGAAGCCAATGTTGCCATGTTTTAGATCGAGAGCACCTGCACTTTAGCACAGGCTAGCTCTGGTAAAGTGCAGAGTCCTAAAGCCAATAAAAAGGGGGCCAGAAAAAGAGGAGGAGGAAGGCAAAAAGTCTGGGGAGGACCATGCAGAAAGGGTTATTTCCAACACAGATAATGAGCAGTGATTCCACTTCAACAATGTATTGGGTGGGGTTCTTCTGGGAACAATAACCTGTATTTCACTTTCAGCATTAGTGCATTGAACTAAGTTCACTTGTGTCACTGGTGGGTGGGAATTCAAACCTTAAAGAACTACACTAGAATTGCAGATTTCACAACAGTTGGCACCCATTTCGGGGCTCTTCTTACACATATACATGTGAACCATTATTACGTTATTAAGGCGAAGTCCGTAGTAACTACGGTTACCTCCTACTGGGGATGAGGGAGCACCTCATCTGTAGATTTGTCAGGCTTGGCTAATAAATGGTTATTATCTATTCTGTGGGCTTTGCAGTTCTTTGATTCCATGTTCAACTCAATCTGTTCTCCATGATGGCACCTATTGCAATAGGAGCCAATTACAGGGAAGAAATCACACCACATTTCAAGTCACAAGGTGTCCCGAATTTTGGTGGGGGGGATTCAGGCAGTTACATTTGTAATAGCTGCACATGCAGCATCTACCTTTGAGATGTTTTACTCATTGGTTGAGTTTGTGCATCTTGATGCTGCCTCAGGGAAGTTTCAAGCTTACAAAGCAGCGCAACTGTCTGCAAATTATATGGTTCACCAAGATTTGGACATCCCTTTGACTTACCAGGTACACCAGACTGGTTTGCTGGTCCATTGCCCCATATACACAGAAATGTCCTTTTAGGGCCCCTGAGCAATGAAGAGGCTACGTGGCCAGTCATGGTTGGTTACAAGCCCATTCCTTGCCTTGACAACCTAGTACTTGCTGAGGAAATAGGAATTTACATAGTCCCCTTATACAGGAGATTTGTAGAGATTGTACAATACAGGCTGAGCTCCAGACATGCTCTATCAGCAGGACCAGCGACTCCGACACAAGTACAAAACAGTACTCCACAGACTTTTAATGCTATCATAGGAAAAGCACCCATGAAGCGTGATGAAATAGCTTTCTGGCTTGCTCATAAAAACAAGTTAAAAGCAGTATATCCATACACTACATCCCAAGACAAATGTAAAATATTGACTATGTGTCTTGGGATGGTGCTATGCATAGAGGAGTGCAACATCTGGGGAAACATATTTGCATGCATTTACACTAACACGCATGGCACGCCCTCATTGGTAGTTCTCCCTGAAGTACTTAAACAGGTACAAATCGAGCACGGAGCTGAACCAACTCCAGACTTAGGAAAGAAGTTAATGGGGAACTTCTCTATAGTTTCCTCTATCATCCCAAGCAACATTAAGGGAGAAACTTTGGTTTTGGCCATATGACAAAGACTGGAAATAGTTCCAGTTCAGGATCGTGAACTGGAAATACCCAAAAAATTCACAGAGGTGTATACTTCTATGAATCATGATATCTTGTTTACCAGACCTGTTAAGCCATATTTAAAAACTACAAATGACAATGAGGGTTCCTTTAAAGAGAAATCTGCAACAGAAGGAAAGAAGAAACGGGGAGAACGAGAAAACTGGATCACCTGCATCCTGACAATCTAGTAGGGGTGGTAACAATTTAAAAGACAGCAGTAAAATTAAAAAACCTGAACTCTATCAGTATCCTGATAGCCGCTCTTCACGTTCTTCACGTTCTTCACGTTAGCCAGAACTCTGTGTTGAGAGAGTAACGTTCCATCCACCCCTAATCTGACTTTCAGATGATGATTCCATGACTGCGGTGGACAGAGTTGTGACCATATTAACATTACTCAGTTAAAGGGTTCACTTTAAAAACATCAAACATTCCCTACCTTACGGTGACCTTCCTAGGATACGAGTCATTCAGCTAGGGCAAAGGTTTAGCTTCTGAATTCCTTTGAAGTGTGCTACCTTGCATCCTCCCATTACACTTCTGGGATTTCTGAACTTTGGATGTACTTACTTGATGTTGTACGCTGAGCGAGTGAAGCCCTTGTATGACTTGCTTTCTACCATGTTTTCACCAAAACACTAGACAAATACACTGATATCTTGCATGATCTGCAGGCAGACATGTTAGAAATTAAAAATGTACATACCAGGACAGTAAGACCAACCTGGTTATTAGAGTGATACCAAGTCCTTCTGGTTATACTTATGTGACTTACAATGCGGGACAGACTGTTCATTTTGTAAACAAATCTCACTTTTATTCCCCAGCTGAAGCATGTCTTGCTTCCATTAAAAGGAGTCTTGCAGCTATGCAGGCAGGTATTTTGAAGGAGTGCCCCTTGGTGCAGGAAAAACTATTTAGTGTAGATTCTCCCACATCAGCCCAAGAGGCAGCTACCATGACAAGCATTCCCAATGTTTGCGCACTATACCCAAGATGGGTGCAATGAGCCTCCTCCTTAAGTACAGTTGATGTAAAGTTTCTGTGTGATCCCACCTTTCTTACATAGGCTTTTCTTCAACATGTACACCATATTGTTCAAACTTCAACGCTTTGCTCATTGAGTCTTACCAGAGCATATTCAATACAGATAGCTTTGCATAACCAGCTGTGGAAACAAAATGTAAGTACTTTAAGTGGCATCAACTGGGGATAACTGTGCGGTTGACATACAGCATGGGTCTGATATATATTTATTTGCTAACCTTCAGGCCCAGTTCTCACTTTCTCAAACTCAACTTCATATATACCTTCAGGTTTGTCACGGTCTTGGTTGCTACAGTGCATGCCTTCAGAACCTCCCAGAATTTAACCCTCTCGAAGTGAAGCTGTTGATGGGGAGCAATGGGGCACAGTCGTATTTCCCAATTATATCGCACCCTGGGAAACATTGCCACAGGGACACTGACACAGCTTCGTCAGAAGTGGGATGAGTGGGTCAAGGAGTTGGTGGAGGTTAAATGGTGGGAAGTATGCATGGCCCCCCAGGATCTAGCAATCTTATCCCACTAATGCGAGACACAACTACAACATTTACACCAGATCTATATGACTCCCCGATGCCTGTACACATCAGGTATCCTTTCAGATCCAAATTGTATGGGCTGTCATTCTCCCACAGATGACTTATTTCATGTGGTGTGGCAGTGCCCAATAATAACCCCATATTGGTCCAGAATTAGTGACACATTTTCAGCCATTCTGGATTTTCCAATCCAGCTGACTCCTTAATTGGCACTGTTGGGAGTGATGGAGGATCTTGGGGGCTCCCGGGGAGACAGAGCCCTAGTTGGCCTAACAACGTTAGTTGTGAAAAAGGACATAGCACAACCTTGGAAACACTGTAACTCCCCAAAGTTGACACAGTAGTATACTGGCATGGATTGGTGCGCAAGACAGGGGAAGCTGATCTATAGGGCTCGGGATGTCCCAAAAAATTCTGAAAACATTGAGGTAAATGGTGGGCATACTATAGATTATCTGCCAAATTGGATTAATGTCTCTACTATCGATGAATGAAATTTAGGGGTGGGAAATGAGGTAGAAGGACAAGGACGGGGATTGAGTTCACACATAGGACCTTCTACTAACTTATTTTCTATGGTATGACATCATGCTTTCTTTGTATCTTTATTGCAAAATTCAATAAAATCTGTTTATCAAAAACAAATTTAAGTACTTCGCAGCCTGCATGGTGGTGCAAGATGTAGTAAAAGATGTGAATTCCTCCCACAGCATACCCATTCGAAAATCCTAGGTAATAGCTCTATGCAACATGCAGAAGTTCATGCCCTATTAACTGCAGTACAAATGGCTGACACGTCAGTTGCAACCCTCATTGTTTTTGATTCATCCTTATTTGTGTAAGGTTACAATGGGGACTTAAAACATTGGGTTTTGAATAGAAAATCTATAAAAAATGAACAGCTTTGGGGAAAGGCAGCTGTCTTGCAATATAATTTGCTACTGGTCCAAGTGAGGCACGCTTTGGACCATTAGTGTGATGGCATTCCTAAGGGAAGTGTGCATCTGACTTGGTTGCGATGGCTGCAATTCAGACTGTAGGAGTAGCAGTCCTAACCAGATGTAAAACAAAGATTGACACAGATATCTTAACATCCATACGGTTAGAATGTTACCATCTAACCACCAGGCAGTGCTCACAAAGGCCCTCTGGAGTCCTGCCTTTATCCCTGAATATGATGTTATACACTTCTACAGCTTGCATTGTCAAATACACTTCGCATTACAGTCCAGGCTTCCACACTGTTGTCCCGATTCATCATGTTCCCTGTAGAACTATCTGTAAACAGACCTTGCCCCAATCATGCCCTGGTAGTGATATTCTATCATCGACCTTGAATCCTGGATCACATGACCTTTCTGACCTCCTAACATATGCATTCTGGACTTTTTACTCCCATTGCTCTAACCCATACTCTGTACCTGGCTTTCCTGTGTCCTGTCCTGTCTCTGCTGGTTTCCTTGGTTTTCCCCTTTCTAAGTCCAAGTTTTGCCTTCCCTTCATTGGTACTTTCCTGATTCCTAGCACCTGATTGATTGCACTTGGCTCTATCCCTGCACCTGTGCTCCTCCCGAGAGCCTCCTGCTTTTTCTGCCTGCTAAGCCAAGCATGCAGTAACCTGCAACTGAATCTCGTTGCTCTCTGTGTGATTCTTCAGCTATATTCCAGGCTTGCTTGTGATTTTAGTTTTCATTGTTGTTTAATTCTACATTCCTGTTCTGATTAGTTGTTTGTATCTGTTGCCTGTCTTTTGTTTATCCTGCCTTTTTGTTTCCCTATGTCCCATGACTCTGGTCCTGACTGCAAAAATTCAGACATGTCTGGTATCTGCAGATTCCTTGTTTTGATTACCTGTGTCCCTGTTCTGTCTTGTTCTAGTTAGTATACAGATTTCCAGTATACTCAGTTGGTTTATTACAGTCCTGTTCCTGATCCTTATTCCAGTCCAGATTTTCCCAAAGCTCAGGTCCTGTTTCTGTATTCCTTCCACTATTTTCCTTTGTCTCCTTCTGGGTTTATATTATATCCTTATTTTCATGGCTTCCATGAGTGCCAGTTAGATTTGAAGGCTTGTGCATTTGGCACAGAGAACCACTCAGCACTCCTTCCCTTATATAAGTTGCTGAGTGTCTCCATGAACTCTGCGAGATTAATCTGCTCCTTGTCTTCCCATAAGATCTTTTTTATCTCACAAAGAGATCACTTTCAATGAGCAGACAAACTACCACTGATGATAGTTTGTCTACCGTTTCCCTGCTTTTACCTTCCTGTTTGTATTAGTGTTATCTTGACAGTTCACCTTGCTGACTTACTGTTCCAACCTGTTTTTGTCCTGCTTCCCTCCAAGCCAGCAGGTATTCTCATGTTTATATGAAATCCCTTCTTTAGAAAGCATTGTGCTTCCTTGACTAGAAATCAGCTAGTATCCCTGACAGTTTGTTGTGAACTAGCTAGACCCCTGACACATACATACAACCAAGCAAGGTAGAAAGCCTCCAGCAGGCTTTTCTTCCAAGTACTCTTACATCCTAAATTCAGACTATACTCATGTAGTAAAACTACCAGGAGTACGAGACAGTATAATACTTAATAAACTATCCAAATTAGATTTAATCACAGAGGCTCATGAGGGATTGGCATGTGCCTACACAGTGGTCAATGCAACCATAGCAATGCTACAGCAACATTAGTGGTGGCCTGGTTATATAAACAGACTAGAGATTATTTTAGAAAGTGTGACACTTGTTAACAGATTAGGCTTTCCACTGTCAAGAGAACCTCGCTAACTCCTCTCACAGTCTCGAGCACTCCCTTCAGTGTGATTTACTTGCACCACATCAGTCCAATAAATTCTGCTAGTCTATATGTAAGTACATATTGGGTGCAAGTGATTAATGTCCTTGATTTTCATGGTTGTGGCCACAGAGAAATGTAAAGCTTCATTAATCCTAAAGGATTGACAGTGACTGGTAACAATAAGAGCAGGACATTCATTTCTCTCAGATAACTGTCCTACATTCACCTCTAAGGCTTACATGGATTCAATGTTATTGTAGTTTGACTCCTGCTCTAGGCAAGACTGCTTTTTTAGGGATGACAGTACTTTTGTTTGTAGACTGGACCACTCCTACAAGTCGCAACTGTTGGCCCAACCCTCACGGCTCACAAGCAGTACCTCACCAAAAACCCAAACAGTAAAAGGTGATTTGTGGCAGCCTTTATGCATTGACTCAAGAGTGCAACATTTCAGGGAGGTTGTGGTTAAACAGCGATTACCCTTTTCTCACATGAACAACATGTCTCAGTCATACACAGGCAAGGAAAGAGGTGCAGTAAAGTTTTCTATAGGTTTTATTAACAAGACTGCAATCTACTGTAAATTGCATGGGCTGCAAAGGTTAGGATAATGAACAATTAAAGAAACAGAATGGTAAAACCAAGAGTCATGAATACAAAGACCCCCACCATCTTGATATAACATATGAAATAGATGTGAAATGAACACTAATAACCTAGCATTATGAACCTAATCCCTAACCTAAAGAGAGCTAGGTATGTTAAACCTAATCTGCCAGTACCACGTCCATGACAAGAGACCCCCAACCATCATTACCTTAGAATGAGGTCTCTAGATCAGACTCCATGGTGACATGAAGACTGGGTCAGCATCAAGGCGACGTGTAGCATAGAAAGCATCAATGGCATCTGGTGGGAATCCCTCTGATTATCTTGTCTGAGTGAAATGCATTTATACAGATCTTGTAGCACTCCTGACGCAGGTTTGTTTCCATACAATAGATAAGAAGGCATGCCTACTGTGGCAATTATATAAATAATTCCCTGAAAAGGTACTTTATGTTACTGTCACACGAAAGTGGAATGGTACACAATGTAATAATCTCCGTATCTCATTTATCTTTGACGCTGACGGTGACGCCTTTACAGAGTGGCACTGATAACGTGAAACTATAACAACTTCCAAACTAAAAACATAGCAGCCATCTTGGAAGAAATAATTCAATATATGTGCCAAAACAGAGGAAGCTAAGTAGGTTAAAAGTCACTAGGTGACGGGGGCACATGTCTGTAAGCCAGAAGGCTAAGCAAAACTCCTGATTCCCATTAAAGCTAAATAGGATCCACTACAATGTCTGCTTTGGGAGTTTACATGCAATTCAGCAACTTGTTTAGGGAAGAATCTAACAGTTTAGTTGAACATGCTAATTGAATGATTAAACGTTCAGTGACCTCTAGGGTATTAATTTCAGTTCTTATTTGGTACCATGATCTTTATGGACTCTAGAGAGCATTAAATAACTTGCCTAGACAAGCATTGAGAATCCACACTCCATACGAAGTTCTCTTCAGACTTCCTATGTATGTGTCTGTTTAAATAATCCTGGGAAGGTGGCAGATAAAGATAAATCTGATTTGGAGAAACGTTGTCAGAGACAAGTTATTCAATGTCATCTACTCTGACGCCGCCACCAGTGGAGAGAATATAATAACTGCTGCTGACGGTGGGTTCTCAAAGTTGGGGGCCTAGTTCATGAAAAGATCAACAACAAGCAAGCCTTTGAACCATCTTACAGCCCACCCACTAGAGTCCTTACGGTAAAAGGCAACAGAACTGGTGTCCTACCTCCTTTGTCTGGTTCAAGGAGTAACACACAGGTGTCCATCATCCACATGAAAAAGCACTATGTGGCTGATCCTTTACAACAGACCATCACAGACATTCAGAAGAAGTCAGGGTAGAAGCTCTCAACCTCTCCCTACAGTGAATGAATTACCTCATGTACAAAATAGTAACATTGCTTGCTTGAGTTCCCAGCTGGGGATATTTGACTAACACTCCAATTCTACACAGAACATTAAATTCCACAGATGAATCTGATGCTGCCTTCACTACAGTTCCAACTGTTCAACGCAAATCCATGGTTTAATTTGAACCATCTCCTGACTCA
This sequence comes from Pleurodeles waltl, assembly GCF_031143425.1. Classification (NCBI taxonomy): domain Eukaryota; kingdom Metazoa; phylum Chordata; class Amphibia; order Caudata; family Salamandridae; genus Pleurodeles; species Pleurodeles waltl. The sequence goes on from NC_090437.1 coordinate 700,759,207, forward strand.
ACATCATTCAAGATGATGCCTTTTAGAGAGCCAACTAATTATGAGAATGACTCTGGATATTGAACAGAGGATATTTCAACACACTCTACTGTCACTTCATGCCAGAGATTGCTTCCTGTTTTTTTTTTGTTTACAGATAATTGATTCAGCCTTGGTCCTATGCCTGGATCACTTTGGGAACTTTTCTTTTTATCATGTGACTATCAGTGATGACCGTTGTTCTACTGCTACTGAATGTACACTTCGTCCCTGCAAGAACAATTATACCACCTGTCGTTAATTAACTGCAGCCGCACTCTGTCCAACAGAGCTTAAAGGGATCTCTATGTCAGAAACATCACAGTTTATCCTGTGTCCGTGTTGGGAAAAGGTTCCATACCAGATAATAGGACCTACTGAGACATTTCAATTGCCTTATGTGATAAAAGTTTCAATAAATGACACTATTAATGCAGGTTCTATTTTAGATGGCTGAGGCATACAGACTATTAAAAAAATGATGTGTGATTTACAGGCATATGCTACTTTGAATAATAAAGGGCTGTATGTACGAAGGCATTTTGCATTTCATAAAGGTGTGAATCGCAATTTCAGCCCATTAGGAAATGCAAAATGCCATTTCAGTTTTTACGAAAGGCATTTGCGATGGTGCAAAATGCAATTTCTACCTCGTACAAATTGCATTTTTGAACTCACAAAATAGAAAAATCGCAAATAGGGATTACCAAATTGTGAATCACTAACAGCATGTACAAAGGATTTCCTAATTGCATGTAGTCTGCAAAATGGCCATTTAGGAAAAGCAATTACCTTTGATTTGGATCAGGTGGTTACCAGGTGCAAACTACAAAAAGGCACCTAAAATGCATAATGCTCTCTCAGAATGGCGGTTCTGTATTTCTTGGAGGGAGGATGAGGATTTTGGCTGGCAGGCAGAAAAAAAGGAGGAGACGAGAGAGGATATTTAGGGTGGGGGGTCACTCTGCTTGAACAGCCTGTGGAGGAGATATATGAGAACTACAGACTCAGTAGAGAGGAAATTCTGCAATTAATTGCTGCGTTACAACCTCAGCTGCAGACCGCAACATTCAGAAGCAATGCAATCCCAACACATGTGCAGGTATTGTATTGCCGACACCTTTTAGCTTCTGCCAGTTACCAGGGGATCATAGCAGTGGCAGGAAGAGTGTCACGAAGTGCATTTTCCAGGTTCTTTTACGGGTTCCTTGACATCATAGTTAGCAAAGTTAACTAATACATATCTTTCCCCAATACCCCCAATTATTGCAAAAAACAAAATTCATGTTCTACCAGGTATTACAGTTCTCCAATGTCAATGGCTTTGTTGATGGTATGCATATTGCCATATGTCCTCCCTCAGCAACTGAATTCATATAAAGGAACAGGAAAAGCTCATACTCACTCAATTTGCAGATAGTGTGTGATGCCTTCTGTATCATAAATGACTGTGTGGACACATTTCCAGACAGAGCCCACAACTCATTCATGTCCCACCACAGTGGAATACCAAACTAACTGTCACAGAATGATTTTGACAATGGTTTTATGCTAGGTAAGAGAATAGCAGGCTCAATGAATAAAGGGGGCAGAAAGGTGTATGTGATGTGACCTAATGGTTTTCCTTCTCATGCTCTTAATGTGACAGTGCATATGCCTTGCGTCCCTGGATACTCACGTGATCAATGACTCCAAGGAGAAGAAGTGAAAGGCAGTACAACAGGGCACACAGGACAACACTTTAAATCAGAGAGAGGATGTTTGGTATCCTGAAGTCCCTGTTTCACCTCCTCTACAAGACCAGCGGAGCACTACTGTACAGACCTGAGATGTATTACAAGATCATCTTCACATGTGCCATACTGCACAACATTGTAGTGGATAAAGATCTGCACAACATCCCCATGGAGCCTGAATCTGACTCTGATGATGAATTACAACCACTGCAGGTGCAGCAGGAGGGTACACGTGCAGCAGAAGGATGAACACAATTCACTGAGATAACCAACAGCTATTTCTGAGTTGAGATTAATGAAAATATCTAGTAAATAGACATCACACATGATGTTAATACATAGTGAATAACTGAGAGACCACCAACTGTACTGATTGTGGATGTAACATAATTTCAACTAAGCAGCAAAGTATGTAATGACAAACAAAACAAAGTTCATGCATTACTCTGACTGTTCAGTGGTTCACTTCTTCCAGCTTCTGGGGATGGGTGCCTTGTCAGCAACAGTGGGCTGTGGAACTGTTGACATGTCGCTCCCAGAAGTGTTTTGGTGTGAACCCCTGGAACTGCATGCCTCCTGAATTAATGTGCCATAGAGGCTAGAGCCCTCTTCACTCTCTCAGGGAGGTGGGATGTTGCAGATACAGAGGCTGTGGATCTGAATATTCTCAAGGGCTGTGGTCACTTGCACTAGCTGATGTTGTTGTGGCTACTGCCAATTGGTTAATGGAACAGGTGAAGGAATCAAAGTGTGGCAAGTACTGCCTGTGTCTTTGCACACGGTGCTCTTTCTCCATGGCACAAATCCACCAGTCCCGCCCTTTCTCTAATTGCTGTATTGACATAGACATTCATAGCAGATGACAATTGACAGCCTTTATTTGTTTTGTTTACAGGCGCTGTACAGAGATGATGGACTTCTCCAAGCCACCAAATACAAGAGAACTCTCTGACATGTTGTCTGATACATTATCATTGTGGACTGCTGATATTTGCCCCCTGAACTGCCTGTGTGTCCTGGCCACAGACGTTGTGGTATCCTTGCTCTGCAATTGTCCCTCATCCCTGCCCACAAAGTCTGGTAGGGAGAAGATAGTTGCTCTCCTGGCAGTTGGAGTTGGGGTGATGAGCTGAGTAGATGGTGATGTTATGTCCTCAATTTCCCACATCTGTGTCAATAGCCCCTTCAACGCCAATTGTTTCTGAAACATCTGGGATGTGATCTGTGGAAATGCATTAATATAGATAGTGCAAATAAATGGTTAATTTTTGTTCGCAATATTGTTGTAACTGTGGTTCATGTGTTTGTGAAATGTTTATGACATACAGATCTGTTTGGTGTAGTCATCACCGCACAGTACAGCAAGGAACTCATGTGCACTACAACTCCCATGATACATTGCCCGGGTAGGGCAAGCATCTCAATGGAGTTATTCATGCTGTTATGTATGATATATGGATTTCCTAACATTGTTTGATGATAAATAAATAAAGGGAAGATGACTTACCCTGGCAGGTGCCTACAGTATAGGAGGTGTCAATGTCGGAAACTCCCACCACACTTTCTGGTTCCAGGGTCCCCTCGATGAGTGTCTCCATGGGAGTTGGGGGGGTGTTTTGAGCGAACGCCACCTGTTCCACGACCCTCAGCCATCTTGCTTGCCACCTTCTCCTTTGTGCGAGACCTCAGGCCATTCCAGCATTTGCGTACCTCTGGGATAGTCCTCTAGATGAAACCATTGGAGCTCACCTTCTCCAAGATGATGGTGTAGATCTTGTTTGTTGGTTCTATGGTACTGTGAAGGAGGCCTTCCCAATCAGTTGGTCCATACCAAAGACAAATTGTTCGATCAGGAGCCCAGGCTCCTTTACTGAGAATGTCACCTTCCACTTCCTGCTCCGTGAATCTTTGTTCCCATCTTCTGTGGACATGGTAGTGTCCAGGAATGGTGTAATACACTGGCAGTAGTGATGCAGGAGCACTCCTTAGTTCCAGCAGCTTCCTATGCCGTTGGCTCGTGGCCACACCCTGCATTTGTAAACTTCCTAATCTGACATCATTGTCCTGCATTCAGAATGCAACTTTTCTAATATGCAATTTCTTTTTAGGAAAATAAGCTGCAGAAATAATTAGGCACATAGATCAATAAAATTTGCAAGCAGTCTTTAAAGTTATGGACAACGGAATTCACATGCTTTCTAAAAGGATGTACTCAGTAAGCCATGTTATATCCTCAAATTTAGATCTAATAAAAGGGGATTTGAGGTTATTACAACATGGACAAGCTCTGTTAGGAGCTATCATACAATTAAATTGGGCATTACAAACAATTATGTCATTATTTTAAGCCTTGACAACTTTCAATCGAAACAGTTATTTTTTACCCTTATTATCTGATATTAACACAGAAAACAATCACAAATAAAGACCACCAGTGACATGGTTAATACATGGTTTAATTTCTCTACAGATTACAATGTTGCATTTTCACAACTACCAAAAAATATAGGGGGTTATCACAACTTTGGAGGAGGTGTTAATACGTCCCAAAAGTAACGGTAAAGTGACGGATATACCACCACCCGTATTACGAGTCCATTATATCCTATGGAACTCGTAATACGGCTGGTGGTGTATCCGTCACATTTGGGACGGATTAACACCTCCTCCAAAGTTGTAATAACCCCCATAAATCTGTAGGCTGGTATGGAACCATATACAATTCACAATTGTTACATTCATGGGAGTTTTCTTTTGTTTCTTGCATGTGTGTAAATAAAAATGAAGATGGCCCTGCATTTATTAGTACAGCTAATTGCAAAAACCCCCTTGGTCACTCCCTTCTGGGTGATACTATATAATTTCCTGGAATGTGTAGCGCTTTGATGCTAGGGTTAAGTTGTGTTTTATCTGTATTGTGGAAGGACCTTGTGCCCACCCCTTTAAAATATAATAAAAAATATCCCTAGTAGTGATATGAAAGACTTGCGTTTAGTGATTTAAGCAAATTATTGTCAACTTTGCTTCAAAAATAAGTATTTTCTTTATAATATGCAGACAGCCAGAACTGCTTCATTTATTCAGAGGCTCTGACACACAATATCCAACACATTATTCTGAAATTGTGCAAACAATGTTAAACTTGTCTTTGAAAACCTTCAAGAACACTGGATCTGGTGACTGGATTTAAAGCAGTATTTGGACTGGTTCCATTACTTTTCTACTCTTTGTTATTCAGCCTTGTTGGAGTATTCCTAACCACCATACTGCTAATAGGTGTGGTCTCATCACCTTTCTGACAAGGAACTCAACAGCTTGGAGTACATGTATCCAGCTGAACAAAGGTGCAAAGAGATTCTAGCATGTTATATGGGACATGCTTTGCTACCTGAACTCTGCAAGCACTAGATGCTATCTTTTTGCAAAATGGAGTGATACATGCGAAACCTGTGTTCTGGTGCATCACCTGTTTGACTGAAGTCATCTTGGACTTATAGATGGGGCAGCCTCGAAGTGGTTTGTCTTGCCATGGAAGCAAAAGACAGTGCTGAGCAATGTAGCCATCCCTTCTGCAGGATGCAACCTATGACAGAGCAATTTCACCAGTGACACTTTTTGACACAGCTCTTGATTAATGGCTTGATTCATTGTTGTTTTTAACCCTCCCAAAGTGAGCCTGCAATCACCACAAGTGCCTCACCTGAGCAATCAACTGCTAGACCAGGCTCACACTGTTGAGCATGCACTACCTGGATTCTACAAAGACAACATATATGCTCTATGTGAAACAGTAGATGTCAAAATGTCCTCTAATGAGAAATGACAACAAAATGTGAACCTTTTTTAAGGCATGCATTCATCCCTGAAACCACAGAAACCATGAACTATGAACTTGGAGAATATTTTCAAATAAGACTCTTGTTTTCTTTATTATGCCACACATTTGTAATCTGGTTTATTCCATATCATGCAACACAAAAATATGATGGATGGAATGCTGAATATTATCAAACAATCACCCTCAGCCACAGATCTGGATTTACTCCATTGTTATTTTACTCACCACACCATCCTAGTTTGGATCTAACCATATGCAAATCAGCCTTGACCCTGACTCCCATGGGAACAGTCCAGCCCGAACTGCCAGGCCAGGTCCTCCCTGGACCGGAAAGCAAGCATCATCGAACCGGTTTCAGGTTATCACCCCTCATGAGCCAGGCTAGCTTGAAACCTGTGGGGTAGTGAGCACAGGACCCACGTCTGGGCATAACCTTCCCACTTAGGATGAAAATGCGACACAAAAAGATGATGGTCGTAATGCTAACATTGTCAAACATTCAGCCCTAGTCAAAAATCTGGGTTTAATCCATTGTTATTTGGTTGCCACGCCATTCCAGATTGGACCCAGCCATATGCAAATCAGCCTTGACCCTGATCCCCAGGGGAACAGTCCATCCCGAACTGCCAGTCCAGGTCCTCCCTGGACCGGAAAGCAAGTATCCTGGGACCGGTTTCGGGGTATCGTCCCTCATCAGCTAGGCTAGCTTGAAACTCATATCAGCACTGCTATGTTTAATCCCCAAAATGCATTTTTCTTTGAAGACACATTGTGTTGTACATATGAATACCAATGGCTTGAAACCATGCAAGGCTTCAATGTATTGAGGCTTCACTTTGCCCATCACTTACTATGTAAATATGTTTATATTTTATTAACTGCATTAATATTATATATATCATATTTTAGATAAAGGATGTTTTAGAATAATGAGAGCATGGATTTCCCTCTATGTTAGCGAAATGCTACGTATTAAGTATGCTTCCCTGATGTCACATTCAGACGTACAAGCTGGGGATGACATAAAGCCCTAATATCCAACTCCTTTGGCCTTGTTCCTTTTTATGGCTACAGATCTTCTGGGTGGCTTGCAGTATTATGATTATGTATAGCTGAAGTGCTTTCCCATTGATATGAACAATACAATCAGCAAAACAAGAATAACAACAGTAGCAAAACAGTAAACTACCATTATTATATTTATTATTGTTATTATTATTATTATTATTATTATTATTATTATTATTATTATTATTACTAACAATAATAATAATAATAATAATAATAATAATAGCAGTATTAATAAAACATGTTTGCATTATTTGTATTACTATGGTACTACACACGAGGCTGATTGTCTTTCTTTTCTCTGCTAAAGGAAGTATATTAACAATGATTATGGCTCTCATTCTGATATTGGCGGGCGGCGGTCACCGCCCGCCAATATCTGGCCGCCGAATGACCGCCCCACGGTCAAAAGACCACGGCAGCCATTCCAACTTTCCCGCTGGGCCGGCGGGCGCCCTCCAAAAGAGCGCCCGCCGGCCCAGCAGGAAAGCCCCTGCAACAATGAAGCCGGCTCCGAATGGAGCCGGCGGAGTTGCAGGGGTGCGACAGGTGCAGTGGCACCCGTCGCGATTTTCACTGTCTGCTAAGCAGACAGTGAAAATCTTTGTGGGGCCCTGTTAGGGGGCCCCTGCACTGCCCATGCCAGTGGCATGGGCAGTGCAGGGGCCACCAGGGGCCCCACGACACCCGTTCCTGCCATCCTGTTCCTGGCGGTAAAAACCGCCAGGAACAGGCTGGCGGGAAGGGCGTCGGAATCCCCATGGCGGCGCTGCAAGCAGCGCCACCATAGAGGATTCCCTGGGCCAGGGGAAAACTGGCGGGAAACCGCCGGTTCCCCTTTTCTGACTGCGGTCAGAATGGCCCTGGAAGCACCGCCAGCCTGTTGGCGGTGCTTCCGTGGTCCCCGGCCCTAACGGTTTGAAACCGCCAGGGTCGGAATGACCACCTATGTTTCCCTTCTAAATGTGCTGTATGCATTTAATGATGATGATAATAATTATAACATTTTATAGTAAATTTGTGCATCTAAGTTACAAAGGAAGTCAAGGTACAGTCCTCTTTTGTATTTATCAGTGAACCGCAGAGACTTTGGCTTGAAAGCTACATATGAACTGCAGTTTCCAGTGATGCTTGAAGAGGCTGATTGTGTTTTTATGCCCAGCCCCACCCCTGAGTATCAAAGCTAATAGGGTGCAGAATGCATTCCTGGGAAACTCTATACTTCCAGCCTAAGGAAATTTCAGCATGGGTTTGTGTGTTTGAATAGATGTATGAATACATGTCCTAGCCATTCCCTGTTCTCTCATTTGATAGTCTTAAAAAGCCTGCCAGAATAGTCCTCATAGGCAAGAAGGACCCACTGTCAATCATGGAAATTTCAGGTTAGGGCATTCATGGGATTATGGTAAAAGATAGCATTTTCACAGTACCTTGCATGTTGCCTCAAATGGAAACTGTTGACATGCAGCAATGGGGTTCTTACCAGAGAAATAAGTTCATGGTGCAGAAGGGGGCATACAGAGTTCTCACCCTTACAGAAAATGAATTTTTGTTGGCCCAGCAAGGTCAAGTGTATATAGCAACAACAATCAATCTTTTTCGAGCTCTCTATCCAGGCAGCATTCGCACAGGGTGGATTGTGAACCCCTGGGCAGCCAGGCAATGGTAGGAGATCTCCAAGTCTAGCATAGTGGTATTTCCTACACAACCAGTCCACTTAGTCTGGAGATGCACCTCTGCTTTCTGCCAAGCTCAGAAGGGATTAGTAGGTATGAGGAAAGGCCAAGGTATGTAAAGTTACAATAGTGAAAGAAACACACCTTGGCTCAGGGAGAGATTGTGCTCACAAGCAAGTACAACCACTGACCTCATATACACTTTGGGCAACCATTCTATTGTCACTGGTGAGTGTGACAGAGCTTCTACTTTTCTGGTTCAGCACTCAAAAATGGGACTGCTATGGTCTTTCTTACAAAGATGGTCAGACAGAGCATAAAACTAGTAGCAGCCTGGAAATAAAAGATAACTTTCAGCAGCAAATTCTGAAAGCACTGTCATGGGGTTCATGGAGGGTAGGCACAATGCAGTTTGTCATACTGCTGAAGTGTGGCTCCAGATTATAGCCACAGTTCTTTACAGTTTTAAACTCTAAAAACGTTACTACTTGGCGGGGCTGGGCATGTCCATTTACCTGAATAAGCAGTAAAAGTATTTTGTGTGTTACATGTCAGCAATGATGTGGGACAGCAGGATAGGCCCAAGTACCCAGCAATCAGGGAGAAACAGAGGGCCAGATGTACAAAGTAATTTTCTGGTCGTAAACATCCCATCAGGCCATTTGCGACTGGAAAAATGTTTTTTTTATGTACCAAAGCAAAATGTAACTCAGGAACTTGTTTACCAAATCACATTTTGCCTTTGTGATTCGGTTTTAGGAAGGGGTATGTTTAGGGCATCCCTTCCTAATACCGAATCGCACTGGCATGTAGGAATGTTTTGCGACCGTGAATGCAGTCGCAAATAAATTGCAGTTACCACCCATTCACAAATGGGAAGGTGTCCCCAGGGATCTCGTCCCCTTTGTGAATTGAAGCATAAATGTTCTTTCAGAGCAGGTCTTGGTCCCATGACATGTCATACGAGACATTGTGCTGCAAATATCTGCTCAAATATTAGCTTATTTAAGACAAGAGTAGGTAAACCTGGGCCTGAAAGGTTGTGTAGTTTCTGCTCAGGCTGTCAACTTTGATTAGTTCTACTCTTCTTACCTCACTGATAAGGTGAACAAGTGCAGGAGTAGGCAGAAAACCCCTTCTAAGGCTGTGCGCAGCAGTATTTGGATTAACGTATAGTAATTAAAATTACTTTACATTGAAAAAACATAGAAATTCATTGAAAAAAAAAAGGTTACAGGAACATTATAGTTTGGTTCTGAAACCTACAAAACCATAGAAATTCAGCAGCAGTTATAGTTAGAGCTATTTCAAGTAACTCTAACTCATGTCCTATGGTAACTATAACTTGCACCTTTGCCATGCACAGCTAATTAGTCCACATATTATATAATTGATGACAACTTCTATGGCGTCTTTGATATTATCACTGCAACATTTACAATAAAATTATGGTTGAGAAAACGGTGCATGGCGAGTTATAGTAGTTACTTGAAATAACTGCTACATTTCCATGGTTTTGTATGTGGAAATTCATAACCTAACTATAACATCCCTGTAACCTTTGTGTTTTTTAGTAAAAAAAAAAACTCTCCCTCTCTCTCTCTATATATATATATATATATATATATATATATATATATATATATATATATTTTAGTCTCTTTGAATTGTATGAAATAGTTTTTAGCAGAGGTTTTGCAAAATTAGTCTCTGTAATGAACCAATCAGCTTATGAAGATTGGTATGGGTACCAACAATTTAACCAAGTGGGTAAACACTATAAACTGAATCCAGATCCTTCTGCGATAGTGGTGCACTATGCCAATAGATGTTAATATTATTAACAGGGGGACCAGGATGGAGAAGGTGGTTATTATATAAATGGTGTGTTTCAATGCTAACAGGGACCATTAAAGATGCAGCCATGGGCCACTGGAGCCTATTACAGTTGTATAAATTGTAGCACATTGGTATTTTATAGCAAGGTAGATATTTACATGTCATAGTATGTGGGTAAAAGTACCCAGAATTGGGGAAATTCATACATAATTGGATGATGATTGTGAGAAGTGTTACGTGTTTGTTTTGATATTCAACTTATTTTCCATGAAGTGAATAAATTACGATATGAGTAAATACCACAATGATAAAAAAATATTTTTGTATAAAGAGACACATGTATCAACCATAGGTACTCCGACCTTCTGCTCATGATTGGGGGCGAATCACATGTTTGAACCAGAAATACAAATTTGAAGAATGATATTCATGGCGATCCAGCATTTGAATACAAATATGTGTTGACACACATCCATTTTTAACCTTCAGGTGCATGGGATAAGCAAGAATTTAAAGTTGGAAGCTCTCATAAAGTCAGTAATTTATTAGTGACATGAACAGCGAATTGTAACCACAGGAACCAGAATGCAAAGGTGAGAAGGGTATGTATTATGATTGAACGGAGTTGGGAAATCAACAGTCATGATCCTTGAAGGAGTGTATTACATAGCATTCAGTAAAGAACAGGTTCATATTTCACACGCACAAAATCAAATAAATTCAACTGTTATAGCTAATTTCAAGTAACTATAACTTGTGCCGTAAGGCAACTATAACCCGGGACCTCTCCATGTACTGCTAATTACCCCTGATATTACATCACTCATGACTTCTTCTACAGCATCATTGAAAATATCACTGTAACATTTGCAATACAATTATTGAAGGGAAAACTGTGCATTGTGAGGGCTCAAGTTATAGAGTGAGCATTTAAAGGGAGAAAGCCCGTTTTCCACCACCCAATCTGAAAACAGCTGTTCAATTTCATTTTCCCTTTCTCCTCTGCTTGCCACTTCAGATACACAGGCCCAGATTTACAATAAAATGACGGAGCACAATGCTGCGCCAAATTTGGCAGCACTGTGCTCCGTCAGTTTAAAATTCAGGGTGAGCCATATTTATTAGAATACTGCGCACCCCTGTGTTGCCCCCTGCGCTGGTGCTAAATTTGCTGCTGAGCACCAACGCAGCCACCCTTGCGCCATGGTGCAAGGATGGACGCACTGAGGGGGAGACTGTTTTTGTGCAGGAATGGACACCTTCCTGCAAAAAAACAATTGTCAATGGCCTTTTGCCCTTACTATGTGTGCTGCAAAATGCAGCATGCGTAGAAAGAGCAAACAATGAGGAGAAATGAAAGCATTTGTCCTCATTTTGCCATGCTAACCCACCTCTGGGGTAGATTTTGAAGCTGACTCAGGTTTACGAAAACTTGTAAATCTGGGGTGGCGTCAAAATGCAATGGGTGTTGCTGTGGCGATAGGGCCTTGTAAATCTGGCCCATAAATCCTGCTCTCAGCTCATTTCACAATTTCACAACTAGAGATGAAAAAATTGATTGGCTAAACATTGGATTTTCTCAGTATTTAAGCTTTTCAGTGTTATATTATTTTTCAAACATTTCACGAGGGGGGAACCATTGGTATTATAAATTGCACATTGGTGTTTACCTTTTATCTATATATCTATCTATAACTATATATATAAAACCTTAAAAAAAAACAAAGGTTAAAGGGACATTAAAGTCAGGCTCACATTTTAAATGTACAAAACCATAGAAATTTAGCTGATATAGCTAGAGGTATTTCAAGTAACTATAACTCATGCCCTAAGCTATGGAAACAGCCACTAGGTGATGTAACTTGAGATGTCATCAGTGATGTCACTGACCATGTCATGAGTGAGGTCGTAAGCAGTGCATTGTGGGGCCGTAAGTTATAGTTAGCTGAGGTAACTGTAACTGCTGAATTTCTATGATTTTGTGTTCTAAGACCTGAGCCTAACTATAACATCCCTGTAATCTTTGTTTTTTCAGTGAATTTGTAAGTTTTCTAAAGTTTATTTTTTAACTATAACATCACTGTAATCTTTGTTGTTTTCAGTGAATTTCATTGTTTTCATAAATTCTATTTCCTAACTATAATACGCCTGTAACCTTTGGCTTTTGAAGTTAATTCCTATGTTTAAAAAAAATTATATTTACTAACTATAATATCACATATCTAGTGCCACAACAAACATAGTACTGGTTAGGCAACAGCACCTTCAGCATCTATATGGCTTCATACGGGACAGGGATGACTCGCAGGAGAACAGAGGACTGTCCTGTACACCCCACAGCTGTTTTCTACCATCGCAGCAATTATTTTGCTTGGAGTGAATCAGTTTTTGTGCAGCTTAGCAGCTCAGCTTTGCTAATTGATAAGGTCAACAGCCAATGTCTGAAGCGCAGGTATCTGAGGCTCAATGGAGCTCACGGTTTCAAATGGCTCATGGTTGCACAGTTCTTCTCTGTTTGATATGCCGTTGTCATTCTGACTTTCCTATCACTTTTAGCTTTGAGACCTAAAACAGATCCCCAAATGGTAACTATTGGTACTGCGTTGCTCTATGTTGCAGTGGTCTACGTCCAAGGTCTTTGCCTGTATGTTAAATAAACAACAGTGGGGCTAGCACTGACCTGAACCATGATACTATGGACTCAGAAGTGTCTTAAATGATCAATTTACTCAATCAATCAATCAGGATTTTTGAAGCACAACTAATCACCCCATAGGGTATGCAGGTGCTTGCAGGACCCGGAGGCTGATTTGAACAGCCAGGTTTTGGGGGCCTTTCGGAATTCCAGAAGTGAGCTGATGGTCTGGAGGTGCGTGGGAAGGCTGTTGCAGGTTTTGCTGCTACTGTTCATGACAATTAGATTAGGTGCAGGATTGCGGGAAAACTACCTTATTTGCATTAGACTAACCTCGTATAAATTACTCTTGGCAGGAAAGAACATGTTTTGGTTTCCATTGTTGTATTTTTAGTCTGAAACCCCAAGCAGGTTCCATCAATTCCTTCAACTCTGTCAAAGTTGCATTTCCCTGACAGTTTACCTAAATCCCCATCTGTGTCACTACAAAGTCTGTAGAAAAAACAAATATTATTTTTCTTAATATATTTTTTTATATTTGCAAATCTGTCGCTAACTGTGCTAATCTGTGGACCTGCAGAGTGTCAACTGATACGGCGTGATTTTTTGCAATATTTAAAAACATATATAGAGGCTATAAAATTCATGTTTGAGGTAAGTGATATTGTTAAATGATCTAGAAACTTAAATTATAGTAGGTAATTTGACGTTACAACGTTGTTTTAAAAGATATTTCCTCATTTGCTGGGACATCATGACATCGAGGTGATTTCAACGCGAGTCCCATGTGGTACAGCAAAAAGGGACTTAATTGGTTGAAACACCTTTCATGTTTTTTTATAGTAAAACCATTCCACTTTTTTCTCCTCTGGGTGTGCCTGTGAGAAATCACATCTTATACAGGGTCTTCAGTACTAGGGGCTTGATTTAGAGTTTGGCAAATGGGGTACTCTGTCACAAACATGACAGGTATCCCATCTATGATCCCATTATATCCTATGGGAATCATAAAACGGCGGATGGGATATCCATCATGTTTGTGATGGAGTAACCTGTCTGCCAAACTCTAAATCAAGACCTAGTTTTTTGCTTGGAGTTTTTTTGGCTCTTTTACAAAATGGCTTCTTCTCAAAATCCTGAGCAGGACCCTGATCGAGATACCTCTCTTTCTGAGGATGAGCCAGAGCCCAAGAAGGAATCCATCGCCTGACATTTCTTTACTATTCCCTCAGGTGAGAAGAAAGTGGTGGCAAAAAAGTAAAACACAAGTTGTGCGAGAAGGAACTGTCAAGGGGTACTTCCAAATAGCACTCCCATGGAACGAGCAGTATGCTAAAACATTTAAAAACAATACATCCTCTCTACCTTGCCGGGCAAAAAGAGAATGTGATATACCACATGCATCTACATCTCGTGTAAGGCAAGTAGCCCCTGGGGATCCAGTGCCAGCTGCAGTTGGACAATATTTTACTTCAAAAGTTTCTGAATTTCAGAAGATGGGAAGTTACTGTACAGCATGCAGTAAAGTGCTTACCATTGGGAAGAAGTTTCTACCTGCTTTCATTGACGCTCAGAAGAGCCACAAGTGCTATTTTTTTTAATTGAAAAAACGTGTTGCACAAGTTCTGTGACTTTCGTTTGGAAACATTTTTTTTTATAGTTACCATTTACAAAAACAAAACAAAAAACAACAAAGTGTACAAAAAGACAAAAAAAATCAAGTTCTTAAAAAAGGGGGTTCTTGTTAGAACCACCTTTTTTTGATTTAAAGATAGAAAAATTAAATGTTACATGTTTGTTTTTTAATTTGTGAATACCTGTTGCTACATGTCTATGTATGCATTTATTTGACGGGGTGTTTTATTCTTCGTATGGGTATGTCAGTGTTTGTGTGGGTGTAAAAGCCTGTTTGTAAGTTGCTCTATGAGTGTGTGTGTAGTTCCATGAGTCTGTGAGTGGCTGTTTCAGTGGCGATGTGAGAGAAAGTCTGGATATGTGAGAGCTGTCTATGTGGCTGGGAGCTTCAGTGGCTGTATCGGGTGTGAGAGGGTGTGTGAGTGGTTCTATCGGTGTGTAGCTAGGTGTGTGAGTAGCAGAATCAGTGTGTGCCAGGGTGTGGGAGTGTCTGTACTGGTGTGTGGCTATGTGTGTGAGTGACTGTATTGGTGTGTGGCTGGCTGGTTGAGTTGTGTATCAGTGTCTGTGAGTGGATTTGAGAGTGGTTGTATTAATATGGGGGTAGGTGTGATAGTGACTGTATTGGTATGTGACTGAGTATGTCAGTGGCTGTACTGGTATGTGAGTCAGTATGTAAGTGGGTGTAGTGGTATGTGTCTGGGTGTAAGTGGCTGGGTGACTGTGTGAGTGGATGTGAGAGTGGCTGTATTAGTGCATGGTTGGGTGCGTGAGTGACTGTATCGGTGAATGGTTGAATGTGAGAGTGGCTGTACCAGTGTGTGAGTGGGTGTGTGAGTAGCTGTACTGGAGTGTTGCTGGGTGTAGGAGTGGCTGTATCGGCTTGTGAGTGGGTGTGTAAGTTGCTATGTCAATGTATGAGTGTGTGTATCAGTGTGTGACGGTGTGTGAGTGTCTGTAGTGATGCCTGAGTAGGTGTATGATTGGCTGTAGTGGTCTATGGCTACATGTGTGAGTGGCTCTATCAATGTGTGGCTGGGTGTATAAGTGGCTGTATCAGGGGTGAGAGGGTGTGTAGGTGGCTTTATCGGTGTGTAGGTTGATGTGGGAGTGGCAGTATCAGTGTGTGACAGGGTATGTTAGTGGTTGTCTCAGTGTGTGGCTGGGTGTGAGAGTGTCTGTACCAGTGTGTGAGTGGGTGTGTGAGTGGCTGCATTGATGTATGGTTGGGTATGTGAGTGACTCTATTGGTGTTAAAGGGAGTATGAGTGATTGTATTGTGAATGGCTGGGTGTGTGAGTGGCTGTATCGGTGTGTGCCTGGATGTGTCAGTAGATGTATCAGTGTGTGTAAGTGGCTGAATCCAGTGTGAGATGGTGTGTCAGTTGCTGTACTGGTCTATAGCTGGATATGGGAGTGGCTGTTTCAGTGTGTGCCTAGGTGTGTGAGTGACCGTATTGGTGTGTGACTGGATATGTCAGTATCTATTCCAGTGTGTGAGTGGTTGTGGTAGTAGCTGTACTGGAGTGTCACTGGGTGTGTGAGTGGCTGTATCAGTTTGTGAGTGGGATTGTGAGTGGGTATCTGACTTTGTAAGTAGCTTATCATTTGTTTTAATTTAGTCTGAGACACCATTTTAGGGAGCAACACTAAAGGAATTCATTAGAAACTATACTACTCCAATAGATGGTGCCATTGATCTTTATAAGAAAAAATCAAAAATATGAATTACTATTAGAACATATGCAATTACAAATTAAATTTAAATGTCAACAATGTATAACTTCATATTCTGAACAAATAACAAAAATCAATGCTATGCATTAATAAAAGTAAGCATTTTGTGTTCCCTTTTTTTACTGTTCTCTGGTTCCGTACTTATACACCATAACTGAAATACTGTATATTGAATCATCCTTGAACAGTGGGAAAAAACAATCATATAGATTGTAGGAAAAAACAGAACTGCACAGTATGGCACAATAATTAAGCAACACTGTACATTGCACTCACTACAAGTCTTCAAATGATTGTTTTACCTATGTTTCTTCCACTAATCTAAAGAAACATCTGCTAAAAATAACTCCTTCATCATTAGAAGGAAGTGCTGTAGTACTTCTTATAGATATATAAGACGCCAGCACATGGAAAGTCTCATAAAGACATCACCCCTTGTAGGTGGTATGATGTCATAAATACTGATAGTGCATCTACTACAACTACACAATTTCACTTTTACAATTGTAATTCTCCTTAGAACTTTTGTTCCAAAAATAAAATATAAATATGTGTAGCTTATAAGACATTCTTTGCTTGAATTTGAGGTTACTGTCATTACATTTTGTCCATCCAATTGAACTTCTTTAATAGATAGGGTAGTCTCCAGATGTAACACTAACTACTTCATGAAATATAATAGCCATAGTCATAACGGTATTTCCAAAAATTGATATTTCTACTGCTTTACAGTTTGCATTCTCTGTTTCCAATTTACTGCTATCTGCTCTGCATCGTTGTTGCATTAGCTGCACACCACCAGCAGATGGAAAGCCTTGTAAATACATCACTCCTGGTAGGTCGTATGATGTCATAAATACTGATAATACATCTACTATATGCACTATTTGACTTTTTCAATTGTAATCCTACTTAGAACTTTGGTTCAAGAAACAAACAATATGAATTCAGTGGCTAATAAGGCAATCTTTCCTTGAATTTGAGGTTGCTGTCATTACATTCTGTCCATCCACTATTCATTTTTAAATAGACAGTGTAGTGTCCAGATGTAACACTAACATCTTCATGAAATATGATGGCCATTGCAGTATATGTTTTTCCAGAAATAGATATTTGTCGTGCTTTAAAGTTTGTAATGTTTGCTTCCAATTTACTGCCATGTGATCTGCATCACTGTAGAATTGGAATAAGATACTTGCCATTTCTTTGTGTACACAAAGTTGACATAAGATCTGAATGACAATTTTGGCAGGTATTGTTTTGTATAGCTTGTTTAAAAAAATCTGTCAAAACTCACAGTTTTGCACTCTAGTAGTGTGAAGTAATTAAATCCCTCTGAATCTATTCCCATACTTGACGTGAATGAATAATTTTCTATCACTCATGGTTCCATGAGCAACTAAGACCAAATAACGTTCCTCCCCGGAAACCGCCCGGCTTCTGTGCGGTGAGAGCGATTGGTGCTGTGAGAACACAGGCTGGATTCAAGCGTGTTCTTTGCTGAGGCCGGTGAAGGTCGGATATTTTGATTTATGCGGAAATGCGAGTTGAGCTTTCTGAGTGTTAACATCAGTGCTTCGTTCCTCTTTGGAAACGCCCGGCTTCAGTGTGGAGAGAGCGGCTGGCACGGCTTTAATATAGACTGGCTGTAAGCAGAGGCGCAGGACGCAGGACGCGTGGAGCCGCGGGACCCGGACGCAGAGGCGCTACACCTGCGCGCAGGCTGTAACCCGCCTCCGGCAGAGACTCGCCCAAGACTCCCCCCCAGGAGCTCGCGGAGCCGACAGCCCGGGGGAGCCGTGCAAATTGCAGCGGGAAAACAGCACCGGAGCTGGGAAGAGGGCTGCGCTGCACACCGAGGTGAGGGCGGCCGGGAAGCGGGAGCTCGAGAAGTCCACCGAGAGGCTCGCAGCAGCCGCCCCCGAGGCTGCCCGGCAGAGGAGCAGCGCCGTTGTCGCCCCCAGAAACACCGTGACCACCAAACTGCACATCCTAGTAAAACCCAAGAATGTGGATTTAAATCTTAGAACCAAACGTGCAGAGAGCTTGGAAAGTGTGGAAGAAATTGGTGTTGAACAACAGATAAACAGGGGAAATACTGCCAACAAAATCTCCTTGTTTGAAAATAGAGGCAGCAGCCAAAGCCACAGGCAGATTGATTTCTATGCCACAAAGAGTATTCCACTGACCAAAAAGTTTGTCGGTCGAGCGGAGCTGAAGTTTGGAAAACAAGCAAAGGAGTCTGAGCCGGTAGATCAATCTGCAAGTAAGCAGAGCAGTTCACAGAAGTCTCCAGAAGATGAACAACCGGTCGGAAAAACATTACATGAAATATAACTAAAGTTTGAAACACCGGAACATCGCGCTAAGCTCTCCCGAGCGTTACAGGCAGCGCAGCGTGGAAGCACTGCGGGAAGCTCTCTCTCAGAGCGTCCCCAGCAGCGCAATCCCCGGGTGGGAATAGTGCGAACAAACGACAGCGGAGCCCATAGCCTACCTGGGTGCGAAGTGCCTGGATTCCAGCGGCGACTGTGTACTGTGGAAAAGCAACGAGAGGAACTCGCTCCCCGTCAAGGGAAGCGGAACATCGCAACCTGACATACTTCAAAATAAAAGCCCCAACTGTGTGGAACTGGTGATACGCCTTCAAAATAAGGGCATTAGGAGGTTTTCCATTACTTCCTAGTGACTGAAATAACAGTATCAAGAGAGTGTGTCCGGAGATAAGAAGTGGGGTCCTGCACCCTTTATGTATCGTGTCCCACATCCAAGGTTGTAAATAACTGTATAACACCAAATGAACGATGAAGATTTAGGCATATTGATGGTAAAATAGTACATGCACGGATACCGTCGGATTTGCTGTTTGCTGCTGGTTTGCCTTTGGACTCTCCTCTACTTCTCTACTTCTTGCGGAACCCGCTTCGCTTCGCGGGTCCCGCTGCGGCGTGAGAGCCGCTTGTGCAAAACCTACGGACAGTTTCAGTGAGGGACTGGGCGAGTGCAGGGCTGCGAGCGTTGGGACAGGACTACGTCTCCCAGCAGTCCTGTTAACCCGCGCCTCCTGTCACCTGGCCGCTCTCCCTGCACGCCCCGCCTCACTCATAGCTTAACTTTTCTCTTATAAATTCAAACAGCTACTTCCGCGTCGCGGGAGCGCCCGGGGATAAGCCCGGGACAAGGGCGGGACCGTCTGTGGCCGTCAGGGCACGCAGGAGGCTGGGCTGGGCCCACTCTCTTTCACCTGCATTTCCTTGATCCTATTTGGTATGCGAAAAAGGTTCTGGGTATGCCATCATCAGCCCTAGGTGGAACAGCAGCGAAGGAGGGGGGAGCCAACACTGGGACTCTGGACAATTACTTTAAATCGGTAAAGGGTGATGGAGGAATCGAAACCTCTCTGGAGATGCGTAGGACAGAGCGTCGTCGCTCGATTGAACACTTGAAAAATAGGCCCCTCAGTGACATAACTCCCTATCATATCTCCCAAGAGGAAGGTTCCCTCAATGGCAGCCCGGATCTTTCATCTCAAGAAGACGTTCCCCTATTACTCCGGGATAGTTCTCCCATTTCTGGCCCACCTCCTAAACAAACTACGGACGCCACTCCACTATTAGTTGCCAGTAGTTCGGCAGTTGACTTATTCACCCAAACACGCACCAGAGCCAAACCAAGATTAATAAGCTAAAGCAAACTGTGGTGGCAGAGGTGTATGACCTACCACCAAATAAACGCAGAAGGAAGATGAGGGGTGGTCAGGGGAAGAAAAAGATCCCCCACTCTGATTTTGGAAAGTCACTCAAGTCCGTACCTATGTTGGACAGGCCTTTAGTTAATGTGCAGAAGGCTACTCCCCCCAAGGGTACTAATATTATTACCACTGCTTCCATTAGCGACAAAGGGAAGAGCTCACTTAACACATTATTTCCCGGTAGCTCTTTGGGGAGCATTGAATCTTTAATTAGATCACTCTTGTTGCCCATTAGCGAGAGCTTGCAGAAAATAGAATTCAGGCTGACCACTCTGGAGGCAACTTTAACCACCCTGAAAATTTTGGACAACAGAGTAGAACCACTGAGTCCAATCTACCAATAGGAACCTTCCCCAATACACAAAACCCACCGATCCACACGGGGCCTCCCTTGGGCACCACTGCCGCCCCTCTTTTACAGCCACCTATGGCTATCCCAGTTCCAATTTTACCTACTAACTCTAACATCCTACCATCAGAAACAGATGGCCCAGCACTCCAACGTATACTCCCTGGTAAGCCTGCCCCTAGACCACGAGGACCCGACTTACCACCAGAGGCTAACAGCCTCATGGTGGTGTTGGCTGGTGTTCCCTCTCTAGAATTGGGTGAAAATGAGAACTATCACTCACTCAAGAGGAAAACCATTAAATGGTTGAATTGGAATAGACCTCTTCCAGCTCACCTCAACAATGAGATCATTATGGTAAGAAGGGTACCATGGTTGGGGAAGTCGGGGAAATCAATAGCAGGGGACTGTATCATTGTGTCTTTTCGAGACCCTGGAACAGTACTATACATTTGTGCTGGGTCAAATAGATCACTAGATTCTACCATACAGACTTTGCCCGTTTCTTTCTTTTTCCCTCCCATTCGCTTGCACCATGACTTGTCACAAGGTAACTGGACAAGGGTGGAACGACGAAGATCTAGTCACAGGGGATATGTTCCACGTCCAGTTTATCGACCTTCGGAGACTCCCTTTTTGGACCACAATCGTTTTAATTGTCTGAAGGGTCTGGATGGTGTGGACTGACTGCCCCCAAACCCGAACTCAAATCCTGTGACCTTGGATAATGGTCCCAGTAAACTGCCTGATCCGGCTGAATCCACTTCTGAAAATGACCCTGTTAGAGTAATTGGTGTAGTTTCTGGCTTTGGTACTGGCTCTTCCCCCCATTCCATCCCTGCAATCTGTTCTGTGGCTTCTCCAGCGCACATGAGACTAATTTGGTGGAATGTGGCTGGTTTAGCCAGCAAACTGGGCACCCAAGATTGGATAACTTACATTGAGTCCGGGGATGTTTGCATGTTCCAAGAGACTTGGGCAAGGGAAGATTACAACCATCAAGGTTACGAGTCATTTTCCATCTCGGCTAGGTGGGAGGGTAAGGGCCGTCCCTCTGGTGGACTCACAACTTGGGTGGCTTCCCACTTAGGATGTCAGGCTTCACGCCTACCGGTGCCATCAGATGATATCCTAGTGGTTTCATTAGCCTGGCCGAACCTAGCGAAACTTGCCCTGATAAATATTTACTCTAGGCCAGTGGGAGCTTCGCGTGAATCCCCCACTATAGAGGAGCTTTCAGTATATTTAGCGGAAATGCCAAGAGATATCCCTTATATAGTGGGAGGGGATTTAAATTCCCATTTCGAGCCGTTGGTCGGTCTCGTAGAGGGATTTCCCATGGAAGAAGAGTTCAGGTGGTCAGTACCCTCTGTTGTAGCACCTTCCCCAAAGGCATGGACGCCTGTGGCTTTGCAGATTACTGCTCTCACCCTAAAGCATGGAATTAGAGCCTGCAATGGACGTATTAAGTCTGATGTACCAAGCAAAACCATGTATAATAGAGTGGGAAGAGAGTCCCGCTTGGACTATGCTCTTGTACAGATAGTGAACTGGTCTTCTATCCTGGACTTTAGGGTGGTGGAGAGACTGGATAGTGACCATAACGCCCTTGAACTCGATCTTAGCCATCCTGGGCCAAAGGCCTCCATAACAACCATGGGGGAGTCCAAACCTGAACTACTATTAGACAACAATAGGAGAAGAATCAGGTGGGATAAACTAGCTACGAGCCAAGTGAAACTTTCGAAGCTCTACGCAGGTTTAATCCCCATTTTGAAAAAAGTGGGAGAGCTAGCCAACGATGTGGGCAATATAGTCCACTATGAGAAATTATACCAGGCTCATGAGGACCTTATAAAGGGAGCGGCCTCTGAGCTTTTTACCAGGGTACAGAATCAGAAGAGGATCCAACAACATAACTCCTTATGGTACAATGCAGTCTGTAGGAAGGCAAAGGGAGAACTCCTCAGATGCATCAAGGAGGGTACAGATAGAGAGAAGCTGCGAGAAAGTAGACGGGCTCATAAAAAACTGGTCATCCATGCTAAAACCGAATGGGAGGAGAACCAGTGGGAGGAGCTTACCACTTCCCTCGCAACAAGAGACCACCGAATGTTTTGGAGAGTAGTAAACGGGGGGTCGGGGAACCTCCATTCGGCAATAGAACCAAATATTGCAGCAGGGGTGTGGCAGGCACACTTCCAGTCTCTCTACAGTTCCGAGCAGGGAGAAACTAAGATTGATTTCGGTACTGGACTGGTAGAGTATGGCGGGGATTTGATAACAGTGGGGGAGGTGAAGGTAGCACTAATGGGACTTAAAGCTGGAAAGGCGCCAGGATTGGACGGCCTGCCCGGGGACCTGTTCAAGCAGGAGCCCGGTGTTTGGGCCCCCTATCTGGCTGCAGTGTTTAATGGAGTTTTGTGTGGCATGGAAATTCCGAGTACTTGGCTGGGGGCAGAGGTGGTTCCTATATTTAAAAAGGGCTCGCCCCTGCTCCCAGCCAACTACAGACCAATCAGTCTAATTGACGTGTCACAGAAGCTGTTTGGCAGGATACTGCTGAATCGGCTTCAGGACTGGGTGGAAGAAACGGGTGCCCTTAGTCCGTATCAGGCGGGATTTAGAAAGGGAGTTTCTACAGTGGAACAGGTTTTTCGTCTGAACGTTATCTATTGGAGGGCAGCAATATTGGAAGGGGGTAGTTTATACACTATATTTGTGGACCTGAGGGCTGCGTTCGACCTTGTGCCCAGAGGGAAACTCTGGAGTGTTCTGGCTGAGATGGGGGTCCCCCCAGACATCCTGATAATTTTAAAGAGATTGCACCATAATAACTATGCCCGGGTCAGGTGCGGGAAACATGGGGAATTAACAGACAGATTCCCCGTTGACAGGGGGGTTAGACAGGGCTGTGTATTGGCACCGACCCTGTTCTGCCTCTTCGTCAACGGGGTAATCGCCCATCTCAATGGAACTGAATACACTGATGCACCAAAATTGAATGGCAGCAGGGTGCCTGCAATCATGTTTGCAGATGACACCCTGCTGCTGTCCAAAACCCCCATGGGGATACAGAGGATCCTTGATTCTTTTGTGGCTTTTTGCACAGATAGGGGGTTAGAAATCAATGCTAACAAAACCAAGTTTATGGTTATGAACCCAACCCCAAGATCACGCCCGAACCCTTTACTGGGAGCTTCACGTTTAGAGAGAGTCTCCACCTTTGAATATCTAGGTGTAACGTTGAATGAAACCATGTCCTGGGGAACTCACCAGACTAGGGTTAACCTTAAATTAGTGCAGACCACTGGCGGCATTGCTCGGTTGATGAGAAGCTCCACATATCGACCGCTGGGGCCGCTTATCCAGATATACAAGGCACAGGCTAGAGGAGCTCTGATGTACGGGGCGGAACTGTGGGGTCACACAGCTTCCTGCAGTTTGTCTATAACTGAGAACAACTTCATTAGACAGATAGTAGCACTTCCGTCCAGTACTCCGCTCCTCCCCCTGAGGATGGATCTGGGTCTGAGACCAATAGCAGATGAATTAGGTCTCAGACCCATAGTCTTCTGGCGAAGGCTATGGAGCACCGAAGAACTCTCTTCTTATAGGGGGGAACTGAGGGAGTTTTTAACCCACCCCAAAGCCCTACAGATCCTGTGGATAAAATATATAAAAAAGTCCTGTATGGGATTGGGCCTCTCTGACCTGTGGTCGGATCCAGCTAACGCCTCACTAAGGATCCCACGAAGAGCTTTGGTCAGTGCTTACCACGAGCAGAAATTAGCTATGGCCCTAGACTGCAAGAATGAGGGGTCATTAACATCTGTATTCGCGCAAAGCAAGGACTCATACCGTTTGGAGAGGGTTCTGGATGCTACGTCTCCTGTGCTGGCCAGGAAGCTTTTTCTCCAATGGAGATATGGCACATTGCCTCTGCGATCTTACACCTGCTCCTGGTCAACACTGCCATCTACCAAGCTATGTCCGACATGTGTGGGAGCAGAGGAAAGTGATCTGCATGTGGTCTTGTTTTGTCCAACTTACAAGGCCGCCAGGAAATATTGGCTCCTACCACTTATTAGAAACCTTGGTTTTAGGGAGTACCTCCCGGTGTACAGAATTTTAAAAACTGATGTTTCAGGTCCAATTGTGTTTGCACTAGCCAAATTCCTTACCAATGTCTGGCATATTCGTACCCGTATTTTAAAGTTGCAGGCCCCTATCTAATTTTAAGTTTTCATTTTAATTGTATGGTCCTTTATCTGATGTGTTTCCTGTTTACTTTCCCTTGATGGTTTTACATGTTCATATGTGTGTTTTTTGTGTACATCTTTTATGGCCTAATTGGCCGAAATAAAGATTAATTAATTAATTAATTAATTAAATTAATTAAATTAATTAATTAATTAAATAACTTTCTCTTCTTCTAAAACAGCACACATCACCATTAAAAATAAATGTGCATCTTCTTGAGTGTTTAGTGTAAACTGTACAGATCTAGTGCATACATCTACAAGACCTCAAATGTGTGACACACAATGTGTTTTAGTTCTCTCACTACGCAGACGTTGCAACAAAATAAGCAGTGCAGAACACAGTGCCTTCTGTTGTTTCTCATGAATTGCATGAACAACATGAGGTAATGTAAAGATTATGTTCAGAAAATTATCATAGCAGTTGACACCAGAGGGGTTTGACAACTGGTAACCAATAATGTCTATCTCATTGTCATTGTTTTTCTTAACAACTTCCTTGTTCTCATTCTTTTACTTCTTATCAACAACATCACTACAACACTTTGAAAGTTTTCACTTTAGACAGATGGTGTGGTTTTCATAGAACAGATACTGTCCTAAATGAGGTGGAAAAAGACTTCTTGGATTCTTGGATTGGAATTTACTTTGCTGTCATCAAATTCAATGAGATACAAGCCAGATAATGTCCTAACTCGAGATAAGGCTACAAATGAAATACCTTCCTTAAAGACTGTACACACAATATTATTAAATGCTGTATCTTAAGATTTATGAATAGTCACAGCACATGTTAGACAAACTGGAAACTTTTTCAGTCGAATATACAAGTCTTTCATAAGCAAAAAACATACATATGATCTTCCAATCTGCATTACACTATCAATCTGATCAAAGGTATCTTGTTTGTTGAAAATAGTTTTTTAAGAAACAGACTTGTTAGCAGATGATTCCCTCCTTTTGAGAGAACACTTACTATAATATCCTCAAAAATATTCACATATTCAGCGTCAGGTGCTTGTCAGATATTCCTGAGTAGTTCTTTGTATTGGAAGTTTGGCCAAATCTTCACATTTCCAATACTTCCCAAATAATTCTGAGGTTCATCCTGGAGCAGTGTTTTGAACACAGGCTGTCCTTTGACTGGCGTAAGTTGCAATAGATCTCCAAAAACAATCAAGCGTTTTCCTCCAAATAGCACATTGTAGTCTTTTCTTAGAATCTGTTGTATTCTCAAATGTAAATGGCAAGCATTAGGTTTGAGACCATGCTCACTTTACAGATGATTAAAAGTTTGAACTGTTTTAGTACTCTTGAGACTTCATGACAAGCTTCACTGGATGTCTTTTGAAGCTCCATTTTGTTGTCATGTTCCACAAACAGGATGATAAATTGATGTAAAGTAATTCCTTTAGGATTGTGTACAGCTAATCCAGTGGGTGCTGTTGCTACACATGACAAATGACACTCTGTAGCCTTCTGAAGGAGAGCAGTGAGAACTGTGTTGCTTGTTCTATTGTAGTGTCCACCTCATTCATGCCAATGCCAGATTTATTTTCAATTATTGGCTGGCCTAGAGGATCTTGACTTATTGGACCTGAACTCAGGCTGCTTTGTGAATTCTCATTAGCTATCTCAGCAACAATTGTTTCTTCCTGTTTTATTTCATCATTGAACATTTTAAGATAGTTAGGAAATACTGAACACTCAATGCTATACTTTACAGCAGTGAAAGAGTCTTTGTAACAGTCAAACTCCCCAAGTAATTTTGATTCAGAATACCAAGGTTTAAATAGCTGCAAAAGTGGGAAGTAGAAAAACTCTCTTTTTCTGCAGGCTGGCAAGTCAGTTTTCTGTTGTTAACTAGCATGCCTTTACTGTGTCTCACATAACAACCAAAACAACCAACTACTGCAAATTTGCCTTCATCTATATTTTCTGTGACATTGTTTCTAACCTGTAGTTTTGAAGTATTTCATAAAGACATACATTTTCAAATGCGGACTCCTTTTCGGATAGTCAGTGTTCAACATGTTTCTTTCAGAATGTCAGTACTTTCTGGGTCTAATTCTGCAAATGTATTGAATTTCTGGAAAAGATTTCAACACTCTATTGCACGTGCATGTTAGGTCTGGACTCACCCAAACAATTCCTCTTGACTTCGAGTATAAACTAGCTGAATTCAACCAGTCACAGTACTCATAGAATCCAATTGCCCTGTGTGAAAGCATCTTCAAACTGAAGCTGTACAATTCTTTGTTAAAGACTTTTCAGCAGAAATCTTTCCCCATACATCTTTCATCTCCATCTTCTCAGATTTTGTTAAATAAGAAGTCACATAATGTGCAACATCTATGGAGTTGTCTGCCACAAATTGAATATCCATACTAGCATTATACATTTTCAGAATGGCAGGATTGTAGTTATTAATATGTTTGGAAGCCTCCATTCTTTTCTGGTTGTATGTGTTTTTGTGTGATTTTCGAGTAAGTGTATGTCTCACTATGGACAAAAAACTGTTGACTCTTCCTTTTGAAATAACAGGTCTTGGAAAACAAAAAAAAACATTTTGTGTCAAATTTTCCCTTTGCTCTATATTCCTGCCGACAGTACTGTTGAAAACACAGAACTTGCTGTTTTAGGCCTTTTTCTTCACTGTCTTTTGGGATCCTACATGTAACATACTGTTCCATGAAAGACATTATAGACTCGTCTGTTCCAAAATTTGATGCATCTTTTATCTACAACAACATATGAATATGAAGATAACCTCCTGCTTGGTACTCGTTACTCTAGAAATATGTAACTTCTCCAAGAGGTGGATTTTTTGTTGCATAGGAAGAAGAGCATGGCTTGAAATCTATGGTTAAAATACCTCCAAATATTTGCAGGATCCAAAAAGCAACGTTCTCCTGGTGTCTTCAAATTGATGCCCTTCATATTAGAGTTTGCTTCTCTCAAAAAGTCAGGTAAGTCATCCCAAGCATACTCTGCGCAACTTAGGGTCACAAACCAAGTTGGTGCACCTAAGTTTCAGAGCATCCACTTCAGCTCACCATGACGACAATACCAGTATTCATTGGTCCCACGTTGGCATGCCATCAAATTTAGGAAATTGTACTTCAGCTTCTCATCTTTCCCATATATTTTGTCAACAAAGTCCTTTGCAGACATATTTTGTAGATTAACTCTTTAAGAATATGGTTAACAGCGTATGATAGTGCAGACAAATCAATTCAAATAACAGATGGAATATATAAGGAAGACTTTGTCTAAATCTAGGGTCTCCTGAATATAATCTTATTGATCTGTATTCAGCTGCTGGTATTTGCACTGGGGTGTCTTTATACTGACTGCCTACTCCAGTTAGAAACAGTTTGGAAATACAGCGAGCTTCTATACTTTTCTCCCACCCACTCATTGGAACGCCTTTAACTTGTTTAATCTGATACAGTTCTAGAGCATCCACCATAATCTCTTTTGACATCTAGTTTTATCCACTTTTTCAATACAATGTAGCTTTCTTCATCTTATCCAAATCCACTAGTTCATGACACTTTTTTTGTTTTTCTGTGGGCACACCATTGAATAGAATATAAAGGGATTAATCTATATCTCTCTCCACACCCACTGTTTCAAAATTGCATTTGAAATCTAAAGATAAGTACACAACTCTACCTTTCTATAGAAAAATACAAAATATTACTTGAAAAGGATGTATAGATTGTATTAATGCTGCTTCATAAACATTTAGATGATGAAGTTTCTCTGGTATTTGAACCAATCTAACTTATAATTTATTGCTCTGGGTGACATTTTGTTGTCTTCCAATTTTGTCATAGAATAACTTATACTTAATCTGGCATTCAGACAACTCAAAATGTTCTTCCACTACGAGTACTCTTCAAAATTCTAACCACTTATCTCTATCTTCTTGTTAAATTTTTAATAACACATCAACTTTTCTGGTTTAGACTTTGTAGTATTTCTTGTGCAAAGTTATTGGTAATAATATCTTTGTTCTCTTCCTCCATACCTGAACAAACCAACCCCTCATTGTGCCTATGCTCTGCATCAGGACCAAAGAGAAATGCAACTGACTATCTTCACGAAAACTTTCAACCTCAGATCTGTACCATACAACATGGCTTTGTTCATGTCTCCTAAACACATTGCATGACTTTTTACAAAGTAAAGTCTTCTAACTAAATTTTACATTTTGGACTGATGAACAGCTAACGTGAAAAAGATTAAAAGTGCTTATGCACACTTTCTTAGCTATTCATCGCAATCAGTGTCCTTGTAAATTTATTTATTTCCTCACTTTGCATGGATCTAAACCTTGCAAGATTGTAATTTTCTGTTTCACACTTTTACATAGAAATTCACGTAAAAAAGTTCTCAATACATCAATTGATTTCTGCTGAACACTACAAATACTACTGCAGTCTCATTTATACCCAGGGACATGTCTACGCTTTCCTTCTACCTCTTCAGCTATCTCTTCTTCTACATTTAAAGGAACCATCTCCTCTTTTTTAGTAGGAGTACCACCCTTTTCCTCATAGCATTGTCCATTTATTTGAACTGCTTGCACTAATGTGTTTTCTTATAAGTAGCTATCAGTGCTAGAAGTATGTTTCCATTCTCCTTCGAAAATTTTACAAAAATTACATGAAATTATAATTCTTTTCTTTTGACTTTTTCTCTTCATACATAACACTGTTTTGTCCAGTGTTTTCATCCTGTTCAATATCAAGATAATAGCTTTTGCTTCATGGCAAGTGCTTTGTCAACCACACTTTCAATATGATGTTTTCACTTCAATGCTTTCCTTCTTCACTTACTCTCCCTCATGTTTCGTAGCAAATTCTGTATTACTCTACTTCTAAGCATTCCCACTTGTGTTTCCTTAAACTGTTTTTGGTTTCTTGTCAAACTAAAACTTTTTACAGTAATTCTTACTATCAGTATAACTTACTCCTTCTCCATTGTGACTAGATTGCAAAGCTGTTATTAATATTTGAACACTTTTTTGTAAATACAGTTTTAACAGACTCCTTAGTTATGTTACTAGCAGATCTTTTTTCGGAGTACATTTGCCACATCATGTGCTTTTTTACTTTCAGTTTGAAGTAGGTAGTATTGTTTACTCTGTTTTTTTTCTGTTTACTATCTGCCTTGGCATTATAAATCTTTGTCTTTAAACACAAAAATCTGATAGCAAACAAAGAATCCATTTAATTTCATGTTAAATACTACTTCTATAAATACTTTAAACAAACAAATACATATATAAAAGATTATCTCATTTCGTATCAGGCTCTCTAACTATAAATATATAATTATGTTTATAAGTTGCTCTACAGCAAGGTATATCAGTGTGTTATGCAATCAATCAAAATCAGCTTTATTCGATTTTCATAGAAATGATAAAAGCATACAGCGCAGTAAAAAATACATGTTGAAATACATAATTAAGATTAAATCATATTGAAAACACACAGTGACATATCTTTGTTAAACAGCCCGCATTATCCTTGTCCAGAACACTGAACTTAAAAAGCTGGTCATTCTACAGCAGATAGTAACGAAGGGCAATTGTTGTAAAAACAAAAGTGCAGGATGACATTGGTCAAAATCCACTTCTCGAAGAGTTAGAAATGGGGTCTTTGGTTGGCAGTCAGGTTACCCCCCTCCAAGCAAGGACCCTCACTCTAGTCAGGGTAAAGGAGAATCACCCTCAGTTAACCCCCGCCCACCCCCTTGGTAGCTTGGCACAAGCAGGCAGGCTTAACTTCAGAGTCTAGGTGTAAAGTATTTGTACCAAAACACACAGAAACTCAGTGAAAACACTACAAAATTACACAACACAGGTTTAGGAAAATAGAAAAAATGTATCTAAACAAAACAAGACCAAAACAACAAATATCCAACATACACAAGTCAAGATATTAATTTTAAAAGCATAAGAGTCTTAAATCCTTTGGTAAACAGGTAAAATACTGTTAGCATTGAAATGTACCTGGATAGCGTCAAAATATCACGCACAGGTGAGTGCATCGAAAAAGGTAAGTGGTGCGTCGATTTCTCACCTGCAAGCGAGACCATGTGTCGTTTCTCCATCTCCGGTCAGGTCAGCGTGCGTCATTTTTCCTCTCCGCAGGAGTGCGATGCATCGATCCGGACAGCACTCGGGTCCAGGCAGGTGTTGTGTAATTTTTCCACGCCCAGAAAGGTTTGCATTGAAAATCCTGCCGCACAGTGAGAGCGAAACCTTGCTGTGTGGGTTGCAACATTACCAGCCTCCGTCAACGATGCGGCGCACCAATTCTCCAGCCATGAGCATCAATCTTCCAGCCGTGCCAAATGCGCCACGTCGATTTCAGCCGTGGAGCCGGCGGCGCATTGTTTCTTCAGCCGCATCTCAGAGATTGCGTCAGAAATGTCCCCGCTCGGCGGTCTGTGCATGGATTTTCAATCTTGATCTGCCAGCTTCACCTGTCAAGGCCCCAGGAACTAGATAGGGCACCACTTGGCAGGGCAGGAGTCGCAGTAGAGAGTCCAGGTGCTGGCAGGGGAAGTATTTGATGGCCCTGAGACTTCAACAACAGGAGGCAAGCTCAGGACAAGCCCTTGGAAATTTCGTCACAAGCAGGAATGCACAACGAAGTCCAGTCTTTGTCCCCGTTCACCAGGCAGAAGCAGCAACTGGAGGATAGCTCCACAAAGCACAGTCACAGGCAGGGCTGCACTTCTCCTCAGCTCTTCAGCTCTTCTCCAGGCAGAGGTTTCTCTTGATGTCCAGAAGTGATCTTACGCCTGTGGTTTTGGGTTCCCTTCTTATACCCATTTTGGCCTTTGAAGTAGGCTTACTTAAAAAAAAAGTCTCTCTTGTTTGTGAAATCCTGCCTTGCCCAGGCCAGGCCCCAGACACACACCAGGGGGTTGGAGACTGCATTGTGTGAGGGCAGGCACAGCCCTTTCAGGTATAAGTGACCACTCCTCCCCTCCCTCTTAGCACAGATGGCTCATCAGCAAATGCAGGCTACACCCTAGCTCCCTTTGTGTCACTGTCTAGAGAGAGGTGCAAACAGCCCAACTGTCAAACTGACCCAGGTAGGGAATCCACAAACAGGCAGAGTCACAGAATGGTTTAAGCAAGAAAATGCTCACTTTCTAAAAGTGGCATTTTCAAACACACAATCTTAAAACCAACTTTACTAAAAGATGTATTTTTAAATTGTGAGCTCAGAGACTCCAAACTCCAGATGTCTATCCGCTCCCAAAGGGAATCTACACTTTAATCATATTTAAAGGCAGCCCCCATGTTAACCTATGAGAGGGATAGGCCTTGCAACAGTGAAAACCAAATTTGGCAGTATTTCACTGTTAGGACATATAAAACACATTAAAATTGGCAGTTTAAAATTGCACACACAGACACTGCAGTGGCAGGTCTGAGACATGATTACAGAGCTACTAATGTGGGTGGCACAACCAGTGCTGCAGGCCTACTAGTAGCATTCGATTTACAGGCCCTGGGCACCTTAGTGCACTGTACTAGGGACTTATCAGTAAATCAAATATGCCAATCATGGAGATCCAATTCCATACACAGGAGCACTTGCACTTTCGCACTGGATAGCAGTGGTAAAGTGCCCAGAGTAAAAAAAACAGCAAAAACAGAGTCCAGCACACTTCAACAACCTGGGAAACAGAGGCAAAAAGTTAGGGGAGACCACGCCAAGGATGCCAAGTCTAACACGAAGGAAAGGCAGTCTAAAGTGCCTACATGGCGTGTCGTAAAATATTACAAAACAGAATAATATGCAGGGTGTGTTATGCAGATATATTGTCGCAGGGACACTTGGCCAAAACATTAGACCCATCGTTGATTACCAGGAAGCTGACTAGACAATGAAAAATATCAAATCTAAAGTGCATGAGCAATAACCTTTGTTGGGAATTCTGTACAAGGCTGGGATAGGGTTGCACCCTGTGAGTTACAAGGAGCAACAGTTTTTTAAGAACACTGGGTTACTGGCTTAGCCTTCGATCTTCAAGTACTTGTAAACATAGTTTCTTAGGATCATTTCTACTGACAGAGCATAGTGACTATGGTGCAGCAAAATACTCACATGTCCATTATCTAATGCAAGCTGTTTGACAAACTTGAACAAGGGTATAAGGCAGAATTAATAGGACCTGCGGCAGTCATCAATGAGTGATCTGTTTAAAGTTGTATATTCCGAGGCCCATACCTTGTGCTACAATAAAATTGGCTGAATTTGAATCAAATCAGCTAAAAACCTCACCCCCAGTTCAGAATGACATATGGTAGTAGAAGAGCTTTTAGGAACTGATAAAAGATTCTTTAAAAAGCCATTCCCAACCATTTCCAACCATTTGGAGGTGGTTAACATTGACATATCCCTAGATGCCAGCCCTATAGAGAGCAACAGAAACACATTTTGCCTTGTAAATGGTAAGCATCCCACTCACAGGTTTACTGCCTAGTTTAGCAGCAAACTTTAAAAGGACATTTACAGATTTAGTAAAGTGTGACTTCCTATTATTCACTGTGGAAGCCCAGGTACGATGCTCATCAAAGAAAATGCCCAGTTA
Organism: Pleurodeles waltl; assembly: GCF_031143425.1. Taxonomy (NCBI): domain Eukaryota; kingdom Metazoa; phylum Chordata; class Amphibia; order Caudata; family Salamandridae; genus Pleurodeles; species Pleurodeles waltl. The sequence continues at coordinate 700,792,379 of NC_090437.1, forward strand.
AGAGAACATTGTGGTAAAACTTTACTTAGAATCAAGTGCCAAAAATTCCAGCCCTTCCTTGTGTTCCTCCCACATTTCATGACAAATGTTTTGCTTTTGTTGACAATCAGGTCAAGGTCAGATATATAGGTGATCATTTCGACATTGGCGGTAAAAACCGCCTACCGCCGCGGTGACGGTCGCCAAAATACTGCCACCACGGCTACCATCCGTCTGCCATATTATGAGCACTGCCGGACTTCCGCCATAAGAAGGGCAGAAATCCGGCAATGTTCATGGTGGCGGACGGTGGTAAGGTGGCGCTATTACCATCAGCACCGCTACGCCAGTAGAACGCAACCAGCAGTATTATGAGAAGTAATACGGCCTGGTGGGGCGCTGCTGGCGGTAGCAGTGCCCCTTCCCGTTCCCTGCCGGAAGACCTCCTTCTGCAAGGTAAGTTGGACTTCCGACAGGGGAGGGGGAAGAGGGTGAGGGGTGTTGTGTGTGTGTCTGAGTGTGTGTTTGAATGTGTGAGTGAGTGTGTGAATGCGTCTCTGCGTGTTGTGTTGTTTGCGTGGTTGTAGGGGGGGTCATGTGTGTGTTGTGGGTGAGGGAGCCGCCTACCGGTAGAGCCTACCACCATGGTTTTCGTGGCATTTCTAACGCACAAAAAACATGGTGGTAGGCAGGCTCATAATGCCACCGGTGGTACTATGCCAGCCGCCAGGCTGGAGATAAATATCTCCGTCCCTGCGGCTGATACCGCCATGGCGGTATGAGTGGAGAAGTGGTGGGTTGGCTGCAGCCAACCTGCCATTCTCATAATACTGCCACATTTATACTCACTGCCGAGGTCATAATGACCCCCATAGTTAATAAAGCGGGAGAGTGTTCTCTCTAAACCCAGAGGGGTTTGTGACATGGGAACAGTATTGTCAGGTTACAGAAGACAAGGGATTGGTCTGTGGCCAATGTGGGGAAAATCTTGACACTTATTGCTTAGTATGGAGCCTATGCTATTTCTATACAAAGTGAACAGGAAATGCACTAGAACGCAGCCCTGTCTGACCTCTCTTTCTCCTTTAAAGGCAACATCTCGCCCTTGCGAGCAAAGTGCATTCTAGCATTGCCCCTGGAGTACACTTCTCTAATAAAGGCAATTATTTATGGGTCCACCCTAATCTCCAATAGAATAACCTACAGTTGAATGTGAAGGACACAGTCAAATTCACTTGACAGGTCAACAAAGGCTAAACACAACTATTCTTTCTATAAGGTGTATTTTCAAATGATCAGGTTAAGACTGCTTGATTGTTCCTCACCCTCTGAGAAAACCGTACTCGAGGTCTCATAAGATGTTAAAAGCTACGGCCCATTCTTCAACACAACTCAGTAACTTTGCCTGTAACTTTTAGCAATGAGTCGAGTAGGAATATAGGTCGATAGCAGGCATGATCAGAACGATCCCCTTTCTTGAATATTGTTACAATAGCTGACTCTGATCATGAGTCAAGGATACCAGAACAGGCCCTGAAGATCCTACTCAGGATAGGACCACACAGAAATGGATTAGCCTTGAACAGATCGAAGTGGATGCCCTTGCTGCCCATGACACCTCATCCAGGGTAAATGATAAATTACTAAATATATGGTAAATATTGGTAAATCAGAGGACTGAATGTATGTGCTAGGGATGCTGTTGATCTCAGAGAAATGGGCAATCCAATCAGATTCCTTGATAGCCATCTTTTTTCTCTGGGCACTTTCGTCCTTGAGAAATGGCTATTGATTTTGCACCAAAAGGCAGTTATATCCTTAGCTAAACTGGATTCAACCTGGGTTTCCCACTCCTGGTACTTTGTCTCCTTCTCCCAGTGTGTTACTCATCCCTTGGTTATCTCAGTAACTGTATCAGTGCCTCTGAGTGGGTCACTGAATATGTAAGTAACTGAGTATATGACTGCCTGTGCTCTTGACTGCATAAGCATGTAAATGGATATGTAGGGACCTACATGGAATGGTAAATGTCTGTGTTAGTTCATCTTTGAATGTATAACTCTGCTAAGTATTGACTATGTTAGTGGTACATACTTAAATACTATGTGGGTGTGTGAACAGATGTGTAATTGCCTCCGTTGCTTTGCCACTCAGGCCCTCATTATGACTTTGGCAGTCTTTTGCAAAGATGACCAAAGCCGCGGGTTCCAGAAGACCGCCAGTGCTGGTAGTCTTCCACCCACCATACCACAAGTACTGAAGGATTTCCGCCACAATTCAACGGAAATCCTCCAGTAGTTGTGCTGGTGGTCGGAGGCACATGGGCGGTTCCAGCCCCACCCTTCCAAAAGGACTCCACCAGCTGTATTACGACCTGTAATACGGCCTGGTGGTGTCCTGATGGCGGGGCGCTGCCAGCATTGGAAGCGCCCGTTCCCTGCCGGACGACCGCCTCGCCAGACAAGGTAAGTCGCAGCATTCAAAAGGGGAGGGGGGTGTTGTGTGTACATGTGTGAGTGGGTGTTGTCTGCGTGTGTGAATGTAAGTGTGTATGTGTGTGTGTATGCATGTTTGTATGCATGTGTGTATTAGTGAGTGTATGGGTATGTGTATGTGTGTTTGTATGCGTGTTTGTATGCGTGTGTGTAAGCGTGTGTGTATGGGTGTGTGTATGTGTGGTTGAATGTATATATGAATGGTGAAATGAGTGTGTGTATGAATGTTGAAGTGAGTGTGTGTATGAATGTTGAGGAGAATGTGTGTATGAATGCTTGTGTGTGTATGCATACATGAATGCTTGTGAGTGAATACGTGTATGTCAGTGTTGGTGTATGCGGGGTGCGTGTGGGTGGCTGTGTGCATACATGCAGGGGTGGGGTGGGGTGGGGGCGCTGTACTGGGGAGGGGGAGGAGGTTATGGCTGTACTAGACAGTGTGGGGGAGGGGGTGCTGTTCTGGTAGGGGGTGGGAGGTTCAGGTATTGAGGAGGGGTGGGGGTATTGGGATTGCCGTGGGGTATGGGGGAGTCAAAGAAGAAATTTCCTGTCACCAGTAGCCTTTCCGCCAGGGTTTACATGGTGGTGCTACTGCTGTGGAAACCCTGGTGGAAAGCCATCTCCTAATATCGCTGGCAGTCTTCATTAGACCCCTGGGTCGGAGATGCTAATCTCCGGCCTTGCGAGTTCAACCGCCCTGGCGGTAGAGGCGGGGATGTGGCACGTTGGCAGAGGCCAACCTGCCACACTCATAATGTGACGGTCTTCACCGCCAGCCCATCAGCGATGAAACCGTCACCATGGCCCTGGTGGTCAGGAGACTGCCAGGGTCATTATGAGGGCCTCAGTATCTAAGTAACTGTTTCCTACAATACGTAGTTATATGAGTGCTTATATGAGTAGGTGGCTTACTGTATATCTGGGGAAATGTTGTGCAAGTGCCTGTTTAACCGACTGTCTAAGTGCTCGGTATATGAATGACTGTATTGGCATAGGAGTGTATAGAGCATTGCCTATATGGTACTCTAAAAGCCTACATAAGTGCATGTATAGTTAAGTACATTCATATATGAGTGCTTTTGCTGGTGCATTTCTGAGTGTCTTAGTCTCTTTATACCTAGGTCACTAGTGGGTACATAAGTGCTTTTTTGCTTTTCTATGTATTAGCAAGTGAGGCCCTTTATAACTGAATAAGTAACTGTCTAGGAATATGTGCAAGTTTCTTCACTATACATGTATAATCAGTATCCTGGGTCTGCTTGATTACCATACTAATCTGTACACTATTAGGGCCTGTGTTTCATCTCAAGGTTACAATTTAAATCTCCCACCATCCACTCTATCTTTTATAATTTCAAGGTGCTTAAAATCAGTAACATTCAATTGAGTAATAAGAAACCTCTTTTATTCAGTGCCTATATACCCTTCTAGATAAAAATACGCTTTTAAACTACACATATTTTGGTCAGTTATATGAGTGCTTGTATGATGGGTAAATCATAGTATGAGTAGGTGAGTTCTGCCTGTTTCACTGGATATCAAAGTGCCTTTGTCACTCTCTCACTGAGTGTGCAAATGTCTCTATGGTTTTCTGAATAGGTATGTCAATAGCTGTGTGGGTGGCCAACTGCATGTGTAACTGGGTGTATGGCTAATTGCATCTCTCTGTAACTGACTGAGTACTGGGTACATGAACAGCTTTACATGTGTGAGAAGATCTGACAGTGGCTATCCTAATTTATTTCAGTTTATATACACTCACAATTTGTTAAATACATCTACTTTTTTTTAAGTACTTCCCAATTGACATACCTATGAACTCTCTTTGCAGTTTTCCTATTTCTAGCTCAATATCAGTTAGAATCTCTTGTCAGCCACAATCTGAAGTCAGAAGTACAGGAATGGTATACCACTCTCAGAACAAAGGAATCATTTATGGCAACCTTTCCCACTCTGATTTTAGTGATGTTGATGTAGTAAGCAAATCACAACATTCCTTCTAAATGGTCACTCTTTTTTAATTCTTTGTAAGACTCCTGTTAAGAAGCCCAGTTTAGTAGTGGTTTTGGGTGAATTTGAGCATCCACCGAGATGCTCAGTGTGACCCCCTTCCGTGTAAAATCACGGCAGATCCACAAATCCACATGGGAGCTCGTGAAACCATTTAATAATCTGTTGATAAAGCATGGCATTCATAAACTGTTTTTATCCAAACACTCACTAATCAGCAATATTTTCATACCATGTTTGAAACAATATCTGCTAGCTTTAAGTCAATAGTTCACAAGACTTTTTGTCAATACTAGCTTCAAATGCAACTGTAGCAGGCGTGGTTGACTGTTTGGAATTATACGTATACCCCAAAAAGCATAACTTATTTTTCCAAAGCCAATCACAAATGAAGTTACGTTTTCGGAATGACACTTCCTACTTTTACCCTCCTGCATATTTACATCATACAATAAAATGTTATTTTACATTTTACCTGCTGTTCTCCATATTAAGAGCCTTTTTGAAAACTGTTTCATTCAGCTAAAGCGGAGGTCACTCATTCTCCTACATTGCACCAAAAACATGGAACAACCTCCCTCAACACATCAGAGCCCAGGGCCGGACTAAGAACCCAAAGCAGCCCTGGCAAAATTTGTCAGACAAGCCCCCATAGGGTACATAGCAAGCGAGCCTGACCACTACAGTCAGAAAATTTGGAAAAACTTTGCATTCTACTACACATTTTTCATTATCTATTCAAATGTATTTGTTTTTAAAACATAGTAAATGATGACCTTACAGAGCATTAGGATAGGGCAATCTTTATTGGGGATCTTCAATGATTTCCTCACCATCACTCTCTAACAGTGCCTCTCACCTCTCCATATCCCCTCTCTCACATCTATTTCATTTGTTTCTAGTGCCTCTCTTACCAGCATAGGGTGTTGGAGCACTTTACATCACACGCACACATACAGAGACAATGAATGAATCATATGTGTGTTAATCAGTGTATAGAAAATGTCCCATAAGACAAAGGGGACTACAAGGTTTAGGATTTACATGTCATCCAAACTGGTAGGCCTCTTTTAAGAGTGTTTTGTCTGGGGAAGCATAAACTCAGGATTCAGACCGTAACACAGTGGTTAGGGTTGACATTACTAATAACAATTTATTTCTACACAAACAAACCCTTTTTATTAAAATTAGGACAATCAAAGACTTGGAAAAAAACACAACTTTCTAACCTTTACCATGCAATTTGCATGCATCTCTTTGATGGCAGTTCATAGAACACTACTACATCATGATTTCAACTTATGAACTATACAGTAACGAAAGGATCTCTGTATCAAAAGGAGTAACTCACTGAGCTATGCACATAAAATACGATCTAGTCACACACAGTGCCGGGCAGTGTGCGGTGCATGACTGCTGTCGGAGCTCCCTGGATCTCGCCTCCCCCCTGCACCTCAGGGTCTGTGAGGCTTATATTACGCCACTGTTCTTAGATGACCCCTCTTCTTGCTCTGAGCTATTGGTTAGAGGGTTTAGATGACTGTGCTGTCCTCCTCCCATGAATCTGCATCCCTCCTTAACTGAAGGATTGGCATGTCTGAGCTGAGAAGCTAACTTTCCTGCCCTTCCTGCTTTCCTTAACCCTCCTTACTTTGTGAGCCTGCATTACCCATGTTTCCACCTCTACCTTAAAGTTGCAGTCTAGCACATCATCGCTGAAGCCTGTTTCATCATTTATTTGCACTTCTTTCTTTGCCTGCTCATAATTCCACTGGTATATTTTGCTCCTGGTTCCCCTGATTTATCCTTGCCACACTTTCCTTTACCTTCCAATATCCAGGGTTCCTATCACTGGGCTCTTGCAAAAGTTGCACCTTTATCTCTACTTCCTAAGATTAAGGCTTTATTTTCACTGTTTATATGAGATAAGATATTTTAAAAGATTCCAAGACAGCATATCAGGCCACAGTGCTGATGCGGGTTGGAGCTGTATCAGTACTGCTTTGAAAGTACGAACTGTACCGTTACCGCACACACATTTATAGCAGGATCTAGTCTGTCAGAATCCAATTTGTAAATAACATAAGTGCCAAGTCTGTTATAATGAAAAGAGATCAATGGTTCTTTAGAATCACGCTTTATTCTCATCTCCTCTTCTCCTCATCAGCTCTTCACATCTCCGCCTCTCTCTCCCAACATTCTATTGTGAACTCCTCTGCCTAACAGTCAGAACATTCCATTCTAAAGGGAAGGTGAGTGGGGAACGTACCACTTATATTTAAATATGTCATAACCTCTAATCTAACAAAATCTGCCTATATGTAATTACATGTTGCTACCTTAAACCTTAAAAATATTACAACTAAATTACAACACATCTTCCCTTCCACACACAATATATACAAAGTGATCAAAAATATATACATTCAATAATAATTTGACATACCTACATTGATGTCTTAAATATACACATTCAATAGATAATTTGACATACACTACATCGATGTTTTAAAAGAAGTTCTATTGGTACTCTCTGTACCGACGTCACGTCTCTGCTGAATCTCCTCACTCTCGCCATTCTCCATGAAATTTTCTTCACTCCTCACGAGGGCTGATGGCTGTTGGACAATCCTGTCCATACTCCAACACTGACCATTTGTTAACTTAACCGCATTGTTTTTCACTTTGGCAATATCAAAAGGACCGGAAAATTTAGTGCCTCGCATATTCGGACAAAAACCCCTTACAGGATTTTTAACATAAACCTTATCCCCCACTTTCCACTGTTGTCGTTTAGTACCATGTTTAGTATTGTATCTTTTTTTGTAATTGTTTTGATGATTTTCTATTCTAAGTCTGAATTGTGGAGTTATGGCATCACTTTTTCCTCCTCCACCTAACCATGAAGGGAAGAATGTGGTACTTGGTTTCCTGCCCTTTAGAGCAGAAAATGGAGACATTTTTGTAACTGAATTTGGAGTAGAATGGTACGCCCATAACATGTCTCGAATAGCATTTTCAATGATTATTTGGTTTACACTAGCTAACTGGATGCACTCTTTAATCATGCGGTTGGTCCTTTCGACTAAACCATTTGCCCTGGCACAATATAGAGCTGTAGTGAGGTGGTGTATGTTTAAAGAGTTAAGAAAATCTTTCATTTTTGATGAAGTTAATTGAACTCCATTGTCAGTGATCAAGGTGGCGGGTATTCCTTCCATAGCAAAAGCATCTTTAAGGAAATTTATAACTGATTCAGTGGTGATTTGGCTTACCATTTTTACATTAATCCAATGTGAGTAATAATCAATCAGTACTAAAGCAAAACGTTTGACAACATCTTTCATGTTGATAGGCCCTATGATGTCTAATGCCAATTTTGTCCAAAGCTTGTCTGGTACAGCCACAGGATATATAGGAGTTTTATGAATAATTTTAGTTTTGTCACTGCAAGCACATTTAATGCAATTTTTTACTTCATTTTCTATCATAGAGTCCATATTAGGAAACCAATATCTTTCTCTAACACAAGCTTTTGTGAAGCTCCTGCCTAAATGGCCTTCATGAGCCAGGTGGATAATTTTGTGTATCAAACCTGCCGGTGGTATTATATTATCATTTCTTAAAACAAAATTTCAGTTTTCATTTATTTCATGTCTAACCTCCCAATAGTTTTTTAATGTTTCGTCCAGATCCCTCCTAAATTCCGGCCATCCCTCCTTCGCTAATGTTCTCAATAAGGATAGGGATTCATCCTTATGATCAGACAACTTCCATTCTTCTTCACTGATAACCAGAGTACAAACAACCATCACTGGGTATTCCGGGGTCTCATACTCTTCATTTATAGTCAACGGTACTCTAGATAGAAAATCCGCAGCACAATTATTATTACCCGGTAGGTACTCAATCTTAAAACAAAAGCTCTCCAGGCCTAAAACACATCTAGCAATTCTAGGTGTACAGTTGTAGAAACCTTTTGTAGAGAAAACATAAACTAGTGGTTTGTGGTCTGTACGTAAAGTAAATTGTGTACCCCAAAGGAAGAATTTAAAATGTTTTATAGCCCAGAAACAAGCCAGAGCTTCTCTTTCAATTACTGAGTAATTGGATTCTGCCTTATTTAAAGCCCTAGAAGCAAATGCTACAATTCTCTCTTTACCATCAACCACTTGGGATAAAGTAGCTCCCAAACCTTTTTTGCTCGCGTCAGTAGTAAGAATAGTCTTCCTTTCATGATTGAAAGTACCCAGGAATGGTGCTGTTACAATGGCTTGTTTAATCCTTTGGAATGCAGATTCATGACATTCTATCCATTTGTAAGGTGTGTGGTTTTTTAGTAACTCTCTTAGGTCATATGATATCTCTGAGAATCCCTTGACATATTTTGTCATATACTCAGCAAGGCCTAGAAAAGATTTTAATTCTTCCTTGTTTTTTGGTGCCTCTGCCTTCTTAACAGCTTCCACTAGTGAAGTTTTAGGTTTGAACCCATTTTTAGAAATAGTGTGCCCTAAATAATCAACTGAATCTACTCTAATTTGACACTTATCTTTTCGCAATGTCAAACCCGCCATTTTTAGTTTACTAAGTACCTTTTTCAAGTTTGTATCATGTTCCTCTACATTTGCTCCATAAATTAAAATGTCATCCTGAAAATATAGAGTCTTAGGGGTATCTTCCAAAACACGTTGCATGATTTTTTGAAATACGGCCGCAGCTGATGCAAGCCCAAATGGCATTCTATTGAACATATACGATCCTAGGGGTGTAGTGAAAGCCGTGAGCCATTTAAAATCTGGGTGAAGTTCAACCTGGTGGTATTCGCTGGAGAGATCCAGTACGAAAAAACATGCTGCCTCCCCCATGGTGCTTAATGTTTCATGAATAACAGGAAGTGGATGTCTTTCCACCCAAATGTTTCTGTTCAAATTTCTTAAATCAATGCACACCCTAATGTCGTCGCAATTATGTTTCTTGGCAATTACAATGGGAGATAACCATTCTGAACTCTCAATTGTTTGAATAATTCCTAGAGATTCTAGTCTCTTAAGTTCCTTTTTAAGAGGGTCTCTAAGTAAGTGTGGAATCTGTCTAGTTTTATGTACTATCGGCTTAGCCTTAGGTTTTAATTTAATTTTATGTTGGAAGCCTGCCAGTAGACCTAACTTTTCAGTAAAAATCTCAGGAACTTCCTGGAAAATCAACTCATTAGAGTTATTTTTGTCCATGAGCAGCACTTGCTCCGGATTATTAGGGTCCAATTTGAATCCCAACTCCTTCTGATGCTGCCAACCCAGAAACTGGATCCTTCTTCATCTACATAAACTTTCCCTACAGTGGTACGACCCTTGAATGATATTAAAGCCTTGAACATCCCTTTAAGAGGGATGGGGTCTTTGTTATAACCCTTGGGATTAATGTCTGGTTTTGACAATCTGGCGGACATTTCTTTACCAATACCTTTAAAATCCAGTTCATTTATGATTGTAAAGGGGGAGCAAGAGTCAGCGAAAACTGTTACTGGACTGCCATCAATGGAAATATTACACTGAGGATATTGAAAAGAATTTTCCTGTTCCTTTTTAACCTGCAGTATGATCTTTTTAACTTCTTGAGAATCATCTACCTTTTTATGTTCATATTGTTTATCGAATTTAGACACCTCCCTACACACTCTGGCAAAATGGCCTTTTTTATTACATTTTCTACATATGGCTGTCCTGGCTTGACAAAAGGTAGAGTTTGCCAAATGAGTGCTGCTCCCACAATGGTAACGTTTTAATCCTGTTGTAGGATTAGTGGTTTTTATAGATTGTTTACCTCCAGTTTTAATTTTCATAACTTTTTCTTCGTCTGCATTCACCTTAATCTCTGCAACTTGATCAGAAGAAGCAGAAGGAGATCTGATTTCTTGTAAACATAGCTGTGTGTGCTCAATGGATTTTGCTATTTCCACTGCTTCCTGCAGATCAGGTTGTTTTTGTAGTAATTTTTCCTGAATTTTTACATTACTAGTACAACGGACTATTTGGTCTCGAATCAGTGAGTCATTAAGATTCCCGAAGTTACATAATGTGCTCAGTCCCCATAGAGCAGCAACGTAATTAGTCACACTCTCTTGTTTGCCTCGGGAACGACAGAAAAATTTATGACGTTCTAAGACCACATTTACTCTGTCTCCAAACTGTTTTTCCAATTTTGTATATGTGGTGACATAATCATCCTGTACTTGTCCATCTGGAAAATCAGGTTCAGGTAACGTATCATAAATTTTTCTGCCATGCGTCCCTAAATTGTGTAACAATATGTGTTGTTTCCTGAGTGGGTTAAATTTATCTCCACCAATGGCAATTAAATATGATTCAAAAATTTTCAACCATTCTTTCCATGGGATGTTAGGTTCTCCAGTTTCATTTAAAAATGGAATTGGCTAGGACCTGCCTGCTGCAGCCATTTCTAAAGGATAGTGTGATTTAAATAGTTATGTATGTATAAAATATAGCAATTACTATGTACTATCAAGTGTATTCTCAAAGTGCAACTATAAACATTAAAAAGTTAGAAAATAAATATAGCAATCATCACATGTTATTAAATCTAAATAGTAACAGTTGCTTGCATATTTATGAAGACATTAAAGAAAATGCACAGTCTAGTGTTGCGGCCGATTTAGAGGAAAAGACCTGAGAACAGTAGGCCGATTTAGAGGAAAAGGCCTGAGAACAGTAAATTTCCCACAATGCCACAAGCAGGAAAGAGCTGTGCCTGTCACCGTTACCACCAACAGGCTAATATCATTACCAATGCTTCTTAAACGTTCATGCTGTGCCTTTCAGCGTCACAACAATATGCAGGTCCAATTGCAGGAGTAAGACAATTCAGTGAAACTGCGTTTGAAACTGAAGTACACATGATCCTCAACTGTTTAAAAAACTCCACTAAAGCTGAGGTAATTATCAAAGTACAACCTCTTGTGGATTAAAAGTTAATGCGATATGCTCCTCATGTAATTGTGCGCGCTTCCACACAGTTAAATATAAATATGAACGTTCCGTTTCAGAGTTGCCTTTCATAAAATGTCATCAGAAAAAGACGTGTTTATTTTCATGTGGCTTCAGCACCTATTCATTTTGCAGTATTGTCAGTATAGAGGATTAACTTGTGTTATTTAAAGATACGATCTTCATAGATTAAATACTTGTGTGTCTTGCCAGTGTTATAATGAAAAGAGATCAATGGTTCTTTAGAATCACGCTTTATTCTCATCTCCACTTCTCCTCATCAGCTCTTCACATCTCCACTTCTCTCAGCTCTCTCTCCCAACATTCTATTGTGAACTCCTCTGCCTAACAGTCAGAACATTCCATTCTAAAGGGAAGGTGAGGGGGGAACGTACCACTTATATTTAAATATGTCATAACCTCTAATCTAACAAAATCTGCCTATATGTAATTACATGTTGCTACCTTAAAATATTACAACTAAATTACAACACAGCCCCAAAAATTGGGTGTCAGGTCTTACCTGTAGTGCCACTGCCAACCAGAGCCCTGGAGTACCTCTGCCAGTGGCCCGCCCGTCAGCTCTGTAGTAAGGTGGGTCAGAAGCATACATATTAGCCAGAAGGGAAGTCAATAGCGCCACTTTTGTTTCCACTCAGGTTCATGTAAATAGAAGATGAACTGCCAAGACACTGGGATGCTGAATGCTCACTGTATTGACTGTCCCCTTTTTTTGTAGAAATAAAGGAAAGACCATTTGGCTATTTCTACTCTTGCTGCTCAGACGAAGTCTGAGACAGTGCAGGAGATGACAAAATGTCCCCGTCCCTTGAAATGAATGCCTGTGGTTCCCACCGACAGCAACCCATACAAATTAACCAATATGATCTGTGTACTAAACGTCCTACAGTGCCTGCCTATTTTGGCCCCACGGGTAAACTTGGAACATGAAGCTGGACTTGTTTGTGGAGAAACCATAGCTGAGAAGATGGCCTCCTCTGGGCAGCAAAGAGCTCCACAACACCTGTTAATGCAGGCTACACTACAGCAATCACTATGGTAGGCAAAAACGTTATCCATCTAAAAATGCGCATTGTGGAAACTGTCTTTTTGGACGCAAGAAGTGAATGTTGCAAACATGTCTCAATAGAGGAGTGTTCAAATAAAAAAAGGAAAGTCCCTGCAGAACCTGCCAGTGCCTTCGGGGTCATTCCAAATGGATATTAGTGTGGTGTGAGACTTCGGAGAGTACAAGGTAAGCAAAAGCCGGACCTGACTCTCTATGCTATAACAATGTTGTCAATGGGATGATTTGGTAGCTTTAAGACCCAGTGACCAAAACCAAGACTTCAATTGTTCTGGTCATCTGTGTCTTGATAAATGGTGTAGCTGTGGAGATGCTACTGTGGGAAGGAACACTCTGCACAACGAAGATCCCAATGGGACCCAGCTATCCATGCCCCAACAATTCTTATCAATATAATTTGCTATTTACAGGAGCAGGTGGAATTGTAATGGGAGGGTTCAGTCTGAGAGCCAAAGATCCCAGTGGGACCTAGCAATACAGCTGCTGGTATCTCTCTTAACCCAGAGATGCGTCCCTATGTTTACAGATCACTCCACGGATCAGTCCACGAATGTACAGATCTCTGATCTCTGTGACCTGAGTTCTGAGTCCTTCGGAAGCCACTGTACCAATCTGGCATTTAGTTAAACTCCTTAAACTACTTCATTAGTGTCTATCCAGAGCTTTCTGCATAATTAGCATTGCATCCACTCTCAAAAAATCACCTACATCTCAGCTACCTTTGTCGGTCTCCTCCTCGAGACCGCACACTCTTCCTCAACACAGTATCACCCTTCTTTCACAACAGCATCTAAACTGGGACTACAAAGGGGGCTCCGTCCATGTAGAATCATTTAGGTTAAACCTCGCAAAGTGAGCTGTTTGAGCATTATCGCAGTGGGAATGGAGTGTCACATGAGAGAAAAACACACAGCTGACTTAAAAGCCCTCTTCCAGGGAGGCAGATATTTAACTTCAAAAATGCATGGGCAGCAGAACAGTATGACAAATGAAAGTGATCAACAACAAACATTATTCCTTGAGGGTTCCACAGATGTAAAACTACATTCACTTCTTTATTCTTTAATGCAATTGAATTGTGTTCAATTTAGTATTTATGGTGCTTAGGAGCCGCAAACGTGCGGTATGAATACCTTTTTAACATTCTTTCACAATTCACTATCAGTTTTTGGTATATTTCTATTAGGTTGGTAGAAAGCTATTTCATGATGTCACCAGTCAGGAATTATATAATTGTTCTTTACAGTTTATTTGTGCTTGTTAGCAAGTTTAGTAGCTGTAAATTACTACAACATATTTCCCTAACTTAGCTTCAAAGCTAAGGGTCATTACAATTATTGTAGAATAATTATTGTGAATGTAAGTGTGTATGTGTGTGTGTATTCTTGTTTGTATGCATGTGTGCATGAGTGAGTGTATGGGTATGTGTGTGTGTTTGAATGAATGTATTTGTGTGTGTATGCATGTGTGTATGGGTGTGTGCATGTGTGGTTGAATGCATGTATGAATGCTGAAATGAGTGCATGTATGAATTTTGAAGTGAGTGTGTGTATGAATGTTGAGGAGAATGCGTGTATGAATGCTTCTGTGTGTATGCATGCATGAATGTTCGTGAGTGAATACGTGTATGTCAGTGTTGGTGTATGAGTATATGCGGGCTGCGTGTGGGTGGCTTTGTGCATACATGCGGGGGTGTGGTGGGCGCTGTACTGGGGGAGGGTGATAGGGTGGAGGGCTGTACTAAATGGGGGTGAGGAGGGGGTGCCGTTCTGGTAGGGGGTGGGGCATTCTGGTATGGAGGAGGGGGGTATTGGGCCTGGGAGGGAGTCGAAGTAGACATTTCCTGTCACCGGTAGCCTTTCCGCCAGGGTTTTCATGGCGGTGCTACTGCCGCCGCAACCCTGGTGGAGAGCCGTCTCCTAATATCGATGGCAGTCTTCATTGGACAGAAAGGTTCGGAGATGCTAATCTCAGGCACGGCGAGTCCAGCCTTCCTTGGGGTAGAGGCGGGGATGTGGCACGTTGGCAGAGGCCAACCCCCACACTCATAATGTGGCAGTCTTCACCGCCAGCCCATCAGCGGTAAAACCGCCACCATAGCCCTGATGGTCAGGAGACCGCCAGGGACATAATGAGGGCCTCAGTATCTAAGTAACTGTTCCCTACAATACGTAGTTATATGAGTGCTTATATGTGTAGGTGGCTTACTGTATATCTGGGGAAATGTTGTGCAAGTGCCTGTTTACCCGACTGTCTAAGTGCTCGGTATATGAATGACTGTGTCGGTATATGAGTGTATAGAGCATTGCCTATATGGATCTCTAAATGGCTACATAAGTGCATCTATAGTTAAGTACATTCATATGTGAATGCTTTTGTTGGTGCATTTCTGAGTGTCTTAGGGCCTCATTCTGAGGCTGGCGGGCGGCGGTAGCCGCCCGCCTGGCGGGAATCGCCATATGGCCGCTCCGCGGTCGAAAGATCGCGGAGGTCATTCTGGCTTTCCCGCTGGGCTGGCGGGCGACCGCCAGAAGGCCGCCCGCCAGCCCAGCGGGAAACCCCTTCCCACGAGGAAGCCGGCTCCGAATGGAGCCGGCGGAGTGGGAAGGTGCGACGGGTGCAGTTGCACCCGTCACGAATTTCAGTGTCTGCTAAGCAGACACTGAAATTCTTTGTGGGGCCCTCTTACGGGGGCCCGAGCAGTGCCCATGCCATTGGACTGCACTGCACTGCAGGGGCCCCCAGGGGCCCCACGACACCCCATACCGCCATCCTGTTCCTGGCGGGCGAACCGCCAGGAACAGGATGGCGGTATGGGGTGTCGGAATCACCATGGCGGCGCAGATTCCTGAGGGCAGCGGAAAACCGGCGGGAGATCACCGGTTTTCCTGTTCTGACCGCGGCCAAACCGCCGCGGTCAGAATGCCCTGCGGGGCACCGCCAGCCTGTTGGCGGTGCTCCCGCCAACCCCGGCCCCGGCGGTCCTTGACCGCCGGGTCGGAATGACCCCCTTATTAGTCTCTTTCTACCTATATCACTAGTGGGTACATAATTGCTTTTCTGTTTTTCTATGTATTAGCAAGTGATCCCTGATATAACTGAATAAGTGATTGTCAAAGAATTTATGCAAGTTTGTCACTATACATGTATAATCAGTATCTTGAGTCTGCTTGATTACCATACTAATCTGTACACTATTAGGGCCTGTGTTTCATCTCAAGGTTACAATGTAAATCTCCCACCAACCACTCTATCTTTTATAATTTCAAGGTGTTTAAAATCAGCAACATTCAATTGAGTAATAATAAGCCTCTTTTATTCAGTGTCCTACATACCCTTCTAGATAAACATACGCTTTTAAAATACACATATTTTGGTCAGTTATATGAGTGCTTGTATGATGGGTAAATTGTAGTATGAGTAGGTGAGTTCTGCCTGTTTCACTGGATATCTAAGTACCTTTGTCACTCTCTCACTGAGTGTGCAAATGTATCTATGGCTTTCTGAATAGGTATGTCAATAGCTGTGTGGGTGGGCGACTGCATGTATAACTGGGTGTATGGCTAAGTGCATCTCTCTGTAACTGACTGAGTACTGGGTACATGAACAGCTTTACGTGTGTCAGAAGATCTGACAGTGTCTATCATTTTTTATTTCAGCTTACATACAATCATAACTTCTTAAATACATCTACTTTTTTAAAGTACTTCCCAATTGACATACCTATGAACTCTCTTTGCAGTTTTCCTATTTTTATCTCAATATCAGTTAGAATCTCTTGTCAGCCACAATCTAAAGTCAGAAGTACAGGAATGGTATACCACTCTCAGTACAAAGGAACCATTTCTGGCAACCTTTCTCACTCTGATTTCAGTGATGCTGATGTAGTAAGCAAATCATAACCTCCCTTCTAAATAGTCACTCTTATTTAAATTCTTTGTAAGACTTCTATTAAGAAGCGCAGTTTAGTAGTGGTTTTGGGTGAATTTGAGGATCCACCGAGGTGCTCAGCGTGACCACCTTCCGTGTAAAATCACGGCAGATTCACAAATCGACACGGGAGCTTGTGAAACCATTTAATAATCTGTTGATAAAGCATGGCATTCATAAACTTTTTAACCAAATATTCACTAATCAGCAATATTTCCATACCACTCTCCTTTTCAGATTGACAGTGTAGTCTTTTTTGTTCCCTTCCCCCACGCTCTTCTACCTTGTGTTTCCATGGTGACCATGTTTGAAACAATACCTGCCAGCCTTAAGTCAATAGTTCAGGAGACTTTTTGTCACCAGCATACTAGCTTCAAATTCAACTGTAGCAGGCATGGTTGACTGTTTGGAATTATACGCATACCCCAAACAGCATAACTTTTTTTATTTCCAAAGTCTGACACAAATTAAGTTACTTTTTCGCAATGTCACTTCCCACTTTTACCCTCCTGCATATTTACATCATACAATAAAATGTTATTTTACATTTTACCTGCTGTCTTCCATACTAAGTGCCTTTTTGAAAACTGTTTCATTCAGCTAAAGTGGAGGTCTCTCATTCTCCTACATTGCACCAAAAACATGGAACGACCTCCGTCAACACATCAGAGCCCAGGGCTGGACTAAGAACCCAAAGCAGCCCTGGCAAAATTTGTCAGACAAGCCCCCATAGGGTACATAGTATGCAAGCCTGACCACTACAGTCGGAAAATTTGGAAAAACTGTGCATTCTACAACCCATTTTTCATTATCTATTCAATTGTTTTGTTTTTAAAGCATAGTAAATGATGACCTTACAGAGCATTAGGATACGGCAATCTTTATTGGGGATCTTCAATGATTTCCTCACCATCACTCTCTAACAGTGCCTCTCACCTCTCCATATCCCCTCTCTCACATCCATTTCATTTGTTTATAGTGCCTCTCCTACCAGCATAGGGTGTTGGAGCATTTACATCACACGCACACATACAGAGACAATGAATGAATCATATGTGTGTAAATCAGTGTATGGAAAATGTCACATAAGACAAAGGGGACTACAAAGTGAGGGTTCTCGTCATCCAAACTGGTAAGCCTTTTTAAAGAGTGTTTTGTCTGGGGAAGCATAAACTCAGGATTCAGAACGTAACACAGTGGTTAGGGTTGACTTTACTATTAACAATTTATTTCTACACAAACAAACCCTTTTTATTAAAATTAGGACAATCAAAGACTTGGAAAAAAACGCAACTTTCCAACCTTTACCATGCAATTTGCATGCATCTCTTTGATGGCAGTTCATAGCACACAATACTACATTATGATTTCAACTTATGAACCACACAGTAACGAAATATCTCTGTATCAAAAGGAGTAACTCACTGAGCTATGCACATAAAATACGATCCAGTCACACACAGTGCCGGGCAGTGTGCGGTGTGTGACTGCTGTCGGAGCTCTCTGGATCTCGCCTCCCCCTGCACATCGGGGTCTGTGGGGCTTATGTTACGCCACTGTTCTCAGCTGACCCCTCTTCTTGCTCTGAGCTATTGGTTAGAGGGTTTAGATGACTGCGCTGTCCTCCTCCCATAAATCTGCATCCCTCGCCAACTGAAGGATTGGCATGTCTGAGCTGTGAGGCTAACTTTCCTGCCCTTCCTGCTTTCCTTAGCCCTCCTTACTTTGTGATCCTGCATTGCCCATGTTCCCACCTCTCCCTCACGGCTGCAGTCTGGTACATCATAGCTGAAGCCTTTTTTCATCATTTATTTGCACTTCTTTCTTTGCCTGCTCATAATTCTACTGGTCTCTTTTGCTCACGGTTCCCCTGATGTATCCTTGCCCCACTTTCCTTTACCTTCCAATACCCAGGGTTCCTATCACTGAGCTCTTGCAAAAGTTGCACCTTTATCTCTACTTCCTTAAATTAAGGCTTTTTTTTCACTGTTTATATGAGATAAGATACTTTAAAAGATTTCAAGACAGCATATCAGGCCACAGTGCTGATGCGGGTTGGAGCTGTATCAGTACTGCTTTGAAAGTACGAACTGTACCGTTACCGCACACACACATTTATAGCAGGATCTGGCCTGTCAGAATCTAATTTGTAAATAACATAAGTGCCGGTCCCAAAAATTGGGTGTCAGGTCTTACCTGTGGTGCCACTGCCAACCAGAGCCCTGGAGTACCTCTGCCAGTGGCCCGCCCGTCACCTCTGTAGTAAGGTGGGTCATAAGCATGCATATTAGCCAGAAGAGAAGGCAATAGCGCCACTTTTGTTTCCACTCAGGTTCATGTAAATAGAAGATGAGCTGCCAAGACACTGGGATGCTGAATGCTCACGGTATTGACTGTCCCCTTTTTTGTGGAAATAAAGGAAAGACCATTTGGCTATTTCTACTCTTGGTGCTCAGACGAAGTCCGAGACAGTGCAGGAGATGACAAATTGTCCTGGTCCCTAGAAATTAATGCCTGTGGTTCCCACCGACAGCAACCCATACAAATTAACCAATATGATCTGTGTACTAAATGTCCTACAGAAACCTGCCTATATTGGCCCCACGGGTAAACTTGACACATGAAGCTGGACTTGTTTGTGGAGAAACCATAGCTGAGAAGATGGCCTCCTCTGGGCAGCAAAGAGCTCCACAACACCTGTTAATACAGGCTACAGCAATCACTATGGTAGGCAAAACGTTTATCCATCTAAAAATTAGCCTTGTGGAAACTGTCTTTTTGGACTCAAGAAGTGAATGTTGCAAACATGTCTCAATAGAGGAGTGTTCAAACAAAAAAAAGAAAGTCCCTGCAGAACCTGCCAGTGCCTTCAGGGTCATTCCAAATGGATGGCAGTGTGGTGTGAGACTTCGGAGAGTACAAGGTAAGCAAAAGCCGGATGTGGCTCTCTATGCTATAAAAATGTTGTCAATGGGATGATTTGGTAGCTTTAAGACCCAGGGACCAAAACCAAGACTACAATTGTTCTGGTCATCTCGGTCTTGATAAATGGTGTAGCTGTGGAGATGCTACACCAGGAAGGAACACTCTGCACAACGAAAATCCCAATGGGACCCAGCTATCCATGCCCCAACAATTCTTATCAAGATAATATGCTGATTACAGGAGCAGGTGGAACTGTGATGGCAGGGTCCAGTCTGAGAGCCAAAGATCCCAGTGGGACCTAGCAATACAGCTGCTGGTATCTCTCTTAACCCAGAGATGCGTCCCTATGTTTACAGGTCACCCCACGGATCAGTCCACGAACGTAGAGATCTCTGTGACCTGAGTCCTTCGAAAGCCACTGCACCATTTAGTTAGACTCCTAAAACCACTTCATTGGTGTCTGTCCAGAGCTTTCTGCATAATTAGCATTGCATCCACTCTCAAAAAATCACCTACATCTCAGCTACCTTTGTCGGTCTCCTCCTCGAGGCCGCACACTCTTCCTCAACACAGCATCACCCTTCTTTCACAACAGCATCTAGACCGGGACTACAAAGGGGGCTCCGTCCATGTAGAATCGTTTAGGTTAAACCTCGCAAAGTGAGCTGTTTGAGCATTATCCCAGTGGCAATGGAGCGTCACATGAGAGAGAAAGAAACTGGCCCTGTGGTCAGACATAGTCTTAGAAATCATTTCCATACACACAGCTGACTTAGGAGCCCTCTTCCAGGGAGGCAGAGATTTAACTTAAAAATGCATGGGCAGCAGAACAGTATGACAAATGAAAGTGATAACAACAAAAATTATAGCCTGAGGGTTCTACAGATGTAAAACTGCATTCACTTCTTTATTCTTTAATGTAATTGAATTGTGTTACATTTAGTATTTATGGCTCTTAGAAGCAGTAAACGTGCGGTATGAATACCTTGTTAACATTCTTTCATAATGCACTTTTTTGGTATATTTCTGTTAGGTTGGTAGAAAGGTATTTCACGATGTGACCAGTCAGGAATTATATAATTGTTCTTTACAGTTGTTTTGTGCTTGTTAGCAAGTTTTGTAGCTGTAAACTAGTACAACATATTTCCCTACCTTAGCTTCAAAAGCAAAACACAACATAAAGCGGGTCATTGCAATTATTGTATAAAAGGACACATATAAGAAAATAAATGAAAGCAGAGCATGTTGCTGCTTCGCAAAAACTCATTTGAAACAAGCCAGGACCGTAATCTGCTCCACACGTAAAAAAGGCTTCCGGTTTCCAGTCCTAGTACAACCATATCTTGGCATTTGTTAAGATAATGAATACGTGGGTGTGTTTCTGTGCGCTCTGCTTTCATCTTTCCCCGCACCATTGAGGTTCCAGTCGCCTCGCAGCTAAGTCATTATTTATTTACATTTTACTATCCCTTAAAAGGCACCAGCATCTAAGCTGTCTCTAATTCGGAGTTCTCCTTTGCAGCTGCCAGTAAATAAAAAATATTTCGCCTTTTTGAGATACAGTTGCTAGGTGTAGATGACAGCACAAGTCCATACAGTGATCTACAATGTCGAAAAAAGGAGCTGCTAAACACACACACTGGCAAAGCTAATAGGTCTGGTTTAAGGTGCTTCCAATGCAAGATGGAGATTGAGAGACATGAGTGGAAGTCTGGAGTGAACCAAGGGGCCTGTAGTTGTAAAGTAGGATCTTATGAAGTTCAAAAAAAGCGGAATGATACACCCAAATAGGCAATAGCATTAGGTGCCAGATGACTAATCTACTGGGCTGAGCCAATGTATGATTGACAAAGTATCAAGTCAATGGCTGAAAGAAGCTCATTGAAGAAAGGCAATGTTGAACCCAAACTACATTTACACATACCACGCACTCCCCCTCTCTCTCTCTCTTTTCTCTCTTGCTCTCTCTTTCACAAAAATGTCAGTTGGCAATCTCAGCTAAAACAAAGCATTTTAAATAAACAAAACCTCTGAAATTCACGTTATAGTTATTGCAAGTAACTATAACTTGTGCCCTGAAGTAATTATACTTCACGCCCCTACCGCCACCACAGTGTTGTAATCAGTGATATCATTTAAATGTTGCAGTGATGTTATCAATAATGTCATAGAACATGTCATGGATTATGCACTATGTGGGGTAATGAGGCAGAGTTGTGCGATGTCAGTCTCACTCTCTCTTCCCTTTTCCCACCTTTATCCAGTGGCAGGGCGGAAGTTGAAATGGCTGGAGATAGGGCAGGGCAAAGTGGATTACCAGGATGTCTTATTGTGCTCTGAGTGTCCCAAAACACTTGCTGTCACTGCCTTCCTGACCGTTGAACAAGTGAGGTTTCCTTTGTTCAGTCAGCTGGATCCAGCTTTCATTGGCATAGGTATACAGGCACTAACTACCTGAGAGTTTCAGAACCGTTGGCTACCCTCTCCTGGTTTAGCCTGCCTGTTGAGGCAGTTTCTGGGGTGTGGCCACTGTTGCATGCTAATTGCTAACAGCTGCTTGGATTCACAGGTGAGAGCTGAGTGTCAGGTGGGGACCAAAGTGGATGAGCTGCTCCTAGGACTACGACTGCTCCACCATAAGAGTAACTACCCCTCCCTGGAACCCCATGCACCTTGTACACTTCTGTAGTTGGAAACGTAATCACCAGATATGGAACAATCATCACAGAATCTTGCTGCTCTTGACAGCACGGAAGGTTCTTTCATGCGTTCTGCTGAACAGTCTGATCACTCACTGTGAGAAATGCCGTGCAGCTTCAGAAAAAGAAGTGGAACCATTAACTCCTCTGGTGCCCGGGACGAGGTGGTTACGTCCGCTGCCATAGCGCTCAGGTGCCAGGGGCGTAACCACCTCGCCAATGTATGGGTACTCGGGGGAATCGCTTCCCCTTCCACCCATGCCCCGCCAAATCCCCTATGGACATCTGATGACGTCTGCGCGCGATCGCACACTGACCTCATCAGAGCCTGCCCCCACCACGCTGGAAGCTCAGCTTCCATCGCAGTTTGGAAGAGAAATGCAAAAACATTTCTCTTCCGATCATCGTCTGGGGATGGGAGAGGCATCAAAAGAAAGGAAAGGCCTTTCCTTTCCTTTGATGTCTCTCTGAGCATTTCTGCAGCCCAATCGTGAAGCGATCGGGCTGCAGAAATGCCCACTAGACACCAGGGATGTTTTTTTTTTTTATATAAACAATGAAGGAGAGTGACCCCTTTGGCAAGGGATGCTTCCCTGTGGGGCATTTTTTTGAAGGGGCCTTTTCTGCCCCCCTGGGGGAAGATTAGCATATTGTAATTAGACCCACCGGGGGCATAAACGTCTAGACACTAGGGATCTTTTTTTTTTTTCACATGTGGGGGAGAGACCCCTTAGGCAAGGGTCGCTCCACTGGGGGCAAATTTATTTTAGGCCTATTTCTATTAAGCCGGTATGCCCCCCTGGGGGACAGAAACCACTTAAGCACCAGGGACTGGTGTGTGTTTTGTTTGTGGGGGTAGCCCCTTGAGCAAGGGTCGTTCCCCATGGGGGCACATTACTGTTGGCCATTTCTGCCCCACTTGTGGGCAGATCAGCCTATTTTTGGAAGACCCATTTGTCCCCAAGGGGGGCAGAAAGCCCACCAGAGACTAGGGAAGATTTTTTTTTCAAAAAAAGAGGGTGGGGGTATGGCCATAACCCCACCCAAAATAAATGGGGACAAACTTGTTCTGCCCACTGGTGGGCAGATGGGGCAATTAGCCCCGATCCACTCCTCAGCGGGGCAGAAAGCCCACTAGATGCCAGAAAAATTTTAAAAATAAAAAATAGTGGGGTGGTGGCTACCAACCAGTATGGGCATGGTTAAGCCCCCACCCCAACTGAAGAGGGTAAAGAATGCATTTTGCGAATCGGAAATAGCGATTTTTAAGAAATCGCTATTTCTGAGTCTCAAAATGCAATGTATCAAATTTGCAATTAGGTAATAGCGATTTCTTAAAAATCGCAAATGCTATTACCAAATCACAAATTGCGATACAGCCCCCATTCTCATCTATGGGCCTGTCGGCCCATATTTGCGAATATTATGCATGTCCCAAATTGCGAATTCCTAACTGGAATTCACAATTTTGGGAAATGCAAAGTCCAGGGTGCTGGGGGCCTAAGGCCCCCTCTGCTGCACCCCAAAACATTTGTTAACAACATGTAAGGTGCACACATGCCAAAAGGGCATGTGTGCTTTACCTGTAAATTTTTAAAATGCATTTTAAATGCATTTTAAAAATTTGCACATAGTTACCACCAAGTTCAACTTAGTGGAAATAGCGATTCCTTAATGCCCAATTCGCATTAAGGAATTGCTTCATACATGTGCTTTAGAAATCGCAAATAAGGATTCCTTATTTGCGATTTCTTATTTAGAGAGTCGCAATTTGCGACTCTCTAAACAGGGTCGCAATTTTAAGGAATCGCTATTTTAGCAAGTCCTTAAAACTGCATTCAGAATGCCTTTGATACATTCTGAAAGGGCATTTTGCATTCGCAAACGGGCATTCCCACCGTTTGCAAATGAAAAAAGCTTTGATACATCTGGCCCCTAGACACATCTGAAAACAAAACATCTGGGTGAATCCAGGGTGGTGAGCTTCACATGCACTGCACCATTTTCTTACCCACAATGCCCTGCACACCTCAAACTTCACTGGAAATCACACATTTTTCTCACATTTTTGTGATGGAACCTTCGGGAATTTGCAGGAATCCACAAAATTCATACGACCCAACATTGCCGCATATACACCAATAAAAAGTCAGCTTAAAAACTTTTTTTTCCAAACTTCCCTTTTGGACCCGCTTTGGTTCCCCCTCATTTTCAACATGTTTTTGGCTCTTCCCTGTCACAGGCACTTGGCCCACCTACACAAGTGAGGTATCGTTTTTACCGGAAGACTGAGGGAACATTGGGTGGTTAGAAAGTTGTGCTGGTGCGGTGATCCTACACAGAAATGTGGGGAAAATGTGATTTTTTTTTAAGCTAAATTTGAAATTCGCTGAGGATTCCGAGTAAGAAAACACTAGGGGATGCACGCAAGTCACACCTCCCTGGACTCCCTCGGTTTCCTAGTTTTCAGAAATGTTTGGGATTGGTAGGTTTCCCTATATGGCTGCTGAGCCAAGGACCAAAAACACTGGTGTACCCCGCAAAAACAGATAGTTTTGTATTTGATAATTTTGATGTGTCCACATAGAGTTTTGGGGCATTTCCTTTGCGGGCACTAGGCCTATCCACACAAGTGAGGTACCATTTATTATCGCAAGACCTTGGGGAACGCTGGGTAGATGGAACTCTGTGGTTCCCCTCAGATTCCAGAACTTTGCAGCATCGAAATGTGAGTGAAAAGTGTTTTTTTACCACATTTTGAAGTTTGAAAAGGATTCTGGGTAATAGAACCTGGTGAGAGCCCAACAAGTCACCCCAATCTGGATTCCCCAAGGTGTCTCGTTTTAAAAAATGCACAGGTTTGGTAGGTTTCCCTAGGTGCCGGCTGAGCTAGAGGCCAAAATCCACAGCTAGACACTTTCCAAAAAACACCTCAGATTTCAATGTAAAAATGTGATGTGTCCATGCTGCGTTTCCTGTCGCGGGCATTAGGCCTACCCACACAGGTGATGTCCCATTTTTATCGGGAGACTTGGGGGAACACAGAATAGCAGAACAAGTGTTATTGGCCCTTGACTTTCTCTAAATTATTTCCTTCCAAATGTAAGCCAGTGTGTAAAAAAGACGTATTTTTGGGAAATGCCCTGTAGTTCACCTGTTACTATGGGGACCCCGGAATTCAGATATGTGCAAATAACCACTGCTTCTCAACACCCTATCTTGTGCCCATTTCGTAAATGCAAAGGTTTCCTTGATACCTCTTTTCCACTCTTTATATTTCACCAAATGAATTGCTGTATACCCGTACACAATGCAAACCCATTGCAAGGTGCAGCTCCTTTATTGGCTCTGGGTACCTAGAGTTCTTGATGAACCTACAAGCCCTATATATCCCAAAAACCAGAAGAGTCCAGCAGACGTAACAGTATAATGCTTTTGAAAATCTGGCATTGCAGGAAAACCTTACAGAGTACAACGTGGAGAAAAATAGCTGTTTTTTACATGAATTTCAATACTTTTTTATTTCAGCTGTTATTTTCTGTAGGAAAACCTTGTAGGATCTACACAAATGATCCCTTTCTGAATTCAGAATTGTGTCTACTTTTTAGAAATGTTTAGCTGTCTGGGATCCAGCATAGGTTTCACACCCATTTCTGTCACTAACTGGAAGGAGTCTAAAGGCACAAACATAGTAAAAATGGGGTATGTCCCAGTATAATGCCAAAATTGTGTTGAAAAATTTGACTTCTGATTCAAGTCTGTCTGTTCCTGAAAGCTGGGAACATGTTGATTGTAGCACCGCAAACCCTTTGTTGATGCCATTTTCAGGGGAAAAACACAAGCCTTCTTCTGCAGCCCTTTTTCCCATTTGTTTTTTAAAAAACAAAATGTTTGCTGTATTTTAGCTAATTTCGTGATCTCCTCCAGGGTAACCCACAAACTCTGGGTACCTCTAGAATCCTTAGCGTGTAGGAAAAAAAGGACACAAATATGGTGTGGGTAGCTTGTGTGGACAAAAAGTTATGAGGGCCTAAGGGCCAACTGCTCAAATATAAAATTAAAGGCCTTGCACCTGAGGGGGAAAAGGCTTGACAGCGAAGGGGTTAACATGATCTTCGCTGCTCATCAACTGCAGAAGTGTCAAGAGCAGAATCATATAGTCTACACAATTTTTGTGGACCTCATGAAAGCGTTTGGCTCTGTCAGTCACCAGGGATTGTGCAGGATAGTAATCATACAGCAACTTCATGACTGTATGATGGTGAATCATCTGAGGTCTTCTCAGTCGCCAACAGCGTCAAGAAAGGGTGTGTTCGAGCACCTACGCTGTTTAGCATGATATTTTCTGCCACTTTGACTGATGCCTTCCATCACTGCACTGAAGGAGTAGGACTAAAGTACTTAACTGATAGGAAACTCTTCCACCCATCGCTGTAAATGGACAGGGACTGTAGGCAGTGTACCACTTCACGTGCCTGGGCAGTATCCTTTCCCAAGCAGTGTCAACTGATGCTGAAATAAATTGCAGAATTGTGTAAGCCAGCTCTGCCTTCGGCAGATTGTGCTCCAACTTTTGGGAGCATCAAGGGATCAGCCTACCAATGAAGGTAAAGGTCTACCAAGCAGTGGATCTTGCAACTCTGCTGTACACCTGCAAGATATGGACTGTCTATCAGAGTTATGCACAGCTTCTCAATCACTTCCACATTTCCTGTCTTCTGAAGCTTCTGAGATTCAAATGAGAGGACAAAGTCCTGGATACTGAAGTCCAGTCCAGAACCAGACTGCGGTCTGTTCATACACTGCTGATGAAAGCCCAGACCAGATGGGCTGGGCATGTTGTCAGATTGTCAGATAAGTGCACCCACAAACAGCTCTTGCACGAAGAATTTACCCAGGAAAAGTGCTCCCATGGAGGACAAAAGAAGGAGTTCAAGGGCACTCTGAAGGCCTCTCTGAAGTCTTTCAAGATCAACATCACCACCTGAGAAGCCCTCACACTGAGCCGTTCAGCATGATGCAGTCTCATTCACAAAGGCTGCCAAACCTCTGTGGCGAGGCGTACTGCTGAGGCTCAAAGGAAGCATGAGCTGTACAAGTCCAGAGCTGGCCGCATATCACTGACAATGCCATCATATGGCTGCGCAACGTGACATGATGTTCCACCCCCAAATCGGACTACTCTTCAGACACACAGAGCCCAGTCTTCACCGACAATGACGGACGAGCATCATCATTTTGTGGGGTAATAAGCAGTGCATTGAAAGGGCATGGTTAAAGTTACTTTAAGACACGAGTCATAGTTACTTGAGATAACTATAAGCAATTAATTTTAGTGGTAATATTTCATTTAAAATGGTATGTTTTAACTGACATTTTCACGTAACTATAATGCTTTTTTAAACTTTGTTTTTTTTCAGTGAATTTCCAAGGTTTCTTTACTGCAAAGTAAGATATTACTAGAATACTTAACTATAACATCACTTTAGCTATTATTTTTTTCAATTAATTTCAAGGGTTTTTTTAATGTAAAATAAGATTTTCTTACCATATGTGGCACCTGTGCATATTGTGAGGTTGGCTACAAGACCTGGCCTGCAGCCAGGCCTTGCATCCATCCCTTTGTGGGCAGGCAACCCCAGGTAGACAGCCAACCCTATTCCACGCATTACTGAAGTCCAACACCTTGTAGACAGGAAATCCCATGTCGCTTATGACTTTCAGCTGTGCTCTGCGTGCGGTTGGCCAGGGGCCAGGCCCTATGCAAAACCTCTGCTGATGTGCAACCCCCCACTGCACATGAGCAATGCACAATAGGGGGGTTTGGGCGCAGGACCTGATGCCCAAACACTCGTGGGCATGCCTGACTGAATATAAGGGGTGTCAGTTTAAGTAAGGCGGAACTACTGACTTGAAAGGAGGGTCAGAGCACCAAAATATAAAGAGTAGACCTATTGACTGGGTCAGGATATCAACATATATAAAGCACATGTATTGTCTTTAGCAAAAATGTCCAATAATTGTAATGAAATGTATATTTAATTAATTCACACAGTTCAATGTTTACTAATTGTCATGGTCATTAAAAAAAAGAATAAAGGTTTATTTAAAAAAATCAACATGTCTTTGAGTCTTTTTTTTAAACATTTTTCAAGCTACAAAATTCAGCCATATAACTGACCTTAATGGAGCTCTGCACTCCAGTTGAAGAGCATTGAGCTCTAGCTGAGAGTGGTTTAAAAGCATATGGTGAGTTCTCCTGGGGTCATTGATTTAACAACCCAGTAGACTTACTTATTTTGTTATGTTGCTGGGGTCTGCTGCACTCCTTACAGCTCCTTGGAACATTAAAAAAATGTGTGTTGGTGCCCCTGCCTTTGTTAGGGATGCTACCAGACATACAAATTGATTAAAAGGCCCTCACAGAGCATTTGGGGGCGCTCCTTACAAAGAGCAGTGGATAATTAATGAGCGGCTCCTGCCTCTCATTTATTATTCACATAGTTTTTTAATTTATATTTTGAGTGTCCCAATGCCCACTGGAGACACCTAGATCATTTTTCCCTTGCTAGCACTAATCCTGCATGCGGGCTGGAAATTCTTTCCCTTTTCCAGCCCATGGATACAAACTTCATTTGAAGGGAGGGAGACATGGGGACCCAATCCAACACTGGCCCTAGGGTCACCATGGCCCAGGGGTTTATTCATTTGTAACAGGAGGTCATTGAACTTCCCCTCCCAGAACCTTTACAGGCCCTTTGGCCCCATCCCCTGGGGCGTGTTCATTTTTATGGAGAGGGGGTAGGTGGTGCACTCTCCCAAAGCCTTAACAGGCCTAGGGGCCACATTCCCAGGTGCCTAAAATGGGTGCTCCAGTGCCCACCTGGGGCACCCATGAAGCATAACATTGGGGTCCGTGAGGGGGAGTGCCAGGGCTCCAATGGCCTCCCTGACTCTCCTGCACACACCCTGCCTGCCAGCGG
This sequence comes from Pleurodeles waltl, assembly GCF_031143425.1. Classification (NCBI taxonomy): domain Eukaryota; kingdom Metazoa; phylum Chordata; class Amphibia; order Caudata; family Salamandridae; genus Pleurodeles; species Pleurodeles waltl. The sequence continues at coordinate 700,821,491 of NC_090437.1, forward strand.
GAGTGGGCTTTTTCCTCTTCTCCTGCCCATAAGAGCTTGGGTAGGGTAAAAAAATGTGTGCTCTCAGCAAGTGGGAGCTTTGCTGTAGCCCAGGCCATGAGGGGGTACACATTTCTTTCCCTGCCCACATTCCTGTCCTAGGGCCCCTCCCCTTTCTATGAGAGTGGGCATGGGATGGGCTCCCTGGGGCCTCTTCAGGGTCAGGGAGTGGATGGCCAGATGTCCTGTCCCATTTAATATAGAATCAGACCTGAGAACTGGGGTCCATGGGGCCTCCGAGAGGCTCAGGGATGGGGCTGTACAACCCTTCCCCTTTATTTGATGTCAGTCACAGGGGATATGGTCCCTCGTGCCTCCGAGAGGATCAGGGAGAGGAGCCACACACCCCCTTCCCTAAATAAACAAATGTGCTGCTCCTCAGGCCCTGGCACACTGGAGAGTTATGTTTTTTTAAATTCATGTGAGCCTGTGCTTTTTCTAAAACAAACTACAGAGGATTCACAGATCCACTGTGAATTTGTTGTAAAAGTTTTGAAAAATTTATGTTTTTGCCTCTGGGACTTCCCCCCCAGCAGGCCTATGGGGTCAGGGTATCCCTACCTCTCATGTCAATTTTTTTATTGTTCTTTTCAGAATAAGGGACTGAGGCCCTCATTACGAGTTTGGTGGTCTTTTCAGAAGATCGCCTTGGTGGCGGGTGCCAAAAGACTGCCAGTGTTGGTGGTATCACGACCGCCGTATTACAAGTCAGAAACTTAAGACCGCCCAAAAACAGCCTCAAATCTGACACCAACAGGCTGAACAACGGCAGGAGAGAGGCGGTCCCACCACTCACAGCGCCATGCTGACAGCATCCCCCCCTCCAAATTACAACCCACAAATCAGCACAGCGGTCTTTGCACAGAGGTAATCCATTGGCGGTCAAAACCGCTGCGGTAAAAAACTCTGCTCCACCAGAACACACCACCACATTGGACAGTACGAGTACCCCACACCTGACACACATACACACACCACACACACCTGATCACTGCACTATAAAACACTCCACCAAACATACCTACAACCCTTTGCATCCTTATTTGTTCACAGAGAAAGGGAAGAACGCACAAATAGAAGATACCCTAGGCACCACCTCACCTAACATGCAGCACACACTACACAACTGCACCCCTGCATGCAACAAACACGTCACCACTGCACACAACCACCATATACCACAAGCACACCGAACCAAACAACTCCACCTCACCAGACAGCGCACCCCACACCGCTGCACATTACACACCCCACCACTCACAACACATTCACCATGTCATGACAGAAACACCCACGATTCACAGACGAAGAATTGAGGGTCATGGTAGACGAAATCATCAAAATGGAGCCACAACTGTTTGGAGCACAAGTCCAGCATACATCCATAGCCAGGATCGTTGACAGGTGAACTCAGTGTGATACCATCCACGCACAAGGGAGGACATCAGGAAGAGGTGGAACGGGGAAAGGTCCAGTCCATGGTGGCAAGACACCAGATAGCCATCAACAAGACTGGCGGTGGAACCCGACCTCCTCCACTAGAGTTATCATCGTGGGACCAGTACCATTTAATTTGAAAGATATACATGAAAATGCTTATATAGGTGTCAATAAGTCTGACAGATGGGCAGTTGTGGCAGGAATGTCCAACATGTGTGTCATGACATCCTTCCTGTACTGTAATGCTTTGCCAAGGAAGCCAACAGTCATGTGAGATAGCAGAATGGAATCGCTCATCTGACCAGTATATAGATCAAGAGAGGGTAAAGCTTCAATGATAAAATCAAATCAAATCATTAACATTTATAAAGCGCGCTACTCACCCATGCGGGTCTCAAGGCGCTAGGGGGAAGGGGGTTACTGCTGCTCGAAAAGCCAGGTCTTGAGGAGTCTCCGGAATGCGGAGTGGTCCTGGGTGGTCCTGAGGCTGGTGGGGAGGGTGTTCCAGGTCTTGGCTGCCAGGTAGGAGAAACACCTCCCACCCGCCGTGGAGCGGCAGATGCGAGGAACGGCAGCGAGCGCGAGGCCGGTGGAACGGAGGAGACGGGTGGGGGCGTAGAAACTGAGGCGTCTGTTGAGGTATTCAGGTCCCTTGTCGTGGAGGGCTTTGTGTGCGTGGGTGAGAAGTCGGAAGGTGATCCTTTTGCTGGGCAATGATGTCTCCCATGTTGCCCATCCAGTACTCATACAGGACATAATGCAAGTCACAGGAATCATGTTGTTGTGGGGAGGTCACCACATATCTACAAGTTAGGTCTGTAGGTCACACACATGCAGAGTAAAAGAACCATTCCTCATAGCTAGCATCATCAACAGCAATGTCTAAAACACGTAGGTACAAGACATGAGCTTTGGGAACAGTGTGGATGGGTAACTGGACTGTTATGTGATAGGATTAGGCCAGACCATTGACATACAAACTGCAGTCTTGAAACCATGCAACATGGGGAACCCTATGCTGAAGTCATGCCATGCCAACAGCAAGTACCACATGGCTTTGGCAGTATAGCAGTTACACCTCCCCTGATGGTAAGTCAGCATCTCATCAAAATGCATTACACAGACAGATGGATGTAGTGCACTCATATCCCCTGATGCAAAACACAAGAAGGGATAATGTCACTAGGCATACAAGGTTAGAGGTTCCATTAACTTTAGACCACATATACCTGGCATTCATTGGAAGAATTGCCAAATCAACTCAGTCCTAGAGTCAGCTGCATCCTTCTCATCTGCCTCCTCATCAGTTCCAAAGTCATCAGCCTGAGCCACTGGTCCAGCTGCCACCTCCTCCTCATCCAACAGTGGAATGTGTCTTCTCAGGGCACAATTGTGTAGCATGCAACATGCTACAATGATCTGGCACACTTTCTGTGGTCTGTACTGCAGGGCACCACTGGACACATGTAGCATCTGAATCTTGCTTTCAGTAGCCCAAATGTCCTTTCGATTACACACCTTGTTCGGCCATGAGCCTCATTGTAACTGTCCTCCCCATCTGTTGTAGAGTACCTCACTGGTGTCAGGAGCCAGGGCAGGTTGGGGTAGCCGGATTCACCTGTTTGCACAAAGGCACAAATCATTAGAGAACTATGAGAGACATAGAGCTGACTGTGAAGTGAAGTAGCATAGACGTTAAACATAGACAGTGGTACACTTACCAATGAGCCAGGCCCTCTCTGTGTGGTCACGACATCATTTGTGGGACACTGCTGTTCCTCCAGATGTAAGAATAATGTGCAGATCCCAGAAACATTGTTGTCACATGGGATGTGTATTGGTCAGCAAGACAGACCACCTGCACATTGATCGAATAGTGATTCTTCCTGATCCTGTAGACATGCTCATTGGTCCTGGGAGGAACCAAAGTGATGTGGGTGCCATCAATGACCCCTATTACATGTGGAACATCTGCAATGTCATAAAAGTCAGACTTCACAGTGTTGTTGCGGGAACCTGATGTAGCTGTTCAATTGCTTGAGTAACGCATCCAGCACATCCTGTAACACAAAACTGAACATCAGCTGTGACATTCCTGCAGCCAGTCCCACTGTCACTGAAAAGATCGTAGGGCAAGGAAATGCAAGACAGATAACACCTGTACTGTTGGTGAGATGGCATATGGATTACGTATGGCTGGAAGGAGATCCGGCTCCAACTGGGTACAAAGTTCCCTGATGGTCTGATGGTTCAGAAGATACGTCTATATAATGTGTCTTTCTTCCATGGTAACAAGGTCAACTAGAGGCCGGTAGACAGGTACATTTCTCAATCTCCCCATTGGGCGATATCTAGGCATAAGACAGAACAAATTTCAGGACATCTGTTACACTGTTGTTACTAAATTACACCATAGAAGTGGAAAACAGGACAAGTCATGTTAGGTATTTGAAACCTGACACAGGGAAATGGTTATGTACAGACTACACAACTGAGACATCATGGCTATCAATTCCATTGCTACACTTGTCACAAGGGGTCTGTACAGAGATGGAAGTCTGACATAGTAAACTCATCCCTAAGTTGGAAACAGTTACCAAACGTCCACACATTGAAAAGATGATACATCAGACATATTGGAAGGTGGCACTCTCTTCACGAATCAGTTTACATGAGTTGACATCATACATCAAGTAAATAGTGAATAACATCAAGCTATGATGCACTAGGATGACATAGAAATCTTGAAAATATGGAAAATGCCAGCCGCCTGTTCTGCATGCAGAGGACAGATGGAAGTGACCTCATTCCCCCGGCGTTAGTCGTCATGGCGATAGGTGGTCAGAACCGCTGTGCAACTCGTCATTCATTAACATTGTTGTCTATGGGAAACTGGGGCCAATGATGATCATGGCCGGTGATGACCGTCATGACCGCGGCGGCTGTGACCAACATTTTCTACAGCCCAGCTCACTTGACTTCTGACACTCGAGCAAGCAAGACCTCTACTGCGTGAACTGCTGTGTTCTGTATTTGGAAGCCACAGTGGTACATCCTGCAGGAGATAGGGCCCCAGCCTTGACCCCAGGTTAACTTGAGAAACTAGTGGAAGGGGTACTGCCCCTGTATGGACTGTTGTATGGGGCTCCAGATTAACAGGTCAATACAATATGGAACACTTATCAGCTAGGGTGGTGATTGACAGCGAAAGTATGTGAATATTGACATGGCATAATTGATTGCTGGGGTTGTGTTGTATGAATGATAATGGCGTATTGTGGACTCAGTATGAGCATGTGCTGTGCATGCTGTGTGTAGGCCACTGCTGTAGGTGTAGTGTAACTCTACATTAATATCTCCTCTTATCTGTGTCTCCCATGCAGGTCAGTGGCCATGAGAAAAAGGGGATTTGGAGAGCCATTGCCAAGCAACTGCGGACCCTGGGGGTCCATAGCCAGCGGAACATTCACTGCAGAAAGCGGTGGGAGGACCTGAGATGTTGGTCCCGCAAGACCACAGAAGCCCAGCTGGGGATGTCCTGCCCATCAGAACCTGACCCCCCCCTCAACAGCCCACATTTTGTTGGTGGCCAACACTGAGATATATGGGCACTTGAGGGCAGCACTGTAGCCACAAGGTGGTGAGTACAGACTGTTTGATATCAGTTGTATGGGGTCTATTGTGTCAGTTAGATTACTTAGGTACTAATGAGGTGTGTGTACATTAAATAAGATTATAGTCCTGACTATTACTTCCACCGATAAGAAGTGATGTAAGTTAGCTTTTAAACACCATGCAAGAAGTAACATGTTGGTCAAATACCTCCTTGTCCAGTTTATACACACTCCTATGTTGAGTGATTTCCAAACCTAAATTCCCTATCCCTGAGTCTGATTTAGATAGCCAATGTCATCTAGTTAGGGCTGATATTGGGTAATAAGTCCTATGAGTAGGGAACTTCTACTGTGAAATCATTGCATTGTCACTGGACTTTTGTACATCATGAGTCATTTATCAACCTGTGCTATATTTTGTGTGCAATGTTCTTATCCAGGACATTTGAAAAACAATGTGTCAAAAGTGTCGGATTGGTAAGTATATGTGGGTAGTTGGTAGTTTTTACCATTGTAAAATGACTGATGATAGACTGCATCATGTTCAAGCTAGTCATTTTGTTGGATTTAGGAGGTAACAGCTTGAATATTAGGTTATGTCCTCATGACCAATATTTGGGGACAATGTATCATAGCCATTCCTTGCCACGCAAGAGGAGTAGATTACTTGTTGGTATGTGTACTAGTTGAGTAGGTATTGACCCTTTCCTCCATTTCTTTCTCTCCCACCCTCTCTCCCTGCCCTCTTCTATCCTTGTGTGCATCAGCAGGGGAAGGAGAAGGGGCACCGGTGAGTGGGAGAGAAAGAAGGCCCAGGAGGCAGAGTCCACCGATGCCGAAGGGACCAGTGGGATGGAGGGTGAGGGGAGCACCACAGGGGAGACCGGTACAGCTATATCATCTTCGGATTCCTCCCCCAAGAGAAGCTCTCCAGCGGTGGCAGACCCAACTGGGTCCATACAGCACCATCCTCGTCCGCCACCACCCTTACCAGCACTGCCCTCCCTGTAGCTCCCCACCCAGTTGCCCGTGCCTGCTCACTTAGGAGGGTGGGCGTCTCCTTCACCACTTGCACCTCCTCCCCTGCCCCGGACTGCCCTGCTGCCCCCAGTGAGGAGGCTATTGACCTTCTGAGGTCCATCTCTGTGTGGCAGTCAAACATCGTGAATGCCATCCAGGGACTAGCACATCTCAGATGCAACAAAGTAATGCCTACCTGGAAGGCATTCACGGTGCCTTGGCTGGCCTGCAGAGATTGTTTCAGGCTCTGGCCTCCTCTTTGACGGCAGACAGTGTCCCTTCCGTCCCCCTCCAGCTACCTGTGCCCAATCCAACACCCCTCTCCCCTCACCCATCCAGAGCACACATACAGACCAGCATTCACCCATTACAACAGACAAGGTGCACAGACAAACACAGGCACCCCAAGACACACCACAAGCATGCACACAGTCAACACACACCTGAAGGCACGACAACAGCCACTCCCTACATTGTCTCCCCCACCCCTTCCTCCATCACAGTCACATCATGACTCACATCTGCTGTTATTAAATCAACACTTACTGTTCCTGCCACCAGTCCTGTCATACCCACAGACACCACAGGAGCAGACCTGCAGACATCCACCCTACACACCACATCCACACTCACCACGACAACCTTCACGACCACATACAGCACTTCTACCTTACTTGCAGCCACCACCCCAACATACACTCACACATCTTGCATACCATCTCCCTGCATCTCTTCCCCCTCCCAAAAAACATAAATGCCCTCACTCACCCACCCAACATCCACCCACCACACACAAGCACACATTGCACACACCTTTGTGTTGTTGTTGCCGTTCTGTGATTGTGGAGAGTTGTGTATGGATGTGTTTGACAGTGGCGTGGAGTGCGTGTTCTGTGTGAATGCCACATGACTGTTGGCAGTGGTGTGTGTATTTAGCGTATGCGTTTGTGTAGTCAGTGTGGTCATGTGTGTCTGTAGATGTGGGTGTTTGCATGTGTGTGTGGCCGTCGCTGTCAGTGCCATGTGTGTGAGTAATACTGCCCTCCCCTTCAGTGTGTGCTAGGTGGGGGTACTTACAGTTGTTCGCCGTCGCTGGTCCTGGAGGAGTATGGGGAGATACAGCAATGGGAAGACTTCCAGTTTGGGTTCCATGACAGCCACGGATGCATCTGTTTATCTGGAGGTGAGTGTCTCTTTTTATACTTTGGCTGTCGGACTGCCCCAAAAATCCTGGTGGTCTGCTGACTCGTACTATGGTGGGCAGTGAATTGGTCACCTCCGGCCTGGAGATGGGTACCGCTATTGGCGGCAGCCCAACTGCACTGGCGGTACTGGTGTAAACTTGGCTGTGTTGCGGTGGGATCACCGCCATGGTCATAATATGGTGGTCTACTCCACCGTGCCCACGGAAGTGCGACCGCCTCCTCCACCTACGGCGGTCGGGTGACTGCCAAACTCATAATGAGCACCTGAGTCCTAAGTCTTAAGATGGCTACTGCCTCATCTTTGTTGATGAGGTGGCAGCAAATTAGATCTCATCTCAAGATATGGTGGCTTCGCTGATGCTCTGTTGTGTGAAATATCTAAGATTTTGTGCTTTGAATCCTCAAAGCTATGGAACAGATCTGGGCCAAGATCCAAGGATAAAGCACTGCACTCCCAGGAGCCTCATAAACTTCATTTATTTCTGCAGACAGACCACATTAGAACCCACAATGTGTTTCGACATATCATTTTTCTCAAGTGGTTTAGTCCGTTGTTTTCTTATATTCCTGCCACCAAGATTCTTATTGTGAATTCTGAAATTGTTAGTCACACGTGATTATTTACAACCGAGAATTGTTGTAACATGATTAATTGTAGAAATTATGCACGTCTCCTTCATTATCGGTGAGATTAGTCCATTATTTAACTGCAATTTGATTTTTCATAATGCATAATACTGATCAGAGTTTGCACACTTCCATTACCACCATTCTCAGTCCATTCCCTGCATGCACTTTCATCTGTCTGTACTCCATAGTTGTAACATGCAGCTCCGAGGCCCCAAGTCATTGAAACATCCTCCAGCGACAGGGCCACATAGGCATTCACATTTGGTAAGATAGATGCTCACAGTTATTCATTGCTGAGACTGTCGAAAAACCATTTGGAGTTGCGCTAGGCGTTGTCGGAAGTCCACTGTAATTCTGTAATCATCAAGTGCAAAGTGCACACGCTGGAGATCAGTATCTCCTCGCCCTCTCCAAACTGTTGTCAGGCTAACTCCTGCTGTCGTTGCCGGGCACAGTACCTTTTAAATTAAATCCAAACCAGCTGGTCCTACTAGCGACGCACTCTTGCTGCTGGTGCAGGCGAAGTGTTAAGACAAAAGCCTTTTAAATTAAACATCCTTGGATGTTTAAGAATGAGGCGGGCACCATCAATCAATTTGAAAGGTATCTCCTTATTCCATAATATGTGAAGTACACAGTGCAGAAAATGCTATCCAAACACTAATAGCAATGCGTTTCGGCCTAAGCCTTCGACTGGCCGTATTTATATATATACACACTACAGGCACTCTGTGTGCAAAAGCAGTATTTATTTTAATGTGCCTTTGATTATACAGAAAATGTTTCGTCAACTGGTATCTTTCTCAACCCCAAAAATATACTTATTTATACATGCGCAAAACAGAAGGGAGAACTCTGGGAAGTTTCCAATTTTAAGTGGAGAGAAGCTCCAGTAAGAAGCACCCTGCAACACCAGCGACATGCTAAATTTGCTCACCTCAAATGTCTGTTTTTCAAGCAAAGTTTTTAAGCATAGGATTGGCCCAGTACCATCCTTGCGAGCTGTAAAACGTCAAAAGCAATTGACCACTTCAGGCACAGTATTACAGTTTGTGACTGTTAAAATATCATGCAAGGCAGCCTGGAACTAGCAAAAGCAACCCCTGACATATGTTTCGATGTCATTAAATCTCTTCAGAGAGGTTAAGCTTTGTCCAGAGACAAGGGAGCACCCAGTATAAGTCAAAACAATACCCTTACAGGGTTAGAGTAACATATACATTATGCAAAACAGAAGAGAGAGCTGGGTAGTTCCCAAGTTTAGGTGGAGAGCAGCTCCGGTAAGGAGTACCCTACAACACTTTCTAGCTCAGTATGGATGGCACTGTGCCAAGCCTATGCTTAAAAACTTTGCTAGGAAAACAGACATTTAAGAGTAGCAAATCTAGAGTGTCACAGGTGTGGCAGGGTGTTCCGTACTGGAAAAGGTAGGATAGAAAGGTAGGTCCTAGTCCAGAAAGCATCCTTTTTTGTTTCGGTGTAATTCCGTTCAGTAGTTTTAGAGAAATAAAAGAAAATCCTAATTTGTATATATAGGGACGCAAAAAATGTGCGAGCTCTCCCGATCTCATGCAGAGATCTGATTGGCTGATAACACATCAACAACAGAAAGTGTTGAAGTGTTGTCAGTCATCCTGGGACTCAGCTGAAGCCGAGTCCCAAAAAAAAAGTAAAAAATAAAGAAAAGGGGCCAGGATAAAGCCACCCTGACCTCTTAACTCTGGTGCTGTGGTCCCAAAGGGCCCCCCCAGGGCTAAAAAGCATTTTTTAAATTTTATGAATGGAGTTGCAGTGGATCTCTGGATTAACCTTAAAATAAATAAAAAAAACAAAGCGCTGTCACCAGCACTTTGTTACTATAAAGCCCCCGGGTGGACCAAGTTTCCTGGCCCCCTCCCACTGCCCCAGGGATCACCACCTCCCTTGGGCTTATAATTTATATACAGGGGGCCGCGTGCCATCCGCTGCCCTAGGGACCACCACCTCCCTGTAAAGCAGGTCTGGCTGTCAAAAAAGGAAGCTTTCATCTCTGTCCCCTTTATGTGTGCAGAGGACAAACATGAAATGCTTCAGCACGCACTGAGGTGCTGTCAAAGCAGCTCCATGCTTGCTGAATCAATGGCACAGCGAGGGAAGGCTTGAGGCCTCCCCGCGCTGCCAGATAGCCTGTAAGGGGATTTTTGTAGAATATAAAAAAGTTAATAAATAAATAAGGAGGGACTGTGGGGGAGTCCTCGAGGGCTCCCTCGCAGTCCAGATAGCCCATAAAGGGATGAAAAAAAAGCAATAGCTTAGTGTGACGGTCGCTAGACCTTCACACTGAGCAGTCAGGGTTTAATTCCAGCTGGACTCACTTCCTTTTTTCTTTAAACTACAAATTATTTTAATTTGTAAAAATGACAGATACATTTTTTATTTTAAATTGTACATAAATACCTCATTCTTCATAGCTCATACATCAAAACCTAAAAAAATCTCTATTTCTCCACCTCTCGCTCATGGTCTCTCTCTCTTTCAATCTTTTTCTCCCACTCACACATGCACTCAGTCTCTTACGCACCCATCCACAGACCCACTCAGACACTCACACAGCCTCTCTCAAACCCACTCAGTCCCTCATGCACACAGACACAGCCACAGTCAAACCCTCATGCATCTACTCACAGGCCCACTCAGACAGTTACGTACCCACTCACAAACCCTCTCAGACTCTCACACACCCACAGCCTCATGCACCCATTCAGAGACCTGCACACAAACTGACATACCCACTAAAACACTGATGTATGCACTCTCACACCCAGACAGACACTCTCACAGCCACTCTCACCCCGAGATACACCCTCTCACACCTATTTTGATACCCAGATAGTCTGCAGCCAAACTCCTCTGTGCACAGCCAAAAGACATGGGGTTCGCTGGTTAGGGGGGTTGGCAGCAGGGTCTGGCTGCAGGCCAGGTTTTGCACGCAAACTCCACTGGTCACAGGCGAAGGCCATGCAAGGTTCCAGGTTAGGTGCTTATCGGGGGTTGGCCTCAGGGCCTGTCCGCAAGCCAGGCCCTGTGGTCAACTGCTGCCCCGTGCCGCAGCAGTGGTTGGATTAACGTATAGCAATTAAAATTACTATAGATTAAAAAAACTATAGAAATACACTGAAAAAAACAAAGGTTATATTTAGGAAATAGAATTAAAAACACATAGACATTCACCTAAAAAAAACAAAGGTTACTGGGACGTTATAGTTAAGCTCACATTTTAAAACCATAAAAATTCACCAGTTATAGTTTGAGTTACCTCAAGTAACTATAACTTGTGCCCTAAAATAACTATAACTTGTGACCTTGCCATGCACTGGTAATTACCCCACAATTACAGTCATCTTTGATAACATCAGTGATGATATCAATATAATATTTGCAGTAACATTTTTGACAAAAAACTGTGCATGACGAGTTATTGTTACCTTAGGGCACGAGTTCTAGTTACTTGAGATAACTCTAACTATAACTGGTGAATTTCTATGGTTTTGTACATTTGTACATTTAAAATGTGAGCCTAACTATAACATCCCTGTAACATTGAGATTAAATTTGATAGGACTCCAAGATTTCAAGAATTGTACAGCAAAGTGTACACATAGTAGCATGGAAGCATTCAAATGACATAGACCCTGGTAAGTCTGCAGAGCGTCCGTTCTGTTATGAGCCGAGTGTAAGTAGCGTCGTCCCAGGGACCGTGGTTTCCTTTTTTTCCTACATGGACTGTGACCTTTTTGGTTAACAGCGTACCACACCCTGTGGCTGGGTGTACTACCACTTGAGCACTCTATTCTGTCCAAATTAGACACACCACCATGAACTTCCGATATCCAGGACAATAGTAATTTTGGATGTGCGTACCGCTTATACACAGCCACAACTTGTTTGACATCCCTGTAACATTGTTTTTTTTCCAGTGAACATATATATATATATATATATATATATATATATATATATATATATATATATATATATATATATATATTACTTGCAGGCGATAGCCAGTAGGTAGTTATAGTTAGAACCAACTTTTGCCATTCACAAAGCATGTTTTGCTTTGCTCATAAGTTTGGCGCTGTTTGATGAATCTTGATGAAATTTTCAAAAGTAGCGTACAAGTTACTTTAGCTATTGTCTGGAATTTTTTTTGTTAATTCATCAAAGGGGGTCCCAAAACCCTTTTTCTCCATGCAATGTCTATTGGAAATTTGCAAATTATATACACGGCTACAGTCTGAACAGCTAAACGGAATTATACCAAATTTGGCAGAAAGATACATTTTGGTCCCCAGATTATGGTTTTTGTGATTTGGGGTTAATCTGTTCACGTAGTTTTGAGTTTCTTAGGAAAGAAAAATATAGATATCTAGGGACATGGATCCTTCTTCGATCCACCTGTGGGGGATCCGCAGATCAGGTAGAAACGAAAGGTCCTGATTGGCTGGCCAAACCTAAGAGAAAAGTTGTGGCCACCATTTTATTTCTTAGTTGGCCGGGGGGGGGAATAAAGTTAAAAAATCACATAAGGGGTCAGGATAGAGTTGTCCTAACCCAATAGGACTTATAGCGGGGTCTCTAAAGGACCCCTCATTGGCAAAAATTGGCCAAATACTTTTTGGGGCCGATCGGCAGATCCACGGATCTAATGAGGGGCTCAGCACAGCCCCCAGTTTAACTTTGCAAAGGATCCATAGATCCGCTGATCCAAAGCACAATAAAAAAAAATAGACACACACTCAACCCCGGCTTGGGGTTGGGTGCATGCAGGGGGGCTGGCCGCTGGACCTGGCCTTTGGCCGTGTGTGGCAGTGGTTGTATTAATGTACGGAGAGTTCTGAGTGGCCCACGCAGCTTTTTTTCTCTTCAGCCAGCTCGCTTCCACAGTCGTCAGACTCTTGCAGGAGCAAGCACTCTGATTGGCTGCCAGCAGCATGAAAAAAAGCTGCTGACAGCCACTACAAGACTCGGGGACTTAGCTCCCTGTCCTGAAGTTAAAAAATAAAATAAAAACATAAGGTGACAAGTAAGGGATCATCTGTCCCCCTAGGCCCTGCAAGGGTGACCCAGAGTAATCCCCCTTGAACAAAAATACAAACAATTGCCAATTTTTGAAGCAATCCCTCCTTTACCCCTTATAGACCTCTAGAAGCCCATCCCCTAGTGTTGCATTCCGTAAGGAGATGGGGGAGCATGGTTTCCCTTCTCAAACCACTACAAGCCCCAGAGAGCCCATTGCCCTGGAGCAAAATGCTCAAAAAAGAGGAGGGAGCATATGCCCCGAGCCTTAAAAGACCCAAGGGACCCCATCACCCATGGCCTCATTTTTTAATTAAGGGGAGTGGGTATGTCTCTCCCTGAGGCAATCTAGGCCCCGGGGAGCCCATTTCCCAAATGCATAGTAAATAGGAGGAGGGCCATGTGGCCTTCTCCCCGAGCTTTAAAAAGCCCCAGGGACCCTATCCTCTGGTGCCAATTACTTACCATGTCTGAAAGCCTACCCCGGTACACAGTTGTTTTTCTGCCCACACTACTTTGTACAGGAAAAAGTGTTTGCTCCCATCTGGCAGTGATGTAATTTGAGATGTCATCAGTGATATCTTAAGTGATGTCATAGAAAATGTCATGAGTGATATAATATGTGAGGTCATAAGCTGCGCATGGCAGGGACACAACTTATAGTTAGCTCTTCTAACAATAACTGGTGAATTTCTGTGTTTATGTTGTCTCTGACATATTCACTTACCTATAACGTCACTTTAACCTTTGTTTTCTTGAGCAAATATATATATTATTTGTTTTGCACATATTCAATGAACAAATATAGGTTAAACCTTTGTTAAAGTTAGGAAAACTTTATTTTAGTCTTTCTGTAAAAAACAGACTTAATACACACAAACATTAGAAATTCCTAAGTTATAATTATAACTGAATTTTATAATGTATGCATCACATTTAAATTAATATAACTGTATTTATTTTGTGTCTATAAACACAATTTACATTTTTAAACTTATACTTTTAGTTAATAATTCACGCAACACTTTCAAATTATTATAATCCTTGTATGAGTGTTATTGTTAATTGAACGACAATCAATTGCCTGAAGTTAAATTCAGACAAAACAGAGGTTCTCATCTTTGGGAAGGAGACCTGTTTTTGGAACAATTCATGGTGGCTGGAGACTCTTGGTTCTCTTCCTGAGCCACTTTCCAAGCCATGAAACCTTGGAGTAGTTTTTGATGCTGATTTGCCTTTCAGGGAACAGATTGATAAATTGACATTTTCCTGTTTTCTGATGCTGAGATCCCTGAGGAAGGTACTGCCTTTCCTCCACTTCCAGCTGCAAAAACAGTAATTATTGCTCTGGTCTTATCGGGGATTGATTACTGTAGTAATCTTTACTAGGGCATCAAAGAACTGACACTTAAAAAGCTCCAGATGCTCTAGAATGAGGCTGCCCACATCCTCGGAAATCTTCCAAAACAAAATTTGATGTCTAATGTACCAGTGGAGCTCCACTGGCTTCCTGTAAAAAAGAGGGTCGCTTTTAAGCCACTCTGCCTGGCACAAAAAACTTTGTATGACACAGGACCTGACTACCTCAGAATTTTTTTTAGTTATTTCCATCCAGGAAGAAGACTACGATCTGCTACCTCATACTCAGTCTCTATCCCCAGGATAAAGAATGCCTCCTGGGGTCGCCATAGCTTTCTGTATTCCACCTGTCAGCTATGGAATAATCTGTTATTATGCTAACAATGTTTGGACAATCGGTGTTTAAAGGTTGTCCTCATATTTAGTCAACCCTGCATTGATTCTTAAATGTATGGTATAATAACCACAACTAGTGTTTTATCCAAGATGAAAAATAATTGCACGACAACTGAAAGTGCATCCCGATATGGAAATTTGATTAGCAGTGAAATCTGTAATTTTGGTCTTAATTTTTGTTTGATCTGGAGTACTTCTTTGTATGATTATACTTGAATAATTATTGTAAGGAAAGTTAAGGAAAGTGTTGAGATACATTGACATCCACAGTGTGAACAAGTGCATGCCTCTCAATTTTTTTAATTATGTTGATTTAAAATCAGAAATAGGAAGGTATACAAAACTTTTGAATTCCCTCACTGTTGAGAAAGCATTAAAGCACCGGAAACATTTGTGTTCCCAATAGTAGCTTAGAGTAAAAAAAGATATTGATGTGGGAAACGCATTTGCTACTATTTCAAGAATAGCCATACAAGTTCCTGGGCATCCTGTTGCTCATTTATTGAGAGGCAAACAGTTCCTGTACAAACACCCACTATATCTCTGATATCACTTGTAGATTGGCACAATTGTTTAACTGAAGTAGGGAATGCAAATTACTTACAATCTTACAAAAAGGCTTATCTGTATTTTCCAAAAGTAAGGCTTTCAGTGAAAGCAAATATAAAAGCAAACTAACAGTCACATTACTATAGCAGTTAATACAATCTGTATCAGTAAACCGAAAGCCTTAAATGTCAACGTTGAGTTCTTTCTCCTTTTGTTTACATGGTGCAACATTTTCCAAAGCCTCATTAGCTATAAAGCTTTCTTTCCTTTTCATATATATATATTAGGTTTACGCACCACTAGATATTCGCCAAGAGATGAAGTATTTATCTGTCTTAAACGATTATATTCAAGTACACAAGAAGGATCTGCTTTCATTTTGGTGTCATCAACATCTATAATATTAGTCCTTGTAAAGTTTTCACATGGGGTAAAGCAACCATACTCTTCTTAAAACTTTTGAACTAATGTTCAATGCATAATCCAAGCTTAAACCTTGAGATTTATGCAATGTAACACCATGAGCTGCATATAAAGGAAACTGCTGTCTTTGAATATATAAGTCCTTTCTTAATTAAAGTCCTGTTGTTGCTCTTGTGGGGTCCTTAATATTGCCAAATGTTTCAATAAAAAATTAAATCTCATAATTACTTCTGCACTGTACAAACTTTACTATAGGTCCCATAGCTTCATTTTCAAGTCCTTGCTCTACATCCAAATTGTGTTGTAAAACAACACAGCTATTTTTGCACAGAAATAACTCATTTTGTAATGCTGCTGTTCAAGACACAGATATCTCCATGATCAATAGTTTGTACATAAGGTTTTTGTGATAGGAATATTTATTCAATTACTTTCAAAAGAATCTGGACAAGGTAAATGGATAATGTTTTCATTTTCTATTGATAACATTTCTATAATGACATTATTGCATTCTTTTAGGGTTGGCATCAAACAAACAACAGGTAGTGCTTTTGAAAGAAAGGAATGCAGAACTTCTCCTGGAGTTCGCAACTGGGGGTATAACGTAGATATGTTTTTTGTCAGCTTTTTTCTGGCCTTATATATTTTAAAATGTTTGCATATTCCTCATCATTTGGCTTGTCTCATATTTTGTGTATGTTCACTGCATGCAAAATGTACTCACATGTTAAAATGACCTATACTTCCTAAGAATATTATAGTTTCTTTAACTGTCACATGTAAAAACTGGGTCCCTTTTAACTGGAGTAAGTTGAAGTAGATTGCCAAAAACAATAACGTGTTTACCACTAAATAGATTATCGTGTGCTGTCTTCAGCATTTCTTCAGTATTTCTTAAATTTTTCTGTCATGCGTAAGTGACTAAAAACCATCACCAAGTCGGATACTAACCTAATCTATCATCAAAATGTGTAGTTCTTTGAGAAGTCTACAATGTTTTTGTGAGGTATCACTATTTAATTTTAAGTATTTCCGTTTATTACTATATTCCACTGGTAGTAATAGTAGTTGGTATAATGTTATTCCTTTAAAATTATATTTGGCTAATCCAGTTACAGAAGTAACAACACAAGGTAAGTTTGAATTGGTAACTTTTTGAAGGAAAGCAGTTATAATTTTGTTAAGGAAACATTCCATAGTATCAGCTTGGCCTGATATATATTTTAGCATAGACTGGTATTGAGAAAATAAACATACACCATGTTCATGTTGTAGTCCATGATAAACACTTGTTTTAATTTCCTCAAAGATTGCACGTTGATCACAATTTAATTGTGATACGATGTCAACATTTCACCGTCCTTAAAGCATTTCTCATTTAGCAAGTTCAGCCTCACCCATATCAATTGTTCTTCATTTACAATACTTGGCAACGTGGGTCTGCAGGGCTTATATCAGAAAATGTATTGTTACTTGCAGTATTGCATAATATTTCTGATTGGATTTTTTTCATCTAAAATTTCTTGGTCCAACATGTGTGGTATTATAATATTGGCTTTGTAGTCATAAAAAGCTGTTCCAATCAATTGTTCCTCATTATAGTTTTTAGTTTTCCATGTCTTCAAAACCAATATTTGTTTGCGTCTTGTTGAGATGCTGATCTTTAGCTATCATGTTATTAAATCCTGTTCCGGTTCACATCACATCTGCAACAGTATAAGAGGTAATGGATAATTCACTTTCATGTAGTAAAATGAAAATATAAGGTATGTCTTCTCTAAAAAGTGGGTCTTCAAAACATAGGGCCTCATTATGAGTTTGGCGGTCGGACGAGCCAACTGTCAATCTCGAGGAGAATGCTGCCGTCATGCCGGCGGCATCCCCCTATCGTATTACAATGTATTATGATGTTCCCACCGGGCTGACCGCTGAGAACAGTGCTACGGTATTGGCCTCCGACCAGAACAATAGCACACTAGCACCTTCGGAATGTGCACTGTCTGCAGAGCAGACAGTGAGCATTCCAAGGGTGGTAGACAGGGGTCCCCTGCGCTCCCCAGGCAATGGGCATGAGCAGTGCAGAAGACCCCTTCTAGCCCCCTACATTAGCTTTCCGCCAGCCTCTTCATGGCAGGGTCCCCACCATGAAGAGGTTGGTGGAAAGTTGAGCTGTAATCAGCACAGTGGAGCTGAGTGCAGCGCCGCTGTGGCTGACCACAACTCAGACTACAGCCACCCTTTTAGGAGCCACGTTCCTAGCAATGATGGTGGTCCCCTGGTGGGTCAACCCACCAGGGATTTAATGTGGTGATCAGACCACCTGGAATGCGGCAGTCCGACCGTCAAGGTGAGTCTGGTGGTCCGAGGACCGCCAGACTCGTAATAAGGGCCATAGTGTAGTTGAACGATATGCTGATGCGGAAGTTGAAATAAGACAATCATCATATTGGTCACCTTTTCCTGTTGGAAATCAAACTGGAAAACATCGAGCCTCTAAACAGGATCTACTGTAGCCCCTCTCATTTGATAGAGTTCCAAGGCATCCCAATAAATCTTTTGAATGCAGTAGATGTGCACTACAGTGCAGTATATTTCTTCTGAGTTTTCTTTACTAATTTTCTGAAACTAGATTTACATTAGTTTCATCTGGAACTAGTAGGTCATTGGTGGCTGCGAAGTCAGTCAGTTTAAAATGATGGTAGTGTATGTTATTTATTTATAAGTATGAAATAGCAACTTGTATTTTGGAAATGCTTATCAATTCTTGCCAACTTGTTTTATCTTTTGTTGGAACTCCTTTAACTAATACAACTAAAGGTTCTTTGTAATTTGTGCTGTACTTCCATGGTGTCTATTTTCTGTTTTTAAATCTAATGGCAGAAAACCAACCTTTCCATTTAGTGCACACTCTAATTCTTGAGCTTGAAATATCCCAGATGTAGGTTGCATTCTAATAGCTTGAAAAGAATGCAAAGCTTGAATTAAGATACTTTCATATATATATGTTTTTAATTCTGCAGGTATGGGGTAACTTTCCAAATTAGTCCAAATTACAGGAGAAGGCATAAAGTTATGGTCATGTTTCCCAAGGCAATAATATATAATTTGATCTGAACAAAGATCATATCTGTTTTCCACGATCAGATGAAGCTACTCTACCTTCTTTATCCACTTTTCAAGTAAATCAATACATTTTATTAGTTTTCCATAATGTGTGCATCAACCGGAAATGCACACTTTGTTTAGAATTTCTGAAATGGTTTTCTAGAATAGCAAAATATTTCAACCAGCCTCCAACTATGTTAGAGAAGTTAAACTGATTCAATGTTTTTATGGCTAATTTATATAAGTTATAAGTCAACATTAAGGGCCAGATTTAATGGAAAATGACGTTGTGCTGTGCTGCTTCAAATTTGGCAGGGATGTGCCAAATTTACTGGAATACGGAGCAGCCCTGTGTTTACCCCTGCTCTGACACTAAATTTGCTGCCATGCACCAATGCAACCATCTAGCACCATAGTGCAAAGATGGCTGCGTTGAGGGGGAGATTATTTTTGTGCTGGAAAGAACACCTTCCTGCACAAAAACAATCTTAAATGGCGATTTGCTCTTTCTATGTGTAGTGCAAAATGCAGCACACATAGAAAGAGCAAAAAACGAGGAGAAATGAAAGCATTTCTCCTCATTGTGCCACTCTAACACCCTGGGGTGTTGTTAGATTTTGGCACTGCCTCAGGTTCACGAGAACTTGTAAATCCGAGGCAGCGCCAAAATGCAATGGGTGTTGCTGTGGCACACACAAAGCAACACCCATTGCACTCCCCTTCAACGTAATGTGCTGTGTGTGAAGGGGCCGTATTTACGAGGTGGCGTTAAGCCACAAAAAAGAGTCTTAACGCTACCTTATAAATAAATACAGCGCAGGACATAGCGCCACCTGAGTGTCACGAAAAGTGTCACGCCAGTGGCGTTAGAGGCTCTTAAATATGCAAGTGTGTTCATGTGATTCATTGTTAAAATAAATTATTTTCTTTAGACAGCAAAGGCTTTTTTCCACATTTCAGTGAACATGTTGTTTATGTTTAAGTTTTGCTGTATAGTTTTTGCAAGTGAGATTACTTTTTTGTAAATTACCAGGGGTCTGGCCCAGATTTATACTCTGTTTGTGCTGAATTAGTGTAATTTTTTACGCTAATTCAGCCCAAACTTAACTCCGTATTTATATTTTCATGCTAGCCTAGTCTAACGTCAAAAAATTGGAGTTAGAGTCATTTTTTGGATGCGTGAACCCACCTTGTGTCAATGGGATGCAGGGTGGGCGTTCTGTCTAAAAAATTACTCCATGGCCCTAGCACCTTATTTATCCTCCCATTCAAAAATGGTGCACGGGAGGCAGGCAGGCCTAAATAATGGCGTAATGCCTGTTTAGCGGCATTATTTAACGCCTGGGTCAGGGCAGGTGTTAGGGGACCTGTGGACCCATTTCCATGGTCAAACACCATAGAAAGAGACCACAGGTGCCCTCCCCAAGCCCCAGGAACACCCCCACCCACACCTGAGGGACACCACAGTTTGGGGGACCCCATCCCAGGTGAGTATAGGTAAGTATTTTTATTTACTTTTCAAAGTGCCATTGGGGGCTCTGAAATGCGTCCCCCTACATGGCACTGGTTGCAATGGCCATGCCCAAGGGACCCTTGTCCCCTGTGCTGGCCATTGGAGTGGTGTGCATGACTCCTGTCTTTTCTAAGACAGGAGTCATGTGGTATGGATGGTTTTGCGTCAAGAAATGACACTAGGCCGGTTAGAGTCATTTTTTCACTCTAACCAACCTAACGTAATATTTTGGTGCAAAACCCCCTTCTCCCATACCGCCACCCCCAACCCGGCTAACGGTTTTTATGCCAGTCCACCCTTTGCGCCGGATTGTGCCATTCCATTAATATGGCGCCCGGCTGGAGTCCTGGAATGGTGCAAGCTGGCACTATACCTTTTGACGCGAAACTGGGCAAAGGGAGTTTTGCGTCAAAAGTATAAATCTGGGCTTCTGTTTTTAAACCATTTACAGAGAATGATTCACCTTTTGTTTTTGTAGGTTTGTTCTTTATAGGCCTGGGCAGAGTTCACGGAGTTCTGCTATGTGGAACTCTGTGAAGTGCTGAAAAAACTCTGCAGCGCTTCCCCGAGCGGCGGAGTTTGGGTAAGGAGCTCTGTTCATCTTGATTTTCAGCGTGGGAGTTTCTCCCGGGCTGTAAAATCAGCACAAACATCATCATGTGGAGCGTCACAAGGTGCTAACTTCTTTTTGCCGCTCGAGTAGATTTTGTACTTGAGCAGCAGCTTCCTCAATGCGAGCGGCAGCTTTCTCATCGTGAGCAGTCACGGCCTACTGCGACCGCCGCGTTCAGAAATCTTGCTCGCCAGTTTAGCGATTTCTCTTGCTCACCAACTTAACGCTGACAAGCGAGAGAAAAACCCAGCTCCATGTCACTTTGAGGAGTTTTTCAGAACTCCGCACTTCGCGTGGAGTATGGAGTGAGAAAAACTCCACAAACTCCACCGGCAAAGCAGAATTTTTCACTCACCCCTAGTTCTTTAGACATACCACCATTTGTAGTTGTTTTAGTATGCACAAGCACATTATCAGTGCAAACGTGTTTCTTGATTTGCCAAAATGTAATATTAGTCTTACCATTTTCCTTTTTGGACCACCCACTTTATCCTTTTTGGTGTTGTGGGTTCTTTATCTCTAATATATTTGAAGTACATTTTAATTTGATTAATTTATGGTAATATTTTGAAAGGCATTGTGGTAACTTTGGTTAAACCTGCATTAAAAAAAGAACACTACTGTTAGTAATAATTCCAGTGATGTAGAGCTCAAACATTAAGTGGGCATGTAACTTTTTTGATAAATATGATGGCACTTTATTTGCATTCACCTTTAATTCAAGAAAAATAGTGTTATTCCTTTCCTAATAATATCACAAGTGTTGAGTGTATCTCAACGCTTTACTAAAACTACAGTTTTAGTACAGCAATACAACTATTAAATATACTGATTCCATAAGTCTCTACGTATTTGGCTATGCTTGTTGGCTAATGGCAAATCTAATGCAATATCAATTTGTGCTACATTCAAATTTTATGGATAACAAACCGTTTTATTTTGTATTTTTCTCATGTGATTAAAGTTAGTCTGTGTTTCACATCAGTTTTCAACAAATCACCAATTGCTTAGCAGATAATTGGTGGGTTATCTTTATAAAAGTATAGTCTATTGGTTTACATGGTCATGTGCTATAGCTACTGTGCACTATGTTTAAAGTATACAGATTAGTCTTTTGGGGAATGAATGTGCTTCTTTAGTACTGTTTGAGCAATGTTATCAGCCAAGTCTCACATATATCCAATCAACATGTTTCTTTTATAACTATAATATGGTGCATACAATGTCATTGGCCAGTGTTGCAGCCCAGTGCATCCATGTTTTACTTTACTACATTTAGTCAGTGTTTCTTCTAGGTGTTTGGTAATCTCCAAATAAAATGATTTGTGTGTGGGTAAATGGAACCAGTTATATCTTTTGAGCTAGAGAATATGCCAAGAAGAGAAGAACTGAGCACAATTTAGGTATGGCAAATGTTGAGATCACATCAGTTGCTGAAAGAGGTTTAACATGGATTAAGATCCTATTTCTCATTTCATCCCTTACTAACTGTGCGCGTCCCCATTTTCTAATTATTCATTGTGGAGGCAATGATATTGGTCACCTCACTGGTGTACAAATTGGAATAGAGATGAAGGCTACTTTCAAATCTTTATTGACTATGGCCCTCATTATGACTTCACTGAAGCTGCTGCAGCCAGCAGACTGCCATTGCTGGCAGTCTGCTGACTGCCATATTTGGAATCTTTTGAGGACTTCCACCCATTTATTTATTTAAGTTGAAGAGGCGGGTGCATCGCCAGCACCGCCACAGCAGCAAGACTCCACCCGCTGTATTACGAGCCATAATAGGGCTTGGAGGAGTCTTGCTGGTGTGGTGGTGGTGACGGTGCAAACCCAGGACCCTTCGCCTCCCAGACAACCTCCTCAATAAGAGGGGGGAGTGTTGGGTGCATGAGTGTGGTGTTTGCGTGTAGGTGTGCGAATGTGGGTTCATGTGTGCAAGTCTGCGAGTGAGTGGGTGTGCATGTGTGCACGTCTGAGAGTGAGTGGGGTGCATGTGTGCAAGTGTGCATATGAAGAGAGGGGTTTGTGTGAATGTATGTGTGCATGTAGCGGGTGGGGGGTGTGAATGATTGTGGATGGGGAGGGGTGGGAAGTGTTTGTGGATGGGTGTTTATGGGTGCGTGTGTGCATGTGTTTGTGTGAGTTAACGAGGAAAGCGGGTAAATGTATGAATGTGGTGCAGGGAGTAGGGTGAGAGAGATGGGAATATTTGTGGAGGGGAGAAAATGTGTGAGTGGGGGTGTGTATATGTCAGTGTGAGTGCAGGTGTGGGTGTTTGGATGGATGTGTACGGTTGGGGGTGTTTGAAAGTATATGAAGGGATTTATAAGTGTATGGACGGATGGGGGATGCATAAGGTGTGTGGACATGTGTGCATGTGTGTGTGCCGGCGACAGGAATGGGGATTCCTATCACCGGGTGTATTACCGCCAGGTTTTTCGTGGCATGGTGACTGCCACGGAAAGCCTGGCGTTCTGCAGCCTTGTAATCGGCCACCAGGCTTGTGGTGCTCACCACCAGCTGCGTTGATATGACCAGATCGCGGGCCATGTGGCGCTGGGGAGGTTTAGCTTCTGAAAAACTTCCCAACTTGTGATGTGGTGGTCTTTACCGCTGGGTCCACGGCCTCGTAATGAGGGACTTTATGTCTTCAGACCCATTTTGTATATTCTAATATATGCCACATGATAAAATGGAAGTACTCATTCGAAAATGTGTGAAAGCATGAAAAAACATGCAGACGTATAAAAAACAGTGTCTGCCTTCCTAAGAGATCACACCATGTATTCTATGATCACCTGAGCATTATGGGCCATATTCTAAGTCTGGCAGTCTTAAGACCTCCAGACTTGCGATGGCGGTTGGACCGTCAACACTGCCAGGTTGCTGCCAGGTGACAGCCTGGCAGGCTCAGCAGTCTCAATCCGCCAGGGAAGCGCTTCTAGAAGCACAGCCCTGGGGATTACGAGTCCCTGCACTTGGCATGGGCAGTGCAGAGTCCCCTATGGACAGCCCCATTGCACTTTCCACTGCTCAAACTACGAGCAGTGGAAATCGCGACAGGTGCTGCTGCACCCGCCGCACCGCCACATTCAATATTAAGGCCCTGCGGTGAACTCCTGATTGGGCCCGTGGTGTTGTGGCTGCATTGGCGGGCGGATGGTGCTATGAGTTTGGCGTGCGGCCTCCGCCACCCGCCAAACTCGGAATGAGGGTCTAAACCTTACCTATATCGTGCAAATGATGTTCATTTTACCTCAAATGGCAATATTAACTCCTAGTAAACCATATCATCCTCATCATCATCATCATTCCTTTCCATGACTCTAAGGCTTCCTAGACCTTTTCTTTTCTCTTGCCTCTCCTGGTATCTCCTGGACTCTGCCGGGGCCCACTCCATGTCCCTATCATCGTCATAAAAAGTGGTGTTTGGAGATGATGGTGGAGTAGTACCCTTCATTTTTCTTGCTTATAAAATTACAAAAAAATCAAAATGTAAAATTTACAAAAATAAGAATATTAAAATACAAAATTAAAATGATATAAGTAAAAAAAATGTAAAAATCTAAAAATTAAAATTAAAAAGATATTGCAGATTAAAAGTAAAAAGTAAAAAACTATAAAAAATAAAAATAAAATTTACATTAAAAAAAAGTAAATTAAAAAAGAGAAATAAAATGGCATAAAAATTCACAATAAAAAATAAATATGCAAAATTAAAATACAAAAAAATAAAGATAGAAACTTCAAAAACAAATGATCAAAAACTAACGATGTGTATGTAAGCCTATGTCAACTCAAAGACACATTGGCTGCACACTGTTTGCACAAAATGGCTGACAGCCAGCCACATGGTCAAACAACAACAACAGGGAGCAAGGAGGAGGCATGGAGAACAAAGAAAATATGCAAGCCTATGACAAGGGACACTGGCTGCATGGACAAATGGCTGCCAGCCCTATGGTCAAACAACAACAACAAGGAGCCAGGAGGCATGGCAAACAAAGAACACATGCAAGCCTATTGCAAAGGGATACTGGCTGCATGCACAAAATGCCAGCCAGCCACATGGTCAAACAACAAGGAGCACAGAGGCATGGCAAGCAAAGAACATAATGCAAGGCTATGGCAAAGGGGCACTGGCTGCATGCACAAAATGGCTGCCATCCGCATGGTCAAACAACAGCAACAAGGAGCAAGGAGTCAAGACAAACAAAGAACATATGCAAGCCTATCGCAAAGGACACTTACTGGATCGACAAAATGGCAGGCAGCCAGCCACATGGTCAAACAACAACAACAAGGAGCAAGGAGGCATGGCAAACAAAGAACACATGCAAGCCTACGGCAAAAGACACTGGCTGGATGGACAAAATGGCTGCCAGCAAGCCACACAGTCAAACTACATCCTCCTATGCCTTCAAATATTATTACCCCAGAATATATAAACTTTTTACAAAAAAATGAAATGCAAACAATAGCCATCATTTTAAATTTAAATAAATCCAATGCAATCCCTGCCCTAAATGAAGTTTTAAAATCATATACCACTGAAACATTTATTTCATGCACTGATGACTAACAAACAACAACACCCTCATTCAATATAGTTTTAGAACTTACTTGCGTGATGATTTCATAAAAACAAAGTCCTGAAATTCAAATGTATACCCATGAGACAAGAGAGTGATCCTTCTACCTTGAAATCTTAGTGAAAAGTGACAAGGGGATTGACAATGCACTGGCAGGAGGCTGCTGGACAGAAACAGGAAGTTGGAGTCTCTGACACACTTCCTTCCTGTTTTGAAAAAAAGGCTGCTCAATCTGAAAAACAAATTACAGGGTCCATTGGAGAAGAAAATCTATTCACAGAAGCTCTTTTTGACTAGATTTAGTGGCTCTGGAGTAGAAAATGTACTTCGGAAGTGAGTTTTGCCCGCTGATGCGGCTGGAAGCAACGTGAGAGAACGTGAGATCTTGCGCCCGCTTGCTAGCAGCCCAGGAGAATCCATGCTCTTGTGAGAGAGCACCAAAACCCAATCTTGCAAGCGCAAACTAACTCTGTTCCATGCCAGAGAGCGGAATTTGAGAATTCCACACTACTTTGCATAATAGAAGTGCAAAATTCCTCAAACTGCACCAGCGGAGCAGAGTTCTACGCCCAGGCCTAGTAAACATGCTGCCCACAGGGATATGTAACTTTGTGTGCAACTGGCTCCAATACTATTGAGAACATAAGTGGTGACTGCGTGTGCACATGCATTCATGAGCAGCTCTCTCAGTGTATGACTGGATGTGTCTTTGTTATTACCTATATGAGTTGTAGGTGACTTAGATACTGCATTTTTAAGTGAGGATAAGACTCAGTAACTACATATCTAACTCAGTGAAAGTTAGAAGGACGTGTTTTATCTTTTAAATATAAAGCTCCCTGGTCTGTGCCCTACCTAGAGCCTACCTGATAAGTGAACTTTGACCACTAAAATGGCAATATTAGGACTGACAGGTAGCCTTTCTAATGAAAACTCCTGCCGACAGTAAAACTGCGTACTCAGTGTTTATAGTGCTAGGTCTGAGCCATATTTTAAATAGCAATTGTGTGGATAGCTGAGTAGGTTGTGTTAGTATTTGGTACATATCTGACTGAGTCCCTTTTTGACTATCCCATCAGATATTTAAGTATTTATGGTGAGTAAAGGGGTATGTAAATGTGTGTAGGCCTGAGGCATGTTTAAAGTAGTCCTTATGTGGATGGAGGAGAAGGTTATGTCAGTATTTAGTACATATCTGAGTGAGAATATCAGTACCCCTATAAATGTCCTACCAAATGTCTAAATAAATATGGTGAGTATAGACGTATCTATCTGTCTGTGTGCAACTGACTCACAGTCTAGTGGAAAAATAACTGCTGCCTCCATGTGTGTATGAATCTAAAAGCAACTTTCCCACAGTCTGCATAGCTTTGTCAGTGGCTATATACTTTTCTTAATAGATGCATGAGTTGAACTATGGGTGGGACACTGCTTATATAAGTGAGAAGAGGAGTGTGGAAGTGCAGGTTTAACTCAGTAAAACTTAGAAGGACATGTTTAATGGTTACACTACAAAGCACCCTCCTCTATCACCTACTTACAGACTAGCTGAGTGCTCAATTTACAGTAGTAAAACCCGTTTTTGAGACTTCTCAAGCAGCTTTTGTAATCGCTAATCAAGCTGACAATAAAAGAGTCTCCAGCCGTTGGTCCCAAGCATGTTTAAACTAGTACTTGTGTGGGCAGGTGAGTAGACTATGTCACTATTTAGCTACATATTTATCTGACTGTATCAGTATATCTATGAATGTACCACCAGATATTTAAGTAAATTTGGTGGGTACAGGGGTATTTAACTATCTGTGAAACTGGCTCCAATACTGCTGGAAGCATAACTAACGTCTCGCTATACGCATGAATGTATAGGCAGCCATCTAAGTATGTAAGCGTTACATCAGTGGCTCTATCTCTCTGTTAATAGCAATATCAGTTGTATTTTCTACATCAGAGGTAATACATGTGTGTGCATAATACCCTGCAAGGCCACATATAACTCACTTAACCTGATAATTTATTTATTGTTATCATATAGTTGTTATTTATATTCCTTTTCAGTGCTTATGAACATACTGCTCATTCTCATACATCTAATACACAATTATCCCTGTAGTAACACACTTTAAATTACAAGATACTATAGTTCAGAGTGTATGTGTGTGAGAATGAGTGTGAAAGTGCCTGCGTGTGAGAGTCAATATGAGAAGTTATGTCTTGCTAAGAGTCGGTGTCACAGTGTCTCTGTTGATGTGAGTCTGGGTGTAAGAGTGTATGTGTGGAAATGAGAGTGAGTGTAACAGTGTCTCTCTGAGTGCACAAGTGAGTGTGAGACTGTTTGGGCATGAGAGTGGGTGTGAGAGTGTCTGACTGTGTATGAGCGTGGGTGTGAGAGTGTCTGTCTTAGCGCGAGAGTGATGTAACAGTGGGTGTGAGAGTGTCTGATTAGGCGTGAGGGTGGGTGTGAGAGTGTCTGTCTTAGTGCGAGAGTGGGTTTAGCAGTGTCTGTCTGGTGTGAGAGTGGATGTGATAGTGTCTGCCTGGGTGTGAGAGTGTCTGTCTTAGTTTGAGAGTGGGTGTAAAAGTATCTGTCTGGGTGTGAGAGTCGGTTGAGAGTGTTTGTCTGGGTGTGAGAGTGTCTGTCTTTCTGTGAGCGTGGGTGTGAGAGTATCTCTGTTGATGTGCAAGTGGGTGTGAGAGTGTATCTCTGGATGGGAAAGTGGGTGTGACAGTGTCTGTCTTGGTGTGAGAGAGGAGGTGAGAGTATGTGCATAAGAGTGAATGTGAAAGTGTCTGTCTGGGTGTGAGAGTCAATATGAGAAGGTATGTCTTGCTAAGAGTCAGTGTCACAGTATCTCTGTTGATGTGAGACCGGGTGTAAGAGTGTATGTCTGGAAATTAGAGTGGGTGTGAGAGTGTCCTCGTTGTGTGATAAGGTGTAAGACTGTCTGCATATGAGAGTGGGTGTAAGATTTTCTCTCTGGGTGTGCAAATGAATGTTAGACTGTCTGTCTGGATGTAATAGTGGGTGTAAGAGTGTCTGTTTTGGCATGAGAGTGGGTGTGAACGTGTCTGCCTGTGAATGAACGTGAGTGTGAGAGTGTCTCTCTTAGTGAAAGAGTGATTTAAGAGTGTCTGTGTATGAGCTGTCTTATTGTGAGAGTGGTGTAAGTGGGTGTGAGAGTGTCTGATTAGGTATGAGAGTGGGTGTTAGAGTGTCTGTTTTAGTGTGAGAGTGGGTTTAAGAGTGTCTGTCTGGGTGTGAGAGTGAATTTGAGGGTGTCTGGGTGTGAGAGTGGGTGTGAGAGTATCAGTCTTAGTGTGCAAGTGGGTGTAAAAGTATCTGTCTAGGTGTAAGAGTGGGTGTGAGAGTGTCTGGGTGTGAGAGTGGATGTGAGAGGATATGTCTTGCTAAGAGAGTGGGTGTGACAGTGTCTCTGTTGATGTGAGACTGGGTCTGAGAGTGTATGCTTGTATGTGAGAGTAGGTATGATAGCATCTCTCTTTGTGTGGCTCTTGGATCTGCAGATCAATCCGTGATGGATCCGCGGAGGATCAGCATCCCTATATATCTTTATTTTTTGGCCTTAGATACCTCTCAAACTACTAAACCAATTTACTCCAAATCACAAAAAGCATGCTTTCAGGGCCAAGATCTTGCTTTCTGCCAAATTTGGTTTAATTCCGTTCAGCGGTTCGGTCTGTATTTGTGTTAAAAAATTTAAAAAAATCCCATTGATTAAAACTTCAAAGATAGCATCTCAACTGACCAAAGTATATGTTTTAGAAATTTTGTGAAGATTCATCAAGTGACGTCAAGGTATTATTAAACAAAAATGCTTGGTCTATGGTAAAAAAAAAAAGTCCTAACTATAACTACCTAGTGGTACCCCAGGGAGGCTCGGGGAATTCGCGTGACCTCCCATATATTCTTACATTTTAACCCTGGGATGATAGTGGTCCCTGGGGCTTTTAGTAGCCCTAGGAGGGGTCCTCATGTGTCTCCTTAATATTAAAAAAATATATGCCTCCGGGACCTGGCCCACCCGTGAGCAAAATTAAAAGCAAGTACGGCAGACAGCTCTTGCTTTTTTTAAAATTCATGATGAAATTCATGAATATTCATGCATTGCACCATGAATTAAAAAAAAAATGCTCTTTTGCTCTGGTGAGGTCCCCCTTCACCAAGGCTAGTGGGTTAGGGTAAACCTACCCTGCCCTCTTTTCTTTTTTTTGTTTTTTGTTTTCAAGACTCAGCTGAAGCTGGGTCTCAAAATACTGCCAACGCTTTCTGGTTGAAGTGTTGGCAGCCAATCAAATCTCAGCACAGGTTTGGAACTATTTGCGCTTCTAGATACACAAATTTGAATTTTCTATAATATTTTGAAAACTAGTAAATCGATTCACACCAAATAACATAGAGTGTGATCTCTGCAACAACAAAAGCTACCTTTCTGCCAAATTTGGTGTAATTCCGCCTAGTGGCTTGGGCTGCAGGCTTATTTAAAGAGTCTATGGGAATTAACATGGGAAATGCACTTTTTTGACTCCTTTTTCTCAGCCCCCATTTGACGGATCACCCCAAAGCTTTCCATGCACAACAAAACCCAACCTGACACTTTTTTTTAGAAAATTTAATGAAGATTCATCAAACAATGCCAAAGATATAGGAATGTCAAAAATGCTTTTCCTATGGAAACTATGTCATAACTATAACGACCTACTGGCTATATCATATATACATCATATAAAATTTGCTAGATAAACAGACATTTGAGGTGAGCAAATCTAGAGTGTCGCTGGTGTTGTAGAGTGCTCCTTACTGGAGCTGTTCTCCACCTAAATTTGGGAACTACCCAGAGTTCTCTCTTGTGTTTTTCATAATGTATTCATCATTCTAACTCTGTAAGGGCCTTGTAGATATATATGTTAAAGAAGGGATCTGAGTAGTTTCCAAGTTTAGGTGGAGAACAGCTCCAGTAAGGAGCACTCTTATGTCCCTTGTGTCTGGACAAAGCTAAACCTCTCTAATGAGCTACAATGATAGTAAAAGACATATCAGGGGTGACTTTTGATCATTCCAGGTTGGCTTGTATGGTATTTTACCAATCCAGAGCTGTAATACTGTGCCTGGAGTGGTGAAAATGTTTTTGCCATTTAACAGCTCAGTGAGGCTAGTACTGTGCTTGTTCTATGCTTAAAGATTTTGTTGTTCAAATGGCAAAAGACTTTCCTTCTTTCTAGCTTGGCGTGATGGTACTGTTCTAATTCTATGTTTAAAAACTTTGTTAGAAAAAATTGTCATTTGAGGTGAGCAAATCTAGAGTGTCGCTGGTGTTGCAGGGTGCTCCTCACTGGAACTGCTCTCCACCTAAACTTGGGAACTACCCAGAGTTCTCTCTTCTTTTTTGTATAACGTATGCATCACTCTAACTCTGAAAGGGTATATATATATATATGTATATATATATATATATATATATATATATATATATATATATAGGCACTTTCTCTCCTCAAGTTGCAAGAAGAACAGCACTAAGTAGTAGTGTTGATCTTTTAATGTAACGAAAAGACATATATATATATATATATATATATATATATATATATATATATATATATATATATATATATATATATCAACTCAACCAGGTCCAAGAAAGGCGCTCTTCTGTTTCTCGTCGGTGCCAGCATCGGGGAAGGACCTACTCCCATTAATCTTCACACCAGTTTAGCACTAAAGTTAAAGATGCAGCACTCACAGGATTCTGTCAATCTTCTTTTATTTGATAAAAGAAAAACCCCACCAACTAACACCAACGCGTTTCGACCTTCCCGGTCTTGATCACGGTAATTCGCCAATCCATTGCATGCACTATTTATACTCATCCTCTAAGCACTGTGGCATTCCGGGATATGTAGTTTTTGCAATTTCTATTGTGCAAAACACCCCACCAATAACCTAAATAATACCCATGTGTACTATTAATATAAAGGAAAAAAATAAAATACACATACTTCAATCTAAAGTTTCAGTGCAACCAAACAAAAAAAAGACAAAATCATAACTGATACAACAGCTACTCTACTCATCATTGTGATTAATGATAATATTCCACTGTCCTTGCTATTTACATTTTCAACAAAAAAAAAGTTTCCCTCAAATATTTACATTTAAACTTTTGCAATATTTCAACCTATATTTCCTCATTTCATCATAGGGATACTTCTCCCTATTTTTCTAAACTATGATTTTTTCATATTTTTTAGTTGTTAATTTGTTACAATGACAGTGAAATCTTATTCCAATTATACATTCAAAATCAGAGATGACAATATAATTCCTCATCTTAATTAATTCCATATGGCATATTGGTTTTCAATTTGATGATATATCTGGACTCCAACCTTCTCAATCTCTGGACCCTATCACCCCCACGTTTGTGTTTTTGTATTGTTGCAATACCATAATATTTCATGGACAACCAATCCAATTCTGAATGAGTTTTCAAATGTTTTGTCATGGCATACGTGGTATCCTCATTTTGCACTGCCCTTATGTGTTCGAAAATATGCTTTTTCAAGGGGCATATGGTACTGCCCACGTATTTCAGGCCACATCGGCATTCCAAGACATATACAACAAAAGATGTTTCACATGTAATTCTCTCTTTGATCAAAATTTCTCTGCCTCTAAAGTCTGTTATAGACTTTTTGTTACATCCAATTTTACATGCTTTACATTTTCTACAACAAAAGAAACCCTTATTCCCCACTGATAACCAATTAGGAGTTATAGGCATCTCACAATGACTTTTTACTAACATATCTTTTAAAGATGGTACTTTCCAATATGTGATTGAAGGGCAAGTTCCCACCCGTTGCCCAATGTCACTATCTTTATGAATCAGGTGCCAATATTTCTTCAATATTTTCACAATTTGTTGGTTTTCTTTACTGTAATCCAAGATTAATCTAATCTCATTCTTTTCCAATTCTGACTGCTCTGATACATTCCTTTTCTTAACCAACACCTGGTCACAGGTCTTTTCCCTTGCCTTCATCTCTCCCTGCTTTATTGATTTCAGTGTGTATCCCCTGTTCATGAACCTCTGTCTGGTCTCATTAAATTTATCATTCATGTCTTGTTCCTTTGAGCAGTTTCTTTTAATGCAAATGAATTCTCCATAAGGGATACTTCTAATCAGAGATCTAGGGTGAAAACTAGTGCCATGTAAAATACTATTAGTTGCTGTGGGTTCCCTGTGTAGAGTAGTTTGTAATTCTCCTGCTGCAATATACACTAATACATCGAAGAATTCAATCGAGCTGTTACTTGTTTTATATGTGAACTGTAATCCCAGATCATTTTTGTTCAATCTAACAAATTCCTCAAATTCTTGCATGGTTCCATGCCAAATCAAAACAAGTCATCTATGTAACAAAGCCACATGATCACTTTGTCCATGTATCTATCATTCTCTTGACCCCAAGCTATGCATCTCTCCCACCACCCCATTGTGAGGTTCGCATAGCTCGGGGAGAAGGACATTCCCATTGCTGTCCCACATATTTGTTTGTAAATCTGATGGTTAAACAAAAAGATATTATTATTGAGACACAGTTCTATCATCTCCAATAACATCTCAACATGTTTCAGAAAGTGGATACTTTTTTGCCACAAGAAAAAATTCACTGCATTCATCCCCACTTGATGTGAAATAGAGGTGTATAGTGAAACCACATCTATTGTTACCAACAAGTAATCAGTCTGCCACACTACACCATCTAATGCTCTTAGAAAATCTCCAGCATCTTGTATATATGAATTCAAATCTTTTACCATTGGGGCCAAATAATGATCTACATAGTTCGAAACACCTTCATATAATGAACCACAACTTGATATTATAGGCCTGCCTGGAGTTTTATCTAAGGTTTTGTGGATTTTTGGTAAAAAGTATATTGTTGTCATGATTGGATTGTCATTCATCAAATATAATTTTTCAACACAATTGATCAATCCTTCTTGGTACCACTTTTGTAATCTTTCATTTAGGTCCCATATAAGGTAATTAATGGGATTCTCCATCAGTTTACAATAATTTGCATTCATATTTAATTGTCTAAGTGCTTCCTCTACATAGTCATCCTTGTTCCAAATTACAATATTACCTCCCTTGTCCGCAGGTTTAATCACTATTGTTTGATTTTCCATCAAACCTCTCAACGCTTCTCGTTGATCTTTCGTCAAATTGTCCTTATCTTGTTTTTGAGAGGACTGTAATTTCTCTAAATCACTCACTACCAAATCATGAAATATATCAATTTTATTTCCTGGGGAGAGAGATGGGCAGAACTTAGATTTAGGTTTGAATTTTGTTCTAACACTTAGATCTGTCTCAATGCCCAGTGTAGCTGGTATTTGTGTTTCAGTCAACTCTTCATCTCTTAAATTATGGGTCAAATCATAGATTGTTTTCTAGTCGGTACTTTGTTCAATACTTAGATCTGAATTACAAATACCAGAGCCTCCTCTCGATGTCACAGTGGGGCATATTTTGGAAAAATATTTCGCCAATTTCAATTTTCTTACAAACTTATATAAATCAATTATTGTTTGGACAAAGTCCTGATGTTTCTCCAGGCAAAAACTTAAACCCTTCGATAAGACTACTGTTTCTACTTTGTTTAGTTTGTAGTTTGATAAATTCATAATCAAATTTTCGGATTGCCTGACTGATGACTGTGAGTTCATTGATCTTTCCGACTGCGTAGCATGTAATCTTTTCCTTTTTCCCCTCCTCGTCTTCCTCTTCCTGTAGAGTCTCGCCAACCCTGGCCTCTGCCTCTTCCTCCCCTTCATCTGTTCCTCGGTGATGTTTGATCCAGATATACTAATTTCATTTCGTCTAAAAAAGTTGTTTTTCTTATGTTTTTACTTGTTCCGTCACCTTCTCTCAGATCTGTTTCCGATCCACTCGTTTCTGTGTTCTTGGTTTGATCCAAATCTATATGTCCTGCATAAAGCTGTTGTTTCAATATGTCAAATCATTTTGCAAAGGTTAAGATCCTTCCTGATTCATAATCTTGAGCGTCTCTCAAAAACTTACTTTTTTTTTTCTGTTCCTCTACTTGATTTTCATATTTGTCAAGGAAAGTATTCATAGTTTTTTTACATTTTTCCTTTTCTTCTTCCTGATCTAACATCCCAATCTGTTCTTCAAGTTCTTTGATGTTTTGTCTTAGTTTTTCAATGTCTTGTTTGGCATACTTAATTAAGATCTCCATCATACGTTTTGAACATTCCATAGTATTCATACCCCATTCTTCAAGCATTTCAGGACTTATATCTGAGTGGTTTGGTAGAATGAAAATCCTCAGTCCTCTTGGGATTCTCCCTACTTGTATATATTTTTTGCAACGTGATTAGTTTCCAGCTTTTAGAAATTTCTTTTTTTATAAGGCGTTCCACTTGCAAAAATAAATGTTTAACATTATTTCTCTGAGATATTCCTGCGCTTGTTGGTGGTTGCCCATGGATTTGAATATTGCTGGCAATTTCAAAGACTGATTCTGCTCTCTGAATATGTTTGGCTAGTCTTTCTTCCATATTTCTAGCAAACTGATCCACCTATGCCTGATCAAAGTTCTAATATAGCCTTAGAACCCGCCGTAGCGGGCTCTACTGGCTATTAAAGGCCTGCTCCCGCGTTAAATGCCCGAGCCGAAGTAAAAGCCCGCAGCACTCCATTGTTTTCAATGGAGCTAGCAACATTCCAATGTTCTAATATCACCTGTAGAGTATGCAGAGTTATAATCACCTAGTGGGGTTTTCTTGAATTTTATTTTTCTTGTCTATGGGATCCTGTGTGGCTGGTAATACTTTATCTTTCTTACGTTTTACAGCCACTACTGGAAAGTGAATCCTATTACTTTAACACCTGATTGTCCTGGTGTATTTTTAATTTGAGATTTGGAACACTTGTTAGTATGAGATAACCCAATTCTCCAGTTGTGTGCCAGGGAGATACACTATATTCTTTGCCAATTTTTACGGGTACTGCGAGTTGTTGTGTCCAAACATGACATATGGGCAATTGCCATTCTAATTAGTTTGGTCTGTTTCACCTCCTTCAGACTATCGAGCACTTTTATGGGTGGCGCACCCTTTTATATTGATCATTCCAGGTTGGCTTGTATGGTATTTTACCAATCCAGAGCTGTAATATATATATATATAAATATATATATATAAAGACACACATTACCCAAACATTTTGGCTCCACACTAGTCGGAACACTCAGCGGATTCCAAGTCGCATTTATTAAACAAGCAGGATGCGTTTCAGCTTCCGTGTCTTTTTCAAATGCCGGTTAAAAAGAAGAACATTCATATGTTGACCTTTAAAAAGATTTCCATTCAGATAATTAACAAGGTGATGATTATCAATTTTGGAAATAGGACTGCAATTTCACCATAAACAGCTCAACTCATAACATGTATTTACAGTTGGTTCTAAGCCCCAATGTGGTGTCTCTTAAGTAAGTATTCATTCCTCAATATTTTTGGGCTAGTCAATACTTTCACTACAAACTGCAGAGCTTTGATCTCTGCCTCTGTGCGTGGTCACCAGCAGTTCTGTATATGTCACTTGTTCAAAACAAAACAATACCTGAATGCTTTCGTCCACCCGCATATTGCCCAAATCATTGCCAAGTACCTGAAGGCGCTAGTCTGAGTGACTTGCGCTAATCCATGTAGTCATGTCCTGAATTGTCAGCAAGTACATCAGTAATTTCCGGGCTGCAGCGGTTCTGGCACTTTTAATTAAAGTAAATCTCTCTAATCATTCATGTTGACAGCTGTAAAAAAGAGACAGGCAAACATTAGTGTCATCATTGTGTGATGCATGTACAGATGATAATCTAGCACTCTCCCTCAAATTGCACATGCAGTCCAAATCACAGTACAGGTGATACATTGTCCCTGAGGAATGACATGGCAACGTGGCCTGCCCATCAAGTATTTAACAGCACAGCAAAGCACAACAAGGTGTGTACCAAATAAAGTGATCTATGCATTTATGTAGTGCAATGTGTCACAATGCTAATGCAGCAAGTACTTGTGCCAGGCTGACTAATCCCTATAATCTGGATCAACTTCAAGGCACCCAAGACCTGTGATTTGTATATGTAGTTGGCAGGATAGTATGCAGTTGCTAATCAGAAGGGGTCAGTTCTGTTTGGGACACATGCATGCTTGAATTAGATGTCTGCCATCTACACTGTGACTATCACACCTACCTACATGTATGTTCTTCCCCTACCCCTGTGCCTCAGCTGGGATTGGAATGCAATACATAATCACAACCGTCAAGGACAAGCATGAAGCCATGTCCAGCTGTACATGGATTTAGTGACTGGTACCCATGTGAGGAGACCTGCCAACTAGGAGTGAGGTATCCATTGGTCAATCACATCAACATTCATGTTTAATTTGTGGACAACCATCAACATCTGAACACATTTCCAAAATCACCCACATTGATGCAAGCACACATCTGGCCTTGACCTGCATGCACACCTATAACATACCACATAAGTGGCACATAAATGAAGTACAACATTTGGAGCTAGATGCTGGGGGACAGTCACCCATATAGTCCTACATGTAAATTACAATACAGGGATGCACAATTTTGTG
This sequence comes from Pleurodeles waltl, assembly GCF_031143425.1. NCBI lineage: Eukaryota > Metazoa > Chordata > Amphibia > Caudata > Salamandridae > Pleurodeles > Pleurodeles waltl. Next base: position 700,858,757 of record NC_090437.1, read on the forward strand.
TGGAAAACTGAAGCATCACTGTCTAGTGTAAATTATGGTATGACTTGCTGTCAACATTCTGACAGTGGACCACCTCCGAATTAAATGTGGGCCTACATGTGGCTACCAATTACCTTGTTCACCTGCTGCTGCCTATTGCGTAGCACAAGACTCCCAAGATATGAATCTCTGCCAGTAAATGTTTAACTCTCGCATGGAACACTATGTCAACCTCCAGTCAAGTCATATATCAGATCATGTGCCAGCTCATCATATCTTGCAATGAGTCCAACACACAAGAGTCAATCACACAACAGCTGCAATCACAACACAGGACAGACATTTTCACACTTACTGTATACATCTGGTTCCTCGAATCTAGCTACTTCCCTGATGGTATAAGGGGGCCGGTCCACCTGTAAGAAGTGGAAAGGAGATATATGCTCAATGTCTGATCACTGTATAAATGTGGGAATAACATATCACAGTGTGTGACAATTAATATGATTGAGCTGCAGATCAGGCATGTAGACACTCCAACAGACATAACACTGCAAACTTGCATTGACACTGACACTCCAGTGCAGTGACTGATAGACACACATATGCACACATGCACTGGCCCTAACAATCATGTGGTGCTAAACCTGACTAAAAAGGTTTGTGACCAATCCATTTCAGATGGTACTCTATGTCATGATTTGTAATTGGATGACAATTGCAATGGCACGTCCCTGGTGCACTGCAATACAAGTGACTCAGGTATTGTGGCTTGTGCATCAAGGGACAATGATTAACTGTGTGATGGACATGTGGGTCAATTTTCTGTCAGCAATCATCATGCATTCAGTGGTCCAGAACAGATGTGGCACAGTTATATGTAGGTAACAAATGCCCCATTGGCAGTGTCCCCTGAGCCGTATATGCCCCCTCTGCCAACATGACAGGGATATCGTGTGTGTACTGATGACAATGTAGCGCTGAACATGGATTTCCCACTTTGCTGTCCCAAAACTGTGAAATATGGTATGCTGACAGTGTCTTAGCTGATCATCATTGACAGAATGCATGGGCACAGGTGTAATCATGGCACCTGAAATGTGTCACTCAGGGCCATATGTATCTATATCAGGTTTTGTGATTCACACATTGTGAGGCTTACCAACTCACAATTATCAAGTTGGATGATCAGAGGTAGAACCCTCAAAATGACACTGTTTGCAATTCAAACATGTGGTAGCAAATGACCTACCTCTTGAATAATGACGACGTACGTCTCATTTTGCAAACCCCTTGGGAATGGCGGCACTCACAGGGATGCTGGCCTGCTGGGCTCAGCAGACCACCATGTCTGTGACTGCGTTCATATTGGGATGTAAATATTTGTTTAATTGCAGCCTTATTTCAGCAAGGGTGAACAGAAAGTATTTTAAAAACCTATTTTGTTACTGAAAGAAAGTTTTGGAAGCAGTCAGTGGTCCATGGCACAACTTCATGCTCAGATTTTTTTTTTGCCCATGCATTCACAAAGAGGAAGGGGTCCTATGGGGACCCTCCCATTTTGCAAATGGGTTAGCACCAACTTGAAACGGATGCTAACTGCAATTGCTTGGTGCCATCATTTGTGCCCAAGAAAAAAACAAATAGTCGCCTGCGACTCAATGATAGGATAGCCTATTCCCAAATGCTATTAGAAAGCCCTGTTTTGTGATTGTGCAATGTAATAGCAGAATGGCAAATTTTGGTTTGTGAATTTGAATGAATATTTGTCCTGACATAAACACAAAAATTCTGTAAACTAAGCCATTTGTGAAAGTTATAAATAGCTTGGTACATATGGGCCTGAATAAGAGTCGGACATGGCTCAACGAAACTCTGGACTGCATTGTTAACATGTATAAACATGTGTAATACATCTCAGTACTGGTACACTAACAGTTTGTTTAACTTGCATTGCACATGGCCACAAACATTGCATGCAGCACGTTGAGACATCTGCTACTGTAACTCAAGAGCATTCTACTGTACACATTTGCCAATGTGATACTCACCAACAGGGTCACCGATCACCACACCCATGTGCTCCAGCAGGTCCTGTTCTCGGACCACCAGGTCAGCCCAGCGATGCTTCAGCTGGTGCTCATTCCGGGAGGTGTTCAACATTCGTTTAAGGTGGAAGAGCACCTTCGCCCAACGCAGCCGCCTTGCCTCCGTGTGATAACCCTGTATCACACAGCCCCCTGCCTCCAGCATCATTGGAAGGAAGTGGCACACCAGCCACACAAATGCCCCAAGCTCATCCTCACCCATGCACCCCTGCCTGGCCCTTCCCGACACGGTACAGTACAGTATTTTAACAAAAAAATGAAAAATAAAGGACAAGAAAGTAGAAAAAAGGAAACTTACAAACCCAAATAACAGACCCCAACTACCCCAACTAATCTAACCCACAAACATGCACCCATCAGTACAAATACAATTCAGACAACAACAAAAGACACAAAAACCCCTACACAAATACAAAATACAATAAGGATACACCAAAAGACAAAAGATAGACCACACAAGAGACAATATACACAATCCACAAGAAAGCAATACCAACACACAGCCACACAGTCCAGAAAAATCACAGACTGCAAAGTGAAAGTGAAAGTACACCCACTGAACCATGTCTGTAAACAGGATTTCCTATTACATCACTTCCTGTCCCCTTTGTGCCCCGTTTTCCGTCTTATGTGTATTTTTTTTACGCATACGTAGTTTGTGTGAATATTTTCACAGCATAACCTACATGTGCGGCAAAATCCCATGTGTTACCGGGAAACTACTATTTTTATGGATATCCGCATGCGTGGGGTGCGCTGGTGGAATTAACACTAGGGACCCATTGATGTTTAGTATGCGTCTGTGTGTTTTTTCGAAGCATTTGCATCAAAAATTCTGACTCAAACTGTGTTTGCGTGATTTTTCATTATTTAACATGCATGCAGCCTGTATCTAGACGAAGATAGGATGGTATGGCCTGCAGCATGTGTTCTAGTGTTTGGCCACATTTGGTAAACCATGCAACTGCGACCCACATTTCTACTATCTTTGCGCAGGATTTCCCTTTTTTTCCTGACCCTAAAGCATCGCAAAGTTAAGACATTTAAATGGAATTTGTACGTTTGCGCTGATTTTGAGTCAATAAATGACGGCAAGGCTGCGCTACAAAAGTATAAATCATGGCCTGTGTGTTTTGTGTGTGAATTGACTGTTACAACTATATGTGTGCTTCTTATGGAACGGCATGCAATACATTTGGCGTAATGTTCATGTATGAATGTGTTACAAATGGGTATCAACATCAGGTGGCAATCAATGAGGTACAACAGTCATGATATGTGTTTGTAGTATATGTCGACTCATTTGTTGTGTGTAGTTGTTTGACTTTGGGGACATTACATTTCCACGACAAACAATACACAGGGAAGATCGAGGATGGCTGATGAGGACTATGTCGGATATGTTACACCACACATGTCATTAATTGTTGGCTACAACTTCATGGTGACTTGTGTGTAAACTATCCATAAGTCTGGCATTTGAACATGTTTGGTAGGTACAGTGCTCGCGACACACAGCCTCAATTGCAATCATAAAATTGTTATGTACACATCAGTTTGACTAATGTAAATTACCTATGTTCTTCCCGTGGCTGTGGTGGACCAGCAGCCCTGGCTGCATGTGTTCACATATTTTCTGAGGTGCATTGCAAAAAAGTGTCCAGTTCTAGTGTGTGGGCATGTGTACCCTGTGTCAGTATTGGGCTCCATGGTGTTACGGTTTCGTGCAGGTCTAGTGAGGAGTCTGTTGGGGCAACACTTCAGTTCACAGACTATCTTTCAAAGCAGATTTGTCCTAAAGCCGAAGATCAGCTAAAGGCATACAAGGTGATAGGGCAGCTATGGTACGGCAGATAATACAGAAGAGTAAAGACATAGCAACCTTAGTGTGGACAAATATGTAACGGATCAATAATGGACAAACATGCATGGCTCATCACTATGGGGGTTATTACAACTTTGGAGGAGGTGTTAATCCGTCCCAAATGTGACGGATATACCACCAGCCGTATTACGAGTTCCATAGGATATAATGGACTCGTAATACGGCTGGTGGTATATCCGTCACTTTACCGTCACTTTTGGGACGGATAAACACCTCCTCCAAAGTTGTAATAACCCCTTATGTCTGTACACAGGGTAGGGCTCAGAACTTCCCACAGTAACAGGGAACGTCAGTGCCTCTGTGCAGATTAATCTCACAGCTAGTCACCACGCAAGCCCCATTGAAAGGTGGCGGCAGAAGTGAATCTGTGTCTAGACCCTCAGGGCACAAACATGGATTGTCCTTACATACACGAGAATAGCCCTTGTTTGTTGGGCTGCTGACACAGTAACAAATCCAGGAATACAGCCATAGCACATTGTCACTGTTAGGCAGTTATGAATACATGCAAAACTAGACAAAGGATGGGTGCTGGATTAGCCTCCTAGAAACCATGTGCCAGCACAAATACAAAATGAAACAATTCTATACAGTTGAGGACTGATAGTACACTTACCAGACACAATACCCCAAGAGGAAACGGAGGGCAAGGGAACCAACTAGGAGGCAAATGCAGGCACAGGGAACAGGCTCTGGTTGACGCAAAGACTGGAACAGGTCTGGCTAACAGGAAGCAGGCTCTGTCAGAAACCAACATGAACAAGGCTGAAAAACAGGGAGCAGAGTCTGACTGGAACAAGCAGGAACAACACTGTGGAAACAGGGAGCAGTTTCAGGTGTAATCAGGACTGTAACACAGTCCAACAAGGGCTCTGGTACACAAATGAATTGTGCTCCAATGCACAACGAGGAGCTCCAGGGAATGGCAGCTTCTAAGCAGTTCCAGGCAGCAGCAAAGCCAGGGCAGAGTCACATGGCTGGGCTGCACGAGAGAGCTCACAGGTGTGTGAAGCTTCAGTCTCTCACAAGTCTTGGAGGAGAGAATCCAGTATAAGGGGATAACCAAACTTTTCCAATGGGAAGCTATGGACAGAGAGATTACAGGTCTTACCAACTACAAGGCAGTGCATTATTGGTGGACCTGAAGTCTAGTTGCTCTATAGCATGCCATATAGAAAAGGGAAGCAAACAGGAGTCAGAATTGGAGTCTGGCTCAGTTTTCTTGATGATTCCCAGGGTACAGATAGTCCATTTACAGCGCCCCCTAGAGAAGGGAAGGCAGAGACTTAACACATAGCAGTGGCAGGACTTATTACCAGGGATGGACAGCCCAGGGCATGTGTTGTGATCATTGCTTGTCATACCTGGGACACTCATGCTATCCATTTTCAGGATTGATGCACCTCTTGTCACACAAGCTCCTTGCAGAGATAGCAAATGTCACACTTACTAATGTCAGGGGTCTGTTCATACATTCCTGTTACCAATGATATTTCACATCCACTGCTTCATGTATGATGCGCTTATTTACCTTATGATTGAAGATGTCATAGTTGTTTGTCATGTGCTACAGTAGATCATGTTGGCAACGTGGATGTCTGTCAGATGGTGTGGTCCTATGATTTTGCCCTTCATATGTGAAATAGAAAAGATGTTTTTTTTACAAACTGTGTGTGATGTCTGTTGTATAATCATACGCATCACATGTGATGTGGCATCAGAAGTAGTCAGATTTGTCTTTGTGACATGCTCCCTGAGGTAATGCTCACATTCCTAAATAACATGTGATGCACAAAAAAGTTCCCAGAGCAGGATTGAGTGATAAAGTGAGGTGTTTAATTCCATAGTGTAATAATGTGTTGATAGTGACTATTGTTGAAAAAAGTTTTGAACTATCTGCTGTCAGCGACGCATTCCTACAGCTGTGTTTGGAAGTTCCCCCTCATTTTCCCTGGCACCATCCACCTCCTCCTCAAACTAAGGCAGTTCTTTTTCAGGTTCATAGAGGGGGATAACACAAATGTTGTGTAGGATGGCACAAGTCAATATGATCTTGCAAACCATTTCTGGGGAGTATAGGAGGCTGCCTCCGGTGATGTCCTGGCACCTGAATCCAGACTTCAGGATGTCAAAGGTCCGTTCAACAATGGTGCGTGTCCTCAGATGTGCCTCATTATAGGCACGCTCTGCTGCTGTGCTTGGGTTGGGGAATGGGGTCATGATCCATGGCTGGATCCCGTAACACTGATCAGCTGAAAAAGAAAATAGGAGTAAGTATTTTGTTGTTGCTTGCACCAGGAATGTCATGTAGCATGGCAGTTGATATCTTGTGTTGTCTGTGTCTCATATGTGTTTATGGCATTATGTGAGGTCCTGGGCTTCTGTGAGGTTCTTTCTGCATTGGGTTGTTTGACTTAACAACTTGTGTTTGGCTCATTGACCTGATATCTATGGTTTAGTTTCCAAAATGCAGTTCAGTGTGTATCCTCCCATGCGTTGTGTAGTGAGCTACATGTTTTAGTGTACGTTCACTGGAGGGGACATGATACTTCCACACACACAATAGATTCCAAAGTGGTGGTAACATGGTTGCACTACATGGCCTGGACATCCCATCCACTTGGACATATGTAATTGCAGATGAAAACCAGAAGTGAGTCCCTTTGATTGGTCTTAGTGGCAAAGCCCAACACATCTCCCTAAGTTGGCAGCACGGAGGAGTTCAGTATTGACAATGCACTATTGTCCCATGTGTGACTTGGTTCTATGTAGACGTAGACCTTTGTGGTTCCCTCTGCCAGTGGCTCATGTGCAACCATGCACCTACACTACCGAACTTGCTCCAGGTAACCTGGCTAACTGCCTTGTGGAGGTGGATGTATCTGTGCAGAAAGGACCATCTCCCTGTACATCTGTTATTTATATGGAGAATTGGCTCTTTCAGTATGTGCAGCAGTGTGCAGTTTGCATTAGTGTCACATCAATATGTGTTCATAGCACAGTCCACTTCCTTATTGCTAGCTGGCAACATCACACCAGGAGTGATGTGTGCTGATGGTACTGCCTCTGTATTTCCATGTCACCTACATGTGAGTCAGCATGATCATGCTATGTGTCTCAAGGTGTTTGACCTGCAGAAACACACATTGCACACCCCTTCAACAGTACTTATTGCTTGGGAGGGTGGAGGATTGACTATGTGGCCTAATGTAATGGTAAATGGTTCATCTTCCAAGTTGTACTTCCAGTGCAGGCCATGTCATTGTCACTGTGTGGTTTGACATTGGCCCCTTGTAGCTCTAGAGTGGCATCTATTGTTATGGGCAGCCGTCATTTGTCCATAGGTGTGTATCCCATTGTGTCAGGGTGTCCAATATAACTACGTGTGTCACACCTCAGTGTCTTGCTGCCCATGTGTCAATGTAGTGGTGTATGTAATGTGTGTCCTACAGGGTTGCTGTGCCGTGTGTATATTGCTTGGTTTATGGATTTACCGACAAGAAGGCCATTGCCATATCGTCTGTCCTGAAAGTGCCGATTACTGGTGCTGTGGCGCAAGATGAAGGAATCATGTACACTCCCAGGAAACTTGGCCAAGATGTTGGTAAACAATCCCTGGTGATCAACAATGGCCTATACATTTATGGAGGGGGTGTGCTTTCTTCTGCAGTATAGATGCTCTGTTGCAGCAGGTGGCACAATCAGGACATGGGTGCAGTCAATAGCACCAAGCACATGCGGGAAGCCATGTATTTGGTAAAACCCCTTTTTGGTCTCCTGCTGCTTCTGCTGTGTGTTGGGGAAGCTGATGTGGCGGGGTGTGAGGGAGATGATGGCATCAAGGACCTTGGGAAGGAAGGTGGAGAATGAGGGCTGTGATAATCCAGCTACCAGGGCACCTGTTTTTTGTAATGAGCCACTTGCCAACATGTGCAGGACAGCCAGCAGCTTAGTCACCAGTGGAATACTGTGTGGTGTCTGCAGGCTGGCTGTCATCTGTGGCTCAATTTGGCGCAGCAGCTGCTGTATGGCTTGCCAGTTGAGTCTGTAGCTTCGGATCATATCCTGTTCCCTGAGGCCCAGGACGGTTGCCTAAGGCCCTGATTTATACTTTTTGCCGCAAACCTGTGTTAGCGCAGGTTTGCAGCAAAACGTATAGTGCCGGCTAGCGCCATTCCTAGACGCCGGCCGGGCGTCATATTTAAGGAATGACGCTGGCCGACGCAAAGAGTGGGCTAGCGAAAAAAAATTGACGCTAGCCGGGTGGGGTGGTGGCATGAGAGATGGGGCTTTAGCACCAAAAACTGACGCTAGGCTGGAATGACTCTAAACCTGCCATGCCACATGACTTCTGCCTTAGGTAAGGCAGGGGTCATGCCCACCACCCCAATGGCCAACACAGAGGACAAGGGTCCCCTGGGCATGGCCTTTGCACTCTGTGCCATGTATGGGGCCCGTTTCAGGGCCCCCATGGCACTTACAAAAATTAAATAAAATACTTACCTGTACCTACCTGTACTTACCTGGGACAGGGTCCACTGTCCCTATGGTGTGGGTGGGGGTGTCCCTAGGGCCTGTGGAGGGCACCTGTGGGCTTATTCCATGGTGTTCCACCATGGAAATAGGCCCACACGTCCCCTAACACCTGCCCTGACCCAGGCATTAAAAAATGGGACAAAGGAAGCTTTGCACTATTTTTTGACCCCCTCCTCCCTCCCGTGCACCATTTTTGCATGGGAATATAAATATGGCGTTAAGGCCATAGAGTACTTTTTTGCACAGAAATGCCTACTTTGCATCTCATTAAGGCAAGGTAGGTTTCCACTTCCAAAAAATGACTCTAACTCCATAAATGTGGCGCTAGATGGGTCTAGTTTAAATATGGAGTTAGTTTTGCACCGAATTAGAGTGAAAAAAAAAGACTCTATTTCAGTGCAAACAGAGTATAAATATGCCCCTTAATCGAGGAGGCGCTGCTCACCTCCCTGGGCTGATCTTGGCCATGGGGCCCCATCCCCTTGGGCATGGCCTCCATTTAGTAGTGAAGGGGGAACCAAGGTCCCCCTCTCTGGGCCTCTGGGCCTATTTTGGCCCCAGGGACCCCAACCCCCTGGGCCTGGCCTTAAAATATAATATTTTTTAATCGGGGAGGGGCGCATGCCTCCCCAGACAGATTTCAGCTCCAGGGGAGCCATACCATGGGGCCCAGACACCCAGTGTGCAATGGGCCCATGGGGGAAGCCTTAAGGCCCCATCTATTAAAAAACAAAAGGTTACAGGGACATTATACTTTGTTAAGATATATACAGATATATATATCTTAAAAAACATGTTTTAAGCTATATATATATATATATATATATATATATATATATATATATATATATATATATATATATATGTATATATATATATATATATATATATATATATATATATATATATATATATATATATATTCCACAAATTGACAAAATGTCAAACACAGCACTCACAGGATTCTTAAGTTTTCTTAGTTTTCTTATTTATTCAATGATGAAATCCTCAACACCAACGCGTTTTGACCAACCCGGTCTTGATATATATATATATATATATATATATATATATATATATATATATATATATATGTATAAATCCTAGAAAATAATGGGTTGCAGGTGTGTTATGGTTAGGTTTTGAATTTACTCCCACAAAACCATAGATATTTAGCAATTATAGTTATGGTTATCTCAAGTAACTATAACTTGAGCCCTCAGGTAACTGGAACTCACGCCCGACCATGCCAGTTTGCTCATCAATAATTTTATTGCACATGTTGCGGTGATATTATCAATGATGTCATAAAATATGTCTTGACTGAAGTTATACATATATCAATACCTTATGGTATTGTATATTGCTGTGGTAGGTGCACATAGGGGGTCTTTCTGGTTTTGAAAGTATCGCTTGAATTGTATGCATTGGGGCAAAGTTGTGGTGCTCTCCTGGATTAGTGTCAAACATTGTGTCGCTGGTCAAACAAAGCTCTGGGAGACCCATAGAACAAAGCACAGTGTCACTTTAACGCCTGCCCTGAGCAGGTGATAAAAAATGATGCTAAAATGATGCACTGAAATCTTGTGGATTTCACTGCGCCATTCCTAAGGGGCTCTTTGTGGGGGAACTCATCCCTTAGATACATTATATCTGGTGCAGATATGTTGTGGCGTAAGGGTTTACAAACTGGAGCAATGGCCCCATTGCGCTAGTTTGTAAATACGGGGCAAGGTGGGGGACAGGGAGCAGGATTGCACCGTCTAATGTTAAATACGGCACATTCCTGACCTCTCCCTTTCATGCAGCACAGCAAGGTGGCTTGCTGCAATGTGTTGTGTGCATATTTGATAAATATGCCACAAAGTTGGTATGCTTAGCTCCGTTGTGGGAACGGTGCAGGTACAGAAAACAGAATCTGGTCTGAAGGATTGAAGGCCTCATCTGAAGTTCTGGTGTGCAGACAAAAAGAGAGCATGCATTAGAAGCAACAAACAGAAAGTGGTATTTTTGAATCTATCATATCCTTTTGTCTTTGAAAATAAAACCAAATTTTGAACACCTCCAACCTTCCCAATGAAATTAAAATGTTGATGTTTGTCTATAGTTTGTGAATAAAATAAAGTATTTCACAACTCGTGTATTTGTTTGATGTACCCTTGTTTCTGTATTTTTTTTGTATTGTTTTGAGGTTCAAATCTTAGAAATTGTTTAGTCCGCGTTCTGCGACTCCCAGTAGTCATTCAGTCGAGGTCAGCAGAACTCAAAAAGGTTAACAGCCGCTGCTAGGCATAAGAAAAGCGTTGTGTGTATTTCACCATTCCTAGTAGACAGTTCACGCATTATTAAAGTAACTTCAAAGGCAGGGTTTCAACCTTGCATTTTGTTTTATAATATTTTCCCAGTCCGAAATTGTGCCTGCCATCTCGCATTTGGTGAGAAAGGACGGGTCAACTGTGTGCTGCAGGAACACTGTGATTTGCCTTGGAGTACATCAAACTACAGGTGACTAGTTACGTTCTGTATTATTAAACGTACGTTTTGAAAAAATATGATACACGTCTTTATAGAGATATTAAAGGAGCATCTTAAGTCATGTCAATTCGCACCTCATAATGTAAAGGTCACTTCAACGTACTTTTGTACTCCGTAGTCCAATATGTAAAGAGGCAGTGGAAATTCATGTGGATGATTTATCAAACCAAAATTAAATGAATAATTCATTCAACAATTGTCTTGTAATGCTGAAACTTATATCTCACAAACATGAAGTGTATTTGCATTGATTGAATGGCGGATAGGAGACATGCCTCCTTAATTTCAAAAGTTATGTCACTGTGTTACCTTGCACTACAACCTGTCAAATCACCAGAATAATCACTATGAAAGGCTCATATAAACCAAACAGAGTTGTCACAGTGCTCGCTGGGGGGAAATTGTTGCAATGTTGGATGACTGAGAGGTCAGAACTAATCCAAGCAGCTGATAGGTACATTTGCAATAACCAATGCCACCCCAGGAACCAACACAAGTAAGACCTAGTGACTAACCTCACTACCAAGAAACTGACTTTAGATTGAAAGCACTTTTCACTGACCAGGAGCAGGCGCAAAGGCACACCTCCACACATCACAACAACAACCACAGCCATACAACAATACTCACCTGAATGCTACACACAGCAACCCAACACACAACCAAACATACACAACAAACATCAGACCCACATGCAAGTGGCACACATACAGACACAATCACAACACCCATTCTAGCTCCCTCAACTCCAGGAAATCCCCTCACATCCCTCCCAAATAAAAGCTATAAGGTGCCAGATATGTGCCCAATAGAGACCATTCATGACGAGGACGCCCCTGTACTATAGACAGGAGACAAGTGAAGGGCAACGCAGCCAGGGGCAATTGCACCTTCCAAACATTTGTCACTGTCACATATGGTATACAGTGCCACAATAAGATACATGAGAGTAGGAGTAAATGTATGATTTGAGTCCAGCTTTCACACTGTGTGTCCCATATTGTGTATTGCTGTACAAATCATTGTGTCATTAGAATGCAATTAGAATGGAATATTGTTCCAGTGACGTACATGTAGTGACTCACATACACAACTGGATGAACAATATTACACTTACAGGTCCAATCGCAAAATGCACAACTGGATATAGTTTACAATTGTAGTGTTATTTTTGTTTTGGTGCAAACATTCATTAATGGTGACTCACATACACAACTGGATGCACAATATTACACTTACAGGTCCAATTGCAAAATACACAAATAGATATAGTTTACAATTGTGGTGTCATTTTTTTTTGGTGCAAGCATTCATTTGGTAATGAATACGTACACCAAGACAAAATAATGTATGTAATCGATATTTTAGTCTACAGGCATGTCTCCATTAATGTCTGATTCAGATGTTTTGCAGACATAGGCATGCCAGAAGTAGTATTTTAAAACATTACTGTGACATTTATATAACTGCACTGGTCCCAAGCTAATGTGAAGTGACCCAAACAGGTGCACTGGTAATTCAGAATTCTTACCTTTGAGTCCAACAATGACGGGGTCATGTGTCCTCCATCGTCCAGTGACAACAACAGGTCTCGTCCAGTTGGGTGCAGTCAAAAGCTTAAGTGGAAATGGGCAAAAAGATGAGTTTTTACCTAATTTCCCTTCCAATCCGCCAACTCAGGTGTGGAGGTTTCCCCGCCACTGTTGGCTAGGCGCGAAGACACTTTGTGATTGGCTTGGCCTGAAAAGTGGCTGGAGTCTCATCATCAGCCACTATTTTCAGTGGTGCCATTGACGCAGGTGGAGATTTCTGCCAGAGTTGGTGGGGCTCGGAGGTCTTTCGTCTATGGTCCCCCCAACAACTAACTAGTGCGGGCAAAACACCAAGGTGGCGGACAGGTTTTCCATTGGAAAACTGATGGGGGGGAACCATTAGCACCAAGATCTAAATCAGGCCCTATGTCAAGAAACAAATTACACGTACTCTCATTCAAATGTCAATTTTGTGAAGGAGCAGGTACAGAACCATAGTTCGCCCAGGGCATTCGTTTGTTGGGGGAGCTGTGACTTTTTGATAGACTTATTGTGGATGATTGTAAGTGAGTGGGAGAAAGTCAAGAGCAATAACTCATAAGGTCACTGATAACAGGATGAAGGAATTTTAGTCCTCAGCTGTCAGTGGACCAAATGGGTAAATACAGTGTATGCCTCATCAGTATTAGCCCTTTGCCATACATTTCAATAGTTATAAGAAGATAGTAGAGGCACATTGAAAAACAAATTGGGGGATGGATTTAATTTCCCAATACTTTGCATTGAAGTGAAAGAAAGGCAAAATGTTTTTTAGGAACATCCCTCTTCTCCTCTAGCATGCAACTCACCACACATTAACCAAAGAGTAGTAGCTTTCAATAACTACATTTAAATGGCCCTTGATAGCAATATCCTCATCACCATTCTCGCACCTCTGCACCTTAGTTCTCGCCTAAATGCCTTGAAATGAATGAGAATTGCACGCGTTGTGAACACATTTGGAAACAAATGTACTTGCTTCCTGACCAGGATGTCTGCTATTATGTCCATCTCAATTACAAAAGATCAGTTTGTACAACTAAAATTGAATTTTAGGGTCATCCGATGTATTTGGCACGCAAATAACACAAAATACTTTTTAAACATTTTCAAGAAATAATTTTATGTGTTGCTAGTCTTCTCACATGCTATCACAGGCATTGTGTGATGACATCACTGATTTCATTTTAGAGAAATTGTTCTAGTAGCATTTAATTTACAGATCCTGGGTACATGTGGCACCAGTTTTTTAAGGGACTTACTAATAAATTAAATGTACCAATTGGGTGTAAGTCAGTTCTACCACGCTTAAAGGAGAGAGCACAAGCACTTAAGCACTAATTAGCAGTAGTAAAGTGCTTAAAGTCCTACAAGTCACCAAAAGTGAGTTCAGAAGACCAGAAGGGTAAAGGGAAAAAGGCATGGGGATGACCCTGCAGAAAGGGTCATCCCCAACACACTGTAACACAGTCCTGGTGTATAGCTTAAGAACAAGGCAAACAGGCACTCCTTTTCAGTGGAAGTGCACAACTTCTGCTCAATCACATGCTGTACTCAGGGGAACCAACATGTGGCCCTTCTCTGACTAGTAATGATGAAAGCTATTTTTCTGTTGATCTCATAAGGTCGTGGAGAGTCATGTGGAGGCAAAAACAATGACCAGAGCTGAGTGAAGCAAGAAACCACTCATAATACATCCGATCCAAGCAGAATACATCCAAGGGAAAGATAATCAGAACTGTGAAATGCACTAGCCTTAAACAATGACCGCTCATTTTAGCTTAAATACAATGCCATCTTGGAAAAGGAATTTGAATGAGACTGCACTGTGTTTTGTAAGACTTCCAGGCAGCTGAAGTGAAGCGAGCTGCTGTGCATGCATTGTCAAGCAACCTGAAAAATCCAACTTCTAAAACACAATTAAACATTAAAATAATGCCAGGAATATGTTATTAGACTTTTCTGCATTCTGGCGTGGGGAAGGTTTCAGGCCAAAGAGGTGAAGACGCCACTTCCTGTCTTCACCTCGAGTACTTTGGTATCTTCCAATGGAGAAAATGTACCCTTGAAGCCAATTTTTTTTTTTATATTCTGTCAACACAGTGCCTGATTTACAGAAACTTTTTTCTGGCATAGGACTGTCTTTCATTTGTAAATAGGGGTATGTCAGATTTGCACAAGTTACACTAGGCCCGATTCACAAAGATAAATTTAGACCAAAAGTCTAACTTTAATACTTTTGGTATTCACAAACAGACTTACGTGTAGTATCTTTATGACTCACGAGGTTCCGTACTCAGGGTGGTATCCCCGCAGTCAGGCTGTAGTTAGTGTAATTTCATACACCTGCAGACAATTAATGTCACCTGCAGCCCATGACCTACAAACCACATCTAAAGCTCTGTTTTTTGCACACCCACACTTCACCTGCCTTGCCATCAGCATGGTACATGTGAGAGGGAAGAAGAATTACATTGAGGAGGAGACCAATATGATTGTAACATTTGTAGTGAGGAATTAGAACAAACTGCATGGTCTACCTCCATAACTCAGCAGTTCAACACAGAAGGCAGCCCTATGGCAGCAGTTGGCTACTGCAGTCAGTGCATTGGGGGATGATGTCTGGTCCATCAGAGACATAAAATAAAAGTGGCAGGACGAGAGGGGGTGGGTGAAGAAGAAGTTCACCGGGATAGAGGCAGCCAAGGCCCTCCCTGGTGGACAACCTGGAACCAGTTTCCGTCTTACCCCACTTGCGAAGGACGTCCTCTCCACCATGCACACCCACCTGTTGCATGGGTTGCCTCTGAATGATGACCCTAATGTGATGCCAGGTAATATGTGATGATTTAAAAATGTCTTAAAATGATACATGTGGATGATACACTGCAAATGTGACCATGGAAGCCACTTCAAGTTTGTGCAAATATTCATGGTGAGTTAGACTTTCATGTGTCTCATTTTATCTATTGCACCACAAGTCCCAAAATTCTTTGTGGTGGAAATGTTAACTTTCAATTTCTCATTCAAAAATAATGGCCCATCACAGCTGGGGATTTCATTTTACACTACTGTACGGCACTACAAAATGTGCCTGAATTAGTAACCAGCAAAGTTCTGTTGTAAATGCAACTGAGAAAATATGTGAAAAGGTGGAGAAAATCATTATTTGTTGGTATTGTTTGTTGACTTCTTCTTTGTATTGCCAAATACAGCCAGAGTAGACTCACCCAGTGGAATAGATGTACCTGCACTTGCAGTGAGGCAACGTCATGGGGCACATCAAACCATGCCACCAGCACAAACTGGTGCGTGACTATAGCCAGATGAGGGTCCCGTGCACTACATTGTGATCAGACAACCCATAGCTATTTTACGTAGAATCCACCAATAGTCTTAAACGTGTGAACTGAACTATGGTATGTTGTTCATTACATGGGTCTACTAGAATGTAAACTAAATATACGTATATCATTTTAGGCCCTACATCATTGGCCAGAAAAACACATACTACAGTGATCTCTGTTGCACATACGGGTGTGTTGTATGGTCAGGCACCATACACTGGGTGGATGGTAGACCATAGTAAGTGCACTTTAAAAATTACTTAATAAAAGGTGCATATTTTTAAATATTAGGTGATATGTCAGCATGATGTGCTGTGTTTCTAATATCCCTGTGGTCACGTACCTCCATATGCTCAGATACGGCACATAAGAGTATGCTACTTCATAGCATGTTGGCTAATGAAAGGATGCCCCTACATTTATTTTCAATGAATACAGTATGTACCAAATTGCCTATATTGTCTGTTCTAAAAAGGAGTAGCCACAAATGTGTTGAAAGTCTATACCTATGGCATATAGAACTAAAATGATTCACACCATTCTTTGTATTAAAATATGGATACGTATGGTACATTACGGCTGCTATCAGGACTTCCTCAGTTATCCAAAATACCTCATCCAGGGGTTTGGGAGACATTCAGACTGCAGCAGTCAGGCCTACTCCCATCATTCTGTTTGGTAGGTGTACTATTAAGTGATGTAAACTATTGATTCCGAAGAAGTGCACAGTAACCAAGTCCTTGTTAAAGGATATTAGCAGATATTGCCACTTTTTTGAAGCATCTGATGTGGTGTATGATATGTTCTGAATATAATCACTGATGCCTGTGTTAATTTTGAATGTTCACCTATTTTTCACATTAACTTTAATTACAGTGTCACTTCCTTCTGAAGCTGCTGGATCTAGGACCACATCTTCTGCCACACACTCAAGGAGCCAGGTTCAGCTGCTGACATCATGGGAGATCTCAATACCACACAGAGCTGTGGCTACAGCTGATGAGTTTGATTTTGCATTGCACACCTGCATCAAACACCTCAATGCTATAGTGTGAGCTGTCATGTGTAGGTTTACACAAGCCAAATCACATGTGGAACATCAGATAGATGCAAATAATATTTGACCCAACCATTGTTTTGTAGCACATGATATACAATGGAAAATTCTTAGCATGTTGCAACCTCTGTCTTTCAGTTGCTGAGGACAATGAGTCGCTTGATGAAGCTGAACCATCCACCAGTGGAGGGAAGTGGTCAATCCAAAGATAGAATCCAATCCTCCTCCAAGCCGCAATGTCAGTGGCCAGCAATATTCAAAAAGAAGAGGATGAGGAGGAAGAAGATGAGGATGATGAAAATGAAAATGATCAGGTGCTGGTCGTGTAGGAGGACCTAGATTTTTTAGGAGTGCGTTTTTCGTCCACTGGGCAAAACACTTAAGTCTACATCAGGTCTGGCCAGCATTCTGCCTCCCACTTCACCTCTGAGGATTGCCCATTCTCAGCAGTCAGCCAACCAGCCACAGCATTCACCCACCCCAACACAACCATCACCTTCTCACAGCCCTCACATTGAAGGTAGACATGTTGTTTCTTCTACACAGTCCTCCCATGACAGTGCTTCCCAGGCCTTCTCTCATCTGAGCACATAACACCTCTGGTGAGGAACAGATATCCCCTAGGAACCAATCTCCTCCTCATAGCTTCCCACATGCCATTCCTCCCTGTGCAGGTAGACCAGATGGTCAGATCAGAGTCCCTCCCATGAGGAGGGGACTGGCAGATGGTTATCCTGGCCAGCGAGAGGATGAGTTTTTTCAACAATAGGCTGATATGTGTCAGGACATTTGTGCAATAAGGGCTACTCTGTTTGACATTTCAGACTCACTACAGGAAATACCTCGGGTGATTGACAGACAGACCCATGTTTCAAACAGGATTGATAGATCTAAGACATGTCAAGGAGGCAAAATGACATCATAGCAATCAATAGGAAAGAGAGTGCAAGACACCATGCTTTGGCCATGAAGATGATGGATGGCATGTTGAAACGGTTTCAACATCTTCCTTCATAATCAGCATACGGAAGAGACCCAGCAAACCTACCTGCAGCACACCTCACAGTCATCTCTATCACAACCTGCACAGACATCCCCCCACGTACACAGCCCCCATTGTACGAGCCCCCCTCCACAGTCATATACCCCATGCACAGGCACCCCCCCCCATGTGTACTCACATCCCCCACCCGTACAGGTACCCTCACTCCATTGACAGGCACCTTCCTCATCTGCGCAGGCAACCTTATCCCCTGTACTGGCACCTTCCCCGCCTGTACAGGCACCCCCACCACCTGTAAAGGCACACCACCATCTTTACAGGCACTCTCACCCCCTCTACAGACACATCCACCAACTGCACAGGTACCCTCACCTGGTGGCATAACAAAGGTCCCTCGGCCACCACAATGCAGGGGGCCCTTGAGCTGCAGGGGCCCCTTCAGCACAGTACTCGTGCCTGAAAGCTCCAAAGTAAGTCAAAGGGGGGGGGCCCTCCATGTACTTTGCAGGGAGGCCCCTCAAGTTTTGTTACACCACTGCCCTCACCCGCTGTACAGACACACCTACCAATTGTACAGGCAGATGCACCTCACCAACCCACACATCAGAACTGACACAGTAAACGCACTTACTCACAGCCATCACCACAATTACAAAGTTGCAAGAAAGATCCACCATGATCAATGTAAAATAGAAATACTCCAAATATTTGTAAATAAAAAATACTTTCCACAATTCAATTCTGAGTTGAGTAATAGTTGATGATGGTCAGGTGGTTACTCTGATGTAGGCCACATATGTGATTTGTAGGACCATCTGTGTATTGAGGTGTCATGTTGAAAGCATAGATAAACACCTACTGATGTAGACTTCCGTACTTTGAATTTAACATATGTAATGAACAACACAAGACAGAGATGGTGTTCAAGAAAGATAAATATATATAGTGGCCAATGCGCTGGTTGGCAGGTGATGCGACGGGAGAGGGTACAGCAATGGGTGAGAGTAGGGACACATGTGATTCCTGGACTTGCTGGTGTCCCCTGGTGGCCCGCCCTCAGGCTTTAGCCAACTGTCATGGGTTGCCAGGATTTGTTGGAACAGATATATTCAGCCACGGCAAATAAACAATCATTAATGACATTTTGCAGCAAAATGCAGCACCCATAGAAAGAGGAAAAACTGGGAGAAATAATTGTATTTCTCCCCACTGCTCTACTTTAACGCCACCCCTGAGGTGGCATAGGAATTTGACACATCCCTAGACTTGTAAATCGGTGAATGCGTCAGATTCCATTGGATTCCATGGGTGTTGCATGGTAAGACCCACAGCAACACCGATGGAATGCCCCTTCCATGCAGTGTTATGCATGAAAGTGGTCAGTATTTACAAGGCCATGAAAATCCATGCAAGGTGGCTATGCGTGGCCTTGTAGATATGGGCTGGCACACTGTGCCACCGGAGCTTAAAAAACTACGCTCCATTGGCGCAGTGTGTCGCTAAGGCCTCGTAAATAAGGCCCTTGGTTTCTAAGGAGGGGGTGACATGCACCAGTGGGTTCAGGTATATGAGGTAGCTCCAGCGGTCTGCAGGGTCCCTGAGGAAGATTGGGTAAATGACACAGGGAGTCAACAAGGAGGAATAAAAGTAATCCTTCTCATTGCACATTGCTAATGTTACCCCTGGGGTGGCGTTCGATTTTGGTGCTGCCTCTGGTTTATGAAAACCCGTAAATCTGAGGCAACATCAAAATGTAATGGGTGTTGCTGTGGCACACCCACAGCAGCACCCATTGCACGCATCTTCCACGTAAAGGGCTGCGTGTGAAAGGGTCATATTTACAAGGGGTAATGCCACCTTGTAAATAAGGCACAGGGCATAGCGCCACCAGACTGCCAGAAAAAGTGACGCTCCGGTGGCGCTAGAGGCTCATAAATAAACCCCTACATTTGAAGGGCATTCAGGTACTGTCTCACCATATGAGGGAAATGGGGGGTATTCAAGGCACTGGATGGTTGGGTGGGGGCTAGTATGGTTAACGCCTGTGAGGGGTTGCACAATTCTATTGCTGGAAAGCATATGATCAGTCACAGTTTCCCAGAGCTATGCCAACAGCTGATGCAGTGTGAGTTCTCTGACGCCAGGGAGCTTCAACTGGAGGCAGACCTCTGGGTGAGTTCCAGAGTGTCTGGGGTGGCATTAGGCAGTGATCAAAAGGAGAATGGCTCAGGTGTTACCCATCAGAGTGAGGGGGAGGTTTGCAGTGGCCCAGACAGGTCCTAGTGTAGTAGGGGGGGTAAAGGGCCCCACACCCTTTCCGGAAGAAGGGGTGGGAGTGGGCAAAGGCCCAGGGTGCCTTATCCTTAGCCCCAGTGCTTGGATTGTTCTCAGAGAGGGCACCGGCCGGGGGACCTGATCTGTAACAGGAGACCATCCACTGATGGGACGACCATAGATTCAGGAGAACTTGGGGAGGCGGCTATTACAAACATCCCACCAGTTCTGGTGTCTGGCAGCACCGCTCCAGAGAGTGCAGAAGTCCAAATGGAGGTATGGGGGGGAGACAGTCCCCAGAGGAAGAACCAGTGGGTCAGGGGTTGCCAGCTCTGAGGTCAGAGCACCCGGGAATGACCCTGGTGACACCACTGTGGCTTGGGAGGTCTTGATGCTCTGTCAGATGGACAGGTGTTGGGAGACCTGTGTCAGGCATACTCTTACACATAAGGAATGTATTTCCCCTGAGGTGGTGGTTGTACTCCCTTGGAAGTCCTGACTTGCCAGGCACATGCTCAGCCTAAGTGTACAGATGCTGGGTTGGGGACCAGTTGCAGGATAGCACTCATGAGCTGGTGGGAGAATTGTGCAGAACGACTGCCTCAAGCACCCTGACAGTTCTGGTTTCAGGGAGTACCATTCCCAGAAGGAAGGAGGGTACAGAGCCTCGAGAAGGGAGGGAGGGGGGCCGGACTCACCCCAGACTCCTGTCTGACCTAAAGTTCCCAATCTGAGCCATCTACTCCCTGCAAAAATATCTGAAATGCTACCTGAAAGTATCCAAAAGATAAAGACATATGAAATTACATGTCCTTTAGACCTGTGTGTGTGCATTCAGCATTAAACATACAATACTATGTACCTTGATTTTTGGTTGGACAAATAAAGGTGTCGGTTTCTGAGCATAGACAATCCAGGACAGTACACAGGTGCGTTTGAACTATGGTGTAAATATGAAAGACATATCACTACACTGCCACGTGAGGAGCACTACACACAAATACAAGATATATTTCTAAACTAGAACATACATATGTTTCATGTTACTAATCCTATGCACAATCCAGCACAGATGCTTACCAGTGTGCATTCAGTACAGTCTGAATGCTTCACATAGGAATCGTGGAGCTAGAAGAAATGTGTGATATGTTACTATAGCATCATGCAATCCATCACGAGACAACATGGGAAAATAGGGTATTATAGCCACTTAAGATTTTAACAACTCTAGCCCCACTATCTAGGTACCACAAGTACTGTGCCTCAAACACTGACATCAAATTGCTTTTGTAATTTACAGTACATAGTAGTTTTAATTTTTATATTTTGTGTTTTATACAATGTACAGTTAGTGGATCAATAAGTTTCCAACACTGCCTGTCACCCCCATGTCACACGTGTATAAGGGCCATTGTCCAAAAGTACAGTGTGCCATACAGCAAGCCACCAGTAATCAATGGGTTAAGTGTGCTTCTTTGGAGTATGGATATCTCAAAATCTAAAGTTGACACCTAGGTGTAAACTCCTCTGTTTCACAAATACCTGTTGGTTTCCATCTTGTACAGAATGCCAATCCTCACGGATTTTATGAATAGGCATCAGTCCTTGTGACACTTGGTACTGACAAAGTTTCAGATGTCCTCTTTCCAGAGAGGAATCTGACAAAAAACAAGAGCAATTCAAAAGTCCACATGAACATGGGTATCAAACTAAGGTACAGAACAAACGTTCATGTGAAACTCATTGTGCATTGAAAATATGATAAAACAGGAAATTCTGTGTGGAATAAATCAACAACTAATCAGTTTCATTAAGACAGTATGCATTCTGTCAGGTATAACTCCAGAACAATGCTTGGGCAACAGCCAGTACGTCATTGTATTACTCAATTAACTTCGAATACGTTTTCATTCATATATGCATAATAATACAGTAAAGACCAGAAAATCGCAACTGGTAAAATATTGAATTAGTCGCAAGCAAACCAAAATCAAAGTAAAATAAGAAGGGTGACCGATAATGTGAAAAATAGTTGGGATAATGGTATCAAATACAAAGACAGACACAGGTATTTAATGCGGATAGCCATGTGGGATAAATTCCCCAGTGTCCAATGAACAATAAAGAGGTCTGTCTTATTTGGTGTTGAAGGCATTTCAACCCTGCATGGAATACCAGGGACCTTTCAGGGCATGGAATAACCTGGGGAACTGATACAATATGTAAAATTAGTATTAATATTGAGGAAGGCCACTATGGTCTAAGTGGTGATCTAAGGTACATACTGGTTGCAGAAGTGACTCAGGACAATGTGCAGATTAGCACCTGACCACTGTTGGCAGCTGCTTGAATTGGCCCCAGGAGGTGACCTGTGGAGAGAATAAGCATCATCAATATATAAGGGAGGGCACTGGCAATAAGAGTGATGTTCGGTAATTGATAGGTGCTGCTTACCTAAAGAATAATGAAGCATAGGTAGTTACACCGATATGCTCAATGAGGGTAAGTATTTTGAAATTGATACGCACAGGAGATCTATAACAGCGGTGGGGACCAACAAAAATAATTAGTCAAGTCAATAATATAAAACAATGTGTGCCTCAAGATATGTAAGTAGTGTTTAAAATGCTATGTCTTACCCATGAGTGATTAAAAGGAAAGCCGCCACTGGCCTCCAAATAGAGCCTTGAAGCCGAACGATTCAGCAACAATTTGTAGGCTCCTGATCAGAGATACACCTCAGAGATAACAAAAGGAGGATCTGGCCACTCATCTTTTTAATTGAAGGACAAGCACCTAGCCGATGCTGCTCCTCGTGGCAGGGGCAGGCCAAGAGTGGTGGCAAGGGTGTCTGACTAGAGTCAAAAAAACGGAAATACGTGCTACACATTGCCTGCCAATGTCAGGAGGCCTGATCATGGTCACGCGGGGCAGGGAGGGAAATAAAAAACATGTTTTTAAATATATTCATTAATGCAGAAAGAAAGTGAATAAATAAAAATGTAATTAAAATATAGAAATGAAGGAGGGGACTCCAACCCCTAATGTATTCTGATCATAAGTGAGGTCAGTCACACGATTGAGCCACCAAAGGAGAGGGACGGTGATATGCTGCATTTCAGAATGCTGCCTGACTCCCTACTTCACCTTTTGGACTGTACATCACTATTAGTGTTAGTTTACATTATTGTCCTTATGAATGTTGACTTCCCTATCACACTCCTAAAACTCCAACTCCTAGTCAACCTATTAGACATTTGAGGTTAAAAATGTTAATTACTCATTTCCTGAGAGTGGGATTCCGGTGCAAAGGGTAGGGTGCACCGGCATAATTCAGGGCCAGTTCCCCGTTTATTGTGTTAGATGAGTATGAAAGTGTAAAGTGCATGCAGAGTTCACAATTTCATGCCTATTCTGAGTGTCAATGGCTGTGGATTCAGCCAGTTTCATTAGCACTCAGCTGCAAACTCTCCTGTGTAAGGGGGTATGAATGTTCTACTTATGCTTGCTGTCCTGTCATCTCATTTTTTGGCTCCACAAGAATGCCGAGGGAAAAACAGAGCACTTTAGTCTCTTCCTGTCCTTCTCACTCGTGAATGATTGCTGGTGAACTGGTAGCAAGTGAAATGTCTTTTGAATGAAGTACTGACTCCTCTGTCTACACTAACAGAATGGACTGCTGGCTGGCTGAATGATTGAGCTACCATTTAGATGTGACGTTCACTCACCTATTGTAGCCTGGGTATGAGTGACAAAACAGGTTTACTGACCCCTTTTGTTTCCATGTGCATAGTGTAATTGAATTGTATGTTTGTGTAACAGGCTGAGTTAATTTACACCATGGGCAATCCACTGAGCAAAAGCAACCTTAACACCTGCCACCCCAGCCCCACCTAAAGACTCCTCCACACATCAGGTGGATGTTCGCCAAGGCCTCAGTGCGATTCTTTATCTTGAAACGTAGCTTGCACTCATAGCCAAGAGACCGGACTTACAGATCCACCTGACTGCCACCTATAACATGGCTAAAATTGTCTTTTTTTGCAGAAGATATTGATTTTGAAGGGAAGGAAAAAGATAAGGCCACTTGAAGGCATTTTAGATGTGGGATGCGCCATTGTGAGATTTGAGAGCAATCGTGATGTAAAAGATTCTGGCAGAGGATGGGTGAACAAATGTTAAAAAACAATGGGAGAAAAAGCCAGTTAGAGGTTGTGGGAATGTTCCCATCTCTTCCTGTGGAAGGTACTCAGCCACAGAAACAGAAGGAAGGGGAAGACTCATTAATAGAAGATATACTGGTGTGCAGGATGGGGGATACACAAGGGACCCCACCGGGGGCCACTGTCACAAGCAAAGCCCTCTCGGCCAAACCATCACCTTCAGGAACTGAGCACACTGAGCTAACTCCATCACAGCAGGAGAGCCACACCCTGGCACAGCAGCTAGCACATGAGGAAGCAAAAAGAATAGTGCTTGAGAGTGTTTCAGACATGCAAGCTCTGGCAGAAATAAAAGAAGAAGTGGCATATGTTGCTCAGAAATTAGACAAACAACGTGACAAGTTATGGAAAAAATGTGAAACAAAGATTGCAAACATGCCCCTCCTGATTAAGACGGCGTGGAAGCAACAATATAATGATGACTCTGGGGATAACAATTTGGATGTTAAGGGAAAGCCTATACTGATATGGGACATATGTATATGCGCACACCCTACAGCACATAACACCAAGGAGCTAACTATGGCCATTGAAAACCCAAATGCCACACTGGGACATAGAAGGGACAACTTCACTAAGTCCAGCTCCACACCGACCACCCCACGAGGATTCCCAGCATCACAAAGAAGGATGTTTCTAAAAGAAAGATAGCTCAAAGTGCCACGTCTTGTTAACAGACTTGGTAGAGGACAAGGTGTTTTGCAAGACTTCATGACAACATACAATAAACAATACAAGGAAGAAGTAATATATTTGGCGCATGCTAGGTTGATGAATGAGGGCCCCCAGGTACATTGCACTTATGAGCAGCAGGCCCTGAGGTGGCCACTACCCTACCACCGGCTTAGGAGAGGGACACATCGAAGTTTAGTTTCACAGACTCCGACCTGCAGCACTGGGAAGATCCCAGAATAGCTGACGCATTACAGTATGCTATAAGGAAGCTACAGCAGTGGAAACAACTGCTAGGCACCCTGAAAACAATAGAAGTGGTGAATAAGATCAGCACTAGTACATTCCTAATAATAACAAAGCCAGTATTCACTATGCCCCTGCGAGAGGTACCTACTGCATCATCAGATGAAGAACCAAAAGTCCTGACATACATACACGTACCATGGACTAGAGCAGACCTCATGGCATTCACGAAGGACTTTCCCAAATTATGGGAAGAACCACATAAGTGGCATGCTGAACTAAACAGAATATTAGTGATGGGAGGGCTGCTTTGGAAGGATATTTTTTAACATTATAGTACCAAAGGACTTGTGGGAGGTCTGTAGAAAGTCACAAAATGGCTTACAAAGGAGTCAGAGAGGGTTAGGGGTGTCCAGGGAGAGGAGGTTGAAGGGAAAATTAAGGAGATAGTGAAATATCTGAAGGGAAAGGTGCCAGACGATAAGATGGATTGCTCCAAAATGCACACCAGGCAGGAGAAAGATGAAAGTGTGAATTCCTATTCTTACCGCCTTTGGCAAGTCTACCATCAGAGTAGTGGCATGAAAAACCCATAGGGGAGGCCATGCCAGCTTTTATTTCTACCTTTGTCTATGGGTTGAGACAACCAATTGAAAAACAAATGCTGACAACATCCTATGGAGAAAGTACTGGCGCAGCAGCCAGAGACTGTGCCCACTACCAGGTACATTTGCAAGCTATGGAGGCGGAAAATGTGAGGAGGGAAAAGGTGAATTTGATGGTGCGCAGGAGAAGTTTTATAGAGGTGAAAAGAATAGAGGTAGGGGAAGAGGTCATGTAAGGGGACGGAGTCAGGGAGTAAATGACAGAGCATCCTCTCAATGCCCACATGGAACAACATGCTTCCACTGCAATGAGCCAGGGCAATAGAAAGAGGATTGTCCTTTGCTGAATGACAGGTCAAGGGACTGAAGGCCCCAAAGACAGCACTCCCACCCACGAAATAAACCACCACAATACATTGAGGGCACATTTGATACAGCCTCCAATATACAAGGGCCAGAGACCCAAAGGACCACAAAACAACATTATGGTCAAACATCTCTTGTTTACAAACATTGTGTATGGCTTGCAGAGTAGTCTCAGGATGAAATAAATGGACAGAGTATGAAATGTCAACTAATCATCCCTGACAACACATAAAGCCAGTAACACAACTGGTGGCTCAAAAGAAAAAAGTATCAACCAGTTGGTCACTTCCTGTATACCCTGTCATTTGTGTTGGACATTGGCCCCTTTCCCTGGATTATGACCTAGGTGAGTGTTCAGAGGTATGTGTAGCCCTGAAGGCATAACAGGATACTATTATCTTGCACACAACTTCAGGGTAGTACAGCAGCACACCCCCTGTAAAGTCAAGACATCTGAATTTGACTTTAAGAGACCAAAAGTATGCTCTATAATGGCTCCTGTACTTATGTGTGCTCTATTGTTCCTATGCTGAGGTACAGTGATTGCATGCCTGTATGGTGTAAGGAGATGAGAGTGCATATGCAACCTCATCTGAGGAGAAAAATGTTAAAATGTTAGTACATTTCTCTGTTGAATTTGTAAAGTTACTAACATATGAGATGGTACATGCAGTATCTGTTGGCATCATCTATGTGTCACAAGAAAAAAAAATTGTGGTGGATGTGTATATAAAAAAAATAAAAATATACCAACTTGTCTGGTGCTTGAGTACTTACCAAGAAGCCATATATTGCCAAATTCTCCTGCTGCCCACCACTGGGCAAGAGGTGACCTGCGGAATATGTAGCTGTCATGTGCACTACCTGTGAATACTACATGCACATGCGTAAAGCAGAGCAGCCACAGGCATCACACACATCCTGCACATTGATGGAGTACATCAGTGTCTGTTGCGGCAGATGCATGCATTGTGGTGAGGTGGCTAAAGTGCCACATGAGTGCAATCAATTACACCTACCACATGTGGGCAACAGGAAAGGGGAAGAAATCCCAAGCAACCCTTTGCTTTTCTGGCAGTGTATGTGGCACACATATGTAGAAATGCACTATCTTATTTGTGCAGGTCATAACCTGACACAAGCATCAGTTCTAGCTTGCCTGAGAAATGTCCAGAATGTTACTGGACACCTTCTGGAATGACTGAGTAGCAAGGAAATGCAGAGCTGCTGGATCTTAACATAGGCTGGGATTGCGTGGGGCGGCACATCTCCGAGTTAAGATCCTGCTTCTACTCTGAAACCATCTCTAAGATGATATCAGGGGGAAATTGGAATCTGGAGCTGACATTTGGCTGGACATCCCAAAGAGGTTAATCCGTTGTCTGAAGAACCTCTCTGATCTCCTCCTCCTCCTCCTTCTCCTCAAATCATTCTGTCGCATCACAAGGGTCAAACCAACAAACACGTTCAGTGACATGTTGTAAGGTCTGAAAGGGTTTGTGTGTAGCAGTTATGAATTTATGTATGCAGGCAGGCTGGGATTGGCTAACAATCCCAGGAATGGGATTGGCTAACAACGTTGGTGGAGTTTGGTGGGAGATGGTAAGCATGGCCAGGCTCCCAGTACATGTCTGAGTGGGCACAAACAAGGACTGAAACTGCCCTGGCCTGAATTCAGGCTAGAGCCATAGGCAGTGAAAGCTGCCGTTTCAGGCCTCTTGTGCACCGGCCTGTCCCGTGTGCACTGCACTCTGGGCATGCCAGTTCACAACAGATCTTGCAGCTTTCGCTGCCTATGGCCCTGGCCTGAATTCAGGGCCTCAGGTCATGAGGACGTGCACACCGGCTGGTGGAGTTTGTGCTTCTGCCAGACCCATTAAGAGGTTGCACACCGCAAATATGACCGCTGCGGTCCAACCACCATGTGAAAGCTGGCTGAAACGGACAGTATAAAGGGAGACACTCCCCAGCAGGAAGCCTTACATGACCGAGTCCTTCACAAATGTCATGCCACTTTTGATGCTCATTGAAAGACAACAAAATCAACACCGCCATGGACGCCAACAACCGTAAGTACCCGTGAGGTCACTTAACGCATCTTGACCCACCAAATTCATCAACCCTGCTGGATCATCAGGGACCGACGCCTCGCACTGACTATGCATCACCTCCCCTGCTGTGAAGTAAGGGACCAATGTCGCATTGGAGATCCAGTGATGCCACACCTCCCCGGCTCCAAACACCGGCTTGTTTTCTTCGTTACCAAAGGTACTGTGCCTGGGGGGCTGTGCGACTCCGTGATCGGCGCTGCCCTCCTCTTGAGTGGCGTCTGACTGTTGGGAACGACTCCGTCCCATATTGTGTTTTTCAGTGTTTTTATGAGGATTTAATCTTTTAAAATTCATATTTCTCCTTGGGTATGTTTGATTTTTCTTGTTTTCATCTTGTTTGATTCAGATAAATATTGGCTATTTTTTTAACTAGTGTGCAGTCCTTTTGTGGTGTTTTCATTGTGTTACTGTGTGTGTTATTACAAATACTTTACACATTGTTTCTGAGATAAGTCTGACTGCTTGTCCTAAGCTGCAAAGGGAGTGAACAGGGCTTATCTGAACTGTGTGTCTCCCTTACCCTGACTAGAGTGAGGGTCACTTCTGGGACAGGGTGCCAACTAGAGACCCCATTTCTAACAAATAGCATTACACCACCATTGCATTTACACACACATACCCATAGACATAACATCGACCCTTTTCTTGGGGGACACCAACACTGCCCCAAACTCACATACTGCTAACAACAGAACATGGAGCAGCAAGCAGGCTCAAATACACACAACTGGAGGCATACAACACAAGTCAATCAGGTATAACATCAAGGTAGAAAAGGAATGCAGGACAAATGTATGCCCAAAAACACAACTGTTTGGAATTTATTCAATATACAAATATAAAAGTCCAAAGGCCAGTGGCTAGTCCATATATATGATCCCAAAAGTAGCACAGTATTGTGCCAATTCTTGACTCCTAAAGGCCAGGGAAACTCCACAGGAAGGGGCATCAAGGGGGAAGGCAGGCACCTCAGGGATTATCCGGGGGTCAGCGGTGAGGTGATCGGATTTGTGAGGGGGTCTTTGGAGGGCTGGTCTGCTTCCTGGAGGGTAGGCTTCTTTTTTGCGAGGGAGAGGTATGGCTACTTGCAGGGGGCAGGGAAGACCTAGGAGGTGAAAGGGATTCTCCTGGGACCTGGGGGGGACCTTTTGGGTCTGGAAGGGTGGGGGCACAGTCATCCATAACCCTACTTACCATTGTGCCTGTAGTATGTAGGAGCGGTGATCTCTTGGATACAAACTACACCCACTACAACAACAAACAGTACATGAATGATCACTGTACATGGCCATTTGTGCTCCCTACAAGCAAGTAGTTTGCAGATTTACCCAGGTTTGTCCTAGATCCAAGGTCCAAAAGGCTAGGCACACCAGTTTAATACTCTTGACGTCAACACAATCTTCCATCTTCTGTGTGACACATGGCTCTTCCCTCATTGTCAAGCGAGCAGTCAGTACCTCACTCAATCACCTGGCAATGGAACAGGCAGAAATTTGCTGTGTACTTACCCCCTTGTGGCTGAAGTGCTGCCCTCAAGCCCCCATCAATCACCGGATAATCTGCTTCCAGAGTGCGGGCCATTAGGGGAGTCATGGTCCGATGGGCACTAAACACTTTTGGGAAGACAGCCCCAGCTGGGCCTCTGTGATCTTCCAGGCACAGCCTCTCAGGACCTCCCATCTCTTGCGGCAGAAGGCGCTCTGCTGGCTATGAACCCGCAGGGTCCACACCTTCTTGGTGATTGCTCTCCATATCCCTTTCTTCTGATGGGCATTGACCTGCATGGATGCAATAGACAAGAATTGATGTCCACAGGTCTCACCTAAAATGTCTGAGTCACATATGTGTCAGTACACCAAGCTGATAACATTCTGTTTTGCCATACTGCCCAAGTGTGGCACTTGCTAGTTATTGAGTACAGGGACATGACTACAAACGCTTCCCAATCTACAGACCAACCCACCACCAGTACAAACTCAAACATTACACATGGATAACAATGAAGAGAATGACATGTTGGGTACAGAAAGACTCTAGCCTGTCCATGTGTGGACATGTGCAGATACAAATGCAAACTCATTCCACTTCGGGGTGGGGTTCTGTGTGTTTTATCATTAACACATAACACACTTTTGGACATATGTGTCCATATTACATAGATTGCAGCTAAAACAACATAGACATGCATTGTCTATTTCTAGCTATGGGACTAGACTACTGAATCACATATCATGGGTTCCCAGGAAACAGCACACAGTTAGCACCTTTGAAATGTCAGAAATGCAATGAACGTGTACAGGACACGTGACCTGTATAAAGGTGACAACAGGGCTTTGGGATTAAGGGACCTGTCAAGGATCTGAGACACACATTGACAATAATGGCAAGTGCACATTAGTCACCGATCATTAACTCGCCCCTAAAACAATTCAGTGAAAATAGCCTCATTAAGCTGCATATTAGCACATAGCCAAGATATGGCCTCATAACAGCATATGCTGGGATACAGGGAGTGGGCACAGTGCCACAGTTGCATAGCAAAATTAATTTGACACCAGCCTAGATTTCGGCCCATTCTGTGAGATGCATTTGAGAGGCCCTGGTTTCTGCAGGCTAAGCAGACAGAACTTACATGAAGCTCCTTTCCCATCACTTCCATGCATGACAGTACATCATGTAGCCAACAGCATTTTGGCATGTGGTGTGTGTGTTGTAACCTGAAGGGCAGAGTGCGTCAGGATATGCCTTCCAAACAACAGTTTAGCAGATGTGGGTTGGAATCTATGTCGCAACATACACACTGCTCACTTCACACACAACTGATACATACAACATGCATACACAACTCATGCTGTCATGCAAACACATGTTGTCTTGGGTAATAAGGTAAGATATGTCTGGGGATGGCTGCAATGTCATCTCAGCTAGACATGTGCATCCAACACAAGGCGGATCAGAGAACACTCAATGCACCACACAACAATATATTAGAACTCAACATCTGGTAATGAACACAAATACATGCACATTGACTCTCCCATTGATGCCACACTGACTGCAGCTACATGGCCTTGAATTGCCATTCAGGAGGGAATATATGGTGAAGTACAGAGAAAATTTGTGCACATGAGGTACTTACCTGCTCCTGTGGTGCACCATAGAGTTGTTCATACAGGGGTAGGACCTCAGACACCAGCTTCTCCAACTCCTCTGGTGAGAAGGCTGGGGTCCTATCACCTGCTGGATGTGGCATGATTGCTCCCAGAGGCAGCACACAACAGTTCAGGTAGTGGAGGTCTTGCTGGCAGCAGTGTCAGAAGTCAAGTGAGGGATTTGGCAGAACATGTCACGTCTGCCACATACGCGGCCATCACCACCAGCAGACACAGCCATTGGCCTGCGACCGCCACTGGCAACAACTTTAGCCTATGGCTGTGTCCACCATGGTGGCAACCGACTACTGCCATGACTATTTCCACCGGTGGTCACAGACGGTTTCTATTATTCAGTGGAGTAGGTCAGGCAACCTCCATTTTAGAGGCCACAAATGCATTATATGGCTCCCAATGATGCGTCACACCTCCGAATATGTTTATACTTGCTGTAATGAGTGCTTGTCTTGTTCTGCCATGTAGCTCCTACTACTCAAACACCATTGTTGAAAATTGCTCGGCGCATATGGCAATTTCCATTAGGGCACAACCCCGTTTTCCCCCTGACAAAGGTCATTTTTAAGCTTGGGATGTCAAGTCACAGTCTGAGTGACATTTTGTATGCACAAAATCTTGATTACCAGATACATGATATGTACACATGTGTTGCAAACCAAGGGGGTGAAATATGACGTATGTGTGACTATTAGTTATGATATGTACTGTGTATCATGTCCACACCTTACCGTATGCCTTGTCACATTTTATCATTGGCACGAATCCTGTATGTTGGAAGGGACATATTGGATATAGGCAATACGTATTTCTTGTCATACTTAGGTACCCAGGGAGGGAGAGCTCCTGCCAGACCTTCGGACCATGAAAGAACACCACATCATCCAGATCTGCCATCTGAATAGGCAAACCATTATGGACCTATGTTGTCAGTTGGAGCCAGATCTGATGCCTGTCATTCGTCATCCAACAAGCATACCACCCTTTGTACAAGTCATGGCAGTGTTGCAGTTCCTAGCCACCGGGTCCTTCCAAAACACAGTGGCCCTATCTGTGGGATGTTTCAGCCCATGTTCAATCTGGTTTTGAAGGATGTACTCTCCGCAATGTTGAAACACCTGGACAGCTATATCCAGTTTCCTCAACGTGAGGATTTCGCCCATGTGAAGACTGACTTCTATTGTTTGGCACATATCCAACATGTTATAGGAGCAATTGATGGTACACATGTTACCTTGGTCACACCGCATGTTAATGAACAAGAGTACCGCAACAGAAAGAGCTTCCATTCTATCAATGTCCAAGTTGTTTGTTTGGGAGAGCTCTACATTTCACAGGTTTGTGCCAGTTTCCCAGGTTCAGTCCATGATGCCTTCATTATGCGGAACAGGGCAATCCACCAGCTGTTGTCACGACCATACCCAGAGGGGCCTGGCTGGTTGGTAAGTCACACCTATCCTGTTTGTGTGTGAAATGTCTACTGCAACAAATCTGATGAGAGGGACTCATAGTTGCACATATATCCCATTCCATCACAGGGGACTCTACATACCCAAACCGTCCATGGTTGTTGGCGCTGGTAAGGAATCCAACTACGCCAGGGGAAGCTGCTTCAGCGATGCCTATGAAAGAACACAGCATGTAGTGGAGCAGGCTTTTGGGCTCTTGAAGCCCAGATTTAGGTGTCTGGACAAGACAGGTGGAGCCCTCCTCTACTCATCTGAAAAAAGTGTATAACATTATTGTGGCCTGCTGCACGCTCCACAACATTGCCCTGCAGAGTAATATCCCACACATCTTAGATGAGGGGGAGCTACCAGTGTCACCGGGTGGGAATCCTGAAATGCCAAGTGAGGATGACAGTGATGAGGAGGAAAGTGAAGACTTACGAGCAGATCTTACCAATCACTACTTTACCTGAGGGTAAGTATGTAATGGGATATGATTACTGTGACTATATGAGGAACTGTAGTTGTCAGCATGTGTGGAGTAGGGTCTTTGTCCAATAGACAGGGGATCTCATGCTTTGCAGTATACAGGGGTTACTTGCTAAGTCAGACGTGAACATTTCACTAACTTGAGTATCTGCTGGGCTTGTGTTAGTCTCATTGCAATGTAAGTGTATCAACTGATGTTTGATATGAGCTTTTGGTCATAGGTATACATTTCCAACATAAACTCCTGGTATTGGTTTTATCCAGGTAACTTCACCCCGACATCCTCATGTGGGCATTTGAGAGTTGACACATTATCAGGTATATGATGCGGTTCTGACATAGGAAGTGGACATGGATTGATCCAGGTAATATTGGCCACAGCTTAGGGGTGTGTGAGTCCTACGCAAAACCTGCTTGCACAGTGGGTGGGTGGAAGTCTGAAGTGCACAATATACAGGTTTGCTGTGGTGTGTTGGGCCAATTGTTTCATGTATTTGATTGTATAGATAATGACCTCGTAGGACCTGTATGTATCTTTAGATGTGTTTCATTATTGCAGGCCACAGTACCTGTGCCACAATACTGACACAGGTTTGTGTCAGGCCAACAGATGTTTGGTCATTATAATGGAATGGACCTATGATCAGGGACTGTTGTACTGTTCTCTGTCTCTGCCATGGCTAATGTTATGTTGGCACGCCTTGTTTTGGTATGTGATGAGGCTCAAGCTGGTGACAACATCCATGATTCTGTTAGACTATTGTACGGGATGGGGTCTGGTAAAGCCCTTTCTTTTGTGGTCTGGGGGACCGTACCCTGGTATATCTAGCCTGACTCACTATGGTTGATCTATTCTTAACTATAACTATAACAGTGCAGACATTTTGACAACCTATGTGCTGTACATTGCAATAAAATGTTTGATGTGACCAGACACTTGTATCAGTGTGTTGGATAGTAATCCTTAGCATGGCAGTACCTGTGACATATCCCTCCTTCCATTACAACCTTATGTCTTCCTCATGTGCATCACGTGGGCTTACATCTTAACATTTGAAATGTGGAACAGAAGCAAGAATGCAATGATTTTCTGATAGGTGAGATTGTTGACACAGATGCAGGAAATAATAATGGCATGCAACACAAAAGGAATGTGAAGGGATCAGACATAGGGGATGTCATAGATGCCACAACATTTGAAGCCCAAGGTCCACTGTCCTACTACCATGAAAATGGAAGGTTGTTGAAGAACAGTCAACAGAGTGAATTTGTGGCACACAAACACTTTTCTTCAGGAAGAGGCAACCTGCTGGTGGGGGGTGGGGGTACAAGGTCCTGCTGCTACAGAGTCAGGGGTGTCTGAGGCGAGTCCTTCCCCTGACAGGGCCTCCCTTCCAGTGACTGCCATTGATGTTGAAGGGACTGGTGTTATGGTCCTTGATCAGGGTACGGCTTATCTCTGAACACCACTGATAGGGAAGCCAGGATGATGTTGGTAGCATCCCACTTTTCCAGTGACTCATTATGGTAGTCACTCTAAAGCTGCATCATTTCCCTGAGTTCTGTAAGTACCCGGACAATCATACCTTGGGATTCTTGATGGCTCTCAAGACTTGACTGATGTGTCCTGGCCAGGACCATCCCCAGTGGCTTCATGTGGCTGGCCCACAACATCCCTTCCCATGTGCCTACACCTGTGCCACAGATTGTCCTCTACCACTGGTTCCAGGACCATCATTGCTGGAGTTGTGTTTCTGTGACTCAGGATCCTGGACTGGGGGTACAAGATTGTTGTCACTGTACATGTGGTCACAGTGAAGCTCACGGGTTTTGTCTGACCAGGTTGCCCTGATGGGCCAGAACCGTCCTCAATTTCCAGATGTCCATGAGTGTTTTCCTCACCGAGGGCTTCATCTATGGGGGTAGTGGCAGTCTCTTCAGTGGTCTTGGAGTCCCTAGTGGTATCTCGACTTGTTAATGTGAGACATACATTGTTACAAGTTGTATTTTGACATCTACCTCCAATAGTTGACAGTGACATTTAGCAAAGGCTATCTACACATTGGATTAGCAGGTTTCCCTTATGTGACAGGCACACATGGTATAAATTGAAGTGACATAACATTTGTGAAACATACCAAATCCTTTTCGACCAACCAGCTCTAGGATCTATGGATCCATTAGCACTTGGGAGAATGGGCATAGACTTACATCTTGCCACAAATGCAGGCAAACCAAAGTCTGGGCAGGATGCGGCTTTGAACCTTTTAAGGCCTAGTTGACTGTTATGCTGGCAGAGCCAGCACTTTGTTGTAAATGTGATTGGAGTCATCATGTGGTCAGTGCATTGTGAATGTGTCTGCTGCACATACCATTCCAGTGTTGACACTTGAGACCTGTGGTTGAGCTGTCCTTTCTGTCCACAATATTTTCAGCTTGGCTTACCTGCTCAAGATGGATTTAGGTGGTTAGTCACATCACAGAGTGTACCATGATCTGTATCTTGGTCCCTCCCAGGTGAGTAAACTTTATTTATGAGTTCACAGACAGATGCATTATGGCATATGGACACTGGCTTGGTGATTGGAGTTACAGGGGCTGGCCCTCCTGGGATTTACAGTCATCTTACTCCATGTCCTACACACAGTATTCATAAGTCATCCTCCCAAGTGACTTCACTTCCATTGTGAGTTAACAAACATTTGAACAGATGCACACCATGCTTGTGTTTGGAGTTGAAGAAACAGAGCCTCCTGGCCTTGACAGTCATGCCACTCACTGTACTTCATGCACTTGCTATATGTCATCCCTCCAGGTGAGTGGATTTCATGTGTGAATTCCCACAGAAGGGTATATTTGCAAGTGTACACTGGACTGGTGCGCGGTGAGACAGTAATGGAGCCTCCTGTGGTTTGCAGCCATTTTACTTACTGTATTACACATACTATATGGGTTTTCTCCCAGGTGAGTACACTTCAACACTCATATACACAAGGGTATTTTGGGGAGAACACTGTTTTGTTGTTTGGAGTTGGGGTAACAGTGGCTGCTGTGAGTTGCAGTCCTTGCACTCTCACTGCTCCCCAATACCTGATATATGCCTACTGCCCCAGTGAGTATACATCATGTGAGATTTAAACGTATTGTGAACTTCGGAGAAAAGGGCACTGTTCTGGTGTTTGTAGTGACAATATCAGTGCCTCCTGGCCTTAGCATTACTTTCTGTCCCTGTACTGTGCACAGTATACAGATGTTATCCACCCAGGTGAGTAGATTTCAACAGAGGGTTGTAACACAGAGGTCTTTGTTGCAGGTGACACTGGGCTGGCTGAGTGGAGTAACAACAGAGCCTCCTTCCCTTAGCAGCCCTGTCAGTCCATGTACTAAACACAGAATACAGATGTTATCTACCCAGATGAGTAGACATCAACAGAGGGTTGTGACACAGGGGTCTTTGTTGCGGGGAACACTGGGCTGGCTGAGTAGAGTAACAGTGACACAGCCATCTGGCCTTAGTAGTTCTGTTAGTCCCTATACTACACCCACTACACAAATGTTATCCACCCAGGTGAGTAGACCTCAACAGAGGGTTGTGACACCGGGGTCTTTGGTGCAGGGGACACTCGGCTGGCTGAGTGAAGTAACAGTGACAGAGCCTCCTGGCCTTAGCAGTCCTTTCTGTCCCCGTACTACACAAAGTATTCAGATATTATCCACCCAGGTTGTGACACAGGGGTCTTTGTTGCAGGGGACACTGGGCTAGCTGAGTGGAGTAACAGTGACAGAGCCTCCTTCCCTTAGCAGTTCTGTCAGTCCCTGTCCTACACACAGTATATAGATGTTATCCACCCAGGTGAGTATAATTCAATGTGGAGTTGACAAACAAGTTACATTTGAGCAGGATACACTTTTATAGTGTTTGGAGTTACAGTCAGTAACAGAGCTTGCTGAGAGGTGTAGTCATGTTAGTCCCTGTGCTACACAAACTATACATATGTTATCCTCCTAGGTGAGTCCACTTCAATTGGAAGTTGACAAATAAAGGTCTTTGGAGCAGCTGTCACTGTGCTGGCTGAGTGGAGTTACGGTAACAAAGCCTCCTGGCCTTATAAGTCCTGTCAGGCCCTGCACTACACCCACTGCACACATGTTAACCACCCAGGTGAGCAGACTTCAACAGCGTGTTACGACACAGGGGTCTTTGCTGCAGGGGACACTTAACTGGCTGAGCGGAGTAACAGTGACAGTGCCTCCTGGCCTTACCAGTCATGTCAGTCCCTGTACTACACACAGTATACAAATGTTATCCTCAAAGGCAAGGGCACTTCAAATGGGAGTTGTTAGATCTGACAGCCTTAGGGTGGTACCCCCAACTTTTTGCCTGCCTCCCTCCATTTTTCTGCCCCCTGTTTTTGCTGGTTTTAGGACTCTGCACACTTTACCACTGCTGACAAGTGTTAACATACATGTGTGCTCTCCCCTAAACATGGTAACATTGGTTCCTATCCAATTGGCATATTTAATTTATCTGTAAGAGTGCCCAGAGCCTGTAAATTAAATGCTACTAGTGAGCCTGCAGCACTGATTGTGCCAACCACATAAGTAGCCCCTTAACCATGTCTCAGGCTTACAATTGCAAGGCCTGTGTGTGCAGGTTCACAGCCGCATTGACTTGGAATTTAAAACTACTTGCCAAGCCCTAAACTCCCCTTTTTTGCATATAAGTCATCCCTAACATGGGCCCTAAGTAACCCACAGGGCAGGGTGTTATGTATGTAAAAGGCAGGACATGTACTGTTGTTTTTTTATGCCACTGTAGTGGAAAACTCACAAATTTGTTTTCCTCTACTGTGAGGCCTGCTCCTCTCGTAGATTAGCATTAGAACTGCCCTCATATACTTTTAAGTGGAAGATTCTGATGTGGAAGGAGTAGCGCTGTCATGTTTAGCATGGCCAGAATAATAGTATAAAATCCTGCTTACTGGTGAAGTTGGATTTAATATTACTATTTTAGAAATTTCACTTTTAGAAAGTGGGCATTTCTCTGCACTTACTGCCATCTGTGCCTTACAGCCTGTCTCCAATCCACGGTCCACGTCTGGTCTGTGCAGACAGCTCCCCTTGTGCATTCCACCCAGACAGCCATAAACACAGGACACTCAGTCACATCTGCATGCTGAATGGGTCTCCCTGGGTGGGAAGGGTGGAGGTGCTCTTGCACTTCAAAAAACAATCTTTGAAGTTTCCACCACATCAAAGGCATTTTTGGATATATATACTGGGTTTCTGACCCCACCAAAACAGTCACTTCATGACCTACACATAGACTCTGTCAGAGGGACTGCCTGGCTGCCCAGAGGACTCATCTGGACTGCTTTACTGAAAAGGACTTCTGCCCTGCTACCTTCCGGCCTCTGACTCTGCTGGAAGGACTCTGCCTTCCCCACAAGTGCTCTCCAATGACTTGGATAGAGCTTGCCTCCTGTTCTGAAGTCTCAGAGCCACAAAGACTTCTCCCCAGAGAAGAAAATCCCTGTGCATCGGAAAATCAATACAACGCCTGCAGAAATCGATGCAGCGCCTGCCTGATCAATGCAGTGCCTGCTCCCTCTACCAACGTCAAGGATTTTCTTCGCATTGTCCCTGGGCATCAAAATATTCCTGCATCGCAGTGAGGAACCAACTCTGCGCTCCTGAAAATCAACGCAGCACCTTGCAGCGTGGAAAGAAATGATGCATCTTCTGTGCTGCGCCAGAAGATCTGACGCAGTGCCTTATTTTTCAATGCAACTTCTTCTCTCTGGTCCCCGTGGGTCGCTATTTTTGACACATCCGAGGTACTGTGTGCTACAAGGATATAACCACTGATTCTTAAGGATTGAGACTCATTTATATCTTTAAAAGGTGATATCTCTACTTGTGCATATTTGATTAAGTCATTTTGATCTGATTTTCTTCAGATAAATATTATCTGTTTTTCGAAGCCTGTGAGGTGTATTTTTGGGGTGTTTTCACAGTTTTACTGTATGAGTTATCACACAAATATTTTACACATTGCCATCT
This sequence comes from Pleurodeles waltl, assembly GCF_031143425.1. NCBI lineage: Eukaryota > Metazoa > Chordata > Amphibia > Caudata > Salamandridae > Pleurodeles > Pleurodeles waltl. The sequence goes on from NC_090437.1 coordinate 700,898,442, forward strand.
GAGTTAAGCCTACCTGCTCTGTGCCAAGGTACCAGAGGATGAGCACAGAATAATCTAGGTTGTGTTATGACTTACCCTGACTAGGGCCGTGGTCCCTACTTGTACAGGGTACATAACTCTGCCAACTAGATACCCAATTTCTAACAGGAGTTAAGTGATAAGGGCATTTGGTGCAGAGGACACTGGGCTGGTTGAGTGGAGTGACAATAACAGTGCCTTCTGGGAGTTGTAGTCATGAAAGTGCCTGTACTACACACACACTTTAAAAAGGTAATCCTCTCAGGTGTGTACACTTCAATGAGGAGTTGACAAACAAGTTAATTTATCTAAGGATACACTGTTCTGGTTTTTGTAATTGAAGAACAGTGCCTGCTGAGAAATGCAGTGCTGTCAATCCCTGTTCTACACATACTATACACAGATGTTGATCCTCCAGGTGAGTCAGCTTCACATTTGGGATGCTAGACAGCATGGACAGGTGAGCACTGGCCTGTGAGTGGGGTGACAGTGAAGGTAGCAAAAGGTGAGCAGTAAGGTTTTATGACAATACATTTTGGTGAGATATTTTTGTGTTGTGACTTACCAGACTCCAGTCCCCAAAGTACTCCTGTAAAGCCCTCAGGATGCAGGATGGCCAAGACCTTCTCCTCCCAGGATGTGAGTTATAAGAGAGAAGGGGGGACCACCCCCAACCTTCTGGACCTGAAGCTGGTGCCTGGATGCCATGGAATGTACCTTCCTTCTGAGGTCTTTCCACCTCTTCCTGATGTCACCCCGTTTGTGTGGGGTGGGTTTTACAGAATTCACTGTGGCAACTATCCTTTGCCACATTTCCATTTTCCTGGCAATAGTAGTGTTTTGGACTTGTGTTCCAATTTGATGTGGCTCTGCTTTGATGATTGCATCCACCACGACTCTTAACTCATCTTCAGTGAAACAAGGATTTTTCTGGGGTGACAGTGGTGATAAAAAATAAGGAGTAAATTAACAGGTAACGGAGAGTTTATGAGTTTGAGAAGTGTAAATGGTTGTGATACAAAATAGAAGTGTGTTGAGGATGTGGGATATGTGCTTAGTAAAAGTTGAAGGGGTGTCTATTCTGCTGTTTAGTATTGTTTGGATGTGCTCGGGCTTCTGTGTTTGATGTTGGAGGTGCAAAGGATTGTGGTGTGTGAAGGGGTGTGTTTTATAGTGTGCTTTGCAGGTTTGTCGAGTGTGGCAATGTGTGTCAGCTGTGCTGTATTCAAATCCATCCAATGTGGTGTTGTGCATTACTTTGGTGGCAACGAACTGCAGTGGTTTGGACTGCCATTGGCATACTGTGACTTTTGACTTGTAATACATTCGGTGGTTGGTCGATGGGCTGTCGGTGCTGGTAGTCAGGCTACCTATTTCCCGCCCTCATTGGACTGCCGGGCTGGTATTTTTGGCTGGATTTTGGCAACCCTTCCTGTGTAACTTGTAATAGAGCGGTCTGTATGACCGCCAATATAGCGGTCTTTTGTCGACCGCCTAAATGGCGGTTTGGCACTTCAACCGTCAAACTTGTAATGAGGTCCTTAGTCTATTGGGCAATTCTGGTTTTGTACAGGAAGGATTTCCTTGCCGGAATATATGTTGGCACAACCATTAAGACTCATAAATCGATTTGATGTAAGAAAGTCCAGCAGGGTAAATCTCTTGCTGTTGCAACATTCATCTGGACGCTAGCAAAGATTATGTAAAAGGCAATCTGAAAATAATTTGTAAAAGGCAGACAATAGGTGTTCATACCTTTGATCGATCATCATGGAGACCAATTTATGTTTAAAATTACCCATTAGAATGAGCAAATAATGTGGGACAATTGATCTATTTGACCAGATTCTCCATGAACGTCTCCATATTTCATTTGTAATGGAGGGAACTCTTTGTGTGCAGGTAGATATTAAGAACAATAATACAGTAACCACTGAAAAAGTAGGAGACCACATCACCTTCAATACTTTGCCTCAAGGAGCATACCTCAGGTACCTGTGTCATACAATAGTAGCCAATGCTAACTTCCCACAAATCAAACACAAGGTCATTTAGACATTTATTTGCCATATACACATCAACACAACAATGTGTAAAGATGCTCCCAGAACATGCCATGTTGCTGACAACAGTACAGTAGGCTGGGGAAGGCAACATAGAATTTCTCATGTCACACTGGAAACATACAACAATGCACACTTCACCATGTGAACTTTGTCCCACTGGATTCATGGAAGTAGTACTAATGTTTCACAGATAAGCCACACATTTGGCATGGACATTTACACTGTAGACATCATGTGCAAATTGACAAGGAGATATGTCCCTAAAATCCACAGCACAATGAATCAGCAAGCCCTAGGAAAATCACCACTAATGTCTGACATCCCTTACCATTACATAATCTGATTGCAAGAGTAGATGCCATTAGTCCTTTGGAAGTTGGAGAGGCACAGAGATTTTCAAATACTTGTAGAAACCCCTCAACATGTTACCCAATTGGGACTCAACATCAATGTCTCCATTTTTGTCCTGCACACCCAGATGTCTGCGGATGAATGGTTGTACCCAACCACATGTGATTCCAACATAACTGCAAGTCACTCCATGATGCATGCCGACATTCAGGTTATAAACCTTCCCTATTACACATGTGCAGTGCATTTTGCTACATGATGCCACATCAATAGCCTGGAAATGCACATTGTGGCTAAAAACAATTGAGTCATGCAAGTCTTGCCCATCTTTGCTACTGCAGTTGTACATGGCAAATGACATGCACTGATAGATGAGGGTATGTGTCAGCCAACAATCAATGGTGATACACTCCATTGCAAATGTCCTATTCCAAACACAGGTTGGCATCACATATATGTGAGGGAATACAGAAATTATCCCATGAACACAGGTAGACCATGCATGAAACAACAGCATACAAATGTTGTCCAAAGAGAAAGGGACACATACTAACATGAAGGCACAAGGAATGTTGGTAATAGTGATGGCACACAAATCATGTCCATGGACATTCCCCACTTACCAAGGGAAAGTATTGATTTATAGCTGCACCCAAACAACAATGTATGCTCTGCCACATACATGATGGCCATCTTCACATTACAGACAGTAGTGAGGCACAAGCACAAGTCGCACGCTGAAGACAAGTAGCCTCTGGGAGGCAGATACCAATTTACTCATTTGACCAGACACATGGCTGAGGACAGTGATTCACCACTTCCTTTCCTTTAGTCTGTAACACTGAGGAGTAGTGGTCTGTTGCATTGAATTTACACCCACTACAACAACAAACAGTGCTTTATTGATCAATGCACACAGCTATATGTTGTTCCTGGAGAGCAAATTGTTTGTGGATTGTACACAGTTGTGTCTTAGGACCCTGGGCCAATAGGCAAGGCACATCAGCATGCACCATATTACATATCTTCATGAACAGTCACTTATCTACTGTGTCACACATGGCTCATCCCTAATCGTCAGGGGGAGATGGCAGAACCTAACACATTAACTTTGCGAAGTGATAGGCAGGAATATACCCTGTACTCACCCCCTTGTGGCTGCCTTGCTCCCCTCAAATGTCAATCAAGGTCTAGGTAGGCCAGCTCTAGAACATGGGCCATTAGGGAGGTAATGGTCCGACGTGTGCCCCACCCATATTTGGAGGACAGCCCCAGTTAAAACTCAGTGATCTTCCTGGCCCAGAGTCTCAGGTCCTTCCACCTCTTGCGACAGTGGGCGCTCCGCCGGCTGTGGACCCACAGGGTCTGCAACTTCCAGACGATTGGTCTCCATATATCTATCCTTCTTCTGATGGGTGTTTACCTGCTTGGAAGCAAAAGACAAATCAAGAGATTACAATTGTAAGTTTTGGTACAAATGGTGGAGTCACAAATGTCAGAAACACCAATCTAAAAATGTTCAATTTGTTAACACGCCACAAGTGTAAAGCACACAAGTCAATAACTACAGAAACATGACTACTGACATTTATATCCATCTGCAGACTAACCCACTACCCTGCTCAGGGCCTACAGTCACTAAGCAAGCCTACTGACATCAGGTAGCTCATGCTCCAGCAACATGCACTGTGATGTGAGCCACAACGAAACACTACACACATATGTGGCTTCTGAAGGGTAAACTCCTTAGCCCAGAGTGGACCAACACATTCATACTCTGTGAGATTGAGTACACTACAGGCAACTTCCATAGTACAGACTTTACCATCACACTTGAGTGACAATGAAGGGACTAACATGGTGGGTACAGGAAGAGTCTTCCTTGTGCATGTGTGAACATGTGGCCTGCCCAGTGCAGACTCATGCCACTTCAGGGGTTGGGTTCTGTGGTATGTGCCTGTACCACAGAATACTCCTTTGGACATATGTGTCTATCCTACAGAGATGGCATCCAACATACAAAGGTATGCATTGTACAATTTCTGCTATTTAACCAAGGCACTGACTCACATATCATAGCCTCCCAGGAATCAACACACTGTCTACACTGTGGGACTATCATTTGTGCAATAAGCCTGCATCGGGCAAATATGACTTATGTGAATCTGACAAAAGAGCTGTGGGAGTAAGAGATCTGTCATGAGTTAAATACACACCTTGACAATTATGCAAAATGCACATATGGACTAATTTTGGGATGTACCTCAGTACCCGTTCCTAATCTAGTCAATGGATTGAGACATTCAGGGCAAGTTTGTTTTGTCATTAGAGCATCATATTGTCTACATGCCAGGGTCTGCTGGTGTGCGGGGAGTGGGCACAGTGCAACAGTTGCATAGCCACAGTGACTCTCCCACAGCCTTAAATAGGTCCCCTACTGGGAGATGATACTGTGCAATAATCAGCCAAAGGCTGCTTGATGACATAGGTTTTGACACATCCCCACCTTGATGATGTTGCTTTATTTGAGCCAGTTTCCTTGCAATGTACTTTGTTTTCCAGTTGCTTTCTATGTGACTTGTGTCATAGGTATGGTTCAAGTCTATACTCCTTGTTTTGTTCTTTCTACAGGTACCTTCACCATGACATCTTCATGTGGGCATTTCAGAGTTGTGACATTGGCAGGTATCTGATGCTATTCTGACATATAAATTGGATATGAATTGTTCCAGGTAATATATGTCACAGAGTGTTGATGTATGAGACCTGTACCAAGACAGTTTGCACAACGTTTGGGTGGAGGTACAGAAGTGCCCATTTCACTTGTTTTATGTGTTGTGATGGGCCTGAAGCATCATGTGTGTCATCATGTGATCAGGAAATATGTAGTCTTGGGTTTTGACCGAATCATTTGTCCTTCACTTTGGCTAAACGCTCTTTTTATATGACTTGAATATAGCTACTGATGAGTTTCACCATTGCAGGCCACAGTGCCCGTGCCACAACACTGACCTATGTTTGTGTCCTATCACCGGATGCATGGGAATTGGATTATGTGATGTTGGATTACTTGGGTGTGGTATGTGATAAGGCTCAAGCTGATGAAATTATCCACTGTAATGTTTGCCTATTCTACTGGACAATGTCCCTCCCTTCCGTGGTCTGGGTGTCTGTACCTGTAAATTTGTTTATTTACTCAGTATGAGTCACTCATTCCTGATTTCCAGTAGTCCTGACTTATTGACAGCCTATGTGCTGAACACTGTCATAAAATGTTTGGTTTGAACAGACACTTGTACTTAAGTGTTGGTGTGTAATGGTTGTAATCCTGAGCTGGACACTATAACATATCCCTGCTTGCACAAGTAGCTTGTATCTTCATCATATGGTTCACATGGTCTTACATCCCTACATAGCTAAATGTGAAATTTGAGCAAGCAGACAATGAGTTTGTGGTGGGTGAATTTATTACAATATTACAATGGTAATACAGTAAATACATTTTGGACAGAAAGAAACAAAAATGTAAAGTGAAGGGGTCAGTCATGGTGAATGAAATCATTGGAGTAAATGCCACATCTTTGGGAGTCCAAAGTCCCGAGCTCTCCGCCCATTGGAATTGGCAGGTGGTTAAGGTTCAGTCAACAAAGTGAATGTGTGGCACACAAAGGAGGTCCTTTACGAAGAGGTCACTTGCTGGCAGTGGTGGGTGTCTTGCCATCCGCACCTCCTGGATTCTTTGCTGGACATCCCTGCTTGCGTGGGCAGGATCTGCTGCTACAGAGGCAGGGGTGTCTGGGGCTGGTTCTTCCTCTGTCAGGGCCTCCCTTTGAGTGGCTGGCACCGATCTTGATGTGCCTGGTGTTGATGAGAAAAAGGAAGATGTAGACTATTGTTGAAAAGTCCTGCTTAGGGTGGCCATGTTTGTATTGTGCGCCTCCATCTGTTCCTGCATATCTTTGTGTAAATCCCTCTGTGGCTGCTCAATTTCTCGGAGTTTGGTCAACACTTGGCCCATCATGCCTTGGGACTCCTGATAGACCCCCAAGACGTGGCTGACCCCGCTGGCCCACAGTATCCCTCCCATGCACCCTACACCCACGGCCTGTGCCCTTGCCACAGGGGACCTTCTCCAACTTCTTCCTGGACCCTCATTGTCAGAAGTGTTGTGCTGCAACTCAGGATCCAGGACCGTGCTAGGTAGGGGGGGCGAATGGTTACCTGTGATGTTAATGCAACCGGGCTGGGAGGTGATGTTGTGTGCACAGTGATACTCACTGTTGCCATCTGACCAGGTTGCCCAGATAGGCCAGAACTGTCCTCCACATCCAGACATCCAGGGGTGCCTTCTTCACTGAGGGCTTCATCCAGGGCTAGTGGCAATCTGTTCTGTGATCTCTGCGTGCCCAGCAGCAGTTCCACTTGTTAATGTAACACATACAATATTACTAGTTGTTTTGTGACATCTACCTCCAACAGTTTTGAGTTACAGTAAGCAGAGACTTTGTACAAAGTTAAATTGCAGTTAATCCTATTGTAGCAAGTAACCATGGTATTGGGTGTATTGACCTGACATGTGTGAAGCATGCCAATTAATTTTGACTCAAGCAGCTGCTGAAATGTGCAGATCATTTACACTTGGGATAATGGCCTGAAAATGACATCTTACCACCAGTGCAGGCAAAACAGTAGCGAGGCAAGATATTGCTTTGCCCATTTGGAGGCCCAGTTGAGTATGATGTAGGCAAACCCCGGACTTCGCTGTATATGTGACTAGAGTCATCATGTGCCTAGTGCACTGTGAATGCATTTGCCTCCAATACCAATCTGGTGAGGAATCTTGAAGCCTCATGAATACTTGTTGTACATACTGGGTAAGGTGCCATTCCTGTCTTCAAACTTTTCATATTCAGTTAGCACGTCAAGATGGAGCTATGTTGAGAGATATGTCTCTGATTTGGGCATGATCTGTGCTTGATCACTCCCAATGTGAGCATGTTTAATTTGAGAGTTAAAAACAAGGGTATTTGAACAAGTGGCCACTGTGCTGGTGTTTGGAGTAATAGTAACAGGGCCTTTTGGGCTTTGCAGTCAAGACACTCCCTCTACTTCCCAACACTTGGAAAATGGTACCTTCCAAGATGAGTACACTTCAATTGAGAGTTAAGTAACAGGGGTCCTTGGACAAGTGAACACTGGACTGGAGTTTGAAGTTAGAGAAACAGTGCCTCCGGGAGTTGCTGTCAGGTCAGTCCCTCTACTTCACACACTTGACAAATAGTATCCTCCCAGGTGAGTAAGCTTCAATTGGGAGTTGCCAAATGGGGTATTTGGACAAGTGTAACCCTGTTCTGGTGTTTGGAGTTATAGACACAAGACTTCCTGGGAGTTGCAGTCATGTCACTCTCTCTACTACACACTCTATACACATGGTATCCTCCCAAGTGAGTACACTTCCATTGAGAGCTGAGGAACAGGGGTATTTGGACAAGTGAACACTGGGCTGGTGTTTGGGGTTAGGGAAACAGTGCCACCTGGGTGCTGCAGTCAGATAACTCTCTCTACTACAAACACTATACAAATGTTGGGTATTACATATCTGTATGCCGGATGTGTTTAGGTTTGGCCATAGAGTTACCTGTTGAGACATACTGTGGGTCCTGTGATTATTTATTGCATAATTGTCCCATAAGGACTAATGGCATGTGATGGACCCAAGGAGCTATGATGTTGGGTCAAACAATACAGATTGACCGTGTTTATACTCAGATACACTGGGTATTGAATGTTGGTGGGGTACATGATCAAGACAGTAGCACAACGTGAGCTATGAGCATGCATGTCATGGCATTTTGGTGACATTTTTTTGTATGGTGACTTACTAGACGCCACTCCACCAGGTATTCCTGTCAATCCCTCAGGATGCAGGATGGCCAAGGACTTCTCCTCCCAGGGAAAGAGATCAAATAGGGCAGTGGAAGAGCCAGCACCAGTATTCTTGGCCTGTAGCTGGTGCCTGGTGACCAGGGAATGGGCCTTACCCCTGAGGTCATTTCACCTTTTCCCTATATCCTATTTTGTGTGTAGGGTGGTGCCTACAGCATTCACTCTATCTACTAACCTGTCCCACATTTTAATTTTCCTACTGAGAGGAGTATGCTGGACTTGTGCTCCAAACAATTGTGGCTCTACTCTTACGATTTCATCCGTCATGACTCTTAACTCAATTTCTAGAAAATGTGGATTTTTAGAATGTGACATGAGGGAAAAAAACAGGTGACAGTGACTTACGAAACAGGGGAAGTGCAAAGGGTGTGAATGGACAAAAGTATGTATAAGGTGTTCTATGGGATGTTGAAATGAAAAAATAGGTGTGCCTAATCTAGGGAAGAATGGAAAAATAGTGATCAGTATTCTTCTTCGTGCTGTGTAAATGCAATGGATTGTGGTCTGTGAAGGGGTGCTTTTATAGCGTCCTTTGCAGGTGTGTCCACTGTGGCAATGTGTGTCAGCTGTTTTGTTTTCAAACCCATCCAATGTGCAGTTATCCGTTACTTTGCTGACCGCAAACTGCTGTGGCTCGAACCACCATTGGCTGACTGCTATGAAGGGACTCCCACGGCAATTGTGTGCTTGCAATATGCTCGGTGGTTGGATGCGGTGCTGACAGCGCTGGAGGTCACATCAACTATTTCCAGACCACTGCGCCACTGGCAATTTGCCATTTTTGCTTGGTGGTCAGCTGTCCTGCCTGTGTAACTTTTAATAGGCGGGTCTGAACGACTGCCAACATGGAGGTCTTTTCAGGACTGCCAACATGGCAATCCAACCGCCAAACACATAATGAGGCCCTAAGGGCCCATTTACGAGTCTGGTAGTATGAAGACCACCTGACTCACAGTGAAGTTCGGACACCCACATCTATGGCGGTCCGACCACCACATTACGAGCCTTGTGTTGGGACTTCCTGATGGGAACCGAGTCCAATGCCAATTTTTGCAATCTCCACAAATATCTTGTCAACAACTTCAATATCATGTAAATATATCACAATAGGAAATCCTACCTATTAAAATTTTCCTAGGTCTCTACTTACGGTGGCACAAAATCCACTCCACGGATAAAGCCCTCAGGGATGACAACACTCCTGAACATGTGGACGTGGATGACAGACCTGCAACATCTGGTCAGCCTGGTCAGACAGCAAGAGTGATTCTCACTATGCCCACAACAACACCTCCCACCCCAGCTGCTACATCCCAGCCAACAACATTCCCCCCAACCTATGTACCTAGCACAGTTAATACAATAGTGTACCCCCCAGTCCTGGATCCTGAAATGCAAATCACCAGCCCTGACACAGAGGGATAGGGACGAAGATGGAGAGGGAACTCTGAGCCAAGGGCAGAGGCTTGAGGGGGTAGGGTCTGTGGGAAGGATGCTGTGAACCAGCAGAGTGAGGCCACTGGTGCCACTCACGACCAGGGCACCATCAGCCAGGTCTTGGGGGTATATCAGGAGCCTCAAGGCATGATGGGTCAGGTAGTTACCGGACTCAGGGAAATTAAGTAGCTGCAGAGGGACATGTACACAGATGGAGGCCCATAACTCTAACATGGGCACCCTAACAGGGGTGCTGATGGACATCCTTACAACCCTGAGGAGGGCTTTTCCACCACCATCAACCCCTTTCTGTAATGCAACTACATCAAGCCCATCTACATCTGCTGCAGCCACAGGAAGGGAGGACCTGCCAGAGAAAGAAACACCATCAGACACCCTGGCCTCTGCAACAGCTGAACCCCCCTGCCCTCGCAAGTAGGAATGTCCATGCAAATATCTAGAAGATGTGGCTGAAAGACACCCACCACTGCCAGCAAGAAACCTCAACCTTAATGTCCTCCTTTATGTGTCACACATTCACTCTGTGGACTAATTCTGGGCACTATTCCATTTCTGATGAGAGCAGTAATCTAGACTTTATTTTTCGGATGATTCGGCACCTACATCCATGGTTTCATTCACCGTGACTGACTACTTCACTTTTCATTTATGCCTGCTTCGGCACCATGTATGTCTTCACCTTAACCACTGTAATAAGTTCACAAGTCACAAACTCATTGTCTGCTATAGTACATTTCACATTTAGCAATGTAGATATGTAATACCATGTGAACTATACAATGACAAAACAAGCTACTTGTGTAAGCATAGACATGTTGAATGTAGACAATGTTTAGCTCAGGATCACAACCATGCCACACCACCACATACATAAAAGTCATAGGCTGGAGAGATGTCCGAAACATAGAATCATACTGTGTAAGTGATCATATTTACAGGTACAGACCTCCAGAACATGGAAGGAAAGGATATATCAGACATTTTCCTATAGGATAGGCAAAAATGAAATTGGTTGATCTCATCAGCTGGAGCCGTATCGCCTAACTCACAAAAGGAATCCAACATCATAGAATGCAAGACTCAGACTCTCAGGAAAACTATTGCCAGCGGTGTTAAGTTCTTCCCTCAGCAAAAACGATTCCTCTTTTTCTTGTACCCACGTTGGTTGCAGCGGCGTCCTCACACCCGGTGGCTCTTGCGCAGGCTGTTCTTAGAACTAGCTTCTTCAGGTTTAACTGCCACTCAAGATGGTGGCAGCAAATCCTTGTGAGGGCAGCACCCTAGTGTTTCTACTTTAGTCTCGTGCTGAAGTTTCCCTCCAGCTGTTTCTCTCTGGGAGCCCTGCACTTCAACTGCCATCCTGAGGAGAATGAGCAGTGTTCCTGAAGCACTTCATTTCATAAAGAATTCTTCCAGTTTTGAGTAATTAATTCTATTTCTTGTTAAGGTGTGCATGCCAGCTACTTTTTCCCTTTTGAAGAAGCTGATTTTTTTCCTTCTTCCAACAACTGGCTATCGGCTTTCTGAGAATTTGTTTTGGCTAAACAGAACTTCAAGAAACTGCAGTAAGGAATCCTTTTGTATAATTTCCAGACTTGTCAAAATATATATATGTACATATGTATTAAAGAACTCTTTGCTTTGCACACTTGTCAGTCTCAGAAACAAACCTCAGTGCTCGTTTCCTGTACAAGACATTAGTAGTTTGTATTTTTGTAAACTTTTGAACTGTTCTCTAGAGAACCTGGAGAAAAGAAGATATTAAGTTAACATTGTTCTCTTGGAGAGAGGCTAGTCTCTCAAAAGATTCAGGTTAGGAGAACGATAAAATTGTGTGAATGTGAATAGTTGAACAGCTGAATGTGCAGTAGGGATGTACTTATCTATGCTCTTATCACCCGACTGCAGATCCTTCCTTTAAAGAAATCCCAATAAGAAGAAAGGTGCAGGTTTTCAGACACACACACTGAATATCCTATCTTCAAGTGGGAAAACAGGCTGTAAATGGATCAGGAGGTGGTCTCTTTTTTCTATACCCATTCCCCTTTCCCCCTAGTGGATGCAGGGTTCAGATAATCAAAGTCTGAACACGCATCTGTTGGAGGGAGTTAGGTAAAAGGCATCTGCTCCTGTGGAAGTTTGATTTAATGGGTAATCTTCTGACACAGATAGATGGCAGTACAACTGGAAGCTTCTGATCACAGAGTCATTACATTTCAGTGCTTCTGCATCTGGTGGTACGACACAAACAAATGTCAGTGATATGTCACAGACACTTTGGCCTACAATGGTTAAACACATCAACAGCTACATACAGTTCATACAATAAGTGTGTTAAACAAATGTGAAGGGAGACTAACATGAATTCGGCCTACAACTACATATTTTCTGAGCACATGATGACACAAATAATGCATCATGGACACCACACAACAAGGAACAAGTCCAATAGGGTCTCCTTCACCTCCGTCCTATCACTGTGCAAGCTGTCTTGGCACAGGTTTTGTACACCCAAAGTCTGTGACATACATTCCCAGGTACAATCCATGTCCACGTCAAGTGTCCAAACAACATCTTATACCTGCTAATGTCACAACTCTGAAATGTCCAAATGAAGATGACTTAAACAAACACAAAACAAAGACTGTAATTATGAAACCGTACAAATGATACAATTTACACAGAAAACGTCTGGAGACCACAGTCCATGACAAAAATCTGACCTGAACAAAGGAACATTAACAAAATGTGAATGTGTCAAAACCTTCCTCACTAAACACCCTTTGCTAGATTTTGGCAGAGCTTCAGATTTCTAACATTTTCAACAAGCATACTCCTCACATCATGACTACAAGAGTTCATTTACAATCAAAGTCATGACATCTCATGACATACTTACACTCATGAGAATAAGCTGTCAATGTGATTTTGTCACAAGTCAGCTCCTTTCTCTTCACCACTACCATCATTTGGCATTTCAGGATTCTCGCCTGGTGGCACCGCAGGTTCTCCCTCATCTGCGATGTAAGGGATGTTCCTTTGCAGGGCGATGCTATGGAGCATGCAGTAGGCCACAGTGATTTGACACACCTTTCTAGGTAAGTAGAGGAGGGTTTCCCTAGTCCTGTCCAGACAGCAAAATATGGTCTTCAGGAGCCCAAAAGCCCACTCCACTGGTCTCTGTGTTCTTCCATGGGCCTCAGTGAAGCAGACTTCTCCTGGCGTAGTTGGATTTCTCAGAGGTCTGAACAACTAAGGATGCTTGGGATATAGTGAGTCTCCTGTTTTGTAATGAGACATAAGTGCTACAATGAGTCACACACTTCCTGATTATAGCACCTGACATTGCACACACAAAGTTAGGACAGATCTTACTTACCTACAAGCCAGGTCCTCTCCCATTGCAGTTGTGATATCAGCTGGGGTATGGTGTTATTCCGCATTACAAAGGAACCATGGGCTGAACCTGGGAACCGAGCACAGACATTTGAAATGTACAAATCTGGCAAGCAGACAACTTGCACGATGATATAATGAAAGTGCTTCCTCTTTTGATAGACTTGTTCACTGGCATGTGGTGGTACTAATGCAATATGGGTGCCATCAATGGTTCCTACCACATGTAGGAGGCAACCAAATCCATAGAAGTCAACTTTCACATTGGTGAATTCCTCACATCTGGGGAAATTGATATTGTTGTCAATGTGTTTCATCACTGCTGATAGCACGTCTTTTAAAACACCACTGAACATAGGCTGTGACATACCACTATATATATCCACCATATATTGAAAGAACCCTGTGGCCAGAAAGTGTAATACTACCATGAGTCTCACAATAAGTGGCATACATGTTGGAATAGTGTTTTGAGGCATGAGATCTGGCTCCAACTGACGACATAAGTCTTGTATTGTTTACCTATACAGACAAAAATGCTTACTAACATCCCTTTCTTCAATAGTCTGAAGGTCTGTCAATGGATTGTACACTGGAGGTAGCTGTCTCCATCCTCTCCCAGGGAACCTATGTGTGGAATCAAATAAATGAGAGCATTAGTCACAGTGTCCAGAGCAACATATATGAAGAGTAAGGCAAACCATTAAACATTACTGGGGAAAAAACCATTACACACATTTTACCTTACAATTGTCTACTACCCAAGATCTAGCTATAATCCCCATTGTTGTCTACACATGTCTACACCATATATGTGCACATTATACACCTCAATGCTACGTATATGCACTTTCATACTGAAAAGTATGTTTTGTCCTCCCACAATCCTGTCACTGGCAGTGTACAGTGCACTGCAGTTATATGGCATTTATGACCAGTAACACACTACTCTGATGATTATGCAGAAGAAATTACAGATCAATGGAGTAGTACATATGTTAACATGTTGCAGCACATTTGTAGTGGTGGTGCTGCATTTACCAGTCACCAATTCTGTAGTTTCAATCACTAAAATGGCAGGTGCCTGACTTCATAAATCTGGACTTTTAGAAGCTGGCCCCGCCGGCAGACGTCGACCCCTCAGTGGGCTGTTTCATCCACGGTGGTCACAGCCATAGGCTGGCATAATGGCTGTGCCCATCTACGCTGATGCCCGTACATTAGGTGTACATGTACGGTGTCATTTGAAAAATAACTCACTTGCCTCCTGACACTGCTGCCATCAACACCTCCGTCACTTCATCTGCTGTCTGCTGCCTCTGGGAGCAATCATGCCAGACCAAGCAGGTGAAAGGGCCCCTGCCCTCTCTTCAGAGGAGCTGAACAAACTTGTTCAAGAGGTCATGTCCTTCCCCTGTATGGTCAGCTCTATGGCTCACCGAAGGAACATACACATATTTGACTCTGCTCAAAACCATTCCTTCCTTTCACACAGGTTTTTTTAATCACTTTAGTTAAGCTTTGTGGTACATACATAGGTTGTACATGTTAGGGAATGTGGAGCCCTGTACTTTCTGTATTTCAAATGACCATTGTGTTGAGTGATGTGTGATAAGCCCTAGATTCTCCTTCTCTTATATTCACATTTCTATGCAAGTAAACTTTTCAGGGTAACAATGATATATTTGATGATCAGATGATGGCAAAGGCAATATATTTGCATTGTAGCATGAGCTGTGTATGTATACCTGTTAGAAGCAGTTGAGGAGGATGTTTGCAATGTGTAAAGTCCCACATATCACTCAGCTCAGATCAGACCTTGGAAAACTGTTGTCTGAGAGCTAGCTAAACCTCACTGACCCCTTCAGAGTGCCACACAACCTCGAGCCCACATACAGGATGGCCACAAGATGTACTGTTATATATTGAAATGATGAAAATGAGCTGTTCATGTTGATCATTATGCTCAGCCTGCAGAGAGCAAGGCCTAACAAAGAGTTGTGCCCATTATGGGGCATAGCCCAGGCTGGTTCAGCGTTACTGTGACAATGCAACTGATTCACAGGGTAAACTCCCTGTAGACTTGCAGATTCTTGGATGTTCCCAAAATGAGTCTTCGGAACCAATAGTAGCCCTAAATGCTTTTACATTGACTAAATTTGGAATGGTGACAAAGTTAACTCCTTGACCTGTACATCTTTCCATTGACATTGTCAATATGTGATATTTACTACTGGCAGGACCCTTACTCTCACAGGCCCATTGTCACTTTTCCATAAGTCATGTTTGTACTATACAGGACTATTGCACAAGTGACAAACATACAGTGAAGACAGTTGGTTAATTTTGAAGAGGTCAGTACATGTGAATCAGTAGCTTTGTTACATTCAATTAATCAAACCAAACACACCTTGGTATGTTGAATGTCATCTCTGTAAGAGTGCCACATATGGTAAAAGGTGTGTCCTGTGATACTAATACATACCACACAAACTCAAACAGATGTAGAATAAAATTCCATTAGGTGGTCCATATGTCTACACATCCACAGAGAGGAAGCTCTCATTGACACCCATGCCAGCCTTTTCATTGTCACCTAAGTCTTAGGGTGTAGTATATACAATGGTAGTAGCCTGTATGGACTGTATGGAGTGTATGCAACAAGTCAGTGTGCCTGAATGTATAGATGTCCATACAGTCGTGCACAAGTAAATTACCCTTGAGAAGGTCCCAATGTTGTGTTGTATTCCATAGTGGCTCACATCATAGTACACATCGGTTGGCCCTGGGCTACATGATGTTAGTAGGCTCGCTTAGTCAGTGTAGAACATGACCAGGGTTGTTGGCAGTCAGCAGATGACTACAAAATTATGTATTTAAGTCCCTGTACTTATCAGCATGTGAGCTCTACACATGTAGCGTGTTACCAATTTAAAAATGCTTGTGCTAGGTATGTACAATATATGTGTTAACCATCAGATATTCTAAAATATGCAATTATGATCTCTTTATTTGTCTGTTACACCCATACAGGTCAAAGCCTGTCAGAAGAAATCCATTTGGAGAGCCATTGCCTGAAAGGTGCAGACCCTGGGAGTCTATCGCAGTCACAGCATCCATTGCTGGAGGTGAGAGGACCTGGAACGCTCGGCCCTGAAGATCACGGAGGTCCATCTGGGGCTGTCCTCCCAATGTGGATGGGGCATGTGCCGAACCCTGACCCTCCTAGTAGCTCTCATACTGGTAGTTTGAGGGGCAGATAAGGGAATCACAGCAGCTACAAGGGGGTGAGTCCTGGGCAGAATCATACATGTTACATTGCCAACTTTGTGTGTTAGAGGCAGGCATCTCCCCATGAAAATTGGAAGTACTGACAAGAAGAGTAAAGGTTTGTGAAGGTCTTGTAGAAGGTGCATGCTAATGTGCCTTGCCTATTGTCCTAATGACCATGAACACAGCAGAGTCCAGTCCACAACCAGTATACTCTCTTAAGCAGATACATAGCTAAGTACAGTGACCAAATCAGCTCATGTTGTTTGATGCTGTGGGCAACATTTGGACCCAGCAGGCCAGTTGTCTTCAGTGTGTCCCCCACAACATCAAACAACATGAGCTTATTGATCACTGCACTCAGCCATGTGCCTGCTCAAGAGAGTATATTTGCATTTGTACCCAACGGGCCACTTGTCTTCAATGTGTCGAGAATGATACCTCACTACTGTGTCTCATGTGCTAGTGCCCATCTTTCACATGATTTAGCATACAGTGCACTTTGAGTGCAGTCACTGAGCAATACTTCCCCTTGGTAAGTGGGAAATGTACAGTTATATGAGTTAGTAAACATCACTGTGTAGTGTGGTTAGTTCTACGTATCCTTTGCGCATTAGCTTCAGGCTTTAGGCCTTTGTGCACTTTGCCCTGGATGTGTTTTATTCATTTGCTGGCAGCTTAGAGCCTCTGTGCACTTTGCTCTAAATGCTTTTTATTAGGCTCCGTACTGTTATTTTTCAAATAGCCAGTTCTACGGTGTTGTTTTTTTATTCATATCACACTGTTTTGCCTACTTCAGCACTGGAGTGCTCCATAACATATTCACTCTGTGCTTCAGTCAAGGATACAGTCTGGTACATTGCCGATAGACGTGGTAGGAGTTTAGATTTGGCATTCCTGCATAGGGACATTTTGTGATCACAATGACATGTTAGTTATAAAATCACTTCCTTGTCCCAATACACGCAGAGGGAGATTCCGACCAGGGAACCACAACTAGACGCTGACTGCCTCGTTGCAGATGCTGAACCAGATCACAGGCCTTTGCTCAGGTATGAGGGCTGATGTCTCCCCAGTGATTCGGAAAGGCAAGCTAGAAGCTTAACATGCTGTGCTCTAAATAGAACAAGCAGAGGGAGAGTAGAAACTGTTAGGCACTATGATAGCTTTGTTCTTATGTTTTACTCTCCTGGTGACTATTTCAATCCTACTGTGTTGTATTGTTCTGGTTATTGCGGCTCACGCCTTATTATCTAAAATACAGTCGTTTTATTAAAACATTATATAAAACTTATACTGTCTTTGTCATTTGTATATGAGATCATATTGTAAATGAGAGAGTTGGTTTGGATCTGAGTGATCACGACTTCCCTGAGAAGTTCCAAAGATGTCATGCGCTCGGCTGCCCAATCATTTCTTCCCCGTGGGAGAAATGAGGCACTGCTAGTTAGCCGGAGCAAAAACCGGATTTAGGGTGACAGAGTTCTTTACACGTGGGTCAGACTCAGTCCCCCACACCGTTATCGATCCTGCTGCCTAGAAATCCAGTAGTCTCATTTAGGATAATGAGAGCCCACGCGACATGGCGCCGCCAACGTTTGGTCTGGCTCTAATATTTAGGTCCGACTGACTTTCTCGGTCTCATGTATATTTTGACTCCTTGGTTCCGTACGCGGAGACGTCCGTGGGGCTGAGGGTTTCCGCCACCACGGGATAGGTACATCCTATTGCTTAGTGGTTGGTTGTTCAAGCTTGAACTTTGAAAGGAAAAACCCCGATATTGGTGTGCCTTCTCTGACCTAGAGCTATTTTTTTTTTAACGAATGGCGAATCATAATGTAGTGAATATAGCAATCAATATGCGTCACCCGCTCACAGGACATCTGATAGCACATGGACTGATGGTCCAGGGGGGTCCGGTCATTTTTGTGGTGGACGCCCATGCAGCCTATAGGACAGAACTTATTTATTCTTGGGTCGTATTTCCAGCAGTTGATAGGGGAACAAATACTTTTCACGAATACACTGTTGCGAATGCCCCTGGACAATACAGGGCTTACGCATACTTAGAGATACCTTTATCTTATCAAGAACACCATAATTGGCTTGATGGCGCCCTCCCACACACAGTAGCACAAGTAAGGTTAGGTCCACTGAGTAATGATGGTCCGACCTGGCCTTTATTGGCTACTTACACACCATATCCTGCGGTTGCAAATTTGGCAGTGGCTGACGTGCGTCGTTCATATATAGACTTAGCAACTACATACAGAAGACTGGTTCAGTTTGTAATGCAGGCATTAAATACTAATGCAGCGCGTGCTGTTCCGGCTCACCCACAAGCAGTGGTTCCGGGTATCAATCCGGCCACTGTAAACTCAGTTATGGGTAAGGTACCGGCTAAACGTGAGGAGACTCCATTTTGGCTGGCGCAGAAAATTAATACGCTGGAAGCAGTATTTCCCTATACGGGACCTCAGGATAAACATAGAATATTGACGATGTGTTTGCCGTATGGGATGGTTCCTCCGGTGGACCTTTGTAATACCTGGGGCACGGTGTTTGCCGCGCTCTACACTACAGCACACGGTACACCGACATTAGCTAATTTACCGGAAGTGCTTAAACAAATTCAAGATGAATATGGGGCTGCCCCTGCCTTAGATTTGGGCATGCAGTTAATGGGCAATTTTGCCGCGGTTTCTTCTATTATTTTGAGTAATCTCAAGGGAGAGGCAGTAGCACTAGCAGTGCGAATGCGTCTTTGGGATGTTCCGCAGATTGATCAGGAGCGGGAACTTCCGAGGATAATAGCAGAGACCTATTCCAGTATTGGTCGCGATAGCCTAAGGGCTAGACCGCAAAAAACCCAATTGCAGGGTAAAAATAATAAAGATAATGCTAAACAACAGCAACCTGAGGGTACAAAAAAGCGCTGGGAAAAGAAACAGCAAACACCTAAAAAAGATGGGGGACAGTCTCCGCAACCGGAGACCCCGCAGAATAGGTATAATCTCAGAAATAGGGATAATTTGAAGACGCCTGATAGATATCAATATACTGATACACGCCAATCTCGTTCCTTTCAGGACTCCTCAGAGAAGAGAAGTGAGAGAGGTGGGCGGTCAGATCGGTGGACGGTGTACGTGAAACCGAGACAGGATTCACAACGCTCGGCGGAGGTTTCTGTTAAACAAGAAGAGAAACCGCTGCAACAAAAACAGCAATTTAAAAAGAAGAAAGTGGCAGCAGTCTCAGTTAGACATGCCGCTCAAGAAGAGAGTTCTCTTGACGAACAAGACATGGGCGTTAGCACTGTTAGACAGCGCAGCAGAGGTCACAATAGTTCGCCGGAGTCTTCTAGAGCATCTGGAGGTGAAAGCAACTGATGACTTCATACAAGTCGAAACGGCGGATATGAGAGTGTCTGATCCTGATAGAGTATATCAAGTGACTCTGCGATTAGAAGGGGACATTGACCGCATTGTACACGCCATCTTTTGGGATCATGAGGTAAAATCATATGATGTTTTGCTGGCCGAACAGGATTGGCCACCTGACTTTGTTCGCGACTGTCCGGTTAGGGAGGAGGTTATTGCACCTTCCTTCTCACCACTTGTTCCGAGAGAACTAGCGGAGTCCTATAGTAAAACATGGGCTCTAGCACAGGCTCCCGCCCTATATAGAGATAACGTGGGGCGGGATAGACACTCACCTTATCATGTAATTCCGATAAAGGGCGAACCTCAGCCGCAGCCGCAGTATCCTATCAAATTTGAAGCAAGGGCATCGGTTAGGAAAATTCTTACACAATTGGAGTACCAGGGGGTAATTGAGCCCTGTGTCTCACCAATGAATAATCCCTTGTTTCCGGTTGCTAAACCGGACCATTCATATAGGATAGTGGTGGATTACAGACATTTGAATAGTCATACACGAACATATGCAATACAGAATTCACATAGCGCAGCGCTTATGAATAATATAGTGCGTAAGAAATACAAAACAACGTTAGATATCTTGAATGGATTTTTCTGTCAAAATATAGCGCCCGAAAGTCGGGACTATACCAGTTTCAGTGCGTTTGGCTCTCAGAAAAAGTTTTGTCGTTTGCCTCAGGGGTATAAGAATAGCCCAGGACTGTTTTCGGCTCGTGTGACTGAAATGGTACACGAGTTGGACCCTGAAGCGTTATCATATGTTGATGACATATATCTGACAGACGATGAGGTTCTGCAACATCTAAGGTGTGTATCGCGCATTGTTGTGGGGTTTGCTGATATTGGCTATAAGTTTAATTTTAAGAAATCAAAGATTGCCTTCCTCAGCGTCATTTTCCTGGGATATGAGTTGTCGAGTGAGGGCAAGAGCTTAGCGCCACATTTTTTGGAGAAATGTGCTTTATTGCAGCCTCCTAATACGGTTCAGAAGCTCCAGTCATTGTTGGGGTTTCTGAATTTTGGCAGAACTTACATTCCTGATTATGCTACGCGTATAAAACCCTTATACGAATTGATTCGCCCAAATTTTTTTCGAGTAGATTTTGGACGATTGATCATACACACATACTGCGAGAGTTACAGACTGATCTCTTAGCAGTTAAACATTTACACACACGGGACAATAAGACACATTTAGTCATCAGGGTGATACCTAGGGCTGTTGGGTTTACGTATGTCACCTTTAATGAGGGTGAGACAGTCCCGATTGCATACAAGTCCCACTTGTATTCTGCTGCGGAACAACGATTTGCGCAGACTGAGAAAATACTCACTGCAGTACAGATGGCTGTGATTAAAGAAAGACCGCTTGCCCTGGGCCAACGCATCATTGTCGTTTCCCCGATTCTGGCCTTAGAGGCTGTTACAAAAGCGAGTGTTCCTAATTCGAAAGCTTTACACCCGCGATGGATACAATGGGCTACGTCTTTGACAGCCACTGATGTAGATTACCTATTTAACCCTAAACTGCAGACTCAAGAATTTCTTCAATATGAAATGGAGTACCCAGTCCCTGCTGGCACATTGCCTATTGACCAATATCAGGTGGTCATGTATACCGATGGCTCTGCGCAACCAGCAGTTGGGACTAAACAACAGTATTCTGTTGCATGTGCGGTAGTGAGCGGCACTATGGAGGGGGCAGTGTTCTGCCCCCGACATACTTATACTAAAACCTTGGGAGATTGCACGGCACAGCTGGCTGAGCTCAAAGCTCTATTGTTAGTGTTGGAACACGCGGATCCGGCGACTTTGACCTTGCTGGTCTGTGACTCCTCCTACTGTGTTCAGTCTTTCAATGAATATCTGCACTATTGGAAATTGAATGGGTTCAGAGATTCTAAAGGCAACACCATTAAACATAAATTGTTGTGGGGTAAGGTTGCGGATCTGAAAGAAACTCTTCCTAAGGTCCATGTTGTGCATACACTTGGACACCAGCGCGTTGGAATACATGTTGCTGGGAATACTTTGGCTGATGAAGCCGCAAAGTCGGCAGTGGCTGTCGCCACTGTGGCCGCAGTGACTCGTTCGAGTTCCAAACCAGACACAGAGATTTCGGCTGCCATAAAGGCTACGGCTGATGGCACGCCATTTCCTAAAGGATTTCCTTCTAAATATAGTTACTGCTTGAGTAGTGCGCTGAATGCTGTTGTTAATATTCCAGGCATTGGTATGCGTGAACTACCCAATAAAATTGAGAGACCTCGATTAATTTCTGCAGCACATGAGGGGGTGGCGTCTGCACATGCTGGTGTGGCTGCCACGATTTCACTTTTACAGGCTCGTTACTGGTGGCCTGGTCTCTATAAAGAGACAAAGCAATATGTCCTTTGTTGTGACGTTTGTCAACAGATTAAAGCTTTGTCGGCTAGACGCCCGCAGCAGACGCCCCTTCTGATTTCAAATAAACCTTTACAGTGTGTGTACTTGGATCATTGTGGTCCGCTGACACCAAATAGTGCATACAAATATATATTGGTTGCTGTAGATTCGTGCTCCAGATTTGTGTGGGTATGGCCACAACGCTCGGCTGACGCTCGAACTGTTATTAAAGATTTGCGCATCTTTGTCGATACATTTGCAGTTGCGACTTTTCATTCGGACCAGGGCCCTGCTTTTGCCTCTAAGGCATTCAGGGACACCATGGCTTTGTTGGGGATCCAACTCCAATTCTCGTCTCCATTTCATCCCGAGGGAAATTCTGTCGTGGAGCGTTTAAATCGTGATTTAAAGCAATCCTTAACGGCCAGAGTTCTAAGTATATGTCGTAGTTGGCTAGCCCACCTGTATGGAGTACAGAGAGCACTTAATAACTTGCCTAGAAGGTCACTGGGGGGTCGTACTTCATATGAGTGCCTGTTTGGAACACGAATGTATGTTCCTGATCTAGATGGTCCTGGTGTGGAGGCGGCAGTTACGCCCTTTGACATAAATGATCGTGTCACTGTTTTGCAGGATTTACAACAGTTCCGTGAGGATAACTCTTCTGCAAGTGCTGCCTCCTCAGGAATTAAGGATGAGCCAGTAACACCTACTGGTTGGATACCCAGGATTGGGGATCTAGTGCGTGAAAAGGTCGCAGTAAAGGAAGAATTTGGTCCTTCTTATCGAGCACCTGTCCCTGTGTTAGGGGTAAGCGGCACGAGAACTGTGATTTTACCGCCGCTGCAAGGGGCCAAAGGAAATCGCTTTGTTTCCATTGATAATGTCAAGTTACAACATGTGGCCGATTCTGCACAGCAGACCAAGAGGGACACCCAGTAGTTCCGGAATCCCTCTCGCTACAGGGGAAGAAGTCCTGCTGCATGTGATTTACACCGACGCTGTTTCCTCTCCGAGCTTGGGGAGGGTGGATGATGATCTTGCGATTGTTCCCCAGACGACGATTAATTTGGAATCTTTTGATCAAGTTGCTGTACGTTCTACTGAGGTTTCTGAACATGTGGTTTATTGTGTGCCAAGGCGAGAGCCTCCATCTGCTTCTTTGTTCACAGTTGCACCTTTTGCAAGAACTGCCTGTGGCTGCTTCGACGACACTGATGATGCAGTGTCCAACTCCTCGTCCTCGATGTCTTCTGTCCGAGGTCCACGTAAGCTGCTGTGTTGGCTTAAACGCACGTATTTTGTTTTTCCTTGGAACTATTTGTGGCTTTTAATGGCTGTAATGACTCTTTTTTTGTGGTTGGGATTTGTGGTTACTTTTTTTCTGGTAATACATGGTCATTTTCTTCCTGATCGATCTGACATTGAGCACGTGGAGACTGTGTTAAAACCACATTTTTCGTCTCATATGATTCGAAGAGACTTGTCCAATGTAAACATTTCTGCAATACCGATTCCGGATGGGATTGTGTGGGATAAAGTAATGTTTGATATATATGGTCCCACTGAATTGATTCAAATACCGTATGTCCTCAAGTTATCAATGAATTATATTGTTATACCAGGCATTGTTTCTGAAGATTGGGATGTAAAGACAGTAGATTCTATGCTAACAGATTTGCAATATTATACTGTCTATGACGATGAAGATGCTTACCAATTTAAAGATAATCATGGTGACATGTTTTGCTACAACTATTATGGACACCACTTTATTCATAAAGCTAGTAGCACTAAGTCCATATTTAATTATGTGCAATGGGAACATTGCTCGACTCCTCCACAAGGGAGTTCGAAAACGTATTATGATAAATGTGCATATTTTTCTGGGCATGATCAGCGAAATGCTAAGTCTTACTATTTTAAAGTTGCACCGTATTCTAATAAGTAAATTTTATTGACCGATACTAAATTACTGTATTCAAATTTGTTTGTATCTAAACTTTCGGTCGAGGGGTATGAATACTGGTTTAAGACTGTTAACTTGAAAAGTGTTTGGGGTACGAAAAATTGGCAGATGCAAGGCAGGGATACATTATTTAGAGCATGTATTATCCCTGTACAGATGATTTTCCTCAATGACACAGTACAACAGACTAGCTGTTTGGGCTTGGCGACAATTAGAGAGTTGAATTTGCCTAGTATACCTGTCCCTTCCAAATTAAACAACTGGCAGCACTATGTGAATGCTACTTTTAGTGAATTTACACATTGGGTCCAGAATGGTACGCTTAACACTTCATCGTTACATCCGGGCGGGTGGCTATTATGGCCTGTAGACACTAATAAGTGTCATCAACGTTTTGTCACCTCTTCAGGGGGGTTCAGGACTAGTAGGGCAGACCCTCGTTACATTTCACCAGAACATGCTGATATTATAACTACATACAGCGTGGGGAAGCTTTGTCAGCAATGGTTGAAGTCATCCACGCTGGATGCAGTTAAGTCACATCTCACGTTACTGTCTAATGATACTGATTTACAAGATTTTTTGTCAGGTCCCACGGTACCACGGAAGAAAAGATTTTTATACGAAGTTTATAGTGAGATTTGGAAGCTTTCTCAACAGGAGGCTGCAGCCCGGTTAAGGCAGATTGATCAGGAAAATCTGCTGCAGACTTTGTCTGTTGTTGATAATGGCATGCATACCCTTTCTGACCGTGTTTACACGATTGACAGCATTGTTTCCTCTACTATTGACATTATTAAATCGGACATGTCTTCTTTGTATCATGGGCAGAGTCAGACGCGGTCGATCATGCAGCTGAGTTGGACTCTTCAGACCTTGAAGGCGGGTCGCGTTCCATGGCAGCACATTCGTGCCAGAGAGATCTTTATCTCCTTTAATTTGACTCGTCAACAACAGCTGATGGCTATAAAGGAAGCGACGTATGTCATGCTAAATATTGAGAAATTGGAGAAACTGCCTTTCACGGTTGCTGAGATTCCGTCAGCTGAGTGGTTGATTCATGGGGTTATTAATCTGCCTATCTCCACTCTGCAATTTACTTCTTGTTTGAAGCACATTCCGGTGGGTAGATATGAACTATTGGGAGACAGTTACATACACGAGGTGTGGGAGCTTCCCTTTCAATACAGATGTATTAATGGTTTCAGGGAGGTTTTTCTTAGCGGTAGCGAATGCGAAGCTTCTGTCAGCCATTCCATGGTTTGTAAACAGCTGTCCTTGCACGGAGCGTGTAACGCTTCGATTGCTAACTTAGCTTGTTATCTGAAGGGAGTTCCAGTCCTGGTTATTAAAAACACTTTCCAGGTGCTTTCTAATGGCAGTTACATTGTTCTTAACAGCGAACGCTGCTGTGGCATGCGTGCCGGAATAGTTTACGTTGTCGTTGTCAACAAGGCCGTTACGTGCTGCGGGAATGTGTTGTTTCCCCCCACTCAAATTAGGGAGGTGGCGGACATCTGGCCTCATCTTGCTACTTCCAAGGTTAATTTCGACAAGTTGAGTCTGCTAAAAGCTTTATTGTTTCAAAAGCATGTGGCCCTTACATCTCCTAGCGAGACCTGCGCACTTCAGGTGGCAAGGTCATCGACGGAGATACAGTCCCTTTTGAATACTAACTTTCCGAGTCCCTTCGGTGAACTTGTGGGACGTATATTTAATGCATCCAGCACTGCTGGTATTGCACATTTTTTCTAAGCCGTTGGTGTTGGGTTTGCTCACACGTTCTCTTCCATATTCGATTTGATTCCTTCGGCTATACACTCTATTTCCGGAATCATTTTTGGGGGTTTTCCGATTACTTTGGCTTTGTTGGCTGGAGTTTTGCTATTGTTGCTATTTTTTCGCAATGGCTGTCCCGCCACTACGAGATCCTATATTGCTGCTCCCGTCAGCGCAGCTGTGTCGTGAACGCATGATGCAGCATTTTGGAGCAACACTCCTGGGACATTTGGAGTGTGACTGGTCTCTGTCATTCCGACTAGTTTTGGATTGTGTGCAACCCGTGTTTCGGTGCCTTTGGTGCTCGTTTGAACATGCACTGGCTTTCTGTCTCTCACTGCAGCGCCCTCCAGTGGTCGAAACTGATCTGTTGATGTTCCCGATTAGGGTTCATTCCCAGACTTGTGCACTACGGTTGCGTTTGCTTCGTGAGGCGGTTTATGAGATTCCCTTCCTGGAGGAAGATGGTGTTGTCTCTTTCCTAGGCCCTGCACGGGGTGCCGCCCTGGATGGTTTTGGTGCTTTGGAACACACCTGCTCCATGGTACTTTGTGGCGTGGATCTTCCGATATTAACATATATCGAAGTGGAGGAGCTCCTACGTTCTATTGCTTCTGTCTGACAATTGGATTTTTTTTCTCTCCTGCAAAATTGACACTATATTGAATTTGGCTTTATCGTCACATGTTTCCTAAATTTATGACTTTGTTGTCTTCTGATCTTGTCTAAATATATAGTTTTATGTATTGTTTATATTTAGGGCATACTTTTATATTATTGGAACCACTTGCTACCGACAAGGGGAGGGTGTAGTGTGGTTAGTTTTACGTATCCTTTGCGCGTTAGCTTCAGGCTTTAGGCCTTTGTGCACTTTGCCCTGGATGTGTTTTATTCATTTGCTGGCAGCTTAGAGCCTCTGTGCACTTTGCTCTAAATGCTTTTTATTAGGCTTCGTACTGTTATTTTTCAAATAGCCAGTTCTACGGTGTTGTTTTTTTATTAATATCACACTGTTTTGCCTACTTCAGCACTGGAGTTCTCCATAACATATTCACTCTGTGCTTCAATCAAGGATACAGTCTGGTACATTGCCGATAGACGTGGTAGGAGTTTAGATTTGGCATTCCTGCGTAGGGACATTTTGTGATCACGATGACATGTTAGTTATAAAATCACTTCCTTGTCCCAATACACGCAGAGGGAGATTCCGACCAGGGAACCACAACTAGACGCTGACTGCCTCGTTGCAGATGCTGAACCAGATCACAGGCCTTTGCTCAGGTATGAGGGCTGATGTCTCCCCAGTGATTCGGAAAGGCAAGCTAGAAGCTTAACATGCTGTGCTCTAAATAGAACAAGCAGAGGGAGAGTAGAAACTGTTAGGCACTATGATAGCTTTGTTCTTATGTTTTACTCTCCTGGTGACTATTTAAATCCTACTCTGTTGTATTGTTCTGGTTATTGCGGCTCACGCCTTATTATCTAAAATACAGTTGTTTTATTAAAACATTATATAAAACTTATACTGTCTTTGTCATTTGTATATGAGATCATATTGTAAATGAGAGAGTTGGTTTGGATCTGAGTGACCACGACTTCCCTGAGAAGTTCCAAAGATGTCATGCGCTCGGTTGCCCAATCATTTCTTCGCCGTGGGAGAAATGAGGCACTGCTAGTTAGCCGGAGCAAAAACCGGATTTAGGGTGACAGAGTTCTTTACACGTGGGTCAGACTCAGTCCCCCACACCGTTATCGATCCTGCTGCCTAGAAATCCAGGAGTCTCATTTAGGATAATGAGTCTCATTTAGGATAATGAGAGCCCACGCGACAACTGTTTCCATCAGTATTTGTGCTTACATGTTAGCATGTGTACCTTTCACTTTTGTAGCATCATTTATGCTGATGTCTCACACATGATCAACCTGTCTTCAAAGGATGATGTCTGATTCCATCACATACCTGTGCATGCAAAAATGTAGTGGAAAATAGTTATATGTGATGGCCATACAGTTCACGTGTTACCACAGACATGAGTGTGTCAACATTGGTTATTGGATTACACATACCCTAAGCCATTACTCAGGGTCATTAGTCATGCCCAATTGCTGAAGTAATGAAGGACATGACAGGTAGACCTACAGTAGTTTCTCACAATGTGGATTTCCATGCCATTGATATGGAATTATTAACCTAAGTGATTTGCACATGTTTATTAGTGAAGGTTCATTAACTGACTGTTGACATTCATCAAGGAGTGACACGAAGAAATGTGGCGATCATATGTGAGTGTTTACACTCAGTAACACAGTGGAATTAGTTTTTTCATGAAGAAGGTACAGTGATCTACCTTCCCACTGAGAAACAGGTTAAATCACCTCTTAAGGTAATGGAGAGTCCCTGGGCCTCAACAACATTCAATGAACTATTGGCTTTTATGTATGCAATGTTAGAATGGTATTCTCACCAGTACCAATAGAGACTGGTGATTTCCTAAGGCCTAGCTGATTCATTGTGCTGTGGATATTTGTAGACAAACCTCCCAGATATTTTGCCCAGATTGTCTCCAGTTCACTTTACTGTGCAACATGTGTTACATAGCAAAGCTACATTAGTACAACTTTCATGAGACTATTCTGACAATGGAAATAATAGCAAGTTACAATTGGGAAGTTTCTACAGTGTGATATGATGTTTCTATGTCACCTTCTTCCTGCTACTGTATTTTGCTGCAACATAGCTGTATTAGTTGACCATCATTTCATCATGATGTGGTATTAGGAATATTAACATTTGCTGATTGCAGGGCCTTGTTGTGGAATCTGTAGGAATAGATGTGGCATTGCCATACTATTTGATGACATCAAGTTAATGAGATATGCTACAAGAGCCACACCATTCAAGGTGACAAGGTTTCCTACTTGATACATGGGTTTTGTGATTGCACAACTTCACTCATGCAATTGGAGTTGTCTGCGATTCTGAACATTGTGTCTCAAGTGCAGAAGGAGTATTTGGCCCAGTTGCTCAGGATCCTTAGTAGGTCAGGCCCAGGGGCATCAGGAGTAAAAGGCCTCACCTTTGGCATTGGACAATTTCAATCTGAGCCAATACTGCAATAAGTCCAGGTTTTTATTCTCTTCTACGCACAAAGGTGAAACACGTAGGCAATGGAGAACAGAGATTTGGGAATTCACCTGAGCATCATGTCCATAGGTCAGAAGCAGTTATGTAGGGACATAGGGTGGAGGATTCACAAGAGTAGGGAAAGAGAGGTCTTTGCTAATTTAATTAGGGACCACTTTTAGATACTGCATAAAAGGATGAGGCTGTAGTTGACTCTGTGGAGGGAACCATAGTAGGACCCCAGGAAAGGAGCACTGTGTATTCAGGCTCTATAATCCCATTATCACAGATATATCAAAGACAAAACCCAAGTGTGTCCCCTAATGCATTTTCCAGTGTTTCACCAAAACACTCACTGCCATTAGTTTCTAGAATATTTCAAGTGTGTACACCACCTCAGTTTTCTAGGGTAACGTTCTCAGGATCCATAGTAGGTCAGGCCCTGGAACATCAAGAGTAAAATGCCTCAGCAACCACAGGTGGGCTGAGTTGCCCCTGCATGCCCTGTGGCCCTCAGAAAGTGGCTCTGACACACACACAGTAGTCACAGCCATTACAAAAGCACTACATTACTCTCTAGTTTTCAGTTTAGCACTTCTCAGCCCATACGTTGACACAATCAACCATACTTATTCAAAAACTCCATTTCACCCCATTCGCACCCACATAACTTCCAAATCGACTAATTGAGACACTAGGGCCCATATTTAACAGAAAATGACGGAGCACGACGCTGCACCAAAACTGGCAGCGCCGCGCTCAGTCATTTTCACAACACAGGAATGCCCTGTATTTAATTGAATATGGCGCACCCCTGTGTTGTCCCCTGTACTGGTTTTAAATTGAGCTGCCAGTGCCAATGCAGGCATCCTTGCACCATTGTGCAAGGATATCTGCGTTGAGGGGTTTGATTGTTTATGTGTGGGAAGGTGTCCCTTCCTGCACATAAACAATCAGAAGTGCCAAAGCGTCATTTTGAAATGTTTGTTTATGTGCTGGAAGGGACACCTTCCAACACATAAACAATTATGTCTGGCATTTTGCTCTCAGAATTCAGCATGCATAGAAAAAGTAAAAAATGCGGAGGAATAAAATTATTCCTCCTTGTTGCGCCTTGCTAACGCCACCTCTGGGGTGGCGTTTTAGCGCTGCCTCAGGTTTACGAAATCTCGTAAATCTGAGGCAGCATCAAAATGCAATGGGTGTTGCTGTAGCACTCCCACAGCAACACCCATTGCATGCCCCTTCCACGCAAAGGGCTGCGTGTGAAGGGCACAAATTTACAAGGTGGCTTTAAGCCGCAAAAAGTGACTTAACGCCGCCTTGTAACTACAGCGCAGAACATAGCTCCACCAGAGCATCACTAAAAGTGATGCTCCGGTGGTGCTAGGGGCTTTTAAATATGCCTCTTGATATGTCTCTCAAGAGTTTGATATCCAGGGTCAAAATAACTCACAAAGAGTAGTAATAGTAGTACGTGCAGTTCCCATATGTATATGTAATTTATATAGTTTCAAAAATATTTATATGAATATTTAAGTATGAAATTACTATTGCCTACATCATTAAGATATGTGAGACCATTACACATTGAAAACATTTCCATACTAATGGTGAGAAACAAAACCATATTTCTCTAAATTAGCAATCTTCTAATAACATCAACAAGCACCGGCAAATGTAATAGATCTGATGTTGACTGTTAGCCTTTTGGTTTTGTCAGTTCTTCTTTTGTCAGTCATGGTTTTGGAAAAAACGTTATCATTGGGAAAGCTGCCACACCACAGTCAAACTAAAAGAATTGGTTAAAAGGGAAAACAGTTCTCGAAAAGAACACATTGCAATAGTAGTCCCTGACACTGAAGGGAACTACTTTTTGTCTGGATGTGCTCTTCATGAAAGGGCAGAATGACATTACTTACAGTGAAGTTAGCCAATGGCTGAAGTGTGCTGATCCACTGCACCATGCTGTATGCTATAGTAGGCAGAAGAAAAATGTGAATGCCACTATATCAGTCCAAAGGATCATGAGGACTGGCTGAAGCTCTTATTATTAAGTGGGTCATTGTGAGCCTGGTGGTCTTCAGACCACTAGGGTCACAATGGAGGTCTGACCGCCACCAAAGCAGTGGTCCGACTGCTTTGGCAGAGGTCTGACCACCACATTATGACCGTGGTGGCTGCACCACGGTCAGATCGCCAACAAGAGCAGTTTTTCTCCATAGTAGGGACTGGCGGTGCTGGCGGTCCTAATCCGCCAGAGCGGCACTGCAAGAAGCGCCGCACTGAGGATTAGGACCCCCCTTTTTCACCAGCTTTTACATGTTCGTAGCACTGCCATGTAAAAGCTGGCAGAGATGGAGTGCAGGGGGCCCAAGGGTGGCCCTGCACTGCCCATGCACGTGGCATTGGCAGTGCAGGGGCCCCCGTGGCCAGCCCCGTCGTGCTGTTCACAGTCTGCTTTGCAGGCAGTGAACAGCCCGACGGGTGCTGGTGCACCCTCTGCACTTCAGCATTGCTGCTGGCTCAATTATGAGCCAGCTGCAATGTTGTAAGCTGCTTCGCTCTGAGCCAGCGGGCAGAAAACACCCATATCCACCCACTGACCTAGCAGGAAACTCCTAATGGGGCCCGCTGGAAAGTGCTGCATTGGGTGCAACCTGACCACAGGAGTTTGGCGAACGGCCTTTTCCGTCCACCAAACTCATAATGAACCCCTAAGTACGGTACATTTTTGGGTAAAATTAAAACGGCTTGGCTAAATCCAGACCTACTAAAAGAAAAAAGGCACTGCTTTTAACATTATCTTCTTCTGTGTTTGAACATATTAAGAATATTGTACCTGCCTTGCAGCCATATGTTGAAAAATGTGTGTCTTCGTATATTGATGTGCGTTTCTGTCATTTTATGCCTCATCGAATCCATAAAAAAGATCCATATTGATTTTGGAACTGGTGGTGGATCTCTTGTGTTCCTAATACTGTGCGGGTTACAATATTCCCTTCTTATGAGACAGACTTAAAGAAATGTGGACATTGATGCAGTTTAATAATTGTTGTAGTGATTGTCTTTTGAGAATAAGGTGACAAACCTCCAGACAATAAGTAGTTGGGACGCAAAGCAATATGTCTCTCTGTTGTGATGTTTCGAATGCCTTCTCTCAAATATGTCTGTTGTTCAATGGCGTAACCATAGCTCCCACAGCCCCTGGATCATGAGCAACTGAACCAGGGAGAGGTAGACCACCGGTTTAATTAATCTACTGTGAGGTATGTGTGATGTAACAACATTATAGTTGCCTTCTCAAAGCATTTAGTAACTGAAAATATGTACAAAAAAATCTCGGGTATGCACAACTTCATTAAATGTGCACCAACTGATGAAAACAAATCTCAATCGAGGACTGAAGTATAACTTAATGATTAGACATTAAAAAAAACACAGAAACACGGATTCACCTATGCAGTGAAGGGGAAGCGCATTTAAGTATGCACACTGCTTGGTTTGTAGTCCAGGATACCAATAATAAAGTGTGTCATGAATTTCAAAACTAAACCTTTTCAAGCAGGGAAAATGCGCCCTGTCCTTCCCTATCTGGAATAAATACGTTTAGATGAAGGAAACAAATTTAGAAGGCAGAAAATTAAAAATTATAAAGAGCAAATTTCTAAGTTGAGTCAAAAAATTCAGTATGACGTATTCTAGCCACGCCTTTAAAGAGAATATCCGGGCACCTTCAGACGCTGTTTTTTAAATGAACATGAGCACTATCCCTAAGTAAATAAAATGCAGTCTCTAAAAAGTAGACACCAAGCCTATATCTAACCAGAAAACAAAAATAGTGAATAACTGTAGCTCATAATGACCTCTTTCGCTTACAAAGTACACAATTGAAGAAAGTGCATCATTGTATTTTACCTAAAATCTAAACTTTGATCATTCAAAACAAGGGATATTTATTTTTGGATGCTATACTTTTTGGTAACTGCAATACAGGTTTAGCAATTTTTGTTTACAGTACGTCTATTTTCAAAATGTAAAAGTACATACGCATTACCTCCTAGTCCAGCTTCCTTCTCCTAGTTCTAACTAATGGGGGTTTGTCCTGATGTAAAGAAAGAATTTACCTTTTCTAGCTAAAAAACAAAAATAAAAAAAGTGTCACTTTTACCTAGGTCCCTACCCTTGGTTCTCTCTATCTTTCCTTGCCTCATAGGCAGGGCCAGCCATAGTGACTTTGTTTTTTTCTATCTCAGGATTATTCTGTGAAGAGACAGTTCCTAGCATTAATAGGCTCATTACAAGTTTGGCGGTCCCGACGCAGGACTGCCAAACTTGCAAAGAGGAGGCCATCTCCATGGGGGTGGCATCCCCCCTGCCCTAATACAATTTTCCATCAGCCTGACCTGGCTGACTGGCGGAAACATAGAAATAGAGCGTAACTGGCACCCTTAAATGGTGGGGAAACCGCCCTGAAAAGACTGGGGGAGAACAAGGTTGTAATCAACAAAGCGGCGCTGAGTTCAGTGCCACACTGGCTGATTGCAACCAAGACCGCTGTTACCACATTGGGATCTAGGATCTTTGTGGAGACGGCGGTCGGATGGCGATCCGACTGCCAAATTTGTAATGTGGCGGTCAGACCACGACTGCCGCAGTGGTTCAACTGCCCGCCTTGTAATGATTCCCTGAGTGTTTTCTTTATAATATATATATTTGTCTAATCACTTTTGTAGCGTCATATTTCTGCTCATATTTTCCTGATACAGAAGGTCCCCATAGCTGTGTTCAACTCACTGTGGTAGGTTTCCTTCTTTTAGTAACCTGGATTTAGCAGCCATGGTCCTGCCTAAGTGGTCCCGGCTTATAACCCTGCTTCCGTTGGCCTCCTGGCATTGCAAGGCTCTGTTTCCAGGAGTAATGGAGCTCCAATATGAAGGCAAGGCAGTTTTTTCCGTGCTATTGTTGAAGTTTGTTGCAAGTATATTGTAATTCTCTCCCCTGAAAAGTGTGTTAGGGCAGGGCAAAACAGATCTAATTTTGGACCCTTCAGTAATTGCATGGCCAATGCCAATACCTGAAATATTAATGGCCCAGTATTTCAGATTTTCAAGGGAAACAATCTGGATCCCATGCAGAATGTCTGCTGCAGGATTTGTTTAACAGTTTCTGGGGAGCTTAAGATGTATAGGCCTTGGAGAAGCTTGCTGCTGCTGCCCTGACTTGTCGATATGGAGACTGGCAAGCACTTGCTGAAGCAACATCTCTGTGAAAAGAACTGCTCTTCTGTTTCAAATCCCACTGGATTGACAGGGTCCAGATGTATTTCCCTTGCAGGCTCTGCTTAAGCAACTCGTTGATAAATTTGTAGCAGAAACTCTGCAGGCAGGAAAAGAGCCTATCTACCTTCTCTGTCATGCAAAATGGTAACTCTTCAGACCATCACCCCAACAATATCGGCAGGGGATTTCTTGGCATCACTGGGTCTCATGGATGTTTACACGCACATTTCAATCCATCCAGATTTACAGATGTTTGTTTTGCTTTAGTGTCCTGGGGAAGAATTACACGTTCTAGGTGCTGTAATTAGGTCTAGATTCTGCACCAATGATGTTTAGAAAGATCTTGGCTACCTTGCTGGATATGCTTTGCTCTCCAAGGTACACTGGTGTTCTCAAATATAGAGGACTAGCTAATAGGGGGTCTATTTCTTTGAAAGGATTCAGAGATGTTCTTCAAGTCTGCAAGATTTAATGGCTTTATAAACCTTTGGATCATCTTGTGCCTTCCCAGCATCTGCAGTTCATTGAAGCAGTACAGACTTGGGTCAGGTTTAAATTTGCCTTTCAAGGAAACAGAATCAGGTTCCAAGGCTATCATCCTTGTTGGAACAATCCTTAGCAACTGCTGAGACTACATAAGTCTTCAGGAGGTAGATGGCTGCCAGTCTGTTAGTGGTTCCTTGGGCCAAACCCCTCCTTCAGTCCCTGGTTTAACATATTCTGTCTCTAACACAGATCTGCCAGACCGTTCAAGAGAGGTAACTCTCATAGAGTCTGGGCTGGAGAAAATCTTTGGCTCCACTACTTCCTTTGATCCTAACTACAGTTGCCAGCAGAAAAGGTTATGCGGGTGAGCCTGGAGGAGGATTCTGTCAGCAATCTTTGGGCTCACGAGGAGGGAGCAAATTCTTTCAGCTTGGGTGAGTTGGCTGCCTTATAGTAGTCTCTGTTTCATTTTGTCCCCTCTTCGGGGGTGGTGGGTCTGTGACAACCAGGTGACACAAGCATATATTCTAAAGTTAGCAGCCCTGGCTGAGGATGTAGCTCTGTGACCAGGGCTTAATCTTCATTTCCTGGCAGCAATATCTGCCAGAGATGGAAGATCATTTAAACCCCTTCCCAGTTTGCCACTTTTTATGTTGCAGTCTGTACGTGGAGAGTACAGCCTAGTTCAAACACTGTAGACTAGGTCTATTTAAGTCAGCAAAGAATACACGTCTGCCCAATGTTTGAACCTTGCATACTTCCTCAATGCTTGGGAAGTTAATGCATTGCCCTTCCTGTGGCTTCAGGTTCCGATTTATAAATTCTCTCCATTTCTGTTGATTCCCAAAGTCATTTGAAAGATTCAAGATGATCATGCAGCGGTTCTACTACTATCCATTTATTGGCACAGGCAGGCCTTGTGCCCTCTGCTCCTTCCACTCTCAAGACGTACACACTAGTAGGCATATTTGCAACTCCCTTGCACCCACCGGTGCATCACTTTTTGTGACGCACTGGTGGTGCATAGTGCAGACCCATATCTACAAGGCCATGCAAAGCCACATGCATGGCTTTTCATGACCTCGTACATATGGTTGCTGCATTGTCTTACACTGTGTCAGGGAGGAATACCATTGGTGTTGAGGTGGGTGTTTCCACACAACCCCCATGTGTTTGGACGCATTCCCAGATAAACAAAAATCTGTAAACCTGGCATTGAGTCCAAACTGTACGGCCTCCCAGGACAGGCACAACAAGGAGAAATATCTTAATTTCTCCTTGCTGTTCCCTCTTTCAATGTGTGCCGCAGTTTGTAGCACACATAGAAAGAGGAAAATGCCTCTCTGTATTGTTTTTGTGCAGGAAGCTGCCCCTTCCTGCACAAAAACAATCCTGCCAACAATGCAGACATCCTTGCACCATGGCAATTTGTGTGCCAGTGCAGGAGAAAAGGACAGAAATGCATTGTATCTTGCAAATATGGTGCATTTCTGCCCTTTTCAATTGCTATAGGGCAGCTCAGCAGAAAGGCTTGTGGCACTGCCCTACGCCAATTCCTAGTTAATATGTCCCTAGATGTTTTCCATGTCTCTGTTCTACATAGTCCCCTCTTTTATGCCTCAGACTAAGGTCTAGTGTTAAAAGGTTAAATTATCAGTTGCAGGGTTGTTCAAGAGATACTGCCATAAACAACATTCTCTTAAACTTGGATGGCCATTATTGGCATCATTTTGAAGCCTGGTGTTCTTCTACAGGGCATTAGGGTCCAGAGTGGCATATTAGTGTCCAGAGTGGCTTTTTCTCCTTAATAGTTATTTTCTTCACCACACTCTTCTCTTTGGAACCTTCCTGTAGTCCTTCAGAGACTGAAGGGTGATGATCATTGTGAATCGCTGAAATCGGTGGATTTGAAGTTCCTGTCAGCCAGCGTAACTTTTTTGTTGGCTATTTCTTCTGGCTTTTGCAATGGGGAATTAGGGACTTTTCTATGCTCATTAGTCTTTCTCCGTTTTTCCTGGTCAAGCTGGTTCTTCATCTATAGCTTTGACCCTCCTCCCTTAAGTACCATCAGATTTCCACACCTCACTAGATATGGTTCTGCCAGTTTTCTGAGGAAGAAAAGAGGAGGCATACTTTGGATGTACATGGGACACTTAGCATATATTTGTTAATTATGACCTCCTTCTGGTCTATTGATTTCTTTTTTGGTACTTTGGGTCTAGCGGCACACACCGTCTGCCTAAAGCAATTCTTAGCCGATGGACCTGTCTTGCTATCGCTACTGCACAACAAGCAGCAGGAGACAGTTGACCTGGTCCTGTTCAGAATCATGCCACTGGGAGATTTTCAAGCGCTTGGGCAGCTTTTAAGCATTCGTCCTTGAATGCCATATATAATAAAGCCTTGCGTCTTCTGTTCTGGTATGCCCAGTATTTGTATGATTAGAAGCAATACATATCCCGGGACTCATTACTATCTGACTATCGAAGCTATCATGGCATAATAAAATCAAAACATAAGGTCAATCACAATTTTTTCTCATTAATTACCTTTAATGTTCTTGCTGCACCTGTGGTCTCTCCATTGTTTTAATGTGATAGATGTGGTTTTCATCATTAGCACAACAGCGGGAAGTTAGTCATTTTCTATGATGTGCAATCGCAATAACTGACTGTGAGGTCTGTTATTATTACCATGGCAACTGTTTTGCAGATTTAAGGGTTGTTCTTCACTAAATTGTTCTAATGCTTATTTTCTTCTTCTTTATATTTGCAGAGTTGGTTGTTTTGATAAATAAGTACATTCTTAGGTACTTGGCTGGCTTCACGATGTGGCTTGTATTATTTTCAGCACAAACACACAGGTGAAAGAATAAACAAACAAATACACTCTTAAAACTAAAGCTCTAGTTTGTTAAGACACAAACACGCTCTTGGGAAAGCAGTCTCAGCACTAGATCGTAGTATCCATAGGCCATACATTCATAATCTCAGGAAGAGTGATGTCTCTTCCAAGTGGACCTTCTTGAAGAAGGCAAGGGGAAGCGGTTACACTCGATTCTCTTATTTACCTTACTCTGTAGAACTGTCAGAGTCTTCCCGAAAGGAGTGTCGCTTTTATACAAGTCTGCACCCCAAGATGGCTCCCACCCTTGCAACATTTGATGTGGTTTTCTGGAGCACCTGAGATCTCAACTAGAGGTGTGTGAGATTTATGTAATTTACTGCAGTGTAATCGTGAGGTTTCTGTAAAATTAGGTGCAATAGCACGTAATTGCATGAAATGTGTCACATACAAAAAATGACAGACATTTTAAAATTACAAAACCATAGAAATTCACCAGTTATGGTCAGAGTTATCTCAAGTAACTATAACTTGTGCCCTAAGGTAACTATAACGCACACCCAACCTTGCATAATACACAACTTTCATTTGTGCACAGCGGAGGTTGCCCACAAGATCTGGCCTGCAGCCAGACCCTGCGGCCAACCCCCATAACCACCCAACCCACGCTGCACACGGCCCTTTGGCCGTGCGCAGTGGGAATTGGCCGCGGCCTCTCTGGGTGTGAGAATAGGTGTGAGAGGGTTATCTGGGGGTGAGAGTGGTTGTGAGAGTGTCTGTCTGGTGTAAGAGCATATACATCAGTATTTTAGTGGGTACGTCAGTGTGTGCGCGTGTCTGTGAGTGGGTGCATGAGTGTCTGAGTGGGTCTGTGAGTGGGTGCACAAGGTCTGAGTGGGTGTGTGAGTGGGTGCGTAAGTGTCTGAGTGGGTGTGTGAGTGGGAGAAAGAGATCAAAAGAGAAAAAAGAGAGAAAGAGAGAGAGAGAGATAGAGAGTTTTTCAGGCTTTGAGGTATGATATACTTAAGGCCAGATTTACAAGGCCCTCGCACCTCTTAGCGCCACACTAGCATCATTTTCTTTACGCTAATATGGAATTAAGGAGGCCATTTTCCTTCTCCATATTTATACTTTGTGACCACTTGTGCAACATTATACCTGCGCCAGGGATACTGTATGCAATGGGGGGTGTTCCGGCAGTGGGAGGCCCGTAAAAATCGTGCAATGAAACTCACAACATTCCCCTGAGGCATTTTAGCATAATTTTTAATGCCTTCTCAGAGCAGGTGTTAAAATGACATGCCCATCACTTTCAATGAACCTCCCTTTACTTTGCAGGTTTAACGCATTATTTATGGCGCAAATCCTGCAAAGTGCCACAATAGCGTCAAATTATGATGCTATTTTCCTAACATGGGCCATGGTGCACCGTATTGTAAATATGGTGCACACATGGTGTCATTAGGTACCGTAGGGGTGCGCAAGAAAAGTGGTGCATCACTGCTGATTCGCCACTTGTTAATCTGACCCTTAGAATGTGATATTTCTGCACAATTTGAAAAGAATAAGAAAAATGTGTTTGTCAATTAAAAAGAATAAGAACACCTTTCAGTATGAGCCTTAGGCAATTGTAGTTGAAAAAAAAATAAAGAAGGGAAATTACTTCCCCTGGAGTCGAACCCTAAACTCTCAGTGTGAAGGTATGTGACCTATACTTTTCCCCCGTACTTTTTAAGCCCTTTATGGGCTATCTGGGACTGTGGGGGGAGCCTCAAGGTGTCCGTTGCAGTCACATTGCTCCAGCAAGCAGGTAGCTGCTTTTAACTGCAGCTGCCTGCTTGCTGGAGCAATGTTTTCATCTGTCTTCTCTGCACACATATCTGCGTGCAGGGAAGACAGATGAAAACTCCACTATCTGACAGCAGGACCGGTTTGACAGCTCCCACTGTCAGAAAGCAGAATGTTTGCTGTGACTTGGCTGCCGCCGTCAAAGCTGCAGCCAGGCCACTGCAAACAGCTAAGTCCAATTGATGGGCACCCATGGTTATAGAAGGAGACGGCCCTGGGGCGTGGCTATCCCCAAGGCCATCAGTGGCTCCTCGAGGGGGGCCGCGCAGCCCCCTCCTACGTGGCTGAAGCCCCGGGGAGGTGGTGGTCCCCAGGGCTGAGGGGGTGCCTGATTACCCCACATATTGATTGTTCAAAGCCCCGGGGAGGTGTTGGCCCCCAGGGCTATGGAGGGGCCAGGCACCCCTTCGCATTATTCTTGCTCAAAGCCCCTAGGAGGTGGAGGTCCCCAGGGCTGCGGGGAAGGCCAACGGGGCTCCTCCACAGAAACAAAACAATTAGGCCTGGGAAGATGACAGTCCCTGGAGCTAAGGGGGGCCGGACAGCCCCCGTTAGAAATAAACAGTGCCCCCAGGACTTGGCCCACCTAGGGGCTTAAAAGAGATGAAGTGTGAGAGCCCCTACCACTCCCTTCTGTCCTCAATTGTCCTTTGTGCATGCCCCTGTCCGCTCCATCCTGCCCACTATGGCAGTTATGTTGCTACTACCCCTCCCTCTTGCCATGCATGGTCTTCTATGCTGCAACACCTCCTCCCACCTGCCCTGTGTGGTTAGCTTGCTGCCCCAGACCCAATCCCACCATCCCTCCATTGTCTGTGTGCTGCTATAATCTCACTGTTTCCCTCCAAGGTGTGTTGTCCTTTCAGTGCCTATCCTGCATGCCCTCCTTGGTCAGCTGGCTGCTCCTGCCTCCTTGCCCCTTGCCCTCTTTTTTCCATGTGCAGACCCCTATCCCCTCCCTCCTGCCTTGTCTGGTCTGTTGTTGTGTCCCTGCTCACTCCCTCCTGCTCTTTACGGTCCGTTATGCTCCAACTGTACCTCCAGTCTGTCCAGTATAGTCAGTTTGCTGCCCTTGCCTCTTTCCCATCGGTTCTCTGATTTCCTCGTGCATGGCCCAGGTGCCCCAGCCAATCCCAGCAGCGAGGAGATGCCACGACTATCCAGTCCCCCAACAAAAGATGCCCCCAGTGCTGACAGTAACTCTGGACTTCTGGATTTGGATGAACTACCTGGCCCATCAGGGACAACTGGTCAGTCAGCCACCCCAGCCCACTAGCAGTCCATCACAGATCCTCCCCCTCAGTATCAGACACCACAGCACCCACCAAATGTCACCACACCTCTGTCCCAGGACAAGTCAATCAGCAGTGTGCCCACCTGTACAGGGACCCCAGTCCACACCTCACAGCCAAGACAATCAGGGTTCTGGGGTCAATGGCAGTGGGCACACCGTTCAGGGGACAAAGGCACAGGGGAACAGGGACACTCAGAGGACAGCTTTGCACCAGGGGGAGGACAAGCTCAGGAAACTGACTGTCCAGGGGCACTCATTAATGTCCTGTGGATTTACCAACAATCCAAGGACTAGATGGGCCAGCTTAACAACATGCAGGAGAACCAGCGGCTGCAGGAGGTACACCATCAGGAGATCAGGAAAGATTTGCAGGCCCCCAACACCACCATGGTCTCCATATCAGGGGTGCTGGCTGATATGGCCAACATCATGAGGGAATATACAGCACACCAGCGGGCCCCTTCCAC
The DNA here is from genome assembly GCF_031143425.1 of Pleurodeles waltl. Taxonomy (NCBI): domain Eukaryota; kingdom Metazoa; phylum Chordata; class Amphibia; order Caudata; family Salamandridae; genus Pleurodeles; species Pleurodeles waltl. Next base: position 700,939,865 of record NC_090437.1, read on the forward strand.
TAGCCAGTCAACTGAAGATCCCATCATATCTGCTGCAGTTAGTGGACAGGAGGGCCTGCCACAGGACCCACAGGCTACCAGCACCCCTCCCCCTGCAGAAGGTGAACCACCCCGCAATAGTTCCATGCAACTGAGACAGATGCCAGAGACACTTGCCAAGACCAAAACCCCTGCCAGGAAATGAGGCCCTCCTGAATGTTCCTCTTGTGTTCCACTGTCTCATCTTGTCCACTTTGAAGTGCCATTGCTCTGCTTCCTATGGCCTCTTGGACACTGGACCTGTGCTACAAAAAGACTGCACCAATACCCTGGACTTACCTCTACCATCACCCCATTCCATTGCACTATTCCTTCTATAAATTGCACTACAATTAACACCCTTGAACACAACTTGAGTGATAGTGCTTTATGTGATGAAAGCGTGCAATTAACAGTTATATCTTGTGCAATTGACATGAACTTTGTCATATTATACAAATAATTGGCTGTAGCTGTCTGTAGTCATCACATCAGTACCCAGTTGTAATAACACCAACATCTGCAAATTGAAAAGCCATAGGTGACAGTCAGTTGAGATACAAAGGAAGTCACTGCCATCCTGCTACAGCCACACTGAAAACATAAATAGTTAGGAGAATGGCCAGTTCCACTGTCTTACCTGTGTGTCATTGGAAGTACTGCCATATTGCTGACGTTCTATTGTCCACATCCTCATCCTCTGCCTCCTCATCCTCATTGTCCTCAGGGTCAACTGCTGCCACAGGGGCATTTCCAATCTCCTCCTCCTGCAGATAAGGCACATGTCGTCTGAGGGCCAGGTTGTGCAACATGCAGCATACTACAACTATCTGGCAGACCTTCTCAGGGGAAAGGCATAGGGATCCACCTGTCAGATGGAGGCATCTGAACCTGGCCTTCAGGAGGCCGATGGTACGTTCTATGAACCGCCTTGTTCACCCATGTGCATCATTATAGCGATTTTCAGCCCCTTTCCTGGTATTCCTCACAGGGGTCAGGGGCCACAACAGGTTTGGGTAGCCAGAGTCACCTGCAAGAATTAAGTGACAAACATTAGCCTTACACAATGGTATGGGGTATGACTCCAAAAGGCATACACTGACATATATTGGGTGGGGACTCGGGCTCACCTATGAGCCACGTCCTATTCCTCTGTAATTGTTCCATGACATTTTGGATGCTGCTATTCCTCCGAACGAAGGCATCATGCACCGACCCAGGATACTTGGCAGTGACGTGTGAGATATACTGATCTGCCAGTCACACCATTTGCACACTCAGTGAGTGGAAACTCTTTTGATTCCTGAACACCTGTTCATTGTGGCGGGGGAGGGGGGCAAATGCAATATGTGTTCCATCAATCACCCCTATAATATTAGGAATATGTCCCATTGCATAGAATCCAGCCTTCACAGTGGCCAAATCTTCCACTGTGGGGAAAGCTATGTAGCTGCACATGTGTTTGGGAACATGTGTTTGAGCAAGGTAGACAAAACCCTTTCCAGCACTGTTGAGAACATTGGCTGTGACATTCCTGCTGCCAAGCCCACAGTCACTTGGAAGGAACCAGTTGCCAGGAAATGGAGCACTGATAGAACTTGCACAAGAGGGGGGATCCCAGTGGAATGACGGATAGCTGATATCAGTTCAGGCTCTAAATGAGTAAACAACTCTGCGATTGCGGCCCTGTCCAGTCTATCAGTCAGTACTATATGCCTGTCCTCCAGTGTGGACAAGTCCACAAGGGGCCTGTACACAGGGTCTTGCCTCCTCCTCCTCCTCAGTGGTAGGTCTCTAAGGGACACAAGAGTGAAAAGGGTGTCACAAACTGAACAATTGAACCACCACCCCAGTGTAACTGAGCATGTATGTAATCGGACAATGTGAATGGCAATGTATGTACAATTCACAGCAATGACTCAGTTTCCAATTTCTGATTGTTGTCCACCACCATAAAATGGAGATCGCCTGTCCTGTAAGTATGGACAGGTGGAAGTGATGTAACTCTGCTGGCGTTGGGTGTCATGGCGGAAGGCGGTCTTGCACTGCCGTGCTATTCCTCATTGGCAAAAATGGGGCTCTATGGAGTACAGTATCCAGTGGGGATCACCGGCAGCAGTGACGGTGTGCACTGCCATGGACGTGACCGCCATTTTCCTCAATTGATTCCTGACTTTCCATAGGACAACACCTACACTGTGTGTGCTGCTGTGACCTGTGTCTGGATCCTGCCATGGCCCGTGTGACAGGCGAAAGAGCCCATGCCTTCACTTCAGAGGAGTTAGAGCGCCTGGTGGATGGGGTTCTACCCCTGTATGGATAGCTGTATGGGCCTCAAGACCAACAGGTGAATGCACCATGGGGACGATGCATGTGACAAGGTGTGGGTATGTTTGGTGGTAGTGTACATGCAGGGCTCCAGGTGATGTGTGTGCCAATGGAGATGGAAATGTAATTTGTGGGCCATATGTGTGACAGGCTAGATTGTATGGTTAACGGTGTCATCCTGTTTATATTAGCTCTGCAGGTCAGCGCCCATCAGAAGAAGGGATTGTGGAGTGCCATCGCCAAGGAGGTGCGGACCCTTGGGGTCTTTAGCAGGTGGAGCACCCACTGCAGGAAAGGTGGGAGGATCTGAGACGCTGGGCCCGGAAGACCCCAGAGGCCCAGCTGGGGATGGCCTCCCAATGAGGACGGGGTGCCCGTCAGAACCTGACCCCCCATAATGGCCTGCATACTGGTGGTGACCTACCCTGAGCTGGATGGGCGCTTGAGGGCAGAACAACAGCCACAAGGGGGTGAGTACAGTGAGCATGACAACCATTTTTGTTGCCTGGCATGGGATCCTGGTGGTGGGTTTCAGTTAGTGGGTGCCCCTTAATGCCAGCTCAGACATTGCTGCGTGGTCTAGCTCAAGGTAAATGGCTGTATAGCAAAATCATGTAACCTAGCTAGGTGGCATTCCATGTCAGACAGGGCTTAGTGGGTCCCAGGAGGGGTGCAATTTGCAGTGTTTGGCTCACATCTTGCTGTGGTACCTAGCCAATGGAATGCCACTGCGATGCTTTGTGCTCAATCCTGATCCCTGTGTGTGATGGTAGTGTGTATGTCATCTGTGGTGTTGGTGCTGTAATTGACCCAATGCTCCTTTTCACCCCTCTATTTTCTTCTGTCATCCTGACATCCTGACAGAGGAGCAGGGGCACTGGCGACTGAGGGAGCTGCATCCCACAGGTCCCAGGAGGCAGAGTCCACCGACACCAAGGGCACCAGTGGGGCCGTGGGCAAGAGGAGAACCATGGCAGAGACAGGAGGTGACAATGCTGACTCTGATTCCTCCTCCGATGGGAGCTCCCTGGTTGTGGCGGACACCCTTGGAACCAGCCCAGATACAGGCACATCTGCCAACTCCTGTACCAGCACCGCCCTCCCAGTAGCCCCCCACTGAGTTGCCCGTGCCTGCTCACCCATGAGGGTGGGCATTTCTTTCGCCCCAGGCACCTCAGGCCCTGCCCCTGTGAGCCTTGCTGCCTCAGTGAGGAGGCTATTGACCTCCTGAGATCCATCTCTGTAGAGTAGTCAACCATAGTGAATGCCATCCAGGGGCTGGCATTCCAAATGCAGCAATGCAATGCATACCTGGAGGGCATCCACGGTGGGTTGGCGGCCCTAAAGAGATCGTTTCAGTCTCTGGCCTCCTCTCTGCTGTCAGCCAGTGTCCCTGTTTCTACCGTCCCCCCTTCAACTACCACTTCCCAGCCCCAGTCTCCTCAACCCCAACCCATCCCATGCACACATACAGACAAGCATGCACATAAAACATCACACAAGAGTAGCACAGTCAAACACAGGCAGCACACTTCAGGTCACAAGCACTCACACAAACAACAGACAGTTGCACACACAACAACATCTACTGCCTCCACTGTCTCCCCCTCCTCCGCACTCACACCTGCATGCATTGCATCAACAGCCACCACAACCATCACCACATCAAGCAGCACACACACCTCAATTGCAGACACCTCCACAACATCCATCCACTCGTCCCCTTTGTTCTTTCCCACCCTGTCTGCCACCCTCTTAAGAGACAAGAATGCATGCACTCAGACTCCCAACAGCCATCCACCTCACACATGCACACTGTCCATGCACCTGCACCCATGTCCAGCAGACATACACCTCCGACAACCACTCCGTCAACCTCCACTCCCATCCCTCCTCCCACATCCCGCCCCAACTTCCCTAAGAAGCTTTTCCTTGCACATCTTGACCTCTTGCCCCCTCCCCCCGATCCTGCCCGTAAGTGCAGGGTCCCAACAAACCAGCATAGCACCTCAGCCAAACAGTGTGCCACTGCTCCCATCAAATCATCAGCTGCTGGCACAAAGGGGCCCCAGTGTGTGACTGCTGCCACTCCTACTGTGAGCACACCTCTGCCTCAGAGAGGGAGGACTAAGGTGGTGAAAACCAAGGGACATAAGACGGGGACAGTGGAGGCACCTCCTAGTCTTGGAGGCAAGGTCACAAGTGACATACCAAAAGCCAAGGGGACCCATCACAAGAGGGCACACATGGACCCCCCACCACCAAAGAGAGGCAAGAGGCCTCCTCCACCAGCAGAGGGCAAGGAGCCCACACCTCCAGCAGAGGCAAAAAGGGTTACACCTCCACCAGCAGTGGGCAAGGAGCCCTCACCTCCAGCAGAGGCACAGCAGCCCTCACCTCCAGCAGAGGGCATGTAGGCCACCCTCCAGGGACTGTTGTGCAAGTGCCACCTCTAAAACCAGTAGGCATGTTCCCTACTTCGGAGACTGTGTCCTTAGACTCCCCACGAGAGACAACTGGGCAATGAGACCCCTCCACAACCAGTGGGTGTGTTACCCACTTGAGAGACTGTGGTCTGGCACTCCCCACCAGAGACAATTGGGCAAGGAGCCCCCTCCAGAACCAGTGGGCATGTTCCCCACTTCAGCTGAGGTTCCCCTTGGCCCCTCTTTCCCCTGAGGTGCCTGCCCATTTCCAACATGATGCCCCTGCACAGTGGATTCTGGATTGTGGCAGGGGTCATGTTGGGCCTTGGACTGTGCCCTGTGGCCATGTGGGCCTTTTGTACTTTGGACCGGCCATTGGCCCTTTATGGACATTGATGCCTGCATTTGGTTTTGAATAGACAATATGGCCGCTGTTGGCATCAAATGACAGTGTTCGTTAAATCTCAATGTGGTCCTTGTATTAATTAGACCTGGGTCCTGTGACGTTGGTTTTACTTTGCAGCTGGTTCTGTGTATGGTGTATGTGTGAATGTGTGTTTTGCGTGTGTGTGTCACTCTCCTTTTCCGCCCTCCCTCCCTTATGTGCTAGGCGCCTATACTCACCGTCGTCGTCTTCTTTGGCGTTGATGTTCCAGGAGGGTCATGGCATAGAAGAGCATTGGGATGACTTGAAGTTCCGTTCCCATGGCGGCGGCAGTCTCCTCTGTGTCCCTGAAAGTGAGTCTTTCCTCTTGTGTGCAGTGTTTCCACCAGGCTTTTGATGACGTTGATACCGCCCCTGAAATCCTGGCGGTTTGCTATGTCATAATATGGTGGGTGGTATCTTGGCTTCCGCCTGGCTGTTGATGGCTACCGCCGTGGTCAGTGGTGTTCATGCCCTGGCAGTTGGTGTGGTACAATGCCTGTCTATGGAAGGTATCACCGCCATGGTCATAGTTTGGCGGTAATTACTGCCAGGCTGTTGGCGGTATTAACGCCACTATTACAGTTACTGCCAATGTCATAATGAGGGCCTATATGCTGAACACCGAGCCTTTCAGACTTTTTATTACATGATAGGGCCTCCACTTATGCCCACATCCACTTCCATGTGGGAGCCCCTGGATTTATCCTACCTACTATTGGTGGCCCAGCCTTGGAATAAGAGCTGTCTATTGATCTGTGCACCTGCTGAGAAAATACCATCACTGCCACTGTGAAGCACCCGGACGATAGAGGATGAACCTTGAATCATGTTAATGAGACTTAGACTGTTGCTTTGTACCTTCATATACGGGGGTCCCGCTGTATGGCGTTGTGACTTCTCTGTGAATATGTATACATCTTGATACCAACCCCCCTGGGATAACCACAATATTGACACACTGGAGTGCGGCTGTGCCTGACCTAGAGCCGCCATGGTGCTTTCCCGGTATCACTGTAAAAGATAAGAGCTCCAAGACAGCACAGACAAACAGAATTGCAGCTTAAACCCACCTGTCACACTGACATGCACACCAACACACAGCCACATACACACCCGCACATACATAGTACACACACTACGGCCATCAGACACACAAACGTCAAAAACACACACCAACCCCCAGATACACAGCACCAACACAGCCACACAGAACAACACACAACACCACCAAACGACACTACTACACCACAATTGCAACACAATAGACACTACCCCTTGACAAATCATACATACAACACTACGTACCAACATCAGGAAATGAACACACACAATCACACATCCAAACAACACAGCATACGACATACCCGCAAACACACATCACAATATATCTGATATAGCCTTCTCTACACTCGCTCACACACACCGTCCAACCACACAAAAGCACACAACACTGCAACTAACACATGTCAACACAAACACCACTCAATACCATCACAACAACATGTCCCACCATACACATGCCTAACACACAACGCACACCCATCACTGGGGGACCACAACCACACATGCTGCCCAGACAAAACAGATAGCACACCCATCACTGGCACACAAATGCTCGCACACAAACATTGTCAGGCAAGACCAAATCTGCCCTAGAAATGCAGGACAAAGATATAACGTTGAAACCAACAACAGGTTGGTCCAAATATATAATATTTGTATAAATATATAGTAATAATATCCAAGCCCAGAGGCCAGTCCAATAAATTAATGTGCAACATGCACACAAAGCACATGTATGTTCCTCCAACTTAACTCCTAACTGCCATGTAACCTCCACAGGTAGGGGCATCAAGGGGGCAGTCAGGCACCTCAGGGGTTGGGGGAAGTGTGGGCTTTGAATTGGGAAGGGGATATTTGTGTTTTGGCTTGGGAGGGGTGCTTAGGTCGAGGCTTAGGGAAAGGTTAAGTACTCTTGGGAGGGGTTCACTTCTTGGTGGGGAGCATATGTTTTTGCAGGGGGGCAGGGGAGGTCTTGGAAGTAGAAGGGCCAAACTTGGTCAGGGACACAGAACGTTTAGAACTATCATGGGTTGGAGAGGAGTAGGGAAAAGAGAAAAGGGCAAACGCTGAGAGGAAAGCTTGCTTTGACACATGGAGACAGTCATGGCAAAAAGGTTTGGGGTGGAGAGAGAGGGAGTGGTTGTCTGAGGTGTTTTTGTGGATTTCTTGGATTCATGTTTATGAGAGGTATGTTGTGGGTGTCTGTTGGGTGGGTGAGTGTGGGCATTTATGTGTCTTGGGAGGAGGGGGAGGTTCTTGCTGATGTCATGGTGGATGGGTGACTGTTTGCTGGGGTGGTGACTGCAGGTATGGTGGATGTGCTGCATGTAGGTGTGTCTGTGGTTGTGGTCTATGTGGATGAGGTGACTGGAGTGGATGTCTGAGGGTTCGCTGTTGTGATGTCTGTGGGTAAGATAGGTGTAGTGGCTGGATATGTGATTTTTGGTGTGGTGTCTGCAGGTGTGCCAGGTGTTGTGTCTGTGATGCTGAGGGTGGTGGGGGCAGGTTGTGACTGTTGATGTGTCTGCAGGTGTATGTTGCTTGTGTGCATGCTGGTGTTGTGTCTTGTGGAGCTTGTGTTTCTATAGGCTGCCAGTGCACAGCAAATGACCTCCAGGAACGTGAGTGTCGCCCTCGCCTCCCATTCCTGATTTGTTTGCACTGTGTGCATAGGTGCTTTGACTTTTTACAACAGTGACAGGTAAGTGTGTGTACTCATGGTTGCTGTTGTCGTTGCTGGTTTCAAAGTCGTAGGGCAAGCAGGAGCAGCGGGAAGATATGTAGCTCAGGTTCCATGGTGGCTCCGGACAAGTATGGCTTCCTGAAGATGAGTGTCTTCTTATGTACAGTTGGTTTCTGCCTGGGTTCTGTGGTGCTGCAACCGTGGCAGGAACCTTGGTGGTGTTCAGTCTGGTAATTTGTCCGGTGGAAATATGGTCTCCTCTGGCCTGCAGGTGGCTACCGTTGTCCATGACAGCCTGACCGCACTGGCAGTGCCGGCAGTGGTTTGGCTGTATTCTGTTGGAAGTACCGCCTTGGTCATACTTTGTCGGTCTTGTTGCCAGTCTGTTGGTGGTATGACCGCCTTCACAAACATGGCAGTCCTGAGACCGCCAAAGACGTAATGACCCCCAAAGTGTTTTGTACTTTTCAGTTTTTTTAGAGCTAATATTTCTGTTGTGTTATTGATTCTTTTTTTAATATGGAAAATAGATGTCATCCTCAAATTCAGCTCCATAGTGGAACTACAAACTGAAATTTGCAATTGTTCATCTTCTAGGTCACTCTGTGTTGAAATGGTACATGCAACTAAAAAATCTTAAAGCACAGACTGTCAAGAAAAGGAAGATTTATTCCATGCTCGGACCCGCAACCACTTCCTTGCACCACAGCACTAGAAGTGTCGTACTCATGCTTCCAATCAAAAACTTTAATTGCATCATTAAATACTAACAACACATTTAATATATCCCTTGCTCACATACTACACCATCCCACCTTTAACAAACCAGAAATAATTAGATTAAAATCTATTAAAAACTAAATACAACACTCACGATTCACAGAAGGTACAGAAATATCACAATGGCAAGAGAAATATTAGTAAATCACATAGGTGGTCATTACAACCCTGGCGGACGGTGTTAAAGGTGCGGTAATACCACAAAAAGGCCGAAGGACAAAAAAAGGGAATTATGACCGTGGCGGAAACCGCCAACATAGACAGCCACTTTAACACTCCGCCCGCCACGGCGGTACAGACAAGCATCGCAGCGGTCACCGCCAACAGACAGGCGGAAGACAATGTACCGCCCACAGTATCACAACCCGCCAATCCGCCACCTTTTCAGGGGTGGATTCAACGTGGATAAAAGCACGGCGGAAACAGCTTTTGCAATGGGAAAACTCTCACCTTAACACACTCCACGAGGAAGGAGGACACCATGGAGCCGGAACTACAAATACTCCCTGCCCTTGTGTTCCTGCTCGTCTACGAACACCAGCAACGGCAGCGCCGAAGACAACGGTGAGTACTGCACCTACGACATAGGGGAGGGGGAGGCAAAAGTCAGGGGGACACACACGCAACACCCCCACCCTCGCACATTACAACACACACACCAATGCATTTCTAAACATCACAGTAACAACCCACAACCCCCCCGGAAGAATGCAAAGACAAATATATACAGATATATATACACATTCCAGATTTTATACATTACGAGAAGTAGTGCAGGTATGCACATATCAATGTCCGTGCACCACTTGGCCCAAAATGCATGGGTGAGGCCCACACTAGATACCTGTCCACAAACGGAGAGAACACTGCAGGGGCATCAGATAGAAATACAACAGGCACCTCGGGGGAAGGGAATGGGGGGCACCTAAGCCAGATTACAGCACCACGCCAGATCCACTACGGGGCTTCATGCCCACTGTACCATCCTGGAGAGTGCAAAGCCACAGTCTCTCAAGTCTCTACAGTGGGTTGCTTGCCAACTGTACCATCCTGGGGAGTGCAAAGCCACAGTCTCTCAAGTCTCTACAGTGGGTGGCTTGCCCACAGTACCATCCTGGGGAGTGCAAAGCCACAGTCTCTCAAGTCTCTACAGTGGGTGGCTTGCCCACTGTACCATCCTGGGGAGTGCAAAGCCACAGTCTCTCAAGTGGATAACAGTCTCCACTGGTTCTGGAGGGGGACTTGTGCCCAGACTGCATCAGGCTCCCTGTGACCGTTCCTGTTCCTTCACTGTCCCAGCTGCACATGGGATAACGATGCTTGATGTGGCGTTTTTTTCCCTGTCCAGCGGTGCTTTGGCATGTCGGTCTTTGCCCTGTTCATCGGTGCTTTGCCCTGTTCAGCGGTGCTTTGCCCTGTTCAGCGGTCTTCACCATGGCAGTGTTTTCCCTGTTCAGCGGTGCTTTGCCATGGCGGTCTCTGCTCTGTTGAGCGGTGCTTTGCCCTGTTGAGCGGTGCTTTGCCCTGTTCAGCAGTCTTCACCATGGCGGTGTTTTCCCTGTTCAGCGGTGCTTTGCCATGGCGGTCTCTGCCCTGTTGAGCGGTGCTTTGCCCTGTTCAGCGGTCTTCACCATGGCGGTGTTTTCCCTGTTCAGCGGTGCTTTGCCATGGCGGTCTCTGACCTGTTGAGCGGTGCTTGCCATGGCGGTCTCTGACCTGTGCATTGGTGTGTGGCATGACGGTCCCTCATTGCCCAGCGGGGCTGTGGCTGCCGGGGTCCTCCTGGGCACTGACTCTGGCGGTGGTCTCAGGACCAGTGACGATTGTGCTGCCCTCCTGGGCACTGACTCTGGCGGTGGTCTCAGTACCAGTGACGATTGTGCTGCCCTCCTGGGCACTGACTCTGGCGGTGGTCTCCGGACGAGTGACGATTTTGCTGCCCTCCTGGGCACTGACTCTGGCGGTGGTCTCAGGACCAGTGACGATTGTGCTGCCCTCCTGGGCACTGACTCTGGCAGTGGTCTCAGGACCAGTGACGATTGAGCTGCCCTCCTGGGCAATGACTCTGGCGGTGGTCTCCGGACCAGTGACAATTGCGCGGCCCTCCTGGGCAATGACTCTGGCGGTGGTCTTAGGACCAGTGACGACAGTGCTGGCGGTGGCGTCCCGGCCGCCGGGGAGGATGGTGCCCTTCTCCGCTGTGCTGCTCTTCCCAGACTGTGCAGACTTCTTCTGGCCTTTCACCACCTTTGGAGGAGTCACAGCTGACTCTGCAATCCCCCTGGGACCCTTGTGAGCAGTTTTGCCGCCAGGAGTCTTCACCCTGTCCCATCGGCCACTTTCCAACTTGAGGTGCTTTACAGGGGGTGGACTCGCAGTGCTTTGGCTCCGTGTCACACTGGCTGCCCTGGTGGCCGGTGCACTCCACACACCTTTAGCACGCACCACTGTTACAGGACTTTTTTTGGCTGAGGTGCTACTACGGGACCTATCAATTGGAGGGGTGGGGGTGGGGGCAAAGAGGTCAATGTTGCTGAGGAAGAGTTGCTGACGAAGACTGGGATGGGTAGCTGGAGGGGGTCTGGGAGTGGAGGAAGAGGAGGTGGTTGTAGGAGGTGTAACTTTAGGTGATTTGGGTGCAGGTACTGGAGGCTGTCGTGAGGTGGATGGATGTTGGGTGTGTGGGTGCCCGCGTTTGTGTACTTTGGGAGGGGGCGTCACAGACACACTGGGAGTGGACACAGGGGACGTGTAAATGGTAGTGGGGGTGGTGAGTGCAGGTGAGTGGGGTGTGGTTCTGGGTGTTCTGGTGCGAGTCCTAGTGCCTGTAGATGTAGTGCATGCAGGTGAGAGTGTAGACGACACTGGGAGGGAGGAGGGAGACGACGAGGAGGGGGACACAGTGGAGGCAGTGGATGTTGCTGTGTCCGTATGTGGGTGATGCTTGCGTGAGTGCCTGTGAGTTGTGTGGTGCTTATGTTTGCCTGAGCTACTTGTGTGTGTTGAGTTGTATGCATGCTTGTCTGATGGTGTGCTTGGGATAGGCTGGGGTACAGGGGATTGGGTCTGGGTGGAGGAAGTTGGAGGGGGGAGGCTAGACACAGGGACAATGGCTGCCATCAGTGCTGAAGCCAGAGATTGCAGGGTTAGATGAAGGGCAGCCTGACCAGAATGAATGCCCTCCAGGAATGCATTACCATGTTGCAACTCCCTTTCTACAACCTGGATGGCATTCACAATGGTAGACTGCCCAACAGTGAGTGACCTGAGGAGGTCAATGGCCTCCTCACTGAGGGCAGCAGGGGCGACAGGGGCAGGGGCTGAGGTGCCTGGGGCGAAGGTGATGCCCACCCTCCTGGGTGAGCGGGCACGGGGCGAACACTGAGGGGCTGCTGGGAGGGCGGTGCTGGTAGGGGAGGTGGCGGCTGTACCTGTAGAAGAGGGGGGCACAGATGGTGCCGCCACCACAAGGGAGCTCCCATCGGCGGACAAGTCTGTGTTGCTGTTTGGTGATCCGGTGACCGACGTGAAGCTCCCTTCGCCCTCCGTCTCACTGGTGTATTCAGAGTCCGTGGTGTGGCCCTCCATGGCCATGTGGGATGCAGCTCCCTCGTGCTCCGGTGCCACTGTATCTCTGCCTGATGATGCTGATGCACAAAAGAACAGGGAGAGCAGAAAAAGGGGGGGGGGGGGTGACAGAAGAAAGACAGGTTGAGTGCATGGCTTACCGCTACTGTTGGCGGACAATACAGACACAGCAGCCCCCTGCACTATGCCGTGCTCTTGGCCTCTACAGATGCAATTCCTGGGATCTGGCCTACATGGCTGTGGTGGACATCTGAACACATAGATGCCACAGGGGCATTAATACCTGTACTTGGCACTCTGCATTACGGAGGGGCCTACCCTACAGAACTCGCCCTGGCCTAGGGAAACCCACAGCCCTCCTCCCCCACCCAGACCCCTCTACTGCGCGCAAAGTCCCCAGAATGAGAGTGTACTCACCCCCTTGTGTCTGCTGTGATGCCCTCAAGCGCCCATCCAACTCCGGGTAGGCCACCGCCAGGATCCTGAACATCAGGGGGGTCATGGTGCGATGGGCACCCCTCCCACGTTGGGAGGCCATCCCCAGCTGAGCCTCTGCCACCTTCTTGCTCCAGCGGCGAATGTCCTCCCATCTTTTCCGGCAGTGGGTGCCCCATCTCTGGTGGACCCCCAGGGACCGGACGTCCTTGGCGATGGCACGCCAAATGTCCTTCTTCTGGTGGGCGCTGACCTACATGACATGCACAGGGGAAGAAGAGAAGTCATTACCAACTGCACCGTCAATGTGAGTGGCCCCCATCCCTACCCTTGCCATGTGGCACATGCATTCACAGTCCTTCATGTTCCCTGAACTGTGCCCCCTTCCAACTAACATCCAGCCCTCTCCACCCAGGCATAGCCCATACAACGTGCTCCCTGTGTACTTACCTGTTGGTCTGGAGGACAATAGAGTAGCGTGTACTGGGGGAGGACCCCGTCCACGAGCTTTTCCAACTCCTGAGCAGTGAAGGCAGGGGCCCTTTCCCCAGACGCAGCAGCCATTGTCTCTTCCAGACCGAGGTCACAGCAGCACTTGCAGTGTAGGTCCTCTCCTGTCGAAGATCAGGTATCGAGTGATTGAACAGATAGAAAATGGCGGTCAGGTCCGCGGCGGTGACGTCCGTGGCGGTGCGTATCATCACCGCCGGCACACTTCATCATTGGCTCTTGGGACCCATAGGGTCCTATGTTAACCAATGCAGCATTGCGCCGTGGTCTACGACCGCCTACCGCGACGGTGTACAACCCCAGCGCAGATACCTCACATCCCATTGTCCCAGTTTAGAGGTCAGGCAGCCGCCATTTCAGGGGCCCACATGGCTTAATTTACTACTGCGTCACACATACCTAGGCCTACACTCAACACACATACAGGAAGAGTTTTGTGTTTGGTGTCGTGTTCTGTGTATCTGTGGGTACATACCTGGGAATTTGTTGACTCTGTGGTCGCTGTTGTCCTTCCTAGGCGCCGTCAGCTGGGACTTTTGAGAAGATGGCGGAATCCTCCGGTGTACCGACCGCTGGTGGACCTGTTGACAATGGAGGAGCGACATTTAATCATCACCTACAGGTTTGACCGTGCCACTATCCAGGAACTATGTACCCAGTTGGAGCCAGACCTGATGTCACCAATCCGCCATCCCACTGGAATCCCCCCTGACGTGCAGGTGCTGTCAGTGCTCCATTTCCTTGCAAGTGGGTCTTTTCAGACAACAGTGGCCATGGCATCAGGGATGTCCCAGCCTATGTTTTCCAACGTGTTGTCCAGAGTGTTGTCTGCCCTGCTGAAACACGTAAGGAGCTACATCGTTTTCCCTCAGGTGGAGGATTCGGCTACAGTTAAAGGTGACTTCTATGCCCTTGGACATATCCCCAACATAATAGGTGCTATTGACGGCACCCATGTAGCTCTGGTCCCCCCCCACAGGAGTGAACAGGTGTACAGGAACCGGAAGAGTTATCATTCTATGAATGTACAGATGGTATGTTTGGCAGACCAGTACATCTCTCAGGTAAATGCTATGTTCCCTGGCTCAGTGCATGAAGCCTACATCATGCGGAATAGCAGCATCCCGTATGTGATGGGTCAACTTCAGATGCACTGTGCGTGGCTATTAGGGGACTCTGGTTACCCTAACCTGTCCTGGCTATTGACCCCAGTGAGGAATCCCAGGACCAGGGCAGAGGAACGCTACAATGAGGCCCATTGGCGGACTAGGAGGGTGATCAAACGCACCTCCGGCCTCCTGAAGGCCAGGTTCAGGTGCCTCAATATGACAGGTGGTTCCCTATTCTACTCACCGAAGATGGTGTGCCAAATCATTATCGTCTGCTCGATGCTTCACAATCTTGCTTTGCGACTCCAGGTGCCTTTTCTGCAGGAGGGTGGTCCAGATGGCGGTGCTGTGGCAGCTGTGGAGCCTGTGGAGCCTGTAGACAGTGATGAGGAGGAAGCTGAGGACGAAGACATAGACAACAGGGAGTCCGTCATACAGCAATATTTCCAGTGACACACTGGTGAGAACATTTTATTTTACTATTACATTCACTTTCACACTTCTACCTCTATCCTGTCTGTCATTTAGTAGCAGTATTTGGTAACTGAGTTGTACCTTTCCATTACGCTTTCACAGGTGTGGTTACCAACGTGTGTCATCTGCTTGCATCCTTCATGGACTTGTGATGTGTGACATAGGTATGTTGGCTTTACAATTGAACACGCATTTTGACACTGTCATTGATAATATAAATTTAACAAATCACAGACTGACTCCAGATTGTTTTGTGCTTCAAGGGTGTTTATTTAAGTGCTCAAAAATGGAGGGAGGTTGTAAAATGGTGATGGGGGATGGTGGAGGAATGTCCATGGCAGATTCCAGTCTATTGGTCACACAGGTGCACTACCCATATGGGCATAGGAAGTGGAGCTGGGGCAGTTTAAGTATGGACAGGGTAACAAAGTGGGACAGTGGGAGGACAATCAGGGTGGTCTCATTTCCTGGCGGGGGTCTTGGCATCTTGCTCTGTCCTGTTCCTGGATCTCAGGGACCGCTTGCGTGGTGGTTCTCCGTCTGCAGGGGGTGGGGTGCTGGTGTGGTGGTCCTGTGGCGGGGCGTCCTGTCCACTAGCGCCGGCGGAGGTGGTGTGGAGTTCATCATCCTGGCTAGTGTCCGGGGCCCCTTAGAGTGCCACGGTGTCCCTCATGGTCTTCTGTATGTCCTTCAGCACCCCTACGATGGTGCCCAGGGCGGAGCTGATGGTCCTGATCTCCTCCTTGAACCCCAAATACTGCTCCTCCTGCAGGCGCTGGGTCTCCTGAAACTTGTCCAGGACGGTCGCCATCGTCTCCTGGGAGTGGTGGTATGCTCCCATGATGGAGGAGAGGGCCTCGTGGAGAGTGGGTTCCCTTGGCCTGTCCGTCCCTGTCACACAGCAGCCCTCCCAGTTCCCCTGTGTTCCTGTGCCTCCGTCCCCTGGACCGTGTGCCCACTACCACTGCCCCCAGGTCCCTGTTGTTGTTGGGGTGGTGGGTTATCCTGGGTTCCCTGTAGTGGTGGACACACCGCTGATTGACGTGTCCTGGGTACAGAGGTATGGGCCCGCTGGGTGGATACTGTGCTGGTGTTACCACAGGGTGGAAGGTCAGTGTTGGGCTGTGCCTGTGCAAGGGGAATTGACTGTCCCGAGGCCCACGATGGTCCGGGCTGGTCATCAGGATCCAGTAGGGCAGAGCTGCTGTCGTCACTGTGGGCCTCTTCTGTGGGTGGAGTGGAGATGTCTGGACCCTCCTGTGTGGTGACGTTCCGTAGTGGTCCTGCAGGGATATGAGAGCATGATTATTGCATGTGTGTGTGTAATGGTGTGCAATGGGTGGGTGTGCGTGTACCCCAGTGCAAGCATTCCTATGTGTGGGTTTGTGTGATGGTGGTTTGGGGCTTGTTATGGATATGTGCAGTGAGCATGCTTTGGTGAGGGGTGACCATGCTTAGTTGTGTCATGCAAGGCTTGGTGTTGGGATGGGTGGTTTGTGTTATTAGTACATTTGTGAGGTGTTGGAGTGATAGGGGAGGGGGTGAGGGTGTGGGTGTGTGATAGCATGCAGGTAGGGTGGGGGATATGATAGTTAAGATTTGACTTACCAGTGTCCATTCCTCCACCGACTCCTCCGAGGCCCTCTGGTGCATGATGGTCAAGACTTGCTCCTCTCATGTTGTTAGTTGTGGGGGAGGAGGTGGGGGTCCGCCGCCAGTCCGCTGTACCACGATGTTGTGCCTGGAGACCACGGAACGCACCTTCACCCGTAGGTCGTTCCACCTCTACCTGATGTCCTCCCGATTTCTTGGATGCTGTCCCACAGCGTTGACCCTGTCCACGATTCTTTGCCATAGCTCCATCTTCCTGGCTATGGAGGTGTGCTGCACCTGTGAGCCAAATAGCTGTGGCTCTACCAGTAGGATTTCCTCCACCATGACCCTGAGCTCCTCCTCGGAAAACCTGGGGTGTCTTTGGCGTGACATGGGGTGGTGTAAGTGTTGATGTGTGTGGTGATGTGTAGTGGTGTGTGGTGTTTTGTGCGTGGAATGTTGTATGGGTGATGGTGTTGTGTGCCTCTGTGTGGTGGGGTTCTCAATTGCTGTGATCTCTGTCTCTCGGCTTCCTCAAAAATTCTGGTCGTAGGGGTTTGTGGGTGATGTGGGTGTGTGTTTTATATTGAATTGGGTGTGTGGGAGTGTTGTTTGTATGTGTATCAGGTGTGTGTATTTGGAATTGTCCAATGTGGTGGTGTTTTGGAGATGTGTGTGTATTTTGAGCGCGGCGATGTGTACCGCCATAGGAATACCGCGATTGAAAGACCGCCGCGTGGATTCGTGGGTCCTAATAGCATGGGCGTGTTTCTGTTGGTGTGACGGTGGAGGAATTGTTTTCGCCAGTTTATCACTGACCTTTGGTGTGGCGGAGTTGTGTGGGTGTCTGAATTTTGGTGGATTGCGAGATGTGGGTCATAATAGCTGTGGTGGAATTCCGCGGCCGCGGTGGTGTATTGGCGGTCTTCTGCACGGCGGTAAGCGGCTCTTACCGCCAATGTTGTAATGACCCCCATAATCTCTAAATGTAAAAGGAACAGTTCTACTCTGTTACTTCTCAACAATCTGCTATCGTTTCCACTCAAAGAACAAACCGATTCAGGCCCTCATTACAACCCTGGCAGTAAATCCCGCTGACCGCCGTGCCGCCGCCCGCCAATATGCTGTGTCTGCGGCAGAAATCCGCTACAGGTATTATGACCCACACTTAGAAATCCTCCACTATACAGACACCCACACAAGTCCGCCACACCAAAGGTCAGTGATAAACTGGCGGTACTAAAACCCACATCGTTACGCCAACAGGAATACACCCACACTATCACAACCCACAAATCAATGCGGCAGTAATTCAACCACGGTAAACCATTGGCGGTACACACCACCACGCTCAAAATACACACACATTTACAAAACACAACCACATTGGACAATTCAAAATACACACACCTGATACACATACACACACTACACGCACACACCAAAAGCACTATAAGACACACACACACATTACCCACAACCCCTTACAACAACATTTTTGGAAGAAGCAGAGAGACAGAAAAGCTACGACAACACCAGCATCCAGCGGAACATAACACCATCACTCATACACCATTCAAGCACACCACACCACACACCCCAACACATCACCCCACACATCACATCAACCATCACCTCACAGATCACCCACACCACATCATGGCACCTCAAAGACACCCAAGGCTTTCTGAGGAGGAGCTCAGGGTCATGGTGGAGGAAATCATCAGGGTACAGCCACAGCTAATCAGATCACAGGTGCAGCAGACGTCCATTGCAAGGAAGATGGAGCTATGGTGGAGAATTGTTGACAGGGTCAATGCAGTGGGACAGCATCCAAGAACACGGGATGACATCAGGAAGAGGTGGAACGACCTACCGGGGAAGGTACGTTCTGTAGTATCCAGACACCAGGTACAGAGGACTGGTGGTGGATCCCCCCCCTCCTCCCCCACAACTAACAACATGGGAGGATCAAGTCTAAGCGATCATGCATCCTGAGGGCCTCGCAGGAGTAGCAGGAGGACTCGACTCTGGTAAGTCAAATCTTTACTACTGTATCCCCACCCTAACTGCATGCCATCACAAACTTCTACCCCTAGCCTCACACCCATCACCCAACACCTCACAGATACCCCACTATCACAACTCACACCTCCCAATACCAAGCCCTGTATGTGACAACAATGCATGGACACCCATCACAGACCAGCATGGACAACCATCACCACAGCATGTCCAAGGGAGAGACTCACCCAGGGCACACAATCACTACTCATGCAAGGGCCAAGGCGATAATGCAAGCACAGTACTAGAGGGAAACACACTCTTTGCACAAGATGGCACACACAGATAAAATAACAATGCATTTACACCCCAACAGGACCCCTACCCAACGTCACCGGACAGAAGGTGCCAGCCATATCCAGTCCCCTCACATAAGAGGCCCACAGTGACGATAGCAGCTCTGCACGCCTGGATCAAGATGACCAGCCCGGCCCATCAGGGACCTCTGGACAGTCGGTTCCCCTGCTACAGTCCAAAACCACCACAGAGCCTCTCCCCTCAGGAAACACCAGCACAGCACCCACCCAGCGGGCCCATGCCACTGTCCCCAGGACACGTCAATCAGCAGTGTGTCCACCACTTCAGGGACCCCAGGCAAACTCACTAACACAGGACCATCAGTGACCTGGGGTCAGTGGCAGTGGGCACACAGTTCAGGGGACAGAGGCACAGGATAACAGGGAAACTGGTAGGACTGCTGTGCGACAGGGGGAGGACAGGCCCAGGGAACCCACTCTCCACGAGGCACTCTCCAACATCATGGGAGCATACCACCATTCCCAGGAGACCATGGGCACGGTACTGGCCAAGTTTCAGAAGGCCCAGCACCTGCAGGAGGAACAGTACCTGGGGATCAGGAAGGACTTGAAGTCCATTAACACCACCCTGGTCACCCTTATAGGGGTGCCGGCAGACATGGCCAACACCATGAGGGAGACAGTGGCACAACAACGGGCCCCTGACACCAGCCCGAACGATGAACAGCCTTCCATGTCCACCGGCGCTAGTGGACAGGAGGTCCCGCCACAGGACCAACAGGCCACCAGCACCCCACCCCCTGCAGAAGGAAAACCTCCCTGCAAATGGTCCCTGCGATCCAGGCACAAGACAGAGAACATTGCCAAGACCCCCGCCAGGAACTAAGACTCTCCTGATTGTCACACTTCTGTCCCACTATGTCACCCTGACCACCTTGAACTGCCATTACTCCCCTTCCTATGCCCCCTTGGACAATGCACCTGTGATACAAAGAGACTGGACTCTACCATGGATACTCCTCCACCATCACCCCAATCCATTGCACATCCCCCTCAACTTATTAGCACTTAAATAAACTCCCTTGAATCACAAAACAATCTGGAATCAGTCTGTACTTTCACCAATGTATTATTACAACCTCTTAGACAAATATCAATATAAATGTTCATCTGCACAGACCGAAGTATGACAGTTGTTGGGCAGCAGTAAACATAGCAGAAGGCAGAATGTGGTACCCAGATCTGTGAAAAGGAAAGCCAAAGTGAACTGTCAGGGTCCATACACAGAGGTTAAAAGACTGACTTATACAGTGTCCTACAGTAGTCAGATATGGGATGAGCAGTGCCAGTCTCCTACCTGTGTCTCACTGGAAGTACTGCATGATGATGTTGTTTCAGTTGCCAATATCTTCTTCCTCTGCCTCCTCTTAGTCACTGTCCACAGGCTCAACAGCAGCCACAAGACCAACATCAGGGCCATCCTCCTGCAGAAAAGGCACCTGGAGTCGCAATGCTAGGTTGTGCAACATGCAGCATGCCACGATGATCTAGCAAACCTTCTTGGGTGAGTAGTATAGGGAGCCACCTGTTAGATGGAGGCACCAGAATCTGGCCTTTAGGAGGCCCAAAGTCCGCTCAATAATACTCCTAGTTCGGCCATGTGCCTCATTGTAGCGTTCCTCTGCCCTTGTCCTGGCATTCCTCATTGGGGTCAGTAGCCAGGAGAGGTTGGGGTAACCAGAGTCACCTGTAAATGTCGCAGGATATCTGTTAGACAAACACCAACCTTCAGGGACTGCCACATACCCAGACACCTATTCATACTGTGTGGGGGCCTTGGGCTCACCTGTTAGCCGCACATGGTGCCTCTGGAGTTAGCCCATCACAGAAGGGATGCTGCTATTACTCAAAATGTAAGCGTCATGCACAGAGCCAGGATACTTGGCATTCACATGAGAGATGTACTGGTCTGCCAGACATACCATCTGCACATTCATTGAATGGTAGCTTTTACGATTCTGTACACCTGTTCATTCCTGTGGGGGGGTGACAAATGCCACATGTGTACCATCAGGGGCACCAATGATGTTGGGGATATGCCCCAGGGCCCCCCCCAAAATACACACACATTTACAAAACACAATCACATTGGACAATTCAAAATACACACAACTGATACACATACACACACTACACGCACACACCAAAAGGACTATAAGACACACACACACATTACCCAGAACCCCTTACAACAACATTTTTGGAAGAAGCAGAGAGACAGAAAAGCTACGACAACACCAGCATCCAGCGGAACATAACACCATCACTCATACACCATTCAAGCACACCACACCACACACCCCAACACATCACCCCACACATCACATCAACCATCACCTCACAGATCACCCACACCACATCATGGCACCTCAAAGACACCCAAGGCTTTCTGAGGAGGAGCTCAGGGTCATGGTGGAGGAAATCATCAGGGTACAGCCACAGCTAATCAGATCAAAGGTGCAGCAGACGTCCATTGCAAGGAAGATGGAGCTATGGTGGAGAATTGTTGACAGGGTCAACGCAGTGGGACAGCATCCAAGAACACGGGATGACATCAGGAAGAGGTGGAACGACCTACCGGGGAAGGTACGTTCCGTGGTATCCAGACACCAGGTACAGAGGACTGGTGGTGGATCCCCCCCCTCCTCCCCCACAACTAACAACATGGGAGGATCAAGTCTAAGCGATCATGCATCCTGAGGGCCTCGCAGGAGTAGCAGGAGGACTCAACTCTGGTAAGTCAAATCTTTACTACTGTATCCCCACCCTAACTGCATGCCATCACAAACTTCTACCCCTAGCCTCACACCCATCATCCAACACCTCACAGATACCCCACTATCACAACTCACACATCCCAATACCAAGCCCTGTATGTGACAACAATGCATGGACACCCATCACAGACCAGCATGGACAACCATCACCACAGCATGTCCAAGGGAGAGACTCACCCAGGGCACACAATCACTACTCATGCAAGGGCCAAGGTGATAATGCAAGCACAGTACTAGAGGGAAACACACTCTTTGCACAAGATGGCACACACAGATAAAATAACAATGCATTTACACCCCAACAGGACCCCTACCCAACGTCACCGGACAGAAGGTGCCAGCCATATCCAGTCCCCTCACATAAGAGGCCCACAGTGACGATAGCAGCTCTGCACGCCTGGATCAAGATGACCAGCCCGGCCCATCAGGGACCTCTGGACAGTCGGTTCCCCTGCTACAGTCCAAAACCACCACAGGAATCAGTCTGTACTTTCACCAATGTATTATTACAACCTCTTAGACAAATATCAATATAAATGTTCATCTGCACAGACCGAAGTATGACAGTTGTTGGGCAGCAGTAAACATAGCAGAAGGCAGAATGTGGTACCCAGATCTGTGAAAAGGAAAGCCAAAGTGAACTGTCAGGGTCCATACACAGAGGTTAAAAGACTGACTTATACAGTGTCCTACAGTAATCAGATATGGGATGAGCAGTGCCAGTCTCCTACCTGTGTCTCACTCGAAGTACTGCATGATGATGTTGTTTCAGTTGCCAATATCTTCTTCCTCTGCCTCCTCTTAGTCACTGTCCTCAGGCTCAACAGCAGCCACAAGACCAACATCAGGGCCATCCTCCTGCAGAAAAGGCACCTGGAGTCGCAATGCTAGGTTGTGCAACATGCAGCATGCCACGATGATCTAGCACACCTTCTTGGGTGAGTAGTATAGGGAGCCACCTGTTAGATGGAGGCACCGGAATCTGGCCTTTAGGAGGCCCAAAGTCCGCTCAATAATCCTCCTAGTTCGGCCATGTGCCTCATTGTAGCGTTCCTCTGCACTTGTCCTGGCATTCCTTATTGGGGTCAGTAGCCAGGAGAGGTTGGGGTAACCAGAGTCACCTGTAAATGTCGCAGGATATCTGTTAGACAAACACCAACCTTCAGGGACTGCCACATAACCAGACACCTATTCATACTGTGTGGGGGCCTTGGGCTCACCTGTTAGCCGCACACAGTGCCTCTGGAGTTAGCCCATCACAGAAGGGATGCTGCTATTACTCAAAATGTAAGCGTCATGCACAGAGCCAGGATACTTGGCATTCACATGAGAGATGTACTGGTCTGCCAGACACACCATCTGCACATTCATTGAATGGTAGCTTTCACGAATCTGTACACCTGTTCATTCCTGTGGGGGGGTGACAAATGCCACATGTGTACCATCAGGGGCACCAATGATGTTGGGGATATGCCCCAGGGCATAGAAGTCAGCTTTCACTGTAGGCAAATTCTCCACCTGGGGGAAAACAATGTAGCTGTGCATGTGTTTCAGCAGGGCAGATAACACTCTGGACAACACAGAAGAGAACATTGCCTGAGACATCCCTCATGCCATGGCCACGGTTGTTTGAAAGGAACCACTGGCCAAGAAATGGAGCACTGACAGGACCTGCACTAGAGGGGGAGATACCTGTAGGATGGAGGATAGCTGACATCAGGTCTGGCTCCAATTGGGCACAGTTCTTGGATTGTGGCACGATCAAGTCTGTAGGTGATAATGATGTGTCTGTCTTCCATTGGCGACAGGTCCACCAGGGGTCTGTACACCGGAGAATGACACCATCTCATCATCTGCCCCAGCAGATGGGCCGTATGGAGGAGAATGGTGAGCACAGGGTCATGTACCACATAGGTTGCACAAGGTTTTTTGCACAAATGTGATTAAATCGGTGTGTGGCGTTGTCTGTCCGTATTTGTGCCCAAATGTGCTGTGACGCAGTTAGGTGCCCTGCCATGTGCCACCCTGAAATGGCGGCTGCCTGACCTGTAAGGAGGGACAAGGGCAAATGAGGTAACTGCGCTGGTGTTGTGCAGCATCGCGGTAGGCGGTCTAATACCGCCGTGCAATTCAGCATTGGTTATCATAGGGCACTATGGGTTCCAGGAGCCAATGACGTTGTACGCCGGCGGTGACGGTACGCACCGCCACGGACGTGACCGCCATTTTCTCTCTGTTCACTCACTTGATACCTGACCTTCAACAGGAGAGGACGTGCACTGCAAGTACTGCTGTGACCTCAGTCTGGAAGCGACAATGGCTCGAGTGTCTGGGGAAAGGACCCCTGCATTCACTGTGGAGGAGTTGGAGAGACTAGTGGATGGAGTCCTCTCCCAGTACACGCTACTCTATGGTCCTCCAGACCAACAGGTGAGTACACGGTGAGCATGATGCGTGGGACATGAATGTATGGAGTGGTGTGGATGGAAGAGACATGCTGGGGGACCTGCGGCCTGCATGTGAGGATGGTGAGTGTATGTGTGTAAGGGCATGGGTGGGAACTGGTGGGCAAAGAGTATGACGAACCGGACGGGGGAGTAATTTCCTTTCATCCTGTACCTTTCCTTTAGGTCAGCACCCACCAAAAGAAGGGTATTTGGCGTGCCATCACCCAGGAAGTGCAGACCCTGGGGGTCTATCATAGACGGAGCACCCACTGCCGCAAGAGATGGGAGGACCTGCCCCGCTGGAGCAAGAAGACGGTGGAGGCCCAGCTGGGGATGGCCTCCCAACGTGGAAGGGGTGCCTGTCGCACCATGACCCCCCTGATGTTCCGGATCCTGGAGGTGGCATATCCGGAGTTGGATGGGCACCTGAGGTCATCACAGCAGCCACAAGGGGGTGAGTACAGTCTCATTCAGCTCTGTAGCACTCGAACCCCAATAGTGGTAGTGGCCATCTGCAACTAGTCAGGCTCCTGTGGGTTCCAGGTGTGCAGCAAATGGGGTTAGGCATAGTCCCTCATGGGCAGGTGATTTTGGTACGAACTGTTAGTGCATGGCCTAGTGCATAGGGCTGCTCCCTGTGTGTTGTGCCCGCCAACGATAGTGGTGTTGCTGGCATTGACCATGTGTCTACTCTGTCTCTCCCCCTCTTTTTGTTTTGTCACCATGTCCTTGTGTGCATTAGCATAATCTGGCGGAGGAGCACTGGCATCAGAGCAGGAGGGAGCTGCAACTCACATGGCCAAGGAGGGTGAATGTACGGAGTCTGAAGGCACCAGTGGGACGGAGGGCGTGGGGAGCTCCACTACGGGGACAGGAGGGGACACTAGCGACAGCGACTCCTCCTCTGATGGGAGCTCCCTTGTGGTGGCGGGCACCTCTGTGCCCACTGCAACAACAGGTACAGCCGCCACCCCCCCTACCAGCACCGCCCTCCCAGCAGCCCCTCAGCGTGTTTTCCGTGCCCGCTCATCCAGGAGGGTGAGCATCTCCTTTGCCCCAGGCACCTCAGGCCCTGCCCCAGTCAGCCTTGGTGCCCTCAGTGAGGAGGCTATTGACCTCCTGAGAACCCTCACTGTTGGGCAGTCAACCATTTTGAATGCCATCTAGGGTGTAGAGAGGCATTTGCAGCAAGCAAATGCATACCTGGAGGGCATTCATTCTGGCGTGGCAGCCCAACAGAGAGCATTTCAGGCTCTGGCCTCAGCACTAATGGCAGCCATTGTCCCTGTGTCTAGCCTCCCCCCTCCAACATCCACTACCCCGACCTAATCCCTTCTACCTCAGCCTATCCCAAGCACACCATCTCACCAGCATGCACACACATCAACACACAAAAGTGGCTCAGGCAAACATAAGCACCACACATCCCACAGGCACTCACACAAGCACCATATCCATGCAGACACATCAACATCAACTGCCTCCACTGTGTCCCCCTCCTCCACGTCCTCCACCTCACTCCCAGTCTCGTCTCCACTCACACCTGCATGCACTACATCCTCAGCCACTACCTCCATCACCAGAACGCCCATCACTACACACCGCTCATGTGCAATCACTACCCCCACTACCATTCACACGTCCCCTGTGTCCTCTCCCAGTGTGTCTGTGAGCCCTCCTCCCAAAGTACACAAACACCGGCACACACCCACTCAGCAGCCATTCACCTCAAAACAGCCTCCAACACATGCACCTTCACCCAAACTCAGCAGACGTACACCTCGTACAACCACTACCTCTTCCTTCACTCCCAAACCCCCTCCATCTTCCCGTCCCAGTGTGTATAAAAAATGTTTGCTGACTAACATTGACCTCTTCCCTTAACCTCCCCCCGTCCTTCCCCTAGGGCCAGGTTGTCTAGAGCCCAGAACAGCACCTCAGTCACCAAATCATCGTCCACTGTGGTCCCTGCAAGTCCGGGAGGATCAAAAGGGGCACCCATCAGAGCTGCCAGTGTGCCACCTACTGAAGCCAAGGACCACCCTATTCTGCCACCTGCCAAGGTAAAGAAGGGGCCAGCATGCCAAAGAAAAAAGCTGCACCACCCACCCAGCAAGGCCTCATCCAGAACCAAAGAGGACAGTGCCAAGGTCCCAGCAGCGACTTCCAAGGTGGGGAAGGGACACAAGAGCCAAAGAAAGTCACCCCAGGGCACGGAGCCTCCGGGTGAGGGACTGGTGACCCCCATTTCTCAAGACAGGCCAGAAACCTGTACTGCGGTGAGCACCCCCGCAACGACCGCCACCTGCACTGCCATCTGCACCACCACCTGCATGCCAGCTGCCACAACTACAGTCACCAGGAACATCCTCAGTGGGCCGCCTTCCGAGGCTGCAGGAGACGGCCTGGTGTCTCCCTCCACTACTACAGACACCTACACCACAGGCACCACCGGCAGCATCTCTGCCGCAGACACCACCGCAGCCACCGCCACCTGCCCTGCGAAGTGCCCAGCCAATGCCACTACAGCAGACATCAGCATCATCCCCAGTGGGCAGCCGTCCAACACTGCAGGAGACGTCCTTGACCCTGCACACACTACATGAGATACCACCACCAGCACTGGCACTACCAGCAGTTTGCAGCCTAAGTCATCGCAAGGTGGAGTGTGGCTCTGCCTCCATGGAGTATCATGCTACCTGTTACCGGAAAACCTTGTGGCTCAGACAGTCAGGTGAGGGAATGGGAACTGACACACCCCTGGTGCTGCAACACTGGGCACCAAGCCCCCTCCAGAACCAGTGGAGAAAAACATCCACTAACCCAGTCCTTGGCAGGATGAAGCACTCTGGGCACAAAGCCCCCTCCAGAACCAGTGGAAGACACCACCCACTACAGAGACTGTGGCTTTGCACTCCCCAGGACCAAGCAGTGGGCAAAGGACCCACTTGAGAGACTTGAGAAACTGTGGCTTAGCACTCCCCAGGACCAAGCAGTGGGCATGGAGCCTCCTCGAGGAGCAGTGGCGTCATACCATCATCCGGCTGAGATGCCCCCTCTCCCCTTCCCCCTGAGGTGCCTGTTTTTTTTCAACCTGATGCCCCTGCAGTGTTCTCTCCATTTTGAGGCAGGTGTCATGTGTAGGCTTCGCCCATGCTTTTTGGGACCAATGGTCCACGGACATTTAATGGGACAGTGTACGGACTTGTGAACTTGCTGTTAATATTTGTATATACTGATGATTTAAAGTTATCTTGGGCTATCTGATTGTTAGAATATTACACTTGTTAAACTCATTTGATTTGTTCCTTGCGTTCTTTCAGGCGGTGGCAGGGTGTATCTGTGATGTGACTGCATATGTGTGTGTGTTGTTGTGGGTAGGGGGTGGCGTGGCGGATGTTGCGTGCGTGTGTCACTCTCTTTTACCTCCTCCCCTCCCTGGTGTGCTAGGTGCAGTACTCACCGTCATCGTCGCCGCCGTCTTTGATGTTCCTGGTAGATGAGGAGGTAGACCGGCATCGGCAGGACCTGTAACTCGGGCTTCATGGCGTCCTGGTCGTTTGTTGACTGTCGAGAGGTGAGTGGTTTCCCTTCTGTGTACTGTTTCTGCCGTGCTTTTGATGGCGTTGGTACAGACCCAGAAAAGCTGGCGGAATGGTGCCTTGTAATTGTGTGGGCGGTACATTTTCTTCCGCCTGTCTGTTGGCGGTGATCGCCGCGGTGTTTATTTCTACCGCCATGGCGGTCGGAGTGTTAAAGTGGCTGTCTGTGTTGGCGGTTTCCATCATGGATGTAATTCAATTTTGTTTTCCGCCGGCCTGTTGGCGGTATTACCGCCGCTTTCTCACCGACCGCCAGGGTTGTAATGAGGGCCTCAGTGTTGTTCTCACCAGCATTATCAGTAAACAAACTGTCACCACAACCTCTAAGCTCAGTGAAAGCATCATACATGGCCCTCGGTCACCTTATCTGTCACACAGATCTCCAAAATGCAACCAACTTTCTTTAGTTTGTTCACATTCTTCCCTTGAGTTGCATTTGTTTCTTATGAT
Source organism: Pleurodeles waltl (assembly GCF_031143425.1). NCBI lineage: Eukaryota > Metazoa > Chordata > Amphibia > Caudata > Salamandridae > Pleurodeles > Pleurodeles waltl. Next base: position 700,967,956 of record NC_090437.1, read on the forward strand.
GTTTGCCTGTTCTTCACTCAACTTTATTACTGAATTTTTGTTCCTCTAGCCTTTTTCCTCTAGCAACACAGTCATTCTAGAAATCTTCAAAACTCTTGTGGGTTCAGAAAACTTCAACTCGCCCCTCATTACTCTCATAGGATTTTTATAACAACAGCCAGTCTTCAGGTACCACACAACACGTCTCCTACTGTTGAAATATTTTTTACAGCCATTTTGCTTGACTCTCACATGTTCATGAACCTTTTCAAGATCTACTGAGCCATTATCCTGTCCCACTCTAGCACCCAACCAAGTTGGATTTAACATGGATAGAGGTTTATTCCCTCTTAATAAAACAAAGTGAGCAATACCTGTAGTATTATGTGGGGCAGTATTATAATTCCACTCCTTCTGCTGCAAATAAGTTGCCACATCTGTTCGCACACCCTCTTTAAGCATGCGATTATCCTTTTCGACTAGGCCATTGGCAGAAGGACTGTGAGGTGGCACTTTGACATGTTTGATGTTCTGCATTCTGAGAATGGTAGACATTTCCTCAGATACAAAATGTGTGCCATTGTCGGAAACTATCTCCTTGACCATACCCTTTATTAGAAATACACATTCAAGAAACTTCACAGCATGTAATTTTGACAAATGCAAAATATAGTCATTTGGAAAAATAATCAACTGCTGCCATGAGGAATTTCTTATCATTGCCTAATAAGTTGAAAGGCCCTGAAAGAAACACACCTATTTTTTCCCAAGTATCTTCAGGACATTTAACTGGACACAATTAGGAAGTGGTCATTTCCACTGTTTGTCAGAACACTAACATTCGCCACAATTTTCTATATATTTCTTAACTTGACCATCAATCCATGGCCACCGATAACTTTGCTTAATTTTTTTATGGTGGCAGAGTTTCCTAACTGTCCAATATGCACCAATGTGATTATCTTGTCACGCAATCCCAACAGAGGTACAAAGGTATCTTGTCTTAATACTATATCATTGACTAGAGACAAGTCAGAGGAAACTTGTGCAAAAGATCTCATTTCCAAACTCAAGATCCTATTTCATGGCCATCCTTTACATACATATTTTTTCACCAATGTTAAACTCTCATCTGTGGTGCAACAATCATACCATTCAGATTCTGAGATACCATCTCTTTCAGTTGCATCAGTTACACTCATGACAAACTCATCCTCATCAATGTATCTATCACTATATGCTTCATCTTTCACTAGTAGACGTGACAGTCTGTCCAAATATTCTTACTACCTGGCACATGCTTTATGTCAAAGATGAACTCCCAAAGTCTCAATAATCATCTGATTAACCTGAATGAGGTTTTGTTCTAACAGCTATCCACTAACATAGACATTAGGGGCTTGTGGTCAGTCATTAAGTCAACATTAGTACCCCATATACATATCTTGAATTTTTCTGCAGCCCAAGAACATGCCAGGGCTCCCCCCCCAATGTTACTGTTACTCGTTTCAGCCACACTCAACATTCTTGAGGCAAACACAATTGTCCTTTCTTATGAATTGCCTCGAAATGTCCCCCGTACATTTGGAACTAGCATCCACGGTGATAACGCTTTTCTCACTATGAGTAAAAGGCTTGATTGCTGATGCATTGGTAATCAACTTCTTGATACTGTCAAAGATCTCTTGAGTCTCCTCAGACCATACATAACTTTGAATTCTTGATTAGTAGACATCTCAATGGTTGTACCATCAAGGTATACCCCTGCACAAATATGGCATAATACTCATTGAGACCTAGAAAGCTTCTGAGACTATCCTTGTCACTTTGAACAGGAGCTTCACTAATTGCTTTTAATAGACTTCTTTTAGGTCCAATGCCTTTGTGTGATATGTTGTGCCCATAGTAATCAACTTGATTTGCCATATATTTTCATTTCTCATGACTGTCACGTCATGTTTCTGAAATGTACTTAACACTACTTTCAAAAGCTTAAGATGGTGTTCAATAGTGTCTGTGTGAATAAGGATGTCATCTTGAAATGCTTGAATTCCTATTTGCCCATCAAACATGTGATCCATTAATCTCTGAAAAACACTTGCAGTGGGTGCTAGCCTGTTGGACTTTTGGCCATACGCATGGTCATCCCTAGTCTTTTTGCCTCCTTCCTCCTGGTTTTTCTGCCTTTCGCTGTTGGCTCTAGGACTCTGAGCACTTTATCACTGCTGACCAGTGCTAAAGTGCAGGTGCTCTCCCATCTAAAGTTGGTATGATTGGCTTATACATAATTGGCATATTTCATTTACCTATAAGTCCCTTGTACAGTGGTATCTCTATACCCAGGGCCTGTAAATTAAATACTACTAGTGGGCCTGCAGCGCTGCTTGCGCCACCCACTGAAGTAGACTTTCAAACCTGTCTCAGGCCTGCTAGCGCAGGGCCTGTGTGCGCAGTTTTCTGCCACAGGGACCTGGCATCTAAATTTACTTGCCAGACCCAGAACTCCCCTTTTACTACAAGTAAGTCACCCCTAAAGTACGCTCTAGCTAGCCCTATGGGCAGGGTGCCATGTATGTAGAAAGGCAGGACATGTGCCATATTGCATGGCCTGCCCTAGTAGTGACAAACAGCCTAACTTGGTGTCTCACTGCTGTGAGTGCTGCCTTCTCATAGGATTGCATTAGAAATGCCCTGCCTTATGTGTAAGGGGTATTGTCTGATTTATGAGGGGTAGCGTAGGCGTGTTTGGTATGGTTGTGATGGGGATAATAAATACTGCTTACTGGTGTGGGTGTATTTTTTATTACTATCACAGAAATGCCACTTCTAGAAAGTGCGCATTTATCTGTGCTTATGATTCTGGTGTTTTGCAGCTTGACTCCAATCCACGTCTGGGCAGAGTGACAGTTGGGGCTTTGTGCATACTTTTCAGACAGCCTGTACACAGGGAGGGTGGAGGTGTCACTGAGGTGCATCTACATACTGAATAGTCTTCCTGGGCTGAGAGAAGGGAGAGGCGGGGCACACCTACATTTGTAAAGGCTGTGCCCTGGCCTCACACAATAGGGTCGTTAACCCCCCACTGATGTTTGGAGCCTGTGCTGAAAGGAGAGAGGGGGCACTCCCAGAACCAGTTGTAACTGGCTGGAACCTCCTCTCCCTGTCATTGTAAAACACTGTAAAAAAGGACTATAAGTACAGGGGAATTTTCCCCACAATTTGAACATTCTTGGAACTTGAAACTGGACACAGAACGCTGATGAATGGACTCACCAGGAAACCGCCATGGACTGCTGCTGCTGTGCTGACCTGTGACCTGCCTGGTCACTAGGAGGAACTGCCACCATCTGCACCCCTTGTGCTGGCCTGTAGCTGGGCCCACCAGCCCTGTGCCTCTTCCTTGCTTATTCGTTCCCAGGGGCAGGGTGCTGTGGCCCCTGGCCCCTGCCATGATCCCCACAGCTTTGCTGAAGCGCTTAACAAAAGCGTTCTCTCTCAAAGAGCTGGGAAAGATCACCGCCGCAGCCCGAGTTTAGGTGGCTTTAGCGCTTTGGGAAGCGCTTTATTCCTGGCCCCCAAGAACACCGCCGCAGCCCGGGAGCTTAAAAACGCCATCGCGCTCTCCGCTGCACCTTTACTTTGATGGAATCACCGCCGCAGCCCGGGCCGAGCATTTGAGTTCGAGCGCGAGGTTCGCGCTGTCCCTAGTGCCCCCGGGGCACTCTCTGAAGTAAAGTAAGGAGCTATCACGCTCCTATCGTGCTCCCGGGGGACGCGCGCTTTTTGGAGCGCCCCCGGGGCACCAGCAGGCCCCACCTGGGGCCGCAACGTCATCCGAGGGAGAGGAGGACGCCTCTCCCTCCCTCACAGGAATCCCGGAGGCAGAGGGAGAGGAGGATGCCTCTCCCTCCCTTGCAGGAGTCCCAGAGGACTCTCCTGGCAATACGGGCCGGGCGGCAGCCTCACCGGAGGCTCGCCCTGGCCACCGGCTCTCTTGTTGGCCCCCCTCGCGGGCCAGTAGTATGTTAATGGGGAGTCTCCCCGGTGTGAGGGCCAGTATAGGCCCAGGGAGACCCCAGGAGCTAGCGGGTCCCCAGAGGGGCCTGTGTTTCACCCAGGAGGGGGTGCGAGACGCCCCCCTCCCCCTTCAAAGGTTTCCCTGACCTGGGCCCCCCTCGAGAGGGCCGGTGGAGGCCTAGGGGGGCCCCCAGTGTTGACGGCCCCCAGAGGGGCCCGTTTTTCGTCGGGAGGAGGTGCGTGCCGCCCTCCCCTAACCCCAGGAGATTAGGGAGGCCCCCGTTTTGCGCAGAGGAGCGCCGGGGGCCCCATTATTCGTTTTAGGCACTGGAGGTGCCTCTACCATCTACCAGGTACTTTTAAATGGACCAATAGGATCATAATTGAAGTTCTTGTTACAGACTTTTCTAATTGTGATATATTGCCTACCTGTTCTTTGATGCTTCTACATATATGTGCACATGTTCCTGTTATGGGCATGTCTTGCTAATATGTTCTCTTAACTTGCCATAGATTTTCTAATGTTCCTACTATGGGCGTTTTATGATATTCTTATGACAAGTGTTCTAATGTGATAACGTGTTCCTGACTACTGCTTATGTTGCAGAATACTGAGTAACCTGTGTGTTATGTGTGACTACTGCTAGTTTGCAGAGTAACTAATGTGTAACGTGTTCTGACAACTACTAAGGTAGCAGGATAGTACTGTTATGTGATGTTGGTCTGATACTTACGTTGTGTACAATACAGTATATTTTCATATAATGTGGTGTTGTGTTTCCTTTGTGGTGGGGATATTGCGTCACATGTGTGTGTGTGTTGTGCAAACGCTTTACACATTGCCTCCGGGTTAAGCCTGACTGCTCGTGCCAAGCTACCAAGGGGGTGAGCAGGGGTTATCTTGGACGTGTAACTCCCTTGCCCTGACTAGAGTGGGTAAGTTCTGCCTGGCTGAGGTGCATACCCTAGCCAACCAGAAACCCCATTTCTAACATTGGTCGTCAGCGGTGAGGATAGGACTTGCGCTTGCACAATACCATTGTGACTCATTATTTCACTACAAGGATTGCGTTTAGATCATCACATGTTTGGCTTCTCTTAACTTTCTCTCTTTGGTCATTTTTCCTGTTTTCAGTTCTCACGCTTGGGTATTGTGGTTGTCACAGTTGAGTTATTTGTACCTTTTCAAGATGGGGCTTACCTTTGATTTAGAGGACCTGCCGTTTTACACGCAGGGGGAATTAGAGGGGTTCTGTAGAGAGAGAGGGCTGCCTGTAAAAGGGGACCTCAGGAGATCTCTGAATTTCTTTGAAAGGTTTGTGACATTTACCCAGGGAGGGAGTGTGCTTAGGGGGCACCCAGAGGATCCTGAGTGTAGCGAGGGTTCCCAATGGGAGGGCTCCCACACCTCATCCCTAGAGAGTGGTAGAGAGACTGATCAGGAGGGTGAGAATGACCGGTTGGGGACGCCAGTTGACAGGGAAGGCCCCAGTGATAGGGAGTCCCTTGCTGGGTCCAGTGTAAGAAGCAGGGCTACCTCTCATTCCTTGACGCCTGATGAGCTAAGAGATAGGCGGGAAGAGAGGGACCTGAAGTTGCAGTTAGCGCGCCTAGCTGTTGAGGAGAGAAGGGCTGAGGTAGAGAAGGCCTTAGTACAGGAGAGAATGGCAGAGGCAGAGAGGGCCTTTGCCAGAGAAAGACTCGCTCTAGAGCGCAGTCTGAAGGTTCTGGACTCACCAGCGTTGCAGGTGGAGTCCAGTGGTGGCAGCAATGTACAGTGCTGTAGCAAAGAGGTTCCTCACATACCCATAGATCTGGTACCTAGGTTCCAAGAGGGGGGTGACATACGTCAGTGGTTAAAGGAATATGAGAAGGCTCTAGTAGAGCGCAGGATCCCTGAGAAGGATTGGGGAACTGGCCTAGGGAGTTTTATTCCTGAGGAGGGGAGGGATGCCCTACTGACTCTAGAAGAGAGTGACAGGGAGGGGTACTCCGCTGTGAAGAACGCACTGATTATGAAGTATGGTTTTTCCCCTGAGGAATACAGAAAAAGGTTTAGGGGTGGTAAGAAACTGTCCCACCAGTCTTGGGAGGAGTTTGTGGAGGATTGCTGCATTGCACTAGATGGATGGGTGAAGGGTAGCACAGTAAACAATTTTGAAGGGCTGTTTAATCTGATTCTCAGAGAGCACCTGTTTCGTTGTTGTTTTTCAGAGTTACGCCAACACTTGTCAGAGTGTGAGCTCTCTGACCCCAGGGAGCTCGCAAAGGAGGCAGACTTCTGGTTGCGTACCAGAGGGTCTGGTGTGGCATTAGGGGGTGTTCCTAATGAGAGTGGTCTAGGTGTTTCCCAACAAGGTGTGGTGGGAAAGGAATGGAGTGTCCCAGGTAGGTCCCGGTGGACTGGGATGGGTGAGGGACCCTATGTCCCGTCTCTGAGGAGAGGGAATGGGGCTGGGCTGAGGCCCAAGGTGCCCAAGATACTGTCCCAGGCCCCTGAAGGTTCCATGAGTGAACGCCAGGAGGTGAGCCTAACCTGTGCCGTAGGGCCAGCTGTTCAGAAGGATCCCATTTTGTCATTAGGACTTAGGCGGGTGGCTGGTGATAGCGTTCCGCCGGTCCTGGTGTCTGGTAGTCTCGCTCTACAGCGGAGGAGGCGGAAATCCAGGCATAGGGTTGAGAGGGGGCTGCGGGCCCCAGTGGAGAACCTGGAGGGTCAGGGGTCAGCTCTGAGAGCAGAGCCCCCCAGGAATGACCTTGGTGAGACCATTTCTGGGCTGGGGGGAATCCAGACTCTGTCAGATGGGCAGAGGTCAGGAGACCTGCGCCAGCCGGACTCTTGTGTGGCCCTTGGGGAAGGTGTTTCCCTGGTGGGGGGTAGGTGTGCCCCCCAGGAAGTCCTGGTGCGCCAGGCAATGATTCAACCGCAGGGTGGTGACTCTGGGTTGGATGATCAGGTTCAGGGGGTAAACTCTGACCTGATGGGGAGTACGTGTGCTCCCAAGGAAGTCCTGGTGCGCCAGGCAGTGGTTCAACCGCAGGGTAGTGACTCTGGGTTGGATTGCCAGATTCAGGGGGTAAGCTCTGATCTGGTAGGGGGTAGGTGTGCTCCCAATGAAGTCCTGGTTCGCTGGGCAATGGTCCAGTCTAAGGGTGTCGTCCCTGGACTAGATAGACAGGTTCAGGGGGTAAACTCTGATCTGGTTGGGGGGGCGGTTAGTGTGCTCACCCCCCGTGTGAAACTTCTGGTGGCTTCTCCCGAGGTGGGGAGACGCAGGACTCTGGAAGTGGGGTTCAGGGAGGGGGAAGCCCGCCCCGGACCTCGGTGCAACCCAAGGGTGTCGTCCCTAGGTTGGGTGGTCAGTCGCCAGGTAGTGATCCTGGGCTGGCGAGAAAGTTGAGCAGGGCTGCTGTACCCAGCACCCTGGCAAGTGTGGATTCTGGTGATACCCCTCCTAGGAGAGGAGAGCGGGATCCTAGAAGGAGGGGTAGAGGGAGGAGAGCCTCGCCTCTAGCCCCTGTAGAACCTATGGGTGCGGACCCTAGGTTGGTGGATCAGTGGCAGGGTAGAGCCCCTGAACTGATCGGAAATAGAGTGGAGACAGGTTGCTTTGCACCTGGGGCTACCGCCCCCCACTCATTATGGTTTCAGAGACCAGAGGCTCCTAGATGGCCTGGGGCCTGGTTCTGGCCATTGGCAGCTAGAGAATCCCCGTGGGTTGGTCTAGGCTGCCTGGGACGCATTGACAGAGAGATCCCAGTGGAGTCAGGAAGGCGTAGAACTGGAACATGCCCCTGCTGTTGTGGGCCTGGGTCCTTGTTCTATCGCCCCAATCAGGAAAGTACATCAAGGTATTGATTGTTCCCCCTGGATTTTGGCTGGTAGGGGGTTGTGTTGGACTTTTGGCCATACGCATGGTCATCCCTAGTCTTTTTGCCTCCTTCCTCCTGGTTTTTCTGACCTTTCGCTGTTGGCTCTAGGACTCTGAGCACTTTATCACTGCTGACCAGTGCTAAAGTGCAGGTGCTCTCCCATCTAAAGTTGGTATGATTGGCTTATACATAATTGGCATATTTCATTTACCTATAAGTCCCTTGTACAGTGGTATCTCTATACCCAGGGCCTGTAAATTAAATACTACTAGTGGGCCTGCAGCGCTGCTTGCGCCACCCACTGAAGTAGACTTTCAAACCTGTCTCAGGCCTGCTAGCGCAGGGCCTGTGTGCGCAGTTTTCTGCCACAGGGACCTGGCATCTAAATTTACTTGCCAGACCCAGAACTCCCCTTTTACTACATGTAAGTCACCCCTAAAGTACGCCCTAGCTAGTCCTATGGGCAGGGTGCCATGTATGTAGAAAGGCAGGACATGTGCCATATTGCATGGCCTGTCCTAGTAGTGACAAACAGCCTAACTTGGTGTCTCACTGCTGTGAGTGCTGCCTTCTCATAGGATTGCATTAGAAATGCCCTGCCTTATGTGTAAGGGGTATTGTCTGATTTATGAGGGGTAGCGTAGGCGTGTTTGGTATGGTTGTGATGGGGATAATAAATACTGCTTACTGGTGTGGGTGTATTTTTTATTACTATCACAGAAATGCCACTTCTAGAAAGTGCGCATTTATCTGTGCTTATGATTCTGGTGTTTTGCAGCTTGACTCCAATCCACGTCTGGGCAGAGTGACAGTTGGGGCTTTGTGCATACTTTTCAGACAGCCTGTACACAGGGAGGGTGGAGGTGTCACTGAGGTGCATCTACATACTGAATAGTCTTCCTGGGCTGAGAGAAGGGAGAGGCGGGGCACACCTACATTTGTAAAGGCTGTGCCCTGGCCTCACACAATAGGGTCGTTAACCCCCCACTGATGTTTGGAGCCTGTGCTGAAAGGAGAGAGGGGGCACTCCCAGAAACAGTTGTAACTGGCTGGAACCTCCTCTCCCTGTCATTGTAAAACACTGTAAAAAAGGACTATAAGTACAGGGGAATTTTCCCCACAATTTGAACATTCTTGGAACTTGAAACTGGACACAGAACGCTGATTAGTGGACTCACCAGGAAACCGCCATGGACTGCTGCTGCTGTGCTGACCTGTGACCTGCCTGGTCACTAGGAGGAACTGCCACCATCTGCACCCCTTGTGCTGGCCTGTAGCTGGGCTCACCAGCCCTGTGCCTCTTCCTTGCTTATTCGTTCCCAGGGGCAGGGTGCTGTGGCCCCTGGCCCCTGCCATGATCCCCACAGCTTTGCTGAAGCGCTTAACAAAAGCGCTCTCTCTCGAAGAGCTGGGAAAGATCACCGCCGCAGCCCGAGTTTAGGTGGCTTTAGCGCTTTGGGAAGCGCTTTATTCCTGGCCCCCAAGAACACCGCCGCAGCCCGGGAGCCTAAAAGTGCCCTCGCGCTCTCCGCTGCACCTTTACTTTGATGGAATCACCGCCGCAGCCCGGGCCGAGCATTTGAGTTCGAGCGCGAGGTTCGCGCTGTCCCTAGTGCCCCCGGGGCACTCTCTGAAGTAAAGGAAGGAGCTATCACGCTCCTATCGTGCTCCCGGGGGACGCGCGCTTTTTGGAGCGCCCCCGGGGCACCAGCAGGCCCCACCTGGGGCCGCAACGTCATCCGAGGGAGAGGAGGACGCCTCTCCCTCCCTCACAGGAATCCCGGAGGCAGAGGGAGAGGAGGACGCCTCTCCCTCCCTTGCAGGAGTCCCGGAGGACTCTCCTGGCATTACGGGCCGGGCGGCAGCCTCACCGGAGGCTCACCCTGGCCACCGGCTCTCTTGTTGGCCCCCCTCGCGGGCCAGTAGTATGTTAATGGGGAGTCTCCCCGGTGTGAGGGCCAGTATAGGCCCAGGGAGACCCCAGGAGCTAGCGGGTCCCCAGAGGGGCCCGTGTTTCACCCAGGAGGGGGTGCGAGGCGCCCCCCTCCCCCTTCAAAGGTTTCCCTGACCTGGGCCCCCCTCGAGAGGGCCGGTGGAGGCCTAGGGGGGCCCCCAGTGTTGACGGCCCCCAGAGGGGCCCGTTTTTCGTCGAGAGGAGGTGCGTGCCGCCCTCCCCTAACCCCAGGAGATTAAGGAGGCCTCCGTTTTGCACAGAGGAGCGCCGGGGGCCCCATTATTCGTTTTAGGCACTGGAGGTGCCTCTACCATCTACCAGGTACTTTTAAATGGACCAATAGGATGATAATTGAAGTTCTTGTTACAGACTTTTCTAATTGTGATATATTGCCTACCTGTTCTTTGATGCTTCTACATATATGTGCACATGTTCCTGTTATGGGCATGTCTTGCTAATATGTTCTCTTAACTTGCCATAGATTTTCTAATGTTCCTACTATGGGCGTTTTATGATATTCTTATGACAAGTGTTCTAATGTGATAACGTGTTCCTGACTACTGCTTATGTTGCAGAATACTGAGTAACCTGTGTGTTATGTGTGACTACTGCTAGTTTGCAGTGTAACTAATGTGTAACGTGTTCTGACAACTGCTAAGGTAGCAGGATAGTACTGTTATGTGATGTTGGTCTGATACTTACGTTGTGTACAATACAGTATATTTTCATATAATCTGGTGTTGTGTTTCCTTTGTGGTGGGGATATTGCGTCACATGTGTGTGTTTGTTGTGCAAACGCTTTACACATTGCCTCCGGGTTAAGCCTGACTGCTCGTGCCAAGCTACCAAGGGAGTGAGCAGGGGTTATCTTGGACGTGTAACTCCCTTGCCTTGACTAGAGTGGGTAAGTTCTGCTGGCTGAGGTGCATACCCTAGCCAACCAGAAACCCCATTTCTAACATAGCCCATAAGGCATCCACTTGTACATGCATGCTCCAAAAGGGGTTGCAAATGTAGGTAAGGGCTGAGATTCCTTAGACAGTGGGATCTGGTGATACGTTGTCAGTAGGTCTATGGTTGAAAAAATCCTACTGTTTCCTATAGTGGCAAGCATATAATGAATTCTGGGCAATGGATGACATTCTTCAAGGATATTGAGGTTCAATACTCTAAAGTCTGCACAAAAACGTATGTCCCCAGATTTTTCTGAGTAATAATTGCAGCAGAAACCACTCAGGCGAATCCATAGGAGTAATAAGACCTTGCGTACACAATTTATCCAACAGTACTTTCAAATAGTTCTTAATAGAAACAGGATCAGATGTCACTTATTGAACAATGGGTGAGGCCTTCCTCTTCAACTTTATACAATGTTCGAATGTTCAAAACATATTTAACAAGCTTACTCTACTTTCATAAACATTTTGCTCTACTGATAACACAGGTGCTCTCCTAAAATCACAGGTTCTCTGTGGCCAGGTGTGAGTATGATGCCTAACCTAGGTTGATCCTGCCAGCCTAAAATATCATGTCCATTTACAGCGACATAAAGTATGGAGTATAGTTCTCTGCCCTTCAATGTAATCACATCTGTGAAATACCCCGCTCATAATTATGTCATAAACCTCAAAGGCTTTTAGATTAATGACCACAGGTTTCAACAATTTCTTTGACCATAACTTTTCAATCTGCAAGAATAGTGATTGAGAATCCGGAATCAGACATCATTCCAAATTAAGTTTACCAATCTGCACCTCACAATTAGGACCTTTACATCTTTTTGAAAGTTGATTCAACATATTGACCTCTACGGTCAATGACACATTGTTCAGACTTTCACAAAGTTTATCGTCTTCCATACTTATTTGACTCACTTTAGTTTTTGGTTTGGCAGACTTACATACACTGTAGAAGTGCCAAAGTTTGCAATTATTGCACTTCTTTCCCTGCTCTGGACAGCAGTACTATTTCCCATCTGTTATTCCGATCCACATGTGTAACATGTCCCTGACATCTTTTTGTATATATTCGTCTTTAGCTTGCTCTTATTAGAAACCGCACTAACTTCAGTTTCTATGACTCCTTCCCTGAACTGCAGCACTAGACATGTCCTGCTCATGCTTCCATTCTAGAACTTATATTGCATCATTAACTTCTAACAATACGTGTACTATATCACATAACTACATAATACACCCACTTTCCTGACAATCCATTTCTTGTAAATTGCAACACCCACTGTTAAAAATAGAGTGAATGTGGCCAACATGATTTTGTACCTTGATCCAGTATGGTCACACAGATCTACTCTTCGGAGGACATAGGGCCTAGTTACGAGTTTAGCTGACCACAGACTGCCAAGCTCGTGGTAGGGTTTGGACCACCGCACTCCTGGGGTTCCGACCGCCAGGTTACAATCCTGGTAGTCAGATTGCTAGGAAACCACTGCCTCCGCTGGGATCAGGGATCTTGATGGGTTGGCGGTAGTCAAAGTCTTGTTCAGCCATGACAGTGCCAAGTTCGGCACTGCTGTGCTGATCACAACTTCCCTTTCCGCCAGCCTTTTCATGGTGGGGGACAGGCTGGCAGAAAGACAGTGCTGGAGGCCAAGAGGGGAGGGCTCTGCACTCCCCACGACCATGTTGTTGGCAGTGCAGCAGCCCACCTCCCAACACACTTGGAATGTAGACAGTCAGCTATGGCAGACAGTATGCATTCCAAGGGTACTGTGTGCGATGGGAGCCGATGCCAATGCTGTCATGTTTCCACCAGCTAACCATCGAAAACATCGTAATACAACGGGGGTGAGGCAACTGGCTTGATGACCACCTTACCACCACTGTATTGGAGTTGTGGCAGTTCAACTGCCCAACTCATAATCAGGCCCACAATCTCTTTTTGCAGCCTTTGATTGTTCACATGAAGGCTTAAGCTGTTGATCAGACTACTATTGGTGCCGGAATGGAACCTCTGTTAAAATATCATGATACTTTACTGAAACCTCTTGAGACTACATTTGTCATCTATGTGAAAGATACAAGGCATATGATCTTTACACCGGAAGGCATAGAATCCCAGCACCATAGTGATTTATTGGTCACACTGGACATTGAGGCCCTACATGATAACATATCCCGAAAGGAGGTGGCTGAGGCTAATATTACCATTGTTACACAGCTATCCCAGATGGACCCATGTCCTTTATTCTTCAATGTCTGGAGATAGTCCTGGGGTAGAATTACTTTGAATTTGATGGTGAATTGTAAATTGTAAAAACAAGTAAAAAGTGTTACCGTGGGAGCAGCATGTGCTACAAGTGAGGGCAATATATATGGCCCTTTTTGAAGAGAAACATATTTACAACAAAATTGCCCTGTTGTTTGAGAATATTAGTCTCTGCTTCTCTTACATTGACAATATTTTTTCAATAAAACAATTATTGACAGTAATTTAAAAATGTCCCCTAATGTTAGCAAGCCCAGAGCAGAATTTTGAAACATTTGGATACAACATCAAAAGCAGGAACTTGAGGTCTCTTTGTATTCAAAACTTATAGCGAGAATTTCAAATATTTCATCCTTGATGCGAAAAACAGGATTTTGTCCTGAATACAGAGATTTTGAAGGAAAAACTGTAAAAATGAGGGTATCCCAGGCTTTTGATAAGTGAGTCGTTGAAGAGGACCAAATATTATGACAAAGAGGCTGTGTTTCAGAAGAAACAAAAGGAAACCAGAGGCTGTTAGGTATGTGTCAGACGTCATTTGAATTTGGATCAGAAGATTAGACAGATCAAAAACTCCAAATGGCATATCCTTAACACTAATGTGGAGGAGACCAAGCTGCCAAAAGCAGTATTTGTTTCTCAGGGGAATCACAACTTGGCAGACAGACTGTTTAGATCCAGATTTACAAAACAATTGACCTATATACAGAAATCTCTGTCAGGTGACAATCCGGTGATTGAAAACACTGGTGTGGCCATAGTCACGCGGGTGAGGGAGCGGATATAAACACAGAATTGATGCATAAAGTCATTCATATCTCTTTTAGAAAAATGACCTAATGTAGAATATCTAATGTGGTTTACCTGATTCTCTGCCCATGTGGCCTTGGCTGTGTGGGCAAGACACATCGAAAGTTCTGCACAAGTGAATATAATTCAGCAATTTGCAAAAAAAGACTTCAGACCCCTTTGGTTCAACTTTGTGTGGAATGTGGACACTCCGAGAGCAGTTTGAATTGGACTATTTTAGAAAGGCTTACATCTATAAAGAGAAGAGATAGAACCCGATTTCCGAAAAAAAGGAAGTCTTTTGGATATTTACTGTTGGAACACACAAGGAAGAGCTTAATGAGATGATCCCTTGGGCAAACGTGATCTAAACTCTCACCTTTTTAAGAAATATTGTGGTCAGCCCATAGTTAGATGGCTGAGGTTTCTCCTATTTTGGGGATGTAACTATATCTTTCCTTGTTTTCCTTCTTAGTTTCTGCTTTAAATGAGTTTAGTTTATCTTGTTAGTTGTTTTATTCTCATGAAACTTTGACTCATATGTTTGAGCCAGTAGCTCCCTCTTTGAAGAGGTTTTGCGTTTGCCTCTTGCATCTTTTCCTGTGTGGAGATCTCTACTCTGACTGCGGAGTCTCCGCACACATAAGCATATGTCTTTATAGCTAATGTGTGAGGAACAGAGTGTAGTGGCTGAAAAATAGGGAATATTTACAAATAAAGTGGAGGGGTTAAGGTACGAGTAAGGAGAGGTTTAGGGAGAGATGTGCACCCATCCACAAAAGAGCAAGCCCTTTATTGTTCACAAAATGCACTTCACAAGTTGGTACAGTCAAACTGGACCCACAATAGTACAAAATATACCCCAGATCAGTGCTGAAGTAAATCAAGCATCACACAGGGACAGCCACTGGTACTGCAACACCATCCCATAGAAATCGATGGAGGTAGGGACTTAAAACCCATAGGAAATCATGTCCAATTAAATTGAATTATTTAAACTATTTAAAAATATAAACAAAGTGAATTTAATGTTAAAAAACTATTGAAAAAGAAAACACATTTATCTTTTAATTTTATAGTATTTTAATAACAGTTTTTCAATTTAACAATTAATTTAACCAACTTTTATAAAAAAGAAAATTAAATTATTTTAATTAAATTAGTACATCACTTTTAATAATTATTAATACATAAAACTATTTTTAGATTACAATTTCATAATTAAAACTTCAGAAGTATATTTTTAATTAATGTTATTTATTTAAATGTATTGAATACTTAATTAAAATAATCTAGTATTGCTGTTGCATTTTTTTGTTCTACAGTTACATAGATATATAAAATTATTTTAAAATAATATTTAATGTAAAACTATTCATGCCATTCTTTAAAGTTGAATAAATGCTTGTACTTTTCCCTGTACATAAAAAGATCCTAGTTTTATTTTTTTTAAATAATGCTGTATTAATTTTAAAAATAGATCATTTAGTTTAACATTATTTCCTGTGGGTTTCTTATTTTGGCCAGCTCACCTTTGTATAAATAGACATTTTCAAGGGCTCAGTGGTACGGAATTCCTTGTTGAACATCAACTTGATATTGTTTTTTTTGTACTGTTTTCTTTGTGAGGATACCTACCTACAAGTGACATATGGGTAGCAATTAAGCTGCTTTAAGACTATGGGGTGCTTTTTTTCTGGTAACTGGTAAGGAGCACTTTCTTATAAGCACTTTCTTATTAAAAAAATGCCTGAAGAACCTGTAGAAGTGGAGATAGATGTTTGTGTTTGACTTTCCCCAAGGTGGGCTATGAATGTGGCAGAGGTGGTAGAGGATGCTGCAGGTTTTTGGCTTTTTAAAAAAATAGAAGTAGGGAGTGTTGGTGGTACTTCGTTATTCAGAGTAGGCTGAATATAGGGGATATGCACTTCATCTTCCACACAAAAAATCTGTGGTTTATAATCTTCCTCTTTCTGGAACTTTCCATTTCCCATTTCTCTCATTGTGGGTCTTGGTCTGGGTCCAATCCAGGTCAAGATCATCAGAAGGGAGCTTGGAAAAAATGGGGGAGTGTTCTTTCTTTTTCGTGAAGCTACTATGCCCCATGAAAGAACAATCACAATAACATCTTGCTCAGCAGCAAGCTCAAATTCCCGCTTTGCTGCTGCTTCCAGAGTATCAGGTCTAGCATAGCCCTTTCTTGAGGATATTCTTTTTGCTAAAACAATTCAACTTCTGATTCACTGATCTCAACCATGACTGCAGGCAAAGCAGCAGTGAGAGATATCTGCTTTAGTTGTGATGGTGGTAGTGCCATTGTTGTTTCACAGAGTGATTCGCTTTACACCTTCTTCCTGCCCAGCGGAGGATGCAAAAGGTACACTGCAGTGTTAAAAAAAAGGATAAGGGCTTGATAGCAGCGGCAACAGACTTCTCCTCACTTGGCACTTTCCTGGCAGGTACCTCCTGCTTTGGTGTCATCTTCTTTACTTCCTGCATGGGTCAGCAGCACAAGCTGCAACCCTTAGCAGACATGTCTCTAGACTCTGGTATCTGCTAATTCACCGATTTCTCTTAATCTCAGTCAGTAATATCCTCTCATGTACCTGAAGGCAACAATGCAGAAAGAGAGTGAGGCTTGGCAATTATTTTCAGTGCAATACATGTAATTACCATTATCTTCATCACCATCATCATCATCATCATCATAATAATGCTATAAACATTGATTAAATAATATCAAAAAAGCTGGTGTCCCTCCAGGGTATGGAGTCCCTATAGAAGGCATGGTAAGGCAGCCAAAAATCAAAACATTAATTCACATTTGGGGCCCACAGGGATACAGGAAAGGCAGGTAAAAATTGAATAAAATTTTTTATAAATAGTTTTGGTCCATCCTGCCCCATGGGGCTCCAACAGGAGGCAGGTGGCAGCAAATAATCAAATAAATTATTATAAAATAACTAGTGTCCCCCAGGGGGAGGGTGGCACATTTATAATTTATAATTAGTGTCCCTCTAAGGCTCATGTGATCCCTACATGTGTAGGAAGCTGGGTTCTGGTTGCAGTATCCCCCCATTTTGTGCCTCGTTGTTTATGCAATTTTGACTGAAGTGCACTAGGTTCCTGCTAACTAGGTCCCCAGTGCCAGTGTTTTTTCCCCAAAACAAGACATTTAGGCCCTCATTACAACCCTGGCGGTAAATCCCGCTTTCCGCCGTGCTGAAGACCGCCAACAGACAGTTGCGGCGGTGGAATTCCGCTACAGGTTTTACGACCCACATCTCGGAATCTGCCACAATACAGACACCCACACAAGTCCGCAACACCAAAGGTCAGTGATAAACTGACAATACCAAAACCTACACCGTCACGCCAACAAGAATACGCCCACACTATCACGACCCACGAATCAACGCAGCGGTCTTTCAACCATGGTAATCCATTGGTGGTACACACTGCCGCGCTCAAAATGCACACACACTTACAAAACACAACCACATTGGACAATTCGAAATACACACACCTGATACACATACACACACCACACCCACACACTCACACCACTATAAAACACCCACCCACATTACCCACAAACCCTTACAATGTAAAATTTGGAAGAAGGCCAGAGAGAGAGATTAGCAAACCCAACACCAGCATCCACAGACACACAACACCATCACTTATACAACATCCACGTACCTCAAACAACACACACCAACACATCCCCCCACACATCACAAGAGACAGCACCTCACACATCACCCACACCACATCATGGCATCTCAAAGGCACCCCAGGTTTTCAGAGGAGGAGCTCAGGGTCATGGTCGAGGAAATCATCCAGGTAGAGCCATAGCTATTCGGATCACAGGTGCAGCACACCTCCATTGCGAGGAAGATGGAGCTATGGCGGAGAATCGTCAACAGGGTCAATGCAGTGGGACAGCATCCAAGAACACGGGATGACATCAGGAAGAGGTGGAACGACCTACGGGGGA
Organism: Pleurodeles waltl; assembly: GCF_031143425.1. Lineage (NCBI taxonomy): Eukaryota > Metazoa > Chordata > Amphibia > Caudata > Salamandridae > Pleurodeles > Pleurodeles waltl. The sequence goes on from NC_090437.1 coordinate 700,985,793, forward strand.
AGGTGCGTTCAGTGGTTTCAAGACACCAGATTTCTGTACAGAGGACTGGCGGTGGACCCCCACCTCCTCCCCCACAACTAACAACATGAGAGGAGCAAGTCTTGGCAATACTGCATCCTGAGGGCCTTGCAGGAGTAGCAGGAGGACTGGACTCTGGTAAGTCATATCTTTATTACCATATCCTCCCACCCCACCTGCATGTCATCACATACCCCCGCCATTACCCTCACTCCCATCACCCCATCATCTCACATATGTCCCACTATCACAACCCACACATCTCAATAACAAGGCCCTGCATGCAACACCTATGCATGGATCACCGTAACCAAAGCATGTCCAGTACAGATACCCACACAGACCCCAAACCAACTATCACAAAAGGGCAAACACAATGATGCAAGCACAGGAGTAGAGGGTACCTCACCCAATGCACAAGATTGCACACACAGTTTCTAAAACTATGTATTTACACCCCAACAGGACCCTTACCCAATGTCACCGGACAGGAGGTGCCAGACATATCCAGTCCTCCCACAGAAGAGGCCCACAGTGATGACAGCAGCTCTGCACGCCTGGATCAAGATGACCAGCCCGGCCCATCAGGGACCTCGGGACAGTCGGTTCCCCTGACACAGTCCCAAACCACCACTCAACCTCCCCCCTCAGGAAACACCACGACACCATGGTACTGGCCAAGTTTCAGAAGGCCCAGCGGCTGCAGGAGGAACACTACCTGGGGATCAGGGAGGACTTGAAGTCCATTAACACCACCTTGGTCACCATTGCAGGGGTGCTGGCAGACCTTGTCAACACCATGACGGACACAGTGGCACACCAACGGGCCCCTGACACTAGCCTGGACGATGAACAGCCCTCCACCTCCCCCGGCGCTAGTGGACAGGAGGCACCGCCACAGGACCAACAGGCCACCAGCACCCCACAGCCTGCAGAAGGAGAACCACCCCGCAAACGGCCCCTGAGATCCAGGAACAAGGCAGAGAACATTGGCAAGACCCCCCCCAGGAAATAAGACCCTCCCGAATGTCACCCTTCTGTCCCACTTTGTCACCCTGTCCACCTTAAACTGCCATTGCTCCACTTCCTATGCCCCATTGGACAATGCACCTGTGAGATCAAGAGACTGGACTCTGCCATGGACATTCCTCCACCATCACCCCAGCCCATTTCACACCCCCCTCCATTTATTTGCACAGAAATAAACACCCTTGAATCACCAAAAATCTGGAGTCAGTCTGTGCTTTCACAAATGTGTAATTGCAAAATCTCTGGAATATAGCAATGTCAATGTACTTGTTCACATACCAATGCTACACAGCTGTAGGCCAGGAGTGAAGATAGCAGAGGGCACAAATTGGGACCCAGATCTGTGAAATGGAAAGCCAAAGTGACAAGTCAGGGTCCATACACCGAGGTAAAAAGGCAGACTTATGCTAGGTCCTACAATAGTATGAGATGTGGGAATCAGTCCCATCTTCTTACCTGTGTCTCACTGGAAGTATTGCATGATGATATTGTTTCGGTTGTCTACATCTTCTTCGTCTGCCTCCTCTTCTTCACTGTCCACAGGCTCCACAGCTGCCAAAAGACCAGCATCAGGCCCATCCTCCTGCAGAAAAGGCACCTTCTGTCGCAAAGCCAGGTTGTGTAACATACAGCAGGCCACGAAGATCTGGCACACCTTCTTCGGTGAGTAGTATAGGGATCCACCTGTCAGATGGAGGCACCAGAATATGGCCTTCAGGAGGCCTAAGGTGTGCTCGATTATCCTCCTAGTGCACCCATGTGCCTCATTGTAGCGTTTGTTTGCCCTTGTCCTGGGATTCCTCACTGGGGTCAGTAGCCATGACAGGTTGGGGTAACCAGAGTTACCTGAAAATATCGAGGGACAACTGTTAGACATACTCCAAACATTAGGGAATCTCCCATACCCAGACAGCAAATGAAACTGTGTGGGGACTTTAGGCTCACCTATTGGCCACACACGGTGCTTCTGGAGTTGCCCCATCACATAAAGGATGCTGCTATTCCTCAAAATGTAAGTGTCATGCACTGAGCCAGGATACTTGGCATTCACATGGGAGATATACTGGTCTGCCAAACACACCATCTGGACATTCATAGAATGGCATTTCTTCCGGTTTCTGTACACCTGTTCATTCCTGCGGGGGGGGACAAATGCCACATGTGTACCATCAATGGCACTAATGATGTTGGGGATATGTCCCAGGGCATAGAAGTCACCTTTCACTGTGGGCAAATCCTCCATTTGAGGGAAAACGATGTAGCTGTGCAGTGTGTTTCAGCAGGGCAACACTCTGGACAACACGTTAGAGAACATTGGTTGGGACATCCCTGATGCCATGGCTACTGTTGTTTGAAAAGACCCACTGGCCAGGAAATGGAGTACAGACAGGACCTGCACTAAAGGGGGTATTCCTGTGGGATGGCGGATAGCTGACACCGTTCCTGGATTGTTGCACGATGAAGTCTGTAAGTGATAATGATGTGTCTGTCTTCCATTGTCAACAGGTCCACCAGGGGTCTGTATACCGGAGGATGCCGCCATCTCATCACCTGCCCCAGCAGACGTGCCCTATGGAAGAGAACGGTGAGCAGAGGGTCATACAACACTTAGGTATCACAAGGCTGTTTAGCAAAAACGTTAAATTTTCTCTATGTGCCTTTGTCCGTATTCCTGGCCTAAATAGGTGTGATGCAGTTATTTGGCCTGCCATGGGGCCCCCTGAAATGGCGGCTGCCTGACCTGTAAGGTGGGACAGTGGAAATGAGGTAACTGCGCTGGCGTTGTACTCCGTCGCGGTAGGCGGTCGAAGACCGCGGCACCATTCAGCATTGGTTAGCATTGGGCTCTATGGGTTTCAGGAACCAATGACGATGTACGCCGGCGGTGACGGTACGCACCGCCGCGGATGTGACCGCCATTTTCTATCAGTTCCCTCACTTGATACCTGACCTTCAACAGGAGAGGACCTACACTGCAAGTGCTGCTGTGACCTGTGTCTGGAAGCGACAATGGCTACAGTGTCTGGGGAAAGTGCCCCTGCCTTCACTTCGGAGGAGTTGGAGAAACTAGTGGATGGGGTCCTCCCCAAGTACACGCAACTGTACGGTCCTCCAGACAAACAGGTGATCACACTGTGAGCATGGTGGATGGCACATGATTGTGTGGAGTGCCATGGATGGAAGGGGGGGACAGGCCAGCTTGTGAGGATAGTGTGTGTGTATGTATGTCTAGGCCAGGGTGGGAGGTTTGTGGGCAATGTGTGAGAAGAACTGTACGGGAGAGTAACATCCATTCTAACTTCACTTTTCCTCTAGGTCAGCGCCCACCAGAAGAAGGGTATTTGACGTGCCATCGCCAAGGGAGCGCAGACCGTGGTGGTCTACCATAGACGGAGCACCCACTGCCGGAAAAGATGGGAGGACCTGCGCCGCTGGAGCAAGAAGACGGCGGAGGCCCAGCTGGGAATGGCCTCCCAGCGTGGAAGGAGTGCCCATCGCACCATGACCACCCTGATGTACCGGATCCTGGCGGTGGCATATCCAGAGTTGGATGGGCGCTTGAGAGCATCACAGCAGCCACAAAGGGGTGAGTGCACTCTCATTCAGCTGACCGCGCACTTGACGAGGTGTCTGGGTGGGGGTGGTGTGCTGCGGATTCCCCTAGGCCAGGGCAGACGCACAAAAGTAGATCTATTGTTTTGCAGCCTCATTCCCACTCCAACCCCAAAGGTGGTATTTGCCCTCTATACCTAGTCACGCTCCCATGGGTTCCAGCTGTGCATGAAATGGGTCTAGACAGAGTCCCCCTTGGGCATGTGCTTTTCCCCTGCACTGTTAGTGCATGGATTAATGCATAGGGCTGCTCCCTGTGTGTTGTGTCCGCCAACGGTAGTGGTGTTCCATGCATTGACCATGTGTCTCTTCTGTCTCCCCCCCCTTTTTGTTTTGTCCCCCTGTTCTTGCATGCATTCGCATCATCTGGCGGAGGAGCAGTGGCACCAGAGCAGGAGGGAGCTGCATCCCACATGGCCCTGGAGGGTGAAGTAACGGAGTCTGAAAGCATCAATGGGACGGAGGGCGAGGAGAGCTCCACGACAGGGACAGGAGCATACACCAGCGACTGCAACTCCTCCTCTGATGGGAGCTCCCTTGCGGTGGCGGGTACCTCTGTGCCTACCGCATCAACAGGTACAGCCGCCACCCCCCTACCAGCACCGCCCTCCCAGCAGCCCCTCAGCATGTTTCCAGTGCCCGCTCACCCAGGAGGGTGGGCATCTCCTTCGCCCCAGGCACGTCAGCCCCTGCTCCAGTTAGCCCTGCTGCCCTCAGTGAGGAGGCTATTGACCTCCTGAGATCCCTCACTGTTGGGCAATCTACCATTTTGAATGCCATCCAGGGTATTGAGAGGCATTTGCAGCAAACAAATGCATACCTGGAGGGCTTTCATTCTGGCCAGGCGGCCCAACAGAGAGCATTTCAGGCTCTGGTCTCAGCACTGATGGCAGCCATTGTCCCTGTGTCCAGCCTCCCCCCTCCAACTTCCTCCACCCAGACCCAATCCCTTCTACCTCAGCCTATCCCAAGCACACCATCAGACCAGTATGCATACTCATCAACACACAAGAGTGGACATGGCAAACATAAGCACCACACATCCCACTGGCACTCACACAAGCACCATCCACATGCAGACACACCAACATCCACTGCCTCCACTGTGTCCCCCTCCTCCACCTCCTCCTCCTCCATCCCTGTCTCGTCTCCACTCACACCTGCATGCACTACATCCTCAGCCACTACCTCCATCACCAGCATGCCCATCACCACACACCGCTCACGTGCAATAACCACCCCACCACCATTCACACATACCCTGTGTCCTCTCCCAGTGTGTCTGTGAGCCCTCCTCCCAAACTACACAAACGCAGTCACACACCCACCCAACAGCCATCCACCTCCGGCCCATGCACCTTCACCCAAATTCAGCAAACGTACACCTCCTACAACCACTACCTCTTCCTCCACTCCCAAACATCCTCCATCTTCCCATCCCAGTGTGTCTAAGAAACTCTTCCTCGCAAACTTTGACCTCTTCCCTACACCTCCATCCCCATTCTTCCCCTAGGGCCAGGCTGTCCAGGTCCCAGCGCAGCACCTCAGCCACCAAATCCTCAAGCACAGTGGTCCCAGCAACTCCGGTCTCATTGTGGGCGCCACCCATCAGGGCTGCCAGTGTGCCACCTAGCGAGGCCAAGGAGCAGGCCATTCTGCCACCTTCCAAGGTGAAGAAGGTGCCCACATTCCGGAGGGAGAAGCCGCACCTACCAGCAAGCAAGTGCTCCTCCAAACCAAAAGGGGACAGTGGCAAGGCACCAGCAGCTACATCAAAGGTGGGGAAGGGACAAAAGCCGAACAGCAGGTTAGGACAGGGCACGGTGGCTCCGGATGAGGGACCAGAGTCACCCCTTTTGACAACAACAACATGGTGGACCCATACCAACAATGCGCGGCACAACACCATCATTTAAAAAAAAAAAATAAGATACACATCATGTTCAATTGTGTTCAATGTCCATAAATCATATTTTATTCCATAAATTCAAATTAATGGCCTTTCTCCTTCCTTGAAATTATTAAGTCCAAATTGCTCTTTACATTCTCCCAATCCTCCAAATTTTCTCATACTTTTTTTTCCATCTTGTGTCCAAATTATTCATGAATTCAAACGTTTACTCCATTATCCAAACCATCCAATTGGTATAAAACTTTGTCCCAGTCTTTATGTTCCAAACGTTACCACTTTATCCTAATCATCCAAATTTGTTCTCAATTTAGTCCCAATTACTTTGACCCAGTCAACACGTGTTTCGTCTAGGGTGTACCCTTTGACTTCATCAGGACTTTCTACAATAAATTAAATTTAGTCAATATTAAATCATAAACCAATATACATGAATTAAACCATCAGCCAAGTATACAAAATAAGATATTATTAGATTTCAGCGTGGAAACCATGAATTTAAAATCATAACATAAAATACATTAGCCCTCATAAGATCATATTAACCATTAAACATTGAGTTACAAATATTCTCATCTCCACTTCTAATTCACCTATTTAATTAGCCAGGGAAAACATACCTTAACATATTAAAATAAAGTTTCAATATACTTTTCCAGGTTTCCTCTTTGTATCTCCTTTTCTGATAAACCCTCTCAGGCGTTAGCTGTATGCTTAGTTCAGCATCCCTCTGGAAATATACATAATTAATATGTTTATTAGAAACCAAAATCTTCCCCTAAGTTATTACATCCCTGCATCTAACTTCCTATGATGCTTACCTTGTTTATTTATATACAGTAACCCTCCATCAACCCTGTTGCAACGGAGCAATTATCTATAACGGGAGAAAAATAATAACACATTCTTATCAAGGGGCTTCTTCCTTTACCATGACCCATGTTTTTTTACTATTATTTTCTGAAACGGGAACCGCTTACCTTTATGACCGCGCCGCTCGTGTTTCGGCATATTCTATTAAAAAGACGAGCGCGTGTTACTTCCGCGTTTAAATGTCCGCCTCCTGGGGCCATTGACATAGAAAGAGGACATCGGAAGGCTTCCATTAACACTAACCTGAACTCTACCGTTATGTTACTTAACGGAGTCCTCTTCGTGTCGTATACATACGCGGCTTTAATAAACAGTATCTATTAAATAGAACCGTGTGACACATGTCCTAAGACATACACCTTATTTATATCCCATATCATTTTGAATCTTCTTTATTATTTAACCGCAGAAGAGGAAAAGTAAATCCCTTTATTTTATGACAATCTATCAGCACCAAATCTTTATCAAAACAAATATGAACCCCAATTACTGTCTTGACTTAGCATTTAATCTAAACAAGGCAATTGGGAAACCAAAAAAGAAGTCGAGAAGGCAGACAAGAAGAGGAAGGAGAGGGAAAGGTAGGCGAACCATACTCAGGTATGAGAAACAGGTCACGAGACAAAAAGATATGAGCTTTATTCCTAAGGAAAAGGATAACGTGGTGAATTTATCCAATAAGATTTTGACTAATGAGATGTTGACCTTATTAAACAAAGGTTTGGTATTTTGCCCTACCAGTAAGGGTGATTTGTGTAGAGCCAAAATTGATTTGTATAAGTTCATTAGGAAGTTAAAACTTAAAAGACATTTTGAGATGAATAAAGGGTTGAGATCGGAGAAAGACGCTACTCAGAATAAAACACTATTAAGTGAATTATCAATACAAAATTTACATGACACTATGGTTCTAATGTCCATTACTGACTATGAGGAGTCTCCAACAACTATATCTACAGTATTACAAGAATTTAATGTTATACCTGATTTACATGTTACAAGTGGTCTGAAAAAGAAGTCAACTTGGATACCTAGACAGACTTTGGATAATGATATTGATGTATTTTATAAATTGGTATTGAGAGATTTGGAAAAATATGGACTAATGCATAAACCTACATGAAGATATAACCTTACTTTTAAAGAAAAACAAGCATTACATTTTTTCAAGAATGATGATGACATAATTATAAAACGTGCAGACAAGGGTGGTAATATAGTAATTATGAATCGAGAAGATTATGAAAAGGAAGTGTATGTACAATTGCATGATGAAAATTGTTATGAAATACTATTATGTAATCCCATGCCAATGTTGACAAGTAAAATTAATAGATTGCTTAAAACCTGGTAGGATAACAATTTATTAGACAATGATGAACTCCACTATTTACAAGTAAATCGCCCTAGATTTCCATGTGTATACACACTACCTAAAATACACAAAGGATATGAATTTCCTCCTGGAAGACCAATAGTATCAGGTATAGGAGGCCCAATGGAAAGATTATCAGAATTTGTGGACATATTTTTACAACCATATGTAATGAATCTTCCCTCCAATATAAGAGATATGAAACATATTTTAATTTTACTTTCAGATATCCAATGGGAACCTAATATGATCATGGTAACTTTAGACGTGGTCTCTTTGTATATTAGCATTAAACATGAATTAGGTATTGAAGCGATTAAGTACATGTTGAACAGAAGATCAGCGAGTTTAATGGAGCATACTAAGATGATTGTACAGATGACTGATCTTATTCTTAAGCACAATTACTTTCTTTTTAAGAAAGAATGGTACAAGCAAAAACGAGGAGTTGCTATGGGGTCGAGATTTTCTCCCTCAGATGCAAAGATATTCATGGGGTGGCTTGAAGAAAAATGGGTGTGGGGCTTAGGAACAGCGGAGTGGCAAACACATAATTAATATTGGAGAAGATATATAGACGATTGTCTAATGATTTGGACAGGTAATGAAGAGAGCTTACAGGATTTTTGTACTTATCTTAATAGTAATGAAGTTAATATCAAGTTCACATACAAATATAATACTAAATCTATTGACTTTTTGGATGTTGAATTATATATAAAGGACAATGAATTGAGAGCAGATTATTTCAGAAATAAACATCTTGTAATACTTTGTTACATGCTACCAGTGCACATTCCAAGGTACAGATAAATGCGATACCATTTGGGGAAATAGTTAGGGCGAGCCATAATTGTAGCAGTAATGAAGAATTTAAGAAATGCATTGAAGATATGGGAGAGAGATTTAAGGACAGAGGTTATTCTTTGGATGTTGTAAAAAGATCCCAGTTGAAAGCATCAAAGTTACCACGATCACATACACTTTTACAACAAGTTAAGACAAGCAATAGAAACAAGGGAGAGGACAAAAAGGTTAGTATAATATTAGATTACACTGATAATTCAGATCTTGTCACGACTCACGTGCTGCTTGCGCCTGGAATTTGCAGATCTGGTGGCGTGAATCTTCAATGTTCGGCTTTGGCCCAAAAAGGGGCGACTCTTTCTGGTAGCCACGGTGCTGTAGGCAATGGAGACACCAAGAACAGACCGTGCCCTTCAGAAAGTAGCGCCAGAGGGAAAAACCCCTTCCAAAGGGGAAAAACCTCCAAACAGGAAAAGTCCTGGAGAAAAACAAGAACAAACAAACAGGAATCCAAAAGGAGCAAAATTCAGAAAACACAGAATGCTGAGTCCAAAACCAAAAGGCAAGGAAATCAGGAGCGAAGACACCAACTGAGCAGAAAGTGTTGCAGCGCAAGGAAAGAGGAAAAACACAGCCCTTATATACCAACAAACAGGAAGTGACCCACAGGAAGTAAAAGGACACCATCTTAGATAGGGAAACAATATATAGAACAGAATAGTAGAGGAACCATAGAGAATAGGGAACAAGGAATGCTGGGAAAGCACAGGAATCTGGGAAGGAGGAAAAGACATAAAGAAAGGCACACAACAGACTGCAAACAGAAGAAAGGACAAGGAAACGAAGAAAAACAGGTAAGAGGGTTCAGAGACCCCTGGGACAGTGAAAGGCAGAAGGAAGAACGAGGCCCCAAGCAAATCTGGGGCCTCGAAACGCGCAGGAGAGGCTGGGGGCGCGCCGCGTCTTAATAACGCGGTGCGCGGCCCGAGCCGAACGCCCGGCCAAAGTCGAGCTCTCGGCTCGCGCCGCACCGCGCGGCGCGACAGTAGGTCCCCCTCCCGAAGGCCCAGGTTTAAGAGGGAATAAACAGTGAAAGCGTTGAGTCAGGAGAGGAGCGTGAACGGAAGAGGCATCTTCCCATGAACATTCACTGAGAGGATAACCCTTCCAATGAATCAGATACTGAAGTCGTTTATGAAAAAGACGAGAGTCACAGATTTCCTGCACTTCATATTCAGGAGCATCATTCACAAGGACAGGAGGTGGACAAGGAAACTGACGTGAGTAAGGATCAGGCACATAAGGTTTAAGCTGAGAAACATGAAAAACCGGATGGATCTTCCATGTATGGGGTAAGTGAAGACGGACAGTGACAGGATTGACCAACTGGAGAATACGGAAAGGCCCATAGTAACGAGGTGTGAACTTGTTTTGAGAGAGACGTGAGGGCAAGAATTTGGAGGAGAGCCAGACTTTATCTTGCAGATGATAATTTGGATTGGTTGTACGTCTCTTGTCTGCAGCCTTCTTCATATACCTCTTGGTATGTAACAAATTAGATCGAATTAGTTTATGGAGTTGGAGAAGGCGTTTGGAGAAATAGTTAATAGCAGGTAGAGGAGAGTTGGATTGTGGAGAAGTAGGGAAAGAGGTAGGATGAAAACCATAGGAACAGAAAAAGGGAGTGACCTTGGAGGCACTATGGACTGAGTTATTGTAGGAAAATTCAGCTAAAGAGAGGTAAGTGCTCCAGTTACTTTGGGTAGAATTGCAAAAGCATCGAAGATATTGCTCTAGTCCTTGGTTCAGACGCTCAGTCTGTCCGTTGGTCTGAGGATGGAACCCTGAAGACAGGGCTCTATTCATATTCAGTGTTTTACAAAAATGCTTCCAAAATCGGGAGATGTACTGAGGTCCTCTATCAGAGATTATGGTATGTGGAAGTCCATGGAGACGGAAGACATGATCTATGAATATTTGACCTAGTTCTTGGGAAGTAGGCAGCTTTTTTAGGCCAGTGAAATGAGCCATCTTTGTGAAAGAATCCACTGTGACCATGATAACCCGGTTTCCTGCTGATGGTGGGAGCGAACACATAAAATCAGTAGAGATAGTATGCCATGGGGCCGATGGAACAGGCAAAGGTTGTAGTAATCCTGCCGGTCTGGTGTGAGGTATTTTGACTTGGGCACATATGGGACAGGCCTGAACGTATCTTTCCACATCCAGTTTCCAGGTAGGCCACCAAAAAAATCGTGAAAGTAATTCTTGTGTGGCCTTGATGCCTCTGTGACCAGCTACAGGGGAATCATGGCACATTTGTAATGCTTTCTTTTGCACCTTGTTTGTAGGGAGGAATATCAGGTCTTGGTAATAAAAATATCCTTGTCTTTTGTACAATAATGGTCTTAGTTCTTCTATGTCATGGTCCGATAGGTTGGCGTATTCTTGTTGTACTTCTTCCAGGAAAGACTGAGCCACTCCAATGATCTTACTGGGTTCTAGAAGATACTGGGATGAGGAAGGAGAACACTCTGGATATCGGCGAGACAGAGCATCAGCCAGAATGTTTTGAGATCCTGGAATATATGTAATATAAAAATCGTACTGACTGAAGAAAAAGGCCCAGCGGGCCTGACGACTATTCTGGCATACAAAATTTCTTAAACATTGTAAATTACGGTGGTCTGTCCTCACCTCAAATGGTTCCTTGGAACCCATCAGAAACTGCCTCCACTCAAGGCAGGCTGTTTTCAGAGCCAATAATTCCCTTTCAAGTACGGAATAATGTTGTTCAGCTGTGGAAAGGATATGAGACAAATAGAAAACAGGATGTTCAAGGCCATCATCCTCTTGTCGTTGGAGTAAGACAGCTCCGATGGCTCTCTCCGAAGCATCAGTTACTACTATAAATTGCTTGGTGGTATCTGGATGTCTTAAGATGGGGGCTTGGGTGAAGGCTCTCTTTAAGCTTTGAAAGGCTGCTTCAGCAGCCTCAGTCCAGACAAACCCCTTCTTTAAATTGTCCTTCTTTAAGGTGTGAGTTATGTGGCTAGTCTGACTGGCAAAGTCTAGAATGAATTGTCGATAGAAGTTTGCTAAACCTAGGAAACATTGTGTTTCTTTTATGGTAGAAGGAGAAGGCCACTCTAGGATAGCTTGTACCTTTTCTTGATCCATAGCTATGCCGGTGGGACTTAAATGATAGCCCAGATATTTGACTTCCGTTATGTCGAACTCACATTTCTCTGGTTTGCAAAATAGTTGATGATCACGAAGTCTTTGAAGAACTTGTTTCACATGGGAAGTATGGAGTTCAGGATTTCTAGAATAAATAAGAATGTCATCTAGGTAGATCACGACTGTCTGATTAAGTAGGTCTGAAAACACTGAGTCCATAAATCTCTGGAAGATTGCCGGGGCGTTAGTAAGACCAAACGGCATAACCCTATATTCAAAATGGCCAAATGGGGTCCTGAATGCTGTCTTCCATTCGTCGCCTTCTCTTATGCGTAAAAGGTGGTAGGCTCCTCGTAAATCCAATTTAGTAAAACGTTGGGCCCCTCTGATTGCTTCCAGTATGTCCCTGATGAGAGGCAAAGGATAACGATCCTTAATGGTGATTTTATTCAGACCTCGAAAATCCAGGCACGGACGAAGATCCTTAGTCTTCTTGGGCACAAAAAAGAGAGGGGCCCCAGCCGGAGACGACGATGGAACAATAAGACCACTCTGTATATTTTCGTCCAGATACTCCTTTAGAACTTCCCTTTCGGGTTCCGTGAGGGAGTACATCCTCCCAAAAGGAACAATTGTGCCGGGTTCTAATGGAATTGCACAATCATATTCTCGATGTGGAGGTAGCACAGGTTTTGACGGTTTTTGGAAAATATCCTGAAACTCCAAATAGTGGTCTGGGACCCCTTGGACCGTATTAATGGACATACCAGTGGCACCTTCAGTAGCTAAGGATCTTTTCGGAGACCAATACTTGTCGGAAGTAAAACAGTTCTCGTGACAAAATTGCGAAGACAAAGAGACTGTCCGGGTAACCCAATTTATATATGGGTTATGTCTAATGAGCCACGGAATTCCAAGAATGATGGTATGGTTAGGGGACGTAATAAGATCGAAGGAGATGTGTTCTTGATGGTTTCCCACCTGTAGACTTAACATCAGGGTAGTGGTGTCTACAGGACCAGAGGATATCAAAGATCCATCCACAGTGTGTACCTGTTCGGGTACTTCTTTTGCTTGAGTAGGAACTAGGTTAGCAGCAGCCCATGTCTTGTCCATGTATATACCACTAGCACCACAGTCTAGTAATGCCATAGTCTTTTCTTGACGACCGTCAGGAAGTTGTAACAGGACAGGAAAGATGAACAAGGCAGTTGTATTGTCATTAAAGGAGCTGATGGAAGGTATAGCTGTAGATCCCGTCCCCTCCCTTCTTACAGAGGACGGGAGGTGGCGTTTCCCGAAGGTCTGGACGGACGTACTGGACAGGTACGGAGTATGTGACCAGCAGAACCACAATACAGGCACAACCCTCTCTTGCGTCTGTCTTCTCGTTCACTAGCAGAGAGCGGACCTCGGGTAGTATCCACCTGCATGGGTTCCCCTTCGATGTCTCTAGCAGGAGTGCGAGGTTCCTCGGAACGCTGCAGGTATGCACGTGAGCTACTTGGCTGGGTAAACCCTCTACTCCTTTTCTTTTCCGATCTCCGTTCCTGAAGACGATATTCGATGGACAGTGCTTGATCCATCAGGCCACGAAGATCTTCCGCTCTGGTAGAATGCACTAGTTCATCCTTTATTTCTTCTTTGAGTCCTCTACGAAATAATGTTACCAGAGTACGTTCCACCCAAGTGGTCTCTGCCGCCAGCTGATGAAAACGGGTTATATATTGCAGGACGTCTTGGGAGCCTTGTTGGATGTCGCACAAGGCTTCTTCAGCGGAGGCTTCCAATCCAGGACGGCTAAACATTTGTTTGAAGCGACTCACAAAGGCGGAATAGTCTGACAATACAGGGTCGTCGGAGGACACCATCGGGGTTGCCCAGGCCAAGGCTGGGCCGGATAAGGCACTGATAAGGTAACCCACCTTGGTCCTGTCGTGGGAGAATTGAGTAGGTCGGAAGGCGAAATACACCGTTAAAGCATCCAAGAACTCGCGAAGCTTGGTTGGTTCACCAGAGAAACAAGGGGTAGAAGCGGAGATTGTCGGAACATCACTGGTGCGGAGGGCCAAAGCCTGTCGTAACGCAGCATTTTCATTACGTAGTTGTTGCAACTCCTGGGCTTGTTGCTGAATCGTGGTTAACAGAGATTGCTCCGGATCTGCAGCAGCCGCCACTGTATTATCCATGGTGTTTGAGGACGTCGGAATGGTTAGGCGCTGCAATCTGTCACGACTCACGTGCTGCTTGCGCCTGGAATTTGCAGATCTGGTGGCGTGAATCTTCAATGTTCGGCTTTGGCCCAAAAAGGGGCGACTCTTTCTGGTAGCCACGGTGCTGTAGGCAATGGAGACACCAAGAACAGACCGTGCCCTTCAGAAAGTAGCGCCAGAGGGAAAAACCCCTTCCAAAGGGGAAAAACCTCCAAACAGGAAAAGTCCTGGAGAAAAACAAGAACAAACAAACAGGAATCCAAAAGGAGCAAAATTCAGAAAACACAGAATGCTGAGTCCAAAACCAAAAGGCAAGGAAATCAGGAGCGAAGACACCAACTGAGCAGAAAGTGTTGCAGCGCAAGGAAAGAGGAAAAACACAGCCCTTATATACCAACAAACAGGAAGTGACCCACAGGAAGTAAAAGGACACCATCTTAGATAGGGAAACAATATATAGAACAGAATAGTAGAGGAACCATAGAGAATAGGGAACAAGGAATGCTGGGAAAGCACAGGAATCTGGGAAGGAGGAAAAGACATAAAGAAAGGCACACAACAGACTGCAAACAGAAGAAAGGACAAGGAAACGAAGAAAAACAGGTAAGAGGGTTCAGAGACCCCTGGGACAGTGAAAGGCAGAAGGAAGAACGAGGCCCCAAGCAAATCTGGGGCCTCGAAACGCGCAGGAGAGGCTGGGGGCGCGCCGCGTCTTAATAACGCGGTGCGCGGCCCGAGCCGAACGCCCGGCCGAAGTCGAGCTCTCGGCTCGCGCCGCACCGCGCGGCGCGACAGATCTATTACTCAAAATCATGAGGAGACATTGGTCAATTTTATTGCAAGATGAGATGATAACTAAATACATCAAAAGTAAACCCGATGTAATTTATAGAAGAGGAATCACATTGAATAATATTCTAAGTCCAAGTTACTTAAAGGAAAGAACCAAACCAAATTGGCTGGATACGAATGGCTTAGGCTTTTACAAATGTGGTAATTGTGCGATGTGCAGGTGGGCATGGGATGCTAAAAAAGAATTTCAAGGGTTTGATAATAAGAAATTTAACATAAAAACTCATATTAATTGTAATACTAAATATGTCATATATATGATAATTTGTAAATGTGATAAGATCTATGTGGGAAGTACTATCCGTCCCCTTGAGGTGCGGATAGCAGAGCATTGGAGAGCAATTAGGCAAGAGGATGAACGGTATCCCATTGCTTTACATATGAGATCTTGTGAAGCACAGGGAGAACATAAAGATTTCAGATTTTTTGGTTTTGAACAATGTAAAATGGATTAAAGGGGGGGCAATCGAAAATTAACATTGAGGAGGAATGAATCAATGTGGATCATGCGCCTAGGAGCGGTGGAGCATGGCTTAAATTCAGATTATGAGATGGAGTACTTTTTGGGAGACAGATGATTTAGTTATACGATCCTCAGTAGGTGTGTTAATGTACAATGAGGATTTTAAAATAAGAGGACTCCTTAAGGTTATCTAGTAATGAACAATTTAAGAAATAGGGTAGGAAATTAAAATATTGGTACTGTTCCTTATAATGGACTAAAATTATGAGATTAGAATATGTCAGTATAAATTAGATTAATTGCTAAATCAAGACAGTAATTGGGGTTCATATTTGTTTTGATAAAGATTTGGTACTGATAGATTGTCATAAAATAAAGGGATTTACTTTTCCCCTTTTGCGGTTAAATAATAAAGAAGATTCAAAATGATATGGGATATAAATAAGGTGTATGTCTAAGGCCATGTGTCACACGGTTCTATTTAATAGATACTGTTTATTAAAGCCGCGTATGTATACGACACGAAGAGGACTCCGTTAAGTACCGTAAAGGTAGAGTTCAGGTTAGTGTTAATGGAAGCCTGCCGATGTCCTCTTTCTATGTCAATGGCCCCAGGAGGCGGACATTTAAACGCAGAAGTAATACACGCTCGTCTTTTTAATAGAATATGCCGAAACGCGAGCGGCGTGGTCATAAAGGTAAGCGGTTCCTGTTTCAGAAAATAGTAGTAAAAAAACATGGGTCATGGTAAAGGAAGAAGACCTTTGATAAGAATTTGTTATTATTTTTCTCCCGTTATAGATAATTGCTCCATCGCAACAGGGTTGATGGAGGGTTACTGTGTATAAATAAACAAGGTAAGCGTCAGGGGAAGTTAGAGGCAGGGATGTAATAACTTAGGGGAAGATTTTGGTTTCTAATAAAGATATTAATTATGTATATGTCCAGAGGGATGCTGAACTAAGCATACAGCTAACGCCTGAGAGGGTTTATCAGAAAAGGAGATACAAAGAGGAAACCTGGAAAAGTATATTGAAACTTTATTTTAATATGTTAAGGTATGTTTTCCCTGGCTAATTAAATTGGTGAATTAGAAGTGGAGATGAGAATATTTGTAACTCAATGTTTAATGGTTCATATGATCTTATGAGGGCTAATGTATTTTACGTTATGATTTTAAATTCATGGTTTCCACGCTGAAATCTAATAATATCTTATTTTGTGTACTTGGGTGATGGTTTAATTAATGTATATTGGTTTATGATTTAATATTGACTACATTTCATTTATTGTAGAAAGTCCTGATGAAGTCAAAGGGTACACCCTAGACGAAACACGCGTTGACTGGGACAAAGTAATTGGGACTAAATTGAGAACAAATTTGGATGATTAGGATAAAGTGGTAACGTTTGGAACATAAAGACTGGGACAAAGTTTTATACCAATTGGATGGTTTGGATAATGGAGTAAACGTTTGAATTCATGAATAATTTGGACACAAGATGGAAAAAAAAGTATGAGAAAATTTGGAGGATTGGGAGAATGTAAAGAGCAATTTGGACTTAAGAATTTCAAGGAAGGAGAAAGACCATTAATTTGAATTTATGGAATAAATTGTGATTTATGGACATTGAACACAATTGAACATGATGTGTGCCTTATATTTTTTTACAAAATTATGATGAAGTGCCGCGAATTGTTGGTATGGGTATAGCATTTATGTTATTAGTCTGGGTATAGGGGGTTTCCTAGAGAGCAGGCACCACCTGGTAGAAAATATTGAGTTGGTATAGTAAATGAGCGCCAATTACCCCCAAAATTACCCCCAGAATTGTTCTGTACGGCGGTGGACACCGCCACCTGCACCGCCACCAGCACCGCAACCTGCATGTCTGCTGCCTCAGTAACAGTCCCCAGCATCATCCTCAGTGGGCAGCCGTCCGAGGCTGCAGGAGACGTCCTGCTGTGTCCCTCAACAGGTGCAGACACATGCACCACTGCCAGCACCTCCGCCACAGACATCACCGCAACCACCGCCACCAGCCCCGCAACATGCTCAGACAGTGCCACCACAGCTGACATGGCAATCATCCCCAGTGGACAGCCGTCCGAGGCTGCAGGAAATGTCCTAGCACTGTTTGAGGGTGGGGGTGTTGCATGTGTGTGTCACTCTCTTTTCCCTCCCCCTCCCCTGTGTGCTAGGTGCAGTGCTCACCGTGGTCGTCACTGGCGTCTTTCCTGCTCCTGATACAAGAGGAGGAAGACCAGCATGGGCAGGACCTGTAGTTCGAGCTCCAAGGCGTCCTGGTTCTTCGTTGAGTATCAAGAGGTGAGTGGTTTCCGTTCCAAGTCCTGTTTCCGCCGTGCTTTTGATAGCGTTGGTACCGCCCCGGAAAAGGTGGCGGGTAGGCGTGTTGTAATACATTGGACGGAACCTTGTGTTCCGCCTGTCTGTTGACGGTTACTGCCGCGGTGTTTGTTTCTACCACCGTGGCGGTCACAGTGTTAAAGTGGCTGTCTATGTTGGTGGTTTCCGCCATGCTCGTGATCCCATTTTTTTTCCGCCGGCCTGTTGGCGGTATTACAGCTGCTTTAACACTGACTGCCAGGGTTGTAATGAGTGCCTTAATCACTTAATCCCCAAGTGACCATGCTCCTATAGCACCTCTGTACGTCCCTGGTAAATGTTACCCCTGGTACCTATGGTATAGGTACTAAAGAGGGTCCCTAAGCACTGCAGCACAAATTGTGCCACTCTAAGGGGCTCAGCAGCAATCTCATGCCGAGTACCATTGCCCTAAAAGTGAAAACACAACATGTCACACAGCCTGTGTGCCATGTCCTTTAAACACTGCATGTAATATTTGTCAGTCACCCCAACAGTAGGCCTTACAGCCCTAAGGCAGGGTGCGCTGTATTACATGTGTAGACATTACTGTAAGAGCAGACATGGCCCTGCTATGTCTGTGTCAATACCTAGACATAGTAAGTGTGCAGTGAAGCCATTATAAATACATGTGCTGGACACTCATCATTATGAGCTCCCCAGCTACATGATGGCTTCACTGAAACTCGGGATGTTTGATATCATACTCCTCATATTAATAAACCTCACTGTTTCCAGTGGTGGATTTATTAATTCATGCACCCAGAGGGCACCTTAGAGGTGCCCCTTGAAAAACTACCAACTGCTGGTGAGCTCCCTGGATAGTTCTTGCCAGTCTGCCACCAACAGATGAGACCTTTGCTCTCTGGAGGTCAGAAACAAACCCTGCTTTGGCTGGGATGTGAACAAACCCTTCCCGACAGGATGACTCACATATTTGCATTCCAGTTTAGAGAGCTTCAAATAAACACACCACCTTGGGTATGCAGAACTGACTCTCCTACAGGAGGATGCTGACACTACTGCCCCAGAGCCCATCTGGCATCTGGACAGGTGGGAAAAATGAAGGTGGCTCGCTGTACTTCCCAGCTGGACACACCCCTAGGGTGACCAGCCTGAAGTGGCCTCATCCTAGGAAATTTTGCCATCTTGTGTGTGGTGGAATTTAGGACCTCTGGACAGGGTGATGCCCACTTCCTACAGGAAGTGTTCATCTACGGGGTGTGGCTACTACCCTTCACTCCTCTTAACAGCCATAAATTGAGAATTTAGGGCAACCCCTGATACCAGAACCTCAGATATTGGCTGGACACAATAGAAGGAGTGGACAAGAAGACTGCTAAACCAGAGAACCGAGGAGAACAACTGACTTGGTGCCTACCCTGCCCGTTGCACCAGACCCTCAAGGAGGGACTGGCCCGTTCTGCCACTGCAGCCTCCAAGAACCTGGTAGAGCTGCCAGTGTTTTGCAAATTGCCAAGAAGACCTCCCTTGGAGAAGAGGAGCTGCTTCCCTGCATCTTCAGGCAACCAAAGAAGAACTGTGAGGACTGGGACTGCCGACTGCGAGACATCAATAATGCACCCAAGCCCCAGCAGAAGTGGGCCAACAGTGTAAGCCTGGTCCCTAGGCCCACCAGAGATGAAGCCATTTTTGAGTGCACCCACTGTAGACTTCACAATGGTGTCTGCAGCCTGTTTCTGCAGACCCCTGCTGCAGCAGCAAGTGACCAGGAGACAAAGACCTGACGCCCCAGAACACCACTGCACTGTTCCTCCCCGGACAGAGGGGAAAGAGAACCAAGGGTGTGCCCACGTCTCCTAGCCTTGGAGACCACTTGTCAGCTTGGTAGGACTGAACCCCTCAGAACCGATGCCAGAATGCACCACTACACAGAGCCCCATAGCACAAGGTAGAAATGGACCAATGGTATTCTCACGTGCCTGAGGACCTCAAGGGTAGGGCCCCCATGTGGGTTCCCCACATGCCCGAGGACCTTCCAGTCTGTCCCTGCTACCACTGTGTGACTGGACCAATCCCCAGAGACCTACACAGGGTATCCACCACTGAACTGCACCCCTGCACCCGGCTGACCTAGTACTGCTTGAGGTGACCTATTGATGTGGCCTTGGACCTTGCCTCATACTTACCTCAAGTCCAGGAGATTTATTACGTAAGTCACTCTACTATACCTGTATGCAGTGCTTGTTCTTCCTCCATAGGATAACATTACAGCATCTGAAAAATGCACTGTCAACTATAAAAACCTCTAAATATTCCTAACTCAAAAAGTACTCACCTCATTTCGGTGATCTTGGTATGAAAGGTTATATAAACATATGCTATTTTTATAAATTGGTGTAATTGGTGTGTGTCTCACTTACTGTTGAGTGTGTGCCTTGCATGCTTAGCACTACTCTCTGATATGCCTAACTGCTCGACCATGCTACCACAAACAAGTGCATTTGAGATGTCATTTGTGCCTCTGTGATACCTCTGGGTTGTCTGGACTCTTTGTACAGTGTACCTCATTTTGGTCCATCATATAAAGAGCCAGCTTCCTGCAGGGAAAACTTGAATATAATAATATAAAAATATCTGACTTCCCATGGGTTCCCTATGTGAGGCAGTGGAGGCAGGCAATGAAAGTTATTAAAAACTACAACTGTATATTACAGAGTTCTACAATCAGACACAGGCATAAATATCTCAGAAAACATCTATCAGGAAAAAAATGAACAAAAAATAGATTGGGCTTTTTTTAATATCAATGCCCCTTAAAAATGTTTTTTACTAGTGCAATAACATTATTATAAAATGGCCGCCTTTGATACCCACCCACTGGTTCCACAAAGTGACTGTCACTGCATGGCCAGAGGAGAAGGAGGTATGGAAAAAAAGACAAAATGGTTGCCTATGACACACTCACACACATGTACACTGGGTCCACAAAATGGCCAGCACCACATTTCCAGAGAAGAAGGCGGCATGAAAAACAAGAAAACAGGCCTTCCCTACTCTGGCTGAAGACCCTTCCTCTCATTCCACCAACAAAATCTTACAGAGAAAGGACTGCATAAATATACACCCAAACTGTGACTTGGTCTATCTGTGGTCTTAGTACACCACCAGTTAAACAGCAAGAATATATCCAGTAGCAAAGCAAAAGGGTAACAGTGAGAAATGATGTCTAGCTATATAGCCTGGAGCCACTCAGACCCTAGCCATCAACAGACACAAGTAGACAAAACCAAATTTAGCATGAATACAAGACCATCCACAAGCCTGAAAATAAAATAAAATCTAGCACACAAGCAGTGAGAATGTGAAAAGTTATACTAAAAATATATCCCAGGCCTACAGCAGACTGTGGCCCTCATTATGAACTTGATGGCAATCACCGCCGACCGCCATGGCGCAGATGAACAGAAGACCGCCAGTGGCGGAAGACCGCACACCGTCGAATAATGATGCCAAAAAGTCAAACCTCCAAAAATCCTGCAACCTCCACCCATCGCCAGGGCCTACGATGGCGGAAAGGCAGTACGCCCCACCTCGCCATCGCCATGCAGACAAATCATCCACACACCAAATAATGAAGCACAAATCAGTGTGGTGAATAGTGGATGCCGAATGACCATTGGCAGTACGGACTGCCACGGCCAGCAGTGGGACCCACCAACAACAAATGCACACATTGGCAACTTTGAAACCCACACACCTGACACACATCCACAACACTGTAAAACACACACATACACACCCCACAATCCTTTGCAGCACCAATAGCACAACTGAGATTGACAACACAGAAAGCATACACTGAACACAACATAACACAAGTCACACGCACAAATACACCACCAAAACACGCACAAACCCCAACCACCTTTATAAGCCACACACATAACCACACAACAGTAACCTCACCAATACCCACAACACACCACCCACAACACACACCATGGCACCCCAAGCACCCCCACTTCACAGACAGGGTGCTAAGGACCATGGTGGCCGAAATAATCAGGGTCGAGCCACAACTATTCGGGGCACAGGTGCAGCAGACACCCGTGGCCAGGAAGATGGAGCTATGACTGACGATTGTGAACAAGGTCAACGCAGTGGGAAACCATCCACACACAAAGGATGTCATCCGGAAGAGATGGAACAGCCTGCGCAGAAAGGTTTGGTCAATGGCATCCAGGCACAACAGCGCAGTACAAATGACTGGTGGAGGTCCCCCACCTACACCCACCGATTACACCGATTGGGAGGAGGAGGTCCTGGCTATCCTGCACCCGGAGGGCCTCACTGGACTCACTGGAGGACTGGACTTGGGTAAGTCAACTACAATACCTTAACAGTCACCCCACCTATAATACATGCATCACCCCACCTCTCTCAGCCCCATCCCCACACAGTACACAACACCCACATTCACCTACACTGCATGCCAACAATCCCACAAACATACCTCCATCCTGCCCCCTGTGCACAGTTACCTACCCCTGCATGGATTCCCAGTGGCACTACAGCACACACAATGCACCTCCACCCCACATAAAATGCAAAGATATGTCAACGAAGTGACCTTGCATGCCACGACAGGGGAATATAAGCACAAAATAGGGCAGAGCTGTGCATCAATTGTCAAAAAAGTACCTGACACCCACATGCCCATTGCCCCCCACACGCACCATCACCCAAGCCACCTGGACGAATCACCAAAGAGTGCCAGCTTCCCACACGGAGACAGACGCCCCACTTAGGAGAGTGGAGAGGGGTATATGGAAAGTGAGGAATACCCTGGACCATCACACAGTCCTGGACTGTCACCCTCCAGCAGCCCCACCCAGGATACCACTGACAGCCCTACCACCCAACCACCATCATCAGCTCTGGACAAACAACCCCACACCAGTGTCTCCCACCCACAGACTGGCGGTCCACATTCACAGAGGCCAGAGTCACCACCCACCAACAGGCAGGATGATGAAGGGCCCATTGCAAGTGGGACTGCCAGACCTGGGCAGGAGACACAGGCACAGAGGGCGAGTGCCTGTGGGGTGATATCAGTGGCCCAGGGTGGTAGCTAAAGGATGGATGCAGCAGCCCAGGAGGTGATATCTGAGGTCCTGGGAGCTTACCACCATACCCAGGACAGGATGGGCCAGATCCTGGCCACCTTGGAACAGAATCAGAGGCTGCAGGTAGCACACCACCAGGAGGCCATGGAGCAATGGAAACAGCTCAATACCGCCATGGCCACCATTGCAGGGATGCTGCAGCACCACTACCGCAGCCAGTTTCAGACATCCACCCACCTGCAAGCCCCTACCACTAGCCAGGACACTGCCCTGCCATCTACATCTGCAGCAGCTACTGGACTGGGGCACTGCCAGAGGACACCCAGGAAACCAGCACCCATACCCCTGCAGCCCAGCTCCAGCTTCACAAATGTGCTCTCAGAACCAGACACGCCACTGAAACACCAGCCAAGGCCAAGCCCAGCGCTAGAAGTGACTGTGCCCTGAACTGTCTCTCTTGTATGCCACTATGCTCCCTTGTTGACTTGCCACTGCCATCACACCATCTACCAATGGCCACATGGAACAAAACCCAGTGCCACCAACAGCTGAGCATATGTACCTGAGTATGGAAATGCACCATGTGCCCACTCCCTATCACTGTTCCACGAAATATGTATATTTTGTCACTTAATAAAAACACCCATGCACTCAAATCGTTTGTCCTTTGTCAATATGAGATATCAATTGTAAGTGTTTATACATTAGCCACTCAATTTCATAATCAAACCTTAATTGTAGGAGGGGATCCAATGCACTGTAGCGTCTGAAGTAAGTCACACTGTACCTACCATTGTGTTCCCTGGCACATGCCACTTCAGTCATCATTTAACAGTGTCAATGACTATAGACGCCACAGTACCAATTAAATGAGTCAGACTGATCCTCCCCCTCTTCTTCCTCACGATCACTCTCATCCCCTCTCTGAGGTTGCAGGGCTGGTTGGACAGGACCCTCCTCTTCCAGAAGGGGGATAGCTTTCCTCACAGCCAAGTTGTGCAGCATGCAGCAGGCCACTACTGTCTTACACACCTTGTCAGGGACATAGCACAGGGATCCCCCAGAGAGATGGAGGCAACTAAATCTAGCCTTCAGGAGACCTACAGTGCACTCAATCACCCTCCTAGTATGTCCATGGGCCTCATTACAATTCCTCTCTGCATCTGTCCTGAGATTCCTCACAGGTGTCAGGAGCCATTGCAAGTTGGGGTAGCCAGAATCACCTGCAAAAGTGGGTGAAACAGGACCTTAAGAAACTGACTTCTCATGCATATTGGCTGGCTGTTAGCTATGTAGAGATCCAGTGTCATACACACTCACCTATGAGCCATCCTCTGTACCCTTGTAGTTGTCCCATCAAGTGTGGTACACTGCTGTTTCTCAGGACAAAGGAATCATGGACTGAGCCTGGGAACCTGGCATTGACATGTGAAATGTGCTGGTCAGCAGTACACACCAATTGTATATTCATGGAGTGATAGTTCTTTCGATTCCTGTACACCTGTTCATTCACTCGTGGGGGTATGAGAGCTATGTGGGTTCCATCAATGGCACATGTGGGATGTTGGCAAAGGCATAAAATACAGATTTGATGGCAGGAAGTTCAGCCCTTTGGGGAAACTGGACATATGTTTGCATGTGTTGGACAAATACATCCAGGAATTTTGACAGGATGAGGCTGAACATTGGCTGTGAGACCCCTGCACCCATGCCCACTGTCACCTGAAATGAGCCTGTAGCCAAAAAAAAAGGAGTACAGATAGCACTTGCACAGTTGTAGGGATGGCATGCTGATTCTGATTTGCCAGTTTCAGTACAGGATCCATTAATGCACAGAGGTCATGGATCATGGTAGAGGTCATGGTAGCTCTATTGAGTCTGTAGGTGATAATGATGTGATGTTCCTCCATA
This sequence comes from Pleurodeles waltl, assembly GCF_031143425.1. Taxonomy (NCBI): domain Eukaryota; kingdom Metazoa; phylum Chordata; class Amphibia; order Caudata; family Salamandridae; genus Pleurodeles; species Pleurodeles waltl. The sequence continues at coordinate 701,010,512 of NC_090437.1, forward strand.
GTTTCCAAATCAACCAGAGGTCTGCAAACATGTGGGGCCCTCCCTCGCTACATGAGTCAGTTCCTATGGTGGAGGAAAGAACACATAGTGAGTGTAAAAATACACCTGCAGCACATGATTTCACTGTATCTTTGTAAGTGCGACACATAGGTAACACACACAGACGCACAGTATGAGGTACACCATCAGGCATATGTGTGCTGAGTTAACTCTGTAATAATGGCATCCCAGTGTGGACACAATTCCAAAGATCGGTGTTTGTGAGGATCCTAGACTCATGTCAACAAGCGACTAAGGTCAGAGATTTTGAGGCCCTGGATGAGGCCACTACCCAGGCTATTGTAATGTGGTGGGAGCAAAATGGCAGCCTCCTGCCATCCAGGTATGAGGGAGTGGAAGTGACTTCATTCTGCTGGCGTTAGACATCATGGCGGATGGCAGTATTCAGTGCTGTGCACCTGATCATTGGTCTACATAGTTGTCAATGGGGAACCTGGGCCAATCATGATGGCCAGCGGCGGTGATGGAGCACACAGCCGCCGTACCTACGTCATTTCGTCAGACACTTGACTCCTGATTCCCGTGCAGGCTACTACTCCACTGCGTGTGCTGCTGTGTCCTGACTCTGTTCCCTGACATGGCACGGGTCACAGGAGAATGGGCCCAGCCTTCACCGCGGAGGAGCTTCAGAAGCTGGTGTAAAGGGATCTACCCCTGTATGCCAAGTTGTATGGGGACCTAAGAAGCAGGTGAGTTGGCGTCTGTCATCCTTAGATGTGTGTGATTGTGGTGGATGCCTATAGGCATGTGGGTTCGATGTGTGACTGCCCAGCCGTAGACTGTCTTGCATGTATTGTATGTGAATTGATAACATGGCCTTCAACAAAGGCAGTTCCATAGGGAACGACATGTCATCTGTATTCGGTGCACACATACTGACGTCTGTTTCTTTGCTCTCTGTGTTCCATGCAGGTCAGCACCCATCAAAAAAAAGGCCTGTGGCAAGACATCGCCAAGGAAGTGTGGACCCTGGGGGTCTACAACTGGCAGAAAACCCACTGCAGGAAGCAGTGAGAGGACCTGAGGCACTGGGCCAGGAAGAATGGCGAGCCCCAAGTGGGTAATGCCTCCCAACGAGGAAGGGGTGCCCATTGGACCCTGACCCCCCTAATGTCCTGCATTCTGGCGGTGGCCTGTCTGGATTTGGATGGGCGCATGAAGGCAGCGCAACAGCCACAAGGGGCTGAGTATCAACACTGTTGTGATACTGCTTTGATGGATGGATGTGGTTCTGTGGTATGTATGCATTCTAGAGCCAGGCACTTGGACAGGTGTGTTCCTGCAGTCCTGCCCCCTCAAAGTCCCTGGGATGGTGTGAAGGCTAGCTTGGGCAGTCTCCATAGGCCCATGGGGGCTCCCCTTCCTGTGATCTGTTATGCTTTGTGGCCTCATGGACTTGTAAGTGCATTGGCTGAGCATGGTCTCTCATGGGTGTACTCCACACAGTGTATCAGGTCCGTGTTTTCTGAGGTTAATGTCGTGTATTCTGGGGTAATGGCCACTAGTCAGTGGCACAATCATGACGTATGTTGTATGTTCTGCGTATAAGTGTGTGACCTGGATGGTAGTGTGCGTGAGCCAGAGATGTACATATATTCAGGTTTTGACAAAGTTCGCCCTTTTTTTTGTCTCTCCACCCCTGTGCTCTTGTGTCCTCTTTGTACATCAGCATTATCTGCCAAGGGAGCAGTGGCACTGGCGTGTGGGGACACAGTAGCCCACGGTTCCAAGGAGGCAGAGTCTACGGACAGGGGACCAGTGGGTTGGAGGGCGAGGGGAGTACCATGGGGGAGGCAACTACCACTGGAGGTAGAGACTCTGATAACTCCTCCGATGGGGGCTCCCTGGTGGTGACGGACCCTACTGGGCACACCCATTCTATACCATCCTCTGCCACCCCCATGCCATCACCGGCCTCCCAGTTGCTACCCACCCAGTTGCCTATACCCGCTCACCCAGGAGGGTGGGTGTCTCCTTCGCCCCAGGCACCTCATCCCCTGCCCCAGACAGCACTGCTGCCTTCACGGAGGAGGTTATTGACTTCCTGAGGACCATCTCTGGCAACCATCGTGAATGCCATGCAGAGGCTAGCATCCCAGATGCAGCAATGCAATGCATACGTGGAAGGCATTCACGGTGCCATGTCTAGCCTACAGAGATATTTTCAGGCTCTGGCCTCCTCTTTTGTGGCAGCCAGTGTCTGTGGTCTTTCCGTCCCCCCTCCCACCACCTCTACCCCTTCCAGCACCCCACTCCCTTCACCCATCCCACGCACATGTACAGACAGCCATGCACACACGTCAACACACAAGAAGAACACAGACAAACAAAAGCACCACACCTACCACCACAGGCAGGCACACACCTAACATCCCACAGCACACACAACAACATAGACTTCCCCGAGTGTGTCATTCTCCCTTGCCACCCTGTCTGTCACTTCACCATGCACACCCACACGCACTGCACCCTCAGTCACCGCTTCTGCCCCCATTCATGCAGTCACCACAACAGCTGACATCCAGTCATGCACCCCAGACACCACACCTGCACTCACCACAACTACATTGACAGACACTTGCAGCACACTCACCAGACCGACAGACACCCAGACAACATCCATGTACACTGGCAGCCTGTCTTGTCCCACTGTGTCCATCCCCCATCCTCCCAAAACACTAAAACATTCACAGACATCCACACCACACACATACACCACACATTAGCATACTTTACAGGCACCTACATCTATGTCCGGCACACCTACACCTGATACAAACACTCCCTCTACCTCCACTCCCAGACCTGCCTCCGAGTCCCCTCCAGCTGCCCCTAAGAAGTTTTTCCTCTCCCGTATTGACCTGTTCGAACCTATTGGCCCACCCCGTCTCATCCCTAAACGTGCCCATCTCCTTGCCCTGTCCACTTCTTCCACGTCCAAGTCTGCCCCAGTCCACCCCTTCCCATTCCTGTGCCCCTTCCCCAGGGAAGAAGAAGCCCCATGTTGGTCAAACTTCCTCCACCCCCCAAACCTAAGCCCAAGCCCCTCCCTTCCAGATGTAAGTCCCCACCCCGCCACCCCTTGCCCCTGGTCCCTGAGGTGCCTGGCTGCCCCATTGATGCCCCTTTCAAGTGGAGTTCCCTTTGCACATGTGGGAGTCAAGTTTGGCCTATTTTTGCCCTTCATGGTATTTGCAATGGACTGTGCAATGGCCTTATTTGGACAATACTTTTATTCATTCAATAAAATTTGAGTGCCCAGAAGTGCTGTTAGCACAATATAGTGATGTTGCTCAGCATTTCACTGTGGGGGGCGTGGTGTGTACATGTGTGTACTTTGGTGCAAGTCTTTGTTGCCTTGTGTTTGGTAAGTATATCTTGTTATGGTGTGTATGGCTTGGGATGTGGGAGGGGTTGGGAGTGCGCTGCAGGGTGGGTGGGGTGGGTGTGTAACTGTGCCCTTTCTTCACAGGTGTTCTAGGTTGTGGTACTTACCGTCGTTGTCTTCATCGGCGGTCACGGTCGTGGAGGTATATGGCAAGGAGCAGCATTGGCATGATTTCCAACTCTCTCTCCATGTCTTCATCGGCGTGTTGTGTGTACCTCCAGTGAGTGTTTTATTTTGTTTATTTCCCCCACGCTTTGCCTGGTGGTGGTTCCCGCCCCGGAACTGGTGGTATTGTGTTTCATTATTTGGTGGGTGGGTAGGACCTTTCCACCGGCCTGTGTGCGGCCTCCTCCGTCCTCGTCGGGACTACAAAGATAGCGTTGTGTGGATGGACCGCTACGTGATTCTCATTGGCTTCATTGTTTGGCTGTCTGGACCGCCAGCCTGTTGGCAGTAGTTACCGCCACCGCCGGCGGGGCGGGGTTTACTGCCATGTTCATAATGACCACCTATGTCCCAAAAGGTAAAACATAACCCGAAGACACTTCTGGACAAAATTCACAAAACACGAGGAAATGGGGGTGTGGTCTGGCCACAGAGCGCAATGGGGGCCTGATCTGCGTGCTCTGTGAGACGGCTGGGCCGGGCCGGGGACGGGGGCGCTGCGGGGGAATGAAAACTCCCCCCCCAGGGTGCAGAAAACAGATCAGAGGACACCGTGAGGGTGGGGCCGCCTCCCTGGGGCGCCACGGAGCAGGAGCTCCGGAGAAACCCGTGCCGAGATGAAACGGCCCAGGAGAGAGCCCGGAGCCGTGGCCTCCGGCGCTACAGGGGCCTGGCACCGCCAAGGACAATCGAGCGTCCCAGGAGCAGAGAGGACACTCCTGGGCACCAAAATGTTGCAGACACCACTCCCCCACTGACGCGCCGACCAGCTTTCCACCTTGCTGCTTACAGTGGGGGCAGAGAGCTCCGTGTGTCTGGGGCCCCGGAGCTGAGACGCCCTAGGAACTGGGGCTGGCTTTTTGCAGTGGATACGATGACGCCCTCCCGGGGGGGGGGTCGGGAACCAGTGAGAGTCTTGCGCTGTGCTTGGGGCCCTGAGAGACCCTGCCCTCCTCTCCCAGTGAGTGCCCACCTACTCTCCTCCCACACCTGCCTGCCCCCCCATCCACCCGGCTGACAAAGGGGGGGGGCCGCGAACCACCAGGGGCCAAGACAGAAGACGGAGAGGCAGGTCGGCCTACTTCCTACTTCTTACTTTTTGCTCCTTACTGATGGATACACTGCTGTGTCTGCTGGATGTGGTCCGCCCGCCTCCCCTCCACGCCACGCTACCCGAGATGAATGAGAGCCCTGGAGGAGCTCTCAACGAGGCCGGGCGTGGTGCCTGGGACCGTGAGACAGTGTCTACCACCACGGCCTGAACGACATCCTCACTGGGCTGCCAACTGGACTTCGTCTTCGCTCCAATACCTTGGACGCGATCTGGTGGACTCACTGTGCATCAATGTGAGATGGATAATTGTGCATCGTCTGTAGCGGGGGCCTCCGGAAGATGACCCACGTCACGACAATAAAGGAACCGGTACTCCCTACCCACCGGAGTACCTTTGCTCTGGCTCGTTGAGTCTGCGGATCGCACACAGTCGTCCCCTTGCTATTGTGCCGAACAGACACCTCCCTCCTCTGGACTGCAACCTCCTTCCACTACCAGAGCACGGACAACGCAGCGGCCCCCGCTGGGACTGAATCACCCACCGGCTACGCCACGGTGAGACTTAGAGTCCTCCAACCTATCTCCCTCCCTCTCCCACCCACCTACCCGTCCACGCAGAGTGGGACCACCTGCAGCTTTGGGAGAGGACCTCTGAGCCCTCCGGTCCCCACCTCCCCACCCAGCTTTTACCAAGCCCTGCGACGGAGTCCAGAGATGCCAGGCAGACGGTCGTCCCACAAAAACACGGACAAGGCAGCGAGGCAGTTGTTCTTCTCTGAGGCCTTACTCCAGGCAAAGGGAGTTCCACCACCGATGGCGACACAGCCATCTGCCACACACCAAGATATGGCGGACCCAGCCCAGGAATCCACAATGGACCGTATCCTTCAAGAAATTTCGGCAGTCGGCCGTAGACTGTAGGGGATGGACAGTGCCATGGTTTCATTGGCGGCGGAAATGAATTCCATCCGTACGGAAATTGTACGCTTTCAGACTCGCGTCCTGGGATTGGAAAACGAGTGTCAAAAGTGGAGGCCCACGCCTCTTCTTTCCAGGACAGAGATCAGGAACTCCTCTTTCTTCGTAGTAAGTTGACGGACTTGGAATACAGGAGCTGAAGAGACAATGTCCGTCTGATAGGATTTCCTGAAAACATAGAGGGAGAGGACCTCCACAGATTTTTGCAAGACACACTGCCTAGACTGATGGGTATTACCTTTGAGCCACCCTTGGAGTTCCAAAGAGCTCATAGGTTGGGCCCCCGGAGAAACAGTATGGATGCTTACCCCCGACTGATCATAGCCTGCCTTCTTCGTCATACACAAGCCCGCCAACTTATACAGAGAGCACGTACACAAGGTCCTTATCAGCTAGAGGGTCACACAATCCAAATATTGGCAGACTTCTCCAAGGAAACCAGTGACCGACTAAGGGCATTCCTGGCCCTCCGCCCGCGCCTACGCCAGCTGGAGGTGAAATACGGCCTGTTCGATCCGGCGAGAATGTGCATAACAAAAAACAGCACATCCAAAGACTTCTATGACCCGGAAGACTTACGCTCTTTCTTGGATGGTTTGTCACTCAAGGACTCTTCCACCTTGACTCCTCACGAGACACAACGGCTGCAGGTCAGAATACTCCCTCCCACGACCTTGCCCCAGGAGGGTCAGGGTCTGCCCACCAACTTCCTCTCCCCTGCCCCAGGGGACGGGACTTGGAGAGACTCCTTCACAGCCACGATGACAGAGGACAGGTGCTGCACGCGGTGGCGCTTCATACGCAGGTGGCGGACAGAGACAAATCCCACTCCCCCTTAAAGCCCCTAGTGGAGCCCATTTGAACCTGTCTTATCCTCTTGGATAGTTGAAACCGAGAACCCTGCGGCCATGGCCCCTCCTTGGCCCGGGGGGCGGCGGACCCTCCACTGACCCATCGGCTGGCTAGTACAGTTCTTTTCATTCCTGCATAATGTTAGGTGTTTTATTATACCTTTGTTATTCAAGCAAAGTTTTCTTACATACATAAATGGGGGGTCAAGCAGACTAGACTCATGAAGACCGTTCATACTCCATTGGGTCTGATGACATGTGGGACAATGCATGTTTCTTAAGCTTAGTAGCCCTGCAATGGTTCTAATAATATAGCTGTTAACATAGTGAAGACTGAATGAGCATTTCTCATTGTTATATCTCTGTTTTTGAGATTCTTGTGATGTTCTCAACATCCTCTCTTCCTTATGTTTACTCACTTATACTCCGCCCCGCCCTCACCCCCTTTTTTGTTTCACTGCCTCGCGGCCCCCACCCCACCTCACTGCCCCTCACCCCCTCGGTGGGCTTGTCATCCGGCTGTGTGGCGCTGCGTTGCCTCACCCCCTTGTTAGGGGACACCAGATCAAATTACATTTCATCATGTCATGCTCCTCCCGGGGGGAACCCGGCGCTAAGACCATGGGAAGTTAGTATCAATGGATAATGGTGGCCCTGCGCTGCACCCCCGTTCCTGGCCGCGGCCCCGCTGGCCTTGCCTTGCGCTAGGACCAGTACGGTGCGGGTACAGACCCGCAGATTAAAGTTTAGGTTCCCTGGGGCTTTAGTTTGCTCCATTTTCCTCCTCCTCTCCCCCTTTTTTTCTTTTTTCTTTCCCCTTCTTTTTCTTTTCCTTTTTTATTTTTTCTTCTACTTCCTATTTCCTTTCTCCTCTTCCTTCTCCCCTCTGCTCCCCCCTTCCCTTTCCCCTCCTCGATTCTTCCCTTTCTTGACCCTCCTCCTATCTCTTTCTTTCTTCTTTTTTCCTTTTGCTCTTTGCTATCTCCCCTCCCCTATCGGGGCTGGTTCTACTCTGGTGTGTCTATCTCCTAGCCTATCCTTATTCTGCCATCCCAACTTTCCCCTCCCTCATAACCTATTTCTTTCCCCTTCCCCCTCCTTCTTCTTCCCTTACCCCGTCCACACACTTATTCTACATTCTAACCTTCTGCCTCCTGTTCGCTTCTTCTACCTTCCCTTCCTGGTATCTCCTTCTATTTCGCCCTCTTCTCCTTCAACTCCCCTTCACACCCTCTTCCTCCACTCACAAGTCACTCGGACCTATATTCTGCAGCGCCCCGCACCCCCCACCCCTTCTTCCCATATCCTTCTACTTCTCCTCTTCACACCGCTCACCCCACCACTCTTATTAGCTTTCCCCCATGGCTGGACATCCGTATGCCTCGCCTGCCCCGTTACGGGTTGTCTCTTGAAACGTCAACGGTCTCACCCACTTCATTAAACGGAAGAAAATACTTTTGTACCGCAATACCAAGCGGGTGGACATAGCCCTCCTTCAGGAAACCCACTTGACCAGGCTCAAATCTGATAAACTGCAAAGGGACTGCGCTCTCCAGCTGTAGCACCCCCCGCTGGATGACCAGAGCACGGTGCTGCGGAAATGTGGGACTATGATAATGCTGCGAAAGAGCCTGCCCTTTACAGTTACCAAGTCATGGGTTGACCCAGAGGGGCGATACATATTTGCCAAACTGAAGCTGGGAGGCGCCTCGCTATGCGTGGGATCCGTCTATTCCCCAATAGGTTCCAGAAGACAATTTTTTCTCGGGATCAACCGTCTCTTGACAGAGATTGAAGCTGCCCGGTACATTGTCGGTGGGGATTGCCTGAGATGCCATATTAGACAGGACCGGGAATATGGACACCATCAATAATGGAGACAGAGCCTTACAGTCGGATGTAATGCATGACAAGGGCCTGGTGGATCCGTGGAGATTGATGCACCCGAGTGATAGGGAATATACCTTCCTATCCCCAGTCCACGGCACCCAATCCCGACTGGACTACTTCCTTATTTCACACAGCCTTGTAGCACAAACGCAGGACTCTCACATACTGAGTGGGGGCTTGTCAGACCATTCCCCGATCTTCCTAACTCTTCAGCTGGGTATGGTGTCCCCAGGCCGCAAACCATGGCGATTCGCTGCCCACCGCTACTGAACCCCTCAAGGGAAGGTGCAGCTGCAGACACACACATCCACATATATCCAGGTCAATCTTGGGTCAGTGACATCCAAAAGGATTACCTGGGCTGCGGCCAAAGCAACAATATGGGGACCGATGATGCGTGACGCCGCACTGGCAAGTAAAGACAGGGCAGAGCGGCAAACGACCTTAGAAACTGATATCACACGCCTGACGCAGCGCTACACAGCCCGCCCCTCCCTCTCCACCCGCAAGGAATTGGAGAGAGCCTGTATGGCCTTGAACGAACTCTTTACCTCCCAGGCTGAATATGCGCTGCAACGCCTGCAGGGACGGCACTATGAGCAAGGGGAGAAGGCTGGCCGCACAATTTTGCCAAAGAGCGTTGACCCTAGCTATGCCGGCTATCAAGGCCCAGTCGGGGGAGATCCTCACGCACCCGCAGGACATAGTGGATGAATTCGCAACCTTCTATTGCCGCCTCTATACCTCGGACTCACAGTCCTCCCCTGCCCAGATGGAGGCTTTTCTCAGTACTGTCAACTTGCCCTCCCTCTCCGACAAAGGCCGAGAACTGCTGTGGGGGGGGGCATCACCGGCAAGGAAATTCTGCAGGTCATCTTCGGTCTCCCGTACCACAAGTCACCAGCAGAAGATGGATTCTCAGCGGAATTCTACAAATGGGCGGGGGGAGACACTTGATGTTTTACACGGGGCGCTGTACGAAGCTTGTCAGACCAGTTTGCTGGGTGCGATATCCAACGCCGCCGTAATCGCTGTCATACCAAAACCGGGCCGGGACCCTCTGCTTTGCGGTAGCTACCAGCCCATATCTGTCTTGAACGGTGATATTAAGATATTGGCCAGTGTCCTAGCGGCCCGTCTGCGCAGAGTCATACCGTCCCTTATACATCAGTCGCAGGTAAGTTTTGTGCCGGGACACAGCTCACAGAATCATCTTTTTACACTATGCCATGCCCTTTGAGGGGTTCGGAATACCCCTGAGGCCGCCTTAGGACTGTCCCTTGACGCCGGAAAAGCGTTAGACCGCATAGAATGGACATACCTTTTTGCAACGCTAACAAAATACAGCCTGGGTGACCAATTTATCTCCAAAGTGCGTCTGCTATACGACCATCCCACGTCATGGGTCAACTGTGGCGGCTTCCTCTCGAATCCATTCCCTATCTGCAGAGGAACAAGGCAGGGCTGCCCACTCTCCCCCCTTTTGTTTTTCCTGGCACTTGAGCCGCTGGCGGCTGCGATTCGCGTATCCCTTGGGATAGCGGGCATCCCCCTGCCAGGCAGCGTCACTTCTAAACTCTACTTGCATGCGGATGACGTCCTTCTTACTCTAACTGACTTAGACCGCTCACTGCCTGCCCTTATGGCAATCATAGACGGCTTTGCTCCTCTCTCAGTATATCGGGTAAACTGGGATTAGAGTGAAGCCCTCCCTCTGTCACGAGGGACGACGAAGTCAGTGATCCTGGGCTTCCCATTACGCTGGACCCCGAAACGCCTTAAATACTTGGGGATCCTTGTCAACCGTGGCCTGGAACGCATGATGGCGGACAATCCAGATCCTCTCACTGCCCGTATGAGACTCGACTTTGACAAATGGGCCAACTTGGCCTCTACATGTGGGGCAGGCTGCAGGTATGCGCTTCACATATGTAATGGGACTTCTCCCCCTTCAGATACCCCTAATCATGCTGAGGTCGGTGGACGCCGCAATCAGGGCCTTTGTGTGGGGATCCACACTCCCCTGTCTAGCATCGGCCAAGCTCATAGCACGTAGGTCACATGGCGGAATGGGCCCCCCTTCGGTGGAGCATTACGCTCTAGCCCTCCATCTATCACCACTGGCTGCCACATTGTCTAGCCCTGTAGAATTGCCACAATGGGTGTCAGTGGAGAGGCAGCTGCTCTCCCATAGAGGAGGCCTTAACGGACTGTATCGCAGGACCGCTGTCCCCTCTGACGACCCAAACCTGATCCTGAAGGCGACGGGTGTAGCATGACAGAGGGCCCACTGCCTCTTAGGGGTCCACCCCTCCCTCCCTCCACGCCCAGGCTCCCCTGTGGCACAATTATAGTATACGCATGGGGGGTATAGCCCTGAACTGGCCGCATTAGAGAGACGCTGGTATAACTAGCCTAGATCAGGTATTGGAGACCAACAGGCTCAAACCTTTCGCTAGTTTGAGAGAGGAATTCCGCCTCCACCCTACGCAGAAGTGGAAATACTTACAACTCCAGCACTATATGCGTCAAAATCCTGACATTATTCATCGGGGACTACAACCCTCACCCATAATAGCCTACCTGAAGACATGGGGGAAAAACAAGGGCGTTATGGCTGGCCTGTACGAAGTCCTTATTAGCCATCTATTCTCTCGACTGGTCTTGGATAAGCTGCGCCTGCAGTGGCAAACCCGCCTCTAGCTGACTTTCAAAGAGGAGGACTGGGCAGATACGGTGGAAGCACTGGACAGAGGGAATTGTGTGGCTTCCCTAAAGTTCTGCCTCTTCAAGATACTCCACCACTGGTACTGGAACCCGGTGAAGCTACATAAGATCGGTCTCCTTCCGCATGCGTTGTGCTGGCGCTGCGCGGAGCCACGCTGTGATTTACTTCATGTACTCAGCAGCTGCCCATCGGTGCAGCCTCTATGGAAGGCGGTGGAACATGCCCTGGCAGACTCCGGGCTACTTCCAGCCCCCTTACCCCCTTCATTGCTCATGCTGCATGACATGACCTCCCTCCCAGCTTTATCACGATCGCAAAAAAGACTCTTGCATACAGCCTTGGCAACTGTGAAAATATGTATCCTACGACACTGGAGATCTACGACTCCCCCTACGCCTGAGGAATGGATTGTGGCTATGATTAACATAGCCAAACATGAGAGAGTCATCTACAACCTTCAGGATCAGGCTGCCATCTTTGCTCAGGTATGGGCTCCCTTCCTTCCTGATGTCTAATCGACATCATTGTCACTACTGTTGCTCCCCAACTGACTTCATGTACCTCCTACTCTTCTTTTCTTTCCCCTGCTACCCCTTCCTTTTTTCCCTTCTCCCTCTTCCCACCCACACCCCCCTACCCTTCTATCATCCCACAACTTCCCTCAGTTTTCTTTGTTTCGCTAGCCCTGGGATCATTGCATTTGGTTGGTTGGTTTCTCTCATCCCCCCTCACTTCTTCTTTATCCCTCTGCTCTCGTTTATTTATTTCTTCCTTGATGCTCTCTTCTTCCTCTTCTTTCTCCTTTCTTCAACACCAGATCCCTCCCCTTCTCTTCTCCCAGCCCTCCCTTTTTTTTTTCTTTTTCTTTTCTTTCCTTTTTCTTTTCTTCTGTTATTTTCTTCCCTTCTTCTCTCCTTCTTTCCTCTCTCCCCACCCCTTGACTAACCCTATAAGACCTGGACATTCTACTTTCCTGCCACCCTTGCCACTGCAACCCTTACTACTGAATTACTCGACTATCATGGAGCAGCATCCATTATCCCCACTCACGCAATTTCAGATAGCCCCCACTATAAGAAGGACCCCGCCAGGGAAAAATGAATGTTTATTTACTCATTTCAATCATAAACGAGGGAAAAGACGATACACAGAGACGTAGGATTCACACGCAGCGGATACACTTCGGAATATTGTCCTAACCCGACAGTTGATCTCCTCTACCCCTCCTCCCCCCCTTGTCAGCAAATACTTGAAAGGTTCGTATCCCCCACCCATCCCCTCCCCCCTCCCTCCACCTCAAATTTCCTTCCCCTCCCACTTCTTAGTATTGATTAGTATTGCTCGATCTGTTACCTATTGCTGGTCGCCACCATTGTTATTATTATTCTTACTATTATTACTATTATCATTATTATTACTATTCGCTACCATTCATTATTAGCCTCCCCTGACTTCCTTCTATCTTTTTCCCCCCAATACTGTTTGGTCCCATAAATATTGATGTACGTGCCATGTCACTACAGCTGTTTCTTTGGCAACACTCATGCGTTTCCTCTAGATCATGTTGTTCACGAGATGCTGTCCTCTAGCCTTATTCATGTGGACTATTTTTTTTTCTCACCCTGTAAGGCTGTGTTATGTCATATTGTATTTACTTGGCATGTTATCTGCTATTAAAAGCAATCAAAAAATTACAACACAAAACACAAGGAAAATTAGGTAATGTTATTGACCCTAGGTCTCAACCATCCCCAAACGTCCAATATTCCTTAATCTCAAAAGTACCTGCCTCCACCTTCCCTAACTTCAGTTCATCAACAACAAACAAAATCAAGAAAAACAAGAAAAACAAAGAAGGAGCAAAAATATTTGTGCCTGCCAACACAAACCATTTGTAAAGAACTGCACTTACACTACTTGATTTTCCAAAACAAAATTATGCATTGCAACTTCTAAGGGTAGCTTATGCAGCAGAGATCGCAAATATAGGAAGACAGATGTTTTACCACCAAATCCAAAAGAACCAAGATCTAGACAAAGCACAGGGTGAAGTAGTTTTCAGGACAAGAAGAGGAAGTTTATATTGTATGTACAGTAGTGTTTCTCTGTATGGCACTATGGGGGTCATTCCAATATTGGCGGGCGGCGGGCACCGCCCGCCAAGCGGAAACCGCCAATTGGTCGCTCCGCGGTCAAAAGACCGCGGAGGCCATTCAGACTTTCCCGCTGGGCCGGCGGGCGCCCGCCAAGGGAGCGCCCGCCGGCCCAGCGGGAAAGGCCCTGCAACATTGAAGCCGGCTCCGAATGGAGCCGGCGGTGTTGCAGGGGTGCGATGGGTGCAGTTGCACCCGTCGCGATATTCATTGTCTGCTATGCAGACAGTGAAAATCATGCTTGGGCCCTGTTAGGGGGCCCCACAACACCCGTTCCCGCCATCCTGTTTCTGGCGGTGAAAACTGCCAGAAACAGGCTGGCGGGAAGGGGGTCGGAATCCCCATGGCGGCGCTGCTTGCAGCGCCACCATGGAGGATTCTCCCAGCCGGGGCTAATCCGGCGGGAAACCGCCGGACCCGGCTGGGCGACCGCGGCTTTACAGCCGCGGTTGGAATTCCACATGAAGCACCGCCAGCCTGTTGCCGGTGCTTCCGTGGACAGCCACCCTGGCGGTCTATGATCGCCAAGGTTGGAATGAGGCCCTATGTCTAAACAAAGAAAAATAAAAAAATATATAAAAAGATGCAATTCACTCTCAAAATTTACCTGAACAATCCACTTGAGCACAGAATTTAACACAAAATGCCTTTTCAAGTTAATTCAATGGTGCATCCATAAAAATAAATGCTGCTGACGTTTGGCTTGATCACATTGCAGTCCTGTGTCAATCACGCTGTTCACATGCTCCCACAATAGATTGTTTTCCCTCAATGAGTATCTTGTTTACACTAGATAGCATGATGGTGTAATCTCAGGCATTACGCAGAGTTCTCAGAATATGAAACTTCTGAGATTATGCAAAATTATGCAAGCATAACAAATGACGCATGGGCCTAATCTCAACCAGACCACACTACTTGAAAGTGATGCACAAAAGATTGTGTTACCCTGAACCTCAATTGAAGGGCAAGAAAAACCTGGAGGCCAATGTTCAAAGACAAAGGGGGTCCTTACAACCCTGACGGTACAAGACTGCCAGGGCTGAAATGACGGAAGCACCGCCAACAGGCTGGCGGTGCTTACCTGGTCATTACGACCGCGGCGCTTCCTCAATGGCCCCAGCGGTAGTAATCCGCCGGGGCAGCGCTGCTAGCAGCGCTGCCCAGGGGATTACGAGTCCCCCTACCGCCAGCCATTTCCTAGCGGTTCAGGCTGGCAGTACGGGTAGTTGTGGGGCCCCTGCCATGGGCAATGCAGGGGCCCCCTGACAGGGCCCCATGCAGCTTTTCACTGCTATGCAGACAGTGAAAAGCGCGACAGGCGCAACTGCACCCGTCGCACGGCCGCAACACCGCCGGCTCCATTTGGAGCCGGCTCCTATGTTGCGGCCGAGATCCCTGCTGGGCTGGCAGGCAGAAACTAGGTTTCCGCCTACCGGCCCAGCGGGGATCCCATAATGACCGCGGCGGGGGTGCGGCCGCATTGGCGGCCGTCCGGCAGTCAGATCTAGGCGGGCGGCTGTAGCCGCCCGCCAAGGTCATAATGAGGGACAAAATTTGGTAATTGTTAGAAATTGGGTTCCTGGCTGATAGAGATATGCACCTTGATCGAGCAGGAACAATGATCCTAGTCAGGGTAAGGCAAAAACACAACCTAAATTAACCTGTGCTCACCCTCATGTAGCTTGGCAAAGAGCAGTCAGGCTTAAATTAAGAGGCAATTTGTAAAGTATTTGTGCAACACTTCAGACAGTAAAATAGTGAAAACACAAAAAAGATACTACGCCTAGATCTTAATTTAAAAAATAAAAAAAGACCAAAAACAACAAAACATCCAATAAGTAGAACTTGAGTTATGAATATTTAAAGAACAAACTGCAAAATGGCACCTTGAAACAAAAAGTGCCAACTGGGGATATGTGGGTGCACCAGACCAGGAAAAAGTCAGGCGTTTAGACTGAACACGATGGAGTGTGGGGCAGCAACAGGTACCCAGTGGGGCCTGCTGAATAAAGGTGCCTTAATCATGGTTGCGTCGATCTTGGGGATGTTTGTAGCAGACTGAAGCGATCAGTCGGTGTCGATCCCCTCAATGGAGGTGATGGGCAGAACCTTTCCGCGCAGTAACGAAGGTGCATCGATTGTCTCCAAGCAACAGCGGCAATGTGTGGTGTCAGAGAGATACAGCAGTTTCAAAGGTGATGCATCGAGGTCGATCCACACTGGAGAGGTAATGCGTTGACTCCGATCCACACAATGGGGTGATGTGCTGGTTTCGATCCATGTAACTAGGTCTGATCCACGCAGCGGCAGAGATGCATTGGTTCTCACTGGAGGTTCCAAGACAGGATTGGCACCACTTGGCAGGGTGAGACTCACAGTTGGCAGAGTCTAGGTGCTGTAGCAGGTGGATTGAAAGTATTTATTGTCTCTGACACTTCAGAAAACAGGAGGCAAGCCAACAAGTCCTTGGAGTCACTTTGGTTCTGGGCTGGAGAGATCCAGGTCCAGCCCTTCTCACTCTCAGGCAAGGAGGGCAGCAGACAGCAGGTCAGTACAGCAGAGCAGGAGTCCAG
This sequence comes from Pleurodeles waltl, assembly GCF_031143425.1. Taxonomy (NCBI): domain Eukaryota; kingdom Metazoa; phylum Chordata; class Amphibia; order Caudata; family Salamandridae; genus Pleurodeles; species Pleurodeles waltl. The sequence goes on from NC_090437.1 coordinate 701,026,355, forward strand.
CAGAGTAGCAATCCAACAGAGTTGCAGTCCCTGTAGAAGCACAGCAGTCCTTCTTCCTGTCAGACTTTCCACAGGTCAAGAAGTGTAGTGAGTTAGTGGTGTCTGAGGTCTAGTACATATACCCAGTCATGACTTTGAAGTGGGGGAGACTTCAAAGAGATGCCTTTGAAGTACACAGAGTCCCTCCCTTCCTGCCCTGCTCCAGACTCTCTACAGGGGGGTATGCAGACCTTTTTGAGGGGATAGGACACTGCCTATTCAGGTGTCAGCTCATCCGACCATCCTGCCAACTATGGCCCATCCGGGTATGGATGGCCCATCAGACATGCTTAAGCTCCCTTTGTGTGTGGCTGTCTTCATGGAATGCACAAAGCCTGGCTGTCAACCACCCCAGAGATGTATTTAGAGAAAGGCAGAAGGCACCAAATGGCTAAAGTAGGAAAATGCCAACTTTCTAAAAGTGCCATTTTCAGAATTATATTGTAAAATCCGGCTTCACTATAAGTTCTGATTTTTAATTGTGATTCCAGAGACATCAAACTTGGGTGTTCCATCCTTTTCCAATTCAAAATGAAACTTATAAAACGTAATATGGTAATCTCATTGCTATCCTGTGGGAAAGGAACGCCTTGCAGTCATGAAAAACAGGTCTAAGAGTATTTCACTACTAGGGACATGTAAAACTTAAATTACATGTCCTACTTTTTAAATACACTGCACCCCGCCCCTGGGCTGTCCAGGGCCTACCTTAGGATTGACCTAATGTATTAAGAAATAAAGTATGACCCTGGCAAGAGGGTTAACTTGCTAGCTCAAAATGGCAGTTTAAAACTACACACACAGGCTCTGCAATGGCAGGTCTTAGACAAGTTGATGGGCTACTTACGTGGGTGGTACAATCAGTGCTGCAAGTTCACTGGTAAAATTTAAGTTACAGGCCCTGGGCACAGATAGCGCACTTTCCAAGGGATTTATAAGTATATGAAATTTGTCAAATGTGGATGAGCCAATGTTACCATGTTTTAAGCAGAGGGCATACACACTTTGGCACTTTAGTACTGGTAAGCAGTGGTAATGTGGCCAGAGTCCGAAAGCCAGCTAAAAAGAGCTCAGTAAAGCAGGAGGCCTGATGGCAAAAAGTCAAAAGTAACCATGCCAAGGATGCCAGGTCTAACAGTAATAGGCAGGAGAAAATGTTAAATTCCCCCACAGTTGTGTGGACAGAGGCATGAACTAATTTCAGGGGTGGGAGGATGGTTATCAGAATGTGTTTCTTGTGTGTAATCTTATCAGGAGTTTTTGAGCTTTTAAATACTTTCCCTGTAGGTGCATTGTTAGGCTTTGATACATCCTTGGTTAGACAGACAAGGAGGTGGTGCTACCGGGGGATGTGCACACCAACCTTTAGGTCCACCTCCAGGCATTTCCAACTGAGAATGCCGTATTAGCACTGAGGATTAGAATGGTCAGGTGAGGGAGAGGGGCGTAGGACAGGAACAGCGTGAGGGGAAGCTGAAAGGAAAAACAGAAACCGAAAATATGTGAGTTTGCAAACACCACACTCCCTCAAGATATACTCTGAACTTGGCAAGTTGTATACTTGACTCTTGAATGCACGCTCCCAAGCCTGGGCTGTATTCCCTATGATGAATCAAACATGCATACTGCTTTATAGTAGAAACAATGATAAGTTAATCTCTCACTCAAACTCGCACTCACAACAAACCTGAACTAAGTGGCTCAAGAACAGTCCACCTCACTGCAGTGCGTATTCCAAATGTCTGAATTCAGGAATTAACAAAGAATAGCTTGGGCATAAATGGGAGACACGAAGTTCAAGTGCTTTGACCAATAATCCAACTTTAAAATCCCTATTAAGTAGTCATAGGGAAAAGCGACTCAACTAATGTGGTTCACTTGTGGAAATCAGAATTAATCTCCTGGAAACATTAACTTCCAATAGACCTCAGAGATTTGGCAAGAATAATTTGCTTATTGAGAAGACCTGGCCAGTCTTACTTGAGTCTCTCAAACGAATGTGAGGCACCGGTCTTACTTGAGTCTTTCAAACGAATGCGAGGCACCGGGAAGAGTTGCTGCAAGTTCTTGGGCAGCTATCAGGAAGCAAGGAGATCTGGACTGCCAGACAATGAGAGAATAGTGAGTGCTTACCCCAGAGTAGGGTCACTCTTTCAGCCCAGCCACACCAAAGATGACCACCATCCAGGGCATGTGGGAAATGAAGTCCAGGGAAAAAAGCCAGGCTGAAACAGAAATAATAAAGAACTTCAAACATGATCACCGATGGCAAGGACAGCGCAGACACTAGCATGCCCAATTAGCAAATCCATGAGCCTTACCAGACAGCAGTCCTCCAACATCACACCCTCTGCAAGGGCAAGGGACCTACTGCGAATAAAGGACCTACTCGGCCCTGGCTATGACATACCTGTAGTGGTTGGGGTGGGCCGTAAAGCGTGCACCACCCCAATACTGTCAGTACTTCCCCTCCCAAGTGATCTTCAGGTCTCAGCTTGTGGGGATTCTGGTGGTGGGAGGGTTGAAGCAACCAAGGAGCATGGTTGTTCCCAGCTGGCACCAAAGAATGATTTTCAGGACTGTAGCCCTTCCATGACACCAACTACCAAAGGGAAGAATCCCATAACAAGGAGTCCAAAATTGCACAGACATCGTTTCCCCATTCACCCTGTACCAACACTGAAAATGGCCACTGGCGACAGTGATGCAGTGCCAGTTTCAGGAGTGAGGTGTGAAGAATGAGGTGAATATATAATGTGCTATGGAGGCTGAGTATGTGAATTACAGGATTGACCAGCCTCCCTACTCAGTATGGACTATGTATCTCAGGTAAAACATCTTCTTATGCTTGAAGGCAGTGTGTTTAGTGTATAACCATACCTTGTCCCCAGGTTAGTATTTTGGACCAGGATGGTGATGCTTGTCATAGTGTAGTTTGTACCTGTGCTTGGCCATGTCAATTTGAGAATGTATTCAGAACTGAACCTGATGAATATTGGTCAGAGTGTCTTGTACCGCAGGTGTAGAGACTATGAATTGGTGTAAGGTCACAAGTAGTATGTGTGAATGATACCCATAAACCCCAACGAACAGAGTAGTACCAGTAGAGGAATGGTAAGAATTGTTGAATGCCAATTCTGCCAACCACAGAAAGTCTACCCAAGAATTAGTAGTGTCTTCAGCATAGCATTATAAGTACTGCTTGAGGCTTTGATTTAATCGTTTTGTCTGCCTATTGGTTTGCGGATTGTGGCTAGTGCAAAGTGCTAATGAGATCTGCCAGAAGTGAGCTGAGAATTGGGAGTTGCGGTCTCTTGAGAGGATAACCTTAGGTAGATTATGGAGCCAGACCACATGGTGCAAAAAACACATAGCTAATTGACTAGCTATAGGAAGAGTCTTGCAAGCAATAAAATGTGCATATTTAGTTAGACTATCCACTACAACAAGAATTACAGAGTGTTGTTGATCCTTTGGAAGGCTGCTAATAAAATCCAGTGCTATGTGTTCCCAATGAGCGGTTGATGCTGAAAGGGGTGAAACAACCCTTTTGGTTTAGAGTGGTCGCTCATGCACCGTGCACAGTATCGCCATTTACAATATGTCTTTTTTCAGTCTGGCCACCTAAAATAGCTTTGTAGTACACTGAATGTTTTTGGGAGACTTGGAGGTCCTGCAAAAGGTTTGGTGTGAAGCCATTAAAAAATTGTCTGCCTTAATTCTGAGGGTCAGGATAAGACGCAAAAGCGAGCAATGGTAGACTTAGGAGATGGTTCTCTTGGGGCCCGATTCACAAAAGTAAACTTAGACTTTTGGTCTAAACTTAGACCAAATGTCTAAGTTTACGACTTTGGGAATTCACAAAGGGCATTTACAAGTAATACCTTTAGGTTCACACTCAGGTTGGAGATTGGTTTAGACCAAACGTCTCAGTTTACCTCTGTGATCCTGTCCATAGGTGTTTTCTTCAAGTCACTTTTGCCAATCGGTTACCTTGAGGTGATGCATGCCAGTCAGACAGCACCTGGACCTTCTGCTCTGCCATCTTCATGCCAAATGGGGATATGATCACACCAAGAAACTCCACCACAGTGACACGGAACTCACATTTACAGTATAAGTGATGTTTCCATAATGCCAACAAACCCTTACTAACATGTTGGTGAATGTGCTTGCTGTCTGACTAGATTAGGATGTCATCTATATAAACTATGACAAACAAGTCTAGATAGTCTCTGAGGATGTCACTCAGGGAGAACTGGAATTCTTCAGGAGTGTTGCACGATCTGGAAGGCATAACAGTGTATTTGAACTACCCATTACAAGTTTTAAAGGCCATTTTCCATTTGTCCCCAGTACTCTGGCGGACCGTGTGGTAGGGTCCTCCCAGGTCTAATTTGAAGATTGCTGCTGATTTCACTCGATCAGGTAAAAGCAGGATGGTTCACTCATGGAAATCAGAATTATTCTCCTAGAATCAAAATTAACTTCGATAGACATTGGAGCTTAGGCAAGAATGATGGGCTTACTGAGAAGATCCCTACAGGTCTCACTTGAGCATGGAGGTCTCGGGGCAGCTACCAGGAAGCAGGGTGATCCAGATTGCCAGAAAATGATAAAATAATGAGCGCTTCATCCGGGGTGGGCTGCTGTTTGCACCCAGCCACACACAAGATGGTCACCATTCAGGGCACCTTGGAAAGGAAGTCTGTAGTAAAAAATCAGGCTGAAAAAGAAACAATTCAGAATTTAAAACATGTTCACAGATGGCAATGACAGTGCAGCCACCAGGGGGCAAATTAGCAAATCCATGAACCTTACTATAAGGCGGGCCTCCAACATTACACCCTCCTGCCACCAGGTGGAAAGACCTTACCGGCAAGAGCTCTACCTGGGCTTGGCAATAGCAGGGTTAGCGCACACACTGCTGTGCTGACAGCTAGGACAAGTGAAACCTAAGGACTGTGACAAGGAAGAAAATGACTCAAACTAACAAAGATTATCAGTAAGCAACTGAGCCATTAACATGCGAATACATTTATGACATTTAATGACATTATTATTATTATCTTTTAAAGTAAAAATAAAACTGCAGATTTTAATATCACCATCTTTTTGTGTTCTTCACAAATCATGCATGTCGAAATTGTTTACTCCATATTATTCCTGTTTGAAATTTACACATATCCTATTCAATGTTGTTGATGTAATACTGATGCTATGTGAAATGGCAACACTAATGGAGGCAAGGGTTATACGTTAGCAAGGGGCCTATCTGCACTTTGTTCTATATATTCGTATATATATTTATTGCAAATTAAAGAAGACTAAAAAGATTCTGCACCTTTTTCTATGTATTCATAGATATATTTATTTCAAATTAAAGAAGACTAAAAAGATTCTGCAAAAATGATCGAAACCTAGTCATAACCTGATCTATCTCAGTTAAAACATTAGCATAGAGACAAGGCAAGCCAGGAGAAATGTAAAAGTGTGTAAGGCGAGATCTCAACTGCAGTCACGGCTCTCTGCCCTCTGAAGGGGCGAAGCGGGTGCGACGCGGGGGGATTAATAAAAAATAAAATAAGAAAATTAAAACTTACCTCCTCCGTCGTGCTGTGCTGCTCCTCTTTCCCTCGTCGCTCCAAGTTGCAGGCACAGGCTCCCAGCCTGTCCTGCTGCCAATCCTGATGCTGCTCAAATCAGCGTTAGGATTGGCTGGGAGCCTGTGCAGGCTCTCTCCAGCCTAGCAACTGTGTTGCTGAGCTGGAGAGAGTCTACTGTGAATGTATGTTTGGCTGACCGAACATACATGCACAGTGCACTCCCTTCATCGTCATCATCCCCAAAGCCTGCCCCTTAAACAAACAAAACGATAAACATGGTTTCTTATTCTCGTTTTGTTTGTTAAAGGTGATCTGCAGTGGCTGCTGCTGGCGGGAGGGCAACGCTCCTCCACCCTAAGGGAGGAGGTGCCCCTGCTCACTTCATGGATACCAGAATATTGAGATCAATGCTCTTGAATTATCAATAAATGTAGCACAAGATCATAGCATTTGTGACACTAGATCAATGTTCTACTCTAAATGAAGTAAATGATCAATTCTTGAATTTCTCAAAAATATTACTTTAAATAAAAAGATGTGCACAGCATTTAGGGTAAAGATAGTGCTTAGGTTTATTGGCCAATGAGCCTACTTTGGTCTGAACTTGAAATCAAAGCTTCATTGACAGACTATGATGAGCTCGAAGCTGTAAAATCTGACCTCTGTTTCATGCTCTGAAACAAAGTCACACATATTTTAGTTAATTATATAGCAGGTCTCCATTATCCTTTGTGTCTTTTGAATGCCTTTCACAAATATTAGAACAGAACATCGCAGCAGTGCAAATATGTGTACAATTATGTAATCAAGATCTTCAAACATGATTTCATTCTGCTGCATACACTATAAAATGACACAGAAAAAAAATCTGTTTTCTTTTTAAAAATTGCATTTGTGTTAAATTCTCACTATGGCCCTCATTCCAAGTCTGGCGGGCGGCAGTAGCCGCTGCCGGCATTACAACCTTCCCGCTGGGCCGGAGGGCGCTAACCATGTTAGCGCCGGCCCAGCGGGAAGGAGGCCTGCAACACAGAAGCCGGCTCCGAATGGAGCCGGTGGTGTTGCGGCCGTGCGACGGGTGCAGTTGCACCAGTCGCGCTTTTCACTGTCTGCTAGGCAGACAGTGAAAAGCCGGCCGGGGCCCTGTTTGGGGGCCCCTGCACTGCCCATGCCGTGGCATGGGTGGTGCAGGGGCCCCCAGGGGCCCCAAGACACCCGTTACCGCCAGCCTCTTCCTGGCGGTGACAACCGCCAGAAACAGGCTGGCGGTAAGGGGGTCAGAATCCCCGCGCTGCCATGACGGATTCGCCCAGCCGGGGCAAAAACGGTGGGAAACCGCCGGCCCCGGTTTTCTGACCGCTGCTTTACCGCCGCGGTCAGAATGGGCTATGAAGCACCGCCAGCCTGTTGGCGGTGCTTCCGTCATCCACGACAGAATGACTGCCTATGTCCTGGAGACATTCTGTGACATTAGAAGGACTAGGGGCCACATGTATGAAGCAAAAAATTTGCAAGTCGGAAATAGCGACTCAATGCGAATGGCTATTTCAGACTCACAAAACGGGATATAAGAAAAAATCGCAAATCAATTTTGCGATTCGGTGCAGAGTCACATCGCAATTTTGCGAAATTGCAAATTGCGATTTCCTAAATTGCACATGGGTGTTTAACAGAATCTCAAATTGTGATTGAGTCGCAATTAGCGAACAGGTGCAAAGAAAAAGAGAAATGACACTGCCTGGTGCTGGATGATGACCTCAGAACCAGGAAGTAGCTCCCATGGAAGTGGGAGGAGTCTAGCCAGGACACACAGCACAGGCACACCCAGCTGAGAGGAGCAACTGCAGCCATGGCAAGCCAAAAAAAGGAGGCAACCACTGCAGGGAGGAAGAGAAAGCTGAAATTCTCAGACAAAGAGTTGGAGGTCCTCACTGAGGAGTGCTGACTACATCATGAGGTCCTGTTTGGAAAGGCAGCAATAAGTGTCCCTGACACACAAAAAAAATAAGATTTGGCTGGACATACAAAGCAAGATAAATGCCATTGCAGTCAGTCAGGGGAGTGCAGTACCACACTAATTGTCCACCATGCACGTGAGACTACAGAGGAGACAGATGTGGACAATGAGGCAGCAAACCTTACACCGGGGCCACAGATGGGTGAGAGTTGGCCAATGCGAACAGCTGGGTCTGGGCGTAGAAGGCGTTGTCTGACAAATGTTGCAGGTGAGGATGATGTCACAACAGAACAATTCAATGGACTGGAGGCATCCTTACTGAGCAGTCACTGCCTGCAAAACAAACACATGCGGACCCTCACACAGGGATCTGGAAATGTTGAAAACCAGTTATCCACTATGAACACCAACATGGTCAACCTCACCACTGCCATCAATGACCTATGTAGGGAAATGGTGGCAGATCGGGCCCATGCAAAGCGCAGAGAGCGCAACACAGCTGCACGTTTGGACAGGCTCAGTCAGTCCATTGGCCGCCAAGCCACCACAACTACCTGCCTGTCCAGACGCACTGTCACGCTCCAGGTTGAACTTGGGCATTTTTCTGGAGATGTGGCAAGGGTACTAGGGTGCATTACTGCTGCTGTTGACCTCATTCATACCTCCCAGGCAGCAAGAGGTACTGGTGACATCCCTCAGGACAGTGAGGACATATCAAGCGTAAGCAGCGTTTCTGCCTCAGCTGCCTGCATCCTGCATAGTAGCAGTGCCCACCAAACATCTGTGGACCAACCAGGCACAAGCCATGGTGGTTGTAGCCATAGGAGGGTGTGATGTTTCTCACTAGGTTTAGCCTAAGGCACATGAGTTGAATGTGTTAGGCTTTGTTACTTTATACTTCTTTACTGCTGGCTATACGCCACCATTTACATTATGCACTCCTGACATTAAAGGATCTTTTTGTTTGCACAACCTGGCTATGTGTGTCTTACATTTGTGAGGGCTGTTAAGGTTGGCACTTACCTGCTAAAGTAATGATTTGCTATGTGATCCCGTCTCTGTCTGCCCTCCATTGCGATGCTACCATCCCCAGGCTGTTGTTGTGGTGGCTCCCTCTCCTCATCCTCAGAATCTGTGCCATCTATGGTGAGATGTAGCCCACTTCTGGTTGCTATGTTGTGTAGGATGGCACATGTCGCCACAAACGTGCATGCAGTCTCTGGGGCATACTGGAGTGCACCTACACTTTTGTGTAGGCATCTAAAACGTGACTTCAACATGCCAAAGGTCCTCTCAATGATGGTTCTGGTTCGCCGACATCCAATGTTGTAGTGCCTCTCATTCTGATTGGCAGGTGTTAGGTATGGGGTGAGTATCCATGGCCTCAGAGCAAATGCACTATCATATGTGTGACAAAACAGCAGATATGAGCATGGCATAACATGGTTATGCATTGAAATGTATTTCTGGCATTGGTGTGTACTACACAGTACCTAATAAATATCCATCATCAAAATCCCCACGTTCTAGGCATTGGTGTATCCCACTGTGCCTGAATATGTACGCATCATGTGTGCTCCTTGGAAATTTTGCCACTATATCAGTTATGACATTATGGGCATCACATACCACCTGGATGTTGAGTGAGTGAGTACATTTCCTATTGCGGAACACATATTCCAGATTTGCAGGAGGACATACCCTGTTACATAGGGAAAGTTTGCAATTCTGTAGAAGTCCAATTTGGTGTTGTGTATTTCCTCCGTATTCCTGGGAAGGTAAATGTATCTGGACATGTGTGCGAGTATGGCATCTAAGAACCGTCTAAAGAATTGTGACAGGTCACTTTGGAACACCCCACCAGCAACAGCAATCACCCCCTGATAGCTACTGAGGCCAAAAGGTGCAGTGAGCACAGCACTTGCACATGTGTGGGGATGGAGCAGCTGCACAGGGTTTGGCTTTCTAGCTGAGGTTTAAGCAGTTCAATAATCTGTAAAATGACTGTGCTGCTCAATCTATATTTCTCATATATTTCCTCCTCAGTCTGTTGGAATATGGTCTGCCTGGTTCTGTATATCCTCTCCTGTCTCCGCCTCCTCCTCCTCTGCTGGGCAGCATGGACTCGCCTCCTCCATGCAATCACGTAGAGTGCAGCCCTTTTTAAAAACCCAGATACATTCTGGGTCTGCTAGAATACTTTGGTTCTGGTTACCACCTGTTTGGAATCAGTGCTAATCTGGGTGTGCAAAATGGCCTATTTGTGACTTTTCGCAATTTGTGACTGCGTTGTACATTCGGTTTGCGAGTCGCATAACACAGATTTCCTGGGAAATTCCAGCATTTGGCACATGGTGGAATTACATTCCAGTTAGCAGAAGCGAGGATCCGTAAATGTGTGCTTGCAAGCATGAACAAGATATGCCATCCCCTTAAGATACGTCCGGTAGCAATGTAGCCTTCCGACGACATATTGTGAAGCTGCGATCACGAGAGGCCGCAGCTGCTGCTCAAGTAGAGTTTTTACTCGATAAGCAGCTAAGTCAATTCGAAAATACTTTTTCAAGGTGATATTCTACCCGAACAGACTGTTCAGGTTGCTTTTTAGTGCAAAAAGCATGGTTTTTTTATTTACTTTTTTTCAACAGGAAGATAATGCCCCAGAAACTCTAAATTCCTCTTCATGTCCATAAGGCTCCTGTAAGTGCTTTGTCCCTCTCTTGGTCACTTTCATTTGGTTTCAAGGTGAAAGTATCACTTTCTTTTTCTGCTGCATACATACTTTTGGATTTTAGTAACTTTGTTTTTATGACATCACAAGTAAGTTTTTTTATTTTATTGTGGTACTGGTGAGTGACCTGGAGCTCCTGTAGGAGGCTAGTATGTTTTTTGCATTTAATATTTTTATCCTTATAAGGTTAAATTGTTGCATAAGTAAGTACATTTTCTCCAATTTGCTAAATTTGCACTATTCATTTATTTTACCATGTGGCCTAGTCTTCCCTCGGGCCATCCAGTCAGTTTAAACATTGGTTATATTAAACAACTGTTTCTGTGGTATATGATGTTTTAAAACATCTATAATTTAGACCAGGAGTGGCAATTGATCAAATGAAAAATGTTTTTTGTATTTCACTTTTTTGTTCCAAAAAGTGTATTTTGGTGGAGTAATGTCATGCCTTGGGAGGATGTGTGTTGTTGTAAAAATGTTCATAGCTGAATTAATTTTCATTTTTTGCATTGCTGAATTAATAGTAGTATTTTCTTCATTGTTTGCCATGCCTCCTTTGGATGGCTAGCATGTGTCTGTCTGGGTTTGCCATAAGCGACCATTTTGTCTTTTTTCTATGCAATGTAGCCGGTGGCCATTTTGTGTAGTCAGTGTGTATCCATAGGTCTGCATGTGTCCTACCTTGTTGTTGTCGTTTGACCATGTGGCCGATAAGCATGTTGTGCTGCTAGCCAGTGTCCTTCTGCCATAAGCCTGCATGTCTCCTTGCTTGCTATTGTTGTTTGACCATGTAGCCGGTGGCATTTTGTGTAGCCAGTCAGTGTGCTTTTGACATCAATCTGCATCTGTTCTTTGTTCTCCATGCCTCATTGCTTACTGTTGTTGTTTGACCATGTGGCAAGCGGCTATTTCATGTAGGCAATCAGTGTGTTTTTGCCATAGGCCTGCACGTGTTTTTTTGTTCTCCCTGCCTCCTTGCTTGCTGTTGTTGTTTGACCATGTGGCCAGCAGCCATTTTCAGCCAGCCACCTTGTGTGTTAATGCTTTTTTCCCAGTTTTCAAAGCCATTTTCTTGGGACATTGATAGAGAGCTATGCCTTTTTTGTTCATTTTTTACTTATTTTCCCTGATAACAGTTTAATGTGATTAAGGATCATTGTAATTTATTCTTTAAGGAGTATTACTTTTTCCACCAACCCCCTGCCTGCCATATGCACACACCAGCATTAATTTTTTAAGGATTATTCCATTTACCCTGCACCTCCGCCTGCCACAGGCGCACACCAACATTCATTTTTAAAGTTTATTCAATTTTTCCCACCCCCGCTGGCTTGCCATAGGTGCACACAAGCATACATTTTGTAAGGTTTATTAAATTTTCTCCATACCCCCATCTACCATATGAGCGTTTGCCCCTGCACCCTCTGCCTGCTATAGGCACACACCAGCATTAATTTTTTAAGGATTACTCCATTTCTTCCCCCACCTGCCGTAGGCGCACACCCCTTAGATGCACATAAAGTAAACAGTTACATCTGTATGTTGTTATCCTGATTGTGCTATTGTGGGGATTGGAATCAATACATTATTTGGGATAATCTCACTAAATCATACTATCTGTACTATGAATAATGCAATTTGTAAACATGCCATGTTTCCTTACATGTTTTTCCTTGTTTGATTGCTTTTAGGTACACAAAAGACATCATCCACACACCAGAAAGAAGGCTGACACAAAGTAATGGGACTACAGCACGACTATGCCTCCTCTTGTGCAGCTAAGTGCCAACTTACAGAGCTGGAAGACAGCCTCAAAGAAAGGTGTTTCCAAGAACGTGGCCAGTGAGGAGGAGGAGAAGAAGAAGTAGATTGCCACCATTAGCTTGCTGCCCTCCTCCTTTTTCAAGCTACTTTGTGAGCCTGCCGCACCATCCTCTAGACAGCAAACTGGAAGCACCACTTCCACATCAATGACGGCACCACCCCAATCCCATGTCTGTCAGTGGAGCAGCCACTGCCATCATGGTGATGAGCAGTGAGTCTGAACTGGAATTGTCTCAGCTGCAAAGTAACCATTCATCACATGAAATTGAGAAAAGTGGACAACAGGATCCACAACCAGCAATAGTTCTTCCTGAAGTAGGAGCAGAACAAGAGGTTGAGCTTTCTGCTGAGCCACATTGCACGCCGGCTAAGTCAAGACCTGCAAAGAGAGACAAGGGTAAAGGAATGTTTCTGAACGCCTTAGAATTATGGAAGGGGATGAGGGGAACGAGTCAGTCACTGTCATGGAAGCTGGCTCAGAGGACTCCAACATTACTCCTGTTCAACCTGCTCAGAGGGATGTGCCACTGGTTCCACCACTGCAAGCTTCCACATTTGTAAGGCCCCTGCTGAGACCTGGATTCACCACTACCTCAGCCAAAGTACACACTCCTGAGAGGCAATCGTCGACACACCCACCTACCTCCAGTTCTTCGGGCATTGGCAGTAGCACCAGCAGCACACTAAAAAAGTCCTCCTCCCCAGTTTGGGACTTCCTTATGATTAGCAAGCAGGAAGATAACATTGCAATACGCTCCATTTGCCACGCAAGTGTTCATCAAGGTAAGTCTGGTTCGCACTATGGCACTCGAGGCCACCAATATCACCTGCATCAGCAACCTCAAAATGGCACAAACCTCAGATGGAGACACCACTGCATACAGTGATTACCCCAAGACACACATTGAGTTTACCACCTCCTGGTTCTCTCTGGAAGTCACCTGCACCACAAAAGAAAACAATCCAAGCTACTATTATGGGCATGTTTAGGCAGGAATGGCCCTATGAGTGCAATCACCCAATGGCACATTTGTACAACTGGGAAGCAGGCTAAAATGTTAGCGCTGGACCTCCTCTGTTTCTTTTATGGAAGGAGTGGGATTTTTAGAATTTATGGTGGTCATCTGCCCGAAATGGAAGGTTCCCAGTTGGACCTATTTTGTCAGAGTTGGTGTTCTAGCACTCCATCATGATCTCCTGCATTGTTTGGACAAGCTTTGCAGCAGAGTGCTATTCAACCTATCCACATGACAACAGACATGTGGACCAGCTGTCAAGCCACTGATTGCATGTGTATCACTGCACACTGTATATTTTTGTAGGTATTAGGCAACAGCTATTTGCAGGTCTCATCATTGAAGAAACTTTCAGGTGCGTCCTGTGGTATGCAACAGTAGTGCTGTTCGACAAGGAAAAATCAGATACCGCTGCAAATATCTTGGAAAACTTTAACAGCAAGGTGTTTGAATGGCTGCAACCTAATGTCCCAGAATTGGATTTGTTGCCATGGACACTGGCAGTAATATAGTCAAGGCCATGACAGATGGTGGATATTTCAGGGTCCTGTGTTTGGTGCATTGCATCAACCTGATTGTGCAGATCTTTCTCAATAAAGAAGTCTTGGTCAGCAACATACTGTCCATCTGCAGAAGAATCTGCCCTTAATTCAGTCAGTCTTTTAAAGCCCAAAGCAGCTGAGGACCATAAGTATGCTAACAGAGTACCAGTTAAGGCCCTCATATAGAAGGAGCCAACATGTTGGAACTCTACCTACCACATGTTGCAATGTCTGTTTGAGCACTGCATAGCGGTCACTGACCGTGTCCTTCAAAGAGAAGGGAATGCAACTGGGAAAAACATGACAATGGAGATGGACAAATGGAGCCAAGTCAAATGCCTGACACAAATGCTACTTTTGAGGTTTTGACATGGGAAGTCAGGAAGGTGGACAGTACGATGAGTCAAGCTATCCTGTTGTTGTATCAGCGACAGGACCAGTTAAAAAGGTGTTGCGAAGGTTTGCCGTTGTGAAAAAAGAAGAACATGAGTTGGTTGAGGGTATAATCCTTCACTTGTCTGTTAATCCAGAGAGATCGTGGCCTATAAAGAGTACAGCTGTGCCACAATACTTGATCCACAAAAATAAACTGGCCACTTTCATTCCTTTTTCAGAAGGGAATGTTTCACTATACAATACAAGATTGTGGAGCAACTGAGAGACCTGGAAGAAGAACGGCTGGAAGTTATAGTCCTGGGCAGAGGTTCTGGTGTGCAGCTTTCATCCTCCAGAGAGGGCAGTACTGTTGTCTCACAGCAGCCACCAACACCAGCAACAGCACCAGCAAAAACACCAGCACCAACACCAGCAACAGAATAATTAGACTCAACCTCTGCAGTGGCTTGGTTTTAAGTAGCAGGGCTTAAGTCAAGTGCAGAGAGTAAGTCAATAGATGTTGAGCAAGTGACAGCAATAATGAATCTTCAGAGGCTGGCCCAAGCCTATCCGAATGACCCAAAAGAGGTCTACGTGGACCAAAACCCCTTGGTTAATTGATATGGGAAGATGTGCCAATGGCTAGATCTCAGCAGGCTCGCAATAAAGTAGCAGGCTTGTCTGGTAGCCAGTGTGTCTACTGAGCATGTGTTCAGCACAACTGGTGCGGTCCTCACAGTCAGAAGGACCGATTTCTCTCCTCAAAATGTGGAGAGATTGACCATGATTAAAATGAACCAACACCTCATACCACACAATTACACTATTCCTGAAAAACTACAGGAAGAGGATGAAAGCAATTGGTCAGACTCAAGTGCATAAGATGACCAACTCCTTGGGGCCCCTGAGTTTGAGGGCAAACTGTATTTCCCTGACTGAGTAGGTCACCATAGAACTTTCAGATTATCATTAAACTACCAAAAAATATGGATACAGCTTGAGGAACATTATATATTTTGTGTCTGACTTTTGCAGCCCCACTAATTATTCACATGTATGGCTGGATTGGAGTTGAACAGTGTGCAGCCTCCCCATTCCCTTAAAGGACATAAAGACATGATTGCCTCCGTCCCATGCTTATCCTTCTTTTTTTCATTCCCTAGCAGGGCTGCCCCAGTAAAAATCATTAATTTACAAGACTGCCATTGTATTGCTGCCATGGGAACAGAAAAGATACAGTAGGACAATTGTGTACCATCATGCTTGGTTTGGAAATTGTAACTATTGCACCAATGAGTGATATATATTGAGTGACTGTGAATAATGATGATGAGGCATGTGGTGGTAGACAGTGAGTGCATTCAACTAACTTGTGAACTTGATTTTGATTATTTGCAATGTTTGGGGGCAGATGGTGATTTTGCCTGAGGGTGATTTGCCCTGTCACACTAAGCTAGATTTAGTTGCATGGTCCACTCCTTCCTGTACTTTTTAATGTTTTTTCTGTTTTTTTAGAAAACAGACCAGTCAGTTTAATTAACAAATAAAAATCTACACAAAACATTCAAAATATTTTGATCTTGTTGTTCATCAAAAGCAGAGCACTACAGGTCTATCTCTCTCAATCTCATCTGGAGATGGATTGATTCATTATTTGGAGTCAGGGCTCAGGGCAGGACTACCTCAACACACAGCCAGAAGAAGGAGTTATCTACTTCAAAGGGAAACCAACATGATGATGACTCTAAGAGGCCAACTCAGCTCTGTGGACAGGAGAGAGGTGTGTTGATTTGGGAAATGCTGAGTAGAATACTGGCTGAAGACTCAAACTCCCCTCTTATGTGGTTGTGAGGTGTATCTGGAGACAGACGTGATGTCACATCATCACATGATGGACTCACTTGGCTAAATTTTATGACTGTTATGAGAGGGATCAGCCTGGTACATGCAGCTACTTGTCTGGGATTGGTTGTAAAATTGGTCTCAATTCTCATTTGATCATACATGAGTCATTATGATTGCAGCAGCTATGCTCTTGCTCTGCCTCTTGTTCCACTTCTCATGAACTTTCTGTCCTTCTCCGTGACTCTACAATATTGTTAATCTTTTACAATCTACAAGCCTTGACTTCTATTTGAAAGGCAAAATCTCCATAACACTCCTGCTTAGTACTTACCTTACCAGACCTGTTCAGCCAGGCACCCTAGATGGACATTTGAAGAAGAATGCGGATGCACCACCCAATTTGGCAATAATGTACAGTATCCTTTTACGTTTAACAATCATTATTTTTAGAACTGTGTGGGTGAAATAACTTTTAGATATATAATAATAACTTGGGTCTCTGGGGCTAAAGGACTGTTTGCTTCATATCATCACAGTGCAGAAGAGTCAGAACAATGTCTGACTCTGTTCCAGGGTCCCACAATAGTGCATATTAGTACAAGGGTTTTTTGTCATGGTGGTCTGGTCTCAGTCTTTGATAATCCACTAACGCTATATTTTCTTTCAGTCTAACTGCCAGGGATGAATACTGTTTCTGATGAATCTGACAGTTGGAGTTCACCTTATAGAAATAGGTGGGAGTGGTACCTTGTTCTGTGATGTCTTCCTTGGTAGCACAAGAAGAGAACACTAATACCACCACCATTGATAAGAAGACCCTTTTGGGAAACTGTGCAATAAGGTTTGGGAAGATTTTCAAGAGGTACCATCGTCTAATCAATTAAGGTAAGCAGGAACCTAGTTAACATAGTGGTTAAGTTGTTCTTTAGAAGAGGAGATCATTTACATTTTTGTATATGTTGGTAGACCCCTTATTGGGCAAATAGTTACAGACTGTGGGACAAGGGCAGTTACTACATTAACTACTACTATACTATGGTATATAATAGATTTGTGGCTGGGTACTTCCATATCTCTTCAAGTGAATTAGATGGAAATCAACTATTTTTCTGTTCCCAGACAGTACAGCTCTGGTGGTAAGCAATAACTGGACTGTAGTAAAAGGTAAGTAACCTCCTGAAGAATAATACATATGAATGGACTTTGGGTAGGGAAAGATTAGGGGGAAAAGACAATGTATAAATAATGTGTGAAAATATACAAACAATTTCAGAGGGCGGCTTCGTGTCGCACTCCCTTGTCTACAGTGCACTCAACAATACTATAATAATACTACACCAATTAACACTAGAAAGACAGAAAATGATGACAAGATAAAAAATAAAGCCCATTTATTTTTAGTACTCACCCACTCTTCCCACAAAAGCTCCACCCCCTCCTCAAGCCACAATATCCCAAAAGTCCAAAGTAACAAAGTCCAATCCAATGTCCAAAACCAAAAATCCCTTTCTACAACTTTGGGCCTTTCCCACCCACTACACCCACAACATGCCCTCCCACCAAAACAAATAAATAATTAAAAAGGACTGTGAGGGCATTGCCGGAGCAGTGTCATCTTGTGTTTTAGGTGTGCCAGCCATCCTAAGGTGCAGTAAAGGAGGCGTTGTGTTGGATCCCAGGAGAGAAGGGTAGTGGTGGTATGTGCGGCAGTGGAGGATCCTGGCTGCAGTTGGCAGCAGTGCCGGTGGTGTGTCTGAGTTGGAGGCAGGCCTGACTGGTGGCCGGCCATCGGGCTGTGCCTTCTGCTTCTCTGGTTCCAAAGCCACTAGCTGGCGATATGTGAAGGCCACTGCCTCAACCTTTAGCTGCTGCAGTCAAGCAGCTGTCTCTTGCCATGTTGGTGGTCAGGTCAGCACTGGTTGCTGCTTGTCGCCAGGAGCTGGAGTAGCTATATCAAAAAAGTAAGAACAAAATACAAAAACAATTTGTGATGCTCAGCTCAAACACTTGTTTATACTGTCTATAGCGACACAGTATAGTAGCAAGACATTGCTGTTCCCCTAGAGCCATTGGAATTTTACTTGGATGTGATGATTGATGGTATAAGTACTAGTCAGTCACAAACAACCCCGGCCATGTTTTTCCCACCCATGCATCAAATCATAGCTAGGTAATCAATCATAGCACTAACTGCAAGGAATAATTAAGCCACTACACCAACATAACCAAAAGAAAGAAAATAAATTGTGATTTTTCAAAAAGATTTAATTTCATAGTAAAACAGAACACACACTTTGTGTGTTACAACTTTGAATTACCTGTCATTAATGAGCAAGGCATATATGTATGCACGGTGCACAATTAATACTTGACTATGCTACATAACTGAGCCATACTGGTGGGTCTGGTTGCTCCCCAGCATGTTTTTGGGCAGCTCAGCAGTAGCATGTTATGAGAACTTTTAATTCCAATGGCCCTGCTCTTCTCCAACTCCCTCCTCAATTTTACTACCCTAAGTCCAACCTTAGCTTATAGACTTAGGCTGATAGAGTCTGGCAGCTTGGACAAACTTTGTGAATAATGGATATCCCATCCAAAATATTACAGTAGACAATGCAGAGAAGAATATGATGAACTACAGTGCATCCGAAGGGGATCTTTTATTTGTCACAGTGTATCCCATCTGCCAAACTCTAAATCAGGCCCTTAGTCTCTCATTACACCAAGGCTTCCAACACAGCTTATTCTCAAGAAATACATTCACTTGGAATTGGGGAAAACTAGTCAGCAGAGAAGTAGGTTATAAGGATTGGGCTAGGTAGAAGTTTAGCTATGGAATGGTTGGTTGGGTGCGAATAAATGATCACATACTACAAAATGACTGTTCAAATAGTTTTCCTCCCATCAATCAATGTGACTAAGAACTTCAAAGTCACATTGATTGATGGGAGGAAAAATATTAGAACCATCAGTTCATAATAGAAGATGAGATAACTTTACATAGGCAGAGAAATGTGGCACAGACATCACATGTTCCAATAGAATTTACTTTTTTAGGTAGGCTGGGACAGAAAGGCAGAATGATGAAGTGAAGTATGAGTAGGCAACTGAATGGGCACTGGGACGCACCTTGTCTTCTGTTGTGGTTTGCACATTGCAGACTAGGCCCATATTTATACTTATTTATCGCTGCATTTGCGTCATTTTTTGACGCAAAAGCAGTGCAACTCTGCCGACATCTCTGCTGTGGCAGCACTGCTGATAGTTGCCTGTGCGCCTGGTGAAAAACATAATGCATCCATTTTAGATACCAGATAGCCACCTACGTATTTATTTTGCACAAGAAACAACCTCACTAGAGTTAGGTTAGCTATCAGTATTTTTTTTATCAAAGTTATCAATTTAGGAGGGGTGTGTTATTTATTGCTAGACAATATTTTAAAAACCAATTCGCCATTGCATCAACCATAAAAACCCTTTTCTCCTAAGAGAGGGATAAAGATCCAGATTAAGAGAATTCAGGAATAAGGGAAGGGCATATTGTAAGGCTACAACTCTATGAGTAGATAAGGGGTAAAAGGGAACGCAAAAGACATATGGGATTGGTTGTGGATGTGGTATCTCATTCCTGCCACACTACACTGTCATGGAAATTGCTTGTATAAGATAACAGTGTGTGTCCATGACCATGATGACCACTGTGTATCTGCCCCTGTACTTTTCAACTCTTTGTTTGATCAAGACGTCCACCAACACAGTTGGTGATTAGAGTACTATTGGGCCTGGCTGTGCGATCCTTTTTAGCTTACCAAAAATCTTTTCCCCTCTTTGGTACTACACAACAATAAAAAATGTAGTTGTAAAAGAAGGGCAAGGGGAAGCTTAAGAATAAAGAGCTGAAGAAAGATACAGACAGGAAAGAAGTCAGCTGCAGAAACAGGAAATATGGAAAAAACAGGGAAATTCAAAGATAACAAACAACGTCCAACATGAAAAACTAGTAAGCATACAGAAGGGCATACTTTTAGTAGTGGGGGATAGAAACGGCTTACAGGGGGCAGCAGAACCATCGGTTGTGGCACTGTTGGTGGGGGTGGTGGTCACACACCCCATGACACTTGGTTGCTGGAACAGATGCCCTCTTGCCTTTGGGTGATTAAAAAAGAAGATCAAAAAAACAATCATTGGTAGTTTGTACAAACACATTTTTGATAGGCACAGAAGCATTGTACTTTTTTCAGTCAGATAGCCTATCCCTTGCTTCATTATCCTAAACCTCACACCATAACATTTTGAACTATTCATGAATTCCAAAACATTATCTTTGTTCTCTGCCCCTTTTTGATAAGTCATATCAGTCCCCCCTTTGCGTACTGCACACATCCGGGACATTGGGACTTTAGGCTACATAAAGATAAACCCAACAGAGAAGAACACAGGTTAGTTACGCAACAGCCCATGTATGCTTCAATTGTAAGAGTGAATGACAAGCTGAGTTGACAATCACACCTTAAATCAGCCCAATCTAATACCAGCCTAGCTCACACTGGAACAGAATCCTGGCAGTATCATTCACTTGACTTCCACTACCCTCCTATGTTCCCACCTTTCTACATTCTCCCTGTCAGTCTAGCACCATGCACCACTACTGTACTCTATCAAGGGTTTGCGTTGCTCTTGCACCTAAGGATTGTTTTTGTGCAGGGAGGTGCCCCTCATTATATATAATGGGGTGTGTCCCATCTATATATATATATATATATATATATATCTTAAACTTACTTTAGCTCTGATCATGCTACTTGAAAAACAATTGGAATGTTTAGAAAACAAAAATATTATTTACTCACCTAGCCCCACAACTTTGACACCCAACAGGTTGAGCAGGTCCTGTTCCCAGTTAAGTACAACTGCCCAGCGGTGCATTAGCTGTTGCTTGGTGCAAGTGATTCTAGTTCTGCGGAACACACACCGCTGCACTCACCCCCACAGCGCCTGATGCTCCCGCAGGGCATAGCCCTCGCCAGTCCTGCCACTTGCTGCTAGCATGTGGGGGAGGTAAGAAGGTACCCAAAAAATGAGTGCTACCACCTCTGCCTTGCTAAAGATGGGGTTGGGCCACACCCCTGCCCTTCTGCAAGGCCAGCATGGTGCCTGCTTCTGCTATCAAGGGGGAAGGAGTGGGGCTGGAGGAGGACAGACAGAGGATAGGCCAGGAAGGGAATAAGGGAAAGCAAAGGACATAAAAGTCACCAAAATGTAAACTAAACACAAAAATAAACTGAGGGTCAATAACACAATAAAAAACGAAATTAAGTATAAAGAGGTTGGGACAGGGTATAGGAAAGAGCAGATGGGGTTGGATGGATTAGGATTAGGAAAGGGTAATGTAGCCAGCAAGGGAAAGAAATAGCTGCACCCTTGTGGAACATGTGGTGAGGTTTGCGTTGGTTTTTCAGTGCGGACCACGCTACTGCTAGCGCAGGTGTATTAATAAAAATTATTAACGAGTGTTCATGTATTCTGAATAAGAGATTTGTGTAGAAAATGTAATTATGAAGAGTGGCCGTCAATTTTCACAAAATGTACTTATTAATATCCTAACACTGTGAAATATTGAATATATGTTTGACTAATGTAGTAATACGTCATATTAAGGGTTATTTATGATGTACTAGTTTTACTAATTGTAGGCCTTAACTTAGCAAGTGTCTTGGCCTACTTGCCAGGACTCCTGTCAAAGCTGTATTTCTTAACGTTTAATAAATGGCTGTCCTAGAGAGTTAAACTGTTATTTTTATGTATTGTTTAAATGTACTCATACGGAAGTTTTCTCATGAGAACCGACTGCTAGAACATGCTGTTCTTGCTAACGTAACATTTTGTGTGTAATGCGTGTGAGACTGACCTTCTTAGTAGAAGAACAATGGAGATACTGACTGGAGTGGAAGCTGCAACAATATTATTACCAGACAAGCCGGATGATTAGGACATTGCAGGACAACTAATCAATGAGATTCTGAATTTTTGTTTTATTGGACAAAGTATGGACATGTGATTAAGTGACTAATAGGGATTTTGGAAGTAGTTTTACTAGTTTTAATTTGATGACACTGCACTGAGAAGAACCCAGCATTCTGCATTTTGCCATTACCGTCATTGCCCATTTTCTTTCTGGCCCAAAAGGTCAATATTTCTTGTGCGTCTTGACAAGAGACGTGCTTAATTTTTTTTCTTGGAGACTTTGCATTTTCTGAAACTTTGATGCTGAATCCTGATTGCCTTGTGGATCGACTGATGTGCTGAGGACGAAGATTGACTCTGCTTGCTGATCCACACTGAGGATAGGTATTATGAATTAGACCATTGATTATTATGCATATCTGCTTTTCCTTCCAAGGTACCAACTGCACAGTTTTAATAGAGCCAAAGTTAGATGTTTTTCTAAATTTGTGGTACTAAATTATTTTGCATGAAGCCCAACATGCTGATGTTATTCTGATGTTAGTTAAGGATCCTTACTAATGAAATTGTGAAAATAGGGAATAATGCTTGATTAATTTCTCTGCTGAATTTGAATGTACGTAATTACTTTGACGCAGTTGACTTTGCTATTAATTTGCACCATAACATTAGAATGTGTTGTAGTTCAAGCTTTGATTAGATTACATTTCTTCTGCCGCTTTGGATGGCCAGTGTTGTTTCTGTATGTGTTTCATTTGATTTTGAGATTAATCTCGATGACCTTAGCATTGTTATTATAGGGAAATAAATATTCTAACTTTTACTAAAAGGTGTGGTTATTCGTGACTGAAAGGTCATGGTGTGTGGCAATTACTGACTCCATTGACTATTACTGTTATTGATTGTTATTGATTATTGATATTGTGTATTGGTTATTGATTATGTGCCAGAGCTATGGTAAGAACATCTTAATTGCGAGTCAAAAGGTTCATCAACCTATTTGCGTCCTCTTGTAAGTTTACTTATTATGGTCAGACACGCTAACACTACAGCCTAAAAAAAACAGCACAAACGTGCAGACAAGCTCTTCTACCTGTTTACGGAGATCCACAGAATCTCACAGAGTTTTTTTGTAACTGCACAGAACTCCACAGAGTAAAACTCTGTAAGTTTGCACAGGCCTAGTCCTGTGTTCAGTGGTGTACTCAGTGTGCCGTGGGCCCCAAGGACATGTGCCATTCTGGCTGTGGTTTGAAATGTGAAATACAGCAATTATCAAAGTTCTGTGGACCGATCAAGCCTTTCGGCCCCGGTGACACTGCACCTCCTGCACAAATGGAAACTATGCCCCTGCCTGTGTTTAAAATACAAAAGAAGTTAAAAAAAGATAGGGGGGAGTCAGGAGGTGTAGTCCTGCTTTTTTGCAAAGGCTGTTTAGTTTCAGCCAAATGTTTCAGAAAGGCATTTGGCAAACATATAAATATTCCTTTAATTATATTAATGATGGCAATGTTAAATCAGTAGAATGGGGAGGGGATGAAGGGTTCCTTGAACCTATCATGAACCTATATCATTTTGGTGATAGGTGTGATTTTCAGAACTGAACATAGTGCTCCGGATATGGCCTTATCACTAATTAATAGAGTGAATTATACTTGTCCATAATTTACTTTTTTATACATATTTGTTTTTCATTTCCATATTTATTTAATTTTCTGTAGTGCTTTTTACCTCACGTAGCAAGGTGCTAGCTGAGCAATATGTGTAAAAGGTCCTGTTTGGAAGTGACTCAGGAGATCAATCTTCAACACTTTTCCTTTTGAAGACGAGCAGTTTTTCATCAGAGTTTGGTTTTCTAGGTTTGGATCGGCCACGGTTTTCCACAAGTGGTATTCCGTTGGTCATGATAACTATGGTGGTATATTTTTGAGCACGCCATATCCTCCTTTGATGATTGGTATCTCAAAAGCACTTTCGTGACTGGTGGCAGCAACAGTTTTAAGGTGCCTTAAGCAAGTTGAATCCTTGCTGGAACTGATTGTCTGTGAATTTACATAGGTCAAGAGTGGTGTGAGCCTTCCTATCAGTATGATTCTCTTTCCCTAGTGGTGATGCTATGGACAATTCAAAGACAATCAATTAGTCTAGTAGAAGGTGCTATGAAAGAACCATCACATTATTAAATTTTCCTCCTCCCAGCATTGAGTAGTCTGTGGCTGATACGTGTTTAAGGAGATCTTGGTAGATTGAACTACTTGTCCAGACCTCAGTGTTTACTTTGTAAGAAATAAACATTTCAACAAACAATGTTGCACTTAGCAAAACAACTATGGTACAAACAATGAAATATAGTTTGGGTGGGAACAGATAAATCTATATATGTTAAATACATGTTGATTACTTTTGGGAGACAAACACAAGCAATACAAACAAATAACAATGGACTAGCTAGACAACTTAATATTTATACATATGAACTTATTTACATTAAGGGGTAATAAGAGGGCACAAGAGAGCAAGAGTAAGTTTTTACACATTGGTTGTGTCAACTTTCAAGCAGATTAGAATTTAATGAAACTTTGAAAGTGGGATGAGAAGCATTGCAGCTCAGTTCAACAAAGAGTCAGTTGTACAGAAATGGTCATAGAAGCTAGAATGAGCAGATTCCTGAACTGTCACAAAGAGGTTTGATAATCTGCCTTTCTCTGGCGCTGTTAAAATTGCATCCCAGTACTTTGACTTATGCTGGATTGTGATGGTTGCGACCATCCACAGTGAAGTGGGACTATTGTGGTTTGAGTGCCCCAAGTTTTGGTTATGTTTTGCATCATAGAATTGGCCACCATTGTTTACTTTATAAGACGATATGTATGGTGAACACTGCTGATATGGGCAAGTACCTGTCCATGAGCTCCTATAGTTGACACTATCACTGAATTTTATCCATTTATGCTTGAAAACAAGGTGTTAAAATAATGTAAAATCCATGAGGCATTTAACTCATCATTTTATCAAAGGTGGTGGTAATACTACCTTTTGTTACTCACACAGATTTTTCTACGTAGGTAGTGGAACTTTTTCTTTCAGGAAGTCAACTGCCTTTTTAATTCCGTTCAGAAGAATAGAGTGGATCAAGGTGTACAAAAATGATGGCTATGATTTGTAACAATAGAGATGTAGGACTTCCCAGTCTTTATATTTTGAAAATGTGTTTTGCATACACTAGTTGTTTTTTGCTCACATAATAGGCATGAATATAATTTTTTAGGGTATCAGGGTCCGTGTGTTGCTTTATGATCACGGAGCTGAAAGGTGAAAACAATGTGAAATAATTTTTAGGAGGTATGATGTAGGAGGTAAAGAGTTTCAAATCAATGGTCTTTTTTGTATAATGAGAAGTGAGATTAGGTCGGAATCCATTTTGGAACTACGTGTTAACTAAAGATGCTATAATTGGTGAGAAGAAATGGGAACGATCCTTGACTACTTAAGGAAAGCACATGCCATAGCTGAAACAAGAGCTGGGAAACCCTCCTGTGCTTGACGGAATAAGGTTTGGCTTCCTCTCCATTGCCAGCAGTACAGAATTGTTATCCTGAGTAAAAAAAAAAATCTGACTATGGAGATTTTCTTCAACAAGTATTTCTGCTTGCTTGACAGTTATGTCATAAATTGGCTTGACAGACTGCAAAGGTGAATATAGTTTGAACATTTGTTGATTGGAAATATTCAATAGGCAATCTGTGTGCCTTGTACAATTCATGGGCGTTCATGATGACCTCTTGTGAATGTTTTAGGTATAATTGAAAGGTATATCTCATAGGTATTTGGTATTTAGGAAATTATTGAGTATTCCTTACAGCAACGTGGTCTTTAAAGGCCTGGCGTTGCCAACAAAGCAGGTATGTCTCTGTAGTGAGTTTGAGTAGAGCATGGGTGTTGGTGAAGGAGGACAAATAGGTTGAATTTATCTTTTTTATTAAGTTAAACAATAGTTATACATAAATATACCCCACAAATAGAGTATTACATTACAAAACATCCAGACTTTACAAGGCTTGGCGAATTTAGTTCTAAATTAATACAATGAATCTGGTGACCTAACTGTACTCAGTTTCACCTGCCAAATTCGGTGGTATTCCAACTTTGCAAAATAAGAGATTTGCTATTAACATGAAGGCATGTATAAACAATCTTTTTGATCATTCTAGATCCTTTAGATGAACTGCATTTCTGTAGTGGTTTTAAGAAAATACACCCTTGACTCGTCTGGGTGTTATTGTTTATCTTTATTTGTGAAGCGCGTAAGCCCAACGCGACCGCCGCTGACGCATCTTCTGCCCTCAATCTGACGCGCTCTCCCAACCGTTCCTCGTCGAACGCTCGGGGGCAGGCACCACGCGGCAGTATACGGCGGCCCGCCGTATACACTGAGCACAACATATTATCTCTTTTTTATGTTAAAAAATATAAAAAAATTCACAACAGAGAACACAAACACCATAAAACAGCAAAAAAGGAAATTCATCACCCCCAAAAAGAAAACAACGAAACGCCTATACCCTGATGCAGTAGTATTCCTACTATTAACAATGACATTCCATGAATTTGAGTGGTACCCGTTTCTCGCGGTCAGATTTCCGCAGGATGTGAGGTCCCACCTTGATGACGTCTGACACTTTGTGTTCAAGGTCCACACGCTCAGACAATGACCTACCACACCTTTCCACACCATTGTCACCGACATCTTTGACCTTCACCACCTTCCCTGCATTCCACTATTGACCACCCTCAACCACAATAGCATTGCCACACACTTTCTTCACCATCACAGGACTTCCATAGCAGGCATCCCCCTTCTTTACAAAAGTCTGCAACTTAATGCACACCAGATCACCTGGTTGAATTGAGTGTTCTTTTGTAGAATTTCTCTGGTAATATCCAGTTTTCATCTTTTCCTGATTTTTTTCTACTCTATTCTGTAACATATCCTTGTCCACCAAACCTTTAAGTCTACCAGCTACCACCTTAGCCAACCAAGCCGGAAAAAGTCTAGATGTACTACGTCTACCCTTGAGATGCTCAAAAGGAGAAATTTCCATCACCGAATGTGAAGTGGTATGATAAAACCACAACATAGAGTTCACAGCTTCTTCCACATCGAATTTGCTAGCTTTAGCCCACTTGATGCACTCCACAACCACCCTATTCATTCTCTCAACCAAACCATTTGTTTGAGGATGGTAGAGAGAACTCTTCAAGTGTTTCACACCAGACTCACACAGGAACACTTCCATTTCGTGACTCACGAACTGGACCCCGTGATCAGAAATTATAAATTCTGAAAACCCTTCTCTCCAAAACATTTCCTTGAGGAACTGTATGGCATTACCAGTTGTGGGCTTAGCAAAGGAACACACTTCTGGCCATTTACTGTAGTAGTCCATCAGGACAAAAGCATAGCGCATCTGACTTGGGAGAAAGTTGAACAGCCCTACCATATCAATACCTACTTTAACCCAAGCTCTAACCGGTATAGATATGGTTTGCAATGGTGGTTCCACCACCTTTAGCCCCTTTTCTGCACTGTTACATACAACACATCCACTTACAGCTCTTTCCACATCTTTGTCCATAGAGGGCCACCAATAATGAGCCCTGATACATCTCTTTGTCATTGTGGCACCTAAATGCCCCTCATGTACATGATCCACCAACCTTGAACGAACATTACAAGGGGGTACACATTTATCGTTCCTCAAAACAATACCATCTTCAATTGACAACTCCTCACACACTTTAACACAGGGTTGTACTTCTGAATTCAAATTTCTTTCCTTTGGCCATCATTAATTATGTGCTGCTTAACAATGGCCAACACCACATCACTGCTGTCAGCCATCTTCTATACAGTTTCTGTGCACACTTTGGATTTGTCTACATCAACAAAAGCTATGAAACAATCTTCCATATCATCCTCCATGTCAATGGAATTCTGGTCATTAATTAGTAACCGAGAGAGAAAGTCTTCTGTAAAATTTTCCTTTTCTGGAATGTACCTAACCTGGAAGTCATACTGTAACAATTTTGTGGTGAGACGTGCAATGCGGGGGTGGTGTAGTTAATTTTATTACCATTTAAGATGTACACCAACGGTTTATGATCTGTTTGTATTACATAATTCCTTCACCGGACATAGCTTCTAAATTTTTTACTCGCCCAATAACATGACAATAACTCCTTTTCAATTACAGAATAGTTGAGCTCTGGTTCATGTAACACTCTTGAGGCATAACTAATAACCTTTTCATTCTCCCCCGCACCATGGGACAAAACAGCCCCCAACCCATATCTACTAGCATCAACCGTAATGATGCACAATTGGCAGGGGTCATATGGACTCAACGTTCTAGCATCAACCAATTCATGTTTCACTTTGTCAAATGCAGATTGACACTCACTGTCCCATACAAACGGGAATTTGTTCTTAAGCATGTTGGACAACACTTTCACTTTACTAGCATAATTGTGAATAAACCATGAATAATATTCACACATGCCAATAAACAATCGTAACTCATCTTTGTTTTTAGGGTTTGGAGATTCTAGGACAGCCTTTACCAAACCAGGTCGCGGTGCTACCCCTTTTCTTGACACACAGTGCCCCAAAAATTCAATCTCTGTCTTGAAAAATTCACATTTTTCTTTTTTTCACACAGATACCATAAGGCTGAAAAATCTTGAAAACAGACCTAATTTTCTCTTTGTGGTCTTCCAAACCTTTAGCATGAATAAGAACATCATCTTGGAAAATCAGAACCCCTTGTACACCACCTAAGAGCTTGTGCATGATGCGTTGAAAAGCTGAAGCTGAAGATGCAGGCCCAAATGGCATCCTGCAAGACTGGAACGTGCCAAACGGAGAATTAAAGGCTGTATAAAGGCGTAATTCTTCATCTAAGACCACCTGGAGATAAGCAGATGCCAAGTCAATCTTGGAAAACCACTCTGAACCTCTGACTACCTCAAGTAGGTCACTAATTTTGGGTAGAGGATATGAATCCACCCAAATTTCTTTATTGAGACTCCTTAGGTCCACACATAAACGTATATCGCCATTACGTTTTCGGGCAACCACTAGTGGTGAAAGCCACAAACTAGATTCAATTGGTCTATAACGCTATTCTCTTGAAGCCTGTCTAATTCAGCTTTGAGATTCTCCCTCAAACTAAACAGAACAGACCTGATCTTATGTTTCACTGGAATAGACTTATCTTTTATTTTTATCCTGTGTTTGAAACCAGACATTTTCCCAAATATCCGAGCAAACACACTGGGAAATTCATCTTCAAACGGTACCATCGTTTGAGTCTTCGACAACTAGAACTTGTTCTTTAGTTCCGGGTTTCAGCACCATGCCAAACAAACCTTGGTGGTACCAACCCAGAATGTTCAATCCTTTGTATGCCACATAGGTTTTGCCATAGATCTTACGACCCTTAAATTATAGACTGTCTTCTACATATCCTTCGAATTCAATTTTCCTGCCCTCATAAGAGACAGGCAATCTATCCGGTGGCAACAATTTTCTATCACCCCAAGTGTTGTGAAACAATTCAGATGTGATCATTGTAATGCGTGCTCCCGAGTCAACCAACAGTTGTAAATATTTGTCTCCTACTCAAATATCCACCAGGGGATCAATACATTGGTGTTGGTCTTTAACCCCCAAAACATTGTCTGTGACCACCACTATCATGTCCTGAAAGGCCTTAGCCAACAGTTCTTCCCTATTGCCTTTATCTTCTTCTACTACACTACTAACTTTAGTTTGCTTACTAGTCATAGACTGACAAACTTTCACAAAATGGCCTAGTTTAGCACATTTCCTACAAACAAAATTTTTTGCAGGACAATGTTTACCATCCTTGTAGTGGGAAGCTTTACCACATCTAAAACATAAGTTTGTGTAGAAACACAATCTTAGATACCCATCTCAGGATACAAACAAACGTTAGCCAGCTCTTCCTAGTAGACAAAAAGGTTTATTTAGAAACAACAAATACATGTACATGGAGACTGAGCAGCATAAATGTAGCCCGAACAGTCTGCATCAGAAAGCAATACATGGTCTTTTATAATATCAAACCACAAACAGAACTGAGCATTTCATTGGTCCTTGACATTGACGTATGATCATTTCTTCACTATTGCCAAAGGTGCTACAGTCAATTCTTCATAACGCACCATATATAGTAAATTGAAGCACAGACAAGGAAGTTACCTAATATGTCCTACCTGTCTAATATTGTGTGATACATCTTATAACGGAACTGAGAACAGCACGTACACAAATGGTATCTTCAAGAAGGAAGACTGCTTCAGCTAGCATGCAATTACAATGATATTTCATGGGGGCTGTTCTAATGGCAAGCCTTGCAATATAGTGCGTTTCAGGCAATATCAGAAACATATCAGTTAGCATAGCTTGTGTTAGTTGTACATTGTCCCACAGAGATAGGCCCAATTGCCATTGTGTATCACAGGGCCCATTAGGCCCAAATTGGTGAAGAACCTAAATGTGATTCTGTTATGTTTTAGTTTCTATGAGTTTACCTTTTGGTATTGCCATGGTAATTGCCTTGGCAATAGAATCCTCGAACTGGGATTCTACGGGGGAACGGTTGGAGATGCGCTTTATGCTGTTGTGGGTGGATGCACAATAAAAAGATCATAAATAAGAAGGAAACGTCTCCGTGTCAAGTGGCGACGAGTTATAACTTCGCATCCACCCTTCATTGGACCCATGTACCGGCCACGCGATTTTGGTGAAATTCGTGCGGTGTTGGCATAGCGCCTGTGCCGAGTTAGATGCATTTCAGAATGTTTGTGAGTGTTTTCAAGCTTCAGGGTGGCGTGCGGAATAAAGCAGGTACAGCTTACGTAAGCAACGCGCTTTGTTAAATACGCGCATTTCTTTATAAACAAGCGACGTGCTCTATTAAACATGCGCGCACCTCTTTTAAACTACGACGCAGCTACATAATGCTTCTACATACGCAATCTCTGACTGTTGCTGCCACACGCTGATTACGGCCACATCTCAAGTATTAATACCGCAATGGTTACAAGATTTATACTGTAGTAATTATGACATTCTCAACAGCATAAACCTACTGTATCCTGGTGAACCGTGTCCATCTTTCTCCTCTCACCGACACTGAAGAAACATGGGATTTTTTTTTTTAGGCAGCAAAACAGGAAGTTCCTTCACTACAGGAAGTGAATATAAACTAGTGTACTAACATAAGGAGAACTCTGGCACATTCAGGAAGTACAACAGAAGAATCTTTTACCAGACAGTTTTATCTACATTTTATATTCCTTATCATTAACAATGACTCATCAGCCTCTTCTCAGCATGTCTCAGCATCCACAATTCCTATCTGAACGGGGTGAGCCAATTCTACCATGGAAAAAATGGCTAAACTTATTTGATTCATACTTAATTGGTATTGGTGGAGAGACATTTTCCCCTGCAAGAAAACAAGGCATTCTGTTACACAATTTAGGAGTTGAGGGACGAAATATTTATGACAGCCTTGATTTGATAGCCGTTGGCACAGCCGAGGGCGAACCTAGAGATATCTACGAGATGTCACTTATGATGCTCAAAAAACATTTTGGTGGTCGCATAAATGTTGCCATGGAAAGACACAAGTTCTTCATGAGAGTGTAAGCCAAAGATGAAAAGGTTGGTAATTACATTGCTTCACTCAAGACGTTGGCTTAAACATGTGACTTTGCTGAACTCACTGACTCCTTAATACGTGACCAACTTGTGCGTTGTACCAACAACTCTAGGGTCCAAGAGAAACTACTGGCAAAGAACCCAACCTTGCAGGAAGCACAGATTATCGCTGAGAGCATGGAACATGCCATCTTATGGGCCAAGGAGATGAAGGGTGCAGGTCCCAGTCATGGCATCCATGCTGAACCTACATTTCCGGTTTCTTCTTGTGATTGTGCTCAGGAATGTGACCTTGTGCGGAAAGTGTCCAGTAAAGTAAAAATTTGTAATGATACTCTGGAGAAAGGCAATGTCAGATGTTACAAGGGTGGCAATGTTGGTCATTTGGCTAACAACCTGAAATGCTTTGCTAGAAATGTAAATTGCAGGAATTGTGGAAAAAGGGGGCATTTAGCGAAAGTTTGCAAAAGTTCAAAAGTGAATATAGTCAGCGAGTCAACAAGCACACAACAGATGATTTTGCATGTTGATTACACCAATCAACAGTGCAGTGAAAATAAGCTAGTCATGCCAAAATGTGATATTGGTATTGATGGGAAAACTGTCCCAGTTCTTGCTGATTCAGGATCCCCGTTTACGCTAATTGGGGACAAGAATTGGGAAAGGATCTTTGCAGGTGAAAAGATTGAACTAATTCCACCTGACATCGATCCTATTGGACATGGTGGACAGAAAATTGATCTTATTGGATACTCTGTGATGACGATAGAGTTTAAAGGGCGTGAAACAGTAGGAAAAGTTTACGTAGCAAAACTGGGCAACAATCTGTTGGGGTGGCACCATCAGAGAGGTTTAGGAATCGTTTTGAACCCGAATAGTCCTGACCAGGTTCTTTCTGTTTCTAATTTGGGCGATGATGAGGAAATTGTAAGTAATTTCCCAGAGGTCTTTAGTGACGGACTCGGACTACTGAACAAATTTCAAACAAAAAATCATTTTAAAATCCAATGCCAGACCGGCTGTATACAAAGTGAGGAGGGTGCCTCACCTGATGTTGCAGCCCTTGCAAGATGAGCTTGACAGATTACTGGGTTTGGGTGTCATAGAAGAGATTGAAGCCTCAGAGTGGCCGGCACCCATAGTTTTGGCTCCCAAAGATAAAGGGAAAAAAATCAGATTATGTGTTGACCTTAGAGGTCTCAATCAATGCATTTGGGTAGACTGCCAGACGTTGCCTAATATCAATGAGACTTTGACCATGTTAACTGGGGCTAATGTGTTCAGTGTTTTGGACCTTTCAGCAGCGTACCATCAGATCCTGCTCGATGAAGATTCAAGACATCTTACCTCCTTTGTTACTCCTTTGGGGGCGTTCAGATATGTTAGAATACCTTTTGGTTTGGCATCTGCTGCTGCTTGTTTTCAGAGAATAATGAAGGAGGTACTCAAAGGTCTTGATTCTGTCTTGTTTTTTTCAGGACGACATTCTTGTTTATGGCAAAGACACCGACAAGCATGATACTATCCTGAAAGCTGTACTTATGAGGCTGAGAGAGAATGGGTTGACTGTGAAGAAGGAGAATTGTAAGTTTAGAGTTGGAAATGTTTCTTTTCTAGGTCACACTATCTCTGGAGATGGTATCAAACCGAAATTAGAGTTGGCAAAATCAATTATGTCAATACCAATAGCTTTAGACAAAGATCAAGTACGATCATTTCTTGGTCTTGCAGAATACTACTCTAAATTTGTCAAGAATTTTGCGAGTATTGTTCAACCATTGAGAATGATCCTGAAGAAGGGTGTGAGGTATGAGTGGACTCCACAGTGTGATGAAGCGTTTAATGCAGTTAAAAATGACATAGGAAAGATGCCCACCTTAGGCCATTTTGATGTAAAGCGTAAAACATTCTTATCCACTGATGCTAGCTTGAAAGGCCTCGTGCAGTTCTCTCGCAACATGTGGATGTAGAAGAAAGAGTGGTGGCGTTTGCATCACGTTCCCTTAGAAGTCAAGAAGAACGGTATTCAGTGATTGAGCATGAGGCATTGGCCTGCACCTGGGCCATAAACAATTTCAAATATTACTTATGGGGTTTACCATTCGTACTCAGGAGTGATCACAAACCCTTAGTACAGATGTTCACCTGCCAAAACATCGAGAGTACGACACCACGTATCAAGCGTTCGGTGGAGAGCTTGTTAGATTTTAATTATCTTGTGGAGTATTATCCTGGAAAGAAGAATATTCCTGCTGATTTTCTGTCTAGGTTACAAGTGGTTGATTTCAGTTTTGATGAGCAAGTTCCTGTGTTGTGGATCAAGGAATCTGCTCTAGACAAGGTGGAATGGGATGGAGAATGTAGTAAAGACCCTGTTTTAAGATTAGTCATGGACTATGTGGTTCAAGGTTGGCCGTGTTTGAGTGATTGTCATGAAGATACCAAAGCCTTTTGGAACGTTAGGGATGAGTTGAGTATCATCGATGGCAATTTGTTCAGAAATAATAGGTTAGTTCCTCCCTTTAGTTTACGTGAGAAACTGATTAATTTAGGCCATGAGGGACATCTAGGTAGGAATCTCACAAAAGCTTGTATCAGGGAGTGTTATTGGTGGCCGGGTCTAGATAAACGAGGAGAAGTTGTTGTGAAGGACTGTTTACAATGTGCTGGAAATGACAAATCCAGGGTAGTTCGGACTGCTCCTTTGTCCCCAGTTTCTATTCCTGATGAACCATGGGTCAAATTGGGTCTGGATTTGGTGGGACCTTTTGAAACATTGCCATACAATGAAAGATTTATGATTGTTCTTGTTGATTACACTTCCAAATGGGTCACTGCTAGTTGTGTACACTCTGTTACCACCAGAATTGTGATGGATTTTTTGACTGATTTGTTTGCATGTGAAGGAATTCCTAGAGTAATAGTGACCGATAATGGTGTTCAGTTCACTTCCTCAGAAATGAAGGATTTTCTTAAGAACTTGGCAATCTCTCATTATCGTACTGCACTTTATGCACCCCAAGCTAACGGGTTGGTTGAGAAAATGAATCAGTTAGTGAAGGCAAGTGTTCAAGTAGCTCTGGAAAACAGATTTCCATTAAAAACTGTATTGAGGGAGAAGTTATGGGCCCACAGGAATGCACCCAATGTTGTTACTGGTATGTCTCCATTTCGTATTTTGAAGGGCAGATTAGCAGGCTCAAAGCGGAATCCTTCGTGGTTGCATCCTAAAACTCAAGCTAGTGCAAAGTTAAATAACTTAAAGAATATTCATGCTAGGGTAATTGTGAACCAGACAAAGTATAAGAAGCGATTTGATGAGAGGCGTTGTGTGCGTCAGAAGAGTTGGTGTGAAGGTGATTTGGTGTTTATCAAGAAACATGTGTGGTGTCCTAAAGGAGAATCTAAATATATTGGACCAAAGAAGATTATAGAAGTGAAGAAGAATGTTGTTGTTCTAGAAGGTGGCGAAGTTTGGAGCATGTCTCGACTAGCCAAGTGTACCAAGGTGTTGGATGAAAATGATGCTGTTTTGCCTGATGCGGATGTGAATATGGGAGTAAGAAGGAGTGGAAGGAGCTGCACATATCCTAAACATCTCAGGGATTTTGTGAGTTAAAGTTATGCTCTAGTTATGCATTAAGAACTGTGATAAGAACTGTAATGTACATTTTGTAGCAGTTTTTATTACAACCTGTTAGTTGTTCTGCAAATCTTATATTATGGTTGTTTTGTTATGTAAATGTATATAGTTATGTTATCAGGTGGTTATCAATCTTTTTATTTATTAAGGGGGGAGATGTGTTATGTTTTAGTTTCTATGAGTTTACCTTTTGGTATTGCCATGGTAATTGCCTTGGCAATAGAATCCTCGAACTGGGATTCTACGGGGGAACGGTTGGAGCTCGGGGAAAAGAAAGCATTGACGAAAGGTTGCAGTTTATGCTGTTGTGGGTGGATGCACAATAAAAAGATCATAAATAAGAAGGAAACGTCTCTGTGTCAGATTCCACATTTGTATTCTTAAAAAATGGGTTGACTACTTTCTTCAGATCGCTTCTCTTCACCATTTCAGTTTTTGTTACAACATTAACTTGAACTTGTTCAGTATCCTTTGTACAAGCACAAGCTGTGAGTTCCTTCAGTGAAATCTGCACCAGTTCAATACTCTTGGCCACTTTGATAACATCTTCCAGCGTTGGATTTCCCATGCTCAATAACTTTTGCTGAATGTGCTTGTCCGAGCAATGGCCAGTAAACGGGTCCCTTATCAACTGGTCCTGAAAATCTCTAAATTCACACTTGGAAGACAATTGTCTAAGTGCACTGATGTAAGCATCTACATCTTCACTATGGAGTTGACCACGCTTGAAAAGTTTGTGCTGCAATACTACCAGACTCGGTTGGACATTGAACCTTGAAGATAATATCTTGGTAGTAATCTGATAGTCATCAAGATCCTCTTCAACTTGCGCTACATCTGGTAGGTGTTTAAAAATCTCTCTTCCTTCAAAACCCAAAGAATGTAGAAGCAAAAATGTTTTCCTTTCTGGTCTAAAACGAGAGGCTCCTATAGCTCCAAGGTAGGTTTTGAATCCATCGAACCATTGTTTCCAAGGGATTGCAGGAGCACCAGGCGACTCTAGAAATGGTGGTGGAGGATTAGCCGACTGCATAGTTTGACCAGGGAGACAGCAGCTAAAATGTTGCCTTTTTCCAGAGAATCAGATAAATTAGAGACATTTTTCTTTTCATAAAAAAAATCAAAACTTTTATGACCAACTCCCAACTGTATGTAAATCTGTACAGCTGTACAGTTCAGTCAGCAACAACACTGTTGAAACTTCTGTAGAATTTTAAACTTGAAATACCTCCAAGATGGCGCCTGTAAAATCCATGTAGAGCTTTAGAAAACCAGGTTTACGTTATTTTCCTTTCTCCAGGAGTCACATGGCCCTTTCCACCACTTCAGCATACCTCCTTCAGAGCTCCCAGCCTATGCGTGTTCCCTGCTGCTGAAGTACTAATCAAATACGCGTTGAGGAAACAGCTGGGAATGTGCCTTCGCCTTCTAGCAAAGGTAAATATGCGTGGGATGATAAGCGGCGGCCACCGGAATACTCGTCACCAAAAATTATGTAGTGGTTTTAAGAAAATACACCCTTGACTCGTCTGGGTGTTATTGTGTATCTTTATTTGTGAAGCGCGTAAGCCCTACGCGGCCTCTGCTGACGTGTCTGCTGCCCTCAATCCGATGCACTCTCCCAACCGTCCCTCGTCGAACGCTCAGGGGCAGGCAGCAAGCGACAGTATACGGCGGCCGGCCGTATACACTGAGTACAACAATTTCCCGATCATATAATACAGGGATCTGGTTTAGTTCTGGTTTCAAGCTTCAAACTAATTAAATAAAAAATCGCATCCCAAAAGCCTCGAGACTGAGGAGGTTATGATCATTTAACTTTTACCATTGGAAGCAGGCAGATGCCAACGTCAGATAAAACATAATATTAATTGTATGGGTTTAATAAATCACCAACGTCGAATAAAAAAAGAAACGTTCTTCTAAAATTATCTGCACAAAATGATGCATAGCTAAATTGTAAAATATTCAACAATCCTCTCACTGTGACCCTAACTCCAAATTCCCCTTTAACCCCTGGTTCCTTTTTGCAATTTATTAAAGTGCTGGATCAATTCTTTCTCATAACTATTCCGTCTTAAAATCTAACGGGATCTCAAATAGTGGCATCAAAATTTCCTGCTAGTAGCTTGTATTCAGCATTTGGAAAGCTTTAAAGAAAGCTTCGATCTCATGGAAGATGACACAATACTCCACTTAATTCAGCATTTGGAAAGCTTTAAAGAAAGCTTCGATCTCATGGAAGATGACACAATACTCTACTTAACAAGTACATGATTCCTGAACCAGTCCCCCAAAAATCCAAACAGTATTTAATAGGAAGTCCATAATAGGCTTGACTTCTATCTCTTCCCATTTTTAATATATGTATTTTTTAGATCAAGTCCTAAATGATTGAGTGTGAGAATAGATATGGTAACAACACATGCGTTGAATTATTTTATGGACAACATTTTGTGAGTTTTGAAAGGATGATGGGTATAGTATCCAGCATTTCAATTTTCAAACAAAAAACATCTCTTCTTGTTTATGTTAGGATTGATGTATGCTGTATTGGGGAATCGTGTATGACACACGGTTTAAAATATATGTGACCATGATAGCTCCTGACATTTACTTTAAAGATATCATGACACTGCCTCTTTTTCCTGAGGTACCAATAATGCTGCTTACCCTTACTTAAAAAGAAACATGATGAACTGTGATTCTGTTAGACCTCTAATACCGCTGCAAATGAGGCTGTGCCCCTCTCACTGACCTTGCCAAAGAGTGATGTGAGTGTACTAGTGCAATCTGTGTACTGCTGCCAAGCTTGCTCCTAACCCACTGCTTGATTAGGCAACTTGGATCGGTACGTTAGGCTAAAACCTAACACCACTATTAGCTTTCTAGTATTTCATACATGAGGGTATGTTAGTGCTATTATAGTCACCATGTGTGGTGTATATCTGTGTCAATGGTGGAGGGCACATTTTAAGAGTTCTGACCATCAATCACATTTCACTTTGGCTTAGACTTAGAATGTTGTTTTCAGTTGCAAATTTGATTATTTTTCTGGCTGTAATTTGATTGCCATGTGTTGTAGGAAGAAACATTCATTGTTATGTGCAGTGGTTAGGTGTTCTGAAATCTATACGACTTGGCAGCAGGGGTTGGACCGCCATATTACGAGTCATGCAGGCCTATGGAGCAAAGACCGCTATGAGGCAGCACAAGCAGGTGGTCGGAGACAGTGTTTCCACCATACACATTATGAGGTTGCACACCGCCAATCTGACCATGGCGGTCCAACCACCATGTCTCAGCAGGATGCAACGGGGACGATAAAGGGAGATGCTCATCTGCAGGCTCCCTTACACATCCGGTGCTAACATTGTGCCCATCTCAAATGTCCTCCCACTGCTGATGATCTTAGAAAATGCACAAAATCCAGGCCACCCTAGACGCAACCGCGGTAAGTACACACACCAACCTGTGTAATGTAGCTCAACAATGGATTGTCGCACCATCAACCACATAATATGAGGGTCACGCTACGTGCACCAAGTACACGTCTCATTGTGTCCCGAGTCGGAATCAGACACAAAGAAGGACACATTCACAGTAACAATACACCTCATTTGGGCAGGTCACTCACAGTGCACTGCAACACTGCACCAAAACACACATTTGACTATCTCAGGGACAGTGCAGTGTACACAACATTGCCTCACACAACACCAGCAACACACCAACATCACATCTACAAATACAACTCACACACTCACATTACTCATATGTCATGGACTATTGTTGCATTCAACACAAATATGTATGGATGATGTATGGAACACGAACACCACTCCCAGTAAACAGCCCTGCAATTGGGACACACATCACCCACATTGCAACACAATGGAAGGACAATGGGACACACAATACATAGAGATTTGCAAGCATTTGTAGAAGGCACTCAACATGTTGCCCAATTGGAAGCTACATCATTGTCTCCATTATGGTCATGCAGACCCAGATGTCTGTCTGTGGATGAATGTGTGTATCTAAACACATGTGATTTCAACATAACTGCAAGTCACTCCATGATGCATGCCAACAGTCAGGTTACAAACGTGCCCATTACACATTTGTAGTGCACTTTGCTACATGATGTCACATCAATGGCATAGAAATGCACATTGTGGCTCAAAGCTCTAGGCATACCTGTCTTGCCCCCATTGCTTCTGCAGTTGCACATGCCAAAGGAAATACTTTGATGCATGAGGGTATGTGTCAGCCAATAAACAATGGTGACACACTCCTGTCTGTAGCACAACATAAAATGTATCCCCATTGCAAATGTCTTATTCCACACACAGGTTGCCATGCACATATATGTGAGGGAATACAGACATCATCCCATCAACACAGATAGACGATGCATGAAACAGCAGCTTACAGATGTTTTGCTAATGCAAAAGGGACACTTTCCAACAAGAAATGTTGGCAACAGTCAAGGCACATAAATCATGTCAGTGGACATTCCAAACTTACCAAGGGAAAGTAGTGATTGGTAACTGCACCCAAAGTACAATGTATGCTCTGTCACATGTATGATGGCCGTCTTCACATTACAGACAGCAGTGAGGCACCAGCACCCGTCATCCACTGATACGAAGAAGGCAAGTAGCCTCTGGGTGACAGATGTCAGAATATTCATTTGACCACAGACATGGCTGAGGACATTGATCAATCACTTCCTTAACTTTGGTTTGTAACATGAGTAGTGGTCTGTTGCATAGAATGTACACCC
This sequence comes from Pleurodeles waltl, assembly GCF_031143425.1. NCBI lineage: Eukaryota > Metazoa > Chordata > Amphibia > Caudata > Salamandridae > Pleurodeles > Pleurodeles waltl. Next base: position 701,066,437 of record NC_090437.1, read on the forward strand.
ACCACAATAACAGTAAGTACTTGATTGATCAATGTACGCAGCCAAATGTTGTCCCTCGAGAGCAAGTAGTTTGTGGATTGTACCCGATTATGTCATAAGTACCTGGTCACATAGGCAAGGCACATCACTATACAACACATGCCATGTCTACACAAACTATTACTCATCTACTGTGTTCACATGGCTCATTCCTAATTGTCAGGGGGATGTCAGAACCTAAGACATTCACTTGGCAATGTGACAGGCAGGAATATGCCCTGTACTCACCCACCTTGTGGATGCTGTGCTGTCCTAAAATGCCCATCAAGGTCTGGGTAGGCCACCGCCAGAATGCAGGCCATTGAAGGGGTCATAGTTCGACAGGCACCCCACCCACGTTGGGAGGACATCCCCAGCTGGACCTCTGCGATCTTGCAGGCCCAGCTTCTCAGGTCCTCCCACCTTTTCCTGCACTGGGCGCTCCACCGGCTGTGGACCTCCAGGGTCAGCACCTTCTTTGCGATGAGTCTTCATAGTTCCTTTTTGTGATGGGCATTGACTTGCATAGATGCAAAAGACAAATTAATAGATTGTAATCACAAGTTTCATCACAAATGTTTGAGTCGCATACATGTCAGTAACACCAAGCTAGGACTTTTCTATTTGTCAGTACTCCCCATGTGTGAAACACACATGCCAATAAGTACAGGGACATGACTACAGATATATATATTTGCTTCTGCAGACTAACCCACTACCCTGCTCATGGCCTACAATGACTAAGCAAGCTTGCTGACATCAGGTAGCCCATGATCCAGCAACCTGTACTGTGATGTGAGCCACTAAGAAACACTACACACTTACGTGGCTTCTGAAGGGCAAACTCCTTAGGCATGCATGGACCAAGACATTCACACTTTGAAGCATATTTACAAGCCCCTTGTGCAAACTGGAGCCACCCTAGTGCCATTTTGTTTACACTAAGGCGGCGTTAAGAAGGCCTTTGTAAACCCTTGCACCACATTGTGACTGAGTCAGGCATAATGTATGCAAGGGGGGACATTCCTACAAAGGGAGGCCTGAAAAATGGCACAGTAAAACATTTAGAATCGTGCAAAACAGCTTTGTTGCATGAGCACAGCCAATGACCTCCTCAGCAGACAGCTCTCAGTGAATATGATCCCGCACAATTGTTTACTCTTTGTGCAATGCAGGGCTGCGTGATTAACACATTTTAGCACCTCCCTGTCATATTTTTCCCTTTTTCTTTTAGAGTTATTGCTAATGTTGTTTCTCCTTTTGATGCTTTTTTATCAGAACCCCAGGGCTGCTTCGCTGGTCTCAGAACAGCTGGAAGTGGATTGGGAATGTCAGGTAAATGAAGGATCACGATTCTGTCAGTGGTGTGCACAATCAGGAGAGCTCTTGAATGAGTAACGAGCATTTGCAAACTGCAAGCAGAGACCTCATAAATATTTTTTGCTTTCTGGTGCATGTAGTAAATGAAGTGGGACACTCCATATGCGTCTTGATCATTTCCTGGAAGGTCAGCCTCTCGTATTAGGGCTTCACGTGCCCACAGGAAGACAGTGGGCAGCACAGCTGCCTGCACAAAGATGCCTACCAACTTAACTCTCAGTACCAGTGCATGGTGTTCAAAATTGCACTGGCTCGCCATAGGGGGGAGAATAACTAATAGGCACTTATCTGTTGGTGAATTTAGAGTTGTTCCAATCACAAAGGGGCTCGCATCCTCAAAGAGAAAGCTTCTGTCTACAGCAACACGGTTTATAGGACCCCCAAATACATAGATTGACGCAGCTGTAGCAATCCCCACAGTGGCAAGGCTATCAGCACCTACTATTTTCATTTTAGAAGTGTGCTTATTAATACAATGTAGTTATGGTACATTTATATGAAAACGCCATCGTGGATAACATGGATGTTTTTCTGATGTTGTTCTCCTCGTCGTTCAATATCATACCTTCAGTAGAATCATCTGAAGGCAAATCTTGGATAATCTGAATTTTCGGTTATCCTGAATACTGGGGTACGACTCTGCTCCCACAAAATACATATTTAAATTACCATCTATTTGGTCATCAAAGTGGCCAGAATGGAGGGCGATCACATTGTTTAAACGGAGACTTTGAGTGGAACATTAATGGACGCAGTAATATAGAAGCATGCACACAGCATGGACAATAGTTTGGTTTTAAAGGATTTCTCTGTGAGTAACCTACGGCTTGACTTTACAATTGAAGTTTGTTCTAAGCTATAACCTACGGCTTGACTTTACAATTGAAGTTTGTTCTAAGCTATAACCTACTGCTTGACTGACTTCACAACTGAAGTTTGTTCTAAGCTACACATGACTCCCATTAAATTAATACTTCATTGAATGGTATTAAATAGTGTTTGTCAGCTCTAAAGTGCTAAGGATTTAAGAAATCTAGTGCAACCCACTGTGTGGACACGCAGGGACCAATCAAGAGGGCAGCAGGATAAACATCACCTGGGATGATATCAATAAATAATTCTTCTGGCTTGAAAACACGGTATAAGGATGACCTAACTTCGTCTGGCTACCAACTCATAAAGATATTGCAGCGTTCATTACAAAATAAGTGTTTTTGCCCTCAGGGATGCTGGGCAAACCCAAACAGTAAGAAGGGGAAGCAGGAGAGGGTGGCTAATCCTTACTATTGTTCTTATCAATGCTGCTACTGTGCATTCTTTAATTGGCCTCCTTGACGTCCTGCTTGACTTGGTACCAAACCTCATAGCGCTCAGGCCTTAGTAGCGCTCAGGCTTCATAGTACTTCTACAGTTGCACCTGCGACATACCAACTGTCCTAATAGCTGTATCAAGGACAGGGGACTGCCGTAACACATACACTGAGATTGGGATCCTCACCTGGCATCATCTGGCTCCTCATCCTGCTAAGCACTCAATCCTAGATTCCAATTGTCCACCAACCCTGGCTCTGCAGGACGTTCTGAATGTCACTGCAACTATCATTATCTGGCTTTATCATTACACTATTGATGCAGACAAGCATCAACAACTGTTACCTGAGTATTCCAGCTGGCCTCATAATCTCAATTGTGCAGAGGGGGAGGCAGGGCAGTTACATTAGGTCTGTGACTCCAAATTGATATTGTAACTGAAATCACATTCCAACTGCTTAATATTTGCCATCCCGGCTGGTCTGACGCAACTCACTCTGCTTCAGGGCATCACTCCCTGCTTATTACTCCACCAAAAGTTACCAGATATCGTGCAAACATGGTGGACCAGAGGAATCACAAGTCACTCAAAGAAAAAGAAACCATCACTGGACTTAAAAGATCAAAACAGGAAGCTTTAAACCCTGACTCTCCCATCAAAGAGAAAAACGAAAACCAGTCTACCCTTGAAATGATATTTAAAAAACTGAACAACAACCACAGCATTGCCCAGAGCACAAAGACTAACACTGATATGTTTCAAACGGAAATTGCTGCGATCAGGAGAGACCTCAAGGAACTTAACCTGACAGTAACAAATGCATAGAGCCAAATAAGTAGGACTGAGGATCACCTGGCAGTGCAATCCAAACACCCCCTCAAGGACAACAATTCCCTCTCTACTCATCAAATCAAATCAAATAAAATCATTAACATTTATAAAGCGCGCTACTCACCCGTGCGGGTCTCAAGGCGCTAGGGGAAAAAGGGGGGGTTATCGCTGTTCGAACAGCCAGGTCTTTAGGAGTCTCCGGAAAGCGGAGTGGTCCTGGGTGGTCCTGAGGCTGGTGGGGAGGGAGTTCCAGGTCTTGGCCGCCAGGAAGGAGAAAGATCTCCCACCCGCCGTGGAGCGGCGGATGCGAGGGACAGCAGCGAGTGCGAGGCCAGAGGAGCAGAGGAGGCGGGTGGGGACGTAGAAGCTGAGGCGTCTGTTGAGGTATTCCGGTCCCTTGTCATAGAGGGCTTTGTGTGCGTGGGTGAGAAGTCGGAAGGTGATCCTTTTGCTGACAGGGAGCCAATGCAGGTGTCTCAGGTGTGCGGAGATGTGGCTGCTGCGGGGTATGTCGAGGATGAGGCGGGCCGAGGCGTTTTGAATGCGTTGCAGGCGATTTTGGAGTTTGGCTGTGGTCCTGGCGTAGAGGGTGTTGCTGTAGTCCAGGCGGCTCGTGACGAGGGCGTGGGTCACGGTTTTTCTGGTGTCGGCGGGGATCCAGCGGAAGATCTTGCGGAGCATGCGGAGGGTGAGGAAGCAGGCCGAGGACACGGCGTTGACTTGCTTGGTCATGGTGAGAAGAGGGTCCAAGATGAAGCCGAGGTTGCGGGCGTGGTCTGTGGGGGTCGGTGCGGTGCCGAGGGCCGTGGGCCACCAGGAGTCGTCCCAGGCGGGCGGGGTGTTGCCGAGGATGAGGACTTCCGTTTTTTCAGAGTTCAGCTTTAGGCGGCTGAGCCTCATCCAATCTGCAACGTCCTTCATACCCTCTTGTAGGTTGGTCTTGGCGCTGGCGGGGTCCTTGGTGAGGGAGAGTATAAGTTGGGTGTCGTCGGCGTAGGAGGTGATGATGATGTCGTGCTTGCGTACGATGTTGGCGAGGGGGCTCATGAAGACATTGAAGAGTGTCGGGCTGAGTGATGAGCCTTGGGGTACGCCGCAGATGATCTCGGTGGGTTCTGAGCGAAACGGAGGGAGGTAAACTCTTTGGGAACGGTTTGAGAGGAAGGAGGCGATCCAGTCCAGGGCCTGGCCTTGGATCCCGGTGGAGCGGAGGCGGGTGATTAGGGTGCGGTGACAGACGGTGTCAAAGGCAGCCGAGAGGTCGAGCAGAATGAGGGCGTCTGTTTCACCGTTGTCCATCAGGGTTCTGATGTCGTCAGTGACTGAGATGAGGGCGGTTTCAGTGCTGTGGTTGGTTCGGAATCTGGTTTGTGAGGGGTCGAGCAGGTTGTTGTCTTCCAGGAAGGTGGTCAGCTGTTTGTTGACGGTCTTCTCTATTACTTTGGCTGGGAAAGGCAGAAGAGAGATGGGGCAGAAGTTTTTTAGGTCGCTCGGGTCAGCCGTAGGTTTCTTTAGTAGGGCGTTGACTTCGGCGTGTTTCCAGCATTCGGGGAAGGTAGCAGAAGAAAAAGAAGAGTTGATGACGGTCTGGAGGTGCGGGGCGATGATGTCGTCGGCTTTGTTAAAGATGAAGTGCGGGCAGGGGTCCGAAGGGGCGCCGGAGTGGATAGAGTTCATGATGGATTTGGTTTATTCCGTGTTGATGTGGGACCAGTTGTTGAGGGTGATGGCCGTGGATGCCGGTTCGGTGGTGTATGGTTGGGTCTGGTGTCCGAAGCTGTCGTGGAGGTCGCTAATCTTGCGATGGAAGAAAGTGGCGAGGGATTCGCACAGATCCTGTGAACATGAACTAACTGAGTTGGAAGAACGCAACAGGAGGAGGAACCTCAGAATTGGCCGGCCAGAAGGAACAGAAGACAAAGCTCCTTCCATGATCTCCTTCCTCAAAACATGGATCCCGACGACCCTGGATATTACTTTCAGCAAAGACGTTGAAATTCAACGCTCCCACAAGGTCCCATCTTTCAAACCTAGAAACATGTCCACCCCACATGCAATCATTTTCCGATCCCTGTCCTACCAGCACACAGAACTCATCCTATCACATATGAAGAAGACCAAGTCACTTTTCTGGTAAGGCGCAAAGAGCAACATTTCCCATGACTATGCCAGAGATACAGTTGTTAGGAGGAAAGTGTTCCTAGCCCTCAAACGACCACTGCTTGACAGAGCAATCCAACACCCCTTTATTGAACCAGCAAAATTTAAGATTATTTATCATGCTAAGACCTCAGTGAATTACAAGTGTTCCTGGACAACTCTGTAGAGACTCATATGGAAGACTTCCTGGGGGCCTGTCTGAAGATACTAGGCATTCCACATTTGCCCAGTCCAACTCAACAATATCCTTTACAGTACTCCATAATGTTTTATAAATGTAATTCTCATAATTCCTAACATATTCGCATAATGTGACATATTGTTCCAGAGTACCATACTGTTTCTAATTATATTAATATTTCAACTGTTTTCTTTTTTAGGTTCCACATCCTACCACATGCTCCTACATGCCACTCATGATCAACAGATTACAGCTTCCATGCACACTGTGTCACAATCATATGACCTACCAGGAGACATACACACTTCACTCCTCTATAAGTCTGCCCTGGGACAACACAATGCCTCTAGGGTGTATAGCTATACTTCACATGGCCACTGCCAGACAGACTGTGCGGCCTTAACTTGTCTCAAGCCCGCTCTACAGCGTGCACTACTATCCCCCAATATGTCCTGCACTCAACAGCGTGACCCAACTCCCCCGGTACATTTTCTTTGATCAGTCATACAGTGTTGCATGTTGCCTGACAAACAACCCATCATGAATCGCACACACACTCTTACACTGTGCGCCCTCTTACAATGGGCCTGTGCTTGCTTTCCCTGACCTGGAGACTGACACCTTGCCTACGGGATATTCAGACCCCCAGATCTAATCTCCTCACTTCTTCAGTCCTATCATGCTAGCTACAGAGTTCCATATAATTTCACTCTACACCTTATGCCATTCCTTACTACTGTTAGCGCATTCACTCATGATACCTCATATTGCTTCAGGCTATATGCGTCTGCTCGCAATATCATACTCCACACTCGATTGATCTGTGACCCTTCACAACATCTTCTCACACTCCCTTACGATTATATGTATATATCTACCCATGTATTCATTCAAAATTTACTGTTTTAGCAGTTTGCTTGTGATAAGTGGTATTCAGCTTTGTGTGTTCATTGTACGTATTTATTGCCCATCAGGGCCTTACTGTTTATATTCCATCAGTTTGTAATCATTGTGGCGGGCCCGTGCACTCCTTTCTGCTTTTACTGGTTATACCATACTACTTGTATCTTGCAAGTGACACCCACTGCCACACACTCTACACCTCGTCTCTTCTGGCTTTTTCTCTCCTTTGGAGAAAGACTGCTCTTCCCATGACTCCCCACTCCATCCCCAAAACTAGCTGTCTCCTCCCGTTTTCCCCCTCTCCTGAGTCATGTGATCTCCATAATCCCAGACTGGCTGCATTACGACCATGGCTACTCACAACACCATGCTTTCTGTGTTCCCATCATCCACCAATGGCTGACTCGAATGCCACCATGCTCAAAGTGAAGCACAGAACATTTTCTGACTACTGCCACTCTCTTAAAGACAATGGGGGTTATTCTAACTTTGGAGGAGTGTTAATCCGTCCCAAAAGTGACGGTAAAGTGACGGATATACCACCAGCCGTATTACGAGTTCCATAGGATATAATGGACTCGTAATACGGCTGGTGGTAAATCCGTCACTTTTCCGTCACTTTTGGGACGGATTAACACCTCCTCCAAAGTTAGAATAACCCCCAATGTGTTTTTCTTACAGGAGACCAAAATTGGCTATAAAGAAGCACTTTCCTTCCACAGAGGATGGGAATCAGACATTGCCTACTCCCCTGCTATTTCCAAAAAACATAGCGTACTTACACTGATCTTCAAAATTCTTGAATCTCAATTATCTAATCAGAACCAGATAACAGTGGCAGATGGTTAATTCCACAATTACAAAACACCATTAGGGAAATCTATGCAGTGAATATATACTCCCCTACCATAGACAACTCTAAATTTTGAGATGCCCTCACTGCCAAACTTGCACTCTTCCCCCAGGACATGCGGATTGTACTTGGTGGTGACTTCAACCTCCCAATGGAGTCCCTCCTGGACAGTTGATCTGCCTTCAGATGCAGAATCCCTGGATCCCATAAAGTGCTTCATACCTTGTGCTCTGCTCACAATTAGCCAATGTCTGGAGACTCCACAACCCCACTGGCAGCGACTTTACCTTTTTATTACCTCCACTTAACACCTTCTCCAGAATTGACTACCTTCTAGTTGATTCCACTCTCCTTCCACACGTCACCTTTACCTCTATAGAACCAATAATTATTTTGTACCATGCAGCCATTTCAATGCATCCCCAGTTCCTTCCTACCCCTCTGAAATCAAAGGTCTGGCAAATGAATTTAGAGGTCCTGGAGGATCCAAACTTGGTCAAGGAACTCCATGATGAAGTATCCTAATTAATTCAGGTAAACAAAAACTCTGTATCCTCTCCAATTACTCTCTGGAACTCCCTGAAATGCTACTGTAGGTGTCAAATCATAAGTTGGATGGCCGTGTAAACAAACTTATTAAGCCATTCCTAGACCAATTGACTTCAGAAATAAAAGCTAAGGAACTGAGCTACCGGCAAAATAATATCCTGGCTACCCTGATCCTCCTAAAGCAACTTAAATATGAGTTCAGTTCCACAGTCAGCAAAAGTGCGCATCTTTGGGTCCATGTCCAAAAAGGTAAAATATTATTCTACCTTAATAAAGCTGGAAAGTCCCTGGAGGCCCACCTAAAGTTTAAGGGTAACTCTAACCTTATCCAAACAATCAAAGATGAACATAACAAACCTTCCAATGTTTCTACACTAAATTATACCCTCCCTCAATCAACACATCCCTTGAGTCTTGCTCAAGCTTTCTAAAGTCCCTACCAATTAAGCAAATCTCTGATTCCAATCAAACGTCACTAGCCCACTCAATCACTAGTGAGGAGATCACTTGTGCCATCAAGAGTTTGCCATCTGGTAAGGCCCCGGAAGGTTTCCATAATGAATTTTACAAAACATTTGCCCAATCATTTATTGCCACATTAGAACTGATGCTCTCCAAGTTTGCTGCCTCTGGTTTAGTTTTGGGGTCCAGCTCCTAGGCCATCATAATGGTTATCACCAAGAATGGAAAGAACCACTCAAACCCTATAAAACTTTAGACCTATTTCCCACACCAACGTGGAAGTTAAAATTTACGCAACAGTCCATGCAAACCACCTTGCCCTCTGATTCTCAAACTAGTCCATCAGACTCAATTCGGTTTTAGTAAAGGATGCCTAGCAAATGACAACACCCACGTCTTCTCCTATATCATTGAATGTGCCTCCAACTTGCTTTCTCCCCCGGCTGTGACCACAGCTGTGGACGCAGAGAAGGCTTTTGATAAAGTCTCCTGACCATTTATCAAAGCCAATCTCTGGAGATTTGCTTTGGGGAAAGAGTGTGTCACAATGACCATGGCCCTATACTCCAACCCCCTGTCAGATTTAGAATTAACCAAGCCCTATCCCAACCATTTCCCCTTCAAAGGGAAACCAACAAGGATGCCGCCTATCACCGCTGCTATTCATACTCACCGTTGACCCATTGCTCCTGATGCTAAATGAATCATCTGACATCCCAGGCATCTCCTTCAACAACATACCAAACAAAATGGCTGCATACGCTGATGACATTCTGATATTCACAGAATCTCCTGTCCTTGTGATGACTGCGATTCTATCCACCACTGATAATTTTTCCAACTTTTCCGAATACATCCTAAATTCGTCCTACCAAATGCCCACTGCCTCAATAATTGGCTCCTTCAACTTCCAATGGAAGCCTGCTATCAAATACCTTGGGATATGGTTTTGTAAGGACCTCACTGAATCCATTTCCTTCAATGAACAGAAAACCCTAAATAAAATAAAGGACTACTATCTATGTGGTCACTGAAGCATATATCCTGGTGGGGTATATTTGAAACCGGCTAGGTGATGGTTTCACTTTTGATTAACTTTATATCAAGCATGTGACCTGCTTGACTCTCCCCAGACTTCCTTCTCACGGTTGATAAGGCTATCTCACACTTCCTAAGGGAGAATAAAAAGCCTAGAATTAGCCTTAAAAAGCTGAGGACACCTGTGAAAGTGGGAGTTGCACCTTCCCTAATTGAATTGAATTACCTATCAAACTGCCTAGCTGCCAGTCCAGGGCTCACAGTGGTTTGAATCTAACCTGTTAACAATCCTGTATGGCTCGACGTGGAATCCTCCATCTGCCACCTCTTATCACTCCTGTCCACTCTGACAATGACACACCACCCTTATACCCAGTGCTGAACAATCTTCAAAGACACTATGGGGGTCATTCCGACCCCGGCGGGCGCTGCCCGCTGGCCGGAAACCTCCAAAAGACCGCGGGGGTCATTACAACTTTCCCGCTGGGCCGGCGGGCGATCTCCAAAAGATCGCCCGCCGGCCCAGCGGGAAAGCCCCTGCAAAGAGGAAGCCGGCTCCGAATGGAGCCGGCGGATTTGCAGGGGTGCGACGGGTGCAGTGGCACCCGTCGCGATTTTCAGTGTCTGCAAAGCAGACACTGAAAATCCTTGTGGGGCCCTGTTAGGGGGCCCCTGCACTGCCCATGCCAGTGGCATGGGCAGTGCAGGGGCCCCCAGGGGCCCCACGACACCCGTTCCCGCCAGCCTCTTCCTGGCGGTGTAAACCGCCAGGAACAGGCTGGCGGGAAGGGGGTCGGAATCCCCAGTCAGAATGGCTCGGGAAGCACCGCCAGCCTGTTGGCAGTGCTTCCTCTGCCCTCCACCCTGGCGGTTTGAAACCGCCAGGGTCGGAATGAGGGCCTATATCTGCCATACTTCCCTAAGATATCGCACTTGCAACAAATTTGCTTAAATCAGCTCTTACATCATTATGGCACAATAAGAAATTACATATTCTTAACTCTCTAACCATTGGCCTGATTCGGGCAGCTAAAGGGATTTTACCAATATCAGACCTCTAGGCTTATACCAAACCACTCTCATTTGCTTTTGTGTAACATAAGTACGACCTCTCCAACATAGACTTTTATGATTTTCTGTAAATTAAGGCCAAGATATCTAAATTTGGCCCCATCCACAAATCACCCCTATTACAGAAACTCTGACTGATACTTTCAAGTGGCTATAACGCTTCAAAGGTTTACAAAATACTTATCACTCAGACTGCTGCGTCATCCACCTTAGGCACAGAAATAAGCTCCCTTCTTTTCCTCTAAAAGCCTTGCTCCCCCAGGTGAGGACACTTGGGCAAACGTATGATCACACCTACTTAGGCACAAATTGATTCCCTCTTTAACCCAGACCAAGTTCTTCACTGCACACTTTATGTACTGGACCCCTGCAAAATTGTCACCACTAAAACGAAAAGATGCCAACACGAGCTGGACATGCTATTGATCCCCTGGCAACGAAGGGCACATGTTCTTCTCTTGCCTTCATCTGTCCTCCTACTGGCGAGAGGTCTCCCTACAACTACAAAAAATATTCAGAATGACCATCTCATTGTCCTTCCCACTTATTTTACTAGAACCTCATCTTGCAGATCACCCAATTGATCTCTCTGTCACTGATATTTCCCTCCTTGCCCTCCTGTTCACCATTGCTATCAAGTTATATTGATTGTTTGGAAGTCTAGCAACAATGTATCATATCATACCTGGTGTAACCTCCCAATGCATTTGGGAAATGCTAGACCTCTTTATTCACAATCCATCATCTGAGGAGAAATCCTCAAATCTTCCCCCTGGCCACAGGTTCTATCATCACCAGTACCACCTAAGCTCTAACACCTCTTCTATTGACTCACATGACATCACCTCTTTCCCTTCCTATCCCCTTCTTTTCCACACCCTTAGAGATCAATCTAAACACACTTACAATGATGTGTACAATATGCATATATTTCTGACTCGCACCCTTCAAGACTTACCATATCTCTTACTACCTATTGCTCCATACCTCTCCCACACATCAACGCTCTAGCTTTACAATACTATCCCTTGATATTGTTTACAACTAATGGCAGTCTACGAGCTCTACCAATAACAATCATAAGTGTCACATTGATGTACTTATCTTGACATCACTAATTATTTAATTACATTTTTTTCTTGTTTCCTCTCTATATTGTTTTTCTTCTGACTAAAAATGCCAAACAAATGTATGAACACAAAAAGATTATTTGAGCATATCAGGCAGCTCTTGGCAATGTTTCTTGTACTTTTGCTTCTGACCTCCTGTTTTTGGACCCTGTATTGTCATTCGTATTTGCTGGTTTTGATACTCTGGCGACTTTACCACTGCCTACCAGTGCTAAAGTTCAAGTGATCTCTGTCCAAAAAATATTCATAATTGGTTTTCCATGCTTGGCACATTTGATTTACTGGTAAGTCTCTAGTATAGTGCACAATGTGTGTCCAGGGCTGTGAGTCAAATGCTACTAGTGGGCCTGCATCACTGATTGTGCCACCCACTTGAGTAGCCCTGTAAACATGTCTCAGACCTGCCACTGCAATGTCTGTGTGAACAGTTGTGCATTGCCAGTTCAACCTATTGGAAGTACTCCCTAGGCCAGGCCTCACCAGCCAAAAAAAACATAACTTAAATGGGAGCCGCAGCTAATGGCCAATAGGTCAAGAGAGCCGCGGGTCGAAAATGTTTGGGAACCACTGTACTAATGATTTCTAAAGGTTCCAGATCAAGCTTTTCATCAGAAATATTCTTTGCATGACCTACTATCTTCTTACTCTTGTCAGGGATATAGGTACAGTCGTTTTCTATCTTCAGCATCTTGTAGACTTTGCCTTTTTCAGTTAACAATATGTCAAAAGCATAGCGATTTTGTATTACCATAGCTCTAATAGCTATGAGCTCTGTGTTCTCCCCCAATAAAGTTCCAGACTTACTAGTTGTCAGTCTAACGACTACTGTCAAATGCTTTCTGATTTTCTCATCATTCAATACTACTCCCACAGCAGGCATAATTGTCACATATCCCACTAATTGTGTTCCCTTATTTACACTATGCACATACTTATGTGCAGGTGTCGTGGTTAATCCATCTACGCTTTGTATATGGTACATCTTGAGAAAAGCAAACCTAAATAACAAATATGCTTCCAATCAGCAGGCAATCTGCCTTGTTCCTCCAGACAATTCAAAAACATGATCACAGTTACTATTCCGTACTGGTGTCTTTCTCTACGGAGTATGTGTTTTTAAAAGAAGAATCAATAGAGAAATACACCAGTAGGGAATAGTAACTGTGATCATGTTTTTGAGTTGTCTGGAGGAACAAGGCAGATTTTACAACAGGATGATCTAACTATACCTGGAGTATCTGTGGAGAAAATGCTTATTTCAGATTGCCGGCTAATTGGAATGAGTTAAACACATAATTTGTAGATTATATGATTTCTTATGCTATTTCATGTAGTATATTCCTTAGTTGCATCCTTGTGTCTCGTCTAATTTTAATCTAAGAACATTTTCTGTTTCTAAAAATCATCTTCTTTTCTCCATACATCTCTTTGAACAGATTCCTTTTATATGCACTTTTTGCAAACTGTTTATTCCTCTCTTCTAAAATTAAGACACAAGCTTCTTCTAATGGGTTAATTAAGCATGCTAGTTTTTTTTTCCTCACCCTTAACAGTATTAACAGGAAGAAATAATCTAAAGTAATGTCATGTAGTCTCCATTTCTCTAGCTTCAGGATGAAAATTCATACTCTTCATTAGAAGAACATTTGAAAGAACCCTGTCGAAGTTTGAATAATAGTACTCAAAATGTCTTTGCCTACACACTGAACTAAGGAATATACTACATGAAATAGCATAAGGAAGTGGAATGTGTTGATAGGATATCTTATCATCAGTTGAAGATGGCATGTGTGCACAGCTATAACAGTCCTTTATATTAATAGCCCTAGTGTATTCTTGTGTTAGTCTGGAATAAAGATGTATTGAGTAATCTTCATTCATATAATCTACAAATGATGTGTTTAACTCATCTTCATTAGTATTTGGTATGGCTGTTGTATTAATAGATTCAGTTATAGGTTTCCCTATCTCTGTAGAAAAATGCATACCTAATAATGTTGTTATCCCTACTAAAACTATAAGGAAATAAAATCCCTAAAAAAAATCTTGCATCTGTTTCCGTTCAAGGTACACATATTTTTCTAAAACCAGATCTACTACTGTTGACGTGGAGAAACCCAAGCTATATTTTAGTCACAGGAGACTAGACAGTGAATTTCACACACTAGGTCGATGAACCAAACCAAATCTGTTTTGAGAAAATGTCATCCAGAATACGTCATAAATATCACATATAATATATGATAACCATTTCAACTCTAATAATCACTCCAGTTTATTAAGAAGTTAGGCCCTTATTTTAACTCTGACGTCAAAAACTGCCTACCGCTGCGGCAACAGCCGCCAAAAGGCCATCACCACAGCTACCAGCCGTCTGCCATATTATGACCACAGCCAGATTTCCACCACAAGAATGGCGGAAATCCGGCTGTGGCCATGTCGGCGGATGGCGGTAAGGTGGCGCTGCTACCACCAGCAGCGCCACGCCACTAGACCACCACTAGCCGTATTATGACCAATAATATGGCCTGGCAGTGTTCTGCTGTCGGGCGCTGCTGGCGGTAGCAGCACCCCGTCCCGTCTCCCGCTGGAGGACCCCCTGGTTCCAGGTAAGTCGGACCTCCAACAGGAGAGGGGGATGGGGTGTTGTGTCTGTGTGTGGGTGTGTGTGAATGTACATGTGTGCGTGAATGCGGGTGTGTGTTGAGTCTTGAATGCGTGTGTGCATGTTCGGACGTCTGAGTGCGTGTATGTTGTGAAATGTGTATGCGTGTCTGCTTGTATGTTTGGAAGTGTGTGCGGATGTGTCTGCTATTGGATCTATGCATGCGTGTAAGCATGTGTGAATAGGTGTGTGTATGCGTATGTGTGTGTGTGTGAAGGGGGGCGTGTATGTGGGGGGGTGGTGGGGGTTTGGCGAGCTAGTGGGGTTTGGGGGCAACTAGGGAGGAAAGGGGGAAGACCCCTATCAGTGACAGGGAAGGAATTCCCTGTCACTGATATGGCCTACCGCAATGGTTTTCATGGCGTTACGAACGCCACGAAAACCATGATGGTACGTGGGGTCATAGGGTGGCACAATGGCGGCTGCCGGGCTGGAGATGGATATCTCCAGCCTGGTGGCTGTTACCGCCATGGCAGTTGGAGTGGTACATTGGTGAGTTGGCTGCAGCCAACCCGCCAATGTCATAGTGTGGCGGTAAGTACCGCCATGGTGGTCGAAGTGGTACATTGGCGTGTTGTGTCATAATGTGGCGGTAAGTACCACCAGCCTGTTATTGCCGACCACTGGTATCGTATCCACCCCCTTAATGATTTATTTTCCTATATTAACAACGCTAAGGTCACAAAAATAATTCTCAAACACAAATGATACATATAGAGAAACAACAAAGGCTGATCCATACGCTGGCTATATCCAAGTTTAATCAATTCAAGAAGACAAATTGTCTCAATGGTTATAACACAAAACCATAACATTGGCATGTGGGCCTCTTTTTACACAATATTTCAACAAGCCAATCCGCCACCTTTTCCGGGCCGGTACCAATGCCATCAAAAGCAAGGCAGAAACAGTACACAGAAGGGAAACAACTCACCTCTGGACACTCAATGAAGAACCACGACACCATGAAGCTCGAACTGCAGATCTTCCCCATGCTGGTTTACCTCCTTCTACACCAGGAACACGAACGGGGCGAAGACGACCACGGTGAGTACCACACCTGGCACACAAGGGAGAGGGGAGGAAAAAGCGAGTGACACACACACGAGGCACCCCCACCCCCACCCCCAAAAACATACACACAAACAGATGCAACAACAGTACATATCCACCCGTACCCATCAGGAATAACGCAAGGACAAAAGGAAGTGAGTGAAGTCAGTGCAATAATATAAATTTCAATAAATACGTCCTCAAAGCACAAAACAGTGTCTACAATATATACAAATGGAGGGACACTGCCCAGTCCAAATTGTCGGTGGCCCACAGGGCCATATCACATAGACCAGGGCCCCACTTGACTCCTGGCTCAATACGGAGATAACACTGCTAGGGCATCAAGTCGAAAATACACAGGCACCTCAGGGGGATGGGAAAGGGGGGGGCACCTCAGCCGGAAGATGGTACAACGCCACTGCTCCTGGAGGGGGCCACATGCCCACTCCTTGGTCCTGGGGAGTGCAAGACCACAGTCTCTCTAGTGGGTGGTTTGCCCACTGCTTGGTCTTGGGGAGTGAAAACCACAGTCTCTCAAGTAGGTGTATTGCCCACTGCTTGGTCCTGGGGAATGCAAGGCCACAGTCTCTTAAGTGGGTGGTTTGCCTACTGCTTGGTCCTGGGGAGTGCAAAGCCACATTCTCTCAAGTGGGTGACTTTCCCACTGCTTGGTCTTGGGGAGTGAAAGGCCACAGTCTTTCAAGTGGGTGACTTTCTCACTGCTTGGTCCTGGGGAATGCAAAGCCACAGTCTCTCAAGTGGGTGGTTTGCCCACTGCTTGGTCCTGGGGAGTGCAAAGCCACAGTCTCTCAAGTGGGTGACTTTCCCACTGCTTGGTCCTGGGGAATGCAAGGCCACAGTTTCTCCAGTGGGAGGTTTGCCCGGTGCTTGGTCCTGGGGAGTGCAAAGCCACAGTCTCTCAAGTGGGTGGTTTGCCCACTGCTTGGTCCTGGGGAGTGCAAAGCCACAGTTTCTCAAGTGGGTGACTTTCTCACTGCTTGATCCTGGGGAGTGCAAGGCCACAGTCTCTCAAGTGGTTTGTTTGCCCACAGTTTGGTCCTGGGGAGTGCAAAGCCAGAGTCTCTCAAGTGGGTGGTTTGCCCACTGCTTGGTCCTGGGGAGAGCAAGGCCACAGTCTCTCAAGTGGGTGGTTTTCCCACTGCTTGGTCCTGGGGAGTGCAATGCCACAGTCTCTCAAGTGGGTGACATTTCCACTGCCTGGTCCTGGGGAGTGCAAAGCCACAGTCTCTCAAGTGGGTGGTTTGCCCACTGCTTGGCCCTGAGGAGTGCAAAGCCACAGACTCTCAAGTGGGAGACTTTCCCACTGCTTGGTCCTGGGGAGTGCAATGCCACAGTCTCTCTAGTGGATGGCTTCTCCACTGGTCCTGGAGGGGGCCTTGTGCCCAGTGGGCTTCATCCTGCAAGGAGAGGGTGAGTGGATGCCTTCTTCCACTAGTTCTGGAGGGGGTCTTGTGCCCAGTGTGCTTCATCCTGGCAAGGATGCAGTGAGTGGATCCCTTCTTCCACTGATTCTGGAGGGGGCTTTGTACCCATTGTGCTTCATCCTGGCAATGGGGGGGTGAGTGGATGCCTTCTTCTACTGGTTCTGGAGGGGGCCTTGTGCCCTGTGATGCAGATCTTGGAAGGTGCAAGGTCGCAGTCTCTCACCTGGGTGTCACACCTACAGTCTTTGCAGGGGCCAGGACGCACTACAGCCCATGGAGGCACAACTAAACACTACGCACCGGCGGTGACGGCTGCTCAGTGGTGGCAGTGGCGGTGCTGGCGGCGGTGCTGCCTATGGTGGGGGGAGGCTCCAGCCCTTCTCCCGCAGCCCCGGATAGCTTCCCACTGGGGCTGCTGCTGCTGGCAGTGGTGCTGCTGGCGGCGCAGGTGGCAGTGCCGGCGGTGGTGCTGGCGGCGGTGCAGGTGGCGGTGCTGCCTGTGGTGGGGGGAGGCTCCAGCCCTTCCCCGCACAGCCTTGGACGGCTGCCCACTGGGGCTGCTGCTGCTGGCAGTGGTGCTACTGGCGGTGCAGGTGGCGGTGCTAGCGGCAGTGCTTGCAGCGGTGCTAGCGGCGGTGCTGCCTGTGGTAGGAGAGGCTCCAGCCCTTCCTCTGCAGCCTCAGACAGCTGAAATGCCGTGGCTGGTCTATGTTCAGGTGCTCCTCCAGCACCATGCTCCACATCCATCCTGCATGCTGCATCTGTAACTTTGTCAATGACCTTGGCAGCTGGTTTTCCCTACCTGCCCTTGGCAGCTGGTGGTGTCTCCTTGCATCTGGCAGCTGGTGGTTTCTCCTTGCGTCTGGCAGCTGGTGGTGCCTCCTTGCTTCTGCCAGCTGGTGGTGCCTTTGTGGAATTGACAGCAGGTGCTCCCTTTTTTTTGCCCTTGGCAGCTGGTGCAGGCGTCTTCATGGAGCCTCTCACAACTCCAGTGGCTGCTGAAACAACAGTGTGGCTTTGGCCTGGGTGGCTGAGGTGCTTGGCTGGGTCCTCACCACCGTGGCTCGAAGTGAAGGATGGGGGGCAGGGAAGAGGGCAAGGGTGGAGAGGAAAGGCTTCTTTGGGACATTGGGCCGGGAAGAGGGTGAAGGTTTGGGAGTGGAGGAAGAGGGAGTGGTGGTAGGAGGTGTCTGTCTGCTGTGTTTGGGTGCAGGTTCATGGGCTGGATGCTGTTGTGAGGTGGATGGCGGTTGGGAGTCTGAGTGCTTGCGTTTGTGTTCTTTGAGAGGAGGGGGCATAGACACAGTGGGAGGGGACACAGGGGATGTGTGCATGGATGTGGGGGTGGTGACTGCCAGTGAGGGGCGTGTAGTGATAGGCATGCTTGTGATGGAGGTAGTGGATGAGGATGTAGTGCATGCAGGTGTGAGTGGAGACACTACTGGGAGGGTGGTGAACGACGGGGAGGAGGGGGACACAGTGGAGGCAGTGGATGTTGGTGTGTCTGGATCTGGATGGTGCTTGTGTGAGTGCCTGTGGGATGAAGTGTAGTGCTTGTGTTTGCCTGAGCCACTTCTGTGTGTTGATTTGGGTGCATGCTGGTCTGAAGGTGTGCTTGGGTAGGCTGGGGTTGAGGGGAATGGGACAGGGTAGAGGAAGTTGGAGGGGGGAGGCTAGAGACAGGGACAGTTGCTGCCATCAGTGAGTTGGCCAGATTCTGGAATGATCTCTGTTGGGCTGCCACACCAGCGTGAATGCCCTGCAATAATGCATTTGTTTGTTGCAAATGCCGTGCCAGACCCTGGATGGCATTCACTATGGTTGACTGCCCAACAGTGATGCATTGCACGAGGTCAATAAACTCCTCTGTGAGGGCAGCAGGGCTGACTGGGGCAGGGCCTGAGGTGCCTGGGGCAAAGGAGATGCCCACCCTCCTGGGTGCGCGGGCACAGGAAACATGCTGAGGGGCTGCTGGGAGGGCAGTGCTGGTACGGGGGTGGCGGCTGTACCTGTACTTGCCATGGCCACAGAGGTGTCCGCAACCCCCAGGGAGCTTCCATCGGAGGAGGTGCCGCTGTCTGAACTGTCCCCTCCTGTCTCTGCCATGGTGCTCCCCTCGCCCTCCGTCCCACTGGTGCCCTCACCGTCGGTGGATTCGGCCTCATGGGCCATGTGGGATGCAGCTCCCTCCATCGCCGGTGCCTCTGCTCCTCTGCCAGATGATGCTAATGCACACAAGGACTGGGTGACAAAATAAAAAGGGGGGAGGAAGAGACAGAGGATACACTTGGTCAATGCCAGCAACAACACCACTGTTGGCGCACACTACTCACAGGGAACAGCCCCATGCACTAGGCCATGCACTACCAGTTACAATGCTAGTCACCAGGCCATTGAGTACAATGCCTAACACCAATAGCAGCACACCTGAAACCCACAGGACCCTGTCCAGTAGTAGATGCCCACTAGCATATTTGGGGTTGGAGTGCAAGAGACCCTGTCCATCATGGAACCTACCCTGCCATGTTCGTCCTTGCCTAGGGGCACCCACAGACCCACGTCCCCCACCCAGATAACACATCAACTCACCCTATTTTCTGATTCTGAAACTGTACTCACCCCCTTGTGGCTGCTGTGATGCAGAAATTTATACTTAAACAAAAGGTATTAGTCATACTGTCAGGCCTGTTACACTCATGGCCCACCATATCCGTCCCATCCCCTTACGCACATACATTGACCACCATACATGTAGCACTCTGCCCAGGACCCCCTCAGCCATCCCCCCTTACACGAGGCTTACACACACATTACTCCATGCATTCAAACCCCATGCATCATGCTCACAGTGTACTCACCTGTTCGTCTGGAGGACCATAAAGTGAATGGTACTGGGGTAGGACCCCATCCACCAGTCTCTCCAACTCCTCTGAAGTGAAGGCAGGGGCCCTTTCCTCAAACACTCAAGCCATGGTCGCTTCCAGACACAGGTCACAGCAGTACCTGCAGTGTAGGTCCTCTCCTGTTGAAGTTCAGGTAGCAAGTGAGTGAACAGATAGAAAATGGCGGAACAGATAGAAAATGGCGGTCACGTCCGCGGCGTTCATCACTATTGGCCAATGGAACCCACAGGGCCCAATGATAACCGATGAGGTGTTGCACGGCGGTCCTCGATCGCCTCGTGCAACATCAGCGGAATTACCTCATTTCACTCGTCCCTCCACACAGGTCAGGCAGCCGCCATTTTGGTGGGGGGGCAGGCCATGGCACCTAAATGCATCACAGCAGACATAGGCACATTTACGGAATTACACGTTCACATACTGTTTCTGTCAGAACATGCAAGGCATTTTACTCTGAGGATATGTTTGAATATGACCATCTGCTCACCGTTTTTCACCCTAGAGTTCAACCACTCCAGATGAATAGGATATGGAGACATTCCCCCGTGTACAGACCCCTGGTGGACCTGGCAACAATGGAGGACAGGCACATTATCCCCACCTACAGACTTGATAGGGCAACAATCCAAGAGCTGTGTGCCCAATTGGAGCCAGACCTGCTTTCTGCTATACGTCACCGCACTGGGATCCCCCCTCTTGTGCAAGTCCTATCAGTGCTCCATTTCTTGGCAAGTGGCTCCTTCCAAGTGACAGTGGCCATGGCAGCAGGGGTGTCACAGCTTATGTTCTCAAACGTGCTGACCAGTGTGTTGTCTGCCCTGATGAAATACATGCGCAGCTACATCGGTTTCCCCCAGGTGGAGGATTTGGCCACAGAGAAGGCTGACTTCAATGCACTAGGACATATCACCAACATCACTGGTGCTATTAATGGTACACATATTGCCTTTGTACCCCCCCTCCCCGGAGAAATGAACAGGTGTACAGAAATCAAAAGAGCTATCACTCTATGAATGTGCAGATAGTGTGGCTGGCGGACCAGTACATCTCCCATGTGAATGCAAAGTATCCTGGGTCTGTGCATGATGCCTTTATCCTGAGGAATAGCAGCATCCCATATGTAATGGCTCAACTCCAGAGGCACAGGGTGTGGCTAGTAGGTGAGCCCATGGTCCCCACCCAGTGTATGTTGGTATATGGGTTTCGGGTTGGCCCTAAGGGTGAGTGTCTGGCTAACAGGTATCCCTCAATATTTACAGGTGACTCTGGTTACTCCTACCTCTCATGTCTACTGACCCCTGTGAGGAATCCCAGGACAAGGGCAGAGGAACGTTACAATGAGGCACATGGGCGAACAAGGAGGATCATTGAGCGCACCTTTGGCCTCCTGAAGGCCAGGTTCAGGTGCCTCCATCTAACTGATGCCAGATCATCGTTGCATGTTGCATGTTGCACACAAACTGGCCTTCAGACGCCAGGTGCCTTTTCTGCAGGAGGAGGAGGCTGGAGATGGTCGTGTGGCAGTGGTGGAGCCTGTGGACAATGATGAAGAGGAGGCAGAGGAAGAGGATGTGGACAACAGAACAACTATAATACAACAGTACTTCTAGTGACACACAGGTAAGACACTGTAACCTCACCTTCCATTGCTGCTTTGTGAAGTGATTTTTCTCTGGCTGGCCTGCTGTTCACACTACAAGTGCCACTTAATGTACCCTTTAACATGTCTGTTTTCAGATATCTGTGCCCTCCTGTGGCTCCTGATGTACTGACTGCAGGACATTACAGGTCATAAGTATGTTTACATCCCTGTACAGTCTATTTGCAATGTCTTATGAGTGTTAAAAACCTACATCCTTAAATCATATGACATACTCCATACTTGTTTTTTCCAAGGGTGTTTATTTCAGTGCTGAGAATTAAATGGGAATGTGCAATGGGCTTGGGTGATGGTGGAGGAAAGTCCAGGATAGGGTCCAGTCTATTTGTTTCACAGGTGCATTGTCCAAGGAAGCATAGGAAGGGAAGCAATGGCAGTTCAAGGTGGACAGGGTTACAGAGTGGGACACAAGGGTGACAATCAGGAGAGTCTTATTTCCTGGCGGGGGTATTGGCAATGTTCTCTGGCTTCTGCCTGGATCGCAGGGACTGTTTGCGTGGTGGTTCTCCTTCTGTAGGGGGTGGGGTGCTGGTGGGCTGTTGTTCCTGTGGCGGTGCCTCCTGTCCACTAGTGTCAGTGGAGGTGGAAGGCTGTTCATCAGTGTGGCTAGTGTCAGGGGCCCGTTGGTGTGCCACTGCCTCCCTCATGGTGTTGGCCATGTCTGCCAGCACCCTGCAATTGTGACCAGGGTGGTGTGGATGTCCCTCAGGTCCTCCCTGATCCCCAGGTACTGACCCTCCTGCAGCCGCTGGGTCTCCTGTAGCTTGGCCAGTATCTGGCCCATGGTCTCCTGGGAATGGTGGTATACTCCCAGGATGTTGGTGAGTGCCTCCTGGAGAGTCGGTTCCCTGGGCCTGTCCTCCCCCTGTCGCACAGCAGTCCTCCTAGCTTCCCTGTTGTCATTTGCCTCTGTCCCCTTAACCATGTGCCCACTGCCACTGACCCCAGGTCCCTGATCGTCCTGTGTTTGTGGGGTTGCCTGGGGTACCTGGTGTGGTGGACACACTACTGATTGACATGTCCTGGAGACAGTGGTATGGGCCTGCTGGGTGGGTGCTCTGCTGGTGTTTCCTGAGGGGGGAGGCTCTGTGGTGGTATGGGACTGTGGCTGGGTAACCTACTGTCCCTGATGGGCCAGGTTGGTCAGCCTGATCCAGGCATGCAGAGCTGCTGTCATCACTGTGGGCCTCTTCTGGGGGGTACTGGATGTTGCTGGCACCTCCCCTCCGGTGATGTTGTGTCGGGATCCTGTAGGGATGTAAATGCAGTGTTATTGTTTCTGTGTGTGCCATCTTGTGCATGGGTGTGTGTTGCCCTCTATGGTCGTTATTGCCCTGGCAGCTTCGGCTTGTGTGAGTGGTGATTTGGTGGGCTAGGTGATTGTCTCAAGGGTGCATGCTTTGGTGATGGGTGTCCATGCAGGTCTGTGATGGGTGTCCACTCATTGGTGTTGCATGCAGGGCTTGGTTGTGTGATGGTGGGTTGTGATGGTGGGGTGCGTGGGAGGTTGTGGATTGATGGGAGTGAGGGTAAGGGTGGGGGTATGTGATGGCATGCAGGTAGGGGAGGTGGTGAGGTGGTGAGGTGTTGTTAGTTGTGGGGGAGGTGGTGAGGGTCCACCGCAAGTCCTCTATACAGCTATCTGAAGTCTTACAACCACGGAACACACCTTCCCCGTAGATCGATCCACCTCTTCCTGATGTCATCCTTTGTTCTGGGGTGCTGTCCCACAACGTTGACCCTGTCCACGACGCTCCGCCATAGCTCCATCTTCCTAGCAATGGATGTCTGCTGCACCTGTGACCCGAATAGCTGTGGCTCTACCCGGATGATTTCCTCCACCATGACCCTTAGCTCCTCCTCTGAGAACATAGGGTGTCTTTGTGGTGTCATGGGTGTAGTGTGTGTGGTGTGTGTGAGGGTGTGTGGTGAGATGTGTTGGGGTGTGTGCTGTGAGGTGCGTTGATGTTGTATGGGTGATGGTGTTCTGTGTCTCTGGTTCTGTGGGTGCTCCTGGCGTGTCTCTCTCTCACTCTGTTGTAAATTGTTTGTAATGGTAAAGGGTTGTGTGTAATGTGGGTGTGTGTTTTATAGTGGTGTGGGTGTGTGGGTCTGGTATGTGAATGGGTGTAAGGTGTGTGTTATTTAAATTTACCAATGTGGTGTTGTTTTGTATGTGTGTGTGTATTTTGAGCATGGCTGTATGTACCGGCAATGGTTTACTGCGGTTGAATGTCCGCCATGGTGATTCGTGGGTTATAATGCTATGGGCGTATTTCTGTAGGCGTATCGGTGTGGGTTTTGCAACCGCCATTTTATCACTGACCTTTAGGCTGGCGGACTTGTGTGTGTATCTATATGGTGGTGGATTTCTATGTGTGGGTCATAATATGGGTGGCGGTATACCGCCGCGGTCGCAATATGTTGGCGGCAGTCAGCATGGCGGTAAGCGGCACTTACCACCAATGTCATAATGAGGGTCTATGTGTGCTTGACTGATCATAGATGTTTGTCAGTTGCTCTGATCTACCACTAGGATGACTTGCTCACTCAGCCTAACAAGTTGATAGTGAACAACGTTGTCTATTAATATCTACATATTTCACTAAGCAATGTTTTCCATTCATATCTTTCAGGTGGACCTCTGCCTTACACCATTGGTGAGGTAGCCCGATTTGAAGACCCCGATGCAGCCAGTAAGTGTCATCTTGTGTGTCATGTGTGCCAATCCAGGGTTTGGTGTGACTAAGTCTGATGTGTGGACTGCTATGTGTTAGAAATGGGTCTTTAGTTGGCAGGCAGGTTACCTCCTGTCCAAGCAAGGGCCCTCACTCTTGTCAGGGTAAAGGAAAATCACCTTAGTTAACCTCCGCTCACCACTTGGTAACTTGGCATGAGCAGACAGGCTTAATTTCAGAAGCAAGGTGTAAAATATTTGCACCAACACACCCACAGTAACTAAGTGAAGACATTACAAAATGACACAACACAGGTTTAGAAAAATAGGTAATATTTATCTCAGCAAAACAAGACCAAAATGACCGAAATCCAACATAAACAAGTCAAGATATGAATTTTAAAAAGAATAAGAGTCTTAAAGCTTTAGAGAACAGTTAGAAAGATCTTAGCACACAAAAGTACCTGGGTAGTGTCAAACTAAAGCCGCACGGGCGAGTGTGCATCAGAAAAAGGCCATCGATGCGTCGATTTCTCACTCGCGAGCCAGACCGTGCATCATTCTTCCTCTGGTCAGGTCGACGTGCGTCGTTTCTTTTCTGCCACAAGAGAGCGTTACGTCGATCAAGACGAGCACCTCGGGTCCAGGCAGGCATTGCATTGATTTTCCGCACCCAGCAATTTTGCCTTGAAATCCAGTCCCACAGTGTCAAGAAACCATGCTGCATGGGGGCTTGCGTCATTAACAGCAGCCTCTGCAGGGGTTGCGTATCGTTTCTCCAGCCGTGTTGCGTGGATCTCCCAGCTGTGATGCAAGTGGAGCGTCGATTGTAGCCACGAGGCTGGCAGCGAGAGCATCGTTTATCAGCCGTGAGGTGGGTGATGCGTTGAAAGTTTCCCAGCACATCTCATACCCCTTTCTGCCTTTGAAGTCGGCCTACTTTAAAGAGAAGTCTCTGTTGTTTTCACGATCTTGCCTTGCCCAAGCCAGGCCCCAGACACGCACCAGTGGGTTGGAAACTGCATTGTGTGAGGGCAGGCAAACCATTTCAGGTGTAATTGACCACTCCTCCCCTCCCCTCAACCCAGATGGCCCATCATGATATGTAGGCTACACCCAAGCTCCCTTTGTGTCACTGTCTAGAGGAGAGGTGCAAACAGCCCAACTGTCAAACTGACCCAGATAGGGAATCCACAAGCAAGCAGAGTCACAGAATGGTTTAAGGAAGAAAATGCCTACTTCTAAAAGTGGCATTTTAAAACACACAATCTAAAAACCAACTTCACTAAAAGATGCATTTTTAAATTGAGAGTTCAGAGACCCCAAAATCCAGATGTATATCTGCTCCCAAAGGGAATCTGCGCTTTAATCATATTTAAAGGCAGCCCCCAGGTTAACCTATGAGAGATAGGCCTTGCAACAGTGAAAACCGATTTTGGCATTATTTCACTGTCAGGACATGTAAAACTCCTAAGTACATGTCCCAACTTTAACATACACTGCACACTGCCCATGGGGCTACCTAGGGCCTACCTTAGGGGTGCCTTACATGCATCAAAGGGAGGGTATGGGGCTAGCGAGTGGGTATACTTGCCAAGTCGAATTGGCAGTTTAAAACTGCACTCACAGACTGTAATGGCAGGTCTGAGCCATGTTTAGAGGGCTACTAATGTGGGTAATACAACCAGTGCCGCAGGCCCACTAGTAGCATTTGATTTACAGGCCCTGGGCACTTCTAGTGCACTTTACTACGGACTTTCTAGTAAATCAAATATGTCAATCATGGAGTCCAGCACATGGAAACAACCTGGGACGTAGAGGCAGAAAGCTAGGGGAGACCATGCCAGTGATGCCAAGTCTAACACTATGAATAATGGTTTTGCCTGACCAATGATATGATGTCATTGGAGTATGGATGGTGACATCATGTCTGTTGGAATATTGTGCAATGAGAATAGCTTGCTTCTAGCACAAGGGGCAACATGTGCTGGCATGGAATTGTGTGTATTAGGAAATGGAATGGCTGTCCACATATTCATAAATATCTATCATGATATGTGTCCGAGCAGCTGTTTATTTAACTAGCATGCTTGTTGACAACTACTTTGTCACAGCACTATTGACAGCACTGTGTGCCACACATAGCTTACTCTTATTCGCAAGATGGTACAGATGTAGGTTATATATTTAGAGGTCTCTAGGGGGCTTATGTAGGAGACACATGCACCACAGGTACGTCACTATCCTTCAGATATATATTGAGGTTGTAGTACTGCAACGGCCCATATTGTGTTGGACAACAGTCAGTAATGTACAAAATTAGGAGACAACTCAGCTCCAGATGGTTGTAGGTAAAGTCTATGATTTTTCCCAAGCCAGATCTCAGCAGTATTCACAACAACATGGTCCTGCCACCATGATATTTGTGAGTGATGGAGATCACATCGCGTGCATCTGATGTGAATGCTGAGTGTGTACCTGTTACTTTGATGATATCTGACATGCTTTGCACATGATGATCAATAAATCAGGATACTGTTGCAGCACCCAGTGCAGTACCAAACTTACCGTGGGCTTAAGGGCCACCATGTGTGTGCCGTTTTACACATATAGTACAACATAGCACAGGGTAGGGTGCTTTAGTTCTGTAATGTGTAGACAACTTTGATGTACAGGTAAGGTTTAGCCAAACTTTCTGGGGACATTGGATTAGTTATACATGTAGGCATATCATGGGCAATGGTGTGTCCCCTTGTAACATATGCTCAGCCCAGGTCTTGCACCAAGACACATGAATGATGATTTACCAAACCTTAGAATAGCCGATGGGAAATTTCCAGACCCTGATCATATGGCCCCCACCTTGCATCTATGATAGCTGGGCAAGCTTTGATGTTTCATCAGGAGTGATGAGGTGGTGGATTGCATGCACAGCCCCCCTTATGGACAGGGAGACAGGAAATCCAGACTTGTTGGGACATGTGACCCACACAAGTTTGATGACACAAATGTTGACCATGGACACTTTAGTCCACTTATATCTGGGCCCTGATGGTCAACAATGGATAGCCGTCATCCCAGAGATATGTACATGATACCGTAGGTGGCTGGTAGGAAATAGTCATAGCTGAGGAGAAATGATTGTTGAGGAATGTTTGGAGGATTGTATGTGTCATATGCAGTTGCAATGTACATTATGGTGGTCATTATGACAGTGGCGATAAATGCCGCTTACCGCTGCGGTGATGGCCACCAACAAACTGTTGCGGGGCGAACATCTGTTTACCATATTATGACACACGCACTAAACCGACAGAATACTGCCACAAACACAAATATGCCAGACCAAAGGTCAGTGTTAAAGTATCGGTACAAACACCCATACCGTTATGCCAACAAAACAAGTAAACCAATGGCGGTGCACACTGGTGTGGTCAGCATGGCCACCGAAATACAAAACAACACAACATTGGCCAAAACTAAAATCACACAGCTGACACTCATACACACACCACACACCCTGACTAACAGCACTATAAAACATACACCCACATCACACACAACCCTTTGCCAACACGAAAAGACCGCAATAGCTAGCCACGCAAATCAAAGAGACAACTACACACACAAACACCACAACCACCCATACATCTGTCACGCACTCCATATCCCACACCCCACCACATTACTTAACACCCTCTGCACAAAACACACCACAGTACACCCATTTCCCCACTAAGGCACCCCGTTCCACAGATGAGGCGTTGCGGGTCATGGTGGAGAAAATAGTCAGGGTAGAGCCACAGCTCTTCGGAGCACAGATACAGCAAATATCCATTGCCAGGAAGATGGAGCTATGGCTGAGAATCATGGACAGGGTGGAAGCCGTGAGACAGCATCCAAGAACAGGGGACGACATCAGGAAGAGGTGAAACGACCTACTGGGGAAGGTACGTTCCGTGGCAGCAAGGCACCAGCTCACTATCCAGAGGGCTGGCGGTTGACTGCCACCTCCTACCCCACAGCTGACAGCATGGGAGGAGCACGTCATGGCAATACTGCATCCTGAGGGACTCACTGGAGTAGCTGGAGGACTGGATACTGGTGAGTCAATATTGACTACTTATCACCCCCCATACCTGCATGCCATCTCACCCCCTCACCCTGACTCCCATCACTCCACCCCATCCCACACAGTGTACCTACACATGTGACTAGCCCCAATGCCAAGCCCCGACATGCCATACCAATGTATGTACAGCCCTCCCAGCCTTGCATGTACACCCATCACCATGGCAAACTAGCGATCCCACAATACATCACCATGCACAAACAAAGGTGGCAGGGCAACAGCAATGATATAGGGGAAGGTAGGGATGTACAATACGTCACCGACATGAAGCATAATACATCACTTACAACCCACCAGGTGCCCCAGCCAATCCCCGCGGGGTGAGGTGCTACGACTATCCAGTCCCCCAACAGAATATCCCCCCAGTGATGACAGCAACTCTGGACTTCTGGATCTGATTTAAATACTTGGCCCATCAGGGACCACTGGTCAGTCGGCCACCCCAGCCCACTCCCAGTCCACCACATAGCCTCCACCTCAGTTAGCAACACCCAAGGTCCCCACACCTCTGTCCCCAGGGCAAGTCAATCAGCAATGTGCCCACCTGTACAGTTACCCCAGTCCACACCTCACAGCCAAGACAATCAGGGTCCTGGGGTCAGTGGCAGTGGGTACACCGTTCAGGGGACACAGGAACAGAGGGGAAGGGACACTCGGAGGACAGCTGTGCGCCAGGGGGAGGACAGGCCCAGGGAACCAACTCTCCAGAAGGCACTTACTAATGTACTCGGGGCTTACCAACAATCCCAGGACAAGATGGGCCAGATTCTTAACAACATGCAGGAGAACAAGCGGCTGCAGGAGATACACCAGCAAGAGAACAGCGAATATTTGACCGTCATCAACACCACCATGGTCTCCATAGCAGGGGTGCTGGCTGATATGGCCAACATCATGAGGGAATGTACAGCACACCAGCAGGCCCCTTCCACTAGCCATTCAACTGAACAGCCCACCACATCTGCTACAGCTAGTGGACAGGAGGCCTTGCCAAAGGACCCACAGGCCACCAGCACCTCTCACCCTGCAGAAGGTGAACTACCAAGCAAACGTTCCCTGTGACTCAGACAGATGCCAGAGACACTTGCCAAGACTAAGACCATCACCAGGAAATGAGACCCTCCTAAATGTCCCACTTCTGTTCCACTCCGTCACCTTGTCCACTTTGAGCTGCCATTGCTCCCCTTCCTATGTCCCCTTGGACACTGGACCTGTGCTACAAACAGACTGGACCAATACCCTGGACTTACCTCTATCATCACCCCATTCCATTGCACTCTTCCTTCTATTGTTTGCACTACAATAAACACCCTTGGACGCAACTTGAGTGATAGTGCTTTATGTGATGAAAATGTGCACTCATTTTAACAGTTACATCTTGTGCAATTGAACGAACTTTGGAATAGTATACAAATGATGAGCTGGAACTATCCGTAGCCATGACATCAGTGCACAGTAGTAAAACAACAATATCTGCAAAAAGGGAAGGCATAGGTGACAGTCAGTTGAGGTGCAAAGGAAGTGACTGCCATCCTGCTACAGCCACACTGAAAACATACATAATTAGTGGAATGGTCAGTTCCACTGCCTCACCTGTGTCCTCAGATAGGGCACATGTCGTCTGAGGGCCAGGTTGTGCAACATGCAGCATACTACAACTATCTGGCAGACCTTCTCAGGGGAGTAGCACAGGGATCCACCTGTCAGATGGAGGCATCTGAACCTGGCCTGGAGGAGGCCGAAGGTACGTTCCATTATTCACCTAGTTCGCCCATGTGCACCATTATACCGATTCACAGCCCCTGTCCTGGCATTCCTCACAGGGGTCAGGAGCCAAGACAGGTTTGGGTAGCCAGAGTCACCTGCAAGAATTGAGGGACAAACATTAGCCTTACACAATGGTATGGGGAATGACTCCAGAAGGCCTACACAACATATCTTGGGTGGGGACTCAGGCTCACCTATCAGCCACACCCTGTGCCTCTGTTGTTGTGCCATCACATTTGCGATGCTGCTATTCCTCAGGACGAAGGTGTCATGCACCGACCTAGGATACTTGGCAGTGACATGGGAGATGTACTGGTCCACCTGGCACACCATTTGCGCATTGAGTTAGAGGAAACTCTTATGATTCCTGAACACCTGTTCATTGTGGCGGGGGGGAAATGCAATATGTGTACTGTCAATCGCCCCAATAATATTAGGAATATGTCCCATTGGTCAAAATCCAGCCTTCACAGTGGTGAAAACTTCCACTTGGGGGAAAGCGAAGTAGCTGCACATGTGTTGGACCAAGGCGGACAAAACCCTTGTCGGCACTTTTGAGAACATTAGCTATGACACGCCTGCTGCCAAGACCACTGTCTCTTGGAAAGAACCAGTTGCCAGGAAATGAAGTACTGACTGGGGGATCCCAGTGGGATGACGGATAGCTGATAGCAGATCAGGCTCCAATTGAGTACACAGCTCAGTGATTGTGGCCCAGTACAGTGTGTAGGTCAGTATTATATGCCTCTCCTCCAGCATAGCCAAGTCCACAAGGGGTCTGTACATGGAGGCTTGCCTCCTCCTCCTATTCCTCTAAAGTGGTAGGTATCTACGGGGCATAAGAGTGAGAAGGGGGTCACAAACTGAACAATGGAACCACCACCCCAGTGCAACTGGGCATGTATGTAATCAGATAATGTGAATGGCAATGTATATACAATTCACAGCAATTACACAGTTTAAAATTTCTGATTGTTGTCCACCAACATGAAATGGCGACCGCCTGTCCTGTAAGTATGGACAGGTGGAAGTGATGTAACTCCGTCGGTGTTGGGCATCATGGCAGAAGGCGATCTTGCACTGCTGTGCTATTCCTCATTGGCTAACATGGGGCTCTATGGAGGACAGCATCTAAGGAGGATCACCGGCGGCTAACATGGTGTACACCGCCGCCGACGTGACTGCCATTTTCTATCTATAACCTCACTTCATTCCTGATTTTCCGCAGGCCAACACCTACACTGCGTGTGCAGCTGTGACCTGTGTCTAGATCCTGCCATGGCCTGTGTGACTAGGGAAAGGGCCCCTGCCTTCATTTCGGAGGAGTTAGAGCACCTGGTGGATGGGGTCCTACCCCTGTATGGACAGCTGTATGGGCCTCCAGACCAACAGGTGAGTACACCATGGGTGCGATGCATGCGAGTAGGTGTGGGGCATGTCTGGTGGTAGTTACCATGCAGGGCTCCGGGAGATGTGTGTGCCAATGGAGATGTAATTTGTGAGCCATATGTGTGACAGGCCGGGTTAATAGTTAATGGTGTCCTCCTGTCTGTATTACCTCTGCAGGTCAGCGCCAATCAGAAGAAGGGATTGTGGCGTGCCATCACCAAGGACGTGCAGATCCTGGGGGTCTACAGCAGGCGGAGCACCCACTGCAGGAAAAGGTGGGAGGGCCTGAGACTCTGGGCCCAGAAGACCGCGGAGGCCCAGCTTGGGATGGCCCCCCACCAAGGGTGTGGTGCCTGTCGGAACCTGACCCCCTGATGGCCTGCATACTAGCGGTGGCCTACCCAGAGATGAATGGGCCCTTGAGGGTAGCACAGCAGCCACAAGGGGGTGAGTACAGTGAGAGTGACAACCATTTTTGTTGGCTGGCATGGGATCCTGGTGGTGGGTTTCAGTAAGTGGGTGCTCCTTAATGTCAGCTCAGGCATTGTGCGTGGTCTAGTACAAGGTAAATGGGTACATAGCAAAATCTTGTATTCCAGCTAGGTGGCATTCCAGGTCAGACAGGGCTTAGTGGGTCCCAGGAGGGGTGCAGTTGGCGGTGGTTGGCTCTCATCTTGCCGTGGTACCTAGCCAATGGAATGCCAGTGCGATGCATAGTGCCAATCCTGATCCCTGTGTGTGATAATAATGTGCATGCTATCCGTGGTGTTGGTGCTGTAATTGACCCAGTGCTCCCTTTCTCTCTCTCCCCCCCTATTTTCTTCTGACATACTGTCCATGTGTGCATTAGCATCATCTGGAGAAGGAGCAGGGGCACCAGCGGCTGAGGGAGTTGCATTCCACAGGTCCCAAGAGGCAGAGTCCACCGACACCGATAGGACCAGAGGGACGGAGGGCGAGGGGAGCACCACGGGAGAGACAGGAGGTCACAACACTGATACCTCCTCCGATGGGAGCTCCCTGGTGGTGGCAGAAACCTCTGGAACCACCTAGTCACAGGTACAGCCGCCACCCCCCGCATCAGCCCCGTACTCCTAGTAGCCCCACCCACTGAGTTGGCCATGCCTGCTCACCCAGGAGGGTGGGCATCTCCTTTGCCCCAGGCACCTCACTTGCAGACATCTCCATAACATCCATCCACACGTCCCCTTTGTCCTCGCCCACCCTGTCTTCCCCTCCTAAAAGACACAAACGCACGCACTCAGACTTCCAACAGCCATCCACCTCACACACACACACAATGTCCATGCACCTGCACCCAAGTCCAGCAGACGTACATCTCCAACAACCACTCCCTCAACCTTCACTCCTATCCCTCCTCCCACATCCCGCCCCAACATCCCAGAGAAGCTTTTCCTTGCCCATCTTGACCTCTTCCCTCCCCTCCACCCCCCGGTGCTGTCCGTAAGAGCAGGGTCCCAACGACCCAGCACAGCACCTCAGCCAAACGGTCTGCCACTGCTCCCGTCAAATCCTCAGCTGCTGGCACAAAGGAGCCCCACAGTGTGACGGCTGCCACTCCTACTGTGAGCACACCTCCATCTCAGAAAGGGAGGACTAGGGTGGTGAAAACCAAGGGACAGGAGGCGGGGACAATGGAGGTACCTCCTAGTCCTGGAGGCAAGAAAGTGAAAGTTCCCACTCCACCAGCCAAGAAAGGGAAGGTACCCACTCCACCACCCAAGAAAGGTAAGGTTCCCACTCCACCAGAAAAGAAAGGCAAGAGGCCTCCTCCAGCAGCAGAGGGCAAGGAGCCCTCACCACCAGCAGAGGCAGCCAGGGTTACACCTCCACTAGCAGTGGGCAAGGAGCCCTCACCTCCAGCAGAGTGCATGTAGACCACTCACCAGAGACAATTGGGCATAGAGCCCCCTCCAGAAACAGTGGGCATGTTTCCCACTTCAGAGACTGCGGCCTAGCACTCCCCACCAGGGACAATTGGGCATGGAGCCCCCTCTAGAACCAGTGGGCATGTTCCCCACTTCATGTGAGGTGTCCCTCTCACCCCCACCTCCCTTCCCCCTGAGGTGCCTGCCCATTTACAACATGATTCCCCTGCACAGTGGAGTCCGGATAGTCAGGAGTCAAGTTGGGCCTTGGACTGTGCCCTGTGGCCATGTGGGCCTTTTGAACTGGCCATTGACCCTTTCTGAACATTGACAGATGCTTTTGTTTTTGCATGGACAATATGGTGGCTGTTGGCATCAAATAACAGTGTCACTTAAACCTCAATGTGATCCTTGTTTTAATTAGACATGGGTCCTGTGACATTGGTTTTACTCTGCAGCTGGTTGTGTGTATGGTGTGTGTTGTGTGTGTGTGTCACTCTCCTTTTCCTCCCTCCTCCCTTTTGTGCTATGCAGCTGTACTCACCGTCGTCGTCTTTGTTGGCGTACCTGTTGGGGAGTTTCTCCATTTTCTGTGCAGTGTTTCCACCAGGCTTTTGACAGCAATGGTACCGCCCCAGAAATCGTGGCGGTTTGCTATGTCATAATATGGTGTGTGGTACCTTGTCTTCCGCCCACCTGTTGTTGACTACCACCGTGGTCAGTGGTGTTAAAGCCCTAGCGGTTGGTGTAGTACATTGGCTGTCTATGGGAGGGATTACCGCCATGGTCACAATTTGGCGGTAATTACCACCAGCCTGTTGGCAGTATTACCACCACTTTAACAGTCACCACCAATGTCATAATGAGGGTCTAAACATCTGTTCAACGTCCACCTAATGGTGAATCGGATGCTTGATTCCCCTCATTTTTCAGCTGCCAATATGACACCTGATGAAAGACACACATTCCACAAAAGTGCAGAACGCTACTGGCACATTATGGAGGTGAATGCAGGGTACTGCAGAATGGAAAGGAGGTTCTGCAAGGAAAAGGCAACTGGGGAACGGCTTCGGTTTTCACATGGGGGACCTCCACAGCAGCTGCAGCTAAAGAAGGACAGTGTCAGGAAGACATCAGGGGTGCAGGGGGCCTTTGCAGGTCCAAGCCCTTCCACGTCAGATGCACCTGTTAGGAGCCAGGCACTTGTTTAGCCACCTGCTGCAGTAGTAAGTAGTCAATTTGAAATTGATATGAAACGGGACATGGCCAAGATAATAGCCAGAATGGACAAATTGGAGGAGGAGAGTGCTGACAACAGGAAGATGTTATGGTACATGAAGAAAAAAACTGAAGAAAATAAAATTATCTTGTTCAACAGCCTCCCAGTTCCTTCCCCTCCCTTTTTACTGTTGTACATAGTTTTAGTTGGTTAGTATTAGGTTAGTGTAGGGTAGGCATAGTTTATTTTAAGTATAGTGGGGTGGGTTTTTCTAAATGTTTGTATTGGTGGAGGGTTGGGTGGTGGGGTCATGTTGGGGTATTTGTGTATAAAAAATTAAAAACAAAAAACAAAATACCAAAAAAAACAACAAAAAAAACAATATATATATATATATATATATAGATATATATATACTTGTTTAAGCCATAGGTTAGGTTAGGTTAGGTTAGTACATGTGTAGTCATAGTTTATGTTGTCCTACTTGTATCTTGTCTCTTAAGTGGTGTGGGGCTACAATGTTTAGAGTGTGGTGTTACATGTGTAAGATAAGTTTAGAATAGGTTAGATAGGTGTAGTTAAGTTAGTATATGTTAGTTTGGCATAGGGTATTTTTTAGGTTAGTTGTAGGTATATGGTTGCTAGTAATTTTACAATAAATCCTGTTTCTATTAGACTCATTTACTGTCATTGGTGGGGTCCTGCAGTTTCATTGTAGGCAAGTGTCGCACATCTGACAACAGGCAAAATTGGAACTATACCCTACAACACTGACAGGTGACCATCACTCAAAAGGTTACCTTTTCCTGTACCACACAAATAAGTTGTACTGGTACTCCCATCTAGGTAAATTACCATTGACTTAGTTCAGAGCCATACATGCCGTATGTCAACTTCAAAGGATATCAGTATATAATTGTATAGAATACTCAGTAAGTTGTTTGCAGCTGACAACACCATCCTTCACCTTTCTCATGTTAGGATCCTAGTGAGAGGCTTTGTGTCTGACAGTCATGCACTCATGTACTAATATTCTGTACTCATTGACATGGACTTACACAATGCAATCATTTAGCTGAGTAGATGGATCACAGTAAACATTGAAATGTTACAAGTATCCAAGGTGCTTTATGTACAGGTGCAAGTGTATTAATGACTTCTATACAATGTCCACTTCACAGACCCCATGAGTGAACGTTAGCCATATGTAGCACAATCAGAGTCTAGGGCTGAGGGACATCTCATGAGGCATGGTTAGGGGTAGAGTGCATTAGTGAGGAGTTTAAAAAATTGCCAGTTGGTAAGAAAGAGACAATGACAGTACATAGCAGACAAGTCAACAGTGGTTGGGCGAAGAGGGCACATTTCCTACTATCACAACACTTACATGATCTGAAGCCCCCCCAGAACTAAGGAGAATCTGTCGATGTGGCACAGACTGGTGCTACTGGGTGCTTTTCTTTGTGAATGTTATTCCTTCCACATCTTCATCCTCTGATGTGTGTGGTGCCTCCTGTGCCATGGCTGGTGCTGTTGTAGAGGTAGAGGGGACCACACACACTTCATGGGATAGAGATGTGGAGTCAAAGGTCCCAGCAGCTGTCATTTCTGAGGACACATAAGGCATCACTGCAGCAGGTGGAACTGGTGGTTCTTCAACACCGCAGCAACATCATGGTGCTAGGCAGCCATATTTTCCCTGAGAGAGGCCACTGCTCGCCGTATGGACTCTAGGATATTCTGCATAGTCCCCAGCCTGTTGTCTGTTAAGCAGCAGCCAGTTTCTGGAGGACAATTGTTGTAGCCTCAGGCTCATGACAGCAGCTATGTCGGCCAGAGACTGCTGGAGTCCACGTAGCGGGGAGTGGATGCCTCTGATGGCAGCTGAGTTGTCCTTATTTGGACTGAAGAACGTCCACACTCCCTCTAGGCTGCCCTCTAGGCTGCCTGCCATGCACCGCCTTGGCCAGCTCCCGCTAGACTCCTACCACTGTCCTCTGAAAGGTGGTCTCTGAGTCCTCGGAGTCCAAAGCTGTGTGAGTACTGGCTGGTGGTGTGTGGTGGTAGTGCTGTGATTCACGTGGAGACCTCACAGTGCTGTGTCCTCCCTGCGACTAGAGGTGGTGTCTGGAGGGATCCTAGGACATCCTGGAGAGTCTGTTCATTGATGGTTGGCAGCTGGTCATCCATGTCATCTGTGAAATCCAGGACAGGCAGCTCGGCAGGAGATAAGCCATCATCATCTGCAATGAGATAGTGTAAGGTCAACCATAGATTGTTTTGCTGTTGACGTGGCACATCATTTATTTGCCACTGGAGGCTCAGTGACTGGTTACTGACCCAAGGCTGTAGTTGTACTCATGTGTTGCATTGTGCATCAAAACACATATAGAGAATCAGGGAGACTGAAATTAAACAAATCTAAATTTAAAGCAATCGACCCATATTATCTCCCTACATGTAAAGCCAAAAAACACAAAACAGTATGGGGTTCACTTATAATGAGGATCTATACCCGGGGGAAATTTTCCTGGAGCTCCTTAACCTCACTAGGTGAGTAAGCCGTGAATGGGTGTTGTGAAGGGTCGTGGAGTGATGATGGGGGGGTATATCCTTTACGGACTAGGTGGTCTCACACACTATATAGTGTCATGCTTCATCATTTGACCACCTAGCCCCGCCCAGGTAGGACAATGCAACCTGGGCAGACTCAACCTCACTGTTAAAAGAACGGGAGGGAGTGCGTAAATTTTTCGGCTTCTGGAAATTGTGAGATCCAGCTGAACTAGGGAAAATATAAAAACACCAAGGCAGTTACCAGTGTGAAATGTACACTCTTATTAATGGTGTCTGCATGTGTGTTAAAAACAAGGATGGGACACCACTGTGAGAACTAGGACGCACTGGGTCACCTATCTAAAAATAAATGGGCAACATGTTTCTGCCCTCTACAATGAGCCAAGGAAGGTCTGGGGGCATTCTTCAGGGCCTAGGATCCCTTAAAGTCATGCATTGCAGAGAGAAACATCCAACACTCAGTAAGAGAGTGGGTGAAATATAAGGAGAATTAATACGGCCTACCTACAGTGAGGAACTACCTAGCATCAGCCTAATGGAACAGAAACAAAATTAACGTTTTGTGACACACAGCACAGCACAGCAAAACACACACAGGGGTGACACAGCAAGCCAAAGTCATGCAATGTATAAGAGTGTAACATGTATCTACAGTGAAATAACATCTTACCCCAAGTCTAAAGGCTACTTGCCCCAAAACTCCAGGAGGGGGAGAGTCCCCTTATAGTCACACACTAAGGGATAGGGAAAGAAGTAGGCAAGGACGGCAGTAAGTATATACAAAATCACAGTTCTATGGAGAAATCAAGAGCGTCTGGTCAGAGGCTACACTCAATGTGGGATGCGCCTGAGAAATAACTCTATTAGATAGCGTACAAAGAAAGATAGAGCTAATACTATGGAGCTCGTATCAGTTATGGTGCAGCATAGAGAGTGCCTATGGTAGGAGTAGGGTATGTAATTTACCCAATACAGGGTCAAAATGAGATAAAACAGTATAGTCCAAAAAACATAAATGATTATATGACCATCCATATGTACCCCGTGGCGGGAGGAGGGCCGCAGGGTTAGGGAATGCAAAAACAAACAACCAATACAGTGCTTATCTGTAGCGTGGAAGACTATCTCCAGGGAAGAGGAAAAGCTAATCCGCCACTCATTGCATCAAAGGAGGTGCTCGCTGTGTGCCTAGCCAGTCCCCTCACTGGACCGCTTGTGGTAAGTGGTCCAGGGCGGTGGCGGTTTATGAAGTCCAGGGAAGTAGGACATAACGAGGTATGAGCGTGTCCTCATTCCAGCAGGCTCCGGCCGGCTTGCTGCCAGGGTGTGGTTCTGCTCTCTGTGTATGCGCGTAGTGTATACGCGATGTGCTGGTGTGCGCAGGAGGCTGGGAAAAGTAGTTCCCAGCCTCTAGAATAGAAAAGTATGCCTTCTGTTGCGGTCGCGAGACAGGAGAGCAAATAGAGGAGGGGGGACAACAAAGAAGGAGAGAAGGGGGAAAAGGGAGGGGGGAAAAAAGGGGTGAAAGAGGAAAGAGAAAAGGATTGGGGCTGGTGGGGGAAAAACAAGGGGAGTTATGTTATGTTATGTTATAATGGTTTATATAGCGCCTAACTGCCCAGCGGCCTCGTAGCGCTTGAACTGCCATGGCGGTGACATACTGTTTATGTTTATACAGGAGATCTAAATTTTTTTAAATAGCCAAGTCTTCAGATCCTTCCTAAACGACATCTCTTGAGGGTTTGCTCTCATTTTGAGAGGGAGATTATTCCAAAGCAAAGCACCTTGGTATGCTAGTGATCTTCCTCCCCATCTGGCTTTCCTCGCTATTGGGACTATGGCCAGATTAGCTGAGGAGGATCTAAGTGGCCTGGCTGGAATATAGACCTGTGCCAATGTTTTCAGCATTTCAGGCCCATTATCAAATATGGATCTATGAATGTGACAAAGGGTCTTGAACTGAATCCTTTCTGCTACAGGGAGCCAGTGTAGAGAAGCGATTCCTGTCCGTATCGAGTGCTGTCTAGGAATGTTTAGCAGCAGACGAGCCGCTGCATTTTGTACCCTTTGTAATCTTTGAATCACATATCTCGGTGAACCTATAAACAAGGCATTGCCATAGTCAATCCGAGAGCCTATCAGTGCCTGAATAACCATTCTTCTGGCTGACAACGGTAAAATAGTTAAAACCTTCCTCAAGGTCCTTAGCAGAGCAAATGCAGTTCCTGCTATTCTATTCGCATGTTGGGCCATTGAGAGGAGAGGGTCCAACCATACCCCTAAGCTTTTAATAAGACATTTAGGGGGCGGGAGGGTAGGCACCCCTCTTAGTAGGCTGGAATTGATTAAGGGCATTTTATTTCCAAAAAACATAACTTCAGTTTTGTCGTCGTTGAGCTTTAATTTACTTTCAGACATTCAGGATGCAACTGCTTTCAGACAAGGACCTAGTGCTGTGCCCATGTCTGGGCGGGCATTGGAAAAGGAGACTATCAGTTGCGTATCGTCTGCATATGATACCAGGTTCAATCCGAATGGTTCAACTATTCCTGCTAGTGGCCGCATATAGACGTTAAAAAGTAATGGACTTAAAGCCGAACCCTGAGGAACACCACAACTACTGAAGGTGCTCTTGGAGATATACTCTCTCTCGAGTACCTGAAAGGACCTCCCATGTAAAAATGAGTAAATCCATTCTAGTGCGACTCCGGCAATTCCACATCCTCGCAGTCTGTCTATGAGGATGTTTAGGTCAACTGTATTGAATGCCGCACTCAGGTCAAGGAGGATAATAGCGGTTTCAATACCTTTATCCATCCTCTTACTTGCTTCTTCTGTGATGGCAATCAGTGCGGTTTCTGTGCCATGTTTAGCTCTAAAACCCATCTGGGTAGGATGTATAAGTTTATTTTCTTCCAGAAGCGTAGATAACTGAGAAAGTACGTGCTTCTCCGCAAGTTTGGCAATTAGAGGCAGTAATGAGATTGGTCTATAGTTGCTCAGTGTCTTAGGATTTAGATTCGTTTTTTTTAAGAGTGGCTTGACAACGGCCTGTTTCCAGTGATCAGGTACAGTGCCGGCACTTAGTGAGGTGTTAATAAGTTTCGTGAATAAAGTTGTAATGTAGAAGAACAACAAAGGGTTTAAGAAAAGGGTTGTAAGAGGAGAGGGGTTCGGGATGGTGGGGGAAAAAATAAAAAAAGGGAAGGAAAATTGAATAACCAAGGTGAAAGAAAGAGCAAGAAATAAAACAAAAAGAAGAACGAAAAAGAGAAAGAAAAAGGAGACAAAAGAGGTAAAGGAAATAGGTAGAAACAAATAGAAAAAGGAGAGAACAGAGGAGGAGAGAGAGGGACAGGCAAAAAAGTAGAAAAAATAGAAAAATAGAAAAATTGAAAAAGGAAGAGAAACCGAGACCTGGGGTGGGGAAGACAATATGGGGGGAAAGGAGGATTTTAGGAGGGAGGGGAAAAGAAGGGGGAGAAGGCATGAATGTACCCAGCCAGTAGTTGGTGGTACTTTGTTTTACGGAAACCCAAATCAAGATGCCTGGTTGCTATTGTGTGTTACATGGGTATGGTCATTTGTTAAGTGAGGACCATGGGATGTCATCATTTAGGCCATTGGTGCGCAGTCTCCAGACCCAGTGTTGTTCATAGTAAAGTAACTTTAACTTCTGTGACATGTTGTTGGTTGTGGGTGGCAATTGCTCTAAAATAGTCCATTTCAAATTGTCTGGGAAATGATTTTTTGTGACAAAATGGCTATTGAGTTTTGTGGCGTCACGTTTGCACCTGATAGTGCTCCTGTGTTCACAAATACGGGTGCTGACTTGTTGTCATTCCGATATATTTGAGCTGGCAGGGGCACTTGATTATGTAGATTACATTCTTACTGTTACAATTCCTAAGTGCCTTTAACACCCATGGTGTTTTCAAACCGAGCTCCACCGTGGTGGATTTCTGTGTGAACCTACACACACTACAGTTGCCACATGGATGGTGGCCGACTGGGGGAGGTAGGTGCCAGAGAGTTAGCTGTTTGTTAGGAGGTTTCATGGTAGGTCTTGGGTGGACCACCATGTCGCGTATATTGGTGGCTCTTTTGAAGGAGTTCAGTGGTTCCTGAAACGGAAGGCCACCGGATGTTAAAATCTCCCAATCGTCTCTGATAATCTTCTGGATCTTATTAGATAGTGGCTTGAACATAGTTACACACGCTGGGGGTCATTACAACATTGGCAGTAAAAGGCGCTTACCGTCGTGCAGAAGACCGCCAATACACCGCCGCGGCCACGGAATTCCGGCACAGCTATTATGACCCACATCTCGGAATCCGCCGAAATTCAGACACCCACACAAGTCTGCCACACCAAAGGTCAGTGTTAAACTGGCGAAAACAAAAGCTCCACCTCCACGCCAACAGAAACACGCCCATGCTATTACGACCCACGAATCCATGCGGCGGTCTTTCAACCGCAGTATTCCATTGGCGGTACACACCGCCGTGCTCAAAATACACACACATCTCCAAAACACCGCCACATTGGACAATTCCAAATACACACACCTGATACACATACACACACCACTCCCACACACCCAACACAATATAAAACACACACCCACATCACCCACAAACCACTACGACCAAAAATTATTCACGAAGGCCAGAGAGAGAGCACAGAATAGACAATCCCACCACACAGAGGCACATGACACCATCACCCACACAACATCCACACACAAAACACCACACACCAATACACATCACCACACACATCAACACTGACACCACCCCACACATCACACACACCACCCATATGTCACGCCAAAGACACCCCCGCTTTTCCGAGGAGGAGCTCCGGGTCATGGTGGAGGAAATCCTACGGGTAGAGCCACAGCTATTTGGCTCACAGATGCAGCACACATCCGTAGCCAGGAAGATGGAGCTATGACGCAGAATAGTGGACAGGGTCAACGCTGTGGGACAGCATCCAAGAAATCGGGAGGACATCAGGAAGAGGTGGAACGACCTACAGGGGAAGGTGCGTTCATCGGTCTCCAGGCACAACATCGCGGTTCAGCGGACTGGCGGCGGACCCCCACCTCCTCTCCCACAACTAACAACATGGGAGGAGCAAGTCTTGACCATCATGCATCCAGAGGGCCTCGGAGGAGTCGGTGGAGGAATGGACACTGGTAAGTCAAATCTTAACTATCAGATCCCCCACCCTACCTGCATGCTATCACACACCCCCACCCTCACCCCCTCCCCTATCACCCAAACTCCTCACTAATGTACTAAGAACACAAACCACACGTCCCAACACCAAGCCCTACATGACACAACTAAGCATGGACACCCATCACTAAAGCATGCTCACTGCACATACCCAGAACAACCCCTAACCATCATCACACAAGCCCCCACACAGGAATGCTTGCACTGGGGTACACGCACACCCACCCATTGCACACCATGACACACACACATGCAATAATCATGCTCTTATGCCCCTTCAGGATCACGAAGGACCGTCACCACACAGGAGGGTCCAGACAACTCTACTCCACCCACAGAAGAGGCCCACAGTGACAATAGCAGCTCTGCCCTACTGGATCCTGATGACCAGCCCGGACAATCGTGGGCCTCAGGACAGTCGGTGCCCCTTGCACAGGCACAGCCCAACACTAACCTTCCACCCTCTGGTAACACCAGCACAGCACCCACCCAGGGGGCCCAAACCTCCGTACCCAGGACAGGTCAATCAGCTGTGTGTCCACCACTACAGGGAACCCAGGATAACCTACAACCCCAACAACAACAGGGACCTGGGGGCAGTGGTAGTGGGCACACGGTCCAGGGGACGGAGGCACAGGAACACAGGGGAACTGGGAGGGGTGCTGTGCGACAGGGGGCGGACAGGCCAAGGGAACCCACTCTCCACGAGGCCCTATCCTCCATCATGGGAGCATACCACCACTGCCAGGAGACGATAGCGACGGTCCTGGTCAAGTTTCAGGAGACCTAGCGCCTGCAGGAGGACCAGTATTTGGGATTGAGGGAGGAGCTCAGGGCCATCAGCTCCGCCTTGGGCACAATCGTAGGGGTGCTGAAGGACATACAGCAGACCTTGAGGGACACCGTGGCACTCCAAGGGGCCCCTGACACTAGCATGGACGATGAACTGCCCACCACCTCCGCCGGCGCTAGTGGACAGGACGCCCCGCCACAGGACCACCACACCAGCACCCCACCCCCTGCAGACGGACAACCGCCACGCAAGCGGTCCCTGAGATCCAGGAACAGGACAAAGCAAGATGGCAAGACCCCCGCCAGGAAAT
This sequence comes from Pleurodeles waltl, assembly GCF_031143425.1. NCBI lineage: Eukaryota > Metazoa > Chordata > Amphibia > Caudata > Salamandridae > Pleurodeles > Pleurodeles waltl. The sequence goes on from NC_090437.1 coordinate 701,110,051, forward strand.
GAGACCACCCTGATTGTCCTCCCACTGTCCCACTTTGTTACCTTGTCCATACTTAAACTGCCCCAGCTCCACTTCCTATGCCCATATGGGCAGTGCACCTGTGAGACTAATAGACTGGACTCTGCCATGGACATTCCTCCACCATCACCCCTCACCATTTTACAACCCCCCTCCATTTTTGAGCACTTAAATAAACACCCTTGAACCACAAAACAATGTAGAGTCAGTCTATGATTTGGTAAAATGTATTATCAATGACAGTGTCAAAATGCGTTTCTACTTGTAAAGGCAACATACCTATGTCACACATCACAAGTCCTTGAAGGATGCATGCAGATGACACACGTTGGTAAGCACACCTGTGAAACCGTAATGGAAAGGTACAACTCAGTTACCAAATAATCCTATGAAATTACACACAGGATAGATGAAGACGTGTGACAGTGAATGTAATGGTAAAAATGAAAATGCTCTCACCTGTGTGTCACTGGAAATATTGCTGTATGACTGACTCCCTGTTGTCGTTGTCATCTTCCTCAGCTTCCTCGTCCTCCACTGTCCACAGACTCCACAGGCTCCACAGCTGCCACAACACCGTCATCTGGACCATCCTCCTGCAGAAAAGGCACCTGGCGTTGCAAAGCAAGATTGTGAAGCATCGAGCAGGCGATGATGATCTGGCACACCTTCTTCGGTGAGTAGAATAGGGAACCACCTGTCATATGGAGGCACCTGAAACTGGCCTTCAGGAGGCCGAAGGTGCGTTCGATCACCCTCCTAGTTCGCCCATGGGCCTCATTGTAGCGTTCCTCTGCCCTGGTCCTGGGATTCCTAACTGGGGTCAATAGCCAGGACAGGTTGGGGTAACCAGAGTCTCCTAATAGCCACACACGGTGCCTTTGGAGTTGGCCCATCATATCAGGGATGCTGCTATTCCGCAGGATGTAGGCGTCATGCACTGAGCCAGGAAACATAGGGCCATATTTATACTTTTTGACGCAAAACTGCGCTATCGCAGTTTTGCGTCAAAAAAATTAGCGCCGGCTAACGCCATTCTGGAGCGCCATGCGGGCGCCGTATTTATTGAATGGCGTTAGCCGGCGCTAGCAGACCGGCACTGCCTGGTGTGCGTGGAAAAAAACCACGTACACCAGGCAGCGCCGGCGTTGGGGAAAATGGCGTTAGGGCGTCTTAAAATGGGGCAAGTCAGGTAGAGGCAAAAAAAATCGCCTCCACCCGATTTGCGCCATTTTTAACGACGCCCAGACGCCATTTACATGACTCCTGTCTTAGTAAAGACAGGAGTCATGCCCCCTTGCCCAATGGCCATGCCCAGGGGACTTATGTCCCCTGGGCATGGTCATTGGGCATTGTGGCATGTAGGGGGGCACAAATCAGGCCCCCCTATGCCAATTTTTTTTTTTTTTTAAATAAAAAATTATACTTACCTGAACGTCCCTGGGATGGGTCCCTCCATCCTTGGGTGTCCTCCTGGGGTGGGCAAGGGTGGCAGGGGGGGTCCCTGGGGGCATGGGAGGGCAGCTGTGGGCTCATTTTGAGCCCACAGGTCCCTTAACGCCTGCCCTGACCCAGGCGTTAAAAAGAGGCGCAAATGCGGGGTTTTTTGCCCCGCCCACTCCCGGGCGTGATTTTTGCCCGGGAGTATAAATACGACGCATTTGCGTCGCAGTCATTTTTTTAGACGGGAACGCCTACCTTGCATCTCATTAACGCAAGGAAGGCGTTCACGCAAAAAAATGACGCTCATTCCTCATACTTTGGCGCTAGACGCGTCTAACGCCAAAGTATAAATATGGCGTTGGTTTTGCGCCGAATTTGCGTCGAAAAAAACGACGCAAATTCGGCGCAAACGGAGTATAAATATGCCCCATAGCATTTACCTGGGAGATGTACTGGTCTGCCAAACATACCATCTGTACATTCATGGAATGATAACTCTTCTGGTTCCTGTACACCTGTTCACTCCTGTGGGGGGGACCAGAGCTACATGGGTGCTATCAATAGCATCTATGATGTTGGGGATATGTCCAAGGGCATAGAAGTCACCTTTCACTGTAGCCAAATGTTCCACCTCACGGAAAATGATGTACCGTATTTATCGGCGTATAACACGCACTTTTTCTCCCTGAAAATAGGGGGCAAATGATGTGTGCGTGTTATACGCCGATATAATGTTAAGGACCCATAGTACGCGAATAGATGTCATATATGTATATGTGTTATACGCCGGTGCGTGTTATACGCCGATAAATACAGTATCTCCTTACGTGTTTCAGCAGGGCAGACAACACTCTGGACAGCACGTTGGAAAACATAGGCTGGGACATCCCTGATGCCATGGCCACTGTTATCTGAAAAGACCCACTTGCACTGACAGCACCTGCACGTCAGGGGGGATTCCAGTGGGATGGCGGATTGGTGACATCAGGTCTGGCTCCAACTGGGAACATAGTACCTGGATAGTGGCACCGTCAAACCTGTAGGTGACGATTAAATGTCGCTCCTCCATTGTCAACAGGTCCACCAGCGGTCGGTACACCGGAGGATTACGCCATCTTCTCAATTGTCCCAGCTGACGGTGCCTAGGAAGGACAACAGCGACCACAGAGTCAACTTTTTTCCAGGTATGTACCCACAGTTACACAGAACACGACACCAAACACAAAACCCTTCCTGTATGTGTGTTGAGTGTAGGCCTACCTATGTGGGACGCAGAAGTAAATGAAGCCATGTGGGCCCCTGAAATGGCGGCTGCCTGACCTCTAAACTGGGACAATAGGATTGTGGGGTAACTGCATTGGCGTTGCACACCGTTGCGGTAGGCGGTCGTAGACCGCGGTGCAATGCTGCATTGGTTAACATTGGACCCTATGGGTCCCAGGAGCCAATGAACAAGTGCGCCGCCAGTGATGACACGCACCGCCGCGGACGTCACCGCCATTTTCTATCTGTTCAATCACTAGATACCTGATCTTCGACAGGAGAGGACCAACACTGCAAGTGCTGCTGTGACCTCGGTCTGGAAGCGATGATGGCTGCTGCGTCTGGGGAAAGGGCCACTGCCTTCACTGCTCAGGAGTTGGAGAAACTAGTAGACGGGGTCCTCCCCCAGTACATGCTACTCTACGGTCCTCCAGACCAACAGGTTAGTACACAGGTAGCACGTTGTATGGGCTAGGCTTGGGTGGAGTGGGCTCATTGTAAGACGGAAGGGGGCAGAGTTCAGGGAACATTAATGCATGTCAATGAATGTCCCACATGGCTAGGGTAGGGAGGGGGGACACTCACATCGACGGTGCTGCTGATAATGACTTCTCTTCTTCCCTTGTGCATGTCATGTAGGTCAGCGCCCACCAGAAGAAGGACATTTGGCGTGCCATCGCCAAGGACGTACGGACCCTGGGGGTCCACCAGAGACGGGGCACCCACTGCCGGAAAAGATGGGAGGACATTCGCCGCTGGAGCAAGAAGACGGCGGAGGCTCAGCTGGGGATGGCCTCCCAACGTGGGAGGGGTGCCCGTCGCCCCATGACCCCCCTGATGTTCCGGATCCTGTCGGTGGCCTACCCGGAGTTGGATGGGCGCTTGAGGGCATCACAGCAGACACAAGGGGGTGAGTACAACCTCATTCTGGGTACTTGCCGTGCAGTGGAGGGGCTGGCTGAGGGAGGAGGGCTGTGGGTGTACCTAGGCCAGGCAGAAATACGTAGGCTAGGCCCCTCAGTAATGCAGGCCACGTGGCACTCTACCCCACCGCAGTAGAGTGCCAAGTACAGGTATACATGCCCCTGTGGCATCCATGTGTGCAGATGTCCACCATAGCCATGTAGGCCAGATCCCCGAAATTGCATCCGTAGAGGCCAGGAGCATGGCGTAGTGCAGGGGGCTGCTGTGTCTGTATTGTCCGCCAACGGTAGCGGTATGCCATGCACTCAACCTGTCTTTCTTCTGTCTTCCCCCACCCCTTTTTGTGCTCTCCCTGTTCTTTTGTGCATCAGCATCATCAGGCGGAGGTACAGTGGCACCGGAGCACGAGGGAGCTGCATCCCACATGGCCATGGAGGGCCATACCACGGACTCAGAATGCACCAGTGGGACGGAGGGCGAGGGGAGCTTCATGTCGGCCACCGGATCACCAACCAGCGACACGGACTCGTCCGCCGATGGGAGCTCCCTTGTGGTGGCAGCACCATCTGTGTGCCCCACTTCTACAGGTACAGCCGCCACCTCCCCTACCAGCACCGCCCTCCCAGCAGCCCCTCAGCGTTCGCCCCGTGCCCGCTCACCCAAGAGGGTGGGCATCACCTTCGCCCCAGGCACCTCAGGCCCTGGCCCAGTCACCCCTGCTGCCCTCAGTGAGGAGGCCATTGACCTCCTCAGGTCACTCACTGTTGGGCAGTCTACCATTGTGAATGCCATCCAGGGTGTAGAAAGGGAGTTGCAACACGGTAATGCATTCCTGGAGGGCATTCATTCTGGTCAGGCTGTCCTTCAGCGAACCCTGCAATCTCTGGCCTCATCACTGATGGCAGCCATTGTCCCTGTGTCTAGCCTCCCCCCTCCAACTTCCTATACCCAGACCCAGTCCCCTGTACCCCAGCCTATCCCAAGCACACCATCAGACCAGCATGCACACACCTCAATACACAAAAGTAGCTCAGGCAAACATAAGCAGCGCACAACACACAAGCACACACACAAGCATCACCCACATGCAGACACAGCAACATCCACTGCCTTCCCCTCCTCCTCGTATGCCTCCTCCCTCCCAGTCTCGTCTACACTCTCACCTGCATGCACTACATCTACAGGCACCAGGACTCACACCAGAACACCCAGCACCACACCCCGCTCACCTGCACTCACCACCCCCACTACCATTTACACGTCCCCTGTGTCCTCTCCCAGTGTGTGTGTGACACCCCCTCCAAAAGTACACAAACGCGGGCACCCACACACCCAACATCCATCCACCTCACGACAGCCTCCAGTACCTGCACCTGCACCCAAAACACCTAAAGTGACACCTCCTACAGCCACCTCCTCTTCCTCCACTCCCAGACCCACTCCAGCTACCCATCCCAGTGTTCGTCAGAAACTGTCCCTCTGCAAAGTTGACCTTTTTGTCCCCACCCCCACCCCTCCAATTCATCAGTCTCGTTGTAGCGCCTCAGCCAAAAAGCCTCCAGTACCAGTGGTGCGCGTTCAAGGTGTGTGGAGTGCACCGGCCACCAGGGCAGGCAGTGTGACACGGAGCCAAGGCACTGGCAGTCCACCCCCTGTAAGACTCTGAAGTTGGAAAGTGGCCGACGGGACCGTTTGAAGACTGCTGGAGGCAAAACAACTCACAGGGGTGCCAGGGGGATTGCAGAGTCAGCTGTGACTCCTCCAAAGGTGGGGAAGGGCCAGAAGAAGTTTGCACAGCCTGGTGTGAGCATCACGGCGGAGAAGGGCGGCATCCTTTCCGGCAGCCGGGACGCCACCGCCAGCACCGTCGTAACTGGTCAGGAGACCACCACCGGAGTCATTGCCCAGGAGGGCCCAAGTATCGTCACTGGTCAGGAGACCACCACCACCGCTGGAGTCATTGCCCAGGAGGGCCCAAGTATTGTCACTGGTCAGGAGACCACCGCCGGAGTCAGTGCCCAGGAGGGCCCAAGTATCGTCACTGGTCAGGAGACCACCGCCACCGCCGGAGTCAGTGCCCAGGAGGGCTCAAGTACCGTCACTGGTCAAGAGACCACCGCCACCGCCGGAGTCAGTACCCAGGAGGGCCCAAGTATCGTCACTGGTCAGGAGACCACCGCCACCGCCGGAGTCAGTGCCCAGGAGGGCCCAAGTATCGTCACTGGTCAGGAGACCACCGCCACCGCCGGAATCAGTGCCCAGGAGGGCCCAAGTGTTGTCACTGGTCAGGAGTCAACCGCCACCGCTGGAGTCAGTGCCCAGGAGGGCCCAAGTATCGTCACTGGTCAAGAGTCAACCGCCACCACCGGAGTCAGTGCCCAGGAGGGCCCAAGTATCATCACTGGTCAGGAGACCACCGCCACCGCCGGAGTCAGTGCCCAGGAGGGCACCGGCAGCCACAGCCCCGCTGGGCAATGAGGGACCGTCATGCCACACACCAATGCCCAGTCCAGAGAACGTCATGCCACACACCAATGCCCAGTCCAGAAAACGTCATGCCACACACCAATGCCCAGTCCAGAACCGGCATGGCAAAGCACAGCTGAACAGTCCAGAGACCGCCATAGGAAAAGCACCGCTGAACAGTCCAGAACCGCCATGGAAAAGCACCGCTGAACAGTCCAGAGACCGCAATGGCAAAGCACCGCTGAACAGTCCAGAACCGCCATGGAAATGCACCGCTGAACAGTCCAGAGACCGCCATGGCAAAGCACAGCTGAACAGTCCAGAGACCGCCATGGCAAAGCACCGCTGAACAGTCCAGTACCGCCATGGAAAAGCACCGCTGAACAGTCCAGAGACCGCCATGGCAAAGCACCGCTGAACAGTCCAGAACCGCCATGGAAAAGCACCGCTGAACAGTCCAGAGACCGCCATGGCAAAGCACCACTGAACAGTCCAGAGACCGCCATGGAAAAGCACCGCTAAACAGTCCAGAGACCGCCATGGCAAAGCACCGCTGAACAGTCCAGAGACCGCCATGGAAAAGCACCGCTGAACAGGGCATGCACCGCTGAACAGGACAAGCACCGCTGAACAGGGCATGCACCACTGAACAGGGCATGCACCGCTGAAGAAGGAAAAGACCGCCACATCAAGCATCGTTATCCCATGTGCAGCTGGGACAGTGACAGGACAGGAACTGTCACAGGGAGACTAATCCAGTCTGGGCACCAGTCCCCCTCCAGAACCAGTGGAGAGATCCATCCACTCTCTCTGTCCTTCACAGGATGAAGCACTCTGGGCACCAGTCCCCCTCCAGAACCAGTGGAGGCTGTTATCTACTTGAGAGACTGTGGCTTTGCACTCCCCAGGATGGTCCAGTGGGCAACCCACCCACTGTAGAGACTTGAGAGACTGTGGCTTTGCACTGCCCAGGATGGTCCAGTGGGCAACCCACCCACTGTAGAGACTTGAGAGACTGTGGCTTTGCACTCCCCAGGATGGTCCAGTGGGCAACCCACCCACTGTAGAGACTTGAGAGACTGTGGCTTTGCACTCATCCGGCTGAGGTGCCCCCACTTCCCTTCCCCCTGAGGTGCCTGTTGTATTTCTCTCTGATGCCCCGGCAGTGTTCTCTCCATTTGTGGACAGGTATCTTGTGTGGGCCTCGCCCATGCATTTTTGGACTAGTGGTGCACGGACATTGATATGTGCATATCTGCACTACTTCTCGTAATGTATATACTTTTGAATGATTTTATGATATATCTGTATATATTTGAGACATGTATACATTACAATGTTTGAACTGATTTTGTTTTGTCTATGCATTCTTCCGGGGGGGTTGTGGATTGTTACTGTGATGTTTGTAAATGCATTGGTGTGTGTGTTGTAATATGCGAGGGTGGGGGTGGAGGTGTTTGGTGTGTGTGCCCTTGACTTTTGCCTCCCCCCTCCCCTATGTCGTAGGTGCAGTACTCACTGTTGTCTTTGCCGGCGTTGGTCTTCGTAGATGAGTAGGAATACAAGGGCCGGTAGGATTTGTAATTCCGGCTCCATGGTGTCCTCCTTCCTCGTGGGATGTGTTCAGGTGAGCGTTTTCCCATTGCAGAAACTGTTTCCGCCGTGTTCTTATCCACGGTGTATCCGCCCCGGAAAAGGTGGCGGATTGGCGGGTTGTGATACTATGGGCGGTACATTGTCTTCCGCCTGTCTGTTGGCAGTGACCGCCGCGCTGCTTGTCTGTACCGCCGTGGCGGGCGGTGTGTTAAAGTGGCTGTCTTTGTTGGCGGTTTCCGCCAGGGTCATGATTCCATTATTTTCATGAATTAGCAGGTCCAGAAACGGCAGTTGGTTATCGCCGATAGTCAAAGTGAATTTAAGAAACGGGTTTGCCGTGTTGAGCTGAAAAGGCGCAGGCGTCATCTCTGTAGCCTGTCCAGATGAGTAGAATGTCATCAATATACCGCTTCCAAAGTTTAATCTGCTCCGGGTAGGGGTTATCCCCATGGAGTACCACCTGTCTTTCAAAGTTGTCTATGTACAGACAGGCCAGACTAGGAGCAAAGGTGCTGCCCATGGATGTCCCCTGTATCTGTAGATAGAATGTGTTCTCAAATTCGAAGTAGTTCCTTGTTAATGCAAGGTGTGCTAGATCTAGTACAAATTCTGGGGGTGTCCGTGAATCACTTCTGTTTGCTTTCCAGGAGATCGCATATGCTTCCTGGGGGATGTTGGTGTAAAGTGATTCAACGTCCAATGTGATCAGGAGTTCCACGTTTTTATCAAAGGGCATTGAGTCTAGGAGAACCAAGACATCGGTCGTGTCTTTCAGGTAGGTGGGGATTTGCTTCACTAGTGGTTGAAGGAAGAAGTTGCAGAACTGGGAGAGTGGTTCAAGAACAGAATCAATTCCGGACACTATGGGCCTTCCAGGTGGGGGAATTTTCCCTTTGTGTATTTTAGGAAGGATGTAAAAATAGGGTACCTTGGGATTAGATTGTGTCAGGAAGGCTGCTTCTTGTTTGGTCAGCCATTCGTTCTTGACTCCTCTATTCACTAAGAAAGCAATTTCTTCCTGGATGTCTGGGGTAGGATCATGGGACAGACCTTTGTAATGTTGTGCATTTTCTAGTAAGCGCTGGCACTCATCTCTATACATTGTCAATGGCAAAATCACTGTTGCCCCACTTTTGTCAGCTGGTTTGCTAATGATAGAGCGGTCAGAAGTTAGACGCTTCAATGCTGCTAGTTCGTCTGAACTCATGTTGTGGAATACGTTGCTCGTGCTCTCTGCGAGACTGCTGATCTTGCGGGACACTGACTTTTCAAAGGCAAGTACTTCAGGGGGCATCTGTCCAGTTGTTGGGCAGAAGGTTGATTTAGGACATAGACCTGCGTTTCGCTCTGGTTTATCAAAGTTTCTTTCTAAGAAAAACGTTTTGAGGCGGATTTTGCGAAACAACTCTGCAATTTCTGTTCTAGTTTTGAAGAGGTCTATTTTGGGAGTGGGGACAAAATTAAGGCCTTTGTTTAGTGCCTTAGACTCAAGAGTGTCAATAGTTCTGTTGCTTAAGTTTATAATGTTGTCGCTCCCACCTATCGTATCAGAGGTTGCTACGTTTTGCTTGTCCCTAGGGTGTTCTCTTGTTGTGTCTCGAGAGACTCGTCTCTTGGTCTCCAGTGCACCCCTTTCCTTTTCCCTTTTCCCCTCCCTTGGCCTCTGTCTAAAAAAGGTGGAGGCTGATCAGGGAAAGGCCATTGTGCCAGATTTTGGAAAAAGGGAGGCTGATAGTTGGTTGGGGGTCCCAACCCCTTAGGCCTACGCTAGGTAGATCCTCGCTGCAGGTAGGACATATTAATTTTCATTATATTTCACCCACTCTCTTACTGAGTGTTGGATGTTTCTCTCTGCAATGCATGACTTTAAGGGGTCCTAGGCCCTGAAGAATGCCCCTAGACCTTCCTTGGCACATTGTAGAGGGCAGATAAATGTTGGCCATTTATTTTTAGATAGGTGACACAGTGCGTCCTAGTTCTCACAGTGATGTCCCATCCTTGTTTTTAACACACATGCAGACACCATTATTAAAAGTGTACATTTCGCACTGGTAACTGCCTAGGTGTTTTTATATTTTCCCTAGTTCAGCTGGATCCCACAATTTCCAGAAACCAAAAAAAAATAAAAATGTACGCATTCCGTCCTTTTCTTTTAACGGTGAGGTTGAGTCCGCCCAGGTGGCATTGTCCTACCTGGGTGGGGCTACGTGGTCAAATGATGAAGCATGACTCTATATAGTGTGTGAGACCACCTAGTCTGTAGAGGAAATACCCCCCCATCATCACTCCACGACCCTTCACAACACCCATTAACCGCTTACTCACCTAGTGAGGTTAAGGAGCTCCAGGAAAATTTCCCACTGGTATAGCTCCTCATTATAAGTGAACCCCGTACATTTTTTTGTGTGTTTTTTTGCATTGTGCATGACACATGGGTCAAGCTCACAAGGTATCTGGGGGCATATTTAGGTGCCCCGGATGCCATATGAGTGTCACTTTTGATGAGGATCCAGTTGCGCAATGCCTTGCACCGTATTTACAAGTTGGCATAAAGCCACTGTTTGTGCCTTAATACCACCTTGTAATTATGACACTTTCACATGCAGCACTTTGCGTGGAAGGTGTGTGCAGTGAGTATTGCTGTGGGTGTGCCACAGCGTCACCCATGCGTTTTAAACTGGAGGCTGCGCCAAAATCTAACGCCAGCCCAGGAGTGACGTTAGCATGGCAAAACTAGGAGTAATGCTTACATTTATACTAGATTTTTTGCTTTTTCTATGTGTGCTGCATTCTGCAGCACACATAGAAAGAGCAAATCGCCATTTCAGTTTGTTGTTGTGCAGAAAGGTGGTCCTTCCTGCACAAAAACAATCTCCTCCTCAACGCAGCCACCCTTGCACTCTGGTGCAAGGGTAGCTGCGTTGGCGCACAACAGCTAATTTACTGCTTGAGCAGGGAGGTACACAGGGGTTCATAGTATTCTTTTGAACATGGCCCATTTCTGCATTTTGAAAATGATGGTGCATAATGCTGCCTAATTTAGCATGGCAGCACGCAGCATCATTTTCTGCTTGATATGGGCCTTTATCTTGTCAGATGGTGAGATTGCAGCTACTTGTACAACTGCACACATGTTGTTCACAGACATGCTTCTGTGTTGTTTGTGTTTTATTTTGTGTCCATTCCCATATGGTGCATATGGTTGTCTCTGAGTTGTTATGGGTTCACCCTGTATGGGTTGAGTTCCACAGGTTGCAAGCTTTAGGGGAGATTTTTCTCATGTGGCACAGCTCAGGGAAGCTGCAATATGTATTGCAGTACAATGCAGCAGTTTAGGTATGCAGGGATATGCCATGTTTACTTGAATACGGTACAGCCGAGCAATTCCCCTTGTGCCTGCACAGATTTGTTCTCCCTGCACCAACACAGGCATTGTTGCAGCATGATTAAGGGGTACCTGCCTTGAGGGATGAATTGTTCATGTGTAGGGAGGTGCTAAGGTGGCACACATAAGTAAAGGCAATGCGACAAGGAGGAAGGGAAGCATTTTGGCCAGAGACATCACCCTGACACCACCACTGGGGTGGTATTGACGTCCGTCCTAGTCTCTGATGTCTACATTGTGTTATCATGGCACAGCCATACTATTTGCATGTTCCTTGCAGGGAATGTGCTGCATATTTACATGGTGGAGTATAGCCATAGTGAGTGGCATATGTTGATGTTGTGTATATGTTGGAGTGCATAGCACAACCATAGTGTCAGTACATGTGTGGCTTGGGTGTGGATGGCCCATTTTGATTCAGGGCCTATGTGTCCCGATGCAACCGTTTAGCATGCACTGAGTGTGTCCTATGTGCCTCCCCTTTCTGCCATTTGTGGAATTCCAGATATTCTCCCCTGCAACTTGTCCTGCATTTGTCGTGATTCTATGTAGTCTGCGCTCTCCTGTCCTGCGAGTCCAGTGACCAGCTCCTCCGGGATGACCGCAGCAACCATCTCCTCCAGCTCATCCTGCTCCTCCTGTGGTGCAGGACTTCCCCCTAAAATATGCAGTGTTACCTTTCGGTTCCTGGCCAGTTTCTCCTTAGTCTTGCGCTTGCATTCGTGCCGGCACTTCTTTCACTCAGTGACAGTCCTCTTCACCTCTGCAACACTGTTGACTTTGTCAACTATTGTTGCCATATTGTGTCTCTCCTACCAACTGCCAATTTGTAGGTGATGAAGATCTGGTGTTGGTGCTCCGTCACCTCTCTGACCAGGATATCATGCTCCTCCTTACTAAAGCAACACTTGTGCTTTCTTTTCTCCTGGCTGGTACTTGGGTGAGTGGGGCCTCCCTGGGGTCTCTCCTGACCTGAAAACTCCATCTTCTCTTCAATTTGCACTTTTTCTTGCTTGTGCATTTTGGTTTGATGTTAATGCAGTAAAAAAAATGGCGCAAACCCTTTTGCAACATATATACGTGCCGCAAAACGGTCTAGCCCCATTTTTGCAGCATAGTGTCATACTTCCTTACGGCATGTCGGAATGGTTAACGTAATGTTTTTTTTACGCTAACCATTCCTTAGTGCCATCAAGTGTAATTTCTTGCATATGGTGCACGGATGGTGCAAAGGAATGATGCTCGCTTGCATTTAAAAATGCGCAGTTGTGTGCCATTTTTCATAAGTTGGGCCTTAATGTCTTCTTCTTTTATACATTTCACTTCTGCTTCAAGTTAGTTTTCTTCAGGCTTTATTTGCAATCTTTATGTGGTCTTCCTCAAATCTGCCCTGTGTTCTTCTAAATCTATCCCCACTCTTTGACTGCTCCCTCAGGTCTAGGTGCTGTTCTTATATTCTTTTTTACATTTTTATTAGTCTCTTATTAATTTCACAGTTCATAAAATGGATTTGTCTAATTTTCATTCTTTGAGTCTCAATATTATTTTTAGCAAAACATCTTATTTTTCTATTTTCAAGGAGGCTCAGGCAATTCTTTATTCCAATCAAGCAGACCTGAAATTTGAATGTTCAAGATTTGACTCACATAGCATGACCATTCAGGTGTTGAATATTATGGACAAGGTATTCTAGCTCTTCTAGATCTCCTGAGTGTTCTTCTGTGTCACTTATAGTACATGACTCTGCTTCTTCTCTGCTGGTGGTATGTACTCAGCTGACACTTGACTTTAGCTTCTTTCAATGTATGCCTTTGGCCATATCTCTTTATGAGTACAAGTTCTAGTCTTTAATCCAAAATGTGTACCTTCCTCTGGATTAAGTTGTGTTCTGTGGGAATTCCAGCAGCCACTTCAATTTGGTATCTTGTTTCTTCTTCTCCTATATCAAGAGAACCAATATCAACTTGTGAGATGTCTGACAACTGGACTTCTTCTGCATGTCTGTGGTTCTTCACCCCTTTCTTCTTGCTATCTCTGATCACAAACGTCTCTTCTCTGGATCTGAGTTTCTACAACATGTGGTGGTATATTCACCCGTGTTCCCTGTTCTGGTACATTTAACACTATTTCTTCATAAGGATCTCTTGTTCTCTGAGTATGTAATGCATGAACCCAGTTTGGTACTCTAGCACATTCAACAGCTGTATTTGTGATTAGAATAACTTGAAAGAGGCCTTTTCACCATGGCTCTAGGTGGGACTTTCTCACATGCTTATTGACAAAAACACAGTCTCCTGAATTGAGATCATGACACTGCTCTTGATGTGGATTCACAGTGATAGATTCAACCTGTTGAGAGACGGAAAGCACCACATCAGCCAGTCCTTTGCAGTAATCGAGTGCCATGTCATCTGTTAGGTTTACAAGTGCATACTTTGTAGACTCATTAATACTAATGATAAAGCATCAGGCCATTTCATTGAAGTGGATGCACAAACGTTTGCCAATCTTGATTCAGTGCTACCACTGACTTGTTACACTATGCCTGAGGCTTCAGGTTAGTAACTGCAATGTAACTTCTGTTCAACTTGTAATGCTGCACACACAATTTCTATAAATTCACTGTTAAAGTGAGTACCTCAATCTGATTCCACAGAAACTGGTATATCGTACCTAGGTACTAGCTACCTCAACAGTAACTTTGTTACACTGAGACTATCATTTCTCCTTGATGGGTAAGCTTCCACCCATCTTGAGAAATGCACACTATGACTCTCAGCCCATTGCAAACAGGCATTTCAATGAAGTTCATCTGTATCCGGTTAAAAGGACCAATGTTTGCCTATATTCATCTGTTGACATGTCAAACATCGATTACACAATTCTTCTGCCTGTGCTCTGAATCTGGGATTAAACCAATTCTTCCTCAAGGACCTTACCATTGCATCCCTCCCTAGATGTATAGGTCCATGTCAATGTCTTGTCATTGGAGATAGTAAAGTATCCTGTAAGATTTGTCTTCCATCACTGAAACCCAATTGTCATACTCATCTTTCCCACAACCTGCTCTTATCCAAACCTTTTGTTCTGCTTCAGACACATTCTCGTGCATCAGTTTCAATTCATCACAGGTGTCTTCTATTTTCATTAGCATAGAGAAAACATTTTCTTCTTGAGATACATTTGTGAATGTTTCACTAAATGAGCAAGCTACAATTACACAATCATGTGCCAGTTCGTCTGCATATTTGTTGCAGACAGTAACATAACTATTGTTACGCCTGTATGCTGCACATTAGACCACAGCAATTTTAGTTGGAAATTGCAGAGCCTCCAATAGTCTTTTTGCATGTTCCCCATTTCTTGAAACTTCTCTGTGACCATAACTGCCCAAAGTCATGGGCCACACATGTATCTGTAAGTATGGTCACTCTCATTTGGGCTGCTTAGCTGCAAGCTCTAGTGAAAGCAAGAAATTCTGCAGCTTGTGCCAAGGAAACTCCCTTGAAGCCATGATGCTTCTATTAAACGGGTAAACAGAGATTACTCTTTTCTCACATAAGCAACATGTCTCAGCCACACACAGGCAATGAAAGAGATGCAGTAAAGTTTTAATAGGTTTTATTGACGAGACTGCAATCTATGATAAATTGCGTGGCCTGCAATGATTAGGATAATGAACATTGCAAGAAACAGAATGGTCTAAACAAGAGTCATGAATAAAAAGACCCCCACCAACTTGGAATAACATGAGATGTAATAGACATGTGAAATGACTCCCACTGCCCTAGCATGATGGACCTAATCTCTAACCTGAAGAGACCTGGGTGTATTAAACCTGATCTGCCAGTACAATGCCCATGAGAAGAGCCCCCCCAACCCTTGTTACCTTGGAATGGGGTCCCTAGATTAGACTCTGTGGAAACACAAAGACTGGGTCAGCATCAAGGCGACGTGTAGCAAAGATAGCATCAATGGCATCTGGTAAGAATCTCTCTGATTATCTTGTCTGTGTGAGATGTATTTATACAGATTTCGTAGGACCCCTAACGCAGGTATGTTCCCAAACAGTAGATAAGAAGGAATACTTGGGGAGGCGACTATACAAATAATTCCCTGAAAGGGTAAATTTATTGTCACATGAACGTGGGTAAGTAAATAATGTGAATAACCAACGTATCTCATTTATCTTTGACGCTGATGGTGACGCCTTTACATAGTGGCACTGACATGAAACTAAAACATCTTCCTAACTATAAACATGGGAGCCACCTTGGAAGAAATAATTAAATAAATGTGCTAAAACAGAGCAAGCTAAGTAGGTTAAAAGTCACTGGGTGACGGGGGCTAAGGCCGGCAAGCCCATTAAAACTAAATAGGATCCACTACACTCTCCCCATTTCAGAACAATTATGATGCCATAATGATGACGCCAGAGAAAGTGAATGAACTCAAGCTAAAATGCTCTGGACTAAAACAAACTAAAATTATATTAAAATGTAACTAAAATCTAATTAAAAACTTGTTAAAAATAGCTAAAACATAGAAAGAGACACAGGGCCTCATTATGACATTGGTGTCAAATGCCACCTACCGCCACAGCGACGGCCGCCAACATACCGTCGCCATGGCTACCGACCATCCATGGAATTATGACCGAATACCGCCAGAAGGCTGGTGGAATTCCGGCTACGGTCATGGTGGTGGACGCCGGTAAGGTGGTGCTGCTGCCAGCAGCAGCGCAGCGTCCCGTCTCCTGACGGAGGACCCCGTGCAAGCAGGTAAGTCGGGTTCTCCGACAGGAGAAGGGGTAAGGGGTGTTGTGTACGTGTATGAGGGTGTGTGTGACTGTGTTTGAATGCGTGCATGCGTGTGTAATGCGTGTGTGCATGAGTGGGTGTGTGTGTGTGTGTGCATGTTGTGTCGTGTGATTGCGTGTGTGCCTGGATGTGTGTTTGTGATTGTTGCTGGGAGTGTGTATGTATGCATGCGTGGGTGAATGTATGTATGCATGTGTGTATGAGTGTGTATGTATATGCGTGTATGTGTGTATATGTGGGAGGGAGGGGGAGGGTTGGGGAGAACTCTGGGGAGAGGGAGGGGGGCGTGGGAGACCCCTATCAGTGCCAGGGAAGGAATTCCTTGGCACTGATAGTGCCTACTGCCATGGTTTACGTGGTGGTACAGAAACCACGGAAACCATGGCGGTGGGTAGGGTCAAAATGCCATGGGCGGCCTAGTACGCCCACTGGGCTGGAGACTTTAGTCTCCAGCCCGGCAGTCATTACCGCTGTGGCGGTCGGTGTGTTAACTTGGCGGTTTGGCCAATGTCATAATAGTGGAGGTATGTACCGCCACCATGATGGCAATAATACCTCCACTATTACACCGACCGCCGGGGTTATAATGACCCCCACAGTGTCAACCATGACAAGTACAGCAGGCCAAAATCAAAGGCAATGTTGGCAAACTTCAAACTTTAGAATAGTCCAATGGTCAAATTTATCAAACAGCAGTCATGATCTTGAAGAATGTCTTCAAAGCCATCAAAAGGAAAGGCATTCAAAAAAGAAGCCACCTCGTCAGATGTCAGATCGATGACAGGATTGGCAGACGGATCCATGGAGCAGTAATGCACAGCAGCCTCAGACGCAGGGTCTATTGCGACGGCAGGACCACCCAAAGTGCCCAAAGGAGCCAGACAGTCCACCAAGGGCGGCTCATAAGTGGCCTTGCGAATCAGCCTCAGTCTTGTGGGGCACGACTGTGAATGAACCCTCATTGAGAACTTCAGCAGTTCCTTGTCCACAGGAAGCACTGGCGGAACAGCAAAGCACACTGAAGGAAGATGTTCAAACAGGCACCAGGTGCAATGAAAGACTGGTTACACACACCATAGGACTGTTCGGAATGGCAATGACCAATCATGCTCCAATTCTCTCAGCAACAGAGTGTCAAAGAACTGTACCAAGCTATCACAGCACAGTTGGGCTGGTGGTAATAGCTCCATCACTTCGCTTCGCTGTGAAGGCACAACCACTGCTTATCAGGAACAACAACAGTAGTATTCTGCCGATCAATGCCAAAGTCACAGGAAAGCCGCCAATCACACTGGAAAAGCGTGAATGGATGGCAGAAGGAACGACTCCAAAGACAGTCTGGAAGATGGACACAAATCCAGACCGAACAGCCTTAAAGAAATGGACAATCCCCGTAGTGCTCGAAGCGTTGAATATTCTGGATACCGGCTATCCAAAGTGCTCAGGGAAGTTGGTATTTAATAGGGATTGTATCTCTGCTCATGATCTTGTTATCTGGAGAGCATACATCTCTCTAGCTGATGTCAACGCAACTTGTTTCTGGAACAGTAGCGCTTTAGTCTGCTCAGCTTGTCATTTTTTACATTAGTAGTATCAATGTGAGGCCACATTTCTGCTACTCTTATCTTTTGTGTGGGGGAGAATAAAACATGACCACAACACATTACGATCTTAGGCCCATATATATACTTTATTAGCGCTGCTTGTTTTTTGTAAGTTTGCGCCGCTTTTGCATTAAAAAGTGGTGCAAATGCAACGCTAAAAACGTTTAAATATGGGCCTTAGAGACTCAAATTGTGTAGGCAACTCTTGGTTGCATACCACAACAGCTTTGGTCGATTGGCACCACATGACTTCCATTCGAAAGTACATGAAATACCGGATGAATGAAAAGGACGGGAGCACCCGTCAGAAAACAGGCCAAGTTTGCTACCCATACATTGAAAAAGCCATGAATGGACACCTGTTTGCAAATCATTGAATGACCAACAGTAGTCTCACATTCGATTCTGCTAAGAAAGTCTTCTGTTTGGCAGTTCAGACATCTGTATTCAAAGAGCAACTCCCACTCTTAATACAGCTATGAGCCTAACCGCTCGTATCTGCCCACAGCAAGAAGTTTCAAGCATTTTGAAAAATGAAAGGTGGAAATGGGCAGATTTATGATGCCATGCACGAGCCATACCGTCGATGGACTTTCTGCAATTGTGAAAGGCAACTTTTCTATGGGAAGCATGGTGAACTTGCTTCCTTTTTAGCCATTGTCTGCTGTTCCCGGGATAAATTAAAAGGAGCAAACAAGTCACTATTGTTAATATACTTCCATGGAACGCAGCTGTTTTTCAGAATCTGTAGTGTCCAACCTAACTGCATGATGGAACGTAACTGACTGTCTGTGGTTTAAAAAGGACATATCATTCTGAATGATGTCAATTGCAGATGACATTATGGCCCTCTTTACGACTTTGGCGGTCACGGTACCACCATGCCAGCGGTCAGACTGCCACCAGGCTGGCGGTGCAGACTACCAAATTACAACTCTGGCGGTTATCCCACTGTAACACAGTCAGTACCCTGCCGGTACCACTAGTATGGTCTGACCGCCACCAACATCGGTTGACATCTCCATAAAGAGTCAGCAGACCGCCACGATTTCTGAGGCAGACCGACCACCACAAAAAGCTGGTGGAAACAACCAGTATAAAAGGAGATACTCACCTCCAGGGATACAGACGAGTCAGCGGACACCATGGAACATGCAATGACAATTTTCCCAGCGCTCTTCTTCACCTTCCTCCTACAGGAGCAGCAACGCCGATGAAGATACCATCAGTAAGTACACCCACCTAGGACACAATGGAGAGAAGGGGTAAGTCATACACACAACACACACACCCGGCACGGACTGCAATGCTCACAGACGCAATATAACACCCGTACCGATACACACACACACACACACACAAACCACACAAATGCACAACCAAAACACGCACACCATGCCCAACACACACGTCATACACACACACCCAGGCGAAAATCATCACAACGAAACTTCACATACACCCATCCGCAGCAATCCACACTCAATAGGCCACAAAAGTAACACTGGCACCCTAACACTATAGTAGACAGGGCCAGCAAGCATAACAAAATGTCAACACAACCTGAATGGACTAGGAAACATACAACACAACTAATTTGCAACAGTCAGACAACAATACAAAGGGAACATACGCACATCATAGACACCCAAAACACTCATAGCTCCACACATACATCAAGATACTCAAACATACAAATGCCACAACTAAACATACACAAACATAACAATCCATGATCACTACAATACTTACACTGTCCAAGGTATGAATCCAGCCAATGCAGCCATACAGAAACAATGCATAGATATGCAAAGTAAACAGTATCCACATACATTTGTTCCATGAAATGAGAAAGGCCCGACAAATGTCTGAAAGTGTCACCAACGTGGGCTGTTGGGTAGTTGTATTTAGATTTTGACATAAAAAACAGATATATACAAAATCGGGCCACAGGCCAGTTCAAATGAAATTCAATGCCAAAGTACATAGACCCAGGCAATTCGCCTAACTGAACTCCTGACAGCCTCATGGCTTCCACAGGGCAGGGACATCCATGGGGAAGGCAGGCACCTCAGAGGTCAGTGGGTGGGGGTGGTGGCAGGGATCAAGGTTTGTGGGGGGTCGATGAGCTTTGGCTTGGGAGGGGGGTCCTTGGGCTTTGGTTTGGGAGGTGGGGTCCACGTTCAATTTGGTTGGAGGGGGAGGGGTTTTTGATTTGGCTTTAGGCACAGTTTTTTTTTATATGGGGGGGATTTTTGGGGGTGGGGAGGAGTATGGGAAACAGAAGGGGGGTCTTGGGAGGACTTGGAGTTGAAGGGACTGGGTGTGGGGAGGGAACCATGATCGAGGGAGGGGCAACAAGGGATGCAACAGGATCAGGGAACTGATCAAGGTGAGCAAGGAAAAGCTTCTAAGGAACAGGGGTGATATGCTTGGGTGCGGGTCTGGGAGTGGTGGTAGAGGGAGTGCTTGTAGGACGTGTAGGTGTGCTGGACATGGATGCAGGTGTATGCGTAGTGTGCATGTGTGAGGTGGAGGAATGTTAGGTGTCTGAGTGGGCGCATTTATGTGTCTCTGGAGGAGGGGGAAAGAGAGGTTGGGAGAGGACAAACAAGTCATGTGAATGTATGTTGGGATGGTGTCTGCAAGTAAGGTGGGTGTGCTGCATGTGGCCGTGATGTTGATGAGTTCAGATGTAGTGTATGGGGTGCATGTCTGAGTGTCTGCTGTTGTGGTGACTGTGGGCAAAACAGTGGTGGCAGGATCTGGGAGTGCTGGCAGGTGTGAGTTGTGATGTGACTGTAAGGCAGGAGGTGGTGGGGAGACTGGGGAGGCAGTGGCTGTTGTTGTGTCTGCTTGTAAGTGTTAAGCGTGTGAAGGCTTTTTGTGTGACTTGTGGTGCCTGTGATTGTCTTTGCGTGCCTTGTCTGTTGGGTGAGGGGAGAGGGCTCTGGGATTGGGCAGAGGGAGATGGAGGGAGGACGGAAGAAGCAGGCACACTAGCTGCCATCAATGAAGAGGCCAGAGCCTGAAACGATCTCTGTGGCCAGCCAAGCCACTGTGAATGCCTTCCAGTTAGGCATTGGTCTGCTGTATCTGGGATGCCATGCCCTGGATGGCATTCACGATGGTTGACTGCCCCATAGAGATGGTTTCAGGCGGTCAATAGCCTCTGCATTGAGGGTAGCAGGGCTGTTGGGGCAGGGGCAGAGGTGCCTGTGGCGAAGGGGGCCCGGGCAACTGGTTGGGGAGCTACTGGGAGGGCAGTGCTGGTAATGGGGGTGGCGGACAAGGATGTTGCTGGGCTGGTCCCAGAAGGTTCCACCACTGCTGTGGGAGCTTCCATTGGAGGAGGAATCAGAGTCAGATGTTGCAGTTCCTGTCTCCCCCGTGGTGCTCCCCTCGCCCTAAACTCACTGGTCCCCTTGGTGTTGGTGGACACTGCCTCCTGGGTCCCGTGGGCTGCAGCCTCCCCACTCGCCACTGCCCCTACTCCTTTGCCTGCTGATGCTAATGCACATAAGGAAAGAAGAAGACAAGGAGGGAGGGTGGGAGAGAAAGGAAGGGAGCATAGGGTCAATATCTACACATCTAGCATATGTTAACATAGTTTTAGCCATTAGCATAGCAATCACAGGTATGCAACGCCTAATACATAACCATATTATGCAAAACTCAAAAATTGCTACCCATGAGTAAGGAAGCACAACCATCATCCTTCTACAGCACAACTCTGGATCTGCTGGGCACTGGTATGCTTCTATAAATCTTGTTACCAAATATTATAAGGGAATCCCTAGGTAAAAACATTGCACTGTCATGCCAACCTGTGCATACCCTTACAGAACCTACAAATCCTGAAACAACTGTGCATGAGAGTTACTTACATCCAGTCCAATCCTAGATTGTACAACTTAACATATGCCTGGCATCCTTATGTACAGACACTTACCTATCTTACATACCTACACACCTTGTACATGAAATCCCAGCTACATACCCTATCATATATACACTAGGCATCTACTGTTGTAAATCTCACTCATCCTGTCCATTCACAGTGAAAAACACAATACACTCTGTGATACACCCCCTTGTCGCTGCTGTGTTGCCTCCAAGCACCCATCCAACTCCGGGTAGGCCACCACCAGAATGCAGGCCATTAGGGGAGTCAGGGTCCGACAGGCACCCCTTCCTCATTCGAGGCCATCTTCAACTGGGCCTCCGTGATCTTCCAGGCCCAACGTCTCAGGTCCTCCCACTGCTTCCTGCAGTGGGTGCTCCACCAGCTATGGACCTCCAGGGTCCGCACTTTCTTGGCAATGGCTTTCCACAATGCTTTCTTCTGATTGGCACTGACCTGGATTGGAGACACAGGAAGACAAGCATAGTAATGTAGACTCATCAAGCATGAATATGGTAGGACTACAAACAGTATACATCAAACATCCATCCGTGACAATACACTTATTCTTTTTTTCCAGCATCTGTGTCCGATGCATCGACCTCCACAGGGTATGCAGCATACACATACTATCATCCACATACAACCATGTCACTAGTAATACACCAATAAGCAACCTACCTGCTGTTCTGGAGGCCTATACAACTTTAAATAAAGGGTTAGGACCCCATCCACAAGTTTCTGCAGTTCTTCCATTGTGAAGGCAGAGGCCCTATCCCCTGTGACACGTGCCATTGTGGCTTCCCGAAACAGGACTTAGCAGCACACTCAGTGGAGGTCGTGTTGGTTGGTGAGTCAGGAGTCAAGTGAGATAGGCTGTAGAAAATGGCGGTCACGGCCATAGCAGTGTGCACAGTCACTGCCGGCGGTCATCATCATTGGCCCCCGTTTCCCATAGACATCAATGTTAACCAATGAGGAGTTGCACAACAGTTACGACCGCCATGACGACATACGCCAGCGGAATGAGCTCAGTGGAATCATTCTCCTGCATGCAGGGCAGCCAGCAACCATTTTACACATCAATGTACATTGTACAGTATTTCATGTGCTCGAATTTAGCTGGTATGGGAATACTGGGTGCATTCATTTCCTTAATTTTTGCTAAAGATCATTTGTACAGGAATAAGGCACACTCTAAATAAAGCTTCCCTACCCTGAGTTTGCCAATCCTGTGTTCCCCATACACTCTTTACATCAATAGTGTTCTTCCAGTATTCATAGTCTTCAACTGCAAGTCAGGAAACAAAAAGCTCTGAATAAATCAATTTTGTATTAGTTAGCAAAATTTTCCTAATTTTAGAAGGTGGTAATTTGAAATAGTATGACTCTGCATTTTTAAGGTCATGCCCAGAAAAATATGTGAATTTATCTGAATAATGTCTTGGGCTCCCCACAGGTGGAGTTGAACAGTGTTCACACTGTGTGTAATTGAATACTGCTCTGTGTCTAGTTGCACAGTGCAAGAAGTAAGGTCCCCAGTTGTTATAGCAGAACATTTCCCTATGATTCTCTGTGTTGGTGTACAAATCGTCACTTTCAAATATGGGGTACCCCTTCATTTCGTCTAACATGAAATCAACTGTTTGGACATCCCAGTCATCAAATACAACACCAGATGTAATTACATCAGTCATTGACATTTTGAAAACATATGGAATTTGAATGGCCTCAGTAGGCCCG
Source organism: Pleurodeles waltl (assembly GCF_031143425.1). Lineage (NCBI taxonomy): Eukaryota > Metazoa > Chordata > Amphibia > Caudata > Salamandridae > Pleurodeles > Pleurodeles waltl. Next base: position 701,133,217 of record NC_090437.1, read on the forward strand.
TATATATCAAATGGAACTTTATCCCACACAATCCCATCAGGAATCTCTACTGCTGAAATGGTCACAAGGGATAAGTCTCTTCGGACCTTATACGAGGAAAGATATGGATTTGGGACTTCATCCACAGGCTCAACAGAGGAGTGTTCAGGAAGGTAATGACCATTGATAGGTAGGAAGAAAACATTAAAAAACAATTAATAAAACTAATGCTAGCAATGTTAGAAGCAGCCAGAGATTGTTCCATGGGTAAATTAAATAGTTATTCTTGAGCCATATGTACAGCATACGTGCCTTTGAAATAGTTTCAGTAGCAACTGCGGATGAAGTTGAAGAAAAGTCATCAATGTCTATGAAATAACTAGAAGCAGTCTCTGCAAACATAGGAGCCAATGCCTTACTGGTGCATGGATCAACTTCACTTGGAGGCTCATAGTAGACAATGTCATCAGTTTTTGTTGTGTTGGAATAGAAGACAGCCACATCTTGCACAGGTGTTGTCGTTGAAGTGGTAACAGGAATCAGCAAGACCTAATTGTCTGCGCTCCCCATACTCGAGGAGGCATTTGTAGCATTGTTGAACACACTTGTGTAGTCAGAACTATAATTGTTTCTTCTTTGAAAAGGTATGCCTTGTTGGGTAGTGATAGGGGGCCGGGAACTACCCAAGGGACCTCTAGGTCTACAGTGCAGGATCAGCCAATTGATGGAGTTTGATGTTGTTAATGGATACAAATCTGTTTGCTTTGGAACCAGGCAGTGGTGGTAGGATGACAGTTCTGGTACCTTGTATTCCCAGGACTTGGACCGGTGCTCTGTACGATGGGCTGAATTCCTTCTTTACAGCAATCTTCTCACAAACCATATCCCCAGCTTTAGGAATCCAGCCAGAAGAAGTTGTTGGCAAATCCCTTATTCCTAAGGTGTCAGAACTGGCAGATGATTTATCATCACAAAATTGTTGAAGCTCCTGTAAGACAGTGAGTCGGTCATTTATGCCAAAAGCCATCTAAATCTGGGACATACATAGGTATCCCAAAGAGAACCTCATAGGGAGTATGTCCCCCCAAGGACCTTCTTGGCAGATTATTCAGTGATCTCTGCACCCCATATAGGTGAAGAAGCCAGCTGCAGCCAGAACCTAATACTCTAGCTGTTAAGGACTGCTTTAGATCTTGATTCCTCCTTTCCACAGCCAAATTTCCCTAGGGGTGGTAGGGTGAGGAGTAATGGAGTTCAACACCCACCGTACCCATGGTGTTCCTAAATGCCTTAGAGGCAAAGGCAGGGCAGGTCACTGGTCCAAATGGAATGCTGCACCGCATATGTACCGATAAAGATCAGCAAGTCTTTAATAACAGTTCGAGCGTCAGTTGATCGCTGAGGCCATACCCACAGGAATCTAGAACAAGAATCTACAGTGACTAAGATGTATTTATATGAACCATCAGGTTGTAAGGGACCACAATGGTCCAGGTACACACATTGAAGTGGCCTGTTTGACACTTAGAGAGATGTCTGCAAAGGGCGTTTGATGTTTAAGCCCTTTAGCTGCTGCCAAATGTCACAGCAAAGGGCATATTGCTTGGTCTGCTTGTATAGACATCAGAAGCATTTCTGTGAGAGTCTTATTGTGGCTGCAACACGAACATGAGCAGAGGCTACATCCTCATGCGCTGCTTTTATTAGATCTAATTTCTGGTCTTGGTTGGGGATCACCCGATCTCCAACCCCAGGGAGTGTTGCATAGGCAACCTTCTGTGCACTGATTTGGTAAGAGTATTTTGTAGGGTATGCTTTTGGGAGACGCTTGCCTTCAGCCGAAGCTTTCACAGGAGTCAAAATGTAATTATCCAGTCTCGTCTGAAAATGAGTCACTGCAGCCACAGAAGCCGTAGCTACTGCAGATTTGGCCGCTTCATCAGCCAAAGAGTTGCCATTAATGTGTACTCCTACATGTTGGTGGCCCAATGTATGGACTATATGAACACTCTGTAGATTATCCTTAAGATCAGCCACTCCCCCCCACAGAAGTCTGTGTTTTATGGTGTTCCCTTTGGTGTCTCTGACCCCGTTCAATCGCCAATGATTGAGGTAATCATTGTAGGACTACACACAGTAATATAAGTCGCAGACAATGAAAGTGAATTGTCCTGGGTCTCTATGTTCTAGCATTAAGATAAGGGTTTTAGGTTCAGCCAGCTATGCTGTGCAGTCCCCCAGGGTCTGCGTATAGGTATTGGGAGGGTGGAATACATCATCCTTCATCACTTCACTCACGGTTGCACAAGTGGCTGAGTATTGATGTTTAGTACCTACAGCTGGTTGTGCTGAACCATCAGTGTAAATGACAGTGTGACATCTGTCAAATGGCAAGATGTCCAGAGGTACAGGGTACTCCTGTTTGTCTTATGTCTGAAGTTGTGGATCAAAGATGTATTGAACATCGGTGGCAGTCAGTGGGGTTGCCCACTGAACCCAAAGTCGATGTAATGCTTTAGCGTTAGGAAAGCTTGCTTTGGTGACAGCCTCTAAGACTGGCACTGAGGTAATGACAATAATGCGTTTCCCTTGGGCAAGTGGTATCTCCTTGATGACAGCCATCGGTACTGCAGTTAGATTTTTTTCTGTGAGTGAAAATCTTTGTCCTGCATTTGAGTATAAATGTGATTTATATGCTATGGGCACTGTGCCGCCTTTGTAAAAGGTGACATAAGTGAACCCAAAGACACCAGCAATTGTTCTGATGACCTCATTCCTTTTGTTGTCACAGGTGTGTAAGTGTTTTGCTTCTAGCATGTCCTATTGTAGTCCTCTAAGGATACATGTGTGTTCTACTGTCCAGTGCTTGCTATAAAAATCAGGGTGTATTAAGTCATAGAGTGGCTTGATAAGTTGTGTATTGTCAGGAATATAAGTCCTGCAGAAGTTAAAGAAACCAAGTAACATTTCTTGGTTGTATTTGGTGGGTAGAGTTGGGCACATTTCTCTAAAAAGTGTGTGGCCAGTCTCTTGCCCTTGTTTGATAGCTCGTATCTGAGGAACAATACGCTGAGAAAGGCTATTTTAGTTTTCCTAAAATTAAATTTGTAACTAAGGGCTGTGAAGTCTCGAATGATCCAATCGACCCTGGCAAGATGAATGTTGAGGTTGTCACCTGTGACATAAATGTAATACACATAAGACAGCGCCTCTGGATCAATATCATGCAATATTGATGTTACCCAAGCTGAGAATAGCACTGGGCTGTTCTTGTAGCGTTGGGGCAAACGACAAAAGCATTTTTGTGAGCCAAATGAGAATGCACTCAGTTCCTGACTTTCATGTGCTAAAATTTGGCTGAAAAAAACTTTGGAGATATCCAAGGTTGTTTTGTATTTTTCACGCACTATGTTGTTAATTAGTGCTGTTCTGTGTGAATTTTGTATTGCGTATGTGTGAGTATGACTGTTTACATGTCTGTAATCTAAGACTATTATGTATGAATGGTCTGGTTTTGCAACAGGGAATAACGGGTTATTCATTGCAGAGACACAGGGTTCAATTACTCTCTGGTACTCAAGCTGAGTGAGGATCTCCCTCACCGGAGCTTTGGCTTTGTGTTTAACAGGATATTGTGGCTGAGGTGTAGACCTAATAGGTATTACATGACAAGGAGAATCCTTGTCCCAACCTACATGATTGTGGTATAATGCAGGTGCCTGCTTTACAGCCCAACTGACAGCGTAGGCGTGTTTTACTGCCTCCAGAACAAGATCAGAGAAAGAAGGCAAAATTACATCTTCCCCATGTGGGAGCTTACGGACATGCTCAGGTGGCCAGCCCCTCTCGGCCAGCAGGATATCACAACTAAGTTCATCCCAGAATATCACACTAATGATGCACTCTATGGGGGTCATTCCGACCCTGGCGGTCATGGACCGCCAGGGCCGGGGTTGGAGGATGCATCGCCAACAGGCTGGCGGTGCATCAAGGGCAATTCTGACCGCAGCGGTAAAGCTGCGGTCAGAAAAGGGAAATCGGCGGTTTCCCGCCGGTTTTCCCCTGCCCCTGTGAATCCTCCACGGCGGCGCTGCAAGCAGCGCCGCCATGGGGATTCCGACCCCCTTCCCGCCAGCCTGGTTCTGGCGGTTTTCACCGCAAGAACCAGGCTGGCGGGAACGGGTGTCGTGGGGCCCCTGGGGGCATGGGCACTGCAGGGGCCCCCTAACAGGGCCCCACATTGATTTTCAGTGTCTGCTAGCAGACACTGAAAATCGCGACGGGTGCAACTGCACCCGTCGCACACCAGCAACTCCGCCGGCTCCATTCGGAGCCGGCTTCCTCGTTGCTGGTGCTTTTTCCGCTGGGCGGGCAGGCGGCCTTTTGGCAGTCGCCCGCCAGCCCAGCGGGAAAGTCAGAATGACCGCCGCGGTCTTTTGACCGCGGTACGGTCTTCTGGCGGCTTCCGCCGCCGGCGGGGGTCAGAATGACCCCATATGTCTCCATCGATTTGGATATTTAAATCAATAACCCTGTTGGGTGGGAGAACGCGTCCGTCTGCAGTCTCGACTGCAATAAAGTCACTAGTTGCTGTTGCATCCAGATTCTTTCTGATTCTGGCGACACCTCTACTGCGCTGTCTAGCAGTGTCACTGCCCAAGTCTTGTTCTTAAGCAATGTTCTCAAGTGTACTCGAATTTTTAATTGACAGTGCTGTCACCATTTTATTTTTAAACTGTGGTTTTTGTTGTGGGGACTTATCTTCGTTTTTTGGCTGAAGACTGTGGTGAGTCTTTCTTCTGTTTCACGTAGTCAGGACGTTGCTTTGACTGGCCCACTCTCTCACTGAATCCATATATCTGTCAGGAGCTTTTATATTTTCTGCATTTCTGAGATTATATGCCCTTTCTGAGTTCTCCAGGTGTGAAGAATCTGCTCTCTGACTTTTTCTGTCTTTTATTTGCTTTTGTTTATCCCAGTGCTTTTTAGAAACCTGCTATGCTTGTTTAGTACCTTGCTTAGGGGTGGTACTTTGTATTTCAGGCGTTCTCGGCTTCGCTCCCAAACTGTCCATCCTATACTGGTATAGGTATTGGAAGTAATTTTCAGTAGCTGTTTCTCCTGTTCCAAGTGTGAAATCTCTCAGAGCCACTGGCATATAGCCAATGCTACCACTTCCCCTTTAATGTTACTGAGTATGGTTGAGGATACGCATCGAAGTTACGCATCAGTTTCCTCCCCAAATCTAGGGCTGGTACAGCCCCGTGCTCATTCTGTATTTGTTTTAACACTTCCGCTAAATTGGCAAGTGTTGGGGTACAATGTGTGGTAGTATAAATCACAGCGAAGACTGTACCCCATGTGGAACAGTCATCCACCTAGGGAACCATCCCGAAGGGCAAGCACATTGTGAGAATTCTATGTTTTTTACAGCTGATTTATTTTTTGGGCTATCCAGAACAAGATCATCTCTAGTTCTGTGGGTATTTTACCCATGATAGAATGTGCTGTTTGTGCATTAATCCCAGTAGTAGCCAATTGGTTTCCACCAGGTGCTAGTGGTGCTGGACGCGCTGCTGTTGTGTTAAGAGTTTGCATTACGAACGGAATAAGTCGGCTATATAGCGTTACTAGCTCAATACAGAGATTGCACAGATCAGCTGCCTGCATGTTTTGTACACAAGGGTGAGGTGTATATATGGCAAACATAAGCCACATCGGTCCTTCATTAACTAAATGACCTAATCTCATGGGTTGTATTATGTGTGGTTGGGTGCCATTAAACCAGTTCTGACTTGATAGGTTATTGGTATTTCAAGTTACTGGTATGCATGGTACCGTTGTGGTACTTACTCCCCGTCCTCGTCTGTTAAGCCATGCGCTACTAGGTGTAATGTTAATACTTGTCTGGCATTCTCAGGAATGTCTATGGCGTTAGCCATATTGTGTAATGGGTAAAGAGATGGAACACCAAGTGGGGAGAAAGTCCTTTTAATAGTTTAATGTCCAACAACCTACAGCCTAGTTAGGTGCTCCCTGTTCAGCTGAGGAGGATCTTTCCCAAGACCAAGGATGTCTCCGTATAATGGTACTTATAGTACCTGTCGCATGTGAGACAGTGATAGTCAAGGTATCTGTAACTTAGTGCTTAAACACCATTGTTGGTGGTGCCATGTCGTAGTTGGACTCTTGCTCCAGGCAAGACTGCTAGTTTAAGGATGACAGCACTTTTGTTTGTAGGTGACTCGGCCAATCCTACAACAAGTCGCAACTGTCGTCCCAACCATCCCAGCTCACAACCAGTACCTCACCAAAAACCCAAACAGTAAAAGGTGATTGGTGGCAGCCTTTACGCATGGACTCAAGAGTGCGACATCTCCGGGAGGCTGTGGTTAAACAGAGGTTACCCTTTTCTCACTTGAACAACATGTCTCAGCCACACATAGGCAATGAAAGAGATGCAGTAAAGTTTTCATAGGTTTTATTAACAAGACTGCAATTTATGATAAACTGCATGGTCTGCAATGATTAGGATAATGAACAATACGAGAAACAGAATGGTGAAAACAAGAGTCGTGAATACAAAGACCCCCACCATCTTGCAATAACATGAGATCTAATATAGATGTGAAATGAATCCCACTACCCTAGCATGATGGACCTAATCTCTAACCTAAAGAGAGCTAGGTGTATTAAACCTGATATACCAGTACTATATGCATGAGAAGAGCCCCCCTCCAAACCTTGTTACCTTGGAATGAGGTCTCTAGATTAGACTCCGAGGGGCCACGAAGCCTGGGTCAACGTCAAGGCGACATGTAACGTAGATAGTGACACTGGCATCTGGTAGGAATCCCTCGGATTATTTTGTCTGTGTGAGATGTATTTATACAGACCTGGTAGGACCCCTGACGCAGGTTTGTTCCCAAACAATCGATAAGAAGGCATGCTTGGGGTGGCAATTATATAAACAATTCCCTGAAAAGGTACATTTACTGTCACGAAAGTGGGAAAGTACAAAATGTGAATATCTATGTATCTCATTTATCTTTGGCGCTGATGGTGACGCCCTTACAGAGTGGCACTGTTAATGTAAAACTAAAACATCTTCCTAACTAGAAACATGGCAGCCATCTTGGAAGAAATTATTAAATAAGGCCCGTATTTATACTTTTTTTAGCGCCGCATTTGCGTCGTTTTTTGACGCAAAAGCGGCGCAAACTTGCAAAATACCATTGTATTTTGTAGGTTTGCGCCGTTTTGCGTCAAAAAGCGGTGCAAATGCGGCGCTAAAAAAAGTATAAATACGGGCCTAAATGTGCTAAAACAGAGCAAGCTAAGTAGGTTAAAAGTCACTGGGTGACGGGGGCACAGGCCTGTAAGCCAAAAGCCAAGCTAAACTCCTGATTCCCATTAAACTAAATGGAATCCACTACAATAGATACCTACTGTTTCTTGTTGAGCTATTTCAAAATCAACATGGAGTCTGAAATTCAACTACATGAGATGTACAATAGATAGTGCAATTCACCTTGCACAGCAAATCTCTTCCCAAAAGATTTACAAGACTTGAATCACAAGTAACAGACTGATGATTTTCTTCAAAGAAATGTATTTTTACAGGAACTTCTTCTGAAATTGGATTTTGTAATCTGCCAATGTGTAACACCTACAACTTGGATCTTTTTTCCCGAGAGGGGTCGGTTCTGGACTTCTCTGTTCTTACAGTATAAGGGATAGCTCCTGTGTCAATAAAAAATTACACTTGGTGCCCATTTATCTCACGTTCAGCAAATTAATGACTCTGGTCTACCTCTAAACTGCACCAAGTAAGCATTCAGCCTCTCCTCTCCAGGCACCGTCATTGTGACATGCCTGAATCTAAGCGCTCATCATCAGATATGGGAAATTGTTGAATCACATTTTGATCTTTTACTTCGGGCTATTAATTTGAGTTCTGTTTGGCTTTCGGCATATTTTGCTGAACTATAGGTGCCTGTGGAATAGGAATAATTTTGATCAGATTTTGCATTGGCACTTGAAATTGTTTTGCATTCATATTTTGCATTTGATTTAGTGTATCTAATAATTGTTTACTCTATCTGGAACTGTTATAAAGATAACCAGGAGTAATGTTCTTCAATGTAGCAGCATCCACACCTGTACTCATTCAATCGGAGCTCCCTGGCTCTATTCTGAAATTTAACCATACCTACTTGAACACCGAGCATTCCTGTTTTAAATCCAGCAGCGTGTGTTCCATTCGAACCATTAACACCAGTACAGCACCCCCCTTTCCCATAAGTGGCTGACTCTGAAGCCCTCTTTGCACCAACTTTGTCTGCACCAACGTACACTTCTCCTTTAGTTTACGCTTCTTAATTTCCTGCTCATCACTGCAATAATTCACATATTTCAGAACTTCACCTATGGATTTTGTCTGCAATCAAGTCACATTCTGCTGTACATGCTGACTAATTTCAGCTCTCAATCCCAACACAAACTGTGAAATAAAGAATCCCATGTCTGTAGGTTCAAGATGCATTTGACCCATATGCTGCTGAAATGCCTTCAACAAACTCTCATAATAATCATGTACAGGCTCTTTCACTTTCTGCTGAATTTGCTTTAATCTTACATAATTCAAATCTTCTGGTAGAACTCTGCCTTTCAGAAATGGCATCACCTCATTATACTTAGGGCCTGATTACAACTTTGGCGGAGGGGGTTAATCCGTCCCAAATGTGACGGATATCCCGCCCACTGTATTACGAGTTCCATAGGATATAATGGACTCGTAATACGGCAGGCGGGATATTCGTCACATTTGGGATGGATTAACCCCCGCCGCCAAAGTTGTAATCTGGCCCTTAGTCATTACAGTAGGAAATGGTGGCTGTGTAATTGGATCTCTAGCTGGTTCTGCGTCTGGCCATTGAACAGCTATCTTAAATTCAACCCAAAAATCATTCAGAACAACAATATGAAAAAATGTATTGAAATCAAGCCACAACACCTTTGAAATTTTGACAAACATCTCAACCTGTTCGTACCACTGCATTGGATTATCCTCAGCTTTGGAAAATTGTTTGTAAATGATGCAAGATCTCCTCTACTCCAAAGTACATGAACATAACCTCCACCTGGTACATCCCTTAAAGGGTAAGCAGTAGTCCCTTTCTTCTCATCAAATGCTGCAGTCTTTTTTTGTTTTCTCTCAGCTCCTTCTGCCTGTTTCTTTTTCTGTTTCTGTGATCATTTACTTTCTAAGTTATCAAGTTTTCTCCATCTGTATATGCATTCTGTTAATTTACTAATATGAATTTGCATTCCTGAAGAATACATGTTCTCAATTGTTCATCATCCAATTGTATCCTAAAAGGTTTGTGTAATAGAACACTTTTTGTAATATCGACATCACATTTATTTGCGAATTCAGTGAATCTGTTGTGAATAGCTGCAGCTTTCCACATAATTTCTTTACATGAGTAAACAAATTCGTTTTTCTAGATATTGATTTATATGATCAAGATCCAAACATCCCCTAATTATTTCTTCTAGTTCAATTGTTTAATCTTGGAACAATTACTGCTCTTTGCGTCTCTGCACCTGTATTAGTGCTCGGTTTTTCTGCATCTTCTGCTTTTACAGCCTTCCTTACAGCGTCCTCAAACCATGGAGGAAAATCCCAAATCAATTTCTCCCTGAAATTGCTGTGTTGTAAAAACAAGTCACCTTCCTTCTCCTAATACTTGCAATCTCTGTGGTGGTGTCCACAAAACAATCTGTGAATTTTGAGTTGTTCTTGTACATCCCATTACTGGTGTACCTAAAGTAGTTTCTGGAACTACTGTAGCTGGTGTACAGACAACCTGTGCAGCTATTGCTGGTGTCCTAACTAATCTAGTAATTTGAGCAGGAGTCATTATCACAGAAGCTGTAGCCTCCAACATTGTAGTTCGAGCAGTCCCCATTTGTGCTGGAACACCTATAATTGCCTGCTGAGGTACGTGCTGTGTAGAAACAGGCTGTGTTACAATCAGCTGTGTCATAGTAGATTTTGCCAATACTGGTTGTACAATATTGGTTGTATAACTTCTGGCTGTACCACTTGCATCAGTCCAGTCACCTGTAATTCATTAGGGTGTACAGTGACCATAACTAAGGTCACATTGCTAGTCAACTGTGCTTCGCCTTTTGATACTGGTCCCACAGAAAGTGGCAGGCGTGTAGCGAATAATTCACCTAACACAGCATCACCCAAATCAGTATCCAATTTTGTCTCAGTTGCAATTTCCTTGTCCCCTCAAATATTTTTATTTTTAGATTTTTTTCTGATAGATCACCTTTTTCATTTGTCATGACAGGGTATAATCTTATTCCCTCTATTATACTCTTTCTCCATCTTTGATGTTGATCATCCCATATTGTATCTGCATATTTTTTCATTGCTTTTTTATACATCTTTGGTGTTTTTCTCTCTCTCTATTTCAAGCCATTTTTTCCCAAGCAATGAGTGCTTCAAACTTTGTAGGTATCGGTGGATGCTTAATTTCCCAAACCTTTTCTTGCAATTTGTCACTAATTCTCAAATGAAATGTACCCCATCTTTGAAAGTTCAATGTACACTCTTTCTCAGTAATCTTGCACAATTGACTAAGTCAGACATATTTATTTAACCCTGCATCAATAATGATAAAGTATGCAGGTGTACACTCAGAGCGTGCTTCCTCACCCTCCTTTACTGAAATTATCACATCATCTCTCATCACCTCAAACTTATAGGCGCTTTGAAAAATTTCATAATTTAAATTTAATTTACACCAGATAAACAGAAATCAAATTACAATGTCTCAATGTTTTGAAATGTCCCATGTACATCAAATCTCATTACCCCCTTTCTCCAATTACAATGTGGTTAAGTAGTTCAATCAACCAAAGATTGCACATCTCTTGATGTAACTCAATCAATCAGGGCACAGCATTTACACCAACTAATAACAGTGAGGCAAATATGAAGCAACAACTCACTACTTACAGAGGCTCACCCTCCTTTACAATTTCTTCGCAAACGGCAAAGCTTCAATTCCAATAACTAATACAACATAAATATCATCAGTCTCTGCTTGTTGTGGAAAGAAAACAATAAAACAATCCAACAATCGGAAATGTATGTTTTTTAGACCTTCCAATTTTCCATATTTCCAACCACAGGACTTTTTCACTCACAAATGATGAGTTCTCGACATGTGGGAAATCACCTAATCAATGTTGTGTCACCTTGCACATAAGGTTTCACAAGCACTGACTAATATTAGTACAACCACAATAATTTAGAACAACCTAATCTAAATGTGTAGTCAACGTCGTCTCATGACTTGTACCTTACCTAGCAGACAACAATAATATGTATCTAGATCTCACTGGTTATCTCTCCTGGGACTTTAGAATACTTCTTAGTTCCATGACCTTTTTATCTTCTTCGACAAAAGCGCATAAGCATCAGTAATGCAACTGAAAACATCAATAAGCAATTCTCAATCCATTTCAGAAATGCATAATCCACAGTAATCATCACAATTTTGACACACAGCCCTATTGATACTCACACCTGTAGAATCACCAATCGGCAACTGCTTCAGGATCCGCACTGCATCAATTTTTGAGTTCAGGTTCTGGGCAATTGGACATATATCTAACTTGGACACTTTTTAAATTTTAATTATTGCAGCTTCGTTTTCCCATTATACAACCATAACTCTGTTACCAATTTTTTGGGAGAGCGGAGACCTATACAATTCTCTATTATTAATCTCCACTATTCACTGCTCCCCAAGGTGATAAACCTTGGAGACAAGTGAGAAGGGAAGAAGCTGCACCTTTAACACATGTATATCATGCGTCAAAGGCGTGCTATCAATGCAGCATGCAGCCTTCTCGTTAGCATTTGGATGTGAAAAGGAAATAGCTATAAGTGGATATCTTTTAAGCTTTAAAGTCCCACAGACAATCACCAGCTTTATCCATGGGGAAGAGATAATAAGGGTTTGTGGTATTGACATTTTCAATTAGCCATTAAAATACAGTTATATTCTTTAGAAAATGATGCAGACTGTGTGAGCATTTTTCTATAATTTATTTAGGGAATTATCTAATCACCACTGCTGGAACAGGGCTCTCTCTGACTCGGGAATTCTTGTCTGCCTGGTTAAGGACAGAGGAGTGTTATTCCTCTTCCCATTACCCAAAAAGATACTTGCATGGTCAAGAAAGATGGCCTCCTTAAGGAGCACAGAAAGAAAAGTGTTCGGGGTATTGATTCAAGAACATCCCGCAAGACAAACTGGAGCTAGAACTTTTGCTGTTGTCCTCTCTACCTCTTGCATCTTGGTATGGTATTCATGGGTCAATCACTGAAGATGTGAGGACGTAAGGTGCACTGGAGCCGAGAATACAGAATTTCTGTAACAAGTTCTGAATATTTGGTCATTTCTTTTACTGGGTACTCTCTAAACATGGGCATATGCTGCAAATGCTGCAAATGAATGAAACTGTATCTCAAAGAACATTACATTACATTGCTGTGTTAGACTCCTTCATGTGGATAGTAATCATTTTTTTACATATCATGTTCTTTTCAACAGATTTCCTTATTTGTTCTTTTCATTTCTATTATGATAATGTTTTCTGTTTAACTAAATTGATTTACTGATGTATTTTGCTTATTTACTAACATTATGTTGAGCTGGGGTTGATGTGCAAGTATCACATGCAATTTTTTCACTGAGGAAGACCTTACTGTTTGTGTCAAGCCACTAATGTTAAGGTCATGATTCCTCACAGAAACCTTTCTTCAGAAACAGTTCTTTTGGACTTTTACTTTTGGACCCTAAGGGCTAGATGTGCAAACAATCGAATCTCGATTTCCTAATTGTGATTCTCTCTGAGGTGCAATTAGGAAATCAGTATTCCTAATGTATGAAACTCCTTTGAGTTCCATTAGCAATTTCTAGTGGGTCACAAATAGACCTACCTCGTGCATATTAATGACGTAGTTCGCAATTTGCGACCCATTAGGAATCTCAGCGACCACCGGGGTGGTGACCTGATGGGCTCAGCAGACCACCATGTCTGAGTTTGGTTTTTAATAAAGCAATTTTTTTTAACGCAGCCCTGTTTTCTAGAAGGAAAACAGGATGTGTTTAAAAAGAAAAAATGAAACTTTGCAGTTTCATTTTCAAAGAGTAGGCAGTGGTACGTAGTATCACTATCTGCTCTGAAAACTATTATTTACATTCTCAAAGGAGAAGTGATCCACTGGTAACCCCTTCCCCTGTGTGAATGGGTTCCACGAGTTTGAAACTGGTGGTAAAGTATTAGGCCCATATTTATATTTTTTTAGTGCCGCATTTGCTCATTTTTTGATGCCAAATCGGCGCAAACTTACAAAATACAGTTGTATTTTGTAAGTTTGCGCCGATTCGGCATCAAAAAATGACGCAAATGCGGCACTAAAAAAGTATAAATATGGGCCTTAGTGTTTTGCGACCAGGGATTTGGGGCCAGATGTAGCAAGAAACCAAATTGCGACTTGCAATTTGCGAGTCCGTGCGACTCGCAAATTGCAATTCGCACTTTGCTATGCAGAAAGGTGTCTCAGACACCTTCTGCAACTCGCAATGGGGTCGCAAAGACCCACCTCATTAATATTAATGAGGTGGGTTGCAGTTTGCGACCCCATTGCGAGTATGGGCACTCACGGGGATGGTGGCCTGCTGGAGTCAGCAGACCACCATGTCCGTAACTGCTTTTTAATAAAGCAGTTTTTTTTTTCCATCTGTAGCCCGTTTTCCTTAAAGGAAAACAAGCTGCACTTGGAAAAAAAAACGAAACCTTTAGTTTCGTTTTTTTTCAGGGCAGGCAGTGGTCCACTGGACCACTGCCTGCCCTGAAAAAATATGTGTTTTTCCAATCACAAAGGGGAAGGGGTCGCATGGTGACCCCTTCCCGTTTGCGACTGGGTTACCATCCACTTCAAGTGGATGGTAACTGCGATTTCCGGTCGCAAATTAAATTGCATTGCATTGCGAGTCGCAAATAGGAAGGGAACCGACTCTCAAAATGCATTTCTGCATAGCAAAGAGGCTTTTGCGCCTCGCAAACGGCGTTTTTCGCTGTTTGCGAGGCGCAAACACTTTGCTACATCTGGCCCTTGGTTGCAAAACAGAAATACACACCATACTGATTCGGTATTTGGAAGAGACGCCCTAAACACACCGCTTCCAAATACCGAATCGCAAATGCAAAATGAGATTCGGTAACAAGTTACAGAATCGCATTTTGACTTTTGTACATTTGATAACACATTTTTCCGGTAGCAAACAAAGGGGGTCATTCCGACCTCGGCGGTAAAAGGCGCTTACCGCCGGTCAGAAGACCGCCATAACACCACCGCGGTTGCGGTAAACCGCTACGGTCATTCTGACCCGCAACTGGCAAACCGCCAAAAACCCGACACCAACAAAAGTCCGCCACACCAAAGGTCAGCGGGAAACTGGCAATGACCAAACCTCCACCGTCACGCCAACAGAAATACGCCCATACCATTCCGACCCACAAATCCCCGCAGCGGTCTTTCAACAGCGGTATTCCATTGGCGGTACACACCGCCGCGCTCAAAATACACACTCCTTTACAAAACACTACCACATTGGACAAATCAAAATATACACACCTGTGACACATACACACACCACTCCCACACACCCAATTAAATATAAAACACACACCCACATCACCCACAAACCCATACGACCACAATTGCGACAGAAGGACAGAGAGAGACAGCACAGCATAGAGTAGACCATCACACAGAGGCAAATTACAACATCACCCACACAATTTCCACGCACAAAACACCATACACCACCACACTCACCACACTCTACAACACATACACCACCCCTCACCTCATCCACACCACCCCATGGCACCCCAAAGACACCCCAGGTTCTCTGCCGCAGAACTCAGGGTCATGGTGGAGGAAATAGTTTGTGTAGAGCCCCAGCTCTTCGGGCACAGGTGCAGCACACCACCATTGCCAGGAAGATGGAGCTATGGAGCAGAATAGTGGACAGGGTCAACGCTGTGGGACAGCATCCACGCAATCGGGACGACATCAGGAAGCGGTGGAACGACCTACGGGGGAAGGTGCGTTCCATGGTATCAAGGCACAACATCGCGGTACAGCGGACTGGCGGCGGACCCCCACCTACTCCCCCAGAATTCACAGCATGGGAGGAGGAAGTCTTGCACATCCTGCATCCTGAGGGCCTCTCAGGAGTAGGCGGAGGAATGGACTCTGGTAAGGCAAATCTCCACTACTTCATTCCCCCCACCCCACCTGCATGCCAAATCATACCCCCACCCTCACCCCCACCCCCATCACACCAACTCCTTGCAAATGGCTCACCATCACATCCCACCCATCCCAACACCTAGCCCTGCATGCGTCCCCAAAGCATGGACACCCATCCCCAAAGCATGCCCACTGCACACACCCATCACCCCCACAAGCCACCGTCACAAAAGCCCCCACAAGGGAATGCCAGCACTGGGGTACACGGCCACCCACCCATTACACGAAATGCCACACACAGAAGCAATAACCATACTCTTATACCCCTGCAGGACCCTGTAGTGCTTTCCTCTTATCTAGTTTCTAAGCACTAACATAACACAACAGAAATGCACTTCTGAGGTCAAAGAAGACTTTTATTGTTGTTAATTCTTCCCCAACCACAATATTTATGAATGACGAATTAGTAGCTTTCAAGTCCGCGTTAATCAAACAAAATATATCAGTTTGCAATATACACAGCAGGTTATATTTATAAGATATTGAATGCAAAGCAAAACAAATACTTCACCGTGTGGGAACTATCTTCAGCTTCATCTTTCTAAGGTCTGCAAGCTGATGACCCCTGTCAGCCGCGAGAAAGAGATTCATCTACCCACACGGGATTGCTGGCAGCTGGCGCCAAGCTCCAGCACGAGGTCCGGCAGATTCGAATCTGACCCTCTGCAGCCTGTTACATTCGTTACAAAGGTGTGCCCCCTCCTCTCAGACCTGGGAAACTGAGCAAGCCTTTTGGAGACTGGCCAGGTCTCCAAGACTACTCCTGTTCCCAAGCTCAAGCAGAGAGAACAACACCATGTACCCTCTCTTATCAGGTCTAGTCTACTGTGAGAAAAACATCTTGGTTCAAAAACACAGCTTGGAAAAATACAGCTTGGATTCTCAACTGCAATGTCTAACTCCACGTTAAAGGCAATGGGCAGCTAACCTAAATATCAAATGCAATGTCATGTTAAAGGCAATAGGCAGCTAACCTAAATATCAAATGCAATGTCTAGTGTCATGTCAAAGCCAATAGGCAGCTGAGCTGAATACAAAATGCAATGTATAATATCATGTCAAAGCCCATAGGCAGCTGAGCTGAATATAAAATGCAATGTATAATATCATGTCAAAGCCAATAGGCAGCTGAGCTGAATACAAAATGCAATATATAATATCATGTCAAAGCCAATAGGCAGCTGAGCTGAATACAAAATGTAATATATGATATCATGTCAAAGCCAATAGGCAGCGGAGCTGAATACAAAATGTAATATATGATATCATGTCAAAGCCAATAGGCAGAATATCTAATAGCATGTCAAAGTCAATAGGCAGCTAAATTGAATACATTGTGTCAAAGCCAATAGGAATGCAATGTCAAAGCCAATAGGCGGCTAGACTGGATACAGCATGTCAAAGCCAATAGGCAGAATACAGAATGTAATGGCTAATGCAATGTCAAAGCCCATAGGTGGCTAAACTGAACAAAACATACCATGTGCTACTGGTGAACATTGAGCAACTAATATGCGCAGTGGTGAAACACAAAGTCATTGGACAAAACAAAATTTATCAAATGGCAGTACATTCCGCCCTTTGACCAATGAATTTTTGTTTCACATATCTCTTGTTTCAAACAAAAACAAAAAAAACATCAGATCAAAGCAATCCCTGTAAAGCAATAGAAGTGGATTAACACATTGATTTCATAACCTTTCACATCAGATACATCTACATAGAAAAGACTGGGCAATTTTTATACTCTGAGTGAGTCTCTAATTCAACAGTGTTAGCAATTTGATGTGGCATGAGTTCTGCTCATGTAAAGGTGCACGGTCCACCTGAAAGGTTTTCTGGAAGGTAGGCAAAAGTCAGAGTTCCATACGAGAAGGGGAAAAAAAAAAAACACAGCTTAGTTCCAGTGGAAGAATGCAATCAAACAAGTTGAACTTGAACTGAAGGCGCAGTTTGCGCAAAATGGATCCATGGTGCTGGCACTTTACTCAGCCAGGTTCAGGTTGGGGGTTCGGTCCCTTCCCCGACCCCACACGCACACACCGGAAGGGGGACCACACAGCACACTCAGGGACAGTGGCGAAACATGGTAGGATCTGCAAAAGAAACAAGTATGACTTTTCTTGCAAATAACATTTTTCATTTAAACTGCACCCTTCCTCTTTCTTTCCCTGTTTTATAATCAGCAGGACGTTTTTGAGGCCCTTTGTTATATTTTCTGCAGGTTCTGGAGGATCACTTGGGGCTTCAGCCCACACATCAGCACTGAGGTTTTTATCTGCTGCGCCACAGCTTCCCTTTTCTTGCACTGTCAGAAGGGCTGGGGCAGACTCATTCTTTAACAAACCTCCATTCATTGCACTTTTGCCAATTTGGGCCATTCTGTCTCCAATTTGTATGAATGAATCAGATTATTTTCTAGGTATCAACATAATTTCGATTTTTCCTTGGTAATTTGCAGCAATCACTCTCCCTAAAACCTGATCAATTTGCCATTTCTGTTCTGGTAACTTTCCTCTCCCCAACTGCTCTGTGACTGCTTGCATGACAGATTGCTTTTGTGCGTGCTGCACAGTTTTTATCAAATCTAGGGGAATGTGCATCTCTCTCATCTCTGCCCACCTGTAAGTGGCTTTTTCTCTCAGCTGTTCACATTTCTGGGGCACCCACTTAGCCATCCCCACTAAGGCAGAATTCTGGGTGTACACTTCTCTCTCTGAATTTTTCTCATTAACATCTGCAAGGTAATTGAACCAGTTAGGTGCTAAAACATTAGCAATGAACCAAAAATCAGCGTAAAAATTACACATCTCACGTAGCTCTTGCTTTAAAATCTGACACACATTATACAACTCCATTCCTTCTCCTGTGCCAGAAAACAACATTTCAGTCAATGAATCATTAGTAAAACAAACATGCTTTTTATCTTCAGTAGACACGAATTCAAATGGTGCACACAACTTCATTGGTAACTCTTTTACCTGTGGTACTCTAGCCCTGTCTTGCAAGTACCAGATCCATTGTATGATTCTAGCTAGGGGCACTATTTTCTTTCCTTGTTCTTGATTTACATGTACATAAGTATTTTCCTCTTGCACTGCGCAAAAAACAAAAGTCTGCATTATTTCATTTGCCAAATCACAAGCGCGCAGCTGCATATTATTTTTCACAGTGACCATATACAAAAGTGTTAGGATTTCACTCAAATGAGGGCTCTTCTTTTTCCAAAAATCAAACAAGCTAATGAAACTCGGGGTGTCTTGCTCTAAAATCCTTCGTTTTACTTGTGCATTTTGCAACGGTAACTCGTAAATCACATTCTGGTCTCTCTCGTCCGTGTTATCAGTTAAGGAATGCATTTTGGCTGCCAAAAACCCTGGCTCACACGAAAACTCAAAGCAGCTCGGAGCTGTCTTAACCCCCTCATTACTGGAATGGGACAAGAAAGATTCTTCAAAAACAGCCTTTTTATAACTTTCAGTCGGGCTAATTTGCTCACGTAAATTCCTATTTTCATGTTCCAACTTCCTACATTTCTCCTGCATTTCTCTGTAAGCAGATAAAGGTATCCAGACCTTTCTGTCATCATTACTTCCAAAACACACGTTTTCTACATATGTACAACAGGAATTATTTCTCAAAACACCATCAGGCATTTTAGCTACACATGCATTTTCTTCTGTAATTCCCCAAACAGAAAACAATTCACAGTTTTTCTTAGCACCATCAGGCAGTTTATCAACACATGCATTCTCAGACATGGTCTGCGGTGCTACTGTGATTCTCCAAAAAAACAATTTCTGTAATTCTCCAAACAACAAAAAAACAATTACACTTTTAAAGTGTGCACTTAGAAATCTACTAACTCGTCAACACCCTCTTAATCACCTCTTAATGACCGACCCCACTCCTGGTACCAATTGTAGTGCTTTCCTCTTATCTAGTTTCTAAGCACTAACATAACACAACAGAAATGCACTTCTGAGGTCAAAGAAGACTTTTATTGTTGTTAATTCTTCCCCAACCACAATATTTATGAATGACGAATTAGTAGCTTTCAAGTCCGCGTTAATCAAACAAAATATATCAGTTTGCAATATACACAGCAGGTTATATTTATAAGATATTGAATGCAAAGCAAAACAAATACTTCACCGTGTGGGAACTATCTACAGCTTCATCTTTCTAAGGTCTGCAAGCTGATGACCCCTGTCAGCCGCGAGAAAGAGATTCATCTACCCACGCGGGATTGCTGGCAGCTGGCGCCAAGCTCCAGCACGAGGTCCGGCAGATTCGAATCTGACCCTCTGCAGCCTGTTACATTCGTTACAAAGGTGTGCCCCCTCCTCTCAGACCTGGGAAACTGAGCAAGCCTTTTGGAGACTGGCCAGGTCTCCAAGACTACTCCTGTTCCCAAGCTCAAGCAGAGAGAACAACACCATGTACCCTCTCTTATCAGGTCTAGTCTACTGTGAGAAAAACATCTTGGTTCAAAAACACAGCTTGGAAAAATACAGCTTGGATTCTCAACTGCAATGTCTAACTCCACGTTAAAGGCAATGGGCAGCTAACCTAAATATCAAATGCAATGTCATGTTAAAGGCAATAGGCAGCTAACCTAAATATCAAATGCAATGTCTAGTGTCATGTCAAAGCCAATAGGCAGCTGAGCTGAATACAAAATGCAATGTATAATATCATGTCAAAGCCCATAGGCAGCTGAGCTGAATATAAAATGCAATGTATAATATCATGTCAAAGCCAATAGGCAGCTGAGCTGAATACAAAATGCAATATATAATATCATGTCAAAGCCAATAGGCAGCTGAGCTGAATACAAAATGTAATATATGATATCATGTCAAAGCCAATAGGCAGCGGAGCTGAATACAAAATGTAATATATGATATCATGTCAAAGCCAATAGGCAGAATATCTAATAGCATGTCAAAGTCAATAGGCAGCTAAATTGAATACATCGTGTCAAAGCCAATAGGAATGCAATGTCAAAGCCAATAGGCGGCTAGACTGGATACAGCATGTCAAAGCCAATAGGCAGAATACAGAATGTAATGGCTAATGCAATGTCAAAGCCCATAGGCGGCTAAACTGAACAAAACATACCATGTGCTACTGGTGAACATTGAGCAACTAATATGCGCAGTGGTGAAACACAAAGTCATTGGTCAAAACAAAATTTATCAAATGGCAGTACAGACCCGAACGCCACCACACCACCACGGAGGGTCCAGAGATGTCCATCCCATCCCCAGAAAAGGCCCCCAGTGACGACAGCAGCTCTGTCTCCTTGGACCCAGATGACCAGCCCGGCCCATCGGGGACCTCGGGACAGTCGGTTCCCCACAGACAGCCACAGGCTACACTTGACCTAACCCCCTCTGGGAACACCAGCACAGCTCCCACCCAGCGGGCCCATGCCTCTGTCTCCAGGACACGTCAATCAGCGGTGTGTCCACCACTACAGGGCACCCAGGTTGACCCACCACCCCAACAACAACAGGGACCTGGGGGCAGTGGTAGTGGGCATACCGTCCAGGGGACAGAGGCCCAGGGAAACAGGGGAACTGGGAGGGCTGCTGTGCGACAGGGGGGGGACAGGCCCAGGGAACCGACTCTCCAAGAGGCCCTCTCCTCCATCATGGGAGCATACCACCACTCCCAGGAGACGATGGCTACGATACTGGCCAGGTTCCAGGAGATCCAGGTACTGCAGGAGGAACAGTACATGGGGTACAGAGAGGAACTGAGGAACATTAGTTCCGCAATGGGGACCATCGTTGTGGCCCTTAACCAGATAGTCACCACATTGCGGGACCATGTGGCACCACAAAGGGCCCCTGTCACTAGCCTGGACCAGGAACAGCCTACCACCTCCGCCGGCGCTAGTGGACAGGAGGCCCCCACACAACGACAGGCCACCAGAACCCCACCTCCTGCAGAAGAAGAACCACCCCGCAAGCGGAACCTGAGATCTCACAAGAAGACAGAGTAGGATGCCAAGACCCCCGCCAGCAAACGATACCCCCTGATGTCATCCCACTGTCCCACATAGTCACCCTGTCCAACCTTGAACTGCCCCTGCTCCATCCTTCCACAGGCATATGGACAATGCACCTGTGAGACTGAGAACTGGAATCTGCCATGGACATTACTCCACCATCACCCATCACCGTTTTACAATCATGTTCCTAAATGTAGCACTTTAATGAAATCACTTATTGCACTTAAAAAATCTGTAGTCTGCTTGTATTTTGAACAAATGTATTAGACATAACGGTGCAAAAATGTTCAGTTACATTGTGATGACAACATACCACTGTCACACAGCTGTAGTCCATGGGCAAACAAAGCAGAGGTCACGCAGTGGGGCCCACAGCTCTGAAAACGGAAGGGAAAGTCACAACTCAGTTAACAGGAACTGGGGGGAACTCAGACAGTAGAGAAGCAGGAGACTTTAAGTAAATGTAAAATGGCGTGGTTGATTCGTACCTGTGTGCTACTGAAAATACTGTTGTATCACTGTGCCCCTGTTGTCTGTGTCGTCCCCGTCGTCTTCCTCCTCTTCACTCTCCACAGGCTCCACAGCTGCTACAACACCACCATCTGGACCATCCTCCTGCAGGAAAGGCACCTGGCGTCGCAAAGCCAGGTTGTGAAGCATACAGCAGGCCACGATGATATGGCACACCTTCTTTGGTGAGTACATTAGGGATCCACCTGTCATATGCAGGCACCTAAACCTGGCCTTCAGGAGGCCGAAGGTTCTTTCTATAATACTCCTAGTTCGCCCATGGGCCTCATTGTAGCGTTCCTCTGCCCTTGTCCTGGGATTCCTCACTGGGGTAAGTAGCCACGACAGGTTGGGGTAACCAGAGTCACCTATTAGCCACACACGGTCTCTGTAGCTGTTCCATCACATAAGGGATGCTGCTATTTCGCATGATGTACGCGTCATGCACTGACCCAGGGAACTTGGCATTTACATGGGAGATGTACTGGTCAGCCAAACAGACCACCTGGACATTCATTGAATGATAACTTTTTCTGTTCCTGTACACCTGCTCACTTCCACTGGGGGGAACCAAAGCCACATGGGTCCCATCAATGGCACCAATGATGTTGGGGATATGTCCAAGGGCATAGAAATCACCCTTCACTGTAGCCAAATCGCCCACCTCAGGGAAAACAATGTAGCTCCGCATGTATTTCATCAGGGCAGACAACACTCTGGACAAAACCTTAGAAAACATAGGCTGAGACATCCCAGATGATATGGCCACTGTTGTTTGGAATGATCCACTTGCCAAAAAATGGAGTACTGACAGAACCTGCACCAGAGGGGGAATCCCTGTGGGTTGGCGAATGGGGGACATCAGGTCTGGCTCCAGCTGGGCACACAGTTCCTGTATAGTGGCTCAGTCAAGTCTGTATGTCAGTATGACATGTCTTTCTTCCATTGTCGACAGGTCCACCAGCGGTCTGTACACGGGAGGATTCCTCCATCTCCTCGCAAGTCCCAGCGGACGGTGCCTAGGAAGGACAACATGGAGCACAGAGTCAAGCAACCCACAGGTACGTAACCACAGCTTGCACAGTACACGATTCGCTATGCATTGAATGGCTTGTATGAGTGGCAATGCAAGGCCTAGACCTGTGGGACGCAGTAGAAATTAAGCCGGCACGCACCGCCGCAGTACGCACCGCCGCGGGCGTGACCGCCATTTTCTAACTGCTTAATCACTCGAGACCTGATCATCCACAGGAGAGGACCTATACTGCAAGTGCTGCTGTGACCTCGGTCTGGAAGATACAATGGCTGCTGCGACTGGGGAAAGGGCCCCTGCCTTCACATCTGAGGAATTGGAGAAACTTGTTGATGGGGTCCTCCCCCAGTATGCGCTACTCTACGGTCCTCCAGACCAACAGGTGAGTACACAGGGAGCACGCAGTATGGGTGTAAGATGGTAGGGAGGGCAGCGAATGAGGAGTGCAACGCACGACAGATGAGAGCATGTGCCACATGGCAAGGTTGGGGAGGGGGGGCCACTCACATCGACCATACAGAAAAGTGATGATATTTCTTTTTCCACCCTGTACATGTCACATAGGTCAGCGCGCCATCAGAAGATCGACATTTGGCGTGCCATCGCCAAGGACGTCCGGGCCCTGGGGGTCCACAACAGACGGGGCACCCACTGCCGCAAGAGGTGGGAGGACATCCGCCGCGGGAGCAGAAAGACCGCCGAGGCTCTGCTGGGGATGGCCTCCCAACCTAGGAGGGGTGCCACACGGCAATTGACCCCCCTGATGTCCCGGATCCTGGCAGTGGCCTACCCTGATTTGGATGGGCGCGTGAGGACATCACAGCAGACACAAGGGGGTGAGTATCAGCACATTCTGCTATATTAGCGCACAGTGGAGGTGTCTGGGTGGGAGAGGAGGGCTGTGGCTATCTCTAGGCCAGGGCGGTTTCTGTAGGCTAGGCCCCTCCGTTTGGCATGGCCCTGTGCCCCCGCCCCCCACCTCTGTAGGGTGCTAAGTACAACTATCCATGGTCCGGGCTCACCTATTTGTGCATTTGTCATCCATAGACTTGTAGGCCAAGTCACAATAATTGAGTAGTGTACCCCGAGTGCGCGGCGTAGTGCAGGGGGCTTCTGTGTCTGTCCTCTCCGCCAACGGTGCCGCCAATGCATGCACTCAACATGTCTTTCTTTCTTCTCCCCCCCCTTTTTTTTGGTTTTCCTGTTCATGTGTGCATTAGCATCATCAGGCGGAGGAGAAGTGGCATCGGCGCACGAGGGAGCTGCATCTCACATGGCCCCAGAGGGCCATGCAACCGATTCCGAGTACACCAGTGAGACGGAGGGCGAGTGGAGCTCCACAACGGGGACCCGTGGAGACGTCAGCGACACCGACACGTCCTCGGAACGGAGCTCCCTTGTGGTGGCGGCAACATCCGTGCCCAACGCTACAACAGGTACAGCCGCCACCCAGCGCACCAGCTCCGCCCTCCCAGCAGCCCCTCAGCTTTCACCCTGTGCCCGCTCGGCCAGGAAGCCTGGCATCTCCTTCGCCCCTGGCACCTCAGGTCCTGCCCCAGTTACCCCTGCTGCCCTCAGTGCGGAGATCATTGATCTCCTCCAGACGCTCATTGTTGGGCAGTCTACCCTTTTGAATGCCATCCAGGGGGTAGAAAGGGAGGTGCATCGGAGCAATGCATACCTGGAGGGCATTCATTCGGGTCAGGCTGCCCATCAGCGATCGTTCAACGCTCTGGCCTCAGCACTGACGGCAGCAATTGTCCCTGTGTCTAGCCTCCCCCCTCCAACTTCCTCAACCCAGACCCACTCCCCTGTTCCTCTGCCTATCCCAGACACACCTACAGACCAGCCTGCACACACCTCAACACCCAAGGGCAGCTCATCCAGACATAAGCACCATAGATGACACAAGCATTCACCCAAGCAACATCCACATGCAGACATTCCAACAGCCACTGCCTCCTCTGTGTCCCCCTCCTCGTCGTCTCCCTCCTCCATCCCTGTGACGTCTCCACTCACACCTGCATGCACACCACCATCAGCCAGTACGTCCATCACCAGCACACCCACCAGAACAGTCCGCACACGTGCAGTCATCACCCCCACTGCCATTTACACGTCCCCTGTGTCCTCTCCCAGTGTGTCTGTCACCCCCTCTTCCAAACCACACAAACGCAGGCAGCCACCCACCCAACAGCCATCCACCTCACGACAGCCTCCAGCACAAGCACCTGCACCCAAAGACACCAGACTTCACTCTCCTACAACCACATCCTCTTCCTCCACTCCCATACCCACTACAACTACCCGTCCCTGTCTTTCTAAATTGATTTTCCTTTCCAACCTTGACCTCTTTCCAACAACTGACCCACCCCCTCCATCTCATAAGACTCCAATCAGCACCTCAGCCACCACAAGCCCTGCACCTACTAGGACCATCGTTCAGGGCTATTGGAGTCCACCAGCTCCTAGGGCAGGAACATCGGCCAGCAGCAAGGGGACAGCCAGCCCACCCCCTGGGAAAAAAAACAAAAAAGGGAAGGGCCGGCGCAACAGGCCTGAGACGGCTGCCCCTAAGGACACCACCCTTGCACCGTCACCTGGCCCATCCACAAAGGGAGGCAAGGGCCCCAGAGTTTCTGCCAAGGAGGGCAAGGGCAGCAGGGCGGACAAGTCCGGCAGCAGGCGAGCTGCCCAGGAGGGCCCCACCAGCCCCATTTGGGGTGTGACGGAGGACACCCACGGGCCCAGGACTCCAGCACAGGAGGGCCCCGCAAGCGAAAGGTCGGATGGCGACTGAGCGGGAATTATTGGCCAGATCTGGTTCCCTAGGAACACAAGACAAGCACCGCTGAACTGGGCCCCGCCGTGAGAAGCACCGCTGAACAGGGCCCCGCCGAGAAAAGCACCGCTGAACTGGGCCCCGCGGTGAGAGGCACCGCTGAACAGGGCCCCGCCGAGACAAGCACCGCTGAACTGGGCCCCGCCAAGACAAGCACTGCTGAACAGGGCCCGCAGTGAGAGGCACCGCTGAACAGGGCCCCGCCGAGACAAGCACCGCTGAACTGGGCCCCGCCGTGAGGAGCACCGCTGAACAGGGCCCCGCAGAGACAAGCACCGCTGAACAGGGCCCCGCGGTGAGAGGCACCGCTGAACAGGGCCCCGCCGAGACAAGCACCGCTGAACTGGGCCCCGCCGTGAGAGGCACCGCTGAACAGGGCCCCGCCGTGACAAGCACCGCTGAACAGGGCCCGCGGTGAGAGGCACCGCTGAACAGGGCCCCGCCGAGACAAGCACCGCTGAACTGGGCACCGCCGTGAGGAGCACCGCTGAACAGCGCCCCGCCGTGAGAGGCACCGCAGAACAGGGCCCCGCCGTGACAAGCACCGCTGAACTGGGCCCCGCCGAGACAAGCACCGCTGAACTGGGCCCCGCCGTGAGAGGCACTGCTGAACAGGGCCCAGCCGAGACAAGCACCGCTGAACTGGGCCCCGCCGTGAGAGGCACCGCTGAACAGGGCCCCGCCGTGAGGAGCACCGCTGAACAGGGCCCCAACGAGTCAAGCACCGCTGAACTGGGCCCCGCCGTGAGGAGCACCGCTGAACAGGGCCCCGCTGAGACAAGCACCACTGAACAGGGCCCCGCAGTGAGAGGCACCGCTGAACAGGGCCCCGCCGAGACAAGCACCGCTGAACTGGGCCCCGCCGTGAGGAGCACCGCTGAACAGGGCCCCGCCGTGAGAGGCACCGCTGAACAGGGCCCCGCCGTGAGAGGCACCGCTGAACAGGGCCCCGCCGTGACACGCACCGCTGAACTGGGCCCCGCCGTGACACGCACCGCTGAACTGGGCCCCGCCGAGACAAGCACCTCTGAACTGGGCCCCGCCGTGAGAGGCACCGCTGAACAGGGCCCTGCCGTGACAAGCACCGCTGAACTGGGCCCCGCCGTGAGAGGCACCGCTGAACAGGGCCCCGCCGAGACAAGCACCGCTGAACAGGGCCCCGCCGTGAGAGGCACCGCTGAACAGGGCCCCGCCGGGAGGAACACCGCTGAACAGGGCCCCGCCGAGACAAGCACCGCTGAACTGGGCCCCGCCGTGAGGAGCACCGCTGAACAGGGCCCCGCCGTGACAAGCACCGCTGAACTGGGCCCCGCCGAGACAAGCACCTCTGAACTGGCCCCCGCAGTGAGAGGCACCGCTGCACAGGGCCCCGCCGAGACAAGCACCGCTGAACTGGGCCCCGCCGTGACAAGCACCGCTGAACAGGGCCCCGCCGTGAGAGGCACCGCTGAACAGGGCCCGCCGTGACAAGCACCGCTCCGCTGGGCCCTTCATCTCAAGCACCGCTCCGCTGGGCACCGCCGTCTCTGCACCGCTCCGCTTGGCCCTTCATCTCAAGCACCGCCCCGCTGGGCCCTTCATCTCAAGCACCGCTCCGTTGGGCACCGCCGTGTCTGCACCGCTCCGCTTGGCCCTTCATCTCAAGCACTGCTCCGCTGGGCACCGCCGTCTCTGCACCGCTCCGCTGGGCACCGCCGTCTCTGCACCGCTCCGCTTGGCCCTTCATCTCAAGCACCGCTCCGCTGGGCACCGCCGTCTCTGCACCGCTCCGCTGGGCCCTTCATCTCAAACACCGCTCCGCTGGGCCCTTCATCTCAAGCACCGCTCCGCTGGGCACTGCCGTCTCTGCACCGCTCCGCTTGGCCCTTCATCTCAAGCACCGCTCCGCTGGGCCCTTCATCTCAAGCACCGCTCCGCTGGGCACCGCCGTCTCTGCACCGCTCCACTTGGCCCTTCATCTCAAGCACCGCTCTGCTGGGCCCTTCATCTCAAGCACCGCTCCGCTGGGCACCGCCGTCTCCGCACCGCTCCGCTTGGCCCTTCATCTCAAGCACCGCTCCGCTGGGCCCTTCATCTCAAGCACCGCTCCGCTGGGCACCGCCGTCTCTGCACCGCTGCGCTGGGCCCTTCATCTCAAGCACCGCTCCGCTGGGCACCGCCGTCTCTGCACCGCTCCGCTGGGCCCTTCATCTCAAGCACCGCTCCACTGGGCACCGCCGTCTCTGCACCGCTCCGCTGGGCCCTTCATCTCAAGCACCGCTCCGCTGGGCAACGCCGTCTCTGCACCGCTCCGCTTGGCCCTTCATCTCAAGCACCGCTCCGCTGGGCCCTTCATCTCAAGCACCGCTCCGCTGGGCACCGCCGTCTCTGCACCGCTCCGCTTGGCCCTTCATCTCAAGCACCTCTGGCCCATTGGCAGGGCCGGATCTGTGTCGGGCAAGGCTTCACGAAGCACTCTGGCCAACATGCCTCCTCCATAACCAGTGGAGTATGTAATCCACCTGATGGACTGTGGCTTTGCACTCCCCCGGATGGTACAGTGAGCAATCCACCCACTGTAGAGACTTGGAAAACTGTGGCTTTGCACTCCCCAGGATGGTACAATGGGCAATCCACCCACTGTAGAGACTTGAGAGACTGTGGCTTTGCACTCCCCAGGATGGTACAATGGGCAATCCACCCACTGTAGAGACTTGAGAGACTGTGGCTTTGCACTCCCCAGGATGGTACAGTGGGCATGGAGGCCCCTCGTGCATCTGGCGTCGTGGACTCATGTGGCTGAGGTGCCCCCCCTTCTCTTCCCCCTGAGGTGCCTGTGTTTTTATTATCTGATGCCCCAGCAGTGTTCTCTCCAATGGAATCGGGTCTCGTGTGTGGGCTTTGCCCATGTGTTTATGCACATTGGCCCACGAACAATGGAATGTAGCCAATATGTGCCGGACTTTTGGACTATGTATATATTGTTCATGTTGTAATATATTTATTTGATAAATTTCATATTTCACTTAAGTTCAAATATGCTTTAATATACTTCAATTTTAATGAACATTTTATTTTGTCTTTGCATTATTCCGGGGGGTTTGAGGGGTGTCACTCTGACTTGTTGCTCTGCATTGGTGTGTAGGGATTGGGGGGTGAGGGTGGGGGTGGGTGTGTCGCGTGTGTGTGTGCCCGTAACCTTTTCTCCTCCCCCCTCCACTGTGTCGTAGGTGCAGTACTCACCGTTGTCTTCTGCGCCGGCGTTCATGCTCCTGGTAGAGGAGCAGGAAGACAATGGCTGGTAGGATGTTTAATTCGGGTTCCATGCTGTGCAGATTCCTCGTGGAGTGTGTATAGGTGAGCGTTTTCCCATTCGTAGTCTGTTTCCGCCGTGTTTTTATCGGCGGGGCGCCCGCCCCGGAAAAGGTGGCGGATTGGTGGGTCGTGATAGTGTGGGCGGTACATTGTCTGCCGCCTGTCTGTTGGCGGTGACCGCCGCGCTGTTTGTTTGTCCCGCCGTGGCGGTCGGAGTGTTAAAGTGGCGGCCTGTGTTGGCGGTTCCCGCCAGGGTCAGAATCCCATTTTTATTACCGCCTGCCTGTTGGCGGGTTGGCCGCCGCTTTAACACCGACCGCCAGGGTTGGAATGACCCCCAAAATGCTTTGGACGTCTGGCGCTAGATCATTTCACTGTGTGAGAGTTCAGAAACAGCTCCCATCCAGACTAAAGCCTAATTTCCTGTATTCTGATAATCCACTCTCTACAGTGAGCACTTCAATCAAGAAAATAAAATGGAAGTTCTGGATAGAAAGGGGAGATGCTTAGTAGTAGAGCAGGTGAAAGGGAAAGCAAGTATCTTAAAGAAAGGGACAATCATAACGGTGTTCTGACAATAATTTTGAAAATGAGTAGACAAATGATAAACGTTCCTCTTCATAATTGAGCCTGGAATATATTAATTCATCCACGACCAGCCGCAGGAAATATAACAATAATATTCAAAAAGCAGAAATACTTTCCGAGAAAAAAGAGTTAAGCAATCAATGATCCATCTCTGAAATCACAAAATGGTTGCCAGAGAGTAGAAAAGGCAATCTGAAAATATGAATAGTTCATGCGGAGTTGGAAAGAGCAAAAAGCATGAAAGAAACCGATGTATTAAAAAAAAAAACTACTCTGCATGCACTCTTATCCACTAGGTGTCTGATGAAGTTAAGGTTCACAGAATTGCCCTATATCTTGTGAGCTTACGAATCCGAAAAATACTTTTTTCAGACACGCACATACCAAAATGTTTTGGAAGGGTTTTACTTTCATAACACATTCTGTCTCTTTAACGACAGGCCTGTGGCAGAAAGGCCAATAGATCAATCCTTTTAAAGCCTTAGAAGCTACAGAGGAAATGCAATTTACAGCTCGGCTGAAAGCAGTGTTCGGCAATACAATGCATTAGATCAGAAATACTAAAAACATCACTGAGTTTTAAATGAAATAATAAATGCCCTACAAGCGTGAAAGAACACATCAGAAAGATGTACAGAGAAAGAAAACTTCTGAAAAGAAGGATGGAGGTTTCCTGTGTTTTAGAATGTGGTCAGAGGCAAGTGGTGCAAGGGGAAACGCATTAAGACTAGCATGTATCACCAAATCTATCAGTTTTCTAATGTAATTCTTTACAATATTACTTGTTTTCCGGTTAAAAATGTGGGTATAAATAACTACGAGCTTGAAACTAGGGGCAACTAATTGTCTGATCATCTTATGTACTTTGGTATTTCAGAATGTAAGTACCAAAATGCACGTTTTACACTTGAACATTCGTGACATTTTTAAATATAACAATAGCTATTCTAGCATACTTAAATAGATTTCCCAGTGATCATATTATTCTACAATAAGTCTATGAAACGGAAGAGAAGGCATCACAGTGGTTAACCCTTATGTGGGTTACAGATGTGGCCTAATACCGGAATGGTACTGCAGCAACGTGCAAGAAGTGAGGATGAAGTTTCAATAAATTCGAGCAGATGCAGCTGGGAGATAGCGAATCTCCAGAAGAGTAGGTAAAATCTAATGTTTACTGTCAGTAGTCTGTTGTCTGAATGGCGACAACTTAAGTACCTTGGATAGCAAGGTAGGGGTGTGTAAACTTGAGTAATTTTTTTCTCCTTTTTAAGAATAAAAATATGCATAATTCTTGTGGGGACTACGGGTATTATGCACCTTTTATGCGAATTTAGGCTCCTTCATAAAATTCGGGACATTTACGGTGATTTTCACATTCCATTTGCATATATAAGCTAAGTTTATTTAAGCATAATTTATTGATTTTAATAAGAAAACACCTTAATGAAGGTGTAGCATGTGATAGATCACATATATTAATAACAGCATGAATATAGTCACAGTGTTCACAGTTTCAAATAAGAAACACAAACTTAAATCATTGTTAACCGAAAAAATATTTAAAACTTGTGGGCTAAGTGCCCATTTCATGAGCAGTTTTGATCATATTGATCATCTTGTAAAGTAAGAAATCTAGCAGTTGATGAAATTGGAAGAGGATGTCTTATGGTTAATTGTAATTCAACAGGTGGCACATTCCAAGAATCACCTCGTATGCCTACATGTAGAGTGAATCATAAGAGAACAAGCCACTACCCTCTGTGTTAGGCTCCAATATGAGCTATGTGTCACAGCAGCTTATAGTCACTGTTCTCCCCCACTGCCAATGGTTGCACCAATTCATCGCTCAGGTGGGTAATTGCCTCCCAACGTACAGCCATCTTCTCCTCCCTGTGTGATGCCACATTTGTGCATTGAGCCCATTTCGAGAGAGTAGCTCTCTACCTCAGTGCCAAGCAGACCAGGGCAAATTTCTGCTCCTTTGCGAGTGCTATCTTCCCTAGCCAAAGCAACTAATCAAGAAACCTGCTGCTTACTTTCTTCAGTTTTTTTAGTCTCAATAGACAAAAAGTGAATAAAGTTCGGCCTGTCTGGTCATTTCAGCAAGGAAACCCATAAAATGGACAGTAATTAGAGAATCCCAAACCATGTAGAAAACCCCGGCCTTGGTGTCATCTACCTTAGACATTCAGGGGATCTGTCTCTCTCTCTGCTAGGTTTCATAAATCCTGTTACGAGTGAAGTAAGTTTTGAGTAAATTATTTAATTACGTGTATTTAGAATGGAAGTTCTTAGATACCTTTGGGGTGTAGCTAAGTGTGCTTTTACAGTTTCCAACTCCCAGTTCTCTCCACAAATCAGCCATCCATTTGTCCTCTAGCCCTACCAGACTACATTTAAATGTTTAAGTAGAGCCCCATATAATAGGGTCACTATCTTCCTGTTTTGACTCAATGAGTACTGAAACTGTAGGATCTTATGAGATTAAGATTTGGTTTTTCCACCTCTCCCACATTTTGCACATTGCTGTTACTATGATCCCATTCATTAGGAACTGCCCAGTGGGCTATCCCATCATCTTGTACCAATTTGACTAAGGTTTTCACCTCATCAATGGCATAACAGTCTCTCGCTGATATCACTACCACTTCTATACAGTCATACAGCACCTGGTTGTAAAATAACCCCATATGCCTTGTGTTAAAAATGGGGTTTCTGGTTGGCTAGGGTATGCACCTCAGCCAGGCAGGACCCACCCACTCTATTCAGGGCACGGGAATTACACGTCCAAGATAACCCCTGCTCACCCCCTTGGTAGGCAACACACGCAACACACGTGACGCACTATCCCCACCACAAAGGAAACACAACACCAAGTTATATGAAAATATTCTGTATTGTACACAACGCAATTATTAGACCAAACATCACATATCAGTAGTATCCTGCTACCTTAGCAGTCGTCAGAATGCTACGCATTAGTTCTTCTGCAAACTAGCAGTAGTCACATATAACATACAGATTACTCAGTATTCTGCAACATAAGCAGTAGTCAAGAAACACGTTATTACACTAAAGCACTTGTCATAAGAATATCATAAACGTCCATATTAGGAACTTTAGAGAACATATGGCAAGTTATAAAAACATATTAGCATGGTATGCCCATCATAGGAACATTTGTATACATATATAAAACATCATAAACACAGGTAGGCAACATATAAACCCATACTGTCTACCCATACTTGTCCTTTTAAAAGTACCTGGTTTGATGATGAAGGCACCTCCAGTGCCAGGAAAAGATAAAAAGGGGCCTCTGGCACGCGACTGCGCAAAACGGGGGCCTTGCGATGCTGTAGGGAGAGAGGGGCTGCACCCACCCTCTCTGATTCTTATACCGGGCCCCTCCTGGGGCCCATGATCTCTGAGGCCCCCTCCAAGCCTCAACCGGCCTTCGAGAGGAGGGGCCAAAATCAGCAAGAGCAAGTTGTGAAGGAGGGGGGGCGCCACACACTCCTTCTGTATTCAGGATGGGCCCATCCTGGGGCACGCGATCACTAGGGTCCCCTGGGCCTCCACTGGCCCTTCCACACAGGGGGCACCACTACGTGCTCAGAAATCCAACGGGGGGCCCAGTGACAACTGGGGCCCCGTGGTACAGTAGGGACCCTCACCTCGGGTCCGTACTGCTGATTACGCTCTCCGGCAGGGAAGTGCAATGTTGGACGAGAGGGGCTGCTCCAGCCAGCCCCGTTTCGCTCTAAGGATTGGAGACCGCACGTCCCAGGTCTCAGCAAGCCGGTGGAGTCGCCTAAATCAAGGCTCCACCCGGCCTTGGGGTGAGGGGTTCCGGCAGGGAGATCCTGTTACGACTCTGTCGTCCAATTTCTAGGGGGTGCTGTAAGGGGACTGTCGGAAGCCTGGGAATCACCTTGAACAGTTATCTAAAGTCCCTTGCTGACTCCTGTTTGTTTCTCTTTTCTCCATGGTGCACTTGTGTAGTACTACATTTGCTTCCTGGGACTGCGAATCCCATAATGCACAGCCTGGTAGTCAGGAAAGCCCGGATTCTGTTTCCCATTGTTTTCAATGGGAGAAGTCCAGTTGCTCCTTTTCACTGGATCCTCTCCTCCAGGACTTGCAAGTGGCTGAAACTACACACACCTGTGACCTCTCCTGTGCAGCCCAGCTTGGAACTGCTTATAAACAGCCATTTCCTCAAGCTCCCCGTCGTGCATTGGAGTTCGATTCCTTTGTGTTACAGACCCCTTGTCGGATGGTGTTCCAGTTTTGTTCCTGTGCTGTTCCAGCTTGATCATGTTTCCTGTTTCTCTGCCCTGTTCCTGATTGTTCCAGCCAGAGACTGCTCCATACTTCTTAGCCTTGTACCTGTTTGTTTCTTCCAGAGCCTGCTCCCTGTTTCTCTGCCCTGCTCCTGCCTTGTTTCAGCCTGAACCTGCTCTCTGTTTCCCAGTCCTGTTTACTACTCATTCCTACTCCCTCTATTCCTCTCCTGTCCTTTCCTGTTCCAGCCAGAGCCTGCTCTCAGTTTCCCAGTCCTATCTCTGTTTGTTTCAGCCAGAAGTTTGCACCCTGTTTTCAAGTCCTAGTCCTTCCTTTACTTCAGCCTGAGCCTGTTCCCAGTTCTTGCCTCTGCCTCTTTGTTTGTTCCCTTCTGTTTCTGTTTCTTCTTGGTTCTTTGTGTCTGGTAAGTGTTCTATCAGTCTTCACCAGTGTATAAGTGTCCTCCTTTGTACTGGGGTTGGCTCCAGGTTTCCAGGAAGCAATTCCAGCCCCCATCCTTGTCTAGTGTTATATGTTGTCTTTCGTGCCTAACAGTGACAGTGTGCTATTGCTGGTTTCTCAGGAATCGCCACTGTTTCCAGCTGGACCCACAAGAGCATGTCCTGTGTATGTAAGTACTATCCTTGTTTGTGCTCTAGGGTCCAGAGACAGAATCACTTCTGCTGCCTCCTTTCTATGGGGCTGGCAGGGTGACTATCTGTAAGAGCAAACTGCACAGAGGCATTGAGATTCCCTGTCACTGTGGGAGGTTCTGCGCCTCACTCTGTGTACAACCCCAGCGTGTTTGTCCACTAGTAATCCGTCTCCTATTTGTTCACACAAAGGTTGCTCTGCTTTTACTTTCCTGTTTCCTGTGTCTGACCATAGCTGTCCTTTCCGTGTATACCTTTAGCTGCTCTTCAGCCCCAGTACACTACCTCTTTAGGATATTCGGTGACCTCGAGGGGTGTCCCAACCAGAGTCCTGATCAGACCCGCCCGAAACCGTGACAGAATGCACGACCCAAAAATTTCAAGCTCCCCAGGCAGCAAAGGCACACACAGACCTAAAATGCTTTCCTGTCATGTTAAGACACCCCTTTCTAAACCTTTACATTCTCTGAAAACCTGTAAAAAAAGGCCTTAGTTTAAAGGATAGACTTGTTAAAGAAAACCATAACTTGCAAGTTCAGTACTATACTGAGTGGCTTGCTAATCTTTCAATGACAGACTATTATGTTATTTGTGGCTATGACCCCCAGTCCCTGTCTGTAGAAGAATTACAAGGACGTAATGAGTTTTTGCAATATCTATTAGCTGAAGCCAGTAAGAATGTTCGTAACCGTGGAAGTGCTTTTGCTACCTCTGCACAATACACTCACACTCAAGAAAAACTGGTTAATTCCTTGCCTCATGCTAGTGCATCCCAAGTTCACCTCCAGAACTTTGCCATAACAAAGAACCCTGACACTGTTCACGAAGCCACACTAGGGATTCCCTTGTTTTCTGTTGAGTGCTTCAGCCCATCTAGGCCAGTTTCTCAGAATTCAAAGTGCAGTGCTGACTCTTATAAAGATCTGTCAGTCCCTCAGAGCTTTCAAGTCAGCAGGCTAGACCCTGTATCTAAGGGATCAGTAAACTGTGGGATTCCTTAGTTCAACTCAAATGGCTTGTGCTCCTCCCAAATTGGATGACAGTACATCATTCTCAATTCCTAAGTGTTGTGCTGACTCTTGTAAGGATCTACCAGTCCCTCAGTGCTTTCAAGTCAGCAGGATAGAACCTGTATCAAAGGGATCAGTAAAGACTGTGGGATTCCTTAGTTCAACTCAAAAGGCTTGTGCTCTTCCCAAACTGGATGATAATACACCAGTCTCAATCCCTAAAAGCTCTGCTAAACCCTTTTCTATTCTGAGTGGGTTTGATAACAATATGGACATACACACACTAAAAGCGCAGTTTTGGGAGATTAAAAGGCAGATATCGGACTTCTATGATGAATATGTTGTAACATACACAAGAAATCTTGCACATGGGCTCTTTTCATCAATACATATTTCACTGTTGCCAGAACCAGACATTCTGTTTATTTGTAAGGTAGAAAAAGTAACAGAGCAGCTGATGGAAACTACTGCAAGGCAATTTGAAAACCTGAAAAAAGAAAATGATCACCAGCTTTGGCTTAAAGAACAGTATGCTACTTTGTGTGCCTCTCCAAAGACTTCTATAGAGCAGATTGTCCCTTTTATTAATGACAGTCAAAAGCCAGCTCCAGTTATAAATATATCAGCCTCTCCTTCAGACTCTTTCTCAGCCTGTAGTTCTCCAGTGAAAATTCCTGTACAGTTGACTGAATCTCTGACATCTCTGAGAGATTTGACATCTCTTGATTCAAAGGATGGATCAGAGTCTTCAGAAGGAAGTGTCTCAGCCCCTCTATCAGAACAAATAAAGCCAAAGGAAGAAGAGAGTTCTGATGCAGACTCCAATAGCTGCACCTTAAGAAACCAAGATATGACTTTACTGGAGATTAATGGCAAGTTGTGCAACAGTGTTGAAGAATCTGAATCTAGTGATGACAGTGGTTCCTGCCTTGCCGTGAACAAACCTGCAGATAGTGCTGTTCAAATGGCGCACACCAGAATTTTCAGATTGTGGGGATACTCCTGCTCTTTCAAACAATATCATAGAATTTTCAGATAATGAAGAGACAGTTCCTGTTTCAAGTGAATTAATGGATTTTTCTGACCGTGAAGAAATACCCGCAGTTACTAAGATTGTAATGGACTTCTCAGAAAGTTTAAAAATCTCTTCTGTGTCAAAGCAAACCGTGGAGATTTCAGATAAGGAAGGAAGACAGGAATCTGAAACTGAACAGCCTGTCATAAGAAATGAGAGCCTTCTCCTAGAACAGGACACAGTTGCAACCTCAACCACTGATTCTGACTTGCTGTTTCCTGCCACTATGTATCCTGTTTCCAGCTCAACGGTTAGTGAAGAACAGATCTCTGATCTACCGGTATCTGATTTTGATGTAAAACCAGCCACACCAATGCCACCTGCTGTGTCTCTGAAATTAAAGACTCCTGAAAACCAGCAATCTGAAATCAAAGTTCAAGTATTGAAAGATGTAATATGTCCCACTAAAACTAAAGACTTGAATTTGAATCTTGTATTCTATGATCTGATGATAAGTACTGTTCTTAGTGTTTTATTGCAAGAAACCATCATCAATTCAAAGGCTAAAGCTGAAAATTTAGATAACAATGTAGAGGCGATTTCTGAAGAGACTCCAGTTCTATTTCAATCCAAAGAATAACCTTTCAGTGTTAACAGAGTTGAAGATCAACTACTTGTAGTAGAAACGCTTTGCAAAGAAACCAATTCTGATACCACAAATACACCACAGAGCACTTGCAATGAAGAAATCTCAGTCTTGTCTGAAGATCACCCTAAAGAATTAGCTTATGGAACTTGTACATTTTCAGATGTTAATCCAGTTTCTAAAGACTTGAAAACTCTTGTTGCTCCTGAATTTGATACTCCGAAGTCATCCAAGACGAAAGAAAATCTGACTTTTTCATGTTTACTTTGAGAACACCAGTTACCCATGCCTCCCAAGTCTCTATGCTTTGCAAGCCTCAGACCACAATCAATGTAAATACTGCTGCAGAAACAGACAAATCCTGCTTGTCAGAAGGTGTTACAGACCTGACCGTTACTAATACGCCAATTATCTCCTCCAAAGAAGAAAGTACTGAACAGGAAACTAATGTCCTGAAGAATACCGCCCATAATGCCTTTCCAGATCTCCTTGCTCCTGAATCCACTTCACCAGAAACCAACTCCATGCACTCCTCCCATATCAATCGAACAATAAAGAGGAAAGACATCGGAGCTCATATGGGTATTAATACATGCTCTGCTCATTGGATGATTCATCTGTGGCAGGACTGTAAACTTATCATCCAAGGTTGGTGTTGGATTTTCTTGCTGTGTCTTTTCCTCTTCAACTTTTTTCAGCCAAAGGATCGCCTTCTCTTCTTGAGCAGACTGGTGGGAGGGGGTATACTGTTACGACTCTGTCGTGCCATTTCTAGGTGGCGGTGTAAGGGGACTGTCGGAAGCTTGGGAATCACCTTGAACAGTTATCTAAAGTCCCTTGCTGACTCCTGTTTGTTTCTCTTTTCTCCATGGTGCACTTGTGTAGTACTACATTTGCTTCCTGGGACTGCAAATCCCATAATGCACAGCCTGGTAGTCAGGAAAGCCCGGATTCTGTTTCCCATTGTTTTCAATGGGAGAAGTCCAGTTGCTCCTTTTCACTGGATCCTCTCCTCCAGGACTTGCAAGTGGCTGAAACTACACACACCTGTGACCTCTCCTGTGCAGCCCAGTTTGGAACTGCTTATAAGCAGCCATTTCCTCAAGCTCCCCGTCGTGCATTGG
This sequence comes from Pleurodeles waltl, assembly GCF_031143425.1. NCBI lineage: Eukaryota > Metazoa > Chordata > Amphibia > Caudata > Salamandridae > Pleurodeles > Pleurodeles waltl. The sequence continues at coordinate 701,171,641 of NC_090437.1, forward strand.
AGTTCGATTCCTTTGTGTTACAGACCCCTTGTCGGATGGTGTTCCAGTTTTGTTCCTGTGCTGTTCCAGCTTGATCCTGTTTCCTGTTTCTCTGCCCTGTTCCTGATTGTTCCAGCCAGAGTCTGCTCCCTACTTCTTAGTCTTGTACCTGTTTGTTTCTTCCAGAGCCTGCTCCCTGTTTCTCTGCCCTGCTCCTGCCTTGTTTCAGCCTGAACCTGCTCTCTGTTTCCCAGTCCTGTTTACTACTCATTCCTACTCCCTCTATTCCTGTCCTGTCCTTGTCTGTTCCAGCCAGAGTCTGCTCTCAGTTTCCCAGTCGTATCTCTGTTTGTTTCAGCCAGAAGTTTGCACCCTGTTTTCAAGTCCTAGTCCTGCCTTTACTTCAGCCTGAGCCTGTTCCCAGTTCTTGCCTCTGCCTCTTTGTTTGTTCCCTTTTGTTTCTGTTTCTTCTTGGTTCTTTGTGTCTGGTAAGTGTTATATCAGTCTTCACCAGTGTATGTGTCCTCCTTTGTACTACTGGGGTTGGCTCCTGGTTTCCAGGAAGCAATTCCAGCCCCCATCCTTGTCTAGTGTTATACGTTGTCTTTCGTGCCTAACAGTGACAGTGTGCTATTGCTGTTTTCTCAGGAATCGCCACTGTGTTTCCAGCTGGACCCACAAGAGCGTGTCCTGTGTATGTAAGTACTATCCTTGTTTGTGCTCTATGGTCCAGAGACCGAATCACTTCTGCTGCCTCCTTTCTATGGGGCTGGCAGGGTGACTATCTGTAAGAGCAAACTGCACAGAGGCATTGAGATTCCCTGTCACTGTGGGAGGTTCTGCGCCTTACTCTGTGTACAACCCCAGCGTGTTTGTCCACTAGTAATCCGTCTCCTATTTGTTCACACAAGGGTTGCTCTGCTTTTACTTTCCTGTTTCCTGTTTCCTGTGTCTGACCATAGCTGTCCTTTCCGTGTATGCCTTTAGCTGCTCTTCTGCCCCAGTACACTACCTCTTTAGGATATTCGGTGACCTCAAGGGGTGTCCCAACCAGAGTCCTGATCAGACCCGCCCGAAACTGTGACAGATCCTCCTGTCCTCTGTCGGTACCTCTTTGGCAAGTTGCTGCACTCGAGCCGGGCTGCGGCAGTGATCCTCAGGAGGGCCCGAGCCCCGGGGGCACTGATCACAGCGACCCCGTTCACCGGGGGTACCACCACATCGGGCTTCCCTTCTCCTTCTGTTCCTCGTGCCCCGGGGGCACCCTAAGGGGGCGTTTCGACACGCTCGTTGTTCTCCTCACACTCGGGTCACGGTAGTGACTAATAATGGCAGAAGCGCTTGCAGGGCGCAAGATATGGTATTACAGAAGGGCTCTTCATGCGCTTAACACCACTTCAACAGAGCGCACCCCAAGCAATTATGCAGGGCAAATAACGAGCGCTCTCCAGGCGCTTGAGGGCCAGAGGCAGGACACCAGCAGCACTCCTCGTGCTAAAAATGAATGCAGTGGTCAGGGGCCACAGCACCCTGCCCCTGGGGGCAGTGTCCTGGAAAAAGTCCGACAGGTGAAGGGGCCCAGCAACAGGCCAGCACACAGAGGATGCAAGCAGGTGGCAAGTCCTTTCAGTGACCAAGCTGATCACAGGTCAGCCCAGCAGCAGTCCATGGCAGTTCCTGGTGAGTCCTCCCATTCCTTTGTGTCCTGTTCCCAGATGATTCCAAGATTCTCCAAATTGTGGGGAAAATTCCCCTGTACTTATACTCAGTCTTTACAGTGTTTTACAATGGTGGAGAGAGGCGGTTCCAACCAGTTACAACTGGTTCTGGGAGTGCCCCCTCTCTCCTCCAGCATAGGCTCCAAACATCAGTGGGGATAAACAACCCTATTGTGTGAGGCCAGGTCACAGCTTTTACAAATGTAGGTGTGCCCGTCTCTCCCTTCTCTCAGCCCAGGAAGACTATTCAGTATGCAGATGCACCTCTGGGACACGTCCACCCTCTCTGTGTACAGGCTGTCTGAAAAGTATGCACAAAGCCCCAACTGTCACTCTGCCCAGACTGGATTCGAGCCAAGCTGCAAAACACCAGAGTCATAAGCACAGAGAAATGTCCACTTTCTAGAAGTGGCATTTCTGTAATAGTAATAAAATATACACTTACACCAGTAAGCAGCATTTATTATCACCATCACAACCATACCAAACATGTCTACGCTACTCCTCATAAATCAGACAATACGCCTTACACATAAGGCAAGGCATTTCTAATGAAATCCTATGAGAAGGCAGCACTCACAGCAGTGAGACACCAAGTTAGGCTGTTTGTCACTACCAGAACAGGCTACGCAACCTGGCACATGTCCTGCCTTCTACATACATGGCACCCTGCCCATATGGCTAACTACGGCGTACCTTAGGGGTGACTTACATGTAGTAAAAGGGGAGTTCTGGGCCTGGCAAGTAAATTTAGATGCCAGGTCCCTGTGGCAGAAAACTGTGCACACAGGCCCTGCGCTAGCAGGCCTGAAACAGGTTTAAAAGTCTTCTTCACTGGGTGGCGCAAGCAGCGCTGCAGGCCCACTAGTAGTATTTAATTTACAGGCCCTGGGTGTAGAGATACCACTGTACAAGGGACTTGCAAGTAAATTAAATGTGCCAATTAGGTATAAGCCAATCATACCAACTTTAGATGAGAGAGCACCTGCACTTTAGCACTGGTCAGCAGTGATAAAGTGCTCAGAGTCCTAGAGCCAACAGCGAGAGGTCAGACAAAAAAGGAGGCAGGAGGCAAAAGACTGGGGATGACCCTGCAGAAGGAAAAAAGTCCAACACCTAGAATAGCCAGTAGTAATGCATCGTAGGCATGGACCTGTTAAAAGTAAGCTCTGCATAGCATCTCTTCCAGCAGCCTCTGGCAACCCGGATTAGGTATGTGAGCCCCTTGGACCTCTTTCTGAATGCTAGCTTGGGACAGTCCAGTTTCCTGTAAGTGTACACGATCCAATCAATATGTAGTTCATTGGAACTAGGCAGTTAAATAGTAAAGCTTATAATTGGACTCTTCCAGGTCCCGGAACCTTTGGCTGGTGCCAGAGTGTACTCCTCCTGCCTAACCCTACAAGTTTGGACTTAGAAACGTTCTACAAAATGTTTGCCTATAGAACCAATGAGTGTCCAGGACAACCTGCCAGCTGATCCACCCAGGGTGCATCACTGGTGGGCCTGACTGTGCCATTGCATGTTTAGATCCATCCCACACCTCCTCCGATGCTGTTGTCAACCAATACACATTCAAAGCTAAAGACCTCCAGGGTGCAGAAACTGAACCATCTCCAACCAGAGCTTTTCCTGCTTAAACCAAAGGTTTTGCCAAGGCTTTATCCAGATGCTGGAATCCATCAACAACACGGCCTTTCTCTCATTGCCTGCAGAGTCTGTTTTCCCTGTATACTGTCAATGTCAGAAGGCAACTTTTTCACCTGGATGAACCTGGTCCTCGTATCTGACCCACGTTCCATCGTAGTCTGCCTGAAAATGTACCGTTGTCCCACTCCAGTGTGACTGTTTGCCCACGTTTGGCGCTTAGCACTTTTTGGTGCTATTTTTATTTAGAGGCCAGAAACTCTTAAATCTGGTACCCATTATATAATGTTTGGTTTTATTGTGACATTTTGCTCACTAAAATATTCTCTATTTTTTTAAATGAGAGTGGTGTTTTCATTGTGGTGCGTGTTCAACATTTTATCTGTTTTGATACTTCTAAATGCCCTATACATTTTCTTAAAGTAGGCCTATCTGCTCTGTGCCACAGCTATCAGGGGTGGAGCACAGGCTTAAATTCCTGAAACCTTTACTGGTCTTAACAAGAATAATGACATTAGTACTTGTAGTAGACTACCATCTACCCCAAATAATAATCTACTTTTCCACTTTGGCTGCCACCAATGTAAGAAAATGGGTGGTTAGTTGAGCAGGTTGTGAGCCCTACGTAGGTAATAGGTCCACAATTGCCTCCTTACTGGGAACCAAGAAGTCCATTGTAGCACTTGACTCTCTAAGGGTAGGTGGTGTGACTAGTAATCACCATAGACTGGCACACTACAGCAACACTCAACAAATGATTTTCAACTCAGTGCTTCTTCTTTGAAAAAGCAGAAGTGCATTTATTACACACAGACTACTAAATACTATGCATTAAATACAAATATGTACATGTCTTTGATGATACCCATGTAGCACATTTGACCCTTTATCGGTCTTGACCCTGTTATCGCAATAACCCCACTATACCAGATGCTCCATCACAATATAAGGGGGCGTTGTTATTAAATAAAACAGACTTACTGGCTTTGTCAAGGGTTAACCACATTAAAACATAAGGGGGGTGATTCTGAGACTGGCGGGCGGCGGAGGCCGCCCGCCAGTCTTCCCCCGACAAAATACTGCTCCGCGGTCGCAAGACCGCTGAGGGTATTTTGAGATTTGCCCTGGGCTGGCGGGCGGCTGCCAAAAGGCCGCCCGCCAGCCCAGGGCAAATCTACCTTCCCACGAGGACGCCGGCTCCGAATGGAGCCGGCGTAGTGGGAAGGTGCGACGGGTGCTGTTGCGGCCTATGGGGAGAAAAACAATTAATTAGCACTCTGGTGGCACACAGCACTGCAAAACCAATCAACTACACACGTGTCAAGGGGATGCATTCATGCACGAAACACATATGTTCAAAAAAGGTAAAATACATGCGTGGAGTGACTGAGTGGGTATATCTACACAAGTGGACAGTCCTATCACTGCAGGGAATTATAGTTCTTACCCTTTTCTTAGAGGCAGCTAGCCTCTGGTATCCAGGAGGGGGAGTGTCCCCTTATAGTCACACACTAAGGGATAGAGATGAACATAAAGACGAAGTGAGGAGAGGAACAGAAGTAGGCAGAATAGATACAGTATCTCCTCACTTCGTCTTTATGTTCATCTCTATCCCTTAGTGTGTGCTGTGTGCCACCAGAGTGTGTGCTGTGTGCCACCAGAGTGCTAATTAATTGTTTTTCTCCCCATAGGCCGCCTCAAGGTAATTCCTTGGGTAATGTAGATCATTCATTTTTCATTTTCTCACTCTTTGATTTCCCCATAGAGTATTTTCCTCCAACGTGAGACGTAGGGATCCTAGGCCATGACGAATGCCCCGAGACCTTCATTGGCTCACTTTTGAGGGCAGAAACATGTTGGCTAGTAATTAGTTAGGTGACCCTGTGAGTCCTTGTCCTCACAGAGGTGTCCCAACCCCCCTTTTTAACTACACCAGTCAGACACCACCATTAAATTTGTTGCTCTTCACAGGTGTCTGCTTAGGTGTTTTTAGTTTTTCAGTAGATTAGCTGGATCCCGATCTTTCCAGAAACAAGTTTATTTACGCACTCCCTCCTGTTCCTTTAACAGTGAGGTTGAGTCCGCCCAGGTGGCACTGTCCTACCTGGGTGGGTCTAGGTGGTCAAATGATGAAGCATCGCATAAGGCAAGCCTGTTGACTTCATCACAGGTCACCACAGTGCTAACAAAAACAGTTATAAATTAGGCATCACCATTGAAACCAATGGACCTAAGAATTATAGAAGAATATATTCATCACTAATTTGACTATTGCAGTGTTCACCCCTGCTCATTGACAATAAAACATTTTTAAACACAGGTGTCAGAGTCTTTCTTTAACCTGTTCAGTTCACATAATGCAGTCATGGGACCAACCACTGAGACTTTGCAATCCAAAGATGAAGATTAAAAGCTCCAACTCTGGAAATAGTTGAAATTAAGGTGAACAGTTTTCCCAGGTCATACACCTTAGGACCTGGGAGACATAGTTAATTTTCTTTCAACACTTCTGGGGGGGTCTGCTGCACTCCCTGGAGCCCCCCAATGCACTTTGCCTCAATTTACTCAAATACACTCTTCATCAGCCTGAACCACAAGCTAAGTAAATCAGAACTGAGTCTAGGTCCTTGAAGAACTTTTCTGGCCGCAGCACTGGTAGATTAACAAAGTACTACAGAAAGTGCTTGAGCATTATACGTTTTGCTATTGTGGCACTGCCCATTAGTGGCACGTTCTCCAAAATATCATGCTACTTCTTAAAGCAGCTAATGTTGCACCCACATTCCCAGCAATTATGTCAGCACCTCCTTGTTAATTATGCACCCCAAGATACAGAGACTGAAAATCTCTTGATTGAGTGTTGGGCGTCTAACCTCAGAACACACAGGATTTCACCCAATTTACCTTCAAGCCAGCTAGTTGGCCAAACCTGCTGTTGCTACTGCTGTGTGCCAGACTCCAGAAGTCGCAGCCCTAAGAAACATAAATCTATACCTACATATGATGAGATTACACATGGATAACACTCTCCTCACTTCTCAAAACAAAAACAAATGGCTTTATTGAAGTAAAGTCCATCAATGGCACTGGACACTTCTGTCATGTCTATACCCCACTTTGTACTTCAAACAGATTATATTGTCTATCTCAACCATTGCTATCGGTCTAGAGTATAACACAGGAATCCATGTAAGTGTGATATCGCAAAGCCATTTAAGCACCATAAACAAAGCTTCCAGCTAAGTGCCTAGAACACCCTTTCAGTGTCACCGGCAATCGCTGCTTGCATGGAGTTTTCAGGCAGGGCTTCTTTTATCACTCAGAAGAGACATCTGATATTCAAAGAAGTCCAGGACTCAAAAATGAACGTTTTTAGTTATAGATGGATTAAGAATGGGTAAAGAAGGAACAACCACTTTGCTAATATCTTGCTACGAATTTTATAACCAATGAACGGCATGAAGTAAGGCCTTATTTTTTAAGATAAATATAGACAACATCGCCCAGTGAGGCTTCTAAAACACTACCCAGCAAGTTTCAGGTAGGTATTGATGTTACGAGCATCTTATATGCTTAGTATGATCTAAGAATGTGCATCAAAGACACTCTGAGTGGGTAACAAAGGAGTTTAAGGAGTCTATAGACAGTATATAGATGCAATAATCAAGGACTGGTAAATAAAATTAGTATTCCCTATTTGGACTCTACTATTCCCCCCTGTTGATGAGACCGTAATTGAGAGACTGAAGTGCCCTTCCCACCCTAGTGTTTGGGATGTGAATGACAAGTGGATCTTTGATCTAATTGACAATTCTATACAATATCATGGGAGGTGAAATGAGGGAACCAAGCCTTCAGACAACGAAGCATAAAACTGGGGATATTAATGCCATTCGTTTGAACTACCCAGAAAAAACTGTGATGGCAACAAAAGGGACACTGGGTAGTATCCCTATCAAAGCACACCTAGCATATGACAAGAACACAGTAGAAAAAATGTGTCCCTGACACTTCTTCTATTATGTGTTACTTTGAGTCTTATTGAGATGTGATTCTTGTAAGAAAAACTATATGTGCTCCTCTCTGTTTCAGATTGGTCTTAATTTTTATATCTTTTAGTGGCAGTCCTTATACAAAAGGTATTCTACATAAGGAATGTTTAGTGATTCAGTGCTTTCATGTGATTATAGTGTCTGCACTTATGCCCAACAATATGAGAGAGGTGCATGCCATCTCCACCAATGGCTGCCCAAAGATCCACTCTGCATTTCATCACCAAACAATTTCCAATTACACACCAGAATTAACACAGATCCACAAAAAACAGTTCTCAACCAGACCACACCAGGACAGAAAAGCAACGGCCTTCCATCATTCAAAGTATTAGTGAAAACTTGAATCCATCCAATTTCCCAATAATGAGGGTCAGAGAAAAAATATGGGGGTGGACGCAAAATCACAGCCCCCTGATCTTAGGATTTATGGGTAAAATGTAATCCCCAAGATAAATATTGCCTTCCATTCCTATTCCTATTCTCCACTTGTTCCAAGTTTGGCTGGAACCAGAAGCTCATATTGCACTTCCAAGTCTCTTAAAACGCATTTCACTGCTAGGAAGAATGAGAGCTGGTGCTGCATGGTCAAACTTTAGCCTGAAAAAAATCAGTGTAATGAAAAATATTTTGCCTTCTGTACAATGAGATTGCGGTCATTGAGGTTCATTAGACAGTGACTAGAAGCATCACAGTGACCCAAGAGTGGCTAATCATTCACCACTAGCTAAGCATGCTCGGTTGTAAAAAAAAGGAATGTGCCTGCACCATTACTGAAATCCAGTCATCCAGGTATTTGACCATGTTTGCTCCATCTATTCATTCAGGCAGACCTACTATCCATAAATTGTTCCATCTGGGTCACTCCGTTCAGTACTCCAGCAAGCGCACCATTCCTTAAGGTCTAGGACCTATTTTCAGTTCCTTGGTGTGCTTTAAGTGTAGCAAGAAGGGTTTTAACTTTCATCTTGAGTCTTTCCATCCCCCAAGTCTCTTCTGGTTTTCTCGTAGAAAAAACACATTAATCACTGCTGTGTCTTTCTTGCTTCCTAGAGCTTCCTGCATCACAGCAATAGCTTCCAAAATATGTATTTGAGCTTGTCATTTGGTTTAGTCTCCTCCATTGCCCCATCCAAATCTAGTGGGCGTTAGTAGTGCACTAGATCAAAAGTCATTCAAGTAAAGAGTCTCTCCAGAACTCTGAGGCATCTCTTTGACAGTTCTGCGTGTCACAATATCATACCAGGACAAATCTAATAGCTCATTGAGTGATCTAAAAACCCGTCTTTTTAAATCTGTTTTAACCAAAATTACCCCAACCCTTATTGTGGTCTCTCCAACTTATGTCAGTGTTGGGATGCCATATTTTGAGGTGTTGCCATGCAAGTGGTTATTCATTCATTCATTCATCCTGAAATTCCTGCCTATCCACATTTTCCAACATATATTAAGTGTGATCAATTCTGATCAGAAAATATTTCATCTTGAAATTCCAGAATTAAAAGAACTAGGGCTTTAATATAATGAGCCAAATAAATTGATTAGGTGCAAGAAAGCAGACAAGACAAGGGTACTCGCCACACACCTGTACTCTGAAATTTATGTTGGCCCATTGGCAAAGAAATGTATGGAAATCATAACATCAGACAACCGGATGTAGGGCCTTAAACTGTAACTATAGCTTTCTATGTGGATTATACCTAATAATAACCTCGCCCCCAGCTGGACCTCTTGGATAGTGACAGAAACCTTGAGAAAGAATTGTCATTTCGGAAATAAGAGGGGGGTCTAAGAAATTAAGTCCTGGAACAAAGAGACACTTGATATTACAAAATAATGCAAGGTCAAATACTTCTGCTTTCAATTTACTAATGATAATAATCCCTATTCAACTAGGCGGGATACGTTTTTATTTCAAATTGAGAATGCTTTAAAAATGGAAAGGTCTGCCTTTGCTGAATACATATTGTTAAGATGACTCCCTTTTCAATAGTTGTTTTTACACTCTCCCTTGAGATATACTAAACTGCTGAGACTGATCAGGGATCATACACAGGTTTTCAAAATGTGTGGGCTCAGTGAGAAGAAAACCCCAATGCAGCATCAAACAAGGAGATTAAGCACTGTCTGACTTCTAAAGGTATTATCAGGCTATCCCATTAAGATTGCCAGGATCCATTTTGTCCAGCACAAATGAAAGTGGGTGGAAGTTATTCATCAATATGGCCTAGACTTGCTTGTTCATAAATAAACATGGCCAAGGTTCTACAAGAATCTGACTGAAGAGGCCCAATCTGGCCAAAATCGGTTGTGAATTGCTTATGTTCCAGTTCAGAATGAACCTGGCTTTGCACTTCAGGCTGGATTGTTCTTATTGAAGCAGGTTCAACACTGATTTGCGAACAACTGAGTCTAATCCAGGGTGGCATGGTAGGCAAAAGAATGTTAGTTTGGGATGCTACCCTGAGCTATTGCCAGTGGTTTGACAAATTGCAAGCAGTCCTCTGGTCAGCCTCTGGTTGCCTGACTTATAAAGGAATTTAGTAGTCTCCTAAGATTGTTACTGTCGTGGAAGATAAGATTGTTTATTACTCTCAAAAAGGCAAAATGAGAATCAAATACTTTCTGCATGGGTTTATAATAGTTCTTTTTACAACTTCACAAAAACAAAAAAACAGAAGTAGCTGAAGATTAACAACATCATTGAAAATTCTTGAAATGGTCGGAAAAGGTTCAATTTATATTTTTATAAAACATATTTCAAAGAGATATTGGACAACACAACACAATAGGAATGTATGACTTAATATGAATTTTTAGGAGCAAGGACTTTTTATTCATAAAAAAAGCTTTGTGAATCAGGGGATGAGTAGGCATACAAAATGCATTTCCTGAAAATACAGGTAACACTTCATTAATAGTTTTAGTAGCTTTTAGCAATGTCATTCAAAATTGCAAATGCTTTGTTCTTTGAGAAGTTGCTACTAAAACTATAATAACATGGCATAAGCTAGAGATCAGTACATTTCACAAAAAGCAAAACATAGGACATGTGGTTCAGGTTATGACTCTTTCCAACTCAGTAAATTTTTAAACAGTTTGGAAATAAAAATGATATACCGGAAATGTCTTTACAATCTTTGCTATACTTTGGTACATATCACATGGTCCTCAGAACTATTTACAGTTTCATGATCTACAAAACTTTAAGTTGGCTGTTGGCCACAAACAATCAATGATAAACCCTGAGTATGTCTGAAGTACTGCTCCTAGAAATTTCTGAAAACATTAAGCAGTGAGTGTCAGGATTCTGTAAATCTGCAACATTCTGTGGCAGGGTGTTCTTGAAGGTCACAAATCAATGGATTCAGAATTTTTAAGTAGTTCATTTTCTGATGTCCAGAGACAACACTTGAGCTCATATCACCCACCTGGGTACTTGGCACCAGTATGTTAGGGAGACTGAAGGCAGCAATCTAAATCTTGAGATTAGACAGAATAATATAGTTTAAGGCACTCTGCTGAAGGAATAAAAAATTGTTGAGAAGTAGATCAAAATTGGCCAAATTCTAAGGTCCCCTTGATGGAGCTAGGCAAATCAGGAGTCCTGGATCAATTGCTTTTGCTATGTTTGAATGCTTTGAAAATGCATCCATTTTCTTCTTATTCTCTGAGAAACTGTAGTTCAGCCTTGTATCGTGCCAGTTCATCACTGAAATTTCATTTATTTAGGCCTTCTGCTATATCTCACCTAATGGCTGCAGATTGCCCAAAATTCTCCTTATTCCGGGTCGAGAATCTGTGCAGTCTTCGTTTTTCATCTTTTCATGACAAAGCAATCCATTTTGAAAGATCACTGTTTCATTATAGCAGCTATTTAAAGAAGAATCCGGCCTATCCGCAGATTCTTCTAAATTCTTACAGACCTGCTCACCCTCTGCTGTTCACCAATGGATAAGCTTGCTACACAGTCCTCAAACTCGTAAATTTTGTGTTGGGGGACCTACCTCCGGTACTAAACACTGGAAACAGCTTCCTTTGGCAGCAATTTAACTACCTGTCTTTAGACAGCAGCTAAAGTTGTTGCACCCCCTCATAAAACTCTCTTTGGAAGTCGCTCTCCCTGCGGGTCTGGCTGTGTTCTATAAGCCCTGTTCAAGATTTAACTCTGGTGCTTTTGCTGGCTAAACCATGCAGTGCACACATTTAGACTTGTTCTCTGACCAGTGGTGGCTCCTCCGCTATGGTGGAGGAGCGTGCCCCCCGCCAGCAGCAGAAGCTGCAAACCTTTCACAACAAAGGGATGATAATAAACTATGTTTATTATCCCTTTGTTGTAAAAGGGGCAGGGCCATGGGGGTAACAAGCAGTTCTCGGGCCGGCCAAACAGACATGCGCAGTAAGCTCTCTTCAGCCCAGCACTGTGTTGCCGGGCAGGAGAGAGCAGGTCCAGGCTCCCAGTCTGCCTGGGAGCGTCCTGGCTGGGTGCTCCCAGCCAATCCTCATGCTGCCCTGAGCAGCGTCAGGATTGGCCGCAGGGCAGGCTAGGAGCTTGTGTCTGTATTGCAAGATGGAGGAGCGGCAGCGAGAAGCAGGCGGAGGTAAGTTTAGTTTATCTATTTTTTTAAAGTTTATTAAAAAAAATCATTCATCCCTCCCCTCCCCCTGTGCCAACCCGCACTCCCCATGTAACCCCGGCGAGCCGAGACTGTCTCTGACGTGGCGTCAATTGATAGATAGAGACAGAGCAATCTTTTTTTTGATTTACAGGTTTCCAATCTAGAAGAAAGCTTTAATGTTTGCAACCAACAACCAAACCTGGAACATAGCTATCAATAGTGCAGAAGGTGCAGCGGCACTTGCGCCCATTGGCATGAGGGGCCCATTGCCTCCAGTTAATGCTTGCTTTTTACTACCAACCCAGTGGGGTTAGGCAAGACTTTCCTTCTTGCGCTAGGACCCACAGCTCTTTTACGACGCCACTGAAGGAAATCTCATTGTTTTACAAATGATTGAAAATATTGTGATTCAATCTTTATTGTAATTTCTAAAATTCCTTGTCAGTAGTAGGTGGATAAGTGTGGAGGCATTAGCCTCCCAGCTATTATCCACAAAGCGTGCACTGTGAATAAATGCATTCACTCAAACCTCGCTGCATGCAAATTCTACTTTGCTAGAAGGAGTTTTGGCCCATGGGCTAATTGTACTCGACGCTGTAGCTACTAACCCTGCAGCAACATAAGGAAGCAGAGAAACCTCTTGCAGTGGAAATGATGTTCCGCCTACTTCATTTCTAGTGTTTGCTTTTATTCCCAGCTTCCATTTCAGCAATATTGCATTTCCATGGTAGCCGGTTCTTCACATATGCACGAGGCTTCACTGAAGAGCACTGAAGCACAGTGCGTAGGAGCATGCAAATGCAAAAAATCAAAGCAAGCCAGGGTGTCCAATCCCAACTGTTAAGCATTAACATCATGTCTGAGTGTCAGTTTTACAGAGCTACTGCTTAGCCATTTACATATCCCTTGCGCAGGGGCCTCCAGGCAGACTGAGCCCGGGGGCAAGTTGAAGAGCAAGTGAAACAAAGATATTCTATTCCACCCTTTTTAGATTGGAGGTATTATCAGGCTGTACTGGTCCCTAAATGCAATTTATTTATATATGTTTGAGGGATTTTTGTAAAGTGCTACGTGCCGCCTTGCAGTGGTGCTTTATAATGCAATATGTTCTTTTTTCTTCAAGCATGTAGATTTAGTGAGTATTGCTTAACATTTATAATTGTAACCTGCTAATGTTCATGTAGACAGGGCACAATTCTGCAACATCCAGTGCTGCATGGGAGTGCCATGTTAGATTACCAAAGATTAGGACATGCCTGTGAACCCCTTAACCATTTCTATGTAATTCATGAAGCAACACTAACAGACGTGCATTTAGAGAGGAGAGAGGATTGCAAGTGGCTTTGCTGGGTAGTAGTATTCATTTACACAGGAAAAGGGTAACATGCAAAGGGCACAAAGGTAAGAGTGAAGATAGTTTTGATCCTTAAGTGAGACTGTTTTAAAGTTTGGATGTAGGGTATCAGACTATAAGGCCATTATGGAGATGGGCTGCAATCTTGATGTGAGCTGTTAGTCCAAAGCCCAAAGAAACTCACCTTCAAAAGAAAAGAAATGGTTATTTACTTCTAGTTGCTGAAGTCATAAATGACTTCCACGGCTAGGTTACCTTGGGCATCTGAAATCCAGTCAATATACTCTTATAGCTATGTTCTTCTAAATTCTCACTGTAAAGAATAGAGGGGCTTATTTACGAGCAGCCTGCACTGCCGGTGACGCACCGGTGGCGCATGCTTCTGACCCATATCTACAAGGCCACGCAAAGCCACTTTGCGTGGCTTTACATCGCCTTGGAGACATGGAGTAAGGCAACGCAGCTCAAGTCTCTGCGTTGCCTTACTTTGTGTCAGGAAGGTGTTCCATAGGGATTGCAGTGGGTGTTCCCACCCAAACCCATGGATTTTGACAGATTCCCAGATTTACAAGGTTTTGTAAACCTGGGAATGCATCCAAAAACCTATGCCTTCCAGGGGTGGAGTAAGTGTTACACAACGGGGAGAAATAACATTATTTCTTCCAGTTTTTTCCTTTTCTATATGTACTGCATTCTGCAAATACTTCTCCCGGTTGGTTTTGCATAGGAAGGTGTCCCTTTCTCATTAAAAACAATCATTCCTGCAACGCAGGCATCCTTGCACCATGGTGCAAGGGTTCCTGCATTGGCTCATGGCAGCAATTTGTGTGCCAGCACAGGGAACAAGGACAGGAATGTGCTGTATCTTATACTTACGGGGCATTACTGCCCTTTTCTTTTGGCTCAGGGCTGCACAGTAAGAAGGCTTGCTACGCTACCATGCCACAAAAGCCTGGAAATGAGGCCCAGAGTACCTGAGGGATGTAACTGCAAGTACACTGCATCATGGGAAGAAGAAGCTACTCTTCTATTAAAGGGACAGCAATCTATTTTCACACCTTATCATGAACGTCTATCTGGCTATGCGGTTGCTCCGATGATAGACAGACTTTGCCTACTTTGGCATTTCACGTGCCGCAATCTAGTTTCTAGGGATTATTTTAAACATGCAACAGTCTGCATTTCAGAGAAAATCTTGCCATAAATAGGCTTTGCTGAAGGCGTGCTGCATCTCATGTGGACATATGGACAATAGCATTCTGTGTATTGAAATAGATGGACAAATATTCTATTTGAGGTGTTCTCGGGAAAACACGTGTGGGGAATTATTATAAAGTTTATGATTATCAATTAGGTCTTTACAATGCATAATTCATTATACAAGGAATTCCTCGTTGGTTTTGCAGAGCTGCAATGCTTTCCTCTGAAATACATGTACTATATGTGCAGCTGACAATAAGACAAATGGTACCTTTATGTCACAGAAACGAAGACAATTGCATAATAGGATGAAAAGTTATAAAGGGAGCAAATAAAATCCCTGCAGGGGGATGCCTAGAGAGTCCTTGGCTCACCACACACCTCTTACTTGGGGGGCATATTGTCTGTGCACCACCTCTTTATGGCGCTCTTCCTGAAAGATTATTTGCCCCTGCTCCAACATCTCTAATACAGAGTAAAGGCAAAGTGTTTCCTTATCTGCATGGGGCCATGTCCCCATGTAAACGAGAGAATGCCCCTTAGGATCGCACCAGAGCTACATGTGAGCCGACACAATTATTTGTAGGTTGCAGCCTGTCTGGTTTGCAGAAGACAACTTGGGGACACTTTGGTGTAAACAGATCTGTGTTCCATTGTAACGTGCATTAAGCACAGGACCTTAAACTTTGGGCACTATTCACACGTTGTGACAGCGTCCAAGTTTCCCAGGTCTATGCATGTTGAGCTGCTTCAGTCCAGGTTTTTTCTTTCAGCTCAGAGAATTGTAGACCTGGTTTTATAATGGAATAAACATGACTACAATGACAGAATTTAAAGAAATAAATTGGACTGGAGCAGCTTATGATACATGGGAAACGTGGCATGGCTGTGTTGTGTGAACCGGAGCTTAAATCAAGGGTGCAACGAATGCATTTGTGTGTAGAAATAGAAGTTCTTAATTCAGAAAATTGTGAGCTGATTTGCGCTGCCTTGCGTTACTCCAGATTTATCAAGCCACTAGGGGCCACGCAAGATGGTTTAGCATGCCTTGATAAATCTATAGTCACATTACTCTTGTACCCCCTTGAATGGCATAAGGGTGACCGAAAACCATGAGAAATATGCCTAAAGGTGCATTGGGCCAGGACACTTTCCACTGGACCAGTTACAGCCAAATACCAAACATTTGTAGTTCCAAAATTTATAAACCAACACTATATAGTGACAGTCATGTTTTAGTAAAGAACTGAAAAGTGAATGGGTAATTTTAAGAGGGCAGCATTGATGTCTGAGCCGGCATATTGAAATGCTCACTTGCACCTCTTGGTTTTAAACATTGTGATAACACGTTGTTTACTAGTCAGTCAATGTTGTTTTACTAGTCACTTTTGGAGTTTTCTAGCACACTAAATAATTTAGCATTATAACTTGATACTTGCCTGCTTACAGTTTTTTATCACTTCCTCCAACCATCCATCCATGGTACTTTCAGATATTTGAAAGGGCATACAAATATAAAAAAAGCCAGGAAACAAGTATTCTTGAAATGTAAATATACCTCAGTCTCTGAAACACGCTTCTCCGGGTATCCAGACCTCTCTTAAACAGTCCAGAAACTTGATAAAGACTGCAGTCACTGCCCTAAACCAAGACTCTTTGCCCAATTATTAACAGCACTCCCCACTTCCTTGTATCACAAAACCCTATGTAGGATGAACATGTCACAAAAAAAGTTTCACATTTGTTAGTGTTGTGTTTGTATAATGGTGGTGCTGTGTGCCCAATTGCAGCAGCAATATTTTAAAAGAAGGGCATTGGCGTTAGCACCCCAAGACCATTATAACAGAGCTTACAATAGATGAGACTTATGTAGTGAGACTCACTCACAGCAGAAGTTCATAAAAATGATGGGTTGAAAAGTGAAAAATCCAGAGTGACTAAATGGGGGAATCCCATTTCTCACAATGGTATGTATATTTATTTTTGGTATTCTTAAAGCTACTAGAACTAGATTGCTTACAACTGTCAGCCATTTGAGAGTATAACTATTGCAGAACCATTTGCATCTTGTTCACATTTAACTACATTGTGGTTACTATGTAGGCATCACATTCATTCACCCTGAATATTTCACAGTGCACTAGCTTAAGCTTTTTTTCTGGAAAACAAATGATTAATTAGGATTTCTTTGGGAATCCTTGCCTAAAGAACTACATGTATCTTCCAC
The DNA here is from genome assembly GCF_031143425.1 of Pleurodeles waltl. NCBI lineage: Eukaryota > Metazoa > Chordata > Amphibia > Caudata > Salamandridae > Pleurodeles > Pleurodeles waltl. Next base: position 701,188,437 of record NC_090437.1, read on the forward strand.
TGAAAGCTGTAAACCTAGGAGCAATTAAAATGGAAACGCAGAAACTTTTATTAAACTCTCATTACAGTGTTATTGAGCTCTCCACTGATTTAGCATTAATTCTTAGATTAAATGGTGACCACCTCCTGGAAGACAACAACCTGCTCGACCCTTCACAAACCGGATTCCGAACCAACCACAGCACTGAAACCGCCCTCATCTCAGTCACAGACGACATCAGAACCCTGATGGACAACGGTGAAACAGTCGCCCTCATCCTCCTTGACCTCTCGGCTGCCTTCGACACCGTCTGTCACCGCACCCTAATTACCCGCCTCCACTCCACCGGGATCCAAGGCCAGGCCCTGGACTGGATCGTCTCCTTCCTCTCAAACCGATCTCAAAGAGTTTACCTCCCACCGTTTCGCTCGGACCCAACCGAGATCATCTGCGGCGTACCTCAAGGCTCATCGCTCAGCCCGACACTCTTCAATGTCTACATGAGCCCCCTCGCCGACATCGTACGCAAGCACGACATCATCATCACCTCCTACGCCGACGACACCCAACTTATACTCTCCCTCACCAAGGACCCCGCCAGCGCCAAGACCAACCTACAAGAGGGCATGAAGGACGTCGCAGATTGGATGAGGCTCAGCCGCCTAAAGCTGAACTCTGACAAAACGGAAGTCCTCATCCTCGGCAACACCCCGTCCGCTTGGGACGACTCCTGGTGGCCGACGGCCCTCGGCACCGCACCGACCCCCACAGACCACTCCCGCAACCTCGGCTTCATCTTGGACCCTCTTCTCACCATGACGAAGCAAGTCAACGCCGTGTCCTTCGCCTGCTTCCTCACCCTCCGCATGCTCCGCAAGATCTTCCGCTGGATCCCCGCCGACACTAGAAAAACCGTGACCCACGCCCTCGCCACGAGCCGCCTGGACTACGGCAACACCCTCTATGCTGGGACCACCGCCAAACTCCAAAAACGCCTGCAACGTATTCAAAACGCCTCGGCCCACCTCATCCTTGACGTACCCCGCAACAGCCACATCTCTGCACACCTGAGACACCTGCATTGGCTCCCAGTCAGCAAAAGGATCACCTTCCGACTTCTCACCCACGCACACAAAGCCCTCCACAACAAGGGAACGGAATACCTCAACCGTCGCCTCAGCTTCTACGCCCCCACCCGTCTCCTCCGTTCCTCTGGCCTCGCGCTCGCTGCCGTCCCTCGCATCCGCCGCTCCACGGCGGGTGGGAGGTCCTTCTCCTTGCTGGCAGCCAAGACCTGGAACACCCTCCCCGCCAGCCTCAGGACCACCCAGGACCACTCCGCATTCCGGAGACTCCTCAAAACCTGGCTTTTCGAGCAGCAGTAACCCCCCCCCTTTCCCCTAGCGCCTTGAGACCTGCACGGGTGAGTAGCGCGCTTTATAAATGTTAATGATTTGATTTGATTTGATTTGCTGAATAGTACGTAAATTCAACAGTTTAAAGGTCAGAGACAGAAAGCAGCATTAGGCTACTGGACATTCCATGTGTGACTCCTAAAAACACCTTCTCTAGATTGTCTCAAGAACCATGGTGCAAGGGTGTCTGTGTTGGCGTTCAGCAGCCACAAGTGTACCAGAGCAGAGGGAGAGCAGGAATGCATCAAATCTTAGTAGGTATGGCGCATTCCTGCCCTTTCATTTGATGCAGCTGCTGCTCCAAATGTTGCCTGGCTTTGTTGCGTTGCACCAAATGTTAGCAAATCTGACCACCTTTGATCAACAGTACCTATGGCAGTTGTCCTGTCTTTAGAAGGAAAAGTTCAACACCTGTCTGAAATGCGCCCACTTTCCCTGACCAAAGAGCACCTTGAAGCCTTTCAATTTGCAGATCATTTTTATATTCATTCAATCATCCTAGGATATGTCACAAGTCCCAAAGACAAGTTCACTCTTTGAATTTCAATGGCATTTAAAAATACAGGCTTGTCAGTAATCAGATGAATCATAGACTGGAACAATGAACTAGTGTGCTAAAGAAATGTGCACGATAAGAGAATATGCTGAAGGACAAAGGAATGGTATGCAGAAGGAGAAGAGGCCATATGGTGGGCATTGACCTGTACCAGATAATTGGCAAGTGAAACAGAACTGGCTTTAATGTGCAAACACATGCAAACACAAGCATACACAACTGCTATTTGCCTATTTTAGCACATTAAAGCCAGACCTGTTGGCTTTGCCGGGTGTCATTAAAGGGAGCACCACAGACCGGGTCTACTACAGTATATTACTAGGTGTCTCAAGATTAAGATGTCAATTTTGTTTTACTTTTACTTTTCCTGGGGCCTGGCACCACATCAGCCCTTCTTATTTTAGTTTATCATTTTAACTTATTTTATGTTGGCATCCTTATTGTAGTAGTGATATGTTTTCCAGTAGCTGGTTTACTAGCAGGAGCATGTGTACCCTTTATTTAAAATCCCCCCCCCTCCAAATTTCTTCCATTTTGCTTCTTGGTGGAGCTAAATTTCCTTCATCAGAAAAATGCTACGCACACATCAGATGACACCCGTTGGCCATTTTTAAAATTACTTGATGTGGGCACAGAAATAGCAAATTTTATCCAAAATTGAATGGCAGTTGGGCTGTTCCTGGGTTTTTGGTTTGTCATTGGGCTGTAGTAACCAGTGGTACTCATGGTGAGTTCCGTATGGGCTACATTGTTAAAATAACTCAATGCAGTGTTATATGTTTATGGTGCAATTCCTTTAATTAAACGTTTTCTTTAAAAGATACTATTAAACACACTATCGTTTTATTACCGGGTTAGCCATCACACAAATGCACAGTTTGCTTTCCTTAAGTGGGGAACCCCAACATCCAGGCTTTGAAATTTGAATGTAGGTGGTAACCAAATTAATGTCCGTGCCACCACAAGCATTGGGTGTCATGATGACTTGATTTTCATAAGCTGACCAATGAGACTAGCAGTTTGAGTGTGAGGGTCCAGCCCAGCTTCTTTTTACAAACCCTAATGCAAACTTAATTTGACCTTCATGAGATATTACTGCGTGCAAGGAGATTCATTGTTTGCACGATTGATCTCCCAAAGAAAAGGGCTCTTGAAGAATTACAATTGGGATATCTTACCTGCATGAAGAGGAAGTAACTATAATCTATAAGTGGCCACAAGCTTTATCAACAGTGATTAAGCAATCTCATTGAAACGAATAGCTAAAATAATGTGTGGTACTCTTGTTCCCCTAGGTTAAGATCCTAACATTTTATCTGGTATAGATTGTACTACACACCTTCAAATGGCTTCTGGTATGTGTATGCCCTGCAAGAAGCCTGAACATTCAGACCATATGTTGGGTTGTCACCACTTCCTCACCTCCATTCAGATCCGAGAGGCCACTGACCATAGGGTGCTAAATACATTATAACTCTCATTAATGAACTGGCAGCAGGAGATAATTGTTAGGCCAATACTTATTGCCTAACACAGGTTTTAGACAACAACATCCAGACGATGGTACTTACCACACCAAAATCTGCATGTGCCTGTATTTCCCGCCTCTTTTTCACCAATAAGTATTGGCAGGTTTGGCCTGCTGATATTTAACACAAACGTCGAAGTCACCGCATATATGGGAATTTATTGGCCAACTCGTCATGAGGGCCCTTATCTGCTTATACAATGAAAACTCGGGAATGGAGTCCTGCTCCATTTATGTTGCTAAATTTGCATCACAACGTTTTTTTCTGAAATACTAGTGCCTGTCAGCGTCTACTACTGTGACAGAATGGTGGAGGAAAATCCATTGTTTGTGCTTGATATTTCTGCTTTTAGCCAATTGTTTTTATATTGGCGAGGGCCTAGCAGCTTCCCCATAATTAAAGTTTTACAAAAACCTGGACAAAACTAAATAAGCATTGAGTAAGCCAAAAGGGTGGGAGCCAACACCAGCCCTATCGGCTTTTCCAATGCTTGCCTCAGTCTTCCTTGAATACACTAGCGTTTCAAGCCATACCCTCGATTAGTTTAAAATAAACATTATTTACATATATCACAATTGTGAAATAATTGGGACATCCTAATAGTTTCTTTATCAAGTGCAGAACTAGAGGTAAATCTGCTCTAAATAATTTAAAAAAAATATGGATATATCTGAGAGAACGTTTCAATACATTCGAAAGCATTACTTTGACGAGGCTGCTAAATTGTAAATTGCTCAGTGTAAAAAATCAAAATGCACTTGATAAAGTAAACAGAGAAAGAAAAGGAATCAAGAGTGTACATTTAATATAATGTTCTCAAAAAAACTAAGTGGTTTCCATAGAAACTGAAAGCTAGTGCATTACTAAAGTCTTGAGTTGTTATTATTACAAATGAAGTATTTATAAGTCTATGTATTTTTAGGACAAATTGTGCCTAATCCACAATTTACTAATGCATGTAATAAGGTGTGATTCCGCAAGTTACATCATCACAAGTCTCAAAGTCAGAAATACATAGGTCAGGCATGCAGAGGTGCTATTAAGAAATAAAACGTTTATGCAAAATAATACGAACTTCCACATTTGAATACCATAAATGAGTAGCAGTGGGTGTTTCAAGACAAGGACCAGGAATGGAAGCGCAAATAAGCAGAACATGACGTAGTCACGCATAGAAAGAGGAAAATGCCTTTTTGAGTTGTTTTGTGCAGACACTCTTGCAGCAAGGCACAAGGATGCTTGCGTTGGCGCTTGGCAGCCGCAACTGCACCAGCACTGGGAGAGATCTGAAGAGAGCCTTATCTTTGAAGATATTTTGTCTACTTCCATCATATTTATATTCTGTCCTTTCAGTTTAGCAACAATAGTATTGATTTCGGAAATTATCTTTCCATATTTATTTTGTGCTAAAATTGTTTTAAAATAAACCCTTTAACAATATCTGTGGATTTTTATTTGTTTTATGTGTCTGCACGTGGGGCTCAAAGGTGCCAGAATCAACAACAATAAATCAGAATGCCTGACAGTCTCTAGCGGTACGCATTCTAAATTGAGGGTGGTGCGTGGGTTTTTAACTTGCCTGTGTTTCTGCTGAAGTTGGCAATTTGGTGCATACCTGCACTTTCCTAAAGCCAAGAGGAATCAACTGGGTTGTGTTCATAGAATACTGTGAAAACGGAACACAGGTCTGGAAATCTGAGTACCCTCATGTACTACACATAAGTACTTGCCAATTAATACTAGCAGGGAGATGACCATAGTAGTATTGGCGTTTCCTCCCACAGTTTAGATAGGTATTCGGCTGAAGTATTTTAAACTGGTTAACTATTAAAATTATGTTTTGACAGTTCGATGAAACTTTGAAATGCATCCTGCATCTGTTGAAATGGGAGCTGTGACTGTACAAATGAGGGTCAATGTGAGGGGTCCTCTAACATCGCTTTACATCACAAGAGTGAACTGCTATCGGGATTTCAACTTTCTAGTAGTCTTAGTGAGTCCAGTTTATTCTTTTGATATAATTTACTCACGGGTAGAATTTGCACCATTTGAGTTTGCTAATGCACATGCTGCCACATATAAGCAAGCACCTCCTCCGGCACAGTATATACCATACCATACCATATGAAAGTCAGGATCTCCACATATGATATTAGGAGCGTGCAGTAAGGTTTAACGTGTATTTACCTCATGGAGTGGAGACAGTTAGAATAGGTCCGTTAAGACTTTCAGGATCTACATACTAGTATTAACACGCTACACACCACACATCAATATACAACATTTGTTATGCAAATCACATAAGAGAACTGTTGCAAGAATTAGTGACTGTACATTGATGAATCAGACAGTACGTATCGCAGGGGATGTGGACTAAGTTAAGATTTCAGTAGTTTCACATTGTCCTGCTACATAGACAATAAGTCTACAGACAATAATAAAGGACAAAGTGCACGCTAAGTAAACAAAATCCCATTTTAGATTGTTGTAAAACTAATCAATTAGAAGTGGTCTGTCCTCATACAACTCCCTAATAAAAACATGGAATATTGCCTATGTGTCTTCCCTTGGGAATGGTACCACCCTTTCAAGATTGTGGTACATAGGGAAGCATATTTGATAACATATGTACTATTTATTACACATGATACACAGTCAATCGCATTATTACCAGATGTTCTAAAACAAATACAAAATGAACATAGGGCTATTCTGATGCTTGATTTGGGTATGAAATTGATTGATAAATCCAATGCGGTCTCTTCGATAGTTCTCAGTAACATTCTGGGTGGAGCAGCATTGTTGGTCATATGGCAGCTTCTTGCTACTGTATTGATATTGTCATGCTACGTGAGCAGGACAAGGAGTTGTCTAAAAGTATTTTGGAAATATATACCTCTACAGGTACATACTAGGGGTGGGCGATAAACTCCACTCTGCTGGCGGAGTTCGTGAGTTTTGGCCACTTTATCTTATGCATGTAATGTGAGATTCCAGCCAAATTCCACCGACCACCATGTGGTCGAGGTTTCTTGAGCGCAGCTCACCAACAGTAAGTTGCTGAGCGAGAATTGCGTTCCCTAGCGCAATATCCAGGCACTAGGAGGGCATCCAGTAAGATTTTCGCATCACGGGCATTTGTACGAAAGCTGCTGCTTGAGTAGAAAATCTACTCGGAGTGGCAGTAAAACCAACTCAAGCAGCAGTGCACTCTTGTGCGCTGCGTGGCAAGGCTCATGCTGATTTCTCAGTGCGGAACAAGCTCCTGGTGCTAAAAAAACCCAGCACAATGTAACAATATCTGATCACCCGTAACTTTTTATGTAACTCCGCAGAATTCCGCTGGGTGAAACTATGCGAGTTCTGCCCATCTTAATACAGACATCTTAGCTACTAGTCCTTCAAAACAGCAACTAAAGCCTAAGGCTGAGGTCGATGGAACATAAAAATTAAAAACACCTTCTGATGGGAAGAGAGAGAAGGCTAAACAGAAAACACAGACTATGGCCCTCATCATGATATTGGCGGGCGGCGGAGGCCGCCCGACAATGTCATACCGCCATCAGGCCACCTGTGCGGCATGAACCCCGCCCGCCCTATTATGGTTTCCCCGCCGGCCCAGTGGGGAACAGGGCCTTAACATTGCAGCTGGCTCCTATTGGAGCCAGCTGCAATGTGGTGGTGCAGCAGGTGCAGCACTGCCCGACTACTATTTTGGGCAGTGAAATGCACGATGGGGCTGTGCATGGGGGCCCCTGCACTGGCCATGCCAATGGCATGGGCAGTGCAGGGGCCCCCCGAGTTCCCCATTCCGTCAGCCTTTCCATGGCGGTGTTTAACGCCATGGACAGGCTGGTGGATGGGGACTCGTAATCCCGAGGGCAGCGCTGCTTACAGCACTGCCCTAGAGGATTACAACTGCTAGGCTACAGGCTGGCAGCAGCCTGGCGGTGTTGGCGGTTGGACCGTGGCGGCTCTGCCACAGTCATAATGTCGCAGTCGGACCGCCACTTTGGCAGTGGTCCAACCGCGACCATGACCCTGGCGGTCTGGTGACCGCCAGGGTCATAATGGCCCCCTATATCTTGCGAAAAGCAGTAATCCTTTGAGGGTGGTTACAATGTTATGGACTTCGAGAAAATAAAAAAAAAGTTGATTGGAAAAAAAATACTGAGCCATTTTTGAGGGGACTCTGGGAAGAGTAATAATTCAGGGAAACATTCTGCAGCTAAAAGGAACAGTCAAACTGAGTATCATGGAAGAAACAAAAAAGCTGCAAAGGGGTAGTCTGAAGAAGGAAGGTTGCAGGTTTGAACAACAAAAAGTAAAAATGTGCATCAGAGAATGAAAGTCCTTCTACAGCACTGGGCAGGGCAACTAATCATGACCCCCTACTGATGAATACATTTAGATAGACACACTGGATGGTAGTGTAAACTCTCCTGTCAGGGTTTCTAATGTAGAAATACAGATTGAGACTGACACATCACACCCTACAAATGTAGTTTTCTGGTTGCACTTGTTGGACACCTGTGATATCGTCATAAGTGAAGATAATTGGCCTCCTTCCTTTGCAAAGGACAAGATGTAATCCTGGGGGCCGTGGCCAGATGGCAATTGAGACGGATGCAACCTACTGAGCTCCGGGCCGGCTCGTCTAGTATCCTGCACAATCAAGCCGAACATGTGTAGTCTGCAACCCTGAATGTGCAGTGGAACACTATTGGGAGTGGGCACGCTGGAAGGGAGCGCTGGGACATTGTGCAGGAGCTCTGGCAAGTGTGCGAGGGACCTGGGCTGTGGCAAGAAAAGGGTCCTGGGAGCAAGACATAATAGCGCTGAAGGCACTGTGGGACTCTGTGATCCGGGATGGGCCCTCTCCAATTATGAGTGGCTTAAGATGGCTGACTTTTGGACTAAACACAAGTGAGGGAGCCCATGAATGGCTCAATAGACAAAGTCATGCTACTTCATGGGAGAGCCCCTTAATGATGCTAACCACTTTGGAAGTTTTGTTCCCTGAACCACCTGGATAATATTGCCCCTACTGTGCGTCCTTCGAGCCAGAGCCTAGCGCCTCAGGGACTTTGATCTACAGGTGACAATAGAAGCGCCTTGGCACACATATCTGGGGACGGCAACGCATGCTGGCCACATGCTGGCAGAGAAAACCCAAGTTGCCTCATATGTACTGACACTACTGTGGCACCCCATCCCTTCATGTGAGGTTTGCTGTGGGCCCTGTACTCGGGTTCCCTCGCAGAGTTTGAAACACTGCCCTGAGACTGACTTAACTGTGATCCAGTCGTGGTTGGTCACTCCTTAGCACGCAGGAACATGGGTGCCCGGGCTGTAGCACTGATCTGACCATTAGCACTGAGGACCAACAAACAGAAAGCACATTGATTAGGAATCCTCACACTTACTGTTTGGAACAGATGGACTGGCAGGCAGACTGGCTGACATGATGATACAAGATAGGACCCCAAAACCCATGGGGCGGATGCACCAGAGGTGCGCCAGACGACCCAATGGCCAGATTAGACACCACCCTCTGCAGCCACACTGCACAGTTTGGCAAAATCTGGCAGGCAATAGCTGACTCTAAGACTACACTGGAGGCCAAGATAGACACGGTCTCCGTAGAAGTCAACTTACTTAGAGTAGATAATCGAAAATTAATGGAGAGAGTAAATAAATCGGAATCACCGCTCACTACCCTCCAAGGCCTGCAGACACAGGTGCAAGACCTACAGAGGAAGGTCGAGGCCCTTCATCGGTGAGCAGATGACACAGAAGGTTGTTCCTGTCAGAAAAACATCTGGTTCCTTGTCTTCCTGGAACTCAAGGAGGGCTCCAAAGTTGAATTGTTCTTGGAGAGCTGGCTGATGTCTACTATACTGAAAGACGGGATGCCAAAATTGTTTTTGATGGAGAGGGTGCACCATACACCCGTTTAGCTGCCACCCCTGGGAAAAGACTGCACCCAGTGATTCCCCGATTTCTCATTTACCAGGACAGTGACTTGATCTTACAATTGTTTCAATCGAAAGTGCCCTGGCACTACGAGAATGTCACTAGTATGTCATTTCCTGACTTCACCGCTGAGGTGCAATGGAGCCGCAACTCTTATAATGCATAGAAACAAAAACTCTGAAAGCTTTCTCTGAAATACGCCTTACTATTCCTGGCCAAACAGAAAGTCATCTACGAGAGGGCCACTTACTTTTTCTCTTTGCCGGAAAACACCTGTAATTGGCTTTATGCCAATGGACTGACGGAGGAGGCAGACCCAGATCAGACCACAGGGAAGTGGCTAATACCTCGCCGCAAGTGGCGTAAGAATACGGCGCACCGCCCTGACTGTGCACAGATGGCAAGAGAACAAGCGAAGTCGGTGGAGAAGGTGGTGCTCCTTAGCGCAAGCTTGTTTGCAATACTGGACCATTGTCACTCTTCGGATGCTAGCTCAGTGACTGGCAACTCGGAGGCGTCATCGAGCACCACGAATTGAGGACACCAAGGCTGGTAGATGACCTCCTGTAGCAGCCCGACTTCTTCAGCATTGATGGGCGTCCTTGGCCCTGCTCCTGGCCTGCTGGGTGACAGGCCCATCAGAATGGCGACTGAGGGGTCCGGGCACATGGGTCTGCCATAACTATTATGATCACCGGCGGCCAGACAAGTGGAACTTGCACTCCTAAGAGAGTGCCATGCCTCCGGAGGAAGACCAAATTAGAAGAAGTTTATGTTAGCAAACTGCCAGTTTAATTTTACTGTTGATAATGTTTGTATAGGAAGATTAGGCTGGAGGCTCTCGGTCTACCAGCAAGGGAGGAAGTTAAGTTTCTTATGTTTGTCTTCTTTAACCTTCTTTATCTTCACACTCTATCTATCTCAGTGCAATATGATATGTGGGACTGGTGACATACACCAGGAATAGCAATAGGGGTACAAGACATTAGCCACAGAAACACAGGTCCTCCAGCCCTAGGCTGCGACTGCAGGTCAACAGGCTTTCTATCCTCTGGAAGGGTTGGGGAGAGGGTATGGTACACATACACACTAACATATGGGTGAACGACAGAATGCTTCCACCTCCTAACGTGGAACGTTCAAGGGATGGCTAAAACCCCAAAGTGCTGCAAACCTCAATCATATCTCAAGCGCCACCATATACATCTGGCAATTCTACAAAAAACGCACATCACACAATCAAAAATGAATGAGATGAGAACTAGTTGGAAGGGACAGGTTTATGGCACCACTTTGTCTGCCTACACCAAAGGGGTGTTGATATGGATCGCTCCGGGCGTACTATATGTAGTGGAGTTACATAAAATTGACACAGAAGGCTGATATGTGATCCTAGAGGGACATCTCGATGGCCTCCCATTGGTCATTGCCAGAATATACGCCCCAAATTTCAGTCAACCCACGTTTCTCGATACCCTTACCCCTGTAATACTTTATGACCCTCAGTCCCCGGGAATCTGCGGTGGTGATTACAATTGCGTGCCTGATATACATGTATATAGATCGACCCCCACAATGCAGGACGCGGCATGTATCTGAGCAACATGCCGCTTGCAGGAGTGGATAACCCAACATTGTTTATGTGACATTTGGTGTCTACACAATCCTATGATAAGGGTATACTCTCTAGGTGCACCCACTTATCAGAGGTAGTATGCAGTGACCAAACTCCAGTGGTCACTGTGGTGGCTGGGTTCTAGTGATTGCCCAGAGAGAATACAGATCCAGGGGGTGCTCAATGGAGTCCCATTATACACATGGTTAGCGTCACCAAGACCCCGGCATATCGCAGAGAGTAGAAAGATGAGGGTGGCCTGCAAGATACGTGATTGGACACGATGGTGGGTTACCCTATTCTTCCCTGGCCCCAATATGGCAGATGCCGGGTCTAACTGCTACGACCAGACGAGCTGTTGTGGACGCTTGGAAAACCGTGGGCCTCCTGACTCTGGGTGACCTATATAAGGAGGGCGCTCCTTTGCATTCCAGGAACTCAGGGATAGATTCAAACTTCCTGTGGGTAACTTCCTGATGTATTAGTGGCAGCGTGGTGAGCGGAGGAGAGGGAGCCTCCCTGCTCCCAGGTACCACATACTTTACTTACACATGTGGGCACCCAACATACCATTACCAACATATACCTGGCTTTGCAGCGCACATCACTCAGAGAACTCACACAGGCATGGGAAACGTGGGACACATTGTTGTCTTCCCCATTGGCTGATGGACAATGAACACAGACGGTGCAACAGGTCATAAAAGTATCGCGTAACTCACAGTTTCGGTATACACAGTTTAACTACTTACACCAGACTTATCTATCCCTGCATAGGATAGTGCGAATGTTCCCAGGGATAGCCTCAGCATGTCCCCACTGTAGAACTTTAGGTGCAAGCTTTTACCATATGACATGGGACTGTCAGACACTCCAGCATATTTGGGACATGACTGTAAAAATCACAAGTAAGATAGCTGACCATACATTGCCACTCACTCCGGAATCCTGCATACTGGGGGCACGAACGCGAACACCAGCAGACAAGCACATACACACATTTATTGACTTAGCCCTTGTCCTCTTTAAGCGCCAAATAGCAATACATTGGAAAGCACCGGCTGCCCCTGATGTGGAGGAATGGCTGAGAACACTTCTGATATGGACGCGAGCAGAAGCTGACTACAACTCTAAAATGAAACTGCAAGGTGTACCAGATAAGGGGAGGATTGGTGGAACGTATTTGTGATAAAAGTGGAGTCACAAAATGACAAGCGTCCCCCCGAATCGAGATTTTAGAACATTACGACTTTGGCTGTCTTTTTACAAGACCACCAAAGCTGCGGGAGCCAGAAGACTGCCAGTGCTGGCGATCTTCCGGCCACCATATTACAAGTACTGCAGGATTTCTGCCTCATTTTGGGCAGAAATCCTCCAGTAGTTGTGCTGGCGATCAGAGGTGCCTGGGCGGTTCCACCACAGGCCCCGCCAAGCCAAAAGGACTCCACCAGCCATATTACGACCTGTAATATGGCCTGGTGGTGTCCTGATGGCGGGGTACTGCCGGCGGTAGAAGCGCCTGTTCCCGTTCCCTGCTGGACGACCTCCTTGCTGGACAAGGTAAGTCGGGCGTCTGACAGGGGAGGAGGTGGGAGGGTGGGGGTGTTGTGTGTGTATGTGTGAGTGGGTGTTGTCTGCATGTGTGAATGTAAGTGTGTTTACATGTTTGTATGCGTGTGTATGTGTGTTTGTATGCATGTGTGTATGTGTGGTTGAATGCATGTATGAATGGTGAAGTGAGTGCATGTATGAATGTTGAAGTGAATGCATGTATGGATGCTTGTGAGTAAATGCATGCATGTCAGTGTTTGGTGAATGAGTGTATGCGGGGTGCGTGAATGAGTGTATGCGGGGTACGTGAATAGGTGTATGTGGGTGCGTGCCGGTGCGTGTATGCGGGGGTTGGAGTTGGGGCAGGGGGCACTGTACTATAAAAAGGGTGTGGTGGTGCTGTACTAGAAAGGGGGTGTGGGGGTTCTGGTATGGAGGGGCAGTGGTGGGGTACTGGGCTTGTATGGGGGTGGGAGGCATCTGCGGGTGACAGGAAAGACATTTCCTGTCACTGGTAGCCTTTCCTGCCAGGGTTTTTGTGGCAGTGCTACCGCCGCAGAAACCCTGGTAGAAAGCCGACTCCTAATACTGCCGGCGGTCTTCATTGCACCACCAGGTGGGAGATGCTAATCTACGGCCCGGCGGGTCCAACCACCCTGGCGGTACAGGCGGGATGTGGCAGGTTGGCAGAGGCGAACTCGCCACACTCATAATGTGGCGGTCTTCACCACCGGCCCGAAGGTGGTGAAACCGCCACCATGGTTCTGGCGGTCAGAAGGCCGCCAGGGTCATAATGAGGGCCTTAGTGTTTCACTGTGAGTCATATGTTTACTGAGGGGTCCGTGGGCATCTTGTGATACATGGCACAACCACAACATCCTGGAAAAAGAGATGTACAATGGAATTCCTCCTTGAACTATAACTATGGATATACTTAATTAATGTCATAACCCCCTATACTGCTGGACTTCAGGTCGTACCACAAATGGCTATGTCTAATGTTAGTAGTAATTATGATACAGTTTATACGGCTTCGTGGAGAACGGTCTCTTTCTCTCTTTCATCTCCCTATTTCTTTCCCTGTTTCTTTGCTCTTTGTGTCATCTTTATAACCAGGTCTAATATCCTTGTGCTCAACATTATAAAATGTTACATTAGTCATGCTATATGATGTTCTCTAAGATGCTCCTAAGACAGACAATATGTTAAGTTTCTCCAGAAAAATCAATAAACATATATATATATATATAGAGAGAGAGAGAGAGAGAGAGAGAAATGTAATCCTGGAAGTGTTCTTGTTCTTATTGCTTGAGGATCTCAGGGACAAATATGCATGAAAGAGAGCTCTACAGAAAACTCCAGCTGTTAGACCTGACCTCCTTGGTGTGGTCTCCCCTAACTTTTTGGCTCTGCATCCTAGGTTGTTGCTGTGTGCTGGACTCTCTTTTTGCTAGTTTTGTTACTTTGGGCACTTTACCACTGCTGACCAGTGCTGAAGTGCAAATTCTCCCCGTGTGAAATTGTGGGCCTGATTACAACTTTGGAGGAGGTGTTAATCCGTCCCAAATGTGACGGATATACCACCAGCCGTATTACGAGTTACATAGGATATAATGGACTCGTAATACGGCTGGTGGTATATCCGTCACTTTACCGTCACTTTTGGGACGGATTAACACCTCCTCCAAAGTTGTAATCAGGCCCTGTATTTGTTATTGGCTTTTCCATAATTGGCATATTTAATTTACTAGTAAATCACTAGTAAAGTGCACTAGAGATTCCTAGGGCCTGTAAATCAAATGCTACTAGTGGGCCTACAGCACTGATTGTGCCACCACCTAAGTATCCCTGGAGAATTGGCTCAGACCTGCCACTGCAGTGTCTGTGTGAGTAGTTCTTAAACTGCCAATTCGACTTGGCAAGTGTACCCACTTGCCAGGCCCACACCTTTTCTTTTTATGCATGGAAGGCACCCCTATGTAGCCCCATGGGCAGGGTGCAGTGTATGTTAAAGGTGGGGCATGTACTGATATGTCTTACATGTCCTAACAGTGAAATACTGCCAAATTCGTTTTTCACTGTTACAAGGCCTATCTCTCTCATAGGTTAACATTGGGGCTGCCTTTATATATAATTTAAGTGCAGATTCCCTTTGGGAGCAGATAGAGATCTGGAGTTTGGGGTTTCTGAACTCACAATTTAAAAATACATCTTTTGGTAAAGTTGGTTTTTAAGTTGTCAGTTTGAAAATGAGACTTTTAGAAAGTAGGAATTTTCTTGCTTAAACCATTCTGTGACCCTGCCTGCTTGTGTATTTCTTGTCTGGGTCAGACTGACAGTTGCGCTGTTTGCACCTTTCTCTATACAGTGACACAAAGAGAGCTGAGTGTAGCCAGCATATCCTGATGAGCCATCTGTGCTAGGAGGGGAGGGAGGAGTGGTCATTCACACCTGAAAGGGCTGTGCCTACCTTCACAAAATGCAGTCTCCAACCCCCTGGTGTGGGTCTGGAGCCAGGCCTGGGCAAGGCAGGATCATGTAAACTACAGAGACTTTTCTTTGAAGTTGGGCAACTCCAAAGGCAGAAAGGGGTATAAGTATTGGACCCAAAACCCCAGACTTAAGATCACTTCAAGGAATCAAGAGGAACCTCTGCCAGAAGAAATGCTGAAGGAGAAGTGCTGCCCCTGCCTGTGACTGTGCTTTGTTGGGCCATCCTGCAACAAAGACTGGCCTTTGTGGCATATTCCTGCTTGAGATGTATCTCCAAGGGCGTGGACTAAGCTTGCCCCCTGTTCTGAAGTCTCAGGGCCATCAAAGACTTGCTCTACCAGCACCTGGACTCCCTACTGAGACTCCTACCCTGCAAGTGGTGCCTAATCCAGTCCCTCGGCCCTTGAAAGGAGAAGATGGTGAAAAACCAAGAAGAACCAAGTGTACCAACTTCGGACAACTCCAGACTGACACCGCTGCCAGATTCTGTGACATTGCCTGCAACTTAAGCCGTGGTCCTCGCTAGAGTGTGATAATCCCGCAGGCCCCAGGCCACCTTGCTGAATTCCCCGACTCCATGAATCACAAAGTGCCATGTCACCAACGCCTGGATATCGACCCCGCTGGAAGTGCACAAATCCAACGCTTTGCCTGATGCCACCTCACCTCCACAGCTTCGCAAAAAGGACCCAACGCCTCACACTGACACCTCCACTCCTTCACTCCGCAGTGCCAGAACCATTGCCACACCAGATATAGGGACACCTCAATCCCAGACTCTGCGCACCAGCTTGTTTCCTCATTCACACAAGGTACTGTACCTGGGGGTCCATGTGACTCCATGACCGGCGCCATTAGCGTCAGATTGTTGGGAAAGACTCTGTCACGATGCCGTGATTTCACCAAATCGAAGCACTTGTGTTTCTAAGCTCTATATTGAAGTTTAATCTTTAAAAATTCATAACTTGACTTGTGTATGTTGTTTGTTTGTCATTTTGGTCTTGTTTTACTTAGATAAATATTGGCTATTTGTCTAACCTGGTGTTGAGTCCTTTTGTGGCGTTTTCACTGTGTTACTGTGTGTGATTGTACAAATACTTTACACATTACTTCTGAGATAAGCCTGACTGCTTGTGCCAAGCTACCAAGGGGGTGAGCAGGAGTTATCCTAGGTATGTATCTCCCTTACCCTGACTAGAGTGAGGATCCCTGCTTGGACAGAGTGCAAACTGACTGCCAACTAGAGACGCCATTTCTAGTACCAGCATTGTACAGAAATCCACAGGGGTGGGATAAAGATTCTATGCCAGATGTGATCCTTCTTCAGAACTGAAGCCAAATGTGAAGTGTTGTATAAAGATAATCCTGACTCAATTGCAACACCAGGGAGTGATGGTGCCTTGTCACTCAACCATGACCGCTTCTCTCTCTCTTTCTGGTGGTCAAACCAGACAATACCTCTATATTGCGCTTGTCTCAACTCTAATACATGTAGGAACACAGTGCAAAAAGATCATAATGTTAGACTGATAACAAATCTAGTACAGGAAAAACAAAAGATGAATATTGGCATCACTAATGGTGTCAGAATATAGCACTTGAATCACAGTGCGTGATGGTGATATTCCATATGCGTATAAGATATTACCATAAGGGTCAAAAAACAGTCCAGGATATGACAAATTAGAAAAATTTAAATTTTACAATGTAAACCTGATTTGCTGGTATACATTGATGACATATATTTTACTGACAATGACTAGGTAAGCATTTAGAAAGTGGGGAGAGGACAGTGATTATTTTAGCCAGGCACAGCTATAAAATAAACTTCTGTAAATCAAAGATTGCCTCCTTTAGTGTAATCTTTTTGTGGTATGAATTATCCAGTGAAGGATAGGACAGCCACCAGATTTCTTGCAGCCTCCAAACACTTAAGAAAATTAAACCCTTATAGGAGTCTTGAATTTTGGTAGAAATAACAACCCTGGCCAGATGAAGTCTTCATACAATTTAATGTCACATCCTTTTTAGAAAATAAATGGAAGGATGTGCATAGGTCTGTCTGATGTGGACTAGATGGAGATGTATTAGAAATGTTATGTTTGCAAGCACAGGGCAATACAAAAACTAGTTATCACAGCTATTCCAATCACATCAAACTACACACATTTTTTTATTTAGTGAGAGGCAAATGACCCCTAAAGAGGATAAATACAGTTTATATTCAGCAGCTCATGGAACAATTTTCTTTGATTAGAAAACGCTCATGACATTGCAGCCAGCCTATTTTGAAGGACTTTCCTCTTTTGCAAGGGAAATAAGTTATAATAGCATCATCTCTACATACCTTAGAAGCAGCTACTAATGCTAGCATACTATTGGGTGCAATGGGTCTCAAGTCAGAACTAGAGTAATATAAATAAAGCAGATCTCACAGTTATAACACAAGAATTTCTACAATACCAGAAGGCAATGCCACAGATTCTGTATTTGCTCTACAAGGATGGTTCTGCACAACATGTATGTTTACACTAAAAAAAAATACTCTTTGGCTTGTGCTGTAGTGCAGGGAGGTTTCCAAGGAAGTGACTTCAAATTGCTGCAAACCCACACTAAAAACATAGGTGATTCCACTGCAAAGATAGCTAAGATTTATGCCCTCCTCTTGCTCCTAGGGCTATTAGTTTCCACATTTATAGTGTAAGACTATGCTTTCTGAGTACAGTGTTACAATGCTTAAGCTGATATAGGATAAACAGCTTTGATTGAAAGGTAGCTCTTCTGCAGAAAACATGTCCTTGGGTTCATGTACAATATACAATGGCCCATAAAGTGAAAGCATTCATGTTAAAGGGAAATGTATGGTTGATCTGGCTGCAAAGAAAGCTGTAATCACAGCAGATATCATGGTGGCAATAAAAGGAACATAAAAATATGTTAAAAGCCCTGAAGAATTCCCTGTTAAATATTCCTAGAGTTTCACTGAGCATATTGATTCTATGGTGTTTATATCAGGACCAGGGGATAGCCACCTCCCCAATAAAGCAGTTAGATTAGATCTTATAAAGGCATCATACGAGGGCATTGCATATGCCCATGCAGGCATTAATG
Source organism: Pleurodeles waltl (assembly GCF_031143425.1). Lineage (NCBI taxonomy): Eukaryota > Metazoa > Chordata > Amphibia > Caudata > Salamandridae > Pleurodeles > Pleurodeles waltl. Next base: position 701,206,662 of record NC_090437.1, read on the forward strand.
CTACAATATCAATACCACAGCAACAATATGTGTGGCCATATGTGTACAAGGCTATAAAGTAATGAACAGCAATGTACTATTTGCCAACAATTTAAATCTTCTATTGATGGTGGGCCACCTCCTACTCCTTTACGAATATTGTTGGACTTTTGCTTATGCAGGGTCATCCTGAATCTTTTTGCCTCCTGCCTCCTATTTTTTTCTGACCTGTCGCTGTTGGCTTTTGAGCTCTGAGCACTTTCCCACTGCTAACCAGTGCTAAAGTGCATATGCTCTCCGTGTAAATTGTATGTAATTGGTTTATCCATGATTGCCTATTTGATTTACTAGTAAGTCACTAGTAAGGTGCACTAGAGGTGCCAGGGCCTGTAAATCAAATGCTACTAGTGGGCCTGCAGCACTGGTTGTGCCACCCACATAAGTAGCTCTGTAATCATGTCTCAGACCTGCCACTGCAGTGTCTGTGTGTGTATTTTTACACTGTAAATTCGACTTGGCAAGTGTACCCACTTGCCAGGCCTAAACCTTCCCTTTTCTTACATGTAAGGCATCCCTAAGGTAGGCCCTAGGTAGCCCCAAGGGCAGGGTGCAGTGTATGGATAAGGTAGGACATGTAGTAATGTGATTTATATGTCCTGACAGTGAAATACTGCCAACTTCGTTTTTCACTGTTGCAAGGCCTGTCTCTCTCATAGGATAATATGGGGCTACCTTTAAATATGATTAAAGTGTAGATTCCCCTAGAGAGTGGATGGACATGAGGAGTTTGGGGTCCCTGAACTCACAATTAAAAAATACATCTTTTAGTAAAGTTGATTTTAAGATTGTGCGTTTGAAAATGCCTCTTTTAGAAAGTGAGTATTTTCTTGCTTAAACCATTCTGTGACTCTGCCGTGTTTGTGGATTCCCTGTCTGGGTCAGTTTGACAGTTGGGTTGTTTTTCACCTCGCACTAGACAGTGACACAAAGGGGGCTGGGGTGTAACCTGCATTTCCTGATTAGCCATCTCTGCTAGGAGGGAGGGGTGGAGTGGTCACTCTCATCTGAAAGGACTGTGCCTGCCTCTGACAATGCCGGCTCCAACCCTCTTGTGTGTGTCTGAGGCCTTGCCTGGGCAAGGCAGGATTTCACAACTAGGTGTGAGTCCCCTTTGAAGAAAGGTGACTTCAAAGACTAAAATGGGTATAAGAAGGGCACCCAAATCTACAGACTGGAGAAACACTTCTGGAACCAAGAGGAACCTCTGCCTGGAGAAGAGCTGATAGCTGAGGAAGAAGTGCTGCCCTGCCTGTGACTGTGCTTTGTGGAGCTTTCCTGCAGTGCTGCTTCTGCCAGAGTAAGAGGGCAAAGACTGGACTTTGTGTGCCTTCCATCTTGTGAAGAAATTAAATCTCCAAGGGCTTGAGTTAGAGCTTGCCTCCTGTTGTTTGAAGTCTCAGGGACAGCAAAGACTTCTCTCTGCCAGCACCTGGAGTCTCTGGAGAGACTCCTGCCCCGACAAGTGGTGCCCTATCCAGTCCCTGGGCCCTTGAAAGGAAAGCTGGTGGAATCCAAGGAAATCGAATTCGGACGACTTCGGACCGACGCCGCTGCTGAATCCGGTAACGCCGCCTGCACCTGACGCCATGACCTTCGCTGGAACGCGACGCTCTTCGCAGGCCCGACGCCGCAGCAGCCCTGAGAGGAAAGCTTGCAGATGAGATTCCACCATTGATGATAAAGCTGCTGATGTGTAGCTCCCACAAGTAGAGAACTATCCTAAGAATGAATTTCTCAGAAAGTAACATTTGCACTGTCATACAGACTGCCTGTTCCAGTTCTTGAGGCAGAAGGTATCACACTGTAATTCAGCCACCATTGCATAGTGCTAAGATAAACAGGAAGGTATCAATTCAGTATACCAAGAAGCATTATGGGGCCAGTTTTGTTCAGCGCCCACTTCCTCACTGATACCAATGTGTCTTCATATTAAAATATGTCACTTCCCTATTCTGGAGCTATCCCGAAAAGAGACCAGCTGAAGTGAATTAGTCCCCCATCAAAAAGATGATGACAGATCCTGTTAGGGCTTTACCCGTGTACATCTCAGCCTCTCTTATCCACAGCTGCAGCTAGTCCCAGGGTTACCTGTTATATCTCAGTGGCCATTTGGTACCCTGTGGTGGTATCAAGGGGTGTCCCAACCAGTAGGATGTAGACTCCTCTAGAGCTGTTCACCACATAGGCTGCTGCATGCAGAATTATATCTGTGGGTCTGGTTCACGCAAGCTCCTGCTGCAGCACAAGTCCTTAGTAATGGTGGCTCTCCAGTATTGGATGTAAACTGCTGCTTCAGCTTGTGTTACTTGCATCCTCCAAGTTGATCCTCCGAGTTGAGCCCTCTTTGGGTATTGGTACACGTGCAGTCAATTTGAAGATTCCCTCTGAACTTGGTAGGACATCCTGTAAACCTTGCTCTTCACTGGGAAGCCATCCTCTGCATTTATGCCATGTACAAAGATAGATGTCAAGTAAAAAGATATGGAGAAATCTTCCCAACTGTTCTCTACGTTATTACTCCTGCTCAGGCATTTGTTCAGGGGCAAGTTGCATGCCATTCTCAGAACCATCCTTCACATCATGATGCAGAAGGTCAAGAAGTGGATCATTGCCTCCCTCAACCAACTCTGTCATCACCATGATGCCAACTATAAAAGCTCTCTGGAGTTATAGCATAAGCAGGTTCATGTGGAACACCTTCTTTCGTTCCCTGGTGGCACCTGTGTCCAAGTAGTTCACTTCAGAAATGTTATTCTTTACTTTGTATGGTCTACACAATTTATCGTTCACAGATATTGCACAAATTGGCTTCAACAACAGCCCCTCACTGTCCTGGTACACACTTAGCATTCCATTCTTGTCATACAACTCCTACATTAGCTTTTGGCTTGACTGAAGGATTTACCTCGCATGAGTAATGTTTTGTGTCATCAACGTTCTGAAGCCACTCCTACAGTCCACTAGATCCTTCTGAAGTGATTCAGAAGTTATTTTCTAACTTCCTCTGACTAAGATGAGTGGTCCAAGTTCTGGGTGCCCAAACAGAAGCTCAAAGGGACTTCTCCCAACCTGTTATGTGGACTTTTTCGGTAGATGCATAAGAGACAAGGAAGTAGTAGATCCCATATACTGCCAGGGCTCTAGCAAAGTTCCCATCATGCTTTAAGGACCTTGTTAATCCTTTTCACTAACCCAATAGTGTGTGGGTGTTATGCAGTGGAGAACTGGTAGGTCACACCATTGTGCTTCCAAATCTCTCCAATGTAAGAGGAGATGAAGTTATATCCTCGATCAGAAATCACTGTCTTAAGACATCTAACCCTTGAAAAGATTCCTAGAAGTGCCCTAGCTCCTACTTTTACAGGCGTGTTCCTCAGGGCACCACCTCTGGATAAATGGTGGCATAATTCTCCACAACCAAGATGAACTTGTTAATACATGCTTGGGAGAGGAAGTGTAAATAGACCAACAGAGTCAATTCTCATCCACTTGGATGGAACACCTACTAGTAGTAATGGTACTAATGGTGCCTTAGTCTTACATCCGGATTTATCACTAAAATGTCAAATAGGACTGGTCCTACAGGCCCTCATGCTCTCTGCTGTCATCCTGAACTTTTCCTTCGCTAAAGCTACTATTTTCCTCTCTAAGCCTTTTTCATTCTCTTTTTTCTGCCTTTCCTTTTCACTTTCCATCTCTTTTTTCTTTTCTTCTGGGCCCATTCCCCCTGTCCCTCCACCTTCTTTCCTTTAATCCTGACCAACGAATCTCAACTTCTTCCCCTCAAACCTCATGGCCAACTGCAATCTAAGGGTCTCACCCAACTTTTTTTTAACTTCTTTATTAATTTTAAACTTTATATAATAAAAATTGCCAATGTCCACAACATTCTAATCAACACTCTAATTTTTGCATAATTGCGTATCATAGCTCATGCAGGGGTTGCTTTAATGTCCATTTCAGAGCTTAAATTATTATCATTCAGTTGCTCTGTCCCATCGGCATTCATGTATTTTCCTGTTTCTGATGTGTATGTTGAGGGGTGGGGAAAAAAGGAGGATAACCACCCATGTCTCCGACTAATCTGCTAGCCTGCCCCCCAAGTATGGCCATTCTGGTATTTCATTTGCTGCTTTTTCGACTCTTGTAATCTTGATGTGCCCTTCCTCTGCTATGACCCACTTCATTCTACATTGCTAGGTGTGACCTCTGGGATGTAAGCAACGTATGGAAATTCAGCGCTTTACCAGCATTGTCTCTAAGATTGCTCAGCTTTGGTGTTATGCCAAGAAGGCAGTGCTTGATCGAGGTCGCCTAAATGTTGACTGTTAATGGTCATAGCACATCTACAACCCTTTCCCAATATTCTCCTACCAAGTCATGTGCAGAAAAAAGGCCCTTAATTCTCCAAATATTGGGGAACCTTAGGGTCTGGGCTATATCCGGTTGAGCGTTCTAGTGTCAGGTAAGCATGATGCATATAGTGAAAATGAAAGATCTTAAATCCAGCATTGCTTGGTAATTTTTTGACCTGAAAGCATGCAACCCTCCACTGTCCGTCTGTCTGACGCTTCCCTATATAATGCTACCACTGTTGCCTCACTTTCAAGGAGGTCTTCGTTCGATCTATTTCAATGACCCATATACGGTTGATACCAACCTATGTCCCCAACACATGTATTTCATGGCTTCCAATGTGTTCAATGGATTGGACACTCCCGGGACATCTTCCATGGTAATATTAGCCAATTTAGCATGCTGTAAGAACTGTCCTGGTTTAATTGTGAATGCTTCCTGAGCTTCTGAGGCTGTAAGTCTCCTTGTACATTACATCTGCTCTCCCTGCAACTACATGTCAACATACATAGCCTATCCACAGAAAAGATTGCAGGCACCAGAGCTCGAGTTTCTCTACATATCAGAGTCTATGCTCTATGCTTTTCACAGTTTTTCTCTATTAATGTACAGGCAGCTGTGGATTAATCTATTTCTTGTAGCAGCAACAGCACAGACGCTTGGGCCAGTCCAATGTATCATGCATTAATATTGCATAGACCTGAATATTCACACTAAATCCCCTTTCTGTTAGACATCTCTTATCCTAATTCAATTTAGAAAGGTTTTATGCTGAAGGAAAACAGCAGGGGGAAAATTGGACACACTTTTTCACAGACCTCTGAGGCTATACCTCCAGATCTCACTCAGTCAGTAGGTTTGATGTAGTATAAGCACACCCATCCCATTAACATAGACCCAAATTCACTGCTCTCCAAACATGTACTTACAATCCAAGGTAGCAAAGGCTTTTCCTATGCCAAGTGAGACTCACACTCCTCCTCCCTCTGTTTTCTAGCATGTAATATGTGGTTGAGCCTTCTCAAAATCATGAGAGTGTTCTTAACAGGAATAATACCAGACTGTCCTGGTGGGCCAGCGAGCATAATATGTTGAGGAGTCTATTCATCATAATAGCATGTTTTCCTGCACATGCACTCCCCAATGAGGACCACCTTCATGGCTTCCCCATTCAGTTTGTTCATATGTATATTTACTTGTATTATAGGCTATGGTAAATTTATTGACACACTCCCTTGTTAATCTGGTAAATCTGAATAAACCAACAAATAAACTGTTTATGTGCTGATGGGGAATCACCTACTGATCCCAGGTGTCCTCCAGAATCTTCTTGAATGCACTATATCAATTCTGATGAAGTGTCTCCCCTCACACTCCTTGTGGTCCCAATCAGGGTTCCTGTTTTTATAAACGATTTGTTAATCAATTTGTATATTGATTCCAAATGTTTCTTACATAATAAAATCCAAGTTTGGAATTAATACACAAATTGATTGACAAATTGTTAATAAAGACAGGGACCCAGATTGTGACCACAAGGAGTGTGAGGGGAGACACTACACCAGAAATTGTATAATGCATTCAAGAAGTACTTGCATCATAGAGTACATCTATCAACCCGCTGGAGTATCATGGTGATTCAACAGATCATAAAACAGTTTTTAATGCAGCCATCAATTATACATCTTAGGCACCCATAGTCCATTACATTATGATTGTCTGTCAAAAAATGGGTATCTTTTAATGGTTTTTGATTTAACCTTTATGTGGGAATTCTGTCAGTGATCCATTTGTCAGCTATTTCCATAAGTAGGGAAGTGTGATCAGAAACTAACCCCCCTGAGTTTTGTTTTGTGATGAGATCATGGGATACCAGGGCATGGTCCAATCTATTAAACATGCTTTGTGTACAAGAACCACAGGAATACTCACTTGTTATTGGGGGAGTGATCTAAAGAGATCTCTGCACTTCGTTCTGTCTATGATTTCCATCAGGTCTGATGCCATATTTAGCAGAACATGTTTTATAGCTTGACATTCCCATATTTAGCTAAAAATATTTTATAGTCTGTGTTGGGACATATAAATTTATGAACAATACTTTCCTGCTGCCTAGTAGCCCTTGGAGAGAACGTATCTGTCTTCTATGTCCCCTTGTCCCCTTGGTGAAGCAGTGCTTTGAGGGAACCCTGAGAACATCTCCCAGGGAAAACCCCCTGCCATATGCAGAGGACAGTGCGAAGAAATATTTGGCTGCCCTCAACATTTCTTCTATAATTTGCCCTCCTCTTCTAAATGGAGGTGCATTTCATGAAGAAACGCTACATCCATTCATAACAGTGAGTGTAACCTATATCTCTTAACATACTTTCCAGAGCCCCTAATATTGAAAATGAACTAATGATAAGGACAGACCTTTTATCGTGCCTCCGATGTGTTCTACCCCCACCCACATGACTGGTGTCATGTGTGACAGTTGTTGAGACAACATGAACACTGTGTAACTCCCCTCTCATCCTGAGCAAAGACTTTGATAACTAAGCCACAGGTGTCTTCAAGTAATGAAAAGACTGTCACTTAACTAGATTGAGATCTACAACCCCTTCCAGATTTAGCATCAGGTTTGCATCACTTCTTTGACACAGACCCGAAGCAAATTCCTTTGTGGTATTTACAAAGCAAATGGTTATTTGCCATGATTTGAGAAAAAAATAAGGCAACATAGTGCATTGCTCTGCCTTGCGTTACCCGAGTAGGCATTCCATCGGTGGTGCATAGGTGCTTCTGTGCATCCACCCATAGATTTTGACACATATCTAATGAAGGTCTCTGTCATGAAGGAGTGCAACAATTGAGGGTGTGTCACACAGGCTTACACAGAGATCAGATGTAGATAGTTCAACGGCATTGCCAGGCACAACACATGGATTTATTTTATCAATAGACACTCAAAAAGAGTGCAAAAGAAAAAGTACAGCAATGCCATTTATACCACATGGGTTCTCATAATTGTTGGCACAGCAGCAAGAGTATGATTGATTCACTAGCTAGGGACATTAGTCTCACATGATGTCAAAATTCACTAATGTTATAATCCACATCAAATAGGAGTAATTGGTGCTTCCACACTTCACTGTAACCACAGCCAACCTAACACTATTACCATGTTGGTTAGCAGTAGACCCAGTGTAAGGAAATGCCTCCTTGGCATGGTTACCCCTGACTTTTTGCCTTTGCTGATGCTATGTTTTGAATTGAAAGTGTGCTGAGGCCTGCTAACCAGGCCCCAGCACCAGTGTTCTTTCCCTAACCTGTACTTTTGATTCCACAATTGGCACACCCTGGCATCCAGATAAGTCCCTTGTAACTGGTACCCCTGGTACCAAGGGCCCGGATGCCAGGGAAGGTCTCTAAGGGCTGCAGCATATCTTATGCCACCCTAGGGACCCCTCACTCAGCACAGACACACTGCTTGCCAGCTTGTGTGTGCGGGTGAGAACAAAACGAGTAAGTCGACATGGCACTCCCCTCAGGGTGCCATGCCAACCTCACACTGCCTATGCAGTATAGATAAGTCACCCCTCTAGTAGGCCTTACAGCCCTAAGGCAGGGTGCACTATACCATATGTGACGGCACCAGTGCATGAGCACTGTGCCCCTACAGTGTCTAAGCCAAACCTTAGACATTGTAAGTGCAGGATAGCCATAAGAGTATATGGTCTGGGAGTCTGTCAAACACGGACTCCACAGCACCATAATGGCTACACTGAAAACTGGGAAGTTTGGTATCAAACTCCTCAGCACAATAAATGCACACTGATGCCAGTGTACATTTTATTGTAAAATACACCCCAGAGGGCACCTTAGAGGTGCCCCCTGAAACCTAATCCAACTACCCGTGTAGGCTGACTGGTTCTAGCAGCCTGCCACACTCGAGACATGTTGCTGGCCACATGGGGAGAGTGCCTTTGTCACTCTGTGGCCTGTAACAAAGCCTGCACTGGGTGGAGATGCTAACACCTCCCCCAGGCAGGAGCTGTAACACCTGGCGGTGAGCCTCAAAGGCTTACCCCCTTTGTTCCAGCACCACAGGGCACTCCAGCTAGTGTAGTTGCCCGCCCCCTCCGGTCACGGCCCCACTTTTGGCGGCAAGGCCGGAGGAGATAATGAGAATAACAAGGAGGAGTCACTGGCCAGTCAGGACAGCCCCTAAGGTGTCCTGAGCTGAGGTGACTCTGACTTTTAGACATCCTCCATCTTGTAGAAGGAGGATTCCCCCAATAGGGATAGGAATGTGACCCCCTCCCCTTGGGAGGAGGCACAAAGAGGGTGTACCCACCCTCAGGGCTAGTAGCCATTGGCTACTAACCCCCCAGACCTAAACACGCCCTTAAATTTAGTATTTAAGGGCTTCCCTGAACCTAAGAATTTAGATTCCTGCAACTTACCGAAGAAGAAGACTGCTGAGCTGAAAACCCCTGCAGAAGAAGAACGAAGACACCAAGGGCCAGATGTAGCAACCCGTTTGCGAGTCGCAAACGGCGAAAATCGCCGTTTGCGACTCGCAAACGTGGGTTTGCTATGCAGAAATGCATTTTGCGAGTCGGATCCGACTCGCAAAATGCATTTCAGACTCGCTAATAGGAAGGGGTGTTCCCTTCCTATTAGCGACTCGCACTGGTATGCAATTCCATTTGCGGCCGCGAAAGCGGCCGCAAATGGACTCGCAGTTACCATCCACTTGAAGTGGATGGTAACCCAGTCGCAAACGGGAAGGGGTCCCCGTGGGACCCCTTCCCCTTTGTGACTGGACCAGATATAAATTTTTCAGGGCAGGGAGTGGTCCAAGGGACCACTCCCTGCCCTGAAAAACCGAAACTAAAGGTTTCGGATTTTTTTAAAGTGCAGCTCGTTTTCCCTTAGGGAAAACGGGCTACACTTTAAAAAAAAAAAAACCTGCTTTATTGACAAGCAGGTCGCTAACATGGAGGCCTGCTGACGTCAGCAGGCCTCCATGTTAGCGAGTGCCTATACTCGCAATGGGGCCGCAATTTGCGACCCACCTCATGAATATTCATGAGGTGGGTCATTGCGACCCCATTGCGAGTTGCAGTCGGTGTCTGAGACACCGTACTGCATAGCAATTTGCGAGTTGCAAATTGCGAGTCGCAGGGACTCGCAATTTGCAAGTCGCAAATTGCTTTTTTCGTACATCTGGCCCCAACTGCTTTGGCCCCAGTCCTACCGGCCTGTCTCCTGCCTTCTAAAGAAACCTGCTCCAGCGACGCTTTCTCCAGGACCAGCGACCTCTGAATCCTCAGAGGACTGCCCTACTTCAAGAGGAACAAGAAACTCCCGAGGACAGCGGCCCTGCTCCAAAAAGACTGCAACTTTGTTTCAGAGGAGCAGATTTAAAGACCCCTGCAATCCCCGCAAGAAGTGTGAGACTTGCAGCACTGCACCCGGCGACCCCGACTCGACTGGTGGAGAAACAACACCTCAGGGAGGACCCTCCGGCGACTCCGAGACTGTGAGTAACCAAAGTTGTCCCCCCTGAGCCCCCACAGCGACGCCTGCAGAGGGAATCCCGAGGCTCCCCCTGACCACGACTGCCTGACTCTAAAATCCCGACGGCTGGAAAAGACCCTGCACCCGCAGCCCCCAGCACCTGAAGGATCGGAACTTCAGTGCAGGAGTGACCCCCAGGAGGCCCTCTCCCTTGCCCAGGTGGTGGCTACCCCGAGGAGCCCCCCCTTTGCCTGCCTGCACCGCTGAAGAGACCCCTTGGTCTCCCATTGATTTACATTGCGAACCCGACGCTTGTTTGCACACTGCACCCGGCCGCCCCCGCGCTGCTGAGGGTGTACTTTCTGTGTGGACTTGTGTCCCCCCCGGTGCCCTACAAAACCCCCCTGGTCTGCCCTCCGAAGACGCGGGTACTTACCTGCTGGCAGACCAGAACCGGGGCACCCCCTTCTCTCCATTGAAGCCTATGCGTTTTGGGCACCACTTTGAACTCTGCCCCTGACCGGCCCTGAGCTGCTGGTGTGGTGACTTTGGGGTTGCTCTGAACCCCCAACGGTGGGCTACCTTGGACCCCAATCTTAACCACGTAGGTGGTGTACTTACCTGCAAAACCTAACAATACTTTACCTCCCCCAGGAACTGTGAAAATTGCACTGTGTCCAATTTTAAAACAGCTAAATGTGTTTTATGTGAAAAGTATATATGCTATTGTAATTATTCAAAGTTCCTAAAGTACTTACTTGCAATACCTTTCAAATGAGATATTACATGTAGAATTTGAACCTGTGGTTCTTAAAATAAACTAAGAGCATATATTTTTCTATAACAAAAACCTATTGGCCTGGAATTGTTTCTGAGTGTGTGTTCCTCATTTATTGCCTGTGTGTACAGGGAGTGCAGAATTATTAGGCAAATGAGTATTTTGACCACATCATCCTCTTTATGCATGTTGTCTTACTCCAAGCTGTATAGGCTCGAAAGCCTACTACCAATTAAGCATATTAGGTGATGTGCATCTCTGTAATGAGAAGGGGTGTGGTCTAATGACATCAACACCCTATATCAGGTGTGCATAATTATTAGGCAACTTAACAAAAAACAAATATATACCCATTTCAATTATTTATTATTACCAGTGAAACCAATATAACATCTCAACATTCACAAATATACATTTCTGACATTCAAAAACAAAACAAAAACAAATCAGTGACCAATATAGCCACCTTTCTTTGCAAGGACACTCAAAAGCCTGCCATCCATGGATTCTGTCAGTGTTTTGATCTGTTCACCATCAACATTGCGTGCAGCAGCAACCACAGCCTCCCAGACACTGTTCAGAGAGGTGTAATGTTTTCCCTCCTTGTAAATCTCACATTTGATGATGGACCACAGGTTCTCAATGGGGTTCAGATCAGGTGAACAAGGAGGCCATGTCATTAGATTTCCTTCTTTTATACCCTTTCTTGCCAGCCACGCTGTGGAGTACTTGGACGCGTGTGATGGAGCATTGTCCTGCATGAAAATCATGTTTTTCTTGAAGGATGCAGACTTCTTCCTGTACCACTGCTTGAAGAAGGTGTCTTCCAGGAACTGGCAGTAGGACTGGGAGTTGAGCTTGACTCCATCCTCAACCCGAAAAAGCCCCACAAGCTCATCTTTGATGATACCAGCCCAAACCAGTACTCCACCTCCACCTTGCTGGCCTCTGAGTCGGACTGGAGCTCTCTGCCCTTTACCAATCCAGCCACGGGCCCATCCATCTGGCCCATCAAGACTCACTCTCATTTCATCAGTCCATAAAACCTTAGAAAAATCAGTCTTGAGATATTTCTTGGCCCAGTCTTGACGTTTCAGCTTGTGTGTCTTGTTCAGTGGTGGTCGTCTTTCAGCCTTTCTTACCTTGGCCATGTCTCTGAGTATTGCACACCTTGTGCTTTTGGGCACTCCAGTGATCTTGCAGCTCTGAAATATGGCCAAACTGGTGGCAAGTGGCATCGTGGCAGCTGCACGCTTGACTTTTCTCAGTTCATGGGCAGTTATTTTGCGCCTTGGTTTTTCCACACGCTTCTTGCGACCCTGTTGACTATTTTGAATGAAACGCTTGATTGTTCGATGATCACGCTTCAGAAGCTTTGCAATTATAAGAGTGCTGCATCCCTCTGCAAGATATCTCACTATTTTTGACTTTTCTGAGCCTGTCAAGTCCTTCTTTTGACCCATTTTGCCAAAGGAAAGGAAGTTGCCTAATAATTATGCACACCTGATATAGGGTGTTGATGTCATTAGACCACACCCCTTCTCATTACAGAGATGCACATCACCTAATATGCTTAATTGGTAGTAGGCTTTTGAGCCTATACAGCTTGGAGTAAGACAACATGCATAAAGAGAATGATGTGGTCAAAATACTCATTTGCCTAATAATTCTGCACTCCCTGTATGTACAACAAATGCTTAACACTACTCCTTTGATAAGCCTACTGCTCGACCACACTACCACAAAATAGAGCATTAGTATTATCTCTTTTTGCCACTATCTTACCTCTAAGGGGAACCCTTGGACTCTGTGCATGCTATTCCTTACTTTGAAATAGCACATACAGAGCCAACTTCCTACATTGGTGGATCAGCGGTGGGGTACAAGACTTTGCATTTGCTTGACTACTCAGCCAATACCTGATCACACGACAAATTCCCAAAATTTTTATTAGAAATTGATTTTAGCAATTTGAACTATTTTTTAAACTTTTTAAAAGTCCTGCTAGGGCCTTGTGTTAGATCCTGTTTAGCATTTATTTTAGAGTTTAAAAGTTTGTGAAAGTTTGAATTAGAACCTAGAACTAGTTTTAGATTCTTAAAAAGTACTCCAACTTTTAGAAACATAATGTCTAGTACAGATGTGAATGTGGTGGAACTCGACACCACACCTTACCTCCATCTTAAGATGAGGGAGCTAAGGTCACTCTGTAAAATAAAGAAAATAACAATGGGCCCCAGACCTTCCAAACTACAGCTCCAGGAGCTGTTGGCAGAGTTTGAAAAGGCCAACCCCTCTGAGGATGGCAACACAGAGGATGATGATAGTGACTTGGAAGGAGATTCCCCCCTACCAGTCCTATTTAGGGAGAACAGGGCCTCTCAAGCCCTGACTCCAAACATAATAGTCAGAGATGCTGCTTCCCTCACAGGAGGGACCAACATCTCTGAAATCACTGAGGATAACTCCAGTGAAGAGGACATCCAGTTAGCCAGGATGGCCAAAAGATTGGCTTTGGAAAAACAGATCCCAGCCATAGAAAGGGAAAGACAAGAGATGGGCCTAGGACCCATCAATGGTGGCAGCAACATAACTAGGGTCAGAGATTCTCCTGACATGTTGAAAATCCCTAAAGGGATTGTAACTAAATATGAAGATGGTGATGACATCACCAAATGGTTCACAGCTTTTGAGAGGGCTTGTGTAACCAGAAAAGTGAACAAATCTCACTGGGGTGCTCTCCTTTGGGAAATGTTCACAGGGAAGTGTAGGGATAGACTCCTCACACTCTCTGGAAAAGATGCAGAATCTTATGACCTCATGAAGGGTACCCTGATTGAGGGCTTTGGATTCTCCACTGAGGAGTATAGGATTAGATTCAGGGGGGCTCAAAAATCCTCGAGCCAGACCTGGCTTGACTTTGTAGACTACTCAGTAAAAACACTAGATGGTTGGATTCAAAGCAGTGGTGTAAGTAATTATGATGGGCTGTACAATTTATTTGTGAAAGAACACCTATTAAGTAATTGTTTCAATGATAAACTGCATCAGCATCTGGTAGACCTAGTACCAATTTCTCCCCAAGAATTGGGAAAGAAGGCGGACCATTGGGTCAAGACTAGGGTGTCCAAGGCATTCCACAGGGGGTGACCAAAAGAAAGGGGTCACAAAACCTCCCCAGGGGAAGGGTGGTGAGACAGCCAAAAACAAAAATAGTAAAGAGTCTTCTACAGGCCCCCAAAAACCTGCACAGGAGGGTGGGCCCAGAGCCTCTTCACAAAACAATTTTGGGTACAAGGGTAAAAACTTTGATCCCAAAAAGGCCTGGTGTTGTAGCTGTAGTCAGCCTGGACACCAAACTGGAGACAAGGCCTGTCCCAAGAACAGTACCACTTCTAACTCCACTCCAGCTAAAACTGGAATGGCCAGTCTCCAAGTGGGATCAACAGTGTGCCCAGAGCAAATCAGGTGTCACACTGAAGCTACATTAGCCTCTGAGGGTGGGGTGGATTTAGCCACACTGGCTGCCTGGTCTCCTAACATGCAAAAATACAGGCAGCAGGTCTTAATTAATGGGACAAGTGTAGAAGGCCTGAGGCATACAGGTGCCAGTGTCACCATAGTGACAGAGAAACTGGTTTCCCCTGGTCAATACCTGGCTGGACAAACTTATCCAGTCACCAATGCTGACAATCAGACTAAAGTGCATCCCATGGCTATGGTAACTTTAGAGTGGGGAGGGGTCAATGGCCTGAAACAGGTGGTGGTCTCCTCAAATATCCCAGAAGACTGTTTGCTTGGAAATGACCTGGAGTCAGCATGGGCTGAGGTAGAACTGAAAACCCATGCAGCCATGCTGGGTATCCCTGAACTGGTGTGTGTCAAGACAAGGGCACAGTGCAAGGCTCAGGGTGAAAAAGTAGAGCTGGAGTCTGGAAAAAGGGCCCAGCCTACCAAGAGAAAAGGAAAGCCAGCTGGGAAACCAGCTGCAACACAACAACAAAAAGAGAACCTCTCTTCTCAGGAAGAAGTTCTGCCCTCTGAGGGAACTGAGCCTATGGAGTTAGAACCTTATCAGGTTGAGCTCTTAGGACCAGGGGTACCCTCAAGAAACCTGTCCCTCTCTTGTAGGCCTTAGGCAGCAAGCTGCTGAAGAGTCCAATGGCAAGAAAACTGTAACACATAGGGTCTATTGGGAAGATGGGCTCCTGTACACTGAGGCAAGAGATCCCAAACCTGGTGCCACTAGGAGAGTGGTAGTGCCTCAGGAGTTCAGAGAGTTCATACTGACCTTAGCCCATGATATTCCCCTTGCTGGGCATTTGGGACAAACCAAGACGTAGGAGAGACTAGTCAACCACTTCTACTGGCCAAATATGTCCCAGAAAGTTAAGGAGTTTTGTGTCTCCTGTACCACCTGTCAAGCCAGTGGTAAGACAGGTGGACATCCAAAGGCCCCCCTCATTCCACTTCCAGTGGTGGGAGTCCCCTTTGAAAGAGTGGGTGTGGACATAGTGGGTCTACTTGAACCTCCCACAGCCTCAGGAAATATGTACATCCTAGTAGTAGTGGATCATGCTACTAGGTATCCTGAAGCTATTCCCCTTAGGTCGACTACTGCCCCTGCAGTAGCCAAGGCCCTCATTGGTATCTTTACCAGAGTGGGCTTCCCTAAGGAGGTGGTGTCTGACAGAGGTACCAACTTCATGTCAGCATACCTGAAACACATGTGGAATGAGTGTGGAGTGACTTATAAATTCACTACACCCTATCATCCACAAACTAATGGCTTTGTTGAGAGATTCAACAAGACATTAAAGGGCGTGATCATGGGGCTCCAAGAAAAACTCAAAAGGAGATGGGATGTCCTCTTGCCATGTCTGCTCTTCGCTTACAGAGAGGTGCCTCAGAAGGGAGTAGGATTCCCACCCTTTGAACTTCTGTTTGGCCACCCTGTAAGGGGACCACTAGCTCTTGTGAAAGAAGGCTGGGAGAGACCTCTTCATGAGCCTAAACAAGACATAGTGGACTATGTAATTGGCCTTCGCTCAAGGATGGCAGAGTACATGGAAAAGGCAAGTAAAAACCTTGAGGCCAGCCAACAGCTCCAGAAGTTTTGGTATGACCAAAAGGCTGCACTGGTTGAATTTCAACCAGGGCAGAAAGTCTGGGTTTTGGAGCCTGTGGCTCCCAGGGCACTTCAGGACAAATGGAGTGGCCCTTACCCAGTGCTAGAGAGGAAGAGTCAGGTCACCTACCTGGTGGACCTGGGCACAAGCAGGAGCCCCAAGAGGGTGATCCATGTGAACCGCCTTAAGCTCTTCCATGACAGGGCTGATGTAAATCTGTTAATGGTAACAGATGAGGATCAGGAAGCTGAGAGTGAACCTCTCCCTGATCTTCTGTCATCAAACCCTAATGATGGCTCAGTAGATGGAGTGATCTATTCAGACACCCTCTCTGGCCAACAGCAATCTGACTGTAGGAAAGTCCTGCAGCAGTTTGCTGAGCTCTTTTCCCTAACCCCTGGTCAGACACACCTGTGTACCCATGATGTGGACACAGGAGACAGCATGCCTGTCAAGAACAAAATATTCAGACAGTCTGATCAAGTTGAGGAAAGCATCAAAGTGGAAGTCCACAAGATGCTGGAATTGGGAGTAATTGAGCACTCTGACAGCCCCTGGGCTAGCCCAGTGGTCTTAGTCCCCAAACCTCACACCAAAGATGGAAAGAGAGAGATGAGGTTTTGTGTGGACTACAGAGGACTTAATTCTGTCACCAAGACAGATGCCCATCCCATTCCTAGAGCTGATGAGCTGATAGACAAATTAGGTGCTGCCAAATTCTTAAGTACCTTTGACTTAACAGCAGGGTACTGGCAAATCAAAATGGCACCTGGAGCAAAACAAAAGACAGCATTCTCCACACCTGATGGGCATTATCAGTTCACTGTTATGCCCTTTGGTTTAAAGAATGCCCCTGCCACCTTCCAAAGGTTGGTGAATCAAGTCCTTGCTGGCTTGGAGTCCTTTAGTGCAGCTTATCTTGACGATATTGCTGTCTTTAGCTCCAACTGGCAGGATCACCTGGTCCACCTGAAGAAGGTTTTGAAGGCTCTGCAATCTGCAGGCCTCTCTATCAAGGCATCCAAATGCCAGATAGGGCAGGGAACTGTGGTTTACTTGGGACACCTTGTAGGTGGAGGCCAAGTTCAGCCACTCCAGCCCAAGATCCAGACTATTCTGGACTGGGCAGCTCCAAAAACCCAGACTCAAGTCAGGGCATTCCTTGGCTTGACTGGGTACTATAGGAGGTTTGTGAAGGGATATGGATCCATTGTGACAGCCCTCACAGAACTCACCTCTAAGAAAATGCCCAAGAAAGTAAACTGGACTGTAGAATGCCAACAGGCCTTTGACACCCTGAAACAAGCAATGTGCACAGCACCAGTTCTAAAAGCTCCAGATTACTCCAAGCAGTTCATTGTGCAGACAGATGCCTCTGAACATGGGATAGGGGCAGTTTTGTCACAAACAAATGATGATGGCCTTGACCAGCCTGTTGCTTTCATTAGCAGGAGGTTACTCCCCAGGGAGCAGCGTTGGAGTGCCATTGAGAGGGAGGCCTTTGCTGTGGTTTGGTCCCTGAAGAAGCTGAGACCATACCTCTTTGGTACTCACTTCCTAGTTCAGACTGACCACAGACCTCTCAGATGGCTGATGCAAATGAAAGGTGAAAATCCAAAACTGTTGAGGTGGTCCATCTCCCTACAGGGAATGGACTTTATAGTGGAACACAGACCTGGGACTGCCCATGCCAATGCAGATGGCCTTTCCAGGTTCTTCCACTTAGAAAATGAAGACTCTCTTGGGAAAGGTTAGTCTCATCCCCTTTCGTTTGGGGGGGGGTTGTGTAAGGAAATGCCTCCTTGGCATGGTTACCCCCTGACTTTTTGCCTTTGCTGATGCTATGTTTTGAATTGAAAGTGTGCTGAGGCCTGCTAACCAGGCACCAGCACCAGTGTTCTTTCCCTAACCTGTACTTTTGATTCCACAATTGGCACACCCTGGCATCCAGATAAGTCCCTTGTAACTGGTACCCCTGGTACCAAGGGCCCTGATGCCAGGGAAGGTATCTAAGGGCTGCAGCATATCTTATGCCACCCTAGGGACCCCTCACTCAGCACAGACACACTGCTTGCCAGCTTGTGTGTGCGGGTGAGAACAAAACGAGTAAGTCGACATGGCACTCCCCTCAGGGTGCCATGCCAACCTCACACTGCCTATGCAGTATAGATAAGTCACCCCTCTAGTAGGCCTTACAGCCCTAAGGCAGGGTGCACTATACCATAGGTGAGGGCACCAGTGCATGAGCACTGTGCCCCTACAGTGCCTAAGCCAAACCTTAGACATTGTAAGTGCAGGGTAGCCATAAGAGTATATGGTCTGGGAGTCTGTCAAACACGGACTCCACAGCACCATAATGGCTACACTGAAAACTGGGAAGTTTGGTATCAAACTCCTCAGCACAATAAATGCACACTGATGCCAGTGTACATTTTATTGTAAAATACACCCCAGAGGGCACCTTAGAGGTGCCCCCTGAAACCTAATCCAACTACCCGTGTAGGCTGACTGGTTCTAGCAGCCTGCCACACTCGAGACATGTTGCTGGCCACATGGGGAGAGTGCCTTTGTCACTCTGTGGCCTGTTACAAAGCCTGCACTGGGTGGAGATGCTAACACCTCCCCCAGGCAGGAGCTGTAACACCTGGCGGTGAGCCTCAAAGGCTTACCCCCTTTGTTCCAGCACCACAGGGCACTCCAGCTAGTGGAGTTGCCCGCCCCCTCCGGTCACGGCCCCACTTTTGGCGGCAAGGCCGGAGGAGATAATGAGAATAACAAGGAGGAGTCACTGGCCAGTCAGGACAGCCCCTAAGGTGTCCTGAGCTGAGGTGACTCTGACTTTTAGACATCCTCCATCTTGTAGAAGGAGGATTCCCCCAATAGGGATAGGAATGTGACCCCCTCCCCTTGGGAGGAGGCACAAAGAGGGTGTACCCACCCTCAGGGCTAGTAGCCATTGGCTACTAACCCCCCAGACCTAAACACGCCCTTAAATTTAGTATTTAAGGGCTTCCCTGAACCTAAGAATTTAGATTCCTGCAACTTACCGAAGAAGAAGACTGCTGAGCTGAAAACCCCTGCAGAAGAAGAACGAAGACACCAACTGCTTTGGCCCCAGTCCTACCGGCCTGTCTCCTGCCTTCTAAAGAAACCAGCTCCAGCGACGCTTTCTCCAGGACCAGCGACCTCTGAATCCTCAGAGGACTGCCCTACTTCAAGAGGAACAAGAAACTCCCGAGGACAGCGGCCCTGCTCCAAAAAGACTGCAACTTTGTTTCAGAGGAGCAGATTTAAAGACCCCTGCAATCCCCGCAAGAAGTGTGAGACTTGCAACACTGCACCCGGCGACCCCGACTCGACTGGTGGAGAAACAACACCTCAGGGAGGACCCTCCGGCGACTCCGAGACTGTGAGTAACCAAAGTTGTCCCCCCTGAGCCCCCACAGCGACGCCTGCAGAGGGAATCCCGAGGCTCCCCCTGACCACGACTGCCTGACTCTAAAATCCCGACGGCTGGAAAAGACCCTGCACCCGCAGCCCCCAGCACCTGAAGGATCGGAACTTCAGTGCAGGAGTGACCCCCAGGAGGCCCTCTCCCTTGCCCAGGTGGTGGCTACCCCGAGGAGCCCCCCCCTTTGCCTGCCTGCACCGCTGAAGAGACCCCTTGGTCTCCCATTGATTTACATAGCGAACCCGACGCTTGTTTGCACACTGCACCTGGCCGCCCCCGCGCTGCTGAGGGTGTACTTTCTGTGTGGACTTGTGTCCCCCCCGGTGCCCTACAAAACCCCCCTGGTCTGCCCTCCGAAGACGCGGGTACTTACCTGCTGGCAGACCAGAACCGGGGCACCCCCTTCTCTCCATTGAAGCCTATGCGTTTTGGGCACCACTTTGAACTCTGCCCCTGACCGGCCCTGAGCTGCTGGTGTGGTGACTTTGGGGTTGCTCTGAACCCCCAACGGTGGGCTACCTTGGACCCCACTCTTAACCCCGTAGGTGGTGTACTTACCTGCAAAACCTAACAATACTTTACCTCCCCCAGGAACTGTGAAAATTGCAGTGTGTCCACTTTTAAAACAGCTAAATGTGTTTTATATGAAAAGTATATATGCTATTGTAATTATTCAAAGTTCCTAAAGTACTTACCTGCAATACCTTTCAAATGAGATATTACATGTAGAATTTGAACCTGTGGTTCTTAAAATAAACTAAGAAAATATATTTTTCTATAACAAAAACCTATTGGCCTGGAATTGTTTCTGAGTGTGTGTT
Organism: Pleurodeles waltl; assembly: GCF_031143425.1. NCBI lineage: Eukaryota > Metazoa > Chordata > Amphibia > Caudata > Salamandridae > Pleurodeles > Pleurodeles waltl. Next base: position 701,226,744 of record NC_090437.1, read on the forward strand.
CCTCATTTATTGCCTGTGTGTATGTACAACAAATGCTTAACACTACTCCTTTGATAAGCCTACTGCTCGACCATACTACCACAAAATAGAGCATTAGTATTATCTCTTTTTGCCACTATCTTACCTCTAAGGGGAACCCTTGGACTCTGTGCATGCTATTCCTTACTTTGAAATAGCACATACAGAGCCAACTTCCTACATTGGTGGATCAGCGGTGGGGTACAAGACTTTGCATTTGCTGGACTACTCAGCCAATACCTGATCACACAACAAATTCCAAAAAATTTCATTAGAAATTGATTTTTGCAATTTGAACTATTTTTAAAACTTTTTAAAAGTCCTGCTAGGGCCTTGTGTTAGATCCTGTTTAGCATTTCTTTTAGAGTTTAAAAGTTTGTGAAAGTTTGAATTAGAACCTAGAACTAGTTTTAGATTCTTAAAAAGTACTCCAACTTTTAGAAACATAGGGGGTCATTCTGACCTCGGCGGTAAAAGCCGCTTACCGCCGGTCAGAAGGCCGCCACAATACCGCCGCGGCCGCGGTCAGCCGCCACGGACATTCTGACCCACAACTGCAAAACCTCCAAAAATCCGCCCTCCACTGCAGTCCGCCACATCAGCGGCCAGCGGTAAACTGGAGAAGACCAAACCTCCACCGCCACGCCAACAGAAATACGCCCATCCCATTATGACCCGCAAATCCACGCGGCGGTCATTCAACCGCGGTATTCCATTGGCGGTACACACCGCCGCGGTCAAAATACACACACCTTTACAAACCCCTACCACATTGGACAATTTGAAAGGCACACACCTGAAACACATACACACACCACTCCCACACATCCAATACCATATAAAACACACACCCACATCACCCACAAACCCCTATCAACAAAAACCAGAGACGAAGGAGCGAGAGACACATCAGAGAATAGATAGCCAGACACACAGAGGCACACCACAACATCACACACACCACATAGAAGCACAAAGCACCACACCCCAGCACACACATCATCCCATACACCACCCCACACCTCATACACACCACCCCATGGCACCACAAAGGCACCCACGCTTTTCGGACCAAGAACTCCGTGTCATGGTGGAGGAAATCATAAGAGTGGAATCCCAGCTCTTCGGCTCACAGGTTCAGCACACCACCATAGCAAGGAAGGCGGAGCTCTGGCAGCGGATCGTGGACAGGGTCAACGCGGTGGGACAGCATCCCAGAAATAGGGATGACATCCGCAAATGATGGAACGACCTACGGGGGAAGGTGCGATCGATGGTCTCGCGACACAACATCGCAGTGCAGAAGACTGGCGGGGGACCCCCACCCACTCCACCCGAATTCACAGCATGGGAGCAAGAGGTACTCAACATCCTGCATCCTGATGGCCTCGTTGGAGTACACGGAGGAATGGACTCTGGTAAGTACAAGGCCAACCACTTCACCCCCCCCCCCAGCATGCTAACCCCCACCCTCACCCCCAACCCCCCAGCACACATCCTCCCTGAGAATGTCTCTCCAGCACAACCCACCCAACACCAACCCCTGCATGCCATCCCCAAACTATGGACACCCATCACCTAAGCATGACCACTGCACATACCCATCCCCCCCCCACAAAACACCCTCACAACACCTGCCCCAAGGGAATGCCAGCACTGGGGGACAAGGGCACCCATAAAACGCAAGCTAATGCACACACAGAAACAATAACCATACCCTCTTACCTCATGCAGGACCCGAACGACAACACACCAGTCAGGAGGGACCAGAAATGTCCATCCCACCCCCGGAACAGGCCCCTAGTGATGACAGCAGCTCTGTCGACCTGGACCCTGATGACCAGCCCGGACCATCGGGGACCTCTGGGCAGTCGGTTCCCCTCACCCAGACACAGGCCACTGCAGACCCAACCCCCTCTGGGAACAACAGCACAGCTCCCACCCAGCGGGCCCATGCCTCTGTCTCTAGGACTACCACTACAGGGCCCCCAGGGTAACCCACCAACCCAACAACAACAGGGACCTGGGGGCAGTGGGAGTGGGCACACCGTCCAGGGGACAGAGGCCCAGGGAAACAGGGCAACTCGGAGGGCTGCTGTGCGACAGGGGGGGGAGGAGAGGCCCAGGGAACCCACTCTCCAAGAGGCCCTCACCACCATCATGGCAGCCTACCACCACTCACAAGAGACGATGGCGACGGTACTGGCCAGGTTCCAGGAGATCCAGGCACAGCAGGAGCAACGCTACATGGGGTTCAGCGACCAACTCACCAACATCTCAGCCGCTATGGGGAGCATAGTCCAGGCCCTGAACCGTATAGAGGACACGTTTCGGGACCATGTGGCATCACACAGGGCCCCTGTCACTAGCCAGGAACAGGAACAGCCTACCACCTCCGCCGGCGCTAGTGGACAGGAGGCCCCACCACAACGACAGCCCACCAGAACCCCACCTCCTGCTGAACAACAAACACCCCGCAAAAGGAGCCTGAGATAAAAAAAAACGACAGAGTAGGATGTCAAGACCCCCGCCAGCATCACATACCCCCTGAAGTCCTCCCACTGTTCAACATTGCCACCCTGTCAAACCTTGAACTGCCCCTGCTCCATCCTGCCACAGGCATATGGACAATGCACCTGTGAGACTGAGAACTGGACTCTGCCATGGACATTACTCCACCCCCACCCATCACTGTTTCACTATCATGTACCAATATCTATGCACTAATAATAAATCACACATTGCACTGAAATCAATCAGGACTCAGCCTGTCTTATTTACAAATGTATGACACATTACATATCAGTTACGTATTTTTAACATTGTGAATTACACATACCGAGGTAACTTAGCATTAGTCCATGGGCCAACCAAGCCGAGGTCACGCAGTGGCTCATACAGCACAGAAAAGGGAAGGGAAAATCAAACATCATGTTTATAGTTCTGGGGGGAAATCGACAAAGTTGAGATGCAGGAGGCTTTCAGGAAATGTAAAATGGCATGGGTGATTATTACCTGTGTGCTACTGGAAATACTGTTCTATTACTCTGTCCCTGTTGTCTGTGTCGTCCTCTGAGTCTTCCTCCTCTTCACTCTCCGCAGGCTCCACAGCTGCTTCAACACCACCATCTGCACCATCCTCCTGCAGGAAAGGAACCTGACGTCGCAATGCCAGATTGTGAAGCATACAGCAGGCCACGATGATATGGCACACCTTCTTTGGTGAGTACATCAGGGATCCCCCTGTCATATGCAGCCACCTAAACCTGGCCTTCAGGAGGCCAAAGGTCCTTTCGATGATCCTCCTAGTTCGCCCATGGGCCTCATTGTACCGTTCCTCTGCCCTGGTCCGGGGATTCCTCACTGGGGTCAGTAGCCAAGGCAGGTTGGGGTAACCAGAGTCACCTATTAGCCACACACGTTGTCTCTGTAGCTGCTCCATCACATAGGGGATGCTGCTATTTCGCATAACATACGCGTCATGCACTGACCCCGGGAACTTGGCATTTACATGGGAGATGTACTGGTCAGCCAAACAGACCACCTGGACATTCATCGAATGATAACTTTTTCTGTTTCTGTACACCTGCTCATCGTCTTTTGGGGGTACCAAAGCCACATGGGTCCCATCAATGGCACCAATGATGTTGGGGATATGTCCAAGGGCATAGAAATCACCCTTCACTGTAGGCAAGTCACCCTCCTCTGGGAAAATGATGTAGCTCCGCATGAGTTTCATCAGGGCAGACAACACTCTGCTCAAAATCTTTGAAAACATAGGCTGAGACATTCCAGATGACATGGCCACTGTTGTCTGGAATGACCCACTTGCCAAAAAATGGAGGACTGACAAAACCTGCACCAGAGGGGGAATCCCTGTGGGTTGGCGGATGGGGGACATCAGGGCTGGCTCCTGCTGGGCACACAGTTCATGGATAGTGGCACGGTCAAGTCTATATCGAAGTATTATATGGCGTTCTTCCATTGTCGACAGGTCCACCAGCGGTCGGTACACGCGAGGATTCGTCCTTCTCCTCGCAAGTCCCAGCGGACGGTGCCTAGGAAGGACAACATGGAGCACAGAGTCAGGCAAACCACAGGCACGTACAGACAGCTTGCACAGTTAAAGAATGGCAATGGGTTGAAAGGCGTGTATGTGTGGCAATGCAAGGCCTAGGCCTGTGTGTCGCAGTCAAAATTAAGCCATGTAGGCCCTTGAAATGGCGGCTGCCTGACCTGTGAAGTGGGACAATGGGATGTGAGGTCAATGCGCTGGCGGGGCACACCGTGGCGGTAGGCGGTCGAAGACCGCGGCGCAAAGCCGCATTGGTTAACATTGAACCCTATGGGTTTCAGGAGCCAATGACGATGTGCGCCGGCGGTCGCGGTACGCACCGCCGCGGGCGTGACCGCCATTTCCTAGCTGATTGATCACTCGAGACCTGATCATCCACAGGAGAGGACCTATACTGCAAGTGCTGCTGTGACCTCGGTCTGGAAGTGACAATGGCTGCTGCGACTGGGGAAAGGGCCCCTGCCTTCACGTCTGAAGAGTTGGAGAAGCTCGTGGATGGGGTCCTCCCCCAGTATGCGCTACTCTACGGTCCTCCAGACCAACAAGTGAGTACACCGGGTGCACATGGAATGGGCTATGCCTGTGTGGATTGGGGTGGATGTAAGTTGGTGGGGTGGGGGGCGAATGAGGAGTGCAACGCACGACAGATGAGAGCATGTGCCATATGGCAAAGTTGGTGGGGGGGGGCCAATCACATTTAACATGCAGGTCATTGATGATTTCCTCCTTTCCACCCTGTACATGTCAAATAGGTCAGCGCCCATCAGAAGATCGAGATTTGGCGTGCCATCGCCAAGGAAGTCCGGAACTTGGGGGTCCACAACAGACGGGGCACCCACTGCCGCAAGAGGTGGGAGGACATCTGCCGCGGAACAAGGAAGACTGCAGAAACACTGCTGGGGATGGCCTCCCAACCTAGGAGGGGTGCCAGTCGCACCATGACCCCCCTGATGTCCCGGATCCTGGCGGTGGCCTACCCTGAATTGGATGGGCGCTTTAAGACATCACAGCAGACACAAGGGGGTGAGTATCAGCACATTCTCCTATCTTTCTACGCAGTGGAGGCGTCTGGGTGGGGGAGGAGGGCTGTGGGTGACATTAGGCCAGGGCGCTTTCTGTAGTGTAGTCCTCTCCCTTAGGCATGGCCCTGTGCCCCCGGCCCCCACCTCTGTAGGGTGACAAGTACAGCCATTGATGGTCCAGCATCACCCATGTGCGCGTTTGACGTCTCTTGGCCTGTTGTCCTAGTCAGTAGTACTGAGTAGTGTACCCCGAATGCGCGGCTTAGTGCATGAGGCTCCTGTGTCTGTCCTCTCCGCCAACGGTGTTGACATTGCATGCACTCAACCTGGTCTTCTTTTTTCTCCCCCCACCCTTTCTCTTCATCTTCTTGTGCATGTGTGCATTGGCATCATCAGGCGGAGGAGATTTGGCATTGGAGCACGAGGGAGCTGCAGGACACAAGGCCCCGGTGGGCCCAGGAACAGACACGAGGGCACCAGTGATCCGGAGGGCGAGGGGAGCACAACGGGGACCGGTGGTGACACCAGCGACTCAGACACGTCCTCGGATGGGAGCTCCCTAGCGGTGGCGGCAACATCCGGGCCCCCCGCCTCTACAGGTACAGCCGCCACCCAGCGCACCAGCACCGCCCTCCCAGCAGCCCCTCAGCCTACGCTCCGTGCCCGCTCGCCCAGGAAGGCGTGCGTCTCCTTCGCCCCAGGCACCTCAGCCCCTGCCCCTGTTGCCCCTGCTTCCCTCAGTGCGGAGCTCATTGACCTGGTGAGGACGCTCATTGTTGGGCAGACGACCCTTTTGAATGCCATCCAGGGTGTGCAAAGGGAGGTGCAACAGAGTAATGCGTACCTGGAGGGCATTCATTCGGGTCAGGCTGCCCATCAACGAGCGTTCACTGCTCTGGCCTCAGCACTGACGGCAGCCATTGTCCCTGTTTCCAGCCTCCCTCTTCTTACTGCCTCCAGCCTGTCTCTGTCTCCTGTTCCTCAGCCTATCCCATCCACACCATCAGACCAGCCTGCACACACCTCAACACCCAAAAGCAGCTCATCCAGACACAAGCACCACAGATCCCACAAACACTCACCCAAGCAACACACAGATGCAGACATTCCAGCAGTCACAACCACCTCTGTGTCCCCCTCCTCCTCGTCTCCCTCCTCCCTCCCTGTGACGTCTACACTCACACCTGCATGCACCCCAACATCAGCCAGTGCTTCCATCACCACCTCACCCTCCAGTACAGTCCACACTCGTGCAGTCACCACCCCCACTGCCATTTACACTTCCCCTGTGTCCTCTCCCACTGTGTCTGTCACCCCCTCTTCCAAGACACACAAACGCAGGCAGCCACCCACCCAACAGACATCCACCTCACGACAGCCTACAGCACCAGCACCTTCACCCAATGACAGCACACCTGACTCTCCTACAACCACATCCTCTTCCTCCACTCCCATCACCACTTCTCCTACCCTTTACCTTGGACCTAAAAAGCTTTTCCTGGCTAATCTTGACCTCTTTCCCTCCGATGAGCTCCCCCCTCCATCTGCAAAGAGTCCCAAGAGCACCGCAGCCACCACCAGCCCAGCTTCGAGTGTCACTGTTGTGCATGGGTTCTGGAGTCCACCCTTTGCCAGCAGTGACACATCGATCAGCAGCAAGGACACGTCCAGCCCCCCCCCGGCAAGAGGACCCGCAAAAACAAGGGCCGCCGTGCGAGGACTGACAGGGCTGCCCCCAAGGAGCAATGTGCGGCCACTTCACCAGCCACACCATCTAGGGGAGGCAAGGGCCCGAGAGCCCCATCAAAGGAGCGGAAGGGCAGCAGGAGCGCGGAGAAGGTGGACCCCACATGTCACATCCCAGCTGGGAAGGAGGACACTAAAGAGGCCAGGAGTCCGTCCCCGAAGGGTCCAGAAACGTCACGGTCCGAGGGCGACTGAGCAGGGAGTCCAGGCCAGGTCTGGCTCCCTTGACCTGCTGGATGAGCACTGCTGAACAGGGCCCGCGGTGCAGAAGAGCACCGCTGAACTGGGCCCCGCCGTGAAGATAGGCACCGCTGAACACGGCCCGCGGTGCAGAAGAGCACCGCTGAAGAGGGCCCCGCCGTGAAGATAGGCACCGCTGAAGAGGGCCCCGCCATGAAGATAGGCACCGCTGAAGAGGGCCCGCCGTGCAGAAGAGCACCGCTGAACAGGGCCCCGCCGTGAAGATAGGCACCGCTGAAGAGGGCCCCGCCATCTCAAGCACCGCTCCACTGGGCCCTTCTTCTCAAGCACCGCTCCGCTGGGCCCTTCATCTCAAGCACCGCTCCGCTGGGCCCTTCTTCTCAAGCACCGCTCCGCTGGGCCCTTCATCTCAAGCACCGCTCCGCTGGGCACCGCCGTCTCTGCACCGCTCCGCTGGGCCCTTCCTGTCAAGCACCGCTCCGCTGGGCCCTTCCTGTCAAGCACCGCTCCGCTGGGCCCTTCATCTCAAGCACCGCTCCGCTGGGCACCGCCGTCTCAAGCACCGCTCGGCTGGGCACCGCCGTCTCAAGCACCGCTCCGCTGGGCCCTTCTTCTCAAGCACCGCTCCGCTGGGCACCGCCGTCTCAAGCACCGCTCCGCTGGGCACCGCCGTCTCAAGCACCGCTCCGCTGGGCCCTTCTTCTCAAGCACCGCTCCGCTGGGCCCTTCCTGTCAAGCACCGCTCCGCTGGGCCCTTCATCTCAAGCACCGCTCCGCTGGGCACCGCCGTCTCAAGCACCGCTCCGCTGGGCACCGCCGTCTCAAACACCGCTCCGCTGGGCCCTTCTTCTCAAGCACCGCTCCGCTGGGCACCGCCGTCTCAAGCACCGCTCCGCTGGGCACCGCCGTCTCAAGCACCGCTCCGCTGGGCACCGCCGTCTCAAGCACCGCTCCGCTGGGCACCGCCGTCTCAAGCACCGCTCCGCTGGGCCCTTCTTCTCAAGCACCGCTCCGCTGGGCACCGCCGTCTCAAGCACCGCTCCGCTGGGCCCTTCTTCTCAAGCACCGCTCCGCTGGGCCCTTCCTGTCAAGCACCGCTCTGCTGGGCCCTTCATCTCAAGCACCGCTCCGCTGGGCACCGCCGTCTCAAGCACCGCTCCGCTGGGCACCGCCGTCTCAAGCACCGCTCCGCTGGGCACCGCCGTCTCAAGCACCGCTCCGCTGGGCCCTTCTTCTCAAGCACCGCTACGCTGGGCACCGCCGTCTCAAGCACCGCTCCGCTGGGCACCGCCGTCTCAAGCACCGCTCCGCTGGGCCCTTCTTCTCAAGCACCGCTCCGCTGGGCACCGCCGTCTCAAGCACCGCTCCGCTGGGCCCTTCTTCTCAAGCACCGCTCCGCTGGGCCCTTCCTGTCAAGCACCGCTCCGCTGGGCCCTTCATCTCAAGCACCGCTCCGCTGGGCACCGCCATCTCAAGCACCGCTCCGCTGGGCACCGCCGTCTCAAGCACCGCTCCGCTGGGCCCTTCTTCTCAAGCACCGCTCCGCTGGGCACCGCCGTCTCAAGCACCGCTCCGCTGGGCACCGCCGTCTCAAGCACTGCTCCGCTGGGCCCTTCATCTCAAGCACCGCTCCGCTGGGCACCGCCGTCTCAAGCACCGCTCCGCTGGGCCCTTCATCTCAAGCACCGCTCCGCTGGGCACCGCCGTCTCAAGCACCGCTCCGCTGGGCACCGCCGTCTCAAGCACCGCTCCGCTGGGCCCTTCTTCTCAAGCACCGCTCCGCTGGGCACCGCCGTCTCAAGCACCGCTCCGCTGGGCACCGCCGTCTCAAGCACTGTTTATGGTTCACTGTGCCCACCATGCCTCCTCCTTCACCAGTGGAGACTGCCCGACTGTGGCTTTGCACTCCCCAGGATGGTACAGTGGGCAGCCCACCCACTGTAGAGACATTGAGAGACTGTGGCTTTGCACTCCCCAGGATGGTACAGTGGGCAGCCCACCCACTGTAGAGACATTGAGAGACTGTGGCTTTGCACTCCCCAGGATGGTACAGTGGGCATGGTGGCTCCTCGTGGATCTGGCGTCGTGAACTCATGTGGCTGTGGTGCCCCCCCCTTCCCTTCCCCCTGAGGTGCCTGTAGTTTTTACATCTGATGCCCCTGCAGTGTTCTCTCCAAAGGACTCAGGTCTCCTGTGTGGGCTTTGCCCTTGTTTCTCAAAACTTTGGCCCACGGACATGATGAATACGTAGGATGTGCAGGACTTGTTACTTCAGTTATACACTGATGTGTATATCATTTGTTTTCTTGTAAATATCTTTCATGGTTGTACGATAATTTTCAGGAGCTTTTTGGTACATAAATATTTATTCCAAATTTGATTATGTCATAGCATTTTTCAGGGGTGTTTGGGTGGTGTCACTGTGACTTGTTGCTCTGCATTGGTGTGTACATAGTTGGGGGGGGGGGTCGCATATGTGTGTGGCCGTAACCTTTCGTCCACCCCCTCCCGTGTGTCGTAGGTGCAGTACTCACCGTTGTCGTCTGCGCCGGACTTCGTACTCGTGGTAGATGAGAAGGTAGACGAGAGCAGGTAGGATGTTTAATTCGGGTTCCATGCTGTCCTCCTTCCTCCTGGAGTGCGTAGTGGTGTGCGTTTTCCTGTTCGTAGTCTGTTTCCGCCGTGTTTTTATCGGCGGTGCTCCCGCCCCGGAAAAGGTGGCGGATTGGTGAGTTGTGATAGTGTGGGCGGTACATTGTCTGCCGCCTGGCTGTTGGCGGTGACCGCCGCGCTGTTTGTTTGTACCGCCGTGGCGGTCGGAGTGTTAAAGTGGCTGTCTGTGTTGGCGGTTCCCGCCAGGGTCAGAATTCAATTTTTTTGACCGCCAGCCTGTTGGCGGGTTGGCCGCCGCTTTAACACCGACCGCCAGGGTTAGAATCACCCCCATAATGTCTAGTACAGATGTGAATGTGGTGGAACTCGACACCACACCTTACCTCCATCTTAAGATGAGGGAGCTAAGGTCACTCTGTAAAATAAAGGAAATAACAATGGGCCCCAGACTTTCCAAACTACAGATCCAGGAGCTGTTGGCAGAGTTTGAAAAGGCCAACCCCTCTGAGGATGGCAACACAGAGGATGATGATAGTGACTTGGAAGGAGATTCCCCCCTACCAGTCCTATTTAGGGAGAACAGGGCCTCTCAAGCCCTGACTCCAAACATAATAGTCAGAGATGCTGCTTCCCTCACAGGAGGGACCAACATCTCTGAAATCACTGAGGATAACTCCAGTGAAGAGGACATCCAGTTAGCCAGGATGGCCAAAAGATTGGCTTTGGAAAAACAGATCCTAGCCATAGAAAGGGAAAGACAAGAGATGGGCCTAGGACCCATCAATGGTGGCAGCAACATAACTAGGGTCAGAGATTCTCCTGACATGTTGAAAATCCCTAAAGGGATTGTAACTAAATATGAAGATGGTGATGACATCACCAAATGGTTCACAGCTTTTGAGAGGGCTTGTGTAACCAGAAAAGTGAACAAATCACACTGGGGTGCTCTCCTTTGGGAAATGTTCACAGGGAAGTGTAGGGATAGACTCCTCACACTCTCTGGAAAAGATGCAGAATCTTATGACCTCATGAAGGGTACCCTGATTGAGAGCTTTGGATTCTCCACTGAGGAGTATAGGATTAGATTCAGGGGGGCTCAAAAATCCTCGAGCTAGACCTGGCTTGACTTTGTAGACTACTCAGTAAAAACACTAGATGGTTGGATTCAAAGCAGTGGTGTAAGTAATTATGATGGGCTGTACAATTTATTTGTGAAAGAACACCTATTAAGTAATTGTTTCAATGATAAACTGCATCAGCATCTGGTAGACCTAGTACCAATTTCTCCCCAAGAATTGGGAAAGAAGGCGGACCATTGGGTCAAGACTAGGGTGTCCAAGACTTCCACAGGGGGTGACCAAAAGAAAGGGGTCACAAAACCTCCCCAGGGGAAGGGTGGTGAGACAGCCAAAAACAAAAATAGTAAAGAGTCTTCTACAGGCCCCCAAAAACCTGCACAGGAGGGTGGGCCCAGAGCCTCTTCACAAAACAATTTTGGGTACAAGGGTAAAAACTTTGATCCCAAAAAGGCCTGGTGTTGTAGCTGTAGTCAGCCTGGACACCAAACTGGAGACAAGGCCTGTCCCAAGAACAGTACCACTTCTAACTCCACTCCAGCTAAAACTGGAATGGCCAGTCTCCAAGTGGGATCAACAGTGTGCCCAGAGCAAATCAGGTGTCACACTGAAGCTACATTAGTCTCTGAGGGTGGGGTGGATTTAGCCACACTGGCTGCCTGGTCTCCTAACATGCAAAAATACAGGCAGCAGGTCTTAATTAATGGGACAAGTGTAGAAGGCCTGAGGGATACAGGTGCCAGTGTCACCATGGTGACAGAGAAACTGGTTTCCCCTGGTCAATACCTGGCTGGACAAACTTATCCAGTCACCAATGCTGACAATCAGACTAAAGTGCATCCCATGGCTATGGTAACTTTAGAGTGGGGAGGGGTCAATGGCCTGAAACAGGTGGTGGTCTCCTCAAATATCCCAGTAGACTGTTTGCTTGGAAATGACCTGGAGTCCTCAGCATGGGCTGAGATAGAACTGAAAACCCATGCAGCCATGCTGGGTATCCCTGAACTGGTGTGTGTCAAGACAAGGGCACAGTGCAAGGCTCAGGGTGAAAAAGTAGAGCTGGAGTCTGGAAAAAGGGCCCAGCCTACCAAGAGAAAAGGAAAGTCAGCTGGGAAACCAGCTGCAACACAACAACAAAAAGAGAACCTCTCTTCTCAGGAAGAAGTTCTGCCCTCTGAGGGAACTGAGCCTATGGAGCTGGAACCTTATCAGGTTGAGCTCTTGGGCCCAGGGGGACCCTCAAGGGAAGAGTTGTGTAAGGGACAAGAAACCTGTCCCTCTCTTGAAGGCCTTAGGCAGCAAGCTGCTGAAGAGTCCAAAGGCAAGAAAAATGGAACACATAAGGTCTATTGGGAAGATGGACTCCTGTACACTGAGGCAAGAGATCCCAAACCTGGTGCCACTAGGAGAGTGGTAGTGCCTCAGGGTTTCAGAGAGTTTATTCTGACCTTAGCCCATGATATTCCCCTTGCTGGGCATTTGGGACAAACCAAGACGTGGGAGAGGTTAGTCAACCACTTCTACTGGCCCAATATGTCCCAGAAAGTTAAGGAGTTTTGTGTCTCCTGTACCACCTGTCAAGCCAGTGGTAAGACAGGTGGACATCCAAAGGCCCCCCTCATTCCACTTCCAGTGGTGGGGGTCCCCTTTGAAAGAGTGGGTGTGGACATAGTGGGTCTACTTGAACCTCCCACAGCCTCAGGAAATATGTACATCCTAGTAGTAGTGGATCATGCTACTAGGTATCCTGAAGCTATTCCCCTTAGGTCGACTACTGCCCCTGCAGTAGCCAAGGCCATCATTGGTATCTTTACCAGAGTGGGCTTCTCTAAGGAGGTGGTGTCTGACAGAGGTACCAACTTCATGTCAGCATACCTGAAACACATGTGGAATGAGTGTGGAGTGACTTATAAATTCACTACACCCTATCATCCACAAACTAATGGCCTTGTTGAGAGATTCAACAAGACATTAAAGGGCGTGATCATGGGGCTCCAAGAAAAACTCAAAAGGAGATGGGATGTCCTCTTGCCATGTCTGCTCTTCGCTTACAGAGAGGTGCCTCAGAAGGGAGTAGGATTCCCACCCTTTGAACTTCTGTTTGGCCACCCTGTAAGGGGACCACTAGCTCTTGTGAAAGAAGGCTGGGAGAGACCTCTTCATGAGCCTAAACAAGACATAGTGGACTATGTACTTGGCCTTCGCTCAAGGATGGCAGAGTACATGGAAAAGGCAAGTAAAAACCTTGAGGCCAGCCAACAGCTCCAGAAGTTTTGGTATGACCAAAAGGCTGCACTGGTTGAATTTCAACCAGGGCAGAAAGTCTGGGTTTTGGAGCCTGTGGCTCCCAGGGCACTTCAGGACAAATGGAGTGGCCCTTACCCAGTGCTAGAGAGGAAGAGTCAGGTCACCTACCTGGTGGACCTGGGCACAAGCAGGAGCCCCAAGAGGGTGATCCATGTGAACCGCCTTAAGCTCTTCCATGACAGGGCTGATGTAAATCTGTTAATGGTAACAGATGAGGATCAGGAAGCTGAGAGTGAACCTCTCCCTGATCTTCTGTCATCAAACCCTAATGATGGCTCAGTAGATGGAGTGATCTATTCAGACACCCTCTCTGGCCAACAGCAATCTGACTGTAGGAAAGTCCTGCAGCAGTTTGCTGAGCTCTTTTCCCTAACCCCTGGTCAGACACACCTGTGAACCCATGATGTGTACACAGGAGACAGCATGCCTGTCAAGAACAAAATATTCAGACAGTCTGATCAAGTTAAGGAAAGCATCAAAGTGGAAGTCCACAAGATGCTGCAATTGGGAGTAATTGAGCACTCTGACAGCCCCTGGGCTAGCCCAGTGGTCTTAGTCCCCAAACCTCACACCAAAGATGGAAAGAGAGAGATGAGGTTTTGTGTGGACTACAGAGGACTTAATTCTGTCACCAAGACAGATGCCCATCCCATTCCTAGAGCTGATGAGCTGATAGACAAATTAGGTGCTGCCAAATTCTTAAGTACCTTTGACTTAACAGCAGGGTACTGGCAAATCAAAATGGCAAGGCATCAATTATAACTTACATAATGACGATATCTCTATCATTAATTTGTCGGATTACACATTATCTGAAGACCAAATTAATGTACTAAGTAAAGGCCTAGGCTTTTGCCTGGCCAATCACTGTAATATCACAGATGTACATATAGACCTATATAAATTCATAAGACAACTTAAACTCAAGAAGTACTTTGCAGAGAAGACCCAAGATAAACCAATAATGGAACCAGGAACGCTACGTAGCACTCACACAATTAAAGATCTAGAGGATGTTCAAACTTTACTCTCACTCAATTTTGCAGAAGATGACGGAATGGATATGCGACAAGTCTTGACTGACTTAAATATCATTCAAGACTTGTCACTCAGTAGTGGATTAAAACCTAAATCCATTTTTACTCCGGTGTTACCAGGTGATAATGTCATAGACACTTTTCATAGGTTGGTTATAGAAGACTTGGACAAATTAGAAATGAAGATCCACGCAGGCAAATCACATATTGCCTATAATCTGACTAAAATAGAAAGACAGGCTTTAAAAGACTTAGGTGATATTCAGGAAATAGTTATTAAGGAGGCAGACAAAGGTGGCAATATAGTCATTCTTAACAGATCGAACTATATCAACGAAATTGATCGTCAATTGGCGGATAATACGTCTTACATTTTACTCAAAGGCGATCCTTTACCTCATATCGTCCAAAATCTTGACACAGTATTACATGTATGGTTGGATCAATGTCTTATCTCTGATCTGGAATATAGATACATCTTCAATGCACACCCTAGGGCTCCTTGTATCTATGTACTTCCTAAGATCCATAAACATAGTACTTTACCACCAGGGAGACCTATCATATCAGGCATAGGTTCACCCACTGAAACACTTTCCGAATACATTGATAGTTTCCTACAACCTTTTGTTAAAAATTTACCTGCATATGTACAAGATACACGAGACATTCTGATGAAATTGGAGGACATTATATGGTCCCCCGACATGTGTTGGGTAACTTTGGATGTCAGTTCCTTATACACCTGCATACCCAAAAACAAAGGTTTGGAAGCCGTCCGACATTTCCTTGCTAACAGATCAGCTTCATACTTGGAACACACGAACATGTTAGTGGATATGATTCGTTTTATACTTGACAACAATGTATTCACCCATGAAGGCAAATGGTATAGACAGGCACAGGGAGTTGCCATGGGATCTCGGTTCTCACCTTCCTATGCCAATCTATACATGGGTTTGTTTGAAAAGATGCATGTGTGGCTAAATGGTCCCCCCCATCTGACAGAACATATACTCTTTTGGGGACGGTACATCGATGATGTACTTATGATTTGGACTGGCGATCAGCCCAAATTACTTGACTTCATAGATCACATTAACACAAATGATTTTAACATCAAGATGACTTATGAATATAATAAGGATCGTATTCAATTTTTGGATCTGGAAATATACATTAAGAATAACCAGGTACACTCCAACCTATACCGCAAATCCACTGCCTGCAATGCACTATTACATGCAGGAAGTTCTCACCCCACCTCTCAAAAAAATGCCATCCCCTTTGGAGAAATGATTCGGATCAAAAGGAATTGTAGTGATAATAAATTATGTGAATATGAACTCAACAAACTAGAAAATAGATTTCTCCAAAGAGGATATTCTGTACAAATCATAAACAACGCCAGAAAGAAAATAAACAAAATCCAAAGATCTTCTCTGCTCAAAAAGAGTGAGAATACGAATCGATCACCAAAAGGTCCGGTGACATTCTGTACCCCTTTCAGTCAAAACAGCCAAGACATTTATACAATCCTCTGTAAGAATTGGGGTATCTTACACTCTGACAGTACCCTCAAACATCTATTATTGGCTAAACCTACCATGATTCACAAAAGGGGGACTACAATCCGGGACCTTGTATGTAAGAGTTACTTACCACCGTCCAAAAATGAATTCATTACTTGGTTACCCGACAAACCGAAGGGATTCTTTAGTTGCAGTAAATGTAATGTATGCACTTTTGCCCTGCACAGAACCCTTAGCTTCAACTTCAATGGCAGTAAAACTTATCAAATACAACAATTCATTAACTGCAATTCCAAGTATGTGGTTTATATACTTGTATGTGACTGTAAAAAAATATACGTTGGGAGCACGATTAGACCTCTCAAAGAAAGGATACAAGAACATGTGCGTGCCCTAAGAAATAATGATCATCTGTCACCCTTAGTACGTCATGTTACTAAAGAACATTCTGGCGTAGAAACTCCGTTGCTAAAATTTATGGGCATTAGCCAAACACAGCCACATCCTAGAGGAGGAAATCGTGAGCTGGATTTGAGAAGAAATGAGGCCAAATGGATACTCAGGCTAAAAAGTACAAAAATGGGAATAAATATCGACCATGAATTACACTATTTCCTATGACTATTTATAATTTTGCAACTGATTTTTGATGTAAATGTGTTATTTGATGTCCTCGACATATATGATGTACAACCATAAATACAATTATCTGACTGTGCTTACAAACCTATATATATATGACCTTATGTACACAGCATATCTTTCTATGTTATATGATTTGGGCTACACTTGGTATTCTTTCCATTATACAGATAACTAACATAAATTTTTTAGTTATTGAGGGGCTAATGCTACTTCATATCAAAATCAATACTCAAACTCTTCATTATATGGTCATGCTTTGTTGGCAACTAAGGAATGTTTACACGGGTCATAGAATTGCCACTCCCTCTACGAATAAGTGTCTTATTTTAAGACACCTTAGAATTATCTCTCCTCAATTGACAGGTTTTTATGACTTTTCTCAGTATCACCACATGTGATCTGTCAAGTGCCCTAAATAATGTTGGCTATATACCTTCATTCTGGTTATTGACATAGATTTCAGGTATACTTTCCTTTTAACACAAAATACTGAATTTCTGTCGAACACTACATTTTGTATTCGGAAAAGTTCGAGTATATGCGTTCATTGAACTATTTGCTCTTCTTAAATAATGATCGGCGAAAATAACTTTTCATGTCTGTGCTTTATTTTGGACCGCACAGCAGGTCTATACCTAACACCATTGAGTTGATGGTTGTGTTTCAATTCAAACATAGCTCCTCTAAGATGGCCGCCACTTCTACTATGGATAAAACTATGTGCCTTTGCCCTCGCAAAGAAGTTTAGTCCTTCTTTGCTTTCTCTTATACTTATATATGTCCGTCATGGCCGATGGCTCGGTGCTTACTACAACCGAATCGCTATCGGCATGACTTAGTAACGTGTTTGAAAGGTAATGGGGAGGGGCCATCGTTATGGAGGCGCGCTTTACGTACCGCTTTCAGGACGTGTTTGATAATTTCTCTTGTTCTATAACCACTAAAATACTTAACTCTCCATGTATTTACTTTGCGCTTGACTTCCTTGTTCTCTGATATTCTGGACGTGTCCATTGGGGACTGTTATTTCCATTTACTTACTTTGCGCTTGACTTCCTTGTTTTCTGATATTCTGGACGTGTCCATTGGGGGTTGTTATTTCAATGACAAGATTGTTTTATTGGACTCAATACTATGCCCTCGTTTTCGTTTTAGTTCACAATTTAATTCAATATTTAACGCATATACATGCTGGGTTTATCGAGTCTTAGATGACATAAACTTCTTATTAACATTTAGGGTATTATAGGCCTTGTGGGACAATATAAACAACCTAAAACCTTTCTGCCTTGGTGTTACTTTTGGATTTTGATGCTATGATCGGGACATTTGTCCGATATCTCTACTTCATGAATATAATTACACTTATCTAGCTGTGTGAAGTAGTTATATAATATCCATTTATGACGGAATCATTAATAGCAGGTTTTGTTCCTCTTTGTACTAGGCACCTTATCATGGGATGCCATTTGTACTTGACATCTTATTATTTGACTTCCAATACACGGATCTCGCACAATGCAGGTTAGTCAACAATGAGATTTCTGACTTATTATTATCATTTCTCCAGTGCTGTTCTACTTTAGACACATCATTGATTATTTATTTTGCAGATCTCCAATGACATTCTAATACTTCATTTTGGATCTACAATTGCCTCATAAATTATGAAGTTTATTAAACTATCGAATATCTTTTTGAAATCTTAAGGTACAAAACCCAGTGCTTTTATACATTCTTTGGTTGTCAACAAAGGTTTTTGGGCACAAAATTTCTAAATTAACGGGGTTGTCAAGGACTATTACCAGCATTTATGAGTGACTACCATTCTACTTGCGGCATTTAACGATTCACTGTAACTAACGTGCACCATCTCTTGCACTTTGATTGGTCTTTCAACTCACTTTTGGGACTCTTCTGGTTTTTTCTTTGTAATTCTCTTGACCTATATCACTCTCGGACTCATTGCTTACTATTTATTAAACATTTTTGGTTTCTGTTTGCGTAACATATTTAAGATTTAAATAACTCTTATTGGTAATATCATGGTGATTTTCGCACACTTTAGATTCAAAAATTGTCACTATTATGTCGTTTACTTGGCGACTTTTCCTATCTTTTATAGGCATGTCATGCTTGGATTTAAATGACATTAGGACTAAGTAGTAAATCAAATTGATTTGTCTTTCTTTAATCAGCCTTGATAAAGTCCCATAGTGGACGAAACACGTGTCGGCTGAATACAGATGAACTTTATTATTGGCTGAATACAGATGAACTCTATTATTCCTTTTCAATTTGGGGCTGAATACGGATGAATCTCAGCTTCCTTCCTCAAACTGGATGAAGACATCATCTTTCAGTTATTTCTTTGGAATGGACATCTTTTGCTCATCTCACTACTATATGAGATCTGTATATTTTTTCTCCAAAGAGGGGATTCAGTACTTATTGGTTGATGTGACAATTTTTTGTTGGTGATTACATTTGATTTACAAATAGGTCATGTACCACTGAATATTTTGATTGTCAATTGTGACACTGTTCTCCTTTCTATTCTTAATATTTTCTATATTTTTCTACGTTCACATTAAATCTTACATTTATGATATATTCAATCATTCAATCATGAGTCTCATTGACAATCTGTCAAATTGATTAGGCACTATATTGATATCACCTTGATAGGTACATATTATTTGTCATTTTTATACATTTATTGGGTCAAAAATGTTGCAATTTGTTTGATATATTAATTGATGCCCTGTGTGCTCCATTCTTTTTCTAATTAATATTAACTTGTTGGCACAGGTTTTTCCTGTACCTATACACACGTTTGACAACGGACGTGTTTAGAATGTTTGAGCACCACAACCATACTCTCAAATATAGGAATGTGCGGTAGTCGTTTGGTTTTGTTCTGTTGTCAACTTACTTACAAATCAAAATGGCACCTGGAGCAAAACAAAAGACAGCATTCTCCACACCTGATGGGCATTATCAGTTCACTGTTATGCCCTTTGGTTTAAAGAATGCCCCTGCCACCTTCCAAAGGTTGGTGAATCAAGTCCTTGCTGGCTTGGAGTCCTTTAGTGCAGCTTATCTTGACGATATTGCTGTCTTTAGCTCCAACTGGCAGGATCACCTGGTCCACCTGAAGAAGGTTTTGAAGGCTCTGCAATCTGCAGGCCTCTCTATCAAGGCATCCAAATGCCAGAAAGGGCAGGGAACTGTGGTTTACTTGGGACACCTTGTAGGTGGAGGCCAAGTTCAGCCACTCCAGCCCAAGATCCAGACTATTCTGGACTGGGCAGCTCCAAAAACCCAGACTCAAGTCAGGGCATTCCTTGGCTTGACTGGGTACTATAGGAAGTTTGTGAAGGGATATGGATCCATTGTGACAGCCCTCACAGAACTCACCTCTAAGAAAATGCCCAAGAAAGTAAACTGGACTGTAGAATGCCAACAGGCCTTTGACACCCTGAAACAAGCAATGTGCACAGCACCAGTTCTAAAAGCTCCAGATTACTCCAAGCAGTTCATTGTGCAGACAGATGCCTCTGAACATGGGATAGGGGCAGTTTTGTCCCAAACAAATGAGGATGGCTTTGACCAGCCTGTTGCTTTCATTAGCAGGAGGTTACTCCCCAGGGAGCAGCGTTGGAGTGTCATTGAGAGGGAGGCCTTTGCTGTGGTTTGGTCCCTGAAGAAGCTGAGACCATACCTCTTTGGTACTCACTTCCTAGTTCAGACTGACCACAGACCTCTCAGATGGCTGATGCAAATGAAAGGTGAAAATCCAAAACTGTTGAGGTGGTCCATCTCCCTACAGGGAATGGACTTTATAGTGGAACACAGACCTGGGACTGCCCATGCCAATGCAGATGGCCTTTCCAGGTTCTTCCACTTAGAAAATGAAGACTCTCTTGGGAAAGGTTAGTCTCATCCCCTTTCGTTTGGGGGGGGTTGTGTAAGGAAATGCCTCCTTGGCATGGTTACCCCCTGACTTTTTGCCTTTGCTGATGCTATGTTTTGAATTGAAAGTGTGCTGAGGCCTGCTAACAGGCCCCAGCACCAGTGTTCTTTCCCTAACCTGTACTTTTGATTCCACAATTGGCACACCCTGGCATCCAGATAAGTCCCTTGTAACTGGTACCTCTGGTACCAAGGGCCCTGATGCCAGGGAAGGTCTCTAAGGGCTGCAGCATATCTTATGCCACCCTAGGGACCCCTCACTCAGCACAGACACACTGCTTGCCAGCTTGTGTGTGCGGGTGAGAACAAAACGAGTAAGTCGACATGCCACTCCCCTCAGGGTGCCATGCCAACCTCACACTGCCTATGCAGTATAGATAAGTCACCCCTCTAATAGGCCTTATAGCCCTAAGGCAGGGTGCACTATACCATAGGTGAGGGCACCAGTGCATGAGCACTGTGCCCCTACAGTGTCTAAGCCAAACCTTAGACATTGTAAGTGCAGGGTAGCCATAAGAGTATATGGTCTGGGAGTCTGTCAAACACGGACTCCACAGCACCATAATGGCTACACTGAAAACTGGGAAGTTTGGTATCAAACTCCTCAGCACAATAAATGCACACTGATGCCAGTGTACATTTTATTGTAAAATACACCCCAGAGGGCACCTTAGAAGTGCCCCCTGAAACCTAATCCAACTACCCGTGTAGGCTGACTGGTTCTAGCAGCCTGCCACACTCGAGACATGTTGCTGGCCACATGGGGAGAGTGCCTTTGTCACTCTGTGGCCTGTAACAAAGCCTGCACTGGGTGGAGATGCTAACACCTCCCCCAGGCAGGAGCTGTAACACCTGGCGGTGAGCCTCAAAGGCTTACCCCCTTTGTTCCAGCACCACAGGGCACTCCAGCTAGTGGAGTTGCCCGCCCCCTCCGGTCACGGCCCCACTTTTGGCGGCAAGGCCGGAGGAGATAATGAGAATAACAAGGAGGAGTCACTGGCCAGTCAGGACAGCCCCTAAGGTGTCCTGAGCTGAGGTGACTCTGACTTTTAGACATCCTCCATCTTGTAGAAGGAGGATTCCCCCAATAGGGATAGGAATGTGACCCCCTCCCCTTGGGAGGAGGCACAAAGAGGGTGTACCCACCCTCAGGGCTAGTAGCCATTGGCTACTAACCCCCCAGACCTAAACACGCCCTTAAATTTAGTATTTAAGGGCTTCCCTGAACCTAAGAATTTAGATTCCTGCAACTTACCGAAGAAGAAGACTGCTGAGCTGAAAACCCCTGCAGAAGAAGAACGAAGACACCAACTGCTTTGGCCCCAGTCCTACCGGCCTGTCTCCTGCCTTCTAAAGAAACCTGCTCCAGCGACGCTTTCTCCAGGACCAGCGACCTCTGAATCCTCAGAGGACTGCCCTACTTCAAGAGGAACAAGAAACTCCGGAGGACAGCGGCCCTGCTCCAAAAAGACTGCAACTTTGTTTCAGAGGAGCAGATTTAAAGACCCCTGCAATCCCCGCAAGAAGTGTGAGACTTGCAACACTGCACCCGGCGACCCCGACTCGACTGGTGGAGAAACAACACCTCAGGGAGGACCCTCCGGCGACTCCGAGACTGTGAGTAACCAAAGTTGTCCCCCCTCAGCCCCCACAGCGACGCCTGCAGAGGGAATCCCGAGGCTCCCCCTGACCACGACTGCCTGACTCTAAAATCCCGACGGCTGGAAAAGAACCCTGCACCCGCAGCCCCCAGCACCTGAAAGATCAGAACTTCAGTGCAGGAGTGACCCCCAGGAGGCCCTCTCCCTTGCCCAGGTGGTGGCTACCCCGAGGAGCCCCCCCTTTGCCTGCCTGCACCGCTGAAGAGACCCCTTGGTCTCCCATTGATTTACATTGCGAACCCGACGCTTGTTTGCACACTGCACCCGGCCGCCCCCGCGCTGCTGAGGGTGTACTTTCTGTGTGGACTTGTGTCCCCCCCGGTGCCCTACAAAACCCCCCTGGTCTGCCCTCCAAAGACGCGGGTACTTACCTGCTGGCAGACCAGAACCGGGGCACCCCCTTCTCTCCATTGAAGCCTATGCGTTTTGGGCACCACTTTGAACTCTGCCCCTGACCGGCCCTGAGCTGCTGGTGTGGTGACTTTGGGGTTGCTCTGAACCCCCAACGGTGGGCTACCTTGGACCCCAATCTTAACCTCGTAGGTGGTGTACTTACCTGCAAAACCTAACAATACTTTACCTCCCCCAGGAACTGTGAAAATTGCAGTGTCCACTTTTAAAACAGCTAAATGTGTTTTATGTGAAAAGTATATATGCTATTGTAATTATTCAAAGTTCCTAAAGTACTTACCTGCAATATCTTTCAAATGAGATATTACATGTAGAATTTGAACCTGTGGTTCTTAAAATAAACTAAGAAAAGATATTTTTCTATAACAAAAACCTATTGGCCTGGAATTGTTTCTGAGTGTGTGTTCCTCATTTATTGCCTGTGTGTATGTACAACAAATGCTTAACACTACTCCTTTGATAAGCCTACTGCTCGACCACACTACCACAAAATAGAGCATTAGTATTATCTCTTTTTGCCACTATCTTACCTCTAAGGGGAACCCTTGGACTCTGTGCATGCTATTCCTTACTTTGAAATAGCACATACAGAGCCAACTTCCTACACCCAGAGAAAGTGAAATGGTACAGGATAGAGAAGCAGAGACAATTTATATGGTCAAACCACCTGGTTGTACAGCTGGGCTTAATCTGTACTTAAGGAGTGCGGATTTCTAAAATCAAGAGAAGATATTTGGTATAGCTAAAGGGTTTACCTGGTAAGTTCACATCTGGCTTTATATATGATGTACTTGTTGATACTCTCTGTTTTCCACTCTATATGCTGAAATGAAACTCAATATTTATACTGCGCTGTATTTAAATAAAAGTAGGTATGAAAACTTCAGACAACACCCTGCATTATTTGCTGTTTGCTATAGAGACCTGCTACCAAGCTTATGCAAAACTTTTCCGTGATTCTGTTCATATTTAGTGGAACAGATTGATAACTGTAATATGAAAAACATTCATTAAGAACTGTAAGAAATTGGGTTATTAGTTAAGAGGAGTGAGAGCCTCACTCAATCAACAAACACAATCCTTGTCTAATGTGAACCACAAAAGTCATCAAATAAACCTGTGCGTAACCCTCTGGTAGCTTCGAATAAAAGCAGTCCGGTTTAATTTAGAGGAAATGTTTAACAAATGTATTCATCACTCAAACAGTAATAAAGTGAAAACACAAAACAAGAAAAATCCCAAACCAATGTAGAAAAATAGAGGAAATTCTAATAAATTAAATTACATTGAAAAGACAAACATCAAAAAAGTAGGATTTTAGTTAGGAATTTTTAAAGTTTCAGGTGAAAATAGCACCAAGAAGCACAAAGCGCCATTCCCACTTGTCAGGTCGTGCTGAAGTGGGTCAAAGCCAAACGTTCAGGCTGACCAAGATGGAGTGCAGGTCGCGTACAGGACCAGGTTCATACCGGTGTAAATGTTACCGCCTCAAACCGTCTAGCTCCACAAGAGTAGCCTCAGCCAGAGCTTTGCATTGGCAGAGGATGCAAACAGTTGTTTCTGACACAAAGAAAAGGGTGTCTTCGGTGCTTCACATTGGATGGGAGACACAGGCAGTTATTGCTGATGTGAAGTTCAGGTCGCCATTAGAGGTTTGCATTAATGGGAGATGCTTTGGTTGATGTTGATGCACAGAGCCCAGAATCTGTGAATGCAGCTGGTGTCCAGTTCTTCCACTTTGCAGGTTGGAGGAGTACACTCTGACACCAGTGAAGGGTCTAGGTCCTAAAGAGGCACCTCTTGGGGGTATGACCTCACTCCAGCAGAGGCCAGCAGCAGGATCCAGGCAGGTCCAGTTGGTGCTGGTCAGCTGGGCATTTGTAGGGGAAGCCTCTGGAACCTTAGGTGCCCCTGAAGTTCAAACAGGAGGTCAGCAACTGACCCTTAGAGGTACTTCTGGGGCCTGTTGTTCAAGGTAAGCTGGTCAGTCTTCCTTCTTCAGACAGCAGGGAAGCCCTTCTTCTGAATCTTCTCAGGTCCAGGAGTGTTCTGATGAGAGGTTATGAACGTCCCACTTTTATAGCCAGAGCTAGCCTGTGTATGGGGTCACCCTTTTGTCTAACCTGAAACTGTCCCCGGCCAGTTTTGGCCTTTTCTGTGGGTTGGGCTCCAATATATCTAGGAGGAAAAAGGCAGGCAGGCCCACGTTTGAGCTGCATTTGCCAGTGACAGGAGAGGCATCTTCAGAAGTCAGGGGAAGGAGGGGGTCCAGCTCTCAGGCCACTCTTTAAAGTTCAGAAAGGGCTCAATAAAAAACCCCATGGGACATCCTGCTCAAGAGAGGACACCCTTTCCACACCCAAAGCCCTTTTGTCTCCTGCCTGGAAAGAATAGGCATCACACCAGAGAAGAGCCATTAAAAATCATGTCACACTCGACACTGGCAAACAAGCACATTTGGTTGAGGCAGAAACATGGGAGCTTTCTAAAAGTGGCATTTTTAGAATAGTAATTTTAAATCAGACTTTATCATTAAAGAGGATTTTAAATTACAAATAAAATAATTAGAAGAATCATTACTTTATCTGCTCCTAAACTGAAGTTATCAATTAATAAGTGTAATAACATAACCCAGAGTTAGTCTGTTTGAGAGGTGGCCAAGTTGCAGTAAAAAGCAACTTTGGGAATTTTTCACTACTAGGACATGTGAAACTTAAGTACCCATGTCCTACTTTTTAAATACCATAAACCCGGCCCTATGAGTCTTTAGGACATACCGGCAGGGTGAGTAAGTATTAATAATGAAGGTTTAGACCTGGCAAAAGGTTTATTTCACCAGGTCAAAATGGCAATTTAAACTGCACTACTAGCTGCAGTGGCAGGCTTGAGATGTTTTACAGTGCTACTTAAGTGGGTGGCACATTTAGTAAATTAAATATACCAATCAGGTGTATACCAATTTCCTCGTGTTTGCAAGGAAAATCACAAGCACTTTACTCCTGGTTAGCAGGTGTAAAGTGCACAGAGCCCTAAGAGACAATAAAACATGTTTAGCAAAGGAAGGCAAGAATCTGGGGGATCCCTGAAGTAAGGGCTAGGTACAACAATAAGATCTAGTTCACCTATACCCTTGGTAATCATATGCTTGTTGTTATCAATATCTTCATACCATATTTGTCTCACAACAACACTTCTATGCCAACGTGATCCTACAGGATCCTCTTATGAGAACATTTACAGTAGTAATTTAGGGCAAGCATTTGCATTTTCACAGTCACAAACATTCTGATTTAGCATTTAAGACAATTAAAATGATTTTTCTTAATTATTAAACCCCTATTAGGATTTGGAAAATGGAGCTGGACTCCCAAACTGGGATTCTGAAAGGATATTAAATAGATACTGACTCTTTATCTGGAAGGGGCGTGCTGTAGATGTCTCTTCCAAATACCAAATCAGCATCTAGTGTATCGATGTTTTGCAACCCAAATCAGTCGCATAACATTGATTTTTTTGCCAACACCTCAAAAGGGGAGATAATCCATTTGCAAGAGGGAAAGGATGTCCTTTGTGAATGTAAAAACAGTTTGTTTGAGAGGAGTCAAGAGTCCAGAAGATCACTGCTTCCTCTTAAACAAACTTTAAAATAAACTTTTCATTTTTAACACAGTCCTGTTTCTTAAAGGAAAATGGGC
The DNA here is from genome assembly GCF_031143425.1 of Pleurodeles waltl. Lineage (NCBI taxonomy): Eukaryota > Metazoa > Chordata > Amphibia > Caudata > Salamandridae > Pleurodeles > Pleurodeles waltl. Next base: position 701,252,758 of record NC_090437.1, read on the forward strand.
TGCATTTGAATAATAATCACAGACATAGAATTCTGCTGATCTCAGCAGGCCACCATCTCTGTGATGACCTCCAATTAGAGTGAGTTGGAATTTGCGACCCACCACATTAGTATGCATGAGGTAGGTCACATTCTGACCCACTACGATTCAGAAATTCAGAATTCTGTGAATCGACCTATTAGTACAGAGGTCAGATCTTGAAATTCATTACTGGTCACAAAAATGCGGGTCCAAAATTGCAATCAATATTCTGTGCCCAATAAATAATCAATTTTGCCCCTATGGGCTCATTTTGAGTTTGGTGGGCTGAGGGTACTTTGTCAGGATGGCAGAGAACATTGCCCAACCATCCTTAGGGACATCTGCCTGCCAAATCTAGATTTGCCCAGCAGCCCCATGGACAGCTCTTAATATTTACAGGAACCACGATCAAGGTGGTCCCTATCAATGTTATAAAAGTTTGATGGACATGACAGCCCTCTGTCAGACTTTTACAAAGTTTTACTTACTTCAAAAACTAACTCTCAAAGACGGAGTTTGTTATCGAAAAATGTAAAACTAATGGCCCACACACAATGAGAGTTTTCTCCCATGGTTATGGAGTCATTATACTTTTTTATTGTTCCTTGCCTGGCAGTGATGGGCAGCAAAAAACAGACAACATTCTCCACTCTAAATAGGGTGGCCGATGTCCAAATAGAGTAGGATGTTGGGGAAGTATGTCAGCAACAGAGCCGGAGTAGGCTCCTTCTTCGAAATACTTCATGTCTGCCTGCCTCTAAATTGGGTGTACAGGCCTTGAGTTTGAAGGAGAGGGTATTCCCTCTCTGGTAAACTTTAACTCAGCCCCTTAGTTGTTAATCCAAATGGATGAATCATTTTAGGAATAATATAGAGCAAAGCAGAGTCTGTAATCCTAACAGATTACTCCTGGTGAAATTAACAAAGTGCCAGCTTCTAACCTTTGCCACTGTGGTAAGGCAATACTTCTCTGCTATCAATTATGTCTTTCATCGACTTCTCAAAATAACAGATCACAGTAGCATGTCCCAGCTTCAGCAACTATACTTCATCATTGCTTAACAAGTTCCAGGAACGCAAACTCAAGGGCCTGGATTTATCAACCTGTCACACAAAACAGCACATCGACCAAAGTCGCTGCACTGCATTGTGTGTCAAGGACAGAGCAGCAAGGCATCATCACAGCAGAGACGCAGGACTATCCTGCTCTCTCCCTAGCACTGGTGCACAATCAGGCTGCCGAGCACCACACACTATAGTGCAAAGGTATGTGTGTGGTGCTTGGCAGCCTGACAGTACCTGCGTGAGTCTACTATAGGTTTTGTACTGGAAGGGTAACCTTGCAGTACCAAACACTATGCCTCGTCTAACTTTGAAACTTTCCCACTTCAGATGTGTGCTGTACAGTGCAGCACACATGCAAAAGTAGTAACAGGAGAAGTAAAAGCATTTCTTATTTGTGATGCCTGTTCCCAGTGGCATCACTTTTAGTGCAAAACCCTGTCTACTATTGTTAGTACTTAGGGTTTGCACCAAAAGCCATAGGTGGTTGCATGGGAACGCCCTTGTACCACTCATGGAATGCCCTTTTTATGCAGAGTAAGGCAAAATGACCCTTTGCTCTACTTTTTATTGCTTTCATGCAACTTTTTTCTACAAAAAAAGTTTTGCACTGGAAAGAAAATACAACAGAAAATATTTTGTGCAAGTGTGACTCATTGGCAAATCAACCACAGAAGGTATATAAACCTGGCCCTATGTATTCAAGATGGCCACCACCAATAGCTAGTCTATAGGAGGTCCTTTGGCTCCATGGGGGCATGTGGTCGTTTACTCAGGTGTTCAACAAAGAATGCTCTCAGAGACATGAGGCTTCTGTCCAGGCAGTGCCCACACCCTGCCCAGACCGCCATCTCTTCTGCTCCTGAAGACATGCAAGTTCAGGGACATGAGAGAAGTACAACATGTGAGACCTATGCTTAAATGTAAACACATATTGTGCCACATACTGACACATGATCATCGGGCAAAGAACAAATGTGCTGAATACATGTTGAAAGCTCACTGGCCTCATGCAAGCATCGGGCACATAAGAGTTTCTTTTGCAGTGGTAGCAGGACGAGCACGCTGCTTTCTTCATGGACCACTCACATTACAAACACAACGTGGGTTAGGCAGAGGTTGCAGGCTTCCGGTCTTGGCAAACCCTGAATGCCCGACCTCCTCACAACAAATTACAGAAGCCTGAACTCTGGGTGTGGCTGAAGAGAGCAGATCCTCTTCTTGCAGGGCAGTCCACTTCCTGGATCATTCATCAGCAGCAGAGTTTCCTTTTAGAATGACTTGTGTAAAAGCACGAAACCTGGCAAACGTGTTGCTTATATCCAAATTGTAATTGTTAGTATTATGGGCACTGGTCCTCAACAGCATGAGCCCCTGTGTTGAAAAACAGCCAGAAAAGTACTTTTTCACTCATTTCAGTTCAGAAAACTTTATGCGCCCAGAATTGCTATAAAAGCGTCACAGTGTCAACTTAAAATGTAAAACCAATTAGTTAAAATACAGACAATAGAGAATAAAATGCAGTGTAAATAATATAGCGCATTGTGCATGAAAACTAATGTCAACGTGACAAACTCTGGACCTAGCCAACGCGCATACCAGTGAAAGACACACAATGTATACTGAAAAACAGAATAAGAGGGATGCCATGTAAACAGATGTGATTTAACAGAAATCCAATATCCTTATTTGTTTCCGAATCCTGAGGGCGTTACATATAAAGCTGATAAAAGCATGACAAACAAATTCAGAGGGCAAAGACTGCAAGATTGCAAAGCTTTGCCTAGCCGATCTACTGCTAAAAGACCACAAACTCGGGTGAATAAATTGGTTTCTGGAGACAGTATAAAATTTACAAAAAACATAAAGGCCCTGATTATGACCTTGGCGGACGGCGGAGGCCGTCCGCCAAGGTACCGCCGCCAAATGACCGCACCGCGGTCAGAAGACCGCGGCGGCCATTCAGACATTTCCTCTGGGCCGGCGGGCGCTCTCCAAAAGAGCGCCCGCCGGCCCAGAGGAAATGCCCCTGCAACGAGGACGGCGGCTCAGAATTGAGCTGGCGTAGTTGCAGGGGTGCGACGGGTGCAGTTGCACCCGTCGCGTATTTCAGTGTCTGCAAAGCAGACACTGAAATACTTTGCGGGGCCCTCTTACGGGGGCCCCTGCAGTGCCCATGCCATTGGCATGGGCACTGCAGGGGCCCCCAGGGCCCCCCCGGCACCCCCTACCGCCATCCTGTTCATGGCGGGTTTCCCGCCATGAACAGGATGGCGGTAGGGGGTGTCAGAATCCCCATGGCGCCGGAGCGCGCTCCGCCGCCATGGAGGATTCCCCCGAGCAGCGGCTGAACCGCCGCGGTCAGAATGCTCGTGGGAGCACCGCCAGCCTGTTGGCGGTGCTCCCGTGGTCGGTGGCCCTGGCGGCCACCGGCCGCCAGGGTCAGAATGACCCCCAAAATTTCTGATTATCAGAGGGACAGCATGACAGTGAGGGAAACCAGCTCTTCTGTTGCGGGAAGGCCACCAAAAAACGAACACTGTTAAACCTACATTTTCACTCATAAATCCTAAACAGGTCAATACATTTCACTTCTTTTGTAAAAAAAATTTTTTAAAGCAGTCCATTCTCTACAAAAAAGCACTAATAACATTTTTGCAGGATCAATATTTATCTTCTGAACGCTTACAAACATTAAAAATGTGACTATTTTGCAAAGTTAGCCCATTATCTTACTATGTTACAAATTAAAATGACAGAAGTAGAATTTCAATGAACTCTCAAGTTCAAACATCAAAGAAATTTTACATTGCAAGGAATGTTACAAATTAAATTATGGAAATGTCAGTGTATTTCTTTTCCATTTTACTTTATGTCTCTGGTTAATTTTGTATCTGTATCAAATAATTAACTTGATGCAGGTAGCTGAGTAATCCATTGAGATTGCCACAGCGAAGACTGTCTATCTCTGGTTTAAACAAAGATATTTAAGCTGGGATCATTTCTGAAGGGTGTGACTCCAAATATGTCCTGCTTGGTAGGCTACCCTGATCAGATGCTAGTGAAGGGCATCCAGAGTTGGAGAAATATGATCAAAGTACCTGTTTGTCTGTTTTATGTGCAATATATAAATTTCAGGTCTTATTCGCACTGGCTTCTTGGCTTCATCAGTAAAACAGTGGGGTGACAAACTTTTCAATGGCAGCCATAACTGTTACGGTGTCTTCTGAGGTAGGTGAGCAGGTAGATGAGCTGGAAGATGTACAAAGGGCTGGTGTCACTGCTTGAACATTAATGCAAGTTGTCCAGCAAGTTGTTTCCCCTCCTACTGAAAACTTTGATGTTGTGTCACCCCTGTCAGTTCATGAAAGGCTGGTAGGAGTATGAATCAGTAAATTCCTACGGCCTCGATCATACCACTTATGTCAGGTACATTAAAAGATTTGCCTGCACTGAAATGCATCTCACAGTGGATCACAGCTCAGGCTCTGTACAAAGTATAAAGCCAACTTTAGAAATGGGGTCTCTAGTTGGCATTCAATTAACACACTGTCCAAGTAGGGACCCTCACTCTAGTCAAGGTAAGGGAGATACACAGCTCAGATAACCTGTGCTCACCCTCTTGATAGCTTGGCACAAGCAGTCAGGCTTATCTCAGAGGCAATGTGTGATGTATTTGTATCTCACACATACAGTAACACAGTGAAAACACCACAAAAGTACTCAACACCAGTTTAGAAAAATGCCCAATATTTATCTAAGTAAAACAAGACCAGAATGACAAAATCCAACAAAACACTTTCGTTTTTTCGACATTAACCACTAGTTTTAATATCTACAATACACCCTAAACACATCCAACTTTCATTGCAGCCCTATCTCAGTTTGATTTAATTTTACTAAGTCGTCTGCATACAGAAGGCATGCAACATGCTTTCCATCCATTTTAGGACTGGTGCCACGATCCACCACCAGGGCTGGTGGTAGAGCTGCTATAAATATGAAAAACAATAGAGGAGACAATATGCAACCCTGCCTTACCCCAGTTTCAATAAATATTTTCTTTGTCAAGGTCCCGCCACATCTATAATAACCTGCACCCAATTTTGGCTGTGAAGTTCCAGGTTCATAGCTAACAGTCACTGAGGTGTACCATATTTAGGCAGGGTTACCCATCAACAGTTCTGATCTTCTAAGTCAAACGCCAACCGGAAATCGACAAAACAACAATGCAAACTACCCCTCTTCTCTACTGACTTCCGCACAATGGACCAGAGGGCAAAATAATGATCACTAGTAGAATGGCCCGCCCTCAATCCACCCTGTTCTGGAGTCACGATCCGATTTTCTTCGACCCATTCCTTAAGCCTTCCCAAAAAACCTTTGCGAACACCTTTTTCTCTACATCCAAGAGATTGATCATTCTATAGTTTTTAAGGGGATTGCACATCACCCCCCATAATGAATGGACCTAATTTTAGCTCCTCTCCAATTACATGGGATCTGTCCTGTATCCAGAATGCTAGCAAACATTTGAGCAAAGAATTCAGCCCACCAATCTGGTCAAGTGTTTATTAACACAGCGGGAGCCCTACTCAATGTCAAGCTCGCTATGAAGCCTCTATTTCTGAGCAGTGGGACCTAATCTGTTCTTCTATATCAAGCCAGGGGATTATTCTCTTCCTTACCGATTCTACCCATTTTCCATATATTTCTTCCAAGTGTTCTTCCCAGGCATCTTCTTCCACCACACAGTTCATGGTCCCCGTACCCCACCAGAGCCTTCATGTATTAACTTCCAAAATGTCTTTATATTTCTTGTTTCTATAACTGCTGGCAGATTTCCCCAACATTTCTCTTTATTTATTCTTTTCTGTTTTCCAATAAGCCTCTTCTACATTTTCTTTTTCTTTTGAAGATCATAGTAGCTCTCGATGTTGTACATTTTTCTAAGATTTCCTTCCCCTTTTCTTATCTGTGCCTTTAATTTCCAACAATCCTCATTAAATCAAACCTGCCTTTTAGTTGATTTTCTCTGATTCCTGCTGTCCATAATTGTATTCCTTTTAAATTTCACCCTCAAGCAGCTTACTACCTGCCAGGTTATGTTTTCATACAACTCCATGTTGCTTATGGTTGTACCACTTAACACTTGGTGCTGCTGAAAATTAGCAGGTTTGTTTAAAACTCTCTTCGTTCAGTCTGGTAGTGAGATGCCTTGGGTAGTCCATTTTTACCGTGATGACTACATCTCATTGCCTTTTTTCACCTCCCTCTACTGTAAATTTTACAGGAAAGTGATCACTTCGCTTACTTTGTAGTACCTGGAAGTCACTAACTTTATCGTCATTCCAAGCATGTATGAAAACATGGTCTATCGGACAGGGTTGCAGACCTATCGTAAACGTATGATTTGCTGGACAATCAGTCTCCATTCTTCCATTTAGACAAGCTAAACCCTTTCATCCCAGGAGCTTCCCTATGGCCATATCTTGTGCTGCCAAGCTGATTTTGGGAAAACAAGCAGCATTTATCTTATATACAGACAATAGATCTTTAAACCATACATCAGCTCTATGCGGATCAAGTTTATGTTTAAAATCTCCCAACAAAATGATGAGGTCTTTATGATACTTATCAAGTAAAAAATCAATATCCTCCTTGAATTTTCCCATTTTGATTCTATAGTCCTCACATCACCCCTGCATATACAAATTTCCTACCACCAAACATTCATGACTGGACAGGGATCCGGGCGGTATATTCTACAAGCTACCAACCAATTAGATTTAACTGCAAAAGTTATCACCTTTTTGGCTATATTTGTAGACACCTATGTAGCTAATCCCCCAGATGGATGCCCTAGTTGACTCTTCTTTGCCGGCCTACCAAACTGCACATTACCATCAATTGTAAGGTTGTTGTCACACAGCCATGTTTCTTGCAAACACATAATTTCATGGACATTAACTATCCGCCAAAATTTTCCAGCCTTGACATTCGCCAGAACCCATTAATGTTCGATGTCATTACCTCAAGGCCATGCAACAACCCACAATCCTAATCAATGGCACTTAGCCATTTATCATCACCATATTCAGATGAAGCAAGGGCTGAGTACTTGTTTTCATGATTAACTTTACTCTCCAATGGTATTGTTTCAAAGTGTATCACAGTGATTTTAAGGTTTCCTTTAAGCCTGCCTTTCTGGTTGAGGAACGTGACTTGGCTTGACACTAATCCTTCATATTACCTTACAAAAGGGATTTTCATGGTTTTCTGGCTCAAGCATCTCTAGTTCTGGGACTAACCTAATCCCTTCCTTCAATACCACATGGTCTGCTTTTATAAGTGCAGAATTTACCAGCCCTGAATACAACAAGACTCCTGTAACTTCCTTCTCCTTATAGTTTTTCATAAAGCCCACCTGCTTAAGATCTTTCGTTCCAATTGCTTTCAAGCTTGGGCATTTAGAAAAAGGGAACAGAAGCTGACACTGATTTAGGGGCGATAACTTCCTCGTCTTCTTCCCACCCTTCCCCAGTTTTGGCCGGTTCAAAATATAGCCACATATCCCTCTCTTCTCTGCTTCCTATTCCCGAAGGTCTCACTACCTTTTCCCCAAGGTCTCACGACCTGTTCTTCCCTACTACTACCTTCTCTAGTTTCCATTTTCTTCCTATTCCCCATTTGTCTCTCTGGGTCAATATTTCCTTTTTGCTCTATCTCCTGGTTCCTGCTACTATTCTCTGTCCTGGTTTTCTTGATATTCTACCTTGCATTCCCAATTGCTCTTCTTCCAGATATCCCACCTTCTTACAATTCTTAGAAATATATTTCTTGGGGGTAGATATCTTTTCTGGGGGATTCACCTTTGGATCCTTCACTGGCTTTTGCTGCCCCCCCATTACCCGTCTTGCCTTCTTCTTCTACCTTTGCCACTTCTCATTTTTAACTTTCCCCACACTTCTCCTCACTTTCGTAATTCGGGGTAAATAGTGCCTGTATCTTATCAGTTCCCCCCATTTCTTTACTAGCATTAGGTATCTTGATATATACACATTTTGTGAATTATTCACCCCTAGATGTCCCTTTTTTCCCTTCTGCTGGACCGGGCTTTCCATTACTTGTATAGTTCCTTCAAAGGGTCTTACAATAGATGTCATCAGACCTTTCATTTGTTTCAATTCACCTACAATGTTATGCAGCTGATCTTTTGGGGTTTTTAAAACATCATTATTCATCACAATACCTCCAGAAGACCTTGCGAGGTGTTTTGTTATATTAACATAACATCCACCATATTATCCAATAACGATGCTGCAATCTCCAAATTTAAGGTGGAATCAAATCAAATCAAATCAAATCATTAACATTTATAAAGCGCGCTACTCACCCGTGCGGGTCTCAAGGCGCTAGGGGAAAAGGGCGGGGGGGGGTTACTGCTGCTCGAAAAGCCAGGTTTTTAGGAGTCTCCGGAATGCGGAGTGGTCCTGGGTGGTCCTGAGGCTGGTGGGGAGGGAGTTCCAGATCTTGGCTGCCAGGAAGGAGAAGGACCTCCCACCCGCAGTGGAGTGGCGGATGCGAGGGACGGCAGTGAGCGCGAGGCCCGAGGAACGGAGGAGACGGGTGGGGGCGTAGAAGCTGAGGCGACGGTTGAGGTAATCCGGTCCCTTGTTGTGGAGGGCTTTGTGTGCGTGGGTGAGAAGTCGGAAGGTGATCCTTTTGCTGACTGGGAGCCAATGCAGGTGTCTCAGGTGTGCGGAGATGTGGCTGTTGCGGGGTACGTCAAGGATGAGGCGGGCCGAGGCGTTTTGAATACGTTGCAGGCGTTTTTGGAGCTTGGCGGTGGTCCCAGCATAGAGGGTGTTGCCGTAGTCCAGGCGGCTCGTGATGAGGGCGTGGGTCACGGTTTTTCTAGTGTCGGCGGGGATACAGCGGAAGATCTTGCGGAGCATGCGGAGGGTGAGGAAGCAGGCGGAGGACACGGCGTTGACTTGCTTGGTCATGGTGAGAAGAGGGTCCAAGATGAAGCCGAGGTTGCGGGCGTGGTCTGCGGGGGTCGGTGCGGTGCCGAGGGCCGTGGGCCACCAGGAGTCGTCCCAAGCGGACGGGGTGTTGCCGAGGATGAGGACTTCCGTTTTGTCAGAGTTCAGCTTTAGGCGGCTGAGCCTCATCCAATCTGCGACGTCCTTCATGCCCTCTTGTAGGTTGGTCTTGGCGCTGGCGGGGTCCTTGGTGAGGGAGAGTATAAGTTGGGTGTCGTCGGCGTAGGAGGTGATGATGATGTCGTGCTTGCGTACGATGTCGGCGAGGGGGCTCATGTAGACATTGAAGAGTGTCGGGCTGAGCGATGACCCTTGAGGTACGCCGCAGATGATCTCGTTGGGGTCTGAGCGAAACGGAGGGAGTTAGACTCTTTGGGATCGGTTTGAGAGGAAGGAAGCGATCCAGTACAGGGCCTGGCCTTGGATCCCGGTGGAGCAGAGACGGGTGATTAGGGTGCGGTGACAGATGGTGTCGAAGGCAGCCAAGAGGTCGAGGAGGATGAGGGTGACTGTTTCACCGTTGTCCATCAGGGTTCTGATGTCGTCTGTGACTGAGATGAGGGCGGTTTCAGTGCTGTGGTTGGTTCGGAATCCGGTTTGTGAAGGGTCGAGCAGGTTGTTGTCTTCTAGGAAGGTGGTCAGCTGTTTGTTGACGGTCTTCTCTATTACCTTGGCGGGGAAGGGGAGGAGCGAGATGGGGCGGAAGTTCTTCAGGTCACTCGGGTCAGCCGTAGGTTTCTTTAGTAGTGCGTTGACTTCGGCGAGTTTCCAGCATTCGGGGAAGGTAGCAGAAGAAAAAGAGGAGTTGATGACGGCCTGGAGGTGCGGGGTGATGATGTCGTCGGCTTTATTGAAGATGAAGTGAGGGCAGGGGTCCGATGGAGCGCCGGAGTGGATCGAGTTCATGGTGGTTTTGGTTTCTTCGGTGTTGATGTGGGTCCAGTCGTTGAGGGTGATGGTTGGAGGTGTGGGTTCGGTGATGCTTGGTTGGGTCTGGTGTCCGAAGCTGTTGTGGAGGTCGCTGATCTTGCGATGGAAGAAGGTGGCGAGGGAGTTGCACAGATCTTGTGAGGGCGTGACGGCGTTGGCGTTGGGGTTGGAGAACTCCTTGACAATGCTAAAAAGTTCTCTGCTGTTGTGGCTGTTTTTGTCCAGTCTGTCGGTAAAAAAGTTGCTTTTGGCAGCGCGGATCAGGTGGTGGTGTTCGCGGGTAGCGTTCTTGAGGGCGGTCATGTTGTCAGCGGTGTCGTCCTTGCGCCAGGCCTTCTCGAGGGCGCGACAAGTTTTCTTTGATTCTTTGAGGGTGTCAGAGAACCAGAGAGGTTTTTTGGTGTTGGCCTGTCGATGCGTGCATTTGAGGGGAGCAGGGTTGTCTGCGCAGTTGGAGATCCAGTTCGTGAGGCTGAGGGCTGCGTCGTTGGGGTCGGTGGTGAGGGTGGGTTGGTTGGCGGCGAGTGCGGAGAAGAGTTGCTCTTTGGGGATTTTGTTCCACTGTCGACGAGGGATGGGTTGAGTGCGGTGGTGGCGGGTCTCACGTCGGAATGTGAAATGTACACAGCTGTGGTCGGTCCAGTGTAGAGCGGAGGTGTGGCTGAAGAAGACGTGTTTGCTGGCGGAGAAGATAGGGTCAAGCGTGTGTCCGGCGATGTGGGTGGCGGTGTTCACCAGTTGCTTGAGGCCGAGGTTGGCGAGGTTGGCGAGCAGGGTGGTGGTGTTGGGGTCGTTGTTTTGTTCCAGATAGAAGTTGAGGTCGCCTAGGAGGATGTAGTCCGGCGAGGCGAGGGCGTGCGGGGAGATGAAGTCGGCGATGGCGTCGCTGAAAGGGGCGCGCGGTCCGGGAGGACGGTAGACGAGGGATCCTCTGAGGGTGGTCCTGGGGTCGGTGCGAATCTGAAAATGTAGGTGTTCAGCGGCGAGAGGGGTGTCTTCGGTGGAGGTGGTGACGCTGATGGAGTCTTTGAAGACGATGGCGACACCTCCTCCTACTTGGTTGGTGCGGTCTTTTCTGGAGATCTTGTAGCCTTCGGGGATGGCGGGTGGCGATGTCTGGAGCAGAGGAGGCGTTCATCCAGGTCTCCATGATGAAGGCGACGTCCGGTGCTGTGGAGTCCAGGAGGTCCCAGAGTTCAACGGCGTGCTTGTGGACGGAACGAGCGTTGACCAGGATGCACTTGAGGTGGTTGATGACGCGTGAACTTGTGGTCGTGGTAGTTGCGTGGTGGAAGATGCGTTTGCAGGAGTTGCAGGCGAAGGGTCCATGGGTGCGTTTGGGGTGAGCTTGGAAGCAGGTGTAGGTGTGCCCCGGGTTGAGGGCGTGGAGGGTGGTGGGGTCGTAGCGGATCAGCGGGACTTGGGAGAGCAGGGGACCAGGGGTCGTGGCGCTGGGCGCGGGCCAGGCGCGAACGGGCGCAGACGGGCTTGCCTCTGGCGCGCCTCCGGTGTGCGGCCATATGAGGTAGAAGGGGGGGGAGGGGTCAGCTGGGGGCGAATGGGAGCTGGGGGGCGGGGACGTGCAGGAGGTCGCGGCGGGAAAGCACGAGGGAGGGGGGGGACAGGTAGAGTGAGAAGAGCTGGGGGAGGGGGGTTTAAGGGTGGAGGGGGTGAGTGTTAGGAGGTTTAGGAGATTAGGGAGAGAGATAGGAGTAGGGTTGTGAAGATAGGGGAGGGGGGGTTGTAGAGGTGGGTGAGGGTGAGAGGTAGAGTGAGAGGATAGGAAGATAGGTAATAGAGGGGGTGGTGGGAAGGGAGGGAGAGATAGAGAAATAGATAGATAGAGAAAATAGATAGATAGAGAAATAGATAGATAGAGAAATAGATAGATAGAGAGATAGGTAGATAGGAGGAGGTGGAGAGTGAGGGAGTTAGATAGTGAGATAGATAGATAGAGAGATAGGTAGATAGGAGGAGTGAGGGAGGTAGATAGCGAACGGGGTAGATAGGGGTGTTAGAGAGGGGGAGGCGAGTGAGGGAGGGGGATGAGGCAGGAGCAGGAGGGCAGGCGCGGGGAGAAGAAGACGGAGGAGGCAGAAGAGCCGAAGACAGAAGATAGAAGACAGAAGACAGAAGAACAGAAGACCGGAAGAACAGAAGAACAGAAGAACAGACGAACAGAAGACCGGAAGAACAGAAGAACAGAAGAACAGAGGACCGGAAGAACAGAAGAACAGAAGAACAGGAGACCAGAAGATCACAGAAGAGCAGAAGATCAAAGAAGAGCAGAAGATCACAGATGAAGATACGGAAGACGGAGAACAGAAGGCAGAAGACAGGCAGAAGACCACAGAAGAAGATGAAGAAGAAGAGAGGCGACAGGAGAGGCAGAAAAGCACACAGAAGAAGAGAGAAGACGGGGAAAAGAAGAGTACAGAAGAAGATTACAGAAGAGGAGCGAGGAGGAAGAACAGAGAAGAAGAAAAGGAGAAAAGAAGCAGGAGCAGGAGAGAGGGTGAGTAGCGCGGGGCACGGCGAGGGGCTGGGAAGTGGGGGGTACTTACTGCAAGGTGGGTCTCAGGAACCTGGAGGAGCTGGAGGAGCTGCAGCGGCAGGGGGAGTGACTTACCCTTGGGTCAAGGGTCGCTACCACTGTCGCGCAGCGGCCGCCATATGAGGTAGGAGGGGGGGAGGGGTCAGCTGGGGGCGAATGGGAGCTGGGGGGCGGGGGCGTGCAGGAGGTCGCGGCGGGAAAGCGCGAGGGAGGGGGGGGGACAGGTAGAGTGAGAAGAGCTGGGGGAGGGGGGTTTAAGGGTGGAGGGGGGTGAGTGTTAGGAGGTTTAGGAGATTAGGGAGAGAGATAGGAGTAGGGTTGTGAAGATAGGGGGGGGGGGTTGTAGAGGTGGGTGAGGGTGAGAGGTAGAGTGAGAGGATAGGAAGATAGGTAATAGAGGGGGTGGTGGGAAGGGAGGGAGAGATAGAGAAATAGATAGATAGAGAAAATAGATAGATAGAGAAATAGATAGATAGAGAAATAGATAGATAGAGAGATAGGTAGATAGGAGGAGGTGGAGAGTGAGGGAGTTAGATAGTGAGATAGATAGATAGAGAGATAGGTAGATAGGAGGAGTGAGGGAGGTAGATAGCGAACGGGGTAGATAGGGGTGTTAGAGAGGGGGAGGCGAGTGAGGGAGGGGGATGAGGCAGGAGCAGGAGGGCAGGCGCGGGGAGAAGAAGACGGAGGAGGCAGAAGAGCCGAAGACAGAAGATAGAAGACAGAAGACAGAAGAACAGAAGACCGGAAGAACAGAAGAACAGAAGAACAGACGAACAGAGGACCGGAAGAACAGAAGAACAGAAGAACAGAGGACCGGAAGAACAGAAGAACAGAAGAACAGAAGAACAGGAGACCAGAAGATCACAGAAGAGCAGAAGATCAAAGAAGAGCAGAAGATCACAGATGAAGATACAGAAGACGAAGAACAGAAGGCAGAAGACAGGCAGAAGACCACAGAAGAAGATGAAGAAGAAGAGAGGCGACAGGAGAGGCAGAGAAGCACACAGAAGAAGAGAGAAGACGGGGAAAAGAAGAGTACAGAAGAAGATTACAGAAGAGGAGCGAGGAGGAAGAACAGAGAAGAAGAAAAGGAGAAAAGAAGCAGGAGCAGGAGAGAGGGTGAGTAGCGTGGGGCAGGGTGAGGGGCTGGGAGGTGGGGGGGTACTTACTGCGAGGTGGGTCTCAGGAACCTGGAGGAGCTGCAGCGGCAGGGGGAGCAACCTACCCTTGGGTCAAGGGTCACTACCACTGTCGCGCAGCGGCCGCCATATGAGGTAGGAGGGGGGGAGGGGTCAGCTGGGGGCGAATGGGAGCTGGGGGGCGGGGCGTGCAGGAGGTCGCGGCGGGAAAGCGCGAGGGAGGGGGGGACAGGTAAAGTGAGAAGACCTGGGGGAGGGGTGTTTAAGGGTGGAGGGGGGTGAGTGTTAGGAGGTTTAGGAGATTAGGGAGAGAGATAGGAGTAGGGTTGTGAAGATAGGGGAGGGGGGGTTGTAGAGGTGGGTGATGGTGAGAGGTAGAGTGAGAGGATAGGAAGATAGGTAATAGAGGGGGTGGCGGGAAGGGGGGAGAGATAGAGAAATAGATAGATAGAGAAAATAGATAGATAGAGAAATAGATAGATAGAGAGATAGGTAGATAGGAGGAGGTGGAGAGTGAGGGAGTTAGATAGTGAGATAGAGAGATAGGTAGATAGGAGGAGTGAGGGAGGTAGATAGCGAACGGGGTAGATAGGGGTGATAGAGAGGGGGAGGCGAGTGAGGGAGGGGGATGAGGCAGGAGCAGGAGGGCAGGCGCGGGGAGAAGAAGACGGAGGAGGCAGAAGAGCCGAAGACAGAAGATAGAAGACAGAAGACAGAAGAACAGAAGACCGGAAGAACAGAAGAACAGAAGAACAGACGAGCAGAAGACCGGAAGAACAGAAGAACAGAGGACCGGAAGAACAGAAGAACAGGAGACCAGAAGATCACAGAAGAGCAGAAGATCAAAGAAGAGCAGAAGATCACAGATGAAGATACGGAAGACGAAGAACAGAAGGCAGAAGACCACAGAAGAAGATGAAGAAGAAGAGAGGCGACAGGAGAAGCAGAGAAGCACACAGAAGAAGAGAGAAGACGGGGAAAAGAAGAGTACAGAAGAAGATTACAGAAGAGGAGCGAGGAGGAAGAACAGAGAAGAAGAAAAGGAGAAAAGAAGCAGGAGCAGGAGCAGGAGCAGGAGAGAGGGTGAGTAGCGCGGGGCAGGGCGAGGGGCTGGGAGGTGGGGGGTACTTACTGCGAGGTGGGCCTCAGGAACCTGGAGGAGCTGGAGGAGCTGCAGCGGCAGGGGGAGCGACCTACCCTTGGGTCAAGGGTCGCTACCACTGTCGCGCAGCGGCCGCCATATGAGGTAGGGGGGGGAGGGGTCAGCTGGGGGCGAATGGGAGCTGGGGGGCGGGGCGTGCAGGAGGTCGCGGCGGGAAAGCGCGAGGGAGGGGGGGACAGGTAGAGTGAGAAGAGCTGGGGGAGGGGGTTTAAAGGTGGAGGGGGGTGAGTGTTAGGAGGTTTAGGAGATTAGGGAGAGAGATAGGAGTAGGGTTGTGAAGATAGGGGAGGGGGGGTTGTAGAGGTGGGTGAGAGGTAGAGTGAGAGGATAGGAAGATAGGTAATAGAGGGGGTGGCGGGAAGGGGGGAGAGATAGAGAAATAGATAGATAGAGAAAATAGATAGATAGAGAAATAGATCGATAGAGAGATAGGTAGATAGGAGGAGGTGGAGAGTGAGGGAGTTAGATAGTGAGATAGATAGATAGAGAGATAGGTAGATAGGAGGAGTGAGGGAGGTAGATAGCGAACGGGGTAGATAGGGGTGTTAGAGAGGAGGAGGCGAGTGAGGGAGGGGGATGAGGTAGGAGCAGGAGGGCAGGCGCGGGGAGAAGAAGACGGAGGAGGCAGAAGAGCCGAAGACAGAAGATAGAAGACAGAAGACAGAAGAACAGAAGACCGGAAGAACAGAAGAACAGAAGAACAGAAGAACAGACGAACAGAGGACCGGAAGAACAGAAGAACAGAAGAACAGAGGACCGGAAGAACAGAAGAACAGAACAGGAGACCAGAAGATCACAGAAGAGCAGAAGATCAAAGAAGAGCAGAAGATCACAGATGAAGATACGGAAGACGAAGAACAGAAGGCAGAAGACAGGCAGAAGACCACAGAAGAAGATGAAGAAGAAGAGAGGCGACAGGAGAGGCAGAGAAGCACACAGAAGAAGAGAGAAGACGGGGAAAAGAAGAGTACAGAAGAAGATTATAGAAGAGGAGCGAGGAGGAAGAACAGAGAAGAAGAAAAGGAGAAAAGAAGCAGGAGCAGGAGAGAGGGTGAGTAGCGTGGGGCAGGGCGAGGGGCTGGGAGGTGGGGGGGTACTTACTGCGAGGTCGGTCTCAGTAACCTGGAGGAGCTTCAGCGGCAGGGGGAGCAACCTACCCTTGGGTCAAGGGTCGCTACCACTGTCGCGCAGCGGGCGCCATATGAGGTAGGAGGGGGGGGGAGGGGTCAGCTGGGGGCGAATGGGAGCTGGGGGGCGGGGGCGTGCAGGAGGTCGCGGCGGGAAAGCGCGAGGGAGGGGGGGGGGACAGGTAGAGTGAGAAGACCTGGGGGAGGGGGGTTTAAGGGTGGAGGGGGGTGAGTGTTAGGAGGTTTAGGAGATTAGGGAGAGAGATAGGAGTAGGGTTGTGAAGATAGGGGAGGGGGGGGTTGTAGAGGTGGGTGAGGGTGAGAGGTAGAGTGAGAGGATAGGAAGATAGGTAATCGAGGGGGTGGCGGGAAGGGGGGACTGATAGAGAAATAGATAGATAGAGAAAATAGATAGATAGAGAAATAGATAGATAGAGAGATAGAGAGATAGGTAGATAGGAGAGGTGGAGAGTGAGGGAGTTAGATAGTGAGATAGAGAGATAGGTAGATAGGAGGAGTGAGGGAGGTAGATAGCGAACGGGGTAGATAGGGGTGATAGAGAGGGGGAGGCGAGTGAGGGAGGGGGATGAGGCAGGAGCAGGAGGGCAGGCGCGGGGAGAAGAAGACGGAGGAGGCAGAAGAGCCGAAGACAGAAGATAGAAGACAGAAGACAGAAGAACAGAAGACCGGAAGAACAGAAGAACAGAAGAACAGACGAACAGAAGACCGGAAGAACAGAAGAACAGAAGAACAGAGGACCGGAAGAACAGAAGAACAGGAGACCAGAAGATCACAGAAGAGCAGAAGATCAAAGAAGAGCAGAAGATCACAGATGAAGATACGGAAGACGAAGAACAGAAGGCAGAAGACAGGCAGAAGACCACAGAAGAAGATGAAGAAGAAGAGAGGCGACAGGAGAAGCAGAGAAGCACACAGAAGAAGAGAGAAGACGGGGAAAAGAAGAGTACAGAAGAAGATTACAGAAGAGGAGCGAGGAGGAAGAACAGAGAGGAAGAAAAGGAGAAAAGAAGCAGGAGCAGGAGAGAGGGTGAGTAGCGCGGGGCAGGGCGAGGGGCTGGGAGGTGGGGGGTACTTACTGCGAGGTGGGCCTCAGGAACCTGGAGGAGCTGCAGCGGCAGGGGGAGCGACCTACCCTTGGGTCAAGGGTCGCTACCACTGTCGCTCAGCGGCCGCCATATGAGGTAGGAGGGGGGGGAGGGGTCAGCTGGGGGCGAATGGGAGCTGGGGGGCGGGGCGTGCAGGAGGTCGCGGCGGGAAAGCGCGAGGGAGGGGGGGACAGGTAGAGTGAGAAGAGCTGGGGAGGGGGCTTAAGGGTGGAGGGGGGTGAGTGTTAGGAGGTTTAGGAGATTAGGGAGAGAGATAGGAGTAAGGTTGTGAAGATAGGGGAGGGGGGTTGTAGAGGTGGGTGAGAGGTAGAGTGAGAGGATAGGAAGATAGGTAATAGAGGGGGTGGCGGGAAGGGGGGAGAGATAGAGAAATAGATAGATAGAGAAAATAGATAGATAGAGAAATAGATCGATAGAGAGATAGGTAGATAGGAGGAGGTGGAGAGCGAGGGAGTTAGATAGTGAGATAGATAGATAGAGAGATAGGTAGATAGGAGGAGTGAGGGAGGTAGATAGCGAACGGGGTAGATAGGGGTGATAGAGAGGGGGAGGCGAGTGAGGGAGGGGGATGAGGCAGGAGCAGGAGGGCAGGCGCGGGGAGAAGAAGACGGAGGAGGCAGAAGAGCCGAAGACAGAAGATAGAAGACAGAAGACAGAAGAACAGAAGACCGGAAGAACAGAAGAACAGAAGAACAGACGAACAGAAGACCGGAAGAACAGAAGAACAGAAGAACAGAGGACCGGAAGAACAGAAGAACAGGAGACCAGAAGATCACAGAAGAGCAGAAGATCAAAGAAGAGCAGAAGATCACAGATGAAGATACGGAAGACGAAGAACAGAAGGCAGAAGACAGGCAGAAGACCACAGAAGAAGATGAAGAAGAAGAGAGGCGACAGGAGAGGCAGAGAAGCACACAGAAGAAGAGAGAAGACGGGGAAAAGAAGAGTACAGAAGAAGATTACAGAAGAGGAGCGAGGAGGAAGAACAGAGAAGAAGAAAAGGAGAAAAGAAGCAGGAGCAGGAGAGAGGGTGAGTAGCGCGGGGCACGGCGAGGGGCTGGGAGGTGGGGGGTATTTACTGCAAGGTGGGTCTCAGGAACCTGGAGGAGCTGGAGGAGCTGCAGCGGCAGGGGGAGTGACTTACCCTTGGGTCAAGGGTCGCTACCACTGTCGCGCAGCGGCCGCCATATGAGGTAGGAGGGGGGGAGGGGTCAGCTGGGGGCAAATGGGAGCTGGGGGCAGGGGCATGCAGGAGGTCGCGGCGGGAAAGCGTGAGGGAGGGGGGGACAGGTAGAGTGAGAAGAGCTGGGGGAGGAGGGTTTAAGGGTGCAGGGGGGTGAGTGTTAGGAGGTTTAGGAGATTAAGGAGAGAGATAGGAGTAGGGTTGTGAAGATAGGGGAGGGGGGGTTGTAGAGGTGGGTGAGGGTGAGAGGTAGAGTGAGAGGATAGGAAGATAGGTAATAGAGGGGGTGGCGGGAAGGGGGGAGAGATAGAGAAATAGATAGATAGAGAAAATAGATAGATAGAGAGATAGGTAGATAGGAGGAGGTGGAGAGTGAGGGAGTTAGATAGTGAGATAGATAGATAGAGAGATAGGTAGATAGGAGGAGTGAGGGAGGTAGATAGCGAACAGGGTAGATAGGGGTGATAGAGAGGGGGAGGCGAGTGAGGGAGGGGGATGAGGCAGGAGCAGGAGGGCAGGCGCGGGGAGAAGAAGACAGAGGAGGCAGAAGAGCCGAAGACAGAAGATAGAAGACAGAAGACAGAAGAACAGAAGACCGGAAGAACAGAAGAACAGAAGAACAGACGAACAGAAGACTGGAAGAACAGAAGAACAGAGGATTGGAAGAACAGAAGAACAGAAGAACAGGAGACCAGAAGATCACAGAAGAGCAGAAGATCAAAGAAGAGCAGAAGATCACAGATGAAGATACGGAAGACGAAGAACAGAAGGCAGAAGACAGGCAGAAGACAACAGAAGAAGATGAAGAAGAAGAGAGGCGACAGGAGAGGCAGAGAAGCACACAGAAGAAGAGAGAAGACGGGGAAAAGAAGAGTACAGAAGAAGATTACAGAAGAGGAGCGAGGAGGTAGATAGCGAACGGGGTAGATAGGGGTGATAGAGAGGGGGAGGCGAGTGAGGGAGGGGGATGAGGCAGGAGCAGGAGGGCAGGCGCGGGGAGAAGAAGACGGAGGAGGCAGAAGAGCCGAAGACAGAAGATAGAAGACAGAAGACAGAAGAACAGAAGACCGGAAGAACAGAAGAACAGAAGAACAGACGAACAGAAGACCGGAAGAACAGAAGAACAGAGGACCGGAAGAACAGAAGAACAGAAGAACAGGAGACCAGAAGATCACAGAAGAGCAGAAGATCAAAGAAGAGCAGAAGATCACAGATGAAGATACGGAAGAGGAAGAACAGAAGGCAGAAGACAGGCAGAAGACCACACTACTCCTTCTTTGACATGATTTTCCGCATCCAGGACCGCTCTGTACTTCTCTCCAGTTCCTTCTGACCTTGATTATTTATACTGGACTCCCGGCTACAGTTTTCAATATCTCCTCCTACTCCTCTACTTGTAGATCTCTGTTCTTGAGGGGCGAAAAAAGCTGGTGTGATGAGGAGAGTCTTTGTTCCAATAATGATTCATTCTGTCTTAGCAAATCTTGTTGATTAAACAATAGAAGGCATAGATCTAACAATAGCTGGCTGGCATTTTCATCACACCTAAACTGCCCTTCTCTGCCAGCTGAGGTTCAGAGGAGAACTGTTTTCTTTCAAAATGTTCACTTACAAAATCTTTAATTGATTTGGTAACTGATGCACCCTCTGCTTTCTTTTGCAGCAAGGATTTATGGAGGGTTTGCTTCCTTTGCCCCCTTCCCCTTATTCTTACAATTTCTCTCTGGTAGTTGCCCGTATTCCCTTCACCCATAGTAATAGCATCATCCATCCTCAGCTGACTGGTCTGTCTTTTTTGTTGTTTACTTTTCCCTGGTGCCATCTCTCCATAGTACTTGAATCTCACGCGGACCCCAACCTTTTTCTCCTGTTTATATGCCTTAGGTCCACCACTTAGTCTTCTTCCTTCGTTCTTGCCAACTCAGCCACGGTGAAGAGTAACTCGCCCCTTCTCACTAATATCCGTACTTTCACCTTGACACCATATACACCCTCAGCCACTTACCTCTGTTATCCACCCAACACCGAGTGCTGTGCCTCAACCTGCACCACAAACTTGTTCCAAACCTGCTGCTGCCGCAACCAAATAAAATCCACTTCCAAAATCTTCACGAATTCCTCTTAGGGTACTGCTGCCTGCTGTTTTTTATTATTCTGCTGTCACCATATACAGCACGATATCCACATGGACCTACGGGCACAGCCCTTCCTGGGCCCCCCACGACTCCACACGGGGCTAGCACGACTTCCCCTGCTGTCCCTCAGCAACCGGCTTTTCGTCGTGCCACAGAAAATGAGAAAATGAGAAATCCAAGCGTTTATCTCCAGGCGAGGCCACATGCTCCTCTATTCTCTGTGTACTTTGAGCTACTATAAAACTTTAATTCAATAAAAGCAGCTCAACTCAGCAAAACAGCTCAACTATACAGTGTAGATTCTGTAATACCTCCGGTGTATCTCCTCATTGGTTGGGCATGCACGAGCACGGCACTTGCGCACGCGATGTTGCGCTCCTGTTAGCTGTTGTCTTGATGCGGTCAGGTCAGCAGCCTCAACCTCAGTGTAACAACAGGGAATTCACTCCTGTTGGATCTCACCTGTTCTCAAACGGCACACAGCCATTACTCACACAGTCTGGTCATCGCACTGGCAGGACCTCTTTGAAATATTGACAGATTTTTCATGTTGCTTTATTTTTTCACCTCCCAATCGAGAGGAGCAACAGGGAGGAGTATAGACTAAAGATAACCTTCTATTTCTTTAGAGAGCAAACATGTGAGGCAGCAAAAACATTGTGTTAGAAGTGGGGTCTCTAGTTGGCAGTCAGTTCCTGTCCAAGTAGGGACCCTCACTCTAGTCAAGATAAGGGAGATACTCGCTCAGATAACCCCTGTTCACCCCCTTGGTAGCTTGGCACGAGCAGTCAGCCTTATCTCAGAAGCAATGTGTAAAACATTTGCACATAACACAGAGTAATGAGTGAAAACACTACAAAAGGACGCCACATCGGTTTTAGAAAAATAGCCAATATTTTTCTATATAAAACAAGACAAAATACGATAAACATCCAACGTACAAGAAATAAGATATGAATTTTGCAAGAATTATTTAAAAAGACAGTTCCTTGAAGTATATAGCTCCACCTGGGGCTATCACATCGTCATGATCAATAAAGCCAACAGTTCAGGCCGGCCACAGCGTCGTGGGCCAGCAACAGTGTCGGGAAGACCCAAAAACAGTAGCTTTGGAATTGCAGGGCGATGTGTTCCTCGCAATGAGATCTGGAGAGCAGCATCGCTGGCAGCACAGTTGTCGGTTCCGGAGGTTGGTGCGGGGGTCTTTGGGCCCATGAAGTCACACGCGTTGCAGATTGAACTCAAGGCTGATGAAGTCATGAGCGCTGGCGTGGATGGTGTCAGGGCTGCGGTGCAAAGCGGGACGATGTGACGTGTGGTGCCCACAGGTCACAGTGCAGCAGCGGCTCAGTGGCGGCATCCAGTGGCTACAGTGTAAAGCGGGGCGGCACGACATGCGGTATCACCAGGTCCCAGTGTAGGCAGCTGCGTCATTGTTGCTGAAGCGTTGACGTCGAGAGCCCCAAGTCGTCGGTGCGGGGTGGGACGGGCTCTGTGAAGTGCCCATGGGTCACGGTGCAGACAGGGATGCCTGGTGACGACACTGGAGTCAGTGGTGCAGGTGTCCGTGCACTGGGGCTGCGGTGCGGGACGGCACAGTTCTTTGTGTACCTCATGAGCGGTGTCCACAGGCCATGGTGCAGGCAGCAGCACCGGTGTCATTAGGAGCAGCGGTGTTGGGGATGCCCAGGCTGCAGTTTGAGCAAGGCGATATTGGAGTGCTGGGCCCCCAGGTCACAGTGCAAGCAGAGGCTCAGTGGCAGCGTCAGATGGTGGCATTGGTGAGACCAGGGTTGCGGTGTGAAGTGGGGTGGTGTGGCTCTGTGATGTGTCGGCAGGTCACGGTGCAGGTCAGTGGCATCGTTGATGGTGTTGCAGTGCTTTTTCTTCTTGAACAGCACAGAACACACAGTTCTCTGACGTTAAGGCTGCCTGCTCGTGCCAAGCTACCAAGGGGGTGAGCGGGGGTTAACCGGGGGTGACTCTCCCTTACCCTGACTAGAGTGAGGGTCCTTGCTGGGACAGGGGGGAACCTTACTGCCAACCAAAGACCCCATTTCTAACACCTGGCAAGTGAGTACACTTGCCAAGTCGCATTGACAGTTTAAAAATGCACTCACAGACACTGCAGTGGCAGGTCTGAGCTATGTTTACAGGGCTACCTGTGTGGGTGGCACCTTCAATGCTGGAGGCCCACTACAAGCATTTGATTTACAGGCCCTGGGCACCTCTAATGCACTTTACTAGGGACTTACTAGTAAATCAAATATGCCAATCATGGAAAGCCAATTTACACATATATTTTACTCAGGAGCACTTGCACTTTAGCACTGGATAGCAGTGGTAAAGTGTCAAGAGTGACGAAAACAGCGAAAACTGAGTCCAGCACACATCAACAACCTGGGAAACAGAGGCAAAAATTTAGGGGAGACCACGCCAAGGATGCAAAGTCTAACACGTGTCCCCCCAGCTGAAAGTTTGGAGCAACTACCCAACCTCATGAGAGTTCTCATCACTAAGCCGGAAGAATCTGGACAGACCATCAGCATTGGCGTGTTCTGTGCCAGGGCAGTGTTCCACCGTAAAGTCCATCCCCTGTAGAGAAATGGACCACCTCAACACTTTTGGATTCTCACCCCTCATCTGCATTAACCATCTGAGGGGCCTGTGGTCGGTCTGAACTCAGAAGTGAGTCCCAAACATGTAGAGTCTCAGCTTCTTCATCGCCCAGACCACAGCAAAAGCTTCATGCTCAATTGCACTCCACCTACGTTCCCTGGGAAGTAACCGCTTGCTAATGACAGCTACAGGTTGAGCTAGGCCGTCTTCATTAAGCTGTGAGAGTACTACTCCTATGCCATGCTCTGCGGTGTCTGCTTGTACAACAAATTCCTTGTAATAGTCCTGTGCCTTCACCACAGGTGCTGTGCACATGGTAGCCTTCAGGGCATCAAAAGTGGTCTGGCAAGCCTCTGACCAGATCACCTTCTTTTGTTGCTACTTGGAAGCCAACTTATTCAAGGGGACAACAATTGTGCCATATCCCTTCACAAACTTCCTGTAATAGGCAGTGAAGCCTAAAAAGGCTCTCACCTCCGTAAGGGTCTTGGGAGGCTCCCAAGCCAGAATGGTGTCAATCTTTGGCTGAAGGGGTGCCACCTGGACACTCCCCACCTGAAGTCACAAATACACCACTGAACCCTGCCTTATTTGGTACTTGCTGGCCTTAATAGTGAGGTTTGCCTTTTGCAGGGCCTCCAACACTCTGCAGAGGTGCTGCAAGTGTTCCTCCCAAGTGGTACTGAACACTGCAATGCCATCCAGGTATGCTGCGCTGAAGTCATCCAGCCCAGTAAACACCTAGTTCACCAATCTCTGGAATGTGGCAGAGGTAGTTTTCATCCCAAATGGCATCACTTGAAACTGGAAGTGTCCACCTGGGGTAGAAAATGCTGACCTCTCCTTGCCCCCCTCAGTTAAGGCAACCTGCAAATACTCAGATGTCAAATCAAACGTGCTGAGGTATTTGGCAGCTCCCAACCAATCTATGAGCTCATCAGTTCAGGGGATGAGGTGCACGTCAGTTTTAGTGACTGTATTGAAACCCCGGTAGTCCACACAGACTGCTAGAATGCTCAATGACCCCTAGGGATAACATCTGAGACACCTCATCTTTGATGCTCACCCTGACCATATCAGTCACCCTGTAAACTTTCTCTTTAATGGGTGGGCTTTCCCCAGTGTTCACATCATGTATACACAAGTGGGTGACCCCTGGGATCAATAACAGGGAGGCGACCTGTCCCAACACCTGGCAACAGTCCCTCTGCTGGTCTGCAGTCAGGGAGGGGGAGAGGTTCACTCCCTCCACAGACCCATCTTTCTGTCCTGCAGACAGGAGGTCAGGAAGAGGCTCACTCTCTTGCTCCACCTCGTCATCTGTCACTAGGAGAATGGACAATTCAGTCGCTCAAAGTGTGGCTTGAGACAGTTCACATGCAGGACCCTCAAGGAGTTCCTGGGAGTCCACAAGTCCACCAGGTAGGTGACTTCACTCTTGCGCTCCACCACCTTAAATGGCCCAGTCCACTTGTCCTGGAGTGCCCTAGGCTCCACTGGCGCCATCACCCACACTTTTTGCACAGGCTGAAACTCGACCAGAGTGGCATTCTGGTCATCCACTGTTTCATATCTGCCCGGCTTGCTTCCAGGTTCTCTTGTGCGAGAGCTCTGAAGCGGGAAGTCTGGTTTTGGAAAGTCAGCACATAGCTAAATACATCCTGGGGAGGTTTATTGGGGGCTTTCTCTAAGCCCTCCTTCACCAGACTCAAGGGTCCCCGAACAGGGTAGCCATACAGTAACTCAAAAGAACTAAAGACAAGCCCTTTTCGAGGCACCTCCCTTTAGGAGAACAGAAGGCATGGCAAGAGGGCGTCCCGTTTCCGCCTCAAGTGCTCTGACAGGCCCATGATCATGCCTTTTAGGGTGCGCTTGAATCTCTCAACCAGACCACTGCTTTGGGGGTGGTAAGGAGTGGTAAACTTATAAGTTACCCCACACTCCTGCCACAGAGATTTCATATACGTTAATATGAAATTGGTACCCCTATCAGATACCACTTCCTTGGGGAAACCCATGCGGGTGAAAATCCCCATCAATGCATGGCCCACTACAGGGGAAGTGATTGATCTCAGCTGAATGGCTTCTGGGTACTGGGTAGTATGGTCCACAAAGACCAGGATGAACCTGTTGCTCATGGCCGTCTTGGGATCCAGGGGCCCCACAATGTCAATACAGACCCTTTCAAAGGGGGTACTAACTACAGGAAAAGGTTGGAGGGGAACCTTACATTTCCACCCACACTTGCCACTTGCCTGACAAGTTTGGCAAGACCTACAATGAGCACCTGAGTGCCTGCGCATTAGGGGCCAGTAAAAGTGAGTGACAAAGGTCTTGTCCTGCCCCAAATGTCCAGCTAAAGGCACATCATGAGCCAGACCCAGTAGGAAGGCTTTGAAACACTGGGGTACCACCAGCACACAGGCTGACCCAGGTTCAGCAACCTTAGGCTCACTATACAGGTGGCCGTCCTCCCAATAGATCAGCTGAGATCCTGGCTCCTTACCAGTCGCCTGGTCTGCAGCCTTCTCCCTTTGGAGAACCATGGCTTCTTATCACTGAGGGGCTGGGAATCCTGACCCTGGGTACTAGGTCGGGGCCCTTTAGAGAACTCCCCCTGTTTACCCTTACCCCTCCTTTCTTCTGAGAGGGACCCTGCCCACCCTTGGCGTGGTCTCCCCGCCATACCTCTTCTAGACCCTGGTGCTCTCCCAGTGGTCCGCCTCCTGCACAAGCTTCCTGGGGTCAGTCAGCTTGCTTTTAATCAGGTGCTGGTGCAGCTCTGGAAAACAAATACTGTACAAGGGCTCCCAAACAATTCAATTGTAAAACCTCTCATACGTTGTCACCTTACTGCCCTTCACCCAACCATCCAGTGACCTGCAAAAAGAATCAACACATTCCAACCATGTTTGGGATTCCTTCTTCTTATAGGACCTAAACGTGTCTTTGTACTGCTCAGGGGTGAGACCATACCTCGTGATCACGGCGCTGTAGGAGGCTGGCCTGGCTTGTAGTGGGTACCAAGGGGTACTTACACCCTGTACCAGGTCCAGTTATCCCTTATCAGTGAAGAAGAGGTGTTTCTAGCAGCTTAGGCTGATAGAAGGTAGCTATAGGTCACCAGGCAGGTCGCTCCCCCATCTGCCACGCAGCCCCCTGTGGGTTGAACCTCCGTTGCCGCTTTTTCCGCCTGACTACTCGCTCCCTTTTTTCTGTACCCCTGCGCTTGGTTTCTGTGCCACTTCATTTTTTCATTCTGTGCCCCTGTGTTTTGCTTCTGTACCCCTGTGCTCTTTTGTCCCTCTCCCGCCATCTTTTCCCGCCGTTTTTTCCCCGGGTTTTCCCCCGGGTTTTTCCCTTGCTGCTCAGCCCCTGCTGCCCCGCCCCCTTCACTCCCATTGGCCGCCCGCTCCCATCTCCCAGCTGCTCCTCCCTCCCTCTGCCCTCATATGGAGGCCACGAAGCGGGCGCGCCTAAGGCAAGCCCGTCTGCGCCTGTCTGCGCCTGGACCGCACCCAGCACCAGAACCCCTGGAACCCGCACCCCCCGCAACGCCAGACTGCACTACGACGCAAGCACCCTCCACGCACTCAACACCAGACGAGACCACCCCTGCTACCGGGCCACCCCGAAACGCACCAAGGGGCCTTTCACCTGCCGGAACTGCAGATTCACCAGCATCCAACCCTCCACACCACCAGCCAGAGAACCCAACCACCTCTGCTGCATCCTCCTCAACACCCGCTCCGCTCACAAGCACGCCATCGAACTTTGGGACTTCCTAGACTCCACCGCCCCGACGTCGCCTTCCTGACGGAGACCTGGCTGAACGCCACCTCAGCACCAGACATCGCCACAGCCATCCCACAGGGCTACAAGATCTCCCGCAGAGACCACACCAACGGAGTGGGAGGAGGAATCGCCATCATCCACAAAGACTCCATCAAAATCTCAACGAACACCGATGACACCCTCACCACCGCCGAGCACATGCACTTCCAGATCCACACCGACCCCAACACCACCCTCAGAGGAACTCTCATCTACAGACCTCCCGGACCCCGCCCACAGTTCAGTGACACCATCGCCGACCTCATCAGCACCCACGCCCTCGCTTCCACGGACAACATCCTCCTCGGGGACCTGAACTTCCACCTCGAGAACAACAACGACGCCAACTCCACCGCCCTGATGGACAACCTCGCCAACCTCGGACTCAAACAGCTCGTAACGACACCCACTCACGCCGCTGGACACACGCTCGACCCCATCTTCTCCGCAAGCCCCCACATCTCCTTCAACCACACCACCGAACCACACTGGACCGACCACAGATGCGTCCACTTCACCTTCAGAACACCCACCACACACCACCGCACCCAACAGCTACCACGCCGCTGCTGGGGCAAGGTCACCGAGAACCAACTGACTACCGCCCTCGCCCTGAGACCACCCACCGACCCAGACACCGCCGCGACCAACCTCACACAGTGGATCAACGACTGCGCCAACACCCTCGCCCCTCACAAGACCTTTACAACCAACCACACCAACAAAAAAGCCGCCTGGTTCCCCGAGGACCTCTGGATCTCCAAGCACACCGGTCGGAAGCTGGAGAAGAAATGGCTCCACGACTGAACACCAAACAACCACACAGCCCTCAAGTGCGCCTCCCGCAGACATCACCAACTCATCAGGACCGCCAAGAAGACCGCCTTCAAGGACCGCCTAGACAACAACGCACACAACACCAAAGAGCTCTTCAGCATCGTGAAAGAACTCTCCAACCCCAGCTCCATCACCAACGACATCCCGCCATCTCAAGATCTGTGCGACTCCCTGGCCACCTTCTTCCACCGCAAAATCACCGACATCCACGACAGCTTCAACCCTGACCCCCCCGCACCCACCACCGAGTCCACCACCCCTGCGACTACCACTCGCACCAGTCGCCTGACCGTCTGGTCCAGCGTCAGCGACGAAGACACCATCAAAAACATGAACTCCATCCACTCCAGATCCCCATCGGACCCCTGCCCCCACCACGTCTTCAACAAAGCCAGCGCAGCCATCGCGCCCCACCTCCGGAAAACAATCAACTGTTCCTTTGAGACAGCAACCTTCCCAGAAAGCTGGAAGCACGCCGAGATCAACGCCCTTCTGAAGAAGCCCAAGGTGGACCCCAAGGACCTCAAGAACTTCCGGCCCATCTCCCTGCTCCCTTTCCCGGCAAAAGTGACCGAGAAGATTGTCAACAAACAGCTGACCCGCTACCTCGAAGTCAACAACATCCTGGACCCTTCCCAATCCGGTTTTCGCAGCAACCACAGCACCGAGACCACTCTCATCGCCACCACTGACGACATCCGGACCCTGATGGACAAAGGAGAAACAGCCGCCCTCATCCTCCTGGACCTATCAGCAGCCTTTGACACGGTCTGCCACCGCACCCTATCAGCACGCCTCCATGACGCCGGTATCCAAGAGAAGGCCCTGGCCTGGACCACATCCTTCCTTTCCGGCAGAACCCAGAGCGTCCGCCTCCCACCCTTCCGCTCCAAAACCACCGAGTCCCACAGGGATCCTCCCTCAGCCCGACACTGTTCAATATCTACATGGCCCCCCTCGCCCATGTCGCACGACAACACAACCTCAACATCATCTCCTACGCCGACGACACCCAGCTGATCATATCCCTCACCGAAGATCCCCACACCGCCAAAGCTAACCTCCACCGAGGAATGAAGGTCGTAGCCAACTGGATGAAGGACAGCAGACTGAAGCTGAACTCAGACAAGACGGAGGTCCTCATTCTCGGACCCACCCCATCAGCCTGGGATGACTCTTGGTGGCCCACGTCACTAGGCACAGCCCCGGAACCCACGGACCACGCACGCAACCTGGGGGTCATCCTCGACTCCACTCTCTCCATGACCAGGCAAGTCAACGCCGTCTCCGCGTCCTGCTTCAACACCCTCCGTATGCTCCGCAGGATCGTCAAATGGATCCCCCTCGACACGAGAAAAACCGTTACCCAGGCCCTCATCACCAACAGACTCGACTACGGGAAGGCCCTCTACTCAGGAATTACAAACAAGCTCCTGAGACGACTCCAACGCATCCAGAACGCCTCAGCCCGACTCATCCTCGATGTCCCCCGCCGCGGCCACATCACACTCCACCTGAGAGGCCTGCACTGGCTCCCCATCAACAAAAGGATCACCTTCAAGCTCCTGATCCATGCACACAAAGCACTGCATAACACCGGACCCACCTACCTCAACAACCGACTCAGCTTCCACACCCCCATCCGAAGCCTCCGCTCAGCCAACCTCGCCCTAGCTACAGTCCCCCGCATCCGAAAAACCACCGCCGGCAGCAGATCCTTCTCCTACCTCGCCGCCAAGACCTGGAACACTCTCCCCTCCATCCTATGACAGACCCAGGACCTGCTGGCCTTCAGAAGACTCCTCAAGACCTGGCTCTTCGACCAGTAGCACCCCCCCTCCCCAGCGCCTTGAGACCCTTGCGGGTATGTAGCACGCTTTACAAATGCAGTGATTGATTGATTGATTGATATAGCAGAGCAGCTTAGGCTGAACTAGGAGACATGCAAAGCTCCTACTATACCACTGGTGTCATATGCACAATATCATAAGAAAACACAATACACAGATATACTAAAAATAAAGGTACTTTATTTTTAATTTATTTTTATGACAATATGCCAAAAGTATCTCAGTGAGTACCCTCAGTATGAGGATGCCAAATATACACAAGATATATGTACACAATACCAAAAATATGCAGTAATGGCAAAAGGAAGTAATGCAAGCAATGTAAAGTTACAGTAGATTGCAATAGGAGCACATAGGTATAGGGGCAACACAAACCATATACTCCAAAAGTGGAATGCGAATCACGAATGGACCCCAAACCTATGTGAGTTTGTAGAGGGTTTCTGGGACTGTAAGAAAACAGTAAGGGTTAGAAAAATAGCCCACCCAAAGACCCTGAAAAGTAGGTGTAAAGTGCACCTATATTCCCCAGAGAGCACAGAAGTCGTGATAGGGGAATTCTGCAAGGAAGACCAACACCAGCAATGCAATCAAAGTGGATTTCCAGACGAGAGTACCTGTGGAACAAGGGGACCAAGTCCAAGAGTCGCGACAAAGTCGACAGTGGGCAGATGCCCAGGAAATGCCAGCTGAGGGTGCAAAGAAGCTGCCACCGGATGGTAGAAGCTGTGGATTCTGCAAGAACGAAGAGGGCTAGAAACTTCCCCTTTGGAGGATGGATGTCCCACGTCGTGAAGAAGCTTGCAGAGGTGTTCCCATGCAGAAAGACCGCATACAAGCCTTCCTAGCTCCAAGTGTCGCGGTTAGGCTTTTTGGATGCTGCTGTGGCCCAGGAGGGACCAGGATGTCGCCACTTGGATGAGGAGACAGAGGGGGCGCCCAGCAAGTCAGGGAGCCCTCACAGAAGCAGACAGCACCCGCAGAAGTACCGGAACAGGCACTTGGAAGAGGAGTGAACCGGAGCTCACCCAAAGACACAAAAGGGAGTCCCACGACGCCGGAGGACAACTCAGAAGGTTGTGCACTGCAGGTTAGAGTGTCGGGGACCCAGGCTTGGCTGTGCACAAAGGAAATCCTGGAAGAGTGCACAGGAGCCCGAGCAGCTGCAAATCATGCGGTACCCAGCAATGCAGTCTAGCGTGGGGAGGCAAGGACTTACCTCCACCAAACTTGGACTGAAGAGTCACTGGACTGTGGAAGTCACTTGGACAGAGTTCCTGAGTTCCAGGGACCACGCTCATCATGCTGAGAGGGGACCCAGAGGACCGGTGATGCAGTCTTTTGTTGCCTGCGGTTGCAGGGGGAAGATTCCGTCGACCCACGGGAGATTTCTTCAGAGCTCC
Organism: Pleurodeles waltl; assembly: GCF_031143425.1. Lineage (NCBI taxonomy): Eukaryota > Metazoa > Chordata > Amphibia > Caudata > Salamandridae > Pleurodeles > Pleurodeles waltl. The sequence continues at coordinate 701,283,792 of NC_090437.1, forward strand.
TCGTGCAAGAAGGAGGCAGGCTACCCCCAGAGCATGCACCACCAGGAAAACAGTCGAGAAGGCGGCAGGATCAGCGATACAAGGTTGCAGTAGTCGTCTTTGCTACTTTGTTGTGGTTTTGCAGGCGTCCTGAGCAGTCAGCGGTCGATCCTTTGGCAGAAGGTGAAGAGAGAGATGCAGAGGAACTCTGATGAGCACTTGCATTCGTTATCTAAAGAATTCCCCAAAGCAGAGACCCTAAATAGCCATAAATTGAGGTTTGGCTACCTAGGAAGGAGGATAGGCCAGCAACACAGGTAAGAGCCTATCAGAAGGAGTCTCTGACGTCACCTGCTGGCACTGGCCATTCAGAGCAGTCCAGTGTGCCAGCAGCACCCCTGTTTCCAAGATGGCAGAGGTCTGGAGCACACTGGAGGAGCTCTGGGCACCTCCCCTGGGAGGTGCAGGTCAGGGGAGTGGTCACTCCCCTTTCCTTTGTCCAGTTTCACGCCAGAGCAGGGCTGGGGGATCCCTGAACCGGTGTAGACTGGCTTATGCAGAGATGGGCACCATCTGTGCCCATCAAAGCATTTCCAGAGGCTGGGGGAGGCTACTCCTCCCCAGCCCTGACACCTTTTTCCAAAGGGAGAGGGTGTAACACCCTCTCTCTGAGGAAGTCCTTTGTTCTGCCTTCCTGGGCCAGGCCTGGCTGGACCCCAGGAGGGCAGAAACCTGTCTGAGGGGTTGGCAGCAGCAGCAGCTGCAGTGAAACCCCGGGAAAGGTAGTTTGGCAGTACCTGGGTCTGTGCTAGAGACTCGGGGGATCATGGAATTGTCTCCCCAATGCCAGAATGGCATTGGGGTGACAATTCCATGATCTTAGACATGTTACATGGCCATGTTCGGAGTTACCATTGTGACGCTGTATATAGGTAGTGACCTATGTACAGTGCACACGTGTAATGGTGTCCCCGCACTCACTAAGTCCGGGGAATTTGCCCTGAACGATGTGGGGACACCTTGGCTAGTGCCAGGGTGCCCACACACTAAGTAACTTAGCACCCAACCTTTACCAGGTAAAGGTTAGACATATAGGTGACTTATAAGTTACTTAAGTGCAGTGGTAAATGGCTGTGAAATAACGTGGACGTTATTTCACTCAGGCTGCAGTGGCAGGCCTGTGTAAGAATTGTCAGAGCTCCCTATGGGTGGCAAAAGAAATGCTGCAGCCCATAGGGATCTCCTGGAACCCCAATACCCTGGGTGCCTCAGTACCATATACTAGGGAATTATAAGGGTGTTCCAGTATGCCAATGTGAATTGGTGAAATTGGTCACTAGTCTGTTAGTGACAATTTGGAAAGCAGAGAGAGCATAACCACTGAGGTTCTGGTTAGCAGAGCCTCAGTGAGACAGTTAGTCATCACACAGGGAACACATACAGGGCACACTTATGAGCACTGGTGCCCTGACTGGCAGGGTCCCAGTGACATATACACTAAAACAACATATATACAGTGAAATATGGGGGTAACATGCCAGGCAAGATGGTACTTTCCTACACAACCCCCCCCCAAACGAAGGACAATAAGACTAGCCATGACCTGATGAGTCTTCATTGTCTAAGTGGAAATATCTGGAGAGTCCATCTGCATTGGAGTGGGTACTCCCAGGTCTATGTTCCACTGTATAGTCCATTCCCTGTAGAGATATAGACCACCTCAACAATTTAGGGTTTTCACCTTTCATTTGTTTTAGCCAAAGTAGAGGTTTGTGGTCTGTCTGAACAATGAAGTGAGTGCCAAACAGGTATGGCCTCAACTTCTTCAGTGCCCAGACCACAGCAAAGGCCTCCCTCTCTATGGCAGACTAACGCTTTTCTCTAGGGGTCAACCTCCTGCTGATAAAAGCAAATGGTTGATCCTGGCCCTTAGAATTGAGTTGTGATAAGACTGCCCCTACCCCTAATTCAGATGCATCAGTTTGAACAATGAATTTCTTGGTGTAACATGGACTTTTTAGGACAGGTGCAGTGCACATGGCCTGTTTCAGCTCCTCAAAAGCTTTCTGACAGCTAGCTGTCCACAATACCTTTTTAGGCATTTTCTTGGAGGTGAGGTCATTAAGTGGGGCTGCAATGGAGCCATAGTTCTTAATGAACCTCCTGTAATACCCAGTGAGGACTAAGAAGGCTCTCACCTGGGTCTGAGTTGTAGGGGGAACCCAATCTATGATAGTTTGGATTTTCCCCTGAAGTGGTGCAATCTGTTCTCCACCTACCAGGTGTCCCAGATAAACCACTTTCCCCTGCCCTATCTGGCACTTTGAAGCCTTGATAGTGAGGCCTGCCTTTTGCAGGGCCTCCAAAACTTTCCACAGGTGGACCAGGTGATCATCCCAGGTGGAGCTAAAGACAGCTATATCAGCTAGATATGCTGCACTAAAAGCCTCCAAACCTTGCAGGACTGTATTCACCAACCTCTGAAAAGTGGCAGGTGCATTTTTCAAACCAAAGGGAGTGTGAATTGGTAGTGCCCTCCAATAGTCGAAAATGCAGTTTTTGCTTTAGCATCCTCTGATAACTTGATCTGCCAATACCCTGCAGTCAAATCAAAGGTGCTTAGATACTTGGCAGATGCCAGTGTATCTATTAGCTCATCTGCCCTGGTTATAGGGTGAGCATCAGTTTTTGTTACCTGGTTGAGACCTCTGTAATCTACACAAAACCTCATTTCTTTTTTCCCATATTTTGAGTGAGGTTTTGGTACAAGCACCACAGGAGAGGCCCATGGGCTTTCAGAATGTTCAACCACTCCCAGTTCAACCATTTTCTGAACCTCTTGTTTTATGCAGTCCCTGACATGGTCAGGCTGCCTATAGATCTTACTTATGACAGGCATGCTGTCTCCAGTATCTATAGTGTGCTCACACCAAGAAGTGGTGCCTGGCACAGTAGAAAAGAGTTCAGAAAACTGACCCAGGAGATTTATGCAGTGGTCTTTCTGCTCAGCAGTAAGACAGTCTGCCAAAACTACACCTTCCACTAGAGCATCTTGTTCTGTGGAAGAGAAGAGATCAGGGAGAGGGTCACTCTCTTCTTCCTGTCTTTCATCTGTTGCCATGAGCAGGGTGAGATCAGCCCTGTTATAGTAGGGTTTTAGGCGATTGACATGGAGCACCCTAAGGGGGCTCCTGGCAGTGCCCAAGTCAACCAAGTAGGTGACTTCTCCCTTCTTTTCAACAATGATGTGGGGTACACTCCATTTGTCTTGGAGTGCTCTTGGGGCCACAAGCTCCAAGACCCACACCTTCTGTCCTGGTTGGTACTGAATCAGAACAGCCTTCTGGTCATGCCATTGCTTTTAGAGCTCTTGGCTGGCCTGGAGGTTTTTACTGGCGTTTTTCATGTACTCAGCCATTCTGCATCTTAGGCCGAGTACATAGTCCACTATGTCTTGCTTAGGAGTTTTTAAAGGTTGTTCCCAACCCTCCTTCACAAGTGTTAGGGGACCTCTTACAGGGTGTCCAAATAGGAGTTCAAAGGGGCTGAAGCCCACTCCTTTCTGGGGTACCTCCCTGTAAGCAAAAAGGAGGCAAGGTAACAGGACATCCCATCTCCTCCTGAGTTTTTCAGGGAGTCCCATTATCATTCCTTTGAGAGTTTTATTAAACCTCTCTACCAGCCCATTTGTTTGTGGATGATAAGGTGTGGTGAATTTGTATGTTACACCACATTCCTTCCACATGGCCTTCAAGTATGCAGACATAAAGTTGCTACCCCTGTCTGATACCACCTCTTTTGGGAAACCCACCCTGGAAAAGATTCCCAGGAGGGCTTTTGCCACTGCAGGTGCTGTAGTGGTCCTTAGAGGAATTGCTTCAGGATATCTTGTGGCATGGTCCACTACCACCAAGATAAACCTATTGCCTGAAGCAGTAGGAGGGTCAAGGGGGCCAACTATGTCAACCCCTACCCTTTCAAAGGGACCCCCAACCACAGGCAGTGGAATAAGGGGAGCCTTTGGAGTGCCACCAGTCTTGCCACTGGCTTGGCAGGTCACACAGGACTTACAAAAGTCTTTTGTGTCCTCTGACATCCTAGGCCAGTGAAACAGGGGGACAAGCCTTTCCCATGTTTTGATCTGACCCAAATGTCCAGCCAAGGGAATGTCGTGTGCCAGAGTTAGGAGGAACTCTCTGTATTGCAGGGGAATGACCAATCTCCTGGCTGCTCCAGGTTTTGGGTCCCTTGCCTCTGTATACAAGAGGTTGTCCTCCCAGTAAACTCTATGTGAGTCACTGACATCCCCATTTTGCTGTTTGACAGCTTGCTGTCTTAGACCCTCTAATGTGGAACAGGTTTGCTGTGCCACACTCAGCTCCTCCCTGGCAGGCCCCCCTCCACCCAAAAGTTCAGCAGTATCTGCTTCAAGCTCCTCTGGTGAAGGTTCTGCACAGGGGGGAAATTCTTCTTCCTCAGAAGTTGAATCATCTGTAGAGGGAGGGATAGTGGGTAGGTATTTACACTTACTAACCCTAGCTTTAGGGAGCACTTGGTCCATTGTTCCAGGATCCAAGTCACCCTGTCCTTTTTGCTTTTTGGCCTGAGCCCTTGTCAAAGCAAAAATATGCCCAGGAATGCCCAGCATTGCTGCATGAGCCTCCAACTCCACTTCTGCCCAAGCTGATGTCTCTAAATCATTCCCTAGTAGACAGTCTACAGGTAAATCTGAGGCAACCACAACTTTCTTTGGACCAGTAACCCCCCCCAGTTGAGATTCACAACAGCCATGGGGTGGCTAAGAGTGTTGTTATTAGCGTCTGTCACTTGGTACTGGTGACCAAGTAGGTGTTGTTCAGGGTGTACCAGTTTCTCTATTACCATGGTAACACTGGCACCTGTGTCCCTGTAGGCCTGAACCTCAACACCATTTATTAGGGGAAGTTGCTTGTACTTATCCATATTAAGGGGACAAGCAACCAAGGTGGCCAAATCAATGGCACCTTCAGAGACTAACACAGCCTCTGTGGTCTCCCTAACAAGACCAACCCCAACTAAATTACCAAAAGTGAGCGCAGCTACTCCCTTGGATTGGCTATTAGTAGGTTTGCTCCCACCACCACTGCTATTACTAGGGGCACTAGAGGTTGCAGTAGGTGTTGTGGTAGTGGGAGGCTTGGTGCTTTTCTTTGGACAACTGGCATCAGTTGTCCAATGGCCTTTTACTTTACATAAATAGCACCATGGTTTCTTAACTTGATTAGAAGAGGATTTGGACCCACCACCCCCACCAGAGTGTTTTTGTGGGCCTGATGAAGACTCATTTTTAGATTTGTCCCCACCCTTGTCTGAAGACTTACCATCCTTCTTCTTGCCATCCTTGTCACCCCCTGTATTAACTTTTCGGTTCACTCTTGTTCTGACCCATTTGTCTGCCTTCTTTCCCAATTCTTGGGGAGAGGTCAGATCTGAGTCCACTAGATATTGGTGTAACAAATCAGACACACAGTTATTCAGAATATGCTCTCTCAGGATCAGATTATACAGGCTTTCATAGTCAGAAACTTTACTGCCATGTAACCACCCCTCCAAGGCCTTCACTGAATAGTCTTGTGAGGACTCTTTTCTGGTTTCTCTGAACTTAATCCTGTATTGTTCAGTGGTTAAGCCAAATCCATCCAAGAGTGCATTCTTCAAAACTGTAAAATTATTGGCATCACTTTCCTTTACAGTAAGGAGCCTATCCCTACCCTTTCCAGTGAAAGATAGCCAGAGGATAGCAGCCCACTGCCTTTGAGGGACCCCCTGTACAACACAGGCCCTCTCAAGTGCAGCAAATCACTTGTTAATGTCATCCCCCTCCTTGTAAGGGGAACTATCTTATGCAGATTCCTAGAATCATGCTCTTTCACAGGATTACTATCTGGAATACTGCTGCTGCCACCATGGGGTCCTAACCCCAACCTCTGTCTTTCTTTTTCTAAGTCTAGAGATTCCCTGTCTAGAGCCAGCTGTTGCTGTTTAAGCTTCAGCCTGGACTCTTCCACTCTCAATCTATTGAGATCCCTTTCTAACAGTCTGTCATCAGGGTGGGTGGGTTGGGAATGCTTTGACACAGAAGAATGATGTGAATGAACAGAGGGAGATCTGCCCCTAACAGTTGGCACCCTAACAACCTGGCCTGCAGGAATAAAGTCATCCCTACTGTGATGTGAGCTCAAATTACTATCAGTTATGCTAGGTGGTCTGCTAAGGAGCAGGTTGGGAAGGTCACCTTCTAACACTTTGACTGGGGGCTCCCCTGAGTCAGAGTGTGAACTATCTCCTAACTTCTCAATGGAAGTGCCATCTAAGGCCTTATCATTCTCAATAAGCACGTTAGACAATAATTCTCTAGAGGGATTCTTTCCCACCCCTAAACCTCTATCACTGCAGAGACTCCTGAAACCCTTCCAGTTAAGGTGGTCATAAGCTGAGCTGACCAAGTTAGTAGAAGTTCCTACATCAGACATGATAGAAAAAGGTTTAGGGTCAGATAAAAGAGAGAAAAAGTTTCAGGACTTTTTAAGGAAACAGAAAAAAAAAACTTTTTCAACTTTTTAGAAACTTTTTGAAAGTTTAAGAGTACTTTTCAGCACTTAGCAGATTGTGTAAGAGAAGAAAAGCAAAACTTTTTGGTTAGGTGTACATACACTGAACTTGTTTTGTATATTATTCTCTTATGAAAAGTACACAATGACAAAGTGGTAAGTAGTTGCAAGTACTTATCCCACCGCTGCACAGCCAATGTAGGAGGCTGGCCTGGCTTGTAGTGGGTACCAAGGGGTACTTACACTCTGTACCAGGTCCCGTTATCCCTTATCAGTGTAGAAGAGGTGTTTCTAGCAGCTTAGGCTGTTAGAATGTAGCTATAGCAGAGCAGCTTATGCTGAAATACGAGACATGCAAAGCTCCTACTATACCACTGGTGTCATATGCACAATATCATAAGAAAACACAATACACAGATATACTAAAAATAAAGGTACTTTATTTTTATGACAATATGCCAAAAGTATCTCAGTGAGTACCCTCAGTATGAGGATGCCAAATATACACAAGATATATGTACACAATACCAAAAATATGCAGTAATAGCAAAAGGAAGTAATGCAAGCAATGTAAAGTTACAGTAGATTGCAATAGGAGCACATAGGTATGGGGGCAACACAAACCATATACTCCAAAAGTGGAATGCGAATCACGAATGGACCCCAAACCTATGTGAGCTTGTAGAGGGTCGCTGGGACTGTAAGAAAACAGTGAGGGTTAGAAAAATAGCCCACCCCAAGACCCTGAAAAGTAGGTGTAAAGTGCACCTATATTCCCCAGAGAGCACAGAAGTCGTGATAGGGGAATTCTGCAAGGAAGACCAACACCAGCAATGCAATCAAAGTGGATTTCCGGACGAGAGTACCTGTGGAACAAGGGGACCAAGTCCAAGAGTCGCGACAAAGTCGAGAGTGGGCAGATGCCCAGGAAATGCCAGCTGAGGGTGCAAAGAAGCTGCCACCAGATGGTAGAAGCTGAGGATTCTGCAAGAATGAAGAGGGCTAGAAACTTCCCCTTTGGAGGATGGATGTCCCACGTCGTGAAGAAGCTTGCAGAGGTGTTCCCACGCAGAAAGACCGCAAACAAGCCTTGCTAGCTGCAAGGGTCACAGTTAGGGTTTTTGGATGCTGCTGTGGCCCAGGAGGGACCAGGAGGTCGCCACTTGGATGAGGAGACAGAGGGGGCGCCCAGCAAGTCAGGGAGCCCTCACAGAAGCAGACAGCACCCGCAGAAGTACCGGAACAGGCACTTGGAAGAGGAGTGAACCGGAGCTCACCCGAAGACACAAAAGGGAGTCCCACAACGCCGGAGGACAACTCAGAAGGTTGTGCACTGCAGGTTAGGGTGTCGGGGACCCAGGCTTGGCTGTGCACGAAGGAAATCCTGAAGAGTGCACAGCAATGCAGTCTAGCGGGGGGAGGGAAGGACTTACCTCCACCAAACTTGGACTGAAGAGTCACTGGACTGTGGGAGTCACTTGGACAGAGTTGCTGAGTTCCAGGGACCACGCTCGTCGTGCTGAGAGGGGACCCAGAGGACAGGTGATGCAGTCTTTTGTTGCCTGCAGTTGCAGGGGGAAGATTCCGTCGACCCACAGGAGATTTCTTCAGAGCTCCTGGTGCAAGAAGGAGGCAGGCTACCCCCAGAGCATGCACCAACAGGAAAACAGTCGAGAAGGCGGCAGGATCAGCGATACAAGGTTGCAGTAGTCGTCTTTGCTACTTTGTTGCGGTTTTGCAGGCGTCCTGAGCAGTCAGCGGTCAATCCTTTGGCAGAAGGTGAAGAGAGAGATGCAGAGGAACTCTGATGAGCACACATTCGTTATCTAAAGAATTCCCCAAAGCAGAGACCCTACATAGCCAGAAAAGGAGGTTTGGCTACCTAGGAAGGAGGATAGGCAAGCAACACAGGTAAGAGCCTATCAGAAGGAGTCTCTGACGTCACCTGCTGGCACTGGCCACTCAGAGCAGTCCAGTGTGCCAGCAGCACCTCTGTTTCCAAGATGGCAGAGGTCTGGAGCACACTGGAGGAGCTCTGGACACCTCCCCTGGGAGGTGCAGGTCAGGGGAGTGGTCACTCCCCTTTCCTTTGTCCAGTTTCGCGCCAGAGCAGGGCTGGGAGATCCCTGAACCAGTGTAGACTGGCTTATGCAGAGATGGGCACCATCTGTGCCCATCAAAGCATTTCCAGAGGCTGGGGAGGCCACTCCTTCCTAGCCCTGACACCTTTTTCCAAAGGGAGAGGGTGTAACACCCTCTCTCTGAGGAAGTCCTTTGTTCTGCCTTACTGGGCCTGGCCAGGTACAGTACCTTAGTAAAATGTGAGAACAAGCCAGTGCCCGTTGCTGGATCCGAGGTCGCATCGGTTCCGGTGCTGCAGGGCGAAGGAGTCACGAAGAGGTGTCAGGTCCTTGCTGCGGAATGGTGCAGTTGAGGTGGCGTCAGTGTGAAGCGTTGAATCTGCGCACTTCGGGCAGAGTCGATCTCCGGAGCTCACGACGTGGGGCAGCGGCTTCCACGGAGTCGCAGACTTCGCGGAGCTGCAGCGATGTAGGGCCTGCGAGGGTCGTCGCACTCCAGCCAGGACCACAGATTCGGTTGGAGGCGGCATCACAGGATTCAGCAGCGGCAGCAGTCCAGAGTCGTCCAAAGTCAGTTTACTTGGATTTTCACCAGCTTCTCCTTTCAAGGACCCAGGGGCTGGATAGGGCACTACTTGTCAGGGCAGGAACCTCAGCAGAGAGTCCAGGTGCTGGCAGGGGAAGTCTTTGATGGCCCTGAGACTTCAGAACAGGGGGCAAGCTCAATCCAAGCCCTTGGAGATTCTTCTCAAGCAGGAATATACCACAAAGTCCACTCTTTGTCCCCTTTCACAGGCAGAAGCAGCAACTGCAGGATAGCCCAACAAGCACAGTCACAGGCAGGGGCAGCACTTGTCCAAGAGCTCCTCAGTTCTTTAGCTCTTCTCCTTGACAGAGGTTTCTCTTGATTCCAGAAGTGATCTAATTTTCAGGGGTTTTGTGTGCTCTTCTCATACTCCTTTCTGCCTTTGAAATAGGCTTACTTCAAAGGAAAGTCTCTCTTGTTTGTGAGATCCTGACTTGCCCAGGCCAGGCCCCAGACACACACCAGGGGGTTGGAGGCTGCAGTGTGTGAGGGCAGGCACAGCCCTTTCAGGTATGAGTGACCTGCCTCCCCCCCGCCCTCCAGCCCAGATGACCCATCAGGATATTCAGGCTACACCCCAGCTCCCTTTGTGTCTCTGTCTAGAGGAGAGGTGTAAATAGCCCAACTGTCAAACTGACCCAGACAGGGAATCCACAAACAAGCAGAGTCACAGAATGGTTTAAGCAAGAAAATGCCCACCTTCTAAAAGTGGCATTTTCAAACACACAATCTAAAAACAAATTTTACTAAAAGACGTATTTTTAAATTGTGAGTTCAGAGACCCTAAACTCCCTATTTATATCCGCTCCCAAATGGAATCTGCACTTTAACAATATTTAAAGGCAGCCCCCATGTTAACCTACGAGAGAGATAGGCCTTGCAACAGTCAAAAACAAATTTGGCAGTATTTCACTGTCAGGGCATGTAAAACACATAAACACATGTCCCACATTTGACATATACTGCACCCTGCCCATGGGGCTACCAAAGGTCTACCTTAGGGGTGCCTTACATGTTTAAAAACAGAAGGATTAGGCCTGGCAAGTGGGTGCACTTGCCAAATCAAATTGTCAGTTTCAAACTGCACACACAGACACTACAATGCCGGTCTGAGCCATGTTTACAAGGCTACTTATGTGGGTGGCACAACCAGTGCTGCAGGCCCACTAGTAGCATTTGATTTACAGGCTCCGGGCACCACTAGTACACTTTACTAGGGACGTACTAATAAATTAAATATGCCAATCATGGAAAGCCAATTTGCACATACATTTTACACAGGAGCAGTTGCACCATAGCACTGGATAGCAGTGGTAATGTTCCCCGAGTGACAAAAACAGCAAAAACAGAGTCCAGCACACATCAACAACCTGGGAAACAGAGGCAAAACGTTAGGGGAGACCACACCAAGGATGGCAAGTCTAACACCCAGTGACAGTTTTTCAATAAACAAGTCGGCCAGGCATGCACGAGACAAAAGAAATAGTTTCACTGAAACACAGAAGTGGTGTGCATGAGCACAGCTTCTGTCTGGCTTTCAAAACCCCACGCACCAGGTATCTGCAAGAAATCTTTCCTCACCGCAGAGAACAGAAAACGACTATGCACTGAAGCTACAGAGACTGCCGCACAGTGGAAAGCATACTCTGTAACTGCAAATAAAGTGAACTATGTCAGCTTTATACTTAGCGGAATTTCTCCTAAAAAATATATTATCTTATCAGCTCTTTCTTCAGTCATTTTTTTCATATCCTGCATATTCAAGGCCGGGGGGTGGAGTTTGCAGAAAAGCCTTCTCGACATGGTAACAGCAGCTGAGGAAAGAATAAATAGTTTATAAGCAATTTCATCACCTTGGGAGATCTGTTAAGGTGGATGATTTGACTTGTACTACTGATTTCATTGCAAGGACCCTGGCATTTCAGTTCCATGGAATCCATGTAACCGTGTTGCTCTGGAGCTGAGATTAGTGTTATCAACTGCAGTATTGTAAAGAGAACATATTTTAATTTTGGAGAGGGTTACAGCGCCCATATCATGAAAATGAGCCACAGTCAACTTCCCTAGTTCAGCCGAGAAGCTTAAGACATGGTTTTATTACACTGCCATGCAAAAATGAAATAGGAAATCCGCATGGCCTTTATTTCTTGTTTTTGAGTAAATGTAATGAAACCAGCTTCTCTTGGGCATGTGTGCTTCTTTAACCTTTACACGACTGAGACTGCTCCTTAAACATATATGAAAAGAAGATAAGTGTGTTACAGTAAGACTTATCTGTGATTCATAAGTTACCTTGCTTTGTATTGTTCAGCCGTATAATATAACACATGTTAGTGTCAGATGTGTAGAAGAGATGTTTTTTCTTTGCATTCTCCTTTGAACAAACTCAAACAGGGTGGTTACTTGCTTTGAAGAATATCTCAGCATAATATTGCTCCTTCATGTGCCAAGATCATTGCTTTTGATTCGTCATCAAGAGCACAGTTTCGCCTCAGACAGTTTGTGTTCTTTGTTCACAACTATTTACAAAGCACTGCCTTCTATGTATGCCTCAAGTCCAAAGAAATTTCTGGATTTTGTTGTTTTAGCCCTGAAGAATAAACAGTGGATGAATGTCCCCCAAGGCACATGTTATCCATTTTCTATAGTAGATTGAATAAAACTATATCATCTTATTATCCCTGGCTTGTTGCCTACTATTTCTACGATACAGGATGAGGCATCCTGTTTAGCATACTGCATCCCAAACAATCATGCCTTCCTCGATTAGGTTAGAAATTACCACTTCTTGCAGATTCAAAGCACACTGTCTCTCACCGGCATCTACTTTAAAGGTTTATGCACGAGACAGTTTTTTATTCTACATCTCTTTATGATGATAGAAGAATCATTTCTGTTGGTACTTATGCGACTAATCATCTTCTTTTCCTCGTATATCAACTTGTAGAAGGAACATTGCATCCACTTTCTGATACCTGTGCGTTATTAGACTCAAAATAATAGTCTTCCTTAATTTTATTCTTCTGGCACAAAGTAGCATTGCCCACTTGCTTCTGATTTTAGCACAAATTTCTCTTTATGTAGAAATTAGTTTTAAACTGAAGAATGGCGCCTTTAATTCCATTGTCATCAATCTAGAGTGCCAATTTCATCAGGTAAGACGCTTACACATTCAAGAGCCTGAAGAAGTGTTTTTATGGTTTCATATCTTGCAACTTGCCAGCATAATCAGTTGGAGATGTTACATTCTCAGTTTTAGTTTTTTGACAAAAAATACAATTCTCCCAGTCCACAACTGACCTTCTGTGTGGGCCAGGTACATCATCACTTTCCACTAAGTTAAATATTCTCTGCATAGTTTCATCCAAATAGCAATTTTCCAAGTAGGTCACAATTCATACAGGTACCAATCCCCCTAAATCCACTGTTCTTGACCCCGAAGTCTTAATAAACCTGTACCAAAACACAATCACTGTCAACACTTACATATTACAAATGAAGTTATGAGGTGCAAAACATGAATCATGTTTTCCCTCAATCATACCAATATTCTTTAGGCTGGGGGTTAATTAAATCATTTCTTCCATTAACAAATTAGACTTCATAAAGGTAGTGAATGCTCTATATTTTTACCTTATCACAATTTTGATATACAATGGTGGCTCATATGGAAAATAATGTGAAATATTTTTTGTGCAGCATTGACTGCTGAACAGATCAATAAAAATACATTAACTCTATTGATCAGTTTAGTTTTCAGTGAAAAACATAATTCAGCAGCCATTTTGCAAGAAAGTAGTTTGTGGCTCTTGGAGTTAGTGCATACAATGCTTAAAATGACAACTGGGGAAGAAAGAACACTTTTGCCAAGATTCATTTTTAAACTAAAAAAATGACATGTTTAGATATGTTCACCCAATTATATCGTCCACGTCTTTCTCAGTGAAGTCTAAAGGGGAACACTGAGGGCCATATTTATACTTTTTGACGCAAAACTGCGCTAACGCAGTTTTGCGTCAAAGAAATTAGCGCCGGCTAACGCCATTCTGAAGCGCCATGCGGGCGCCGTATTTAATCAATGACGTTAGCCGGCGTTAGCCGCCGGCGCTGCCTGGTGTGCGTGGAAAAAAACGACGTACACCAGGCAGCGCCGGCGTAGGGGGATATGGGGCTTGGGCGTCAAGAAATGGGGCAAGTCAGGTTGAGGCAAATTTTTCGCCTCAACCCGATTTGCGCCATTTTTTTCGACTCCCAACCCCCATAGAAATGACTCCTGTCTTAGCAAAGACAGGAGTCATGCCCCCTTGCCCAATGGCCATGCCCAGGGGACTTATGTCCCCTGGGCATGGTCATTGGGCATAGTGGCATGTCGGGGGGCACAAATCAGGCCCCCCTATGCCACAAAAAAAGAAAAAAACCACTTACCTGAACTTACCTTAATGTCCCTGGGATGGGTCCCTCCAGCCTTGGGTGTCCTCCTGGGGTGGGCAAGGGTGACAGGGGGTGTCCCTGGGGGAATGGGAGGGCACCTCTGGGCTCCTTCAGAGCCCACAGGTCCCTTAACGCCTGCCTTTTGCAGGCGCTAAAAAACGGCGCAAAAGCGGCCGTACGTCATTTTATTTGACCCGCCCACTCCCGGGCGTGAATTTTGCCCGGGAGTATAAATACGACGCACATGCCTCGGAGTCGATTTTTTAGACGTGAACGCCTACCTTGCATCTCATTAACGCAAAGTAGGTGTCCACGCAAAAAAATGACGCAAACTCCATGGACTTTGCCGCTAGACGCGTCTAACGCCAAAGTATAAATATGGAGTTAGTTTTGCATCGGAATTGCGTAAAAAAAAACTACGCAATTCCGGCGCAAACGGAGTAGAAATATGCCCCTGAATATGATGAGGGGTCAGTTTGAATCTACGTCTCGGTCAATTAGTACAAATTAAATTGACCAATCAGATTAGGTAACATTACTTATCTATTGAATCTCACAAGTGTAGTAAACCCCCCCCCCCACCCACTACAGCAACTACAGCGATGGTCCCACTGACTGGGTCACACCTAATAGCTAATTAGTGTTTTGTGTGTCCTTTTTAGACAGAAGCGTGTTAGCACGTCTGACCTTAATAAGTAAACTTACAAGGGGACACGAATAGGTCGATGAACATTTGGACTCTCAATTAAGATGATCCCACCAGAACTCCAGTACATGCAGATCAATAATCAATAAACAATATCAATTATCAACAATAATCAATGACATTAATAATCAATTGGAGTCAGTAATTGTCACACACAATGACCTTTCAGCCATGAATAACCACACCTTTTAGTAAAAGTTAGAATATTTATTTCCCTATATTAACAATCCTAAAGTCATGTAAATGAATCTCAAAATCAAATGAAACACATACAGAAACAATACTGGCTGTCCAAATCTACAGTAGACTCTAATCTAATCAAAGCTTGAACTATTACACATTCTAAGGTTACCGTGCAAATTTATAAGAAGAACAATTGTGAAAACGATATCACATACATTTAGATTCTGCAGAGAAATTCATCAAATATTATTCCCTATTAGCAGAGTAAAGAAACCTTAACTAACACCAGATTAGCATCGGCATGTTGGGCTTATTGCAAAATAATTTTGTAATACAAATTTGGAAAACATCTAACTATGGCTCTATCACAACAGTGCGGTTTGTACCTAGAAAGAAAAAGAAGCAAATAGGCATAACAAACATGTGGGTACAATAATACCGCTCCTCAAATGGATCAGCAAGCTATGATAGTCTTCGTCATCAGGACATCAGTCGATCAGCAAGGCATCAGGATTCAGCATCAAAGTTCAGAAAAGTCTTTAAGCATTAAAGTTAAGCACGTCTCTTGTCAAGATGGAAAATGGGCAAGAATGGGCAATGGCTGGGGCGTGGCCTGGCGCTCATGGAGTGAGCGGCTGAGAGACAAAGCTCCTGCCGGGACCTCTGTAAACAGCCCATCCTGCCTGCTTCACCCGCTGAACTGTAGACGACAGCTGGCGTCTAGGAGGGTCTGAAGTGCGGGGACGCGGGTGCCGGAAGAAATTCAGCCCCGGAGCTGGAGGCACCGGAACTAGGTAGAAAAGGGCTGAGTCTAGGGTGCGCCGCCTGACCCCAAAATGGTGGTCGCGACGCCCTGAAAAGAGATACCCATCCTCAAATCGATCCAGCACAGCGGGGGCGGTTAGGAAAGAGAAGAGGCTGCCCCCAACGCTGCTGAGGCTGAAGGTCCCCAGCATAACCGAGGATGCATAACAGTGGCACGGAGACCCCAATATGGCGACCGCACCGGAGCGCGCCTTATATCTGCGGGGGCCTGAACTAGCCGGAGAGCAGAGGCAGAAATTGAAAGTGCCCTAAGGCCAGAGGTGCACAACAGAATGAACAAGACTTTGTTACCACAAGGGCCCTGGGAGTGCTGGAGTTGCGACAGAGTGAGGTGAGGGCAGCTGGTTTTTGGTCGAACCGAGGGGACATTACAGGACGCCCCTCTCCCTCCCTGCCCATCCCCCATTCCCCTGGGACCATCCAGAAGAAGAGCCCCGCAGACCGGCGGACGCTGGCGCATTGCCTGGAACCTTGGGAAGGACTGGGCCGAAAAGAGTAACCGACTGCAGTGAGAGCTCCGCGGCGCCTCTCCTGAGGGCAGCAAAAAAAGGCGAAGAAAGCTAGCTTGAAGCAGCCAGAGACGCAGATCTAAGCATAGTGCCCCCCTAATCAACTCAAGATGGGCAAAAAATTGGGAAGAAAAAGGACACGATAGGGGGGACAAAGACACAACGGGATGGCGCACCACCCAACACAGTAGAAACACTGCGCACTGGTGAGAGCAGAGACTTACCTGAAAGCCCATCATTAGTAGCCATTATACAGGCCATCAATAACTCCAGGGAGAGTCTCGAGACAAAGATTGACTCTTGGCGGTCGACCTAGGCCTGCTCCGAGAAGATCAGCGCCGCGTAGCGGAGAGAGTAAAGACGACAGAGAAGACGCTAGACACCATCAGCCCTGGATTGGCGGTGGCGGAGGTTTGAATAACTAAGCTAGAGAAACAAACAGAAATCCTTGTGGCTCGAGCCGACGATGCGGAAAACAGATCCAGAAGAAACAATATCCACATCTTAGGACTTCCGGAAAAAATTGGACAGAGTAATCTTCCTGAGTTCTTGGAGCGCTGGAGAGCTAAAGCAGTTGCGCAACAGAGGGTCTCTCGCACTTCTTCGCGCTGGAAAGGGTGCACAGGCTCCCTGCCAGGGCTCCCCCTCCTGGAGCTGCGCCGCGCCCAGTAATAGCCCGGTTACTGCATTGCAAAGATTGGGATCATATACCGGCACTGGCCAGAAAGACTGGAGAAATGCAACTCAAAAACTCAACGATACGTATCTTCCCTGATTTCTCCAGAGAGGTGCAGAGGCGATGGGCAACGTATTCGGATATTAAGAAACCCCTCCAACAACTGAATGTTTTTTACGCAATGCTCTTTCCTGCAACGCTGAGGGTGGCGGATGGCAGGGGAGCGTGATTCTTCTATACCCCACAGGAAGCGAGAGACTGGCTGGAGAATCCCGGAGACCCAGTGGATGAGAGGAGTACTCGGGAACCCACACCCCGCAGCAGACGTCGGAAAACAAAAGACCATAGACGGAGCACCGTGGCCCCCACTCAGGAGGAGGCACAAGCGGAACAAACCCGAGCTGCAGCTGCAGTGGGCTCCTTTAGTCGGGGGCAGCCCACGCTCGACTGGAACGACGAGAGGCACCAGAGGATCGGACTCCGATGCGGAATCAGCAGGATCAAATGAAACAAGCCTGGAACTCCCGGAAGTGACACCAGGACCATCGGACTGCATTATATGACTACGGGCCCCGGCTTTCGCGCCCGCGCTGCGGGCCTGTGATTTGATTTAATTGAAATTTGAACTTATATTAAGGCCTCAAAAATCAATACTTCTAGAACTTCAGAGGCACGCAGAAAGGTATTTAAAATAACCCTGGGCCTGGGGCTCGACTCCTTGGCTGGCTCGGAAGATTCTGCCTACCTGCCCACCTTGAATTAACTCATGTTTGACATAGTTTGGATGGGAAAATGTTCCACCTCCTGTCCTGGGGAAGGGGAGTTGGGGGTGTCATGGTTGGTTAATGAGGGAAATGTTTTCATCTGTACCTGTGATAAGTCAATCCCCGCGAGAAGCATTGAACTAGGTCATCTGGATGCGGGGCGGCAGTATGGGGCGGGTAGGACAATACTCTCCTACAATGGCTGAAACGCAGGGATATAAGATAATCTCCTGGAATATTAGAGGGATGCATAACATGTCCAAATGGTACAAGGTATATTCCTATTTACGTAGAAGAGTGGCACACATAGCGATGTTGCAGGACACCCACTTGACGGACACTTCCTAAGCACCCCAGGGGTGAGCATACAGGCGTGCAGTATTGAATATCTAGGGAAAACCATTTC
Source organism: Pleurodeles waltl (assembly GCF_031143425.1). Lineage (NCBI taxonomy): Eukaryota > Metazoa > Chordata > Amphibia > Caudata > Salamandridae > Pleurodeles > Pleurodeles waltl. Next base: position 701,301,528 of record NC_090437.1, read on the forward strand.
CGATCACAACCCGCTCTTAATACACTTAGCATGGGCTCGAGCTCTCACATGCATCCCCACCTGGAAGCTCAAACCTGACTCGCTGATGGACCCTGCTTTTCGAGAACAGATTAGAGGCCACATAACCAATTACTTTAAGGATAACGAGCCCACTGCCCCTTCGCCGCAGATACTTTGGGAGCCATTTAAGGTAGTGGTGCGCGGTCGCTGCATGGTGGCTTCTATAGGCATCAGGGGGCCCTTGCTGAGGGACATTGCGGCTGCAGAAAATGAACTCAGGTCACTAGAAAAACTCTCGCCGAATCAGCCGGAGCGGCGAGGGGAAGAGCAAGCGGCCAAGGAGAGATTGGCAGAGTATACCGAAACACTAAGATGCTTTGACTATAGGCAGTATACCGCAAGAGCTCACTCCGAAAGGGATAAAACAGGAGCGCTGTTGGCATGGATAGCTAACCCCGCCAAGAGGGGGACACAAATAATGGAGATAACTGCTCCAAGCGGCGAGAAGCTCTATCGTCAAGATGACATCAACTTATATTTCCGTAACTATTACTCTGCCCTTTACACTAGCAGGACCCAAGGGGTGAGAGAGGAGATGCAAGATTTTCTATCAGCACTGGCGTCCCGTGATTTGACCGAGGAGGAGCGGGAAACCCTGGGCGGGGATTTCGAGGAATCGGAGATCAGAACTGCAATTGCGGGCCTAGCCCGTGGGAAGACCCCCAGAACGGATGGCCTGCCTGTCGAGTTCTATGCAGCTTACGCACAGACACTCACACCTATGCTGGCGAAGCTGTATAACGAAACACGATTGACCGGACACCTTCCGGCCTCGATGGGAGAAGCATTAATAGTACCGCTGCTCAAGCCAGGTAAACCTCCGATGAAGGAGGGGCATATAGGCCCCTTTCCATGCTTAACACAGATTACAAAATACTGAGCCGAATACTAGCAACAAGATTACTGCCATTCATGACAAGGCTGGTCCACCCGGATCAGACAGGCTTTATCCCTACCAGGAGCACGGCCCAGAATGTTCGCCGACTACTGTCCCTTATGGAATTGGTGACCGACACAGGCCTAGAGGCTGCGATCCTTGCCATAGACATAGAAAAAGCTTTTGACAGCCTGGAATGGGAATATCTATACGGGGTCTTAGCTCATATGGGCCTCGGGGAAGGCTTTATTAAATGGACGCGGCTGCTCTACACAGACCCCAAGGCTAGGGATAGGACGGGAACTTCAATCTTGACACAATGCCCAATTGGCAGGGGCACCAGGCAAGGGTGTCCGTTGTCACCCCTGCTGTTCGCTCTAGCAATAGAGCCACTAGCTGCACAGGCCAGAACTGCTACCTAGTATCAGGGTCTGGAAAGGGACGGCTGGCGACATGTGATCGCACTCTATGCAGATGACCTCCTCTTATTTTTACAAAGCACTGGCCCAGAAAGAGAGGGGGCGCAGACACTACTCGCACGCTTCGGACAGATATCAGGGTTACGGGTCAATTGGCAAAAGTCTTTCCTGTTCCCGATGAGAGCGGGACTGAGCCGCCGGCAGAGCTGGGAGGAGTGACTTGGGAACCGCGATGCATCACCTACTTAGGTGTGAGAATATATCACTCTCAACCGGACATTTTAGATGGCAACATTGGAAGGGCAATGGGGGCACTGTGGTCGAGCTTTGGTTTTTGGGGCTCGCTGGAGTTATTGGTGGCTGGAAGGGTCTCCCTCCTAAAGATGGTGGTGCTACCCCGACTGCTGTACTATTTTGCAGCATTACCGATATGGGTGCCACAAACCAAGTTCAGAGAATTGGACTCTGCGATAATTGCATTTATCTGGGGGGGGCCGACAAAGAGTTGCACTGATGACACTGAAAAGACCCCGCGCTGGAGGCGGCCTGGCAGTACCCGATTTCGAGGCCTATTATCTAGCAGCGCAGCTGCAATGGTTAGCGAGATGGGTGGGGGACGGAGGAGCTGGAGAAAATGTGGAAGGCCTGGAGGTTCCCCCTGCTGCTGAACTGGCTAGAACCCTTTTCAATACCACAGGCAGAGGACTGACGATGCATTTGGAGTTGTCTGTCATCCATAGATGCTGGAAACGCTCCCTTCGAAGGGCGGGACTACATACGCCGTACTCTCCTGATATGCCACTATCATGGCTCTGCTGGCTGCCTGGAGTGGGAGAGGGGAGAGGCCTACACACATGGGAAGAGAAAGGGATCACGCGCAAAGGGGAGTTATTTAGGGAGGGCAATCTACTACCCTTTGAAGATTTTCGCCCAGAACATGACCTCCCGCAGGGCCACTTCCTACTACACCGTGCACTCACCGGGTCAGTGGGGCGACATTGGGGGCGGGGAGCTGTTGAACCTCCGCAACACTGCCTTAGCAATTACTTACTGACAACAGGCTGTACGAGCAAGGCAGTCACAAGAATTTATAGGGAGATCAGGGAAGAAGAGGAGATCCCCCTCACAGACCTGAAACAGAAATGGGAGCATGATTTGGGGACGCAGATACCGGACGCAGACTGGGAACGTATCCTGGAAAGAGCGCCCAGGGTGTCCAGAAACGCTCGATTTCAGCTTACACAGTTCTATGTGCTCCGTAGGGCCTACCTCACCCCACTCAGACTGCGAGACCCCTTTGGCATGAGGGAGGCAAAATGCCACCGCTGCGACACAAAGGCGGCAGATCTCCTGCACATGCTGTGGTCTTGCACCCGTCTGAAATCCTACTGGGATGCAGTGGTGGGGGAGGTGGTTATTGAGACCGAGATTACCCGCATACCAGCTAGATGCATACTCCCCTGGTTTCCTCACACTTCCAAGAATAAGGCCACTAGCAGATTTCAAGACCTAGCGTATGTCCTAGCCAAAAGAGAGATAACGAGAAAATGGAAGACCCCCAAGGGGACCTCGACTACGAGATTGGCAAAGAGAGCTCAGGAAATGGGCAGAAGCTGAGGGAGCGGCACTCTACACGGAGCTAAGGAGAGGCCAGGGGTCCCCAGAGATGAAAGAGGCTTGGGATCAAATAGTCATAGCACTGCTGGAAGAGCACTCACACCCGAGAGAGAACGCCCCCATATAGCCCAACATACCGGAAAACAGATACCCATACTGAGCACAGGAGACGTGGCATCCAGCGCAGCCAGCACGAACTATAGAATAGAGTAAATGGAACCCCCCATGCCGCGCAAGACAGAGCAGGACCAATATGACCAGACAGATCATATCCATATCATTATCGTAGGATGAAAGCTGAGGGAGGGAGGGGTTTAACAGTACGCAGCCCGAGCGACATATACACTCACCCGATAAGTAATTTCTCAACTGACAGCAGCACTGTGACCCTAATAATAACTAAACACCCATATATTAGCTGAGTGAACGAGATCAACCTGGCACTCAAACCGAACTGATCGTTGAACGATCAATATTAGAGAAGCAAACAGTGATAGGTGAACGCTAATATTACAGAGGAAGGAGGTTAATATTGGGCATATTATTGGCACGGAATAGAATTGGGTCGCTGTAAGCATTGATGATTGGAGAAATGTAATACCACAATCAATCACGCTCGTTAATAGCTGTACTGGTTATTGCAGATTATTGTTAATAAAATTTGTTTGCAAAAAAAAAAAAAAAGAATGGGCAATGGCTAATGGCAAAATGCTCGTCTCCTCTCACTGCAGTCCCATTAAGTCAAGTTCCCTAAAACTACTTCCCAAATCCCTATTGGTCAAGGGATCGCATGTTCACACTTTGTCCAATAAAACTAAAACTTCAAATCTATTAATTCTACCACTACTCCGTTCACATGTTGCTAATTGGGTTCTCCTGCAATGTCCTCATCATCCAGCTCGTCAGGTAACAATATTGTTGCAGCTTCTACTCTAGTCAGTGTCCCCATTGTTCTCCTCCTGAGAAAGTCAGTCTTACACACATTACATACATATTGTTACATTTAGCAAGAACAGCATCTTCTAGGAGTCAGTTCTCATGAGAAAAGATTCTTAGCTATGAACATGTTTACACAATACAATGGAAGATCACAATTTAACTCTCTAGGACAGCCATTTTATTAAACGTTAAGAAATACAACTTGACATGAGGCCTGACAACTAGGCCAAGACCTTCACTAAGTTAAGGCCTACAATTAATAAAGCTAGTACATAATGCATAACCCTTAATGTGACATATTACTACATTAGTCAAACATATGCTCAACATTTCATATTAATAATTATAAGTAAGAACACTTCGCGAACATTGACGGCCACTCATCGTGATCACATTTTCAATGCGTGCATTATTATTTCCACGTTATTATGTTTTCTACACAAATCCATTACTCATAATACATGAACACCTCTTAATATTTTTTATTAAAATACCTGCGCTAGCAAGCGCATAATTACTGATTCAAAGGAATGCCATGAAAGAGGGAAGAAGTGGAGGTGAAGAACCAGTAAAGCAGATAAATACAGCAATGGAAACATGCCTTGATGTCAATTCGCCAAATGCTAGGCTAGGAGTAACAGAAGTGACATCAGACCATCTTTGACCTCACACCTGATGACATCACAGGAAATTATACCACATATCCTTTGACCCATGTTACAATACTGGAACTGACATTCAGCTTCCTTGGGCCCATGATACATCACAAGAGTTGGAACTGTGTGACTAGATACATACATTCTACAGAATAAAAACCCATTTTTAGCTACTTATAAAAACATACAACCCTCTTCCCTGACAGAAGAGTTGTAAATTAGACTTGTAGGCAAAAACAGGAAAGTTACCAGTCGCATACTGTGGGCTCCGTAGCTCTGTGCTTTCCTCCTCCACACAGCAGAGATACTGTGGGTTCCACAAGATTCTCTATTGGGTCAGAATTAGGCCCCTTGGCACGAGGTAATGCTCGGTGCCAGCTGCCCTTCTCCAGCATGTGCACAAGCAAAATGGAAAGGTAGAGTTGCGCTCAATGTGGGCACATCACAAAGTGCATCTTCTCATTAATGAGAAAGGGGGCACAGGAGTGTTGTGAGCTGGGGCTTCTGTGACATCTTATATTTAAAATATTGATTGGATTCAGTCTCTGCTAATTTAACGTGCAAACATCCAAGCAGATTTTAATCCATTCTATGCGTTCTCGTTATTATTACTGGCCTATAGTGGCTAGACGCACTTCGGAATCCTGCACCATGCTGAGGAGCAGAGAGTCCGATCAAGAAGCACTAAGGAAGTGGGTGCTGTATTCCCCTATTAAAGAAAAGCGGACCTGATAGAAAGTGCCCAACTTCCCAAGGTTCTCTGTAGCTTGAATGAGCCATGATTCAAAAACCTACAGCCAGAACTGCCATGTGTTCTCTCGTGACAGGGCAGGCAAGAAACAGCTTCAATCTTTTCCTCCTTGTCCTGCACTCTGGTAATGCGGAAGAGTGAGGAAAGGTTCCTAACCTATCCATCCTTGCATTATCAGCAAATGGAGGCAGCTGAAGGCACTCAGCAAGGGTTCCAACCTCTTGGTACTTCAACTGCCTTCGCTTTGGTCCTGAAGGCCACCGGGAGGCACAAGGGGTCAGCACAGTAGTTCAAGAATCGATCCTGTGTGTTACAGAGATATGTTTAGCTTCCTTCCCTTGGGTTGGAAAGGAAAGGATATAAAGGCCAATTGAGAGAAAGGAAGGAGTAAGGAACTGGCAAAAAGAAAAAATTAGGAAAGAAAAATAGAATGGGGGAAGAGAGGAAGAAAGGAAGAGGAAGAAAGATCCCCAACACCCTCAGGAGTAGGTCAGATTCAACAAATTGACAGTATCTCAGAACTGCCTGGAAGATATCTCATTTAAAAAAAAACTTCACTCAGTTACTTAGAGGTATAGTTCCTAGTAAGGGGTGTTTTGATTTACTGAGTATTCTCTTCAGTTGCACAAGGCACAGGGTGTAGTGACTGTAGCCTGTTCTTGCCTTTTAATCATTCCTTTGTGGAGGTGTGTGTCTGACCTTTTGAAATTATTTAGCCAACTCAAGTGAACAACACAAGGTCGCGCCTCTATTTCCTTCGTTATGTGCATTCAAGCCAGGCTGTTGCTCATGGTTTTACAAAACATTCTAGAGTGAGTGGAATGAAAACCGCAGCAAGGGAAGCATGCATGGGTCTTATGAATAACATAACAACAGTAGGGGTTCCATGCATAGAAGAGGGGCAACATCAGTAACTCTTTCTGTGAGTTCCCAAGCTCTCCCATGAATGCTACACATACTATCAGAATTACTGAGGCTGTGCTCAGTCATGACATAATACATAGATTTACCAGGGGGAGCTAGTAGCCAGACTGACAACTGATGTCCATGTAAAAAGGCTTGTACCCAGGAGCGGCTCGCAGTGTTTAGTAGAGGCGGGCGGCGTGCAGGGGCAATTAACAAAAGAAATCACCTACCTGGATCATCACTGCCTATGCCGCTCCTCTGCTGCAGCCACAGGCCCCAGCCTGCCCTGCGGCCAATCCTGACGCAGCATTAGGATTGGTTGTGGGTGCCCAGCCAAGGCACTCCCAGGCAGACTGGGAGCCTGTGCCTGCTCTCTCCAGCCCGGCAACACAGTCTCAGATTGGAGAGTGCACAGAGCGCATGTGTATTTGTGTGTTTGGCCAGCCCGAGACGGCCGGCCAAACATACATGTGCAATGAGGGGGAGTGCTGTGCACTCCACCTCAGTGCTCATCACAGCCCGTTGCTCTGCCCCTTTTACTACAAAACAATAATAAATGTAGTTTATTGTCATTTTGTAATAAAAGGTTGCAGCTATTGCTGCTGGCGGGGGTGACGCTCCTTTGCCCTAGCGGAGGAGCCGTGCCTGCTTGTACCCCATCCCTATAATCAGTTGCCATCATCTGTTATTAGCGCTGCGGCACATAGCCACCAACATTAACATTCTGCACGCAATTAAAACGTGTCTTTTACATAGCACTTCATGTGCTGTAACTAATAGAAGTTAATATTGCCTGCTTCCATAACCTCAGTATGCTACATAAGATCTGCAAATGGATCCCCATCGAAACCAGAAAGACGGTCATCCAAGCCATCATCACCATCAGACTAGACTAAGGAAACACCCTCTACGTCGGCCTCCTCACCCAGCTCCTCCACCACCTCCAGACCATTCAGAACGCAGCTGCGAGACTTATCCTAGACCTCACGAGAAGGGTCCACATCACCCCCACCTCAAAGAGCTACACTGGCTGCCGGTACACAAGAGGTGCAAATTCAAGGTTCTGACCATCGCATACAAAGCCCTCCACAACATCGGATCCAAGCTTATCAACCGCAGACTCTCCTCCCACCAGCCAACCAGGGAGCTTCATTCTACAACTCTCACCCTCTGGTAGGTCCTGAGAATCCCATGCAGCCACAATGGAGGTCGCTCCATCTCCTACCTTGCATCAGATTCCTGGAAAGAACTCCCCCGCTCCACCTGCGCACATTGCACACCCTCCTCGACTTCAGGAAAAAGCTCAACACTTGGCTATTTGAGGAGTAGCCATCAGCACACAACAACTTCCCAGAGCACCTGGATACCCACCAGGGTGATAAGCCGCAGTTTACAAATCCATTGATTGATTGACTTATGGTACTCAGTTAACAACCTTCGGAAGGCAGAGGGGTGAGTGAGCCTTGCAGTGATTGAAACTCATGATGATCTTTCTTCAAGCACAAACATTCACCCTATTGAGCTATTTCCCTAGGATGCTGATCAGAGCTTCACATCTGGGAGCACAACATAGTCCATGAATAATAGCACTGTTTTGGTAAATATGGCATGAACTTGAATTAGTGTTTATCCAGTGAGTCTTAAGCATAGCCATTCAGTCATACCATTGACGTAAAATAATGTCATATTTGTGTAAAGAAAATCACGTTTCCCTCTAAAATTGAGAGCATTATCCATCAAGCTGCTTCAAATGGTTGAGAAGTAAGCATTCAAAGGCATACACATTTGGGTGGACATGAATCACCCAAGAGCCTAGCACACTGTTGCTGCAAAGCACGACAACCATGTAGAGAACTTGTCATGAGATTGCAACACAGGCCTTTTCCACAAGAAGCTTGCAACTCACTGAGCCATGCTAGTGGCTAAAATGTGGTGTGAGTTATTACACGGACACTGCACCAGGTACTATCTACTCTGCAAAGTTCCAATATAACTAATACAAAAGCGTGCATGCACCTCAAATTTGGCATCTTTTAAATATCTTTATGTGCTTTTTCTGCTGATGGTTTTGAGCATAGATTGCTCTTTACAAATGTACCCCTTAGAAAACAGTCTTGACAAATGAATGGCCTTGAGCAATGTCAGTAATTTATAGCTACAGTAACCACCCTCATTTTCCAGCTGCATTCTCTCTACAGATGTGCTCTTGGGTAAGCAAGATGGTTGGATAACAGAAGGGCATACTGTTAATAAATCTTTGCTATGAAAACAATGCCCACATTTCCCTCTAAAATAAATGCCGAACACACATCATAAATGGCTGTTCTGAAGATAATTGAATTTTCCTTCCTCGTGCTTTCTAGCATGATATATCTCTCTCCGGCTAGATAATAAGGCCCAAGCAAAAATGTAATTTTAACACATAATTAAACCTAAAGTGTGAGACGTGTCTTTACAGTAGAGGCGAACACATAACACAAGGTTCTGCAATAAGGGAAATGGCAGTGTATGGGTCGCTAATCACTCATTCCAAAGGTGAGAAAAGAAATCTGTTGCTGATCACACCTCCTGGCAGACCGAAATTTGCAGCAGATGCCTCAACAAAAAGAGGAAAAAAGAAAAAGAATACAAGCCACTTTGGGGCTGATTTTCACTTCACTGAAAGAAACCACCCGAGAAGGGAAATCACTCTTCACAATAAGTAAGTGTGTAGCACAGATATAGAACTGTTACAGAAATGAGGCAGTATCATATAAAATGAGCAGCGAAACGGCTAATTTAGGACGGTTTCTGCCACAGTTTTGGGATGAGTGGTGTCTTAAATTGTCCCAGAGCGCGAGCAACAGTGTTTTACCACCTTAGTTACTGGTAAATGGCTGTTTGGCACTCGATCTTTAAAGACGTGTTCTGTTTTCGGCGAGTGTAGCAACATTTGATGACCTTATTAAAGTAAGTAACAGAGCACAGTGACAAGACATAAAATAAAATTTAAACATAAAAAAATATCACGGCACAACACGACTAAGCATTCAAAACAGAACGCAGCATTATCAGACGACATAATGATGCCGCGCAACTCAAAAGACAACACAATGCAGCACCACCACAACAAAATGCAGCACAACAAATATGCACAAACATATTCTGGTCCCAATACTGCTTCCACAAATCTGCTTTCTCAATACCTTGGCCCAAGCGTGTTTGCACCAAGTGCTGACTCTTCTCCGAGGACACGTGTTAACACCAGTTAAACATATTTTTTGATCCGAGTAGTGTATGGGAAGCTGTTCATGCCAAAATTACAGCTCCCCATATAGGACACCTCCTGAAATGCATAGAGTGCTGCAAAATTAATATGACACACACCAGAATGAATGTACTTTGTGTCAAAAAAATTATGATACCTGGCAGAGTGAATCTGACTTGAACCAAAACAAATATGAAACCTGACAGAGTGAATATGCCACTGAGTGATTAATATGAATAACACACACACCAAATTAAATAAAAAATATACTGAAATATATATAAATCATACTGAAATTAATATGGTCCTCACTGCAAGCAATAAAGCAATCACTGAAACAAATACAATATGCATCAAAAAGAATGGGACATTTCTTGAAATGATTGACTCATGCCAAGAGAAATATGACATACATTAAAATTAATATGGCAGATTGAAAATAATGTAAAGTAGTGACATGACTATATTATATTCTGAAAAGAAAACAGTACACATTGAAACTAATATAATGTACACTGAAATGAACATTAAACGTGTTGCAATGAATTTGAATTGTGTTGAAATTAATGTTACTGAGATGGCAATGAATATGAGACATACCGAAATGAATAGATGATTGAAAATGAATGTGGGTTGTGCTGAAATTAATGTAATCCCATAGAATTGAAGTTGACATGCCTTCAAATGAGAATAACCAAAGCTGAAATTCACATGACATTTGTTAAAATGAATATGGAACGCCTTGAAATTAATATGACACATATTCAAATTGATATGATATATGTTAAAATGGATAAGTTGCATCTTAACATTAATATGACAAGTGTTAATATGAATATGGCATCCATTGAACTACATTTAACATTGATTGAAAGGAATATAACACATGATAAAATTAATATGATGAGCTGAAATGAATATGACCTTCATTGAAATGAATTTGGCATGTTTTAAAATGAATATGAGTAAAGTGAAAATGATCATGTCATTTATCAAAATGAATATGGCTTGCATTGAAAGTGATATGATACACATTGATATGATTATGATATATGTTGCAATGGATATGATTCATGACAAAATTAAGATGTGTTAATATGAATGAAGCATCCATGGAAAGGAATATAACACATGCTAAGATGAATATGACATGCATTGAAACAAATATGTGGTCACCAAAATGAATTCCACATATCTTATACTGAATATGACCAATGCTGAAATTAAAATGAAACTTGTTAAAATGAATATGTTATGCTTTGAAATTGATATGATACACAGCAAAATAAGTTTTGCATATATTGAAATTAATATGACCTATGTTGAAATGGATATGACCCGTGTTAAAATTACTATGACAGGTGTTAAGGTGAATATGACATCCATTGAAATAAATGAGATTCATAGAAAGGAATATGACACATGTTAAGATGAATATGAGCCACTTTGAAATGAATATGACACCTGGTGAAATTAATATGGCCAACATCAAAAGTAATATGACATTCTGTAACATGAATATGCCACTTTTTTAAATGAATATGAAACTGTGAGATTAATGTAGCATGCTTTGAAATGAATTATGCACGTCGAAATAAACACAAGCCATGTTTAAATGAATATGCCTTGCTCTGAACTTATGTTGATTTGCTTTAAAATTCATATTACATATTGAAATTAATGTTACATATTCTCAAAGGGTATCATATGGACTAAAATGAATTAGATAAAATTAGTACACCACACATATAACAGAATATAAAACAAGGAACCAGCCTTTACTACGCATCCATTACATGCATCCATTTACAACACATGTAAGTATTTCTACATTTATCACGCAGCACTTTATCAAACGTATTACGATGCTGGCAGTCCCATAGAGGAAAGACTGCCGCAGTCCCGCCAGCACCATCAGGCAGCGCAGACCACCACATTGGCGAGGCAGGCCAAACAGTCCAACGGAGCTAGTGTTTCTGACAAAAACATTATGATGTTGCATACAGCCAGGGTGACCGTGGCAGTCCAACCACCACATCCCATCAGGTGGAAATGGAGAGCATAAAGGAAGCAACTCACCGGCAGGCAGTGTTACATGACCTGTTTAGCCATGGAGCCCATCACACACTCGTCCTGCTCCAGGTGCTGCTCATCGATGGACCCACACAGCACCCACATTGCAACACAATGGAAGGTCAATAGGATGCACAATAGACTGTGAAACAAATCTCCAAAGCTCATAATGCAAACAATATCTGCACAATAGGGATGGCGGCATCAGGAGCATTCATGGACACATTTCACTTAGCACATGCCCTTAAAACAGCATTTGCACAGGAACAGGCCCTTTATGTATCTCAGGGACAAACAATATTTGAGCCAAGTGACATGCCTAGCTGCCAAATGTGTAAGTGCAAGTCAAGAAAGCACATACAACAGCAACAGCATGGTCCAGATATAGCTGAGGTACACACATCAAAATGGACACATGGTCAGTCAAATGCAATGGAACCACAATTGATCAGCCTCCATGTGTGGACAAACAAAGTACAATCTATATCAGGGGAATAATCTACACAATACATGCTGACATTGGCAAACACAAGATGAAATACTTACCCTAGCAAGCATAACACAATACAATGACACCCCAATTGGATTAACACCCACATATCCATACAATGAACATCTACCCTTGTCTTGGGTGACCAACACAAAGTCAGATATTCGAAACAACAGCAAATGGATCAGAAATCAGGGTGAAGCACACACAAGTGTAGGCAGGAAACAGAATTTACTCAGGAACAACATAAAGGTAGAAAGGTAATGGCAGGACAAATGTGTACCCATCAAAACAACAGTTTTGGTTTATTCAGTTAAAATGTTGAATAGCAAAGGCCATTGGCCAGCTCATATGAGTCCTTGCACATTACTGTGACCAAGCTTGACTCGAAACACTGCCAGGGAACCTCCACTGGAAGGGGCATCAAGTGGGCAGGCAGGCACCTCAGAGCTCATCCTTTGGTGTGACGTGGTCAGATTTAGGATAGGTGTGTTTGAGTATGTGATGGGGCATTTCTTCAGAATAGTGGGCTTCTTCTTGTGAGGGGAGGGGCGTGGGTGCTTGCAGGGGGATAGGTGTGACAGGGGAGGACTTGGAATCTGGAAGGGATGGGTTGGGTTGTAGGTGGGGCCTCTTGAGTTTGGGAGGGGGTTTTGAGGTAACAGGGCAAAGGGCCAGGTCAAAAAGGAAACTCTCCTTGGGAAAACAGGTAGGGCCATCAGAAGGGGTTGGGGATTTGGAGGGTGAGGCAGTGGTGGGCTTGTCTGTGGGTGTAGATGCCTTGGGTGTGCACGTGTGTGAGGTATGCCTGAGATTGGGTGATGTTTTTTGTGTGTGTGAGAGTGGGCATTTGTGTCTTTGGGGGCTGGGAGCTGGAGGTGCTGGGTGATGTGGGAGTGATGGATGTGTGTGTGTCTTTTGGGGTGGTGTCTGTGGTATGGTGGATGGTGTAGATGTATCTTTGTGTATTGGGGTGGTGTCTGTGGGTATGGTTGACATGTGTAGGAGTTGGGATGGTGTCTGTGGGTATGGTGGATGTGGTGGATGTGTCTGTGGGTGTTGAGGTGGTGTCTCGGGGTATGGTGTCTGAGGTGTGTGAGACCGTGGGTTGTGAGCTGTTGTCTGGGTGTATGGTGTGTGTGATGGATGTGTCACTGGGTGTTGTGATGGTGTCTGTGGGTATAGTGGATGGGGTGTGTGGGTCGGTAGAGGTGTCTGTTGAAATGGTGGCTGATGTGGTGTCTGTGGGTGAATGTTGAGTGCCTGCATGCCGGTGTGTCTGGGGGAGTTTGTGTCATTGTGTGCTGCTTGTGTGTGTTGAGGTTGGTGCATGCGGAAGTGTCTGTGTGCTTAGAACAAGTATGGGAATATGGAATTTGGATAGGGAGGTGGTGGGAGGGAGGATTGGGGATGGATTGCTGTCATCAGTGAGGAGGACAGAGCCTAAAAAGATCTCTGTAGGCCAGATTTGTCACTATGAATGTCTTTCAGGAAATAATTTGTCTGAAGTTGGCTTTCCAACCCCTGGATGGCATTCACAATGGCAGTCTGCCCCACAGAAGGCTATTGACCTCCTAATACTCCTCAGGAGGGCAATAGCTTTCTCACTCAGGGCAGCAGGAGTAACAGGGGCTGGCACTGAGGTACCTGGGGCAAAGGGGACGCCCACCCTCTTAGGTGAGTGGGCACGACCAACTGGGTGGAGAGCAACAGAGAGGGTGGTGCTAGTACTGGGGGTGGCAGACAAGGATGGTACAGGAACAGGTCCTGATGGGTCCCCAACCACTAGGGAGTTGGCACTGGAGGTAGAATCTGAAGATGATGAGGTTGATCCTGTGTCCTCTGTGGCACTACCCTCACCTTTCAGGCCACTGGGTCCCTCCGTCTCAGTGGTGTCATGACTGGATGTACTGGGGCCAGATGCTTCTCCACTTGGTTTTGCCTTCTCTCCTTCACTCTCCTGGGATGATGCTGCAAATACAAAGGGGAAAAGGGTCTCCACATGTTCCTGATCACACTTGAACAAAAGCTGTGATTTACAAACATGACCATGATGTCAAGTAGGCCCCAGCAACAAACTGCTTCAAGGTGGTTCCTACATGAACCATACCATATGCATGCTTGCCACATGAACTGTCAACAGTTACCCACAGGAAAATCAGGATCTCAGATAACTCCAGTTGCATGGGTGAAATTGTGCAATCACAATAACCATTGAACAAGTAGGTGAGCAAATCACCTTCACTGCTTCTGCCTCATGGACCATACCTGTTACCTGTTGTCATACAATAGTAGGCCAATGCCAAGTCCATTCCAACAGATCCAACACAAGGTCATGGAGCTATCTATTTGTCACATACACAATAACACAACAATAAGAAATGATGCTCCAATTCCTTCCATGTTGCTGACAGCAGTACGGTATCCTGAAGAAGGTTATATGGAAATACTCATGTCACACTGAAAACATATCAAAATGCATACTTCACCATATGTAAATTGTCCTAATGGAGTCATGGAGGTAGTACTGCTGTTGCTCAGATACACTACGTATTTGGCATAGAAATGTACACTGTAGTCAAAATGTGCAAATTGGCAGGGAGATATGTCGCTAAAATTCATAACACAATGAAACAGCTATCTCTAGGAAAATCACCACTACTATACAGCACCCCTTACAATGACATACTCTGATCAGTAGAAGCCATGAGTCCTTTGTATGTTGGATAGGCCCAGGGATTTGCAAGCACTTGTAGAAGGCCCTCGACATTTTACCCTATGGGAAGCTACATCACTGTCTCCATTTTGGTCATGTACTCAGATGTGCCTGGATGAATAGTTCTACCCAACCACATGTGATTTTTTTGCCACTTGATGCACATCAATGGCATGGAAATGGACATTGTGTATAAAAATTCTAGTCCTACCTGTCATGCCCCTCATTGCTACTGTAGTTGTACATGCCGAATGACATGCCAAATGACATGCAATGACGGGTGAGGGTATGTGTGTGAGCCAACAATCAATGGTGACACATCCTGTCTGTGACACCACATAAAATGTAGCCCCATTGCATATGTCCAATTCCAAAGACAGGTTGGCATGAAAATATATGTGAGGGCATACAATATTAATCCCATGAACACAGGTGGACGAAGCATGAAATAGTAGTGTACACATTTTGTCAAAAGAGAACGAGACACATGCTAACATGTTGGCACAAGGAATTTCGGCAACAGTGATGGGCCACAAATCATGTCAATGGACATTCCCCACTCACTTACCAAGGGAAGGTTTTGATGACACCTTCACATGTCAGACAGTAGTGAGGTACCAGAACTCATCACACACTGAAAACAAGTGGCATCTGGGGAGCAGATACCAAATTTACTCACTTGACCAGACACATGGCTGAGGACAGTGATCCATCACTTCTTTCTCGATGGACTGTAAAACTTAGGAGTAGTGGTCTGTTGTGTACAATTTAGACCCACTACAACAACAAACCTTTCGTAATTGATCACTGTACAAAGCAATGTGTTGTCCCTAGAGAGCAATTGTTTTATGGATTGTACTTAGTTGTATCCTAGATCCCTGGGCTACAAGGCAAGGCACATCAATATGCACCAAATTACATATCTACACAAACAGTTACTCATCTTGTGTGTCACACACGGCCCATCCCCAGTCTTCGGGAGAAGATATCGGAACCTAACTCATCAACTTGGCTATGTGACAGGCAGGAATATGTCCTGTACTCACCCCCTTGTGGCTGCTTTGCTCCCTGCAAATGCCCATCAAGGTTTGGGTATGCTACTGCCAGAAAGCGGGCCCTTAGGGGGGGTCATGCTTCGAGGTGTGCCCTGCCCACATTGGGAGGACAGCCTCAGCTGAACCTCTGCGATCTTCTGGCCCAGCTCCTCAGATCCCCCCACCTCTTGCAACAGTGGGCGCTTTAGCGGCTATGGACCCCCAGGGTCTGCACCTTCTGGGTGATGGCTCTCCAAATCTCCTTCTTTTGATGGGTGTTTACCTATATGGATGCAAGAGACAAATCAAGCAATTACAAACACAAGTTTTTGCTCAAATGGTTGTGTCACACACATCAGAAACATCAAGCATAAAATGGGCAATTTGTCAACACATCACAAGTGTGAAGCACCCATGTCAATAAGTACAGGGACATGACTACACACTTTTGGATTCATCTGCAGACTAACCCACTACCCTACTCAAGGGCTACAATGACTAAGCAAGCCTAATGACATCAGGTATTCGATGCTCCAGCAACCTGTACTGTGATGTGAGCCAAAATGAAACACCACACACCAATGTGGTTTCTGAAGGGTAAACTCCTTAGGCCTGACTGGACAAACACATTAACACTCTGCAACATTGACTCAGTTCATACAGTCCCTACAGGCAACTATCATAGTACAGACTTCACCCTCGCACTTGAGTGACAAAGAAAGGGCTGGCATGGCAGGTACGGAAAGTGTCTACCCTGTGCATGTGTGGAGATGTGGCCTACCAATTGCAGACTCATGGACTTCAGAGTAGGTTTCACTGGTGTGTACCTGAACTATAAAACAGTCCTTTAAACATATGTTTCTATCCTACTGAGACAGCATCCAACATACAAAGGTATGTATTGTACAATTTCTGCTATGTAACTAAGCTACTGAGTCACTAGTCATGGCCTCCCAGAAATCTACACACTGTCTGCACTATGGGACTGAAGCCTGCACTGGACAAATATGACTTTCATGAAGGTGACAACAGAGCTGTGGTAGTAACGGACCTGTCATGAGTCAAAGATACACACTTTGACAATGTTGCAAAATGCACATATGGGCTAGTTCAGAGATTTACCTCAGTACCCATTCCTAATCTAGTCAATGGACAGAGGCATTCAGGGCCAGCTTTGCCACTAGAGCCTCATATTGACCACCTGACAGGATCTGCATGTCTACAGAAAGTGGGCACAGTACCACAGTTGTATAGCCACAGTGACTCTCCCACAGCCTGGACTATCTCTCATATTGGGACACACACAAAAAACATCACCCAATCTCATATTGGGAGTTACATTTGACAGGCCTTGATCTCTGCAGGCTGAGCATACAAAACCTACATGACACTCACATTTCCATCACTTCCATGCAAGACAGTACATCATGTGGCCATCAGCAATGTGGCTTGTTGGGCAACCTTAAGGGCACAGTGAGTCATGATATGCCTTCCAGTCAACAGTTTGGCAAAGCCAGATGTGGGGTGAAAGATCTGTGGCACAATACACATTGCTTGCAAAATCCTACATGACTCAGACAAGATGCATACGTGGCTCATGCTGTCATGCACATACATATTGTCTAACATTTATA
Source organism: Pleurodeles waltl (assembly GCF_031143425.1). Lineage (NCBI taxonomy): Eukaryota > Metazoa > Chordata > Amphibia > Caudata > Salamandridae > Pleurodeles > Pleurodeles waltl. The sequence goes on from NC_090437.1 coordinate 701,318,947, forward strand.
GTCATCATAAACCAAAAAAAAGTCACTGGATGGCAGTAAAGTTTCCTTGCCTAGCTATGTGCATCTAACATAAGGAGGATCTAGGGCCCTAAAAACATCACAAAACACAATGTGAATAAGGGGGTAGTAAGGGTAAATGTGAATAAGCACAACATATAGTACTGGCCTCCAATACTGGCACCATTTACATCCCATTGATGCCACAACAGGCACACACGAAGTCTAACTGGCACAAAGGGGCACTTTGAAGAGGAGGGAAAGAAAGGTGTTGAACAGAGTAAGTTATGAGGTACTTGCCTGCTCCTCTGGTGAGCAGTAGAGACGACCATACAGGGGAAGAACCTTCCTTACAAGTAATTCCAGAGAAAGCAGTGGTCCTTTCACCTGCTGGACATGGCATGATTGTTCCCAGAGCACACACCAGCTGAAGTGGTGAAGGTGTTGCTGGCAGCAGTATCAGGAGTCAAGTGGCTGATTTTGCACAATGCGGGGTACACGTATGACAGATACGCGGTCATCACCGTCGACAGACATAGCCAGTGAGGAGCTACCACCACAGCCAACTATGTTAGCCTATGGCTGTGTCTGCCGCTGTTTGAAACCACCTACTGTGCAGAAGACTTCTGCTGCCGGCCGTAGGCCGTCCCTGATGTCCAGTGGAGTTTGTCAGACATCCGCCATTTTGGCAGTTTGGAAGACTGTATTTGGCTCTGCTATATGCATCACAAAAACAATATAAGTTTAATATCATCACACACATCCTCAATCTGTCTTGTTGTGCAGGTCTGACTACACAATCACCAGTGTAGTAGTTTGTATGCACAGATGGTATATGATGGCTGTGTACGAGTCACCACCGTTGACAGTATTTTTGGGAGTCGGTAAATGCAGTCACATTTCGAGGGGAAACTGTGTAGCAGATAGTTAGGTGTCGTCTGAATCCATGTTGTGGACACGTGTTCACAACCATGGGGTCACATTTGACCCTTATGTGGTTGCCAGCTGTCATATGTTCTGGGTGTTATGTATATCCAGTCAGAAATGCTTTGTCACATGAACTTGTTAGCATGCATCATGTTGCCTTGGACACAGTGACTAATGTTCCAAATCATGTCTTTTCACACATAGGTACCCTGGGAGGGGGAGGATGCGACAACCTCCTCTCTACCGTCCATTGCCATACCTTCAGACCAAGGAGGAATGCCACATCATCCAGCTCTACCGCCTGAAAAGGCAAACACTAGTGGACTCATGCCATCAGTTGGAGCCAGAACTGATGCCAGCTAACAGTAATCCATACTGCATACCACCCATTGTACAAGTCATGCCAGTATTGTGCTTCCTGGTCACAGGGTCCATATTTCCTATCAGCAGTGTTGAAAAATATAGACAGCTACCTTATGTTCCCCTGATGTGAGGATTTAAACAATGTGAAGGCTGACTTCTAAAGTTTTGCCCTCATCCCACATCTGGACCATTGATGGCACACATGTTGGCCTGGTGCCACCATAGGCCACGGAACAAGTCTATTGCAACAGAAAAAATGTCCATTCGATCTACATGCAAGTTGTCTGTTTGTTGGATCTCTACATCTAAAATGTGTGTGCCTGTTTTCCTGGATCAGCACATGATTCCTTGGTAATGCAGAACAGCGCCTGAACTGTAGTTGTGGGAATGTGTGGAGTTTAGTGTTTTTGAAAGTGTGGGAGCTGATACTCTGCAAAAATTAGCAAAAGGCTGATGGATAAGATAGCTTTTGACACATACCCACCTTGATGATGTTACTTTGTTTGTGTCAATTTCTTTGCAATGTAACTTGTTTTCCAGATGCTTGCTATGTGACGTGTTATATGTATAGTTTTAAGCCTTTACTCCTTGTTTTGTTCTTTGTACAGGTACCTTCGTCATGACATCTCATGTGGACATTTCAGAGTTGTGACATTGGCAGGTATGTGATGCTGTTCTGACATACAAAGCGGGCATGAATTGTTCCAGGTAATGTAGGTTGCAGAATTTGGGTATATGAGACCTGTACCAAGACAGTTCGCAGAGTGTTTTGGTGGAGATTCAGAAGTGCCCATTGCACTTGTTTTGTGTCTTGGGGTGTGCACGATGCATCATGCATGTCATAATGTGGTCATCAACTATGTAGTCCTAGCTTACAACCAAGTCATTGTTCCTTCACATTTGCTAAACACTTTTAGTATGACCTGTATGTAGCTTTAAATGTTTTTCATCCGTGTAGGCCACAGTGCCTGTGCCAAACACTGACATATGTTTGTGTCATATCACCAGATGCATGAGGGTTGGATCATAAAGGCCCTGTGATCTGCAACTGTTGTACTGTCATCTGTCTGAATCTTGGATTATGTGGTGTTGGATTACTTTGGCGTGGTACGTGAAAGGCTCAAGCTGGTGACATCAACCACTTCATGTTTGCCTATTCTGCAGTACAATGTCTGACAAATCCCTTCCTTCCATGGTCTACAGGTCTGTACCTGTAAATATGTTAATTTGCTTAGTATGAGACAATCATTCATGATTTATAAGAGTTCAGACATATTGACAGCCTGTGTGCTGAACACTGTAATATATGTTTTAGTTTGACCAGACACTTGCATGTAAGTGTTTATGTAGGATGGTTGTAATCCTGAGCTGGAAACTGTGTACATGTAACATAGCCCATATTATACAAGTACCTTGGATCATCATTGTATGTTTCACATGATCTGACATAGTTACATGGCTAAATATTAAAACTAAATCAGCAGGGGATCAGCTGCTACAGAGGCAGGGGTGTCTGTGGTTGGTTGTTCCTCTGGCAAGGCCTCCCTTCCTGTGGTTGACGCCGATGTTGATGGGCCTGTTGTTGATGAAGGCAGAAGAAGACTGGTTTTGAAAAACACTACTTGGGGTTGTGTGCATATCCCTTAACACCCCTGTTATGGAGGCCATGTTGGTGTTGTGGGCCTCCATCTGTTCACGCATGTCCCTCTAGGCTGCTTGATTTCCCGGAGTTCGGTCAACACCTGGCCCATCACTCCTTGGAGCTCCTGATAGACCTCCAAGACATGTCTGAAGTTGTCCTGGCCAAGAACAGCCCTAGTGGCTTCACCTCACTGGCCCACAGCATCCCTCCCACGTACCCTATCCCCAAGGGCCTGTGCCCTTGCCACAGCATGACCTCTCCAACTTGTTAATGGACCCTCATTGTCCAAAGTGTAGCACTGCAACTCAGGATCCAGGACTGGGGAGGGGGCACAACATACTGAAAACTTTGCTAGTTACACAGGTTGGGGTGGGGGAAATGGTTTCCTCTGATGTTAAAGGAACAGGGCTGGGAGGTGACATTGTGGGCACAGTGAGACTCACTGTTGCCATCTGATCAGCTTGTCCAGATGGGCCAGAACCATTCTCCACGTCCACAAGTCCAGGAGTTTTGGCATCACTCAGGGCTTCATCTAAGGGGGTAGTAGTAGTCTGTTCTGTGGCCTCAGGATGCCTACCGGAAGATCCACCTGTTGATGAAAACATACATTGTTACTTGTTGAACTATGACATTTACCTCCAAAGGTTTCTTGTTACAGTAAGCAGAGACCTTGGACAAAGTTAAGTTGTAGGTAATCCAATTGTGCCAAGTAATCATGGTATTGGGAGATTTAACATGACATGTCTGAGGTATGGCAACACAATTTGACTCAAGCAGCTGATGAGATGAGCATATCACCTGTACTTTGGAAGATGGTCTGAAAGTGACATTTTACCGCCAGGGCTGCCAGCACAGTGGAGAGGCAAGATATGGGCTTGATCATTCTGAGGTCTAGTTGAGTGAGATGCAAGTAAACCCAGGACTATATGACTGGAGTCATCGTGTACACAGTGCTATGTCAAAATTTCTGCTGCCCATACCAATCTGATGATGCATCTTGAGGCCTTAGGAATACATTTTGTACACACTGGGCAAATTGTCATTCCTCAGTAGTTTCATATTGGGTTAGCAAGTCAAAATGGAGCTATATAGACAGACACTTCTTTAATTTGAGTATGATCTGTATCTTGATCACTCCTAGGTGTGTACACTTCAATTGAGAGTTCATAAATTAGTGAATTTGGGGACAAGTGACCACTGGATTGGTGTTTGGAGTTACTGGAACAGGGCCTCCTGGATGTTGCAGTCCAGTCATTCCCTCTACTACACATACTTGACAAATTGTATCCTCTCTGGTGACTACACTACAATTGAGAGTTCACAAACAAGGGTATTTGAACAAGTGACCACTGGACTGGTGTGAAGAGTTACTGAAACAGTGCCTCCTGGGAGTTGCAGTCAGGTCACTCTCTCTACTCCCCAAAAAACTTGACAAACGTACTAGGCAGCATTTAGGTTTGAGCATAGGTTTACATTTTGGGACATACGATGAATCCTGGAATGTGTTTTTGTTTTTGTGAGATTTCCAGACACCATTTTGACATATGGCATGTGATGGGCCTTGGTAGTTGTGATGTTGGATCCATTTATACAGATTGACAGTGTTACAACTCAGATACTCTGTGCATTGAATTTTGTTGAGGTATGTGAACAAGACAGTGGCAACAGCTAAGGTGGGAGCATGCATGGCATTACAGTTTGTGACATTATTTGTGTGTGACTTACCAGACTCTATTCCCCCAGTTATTCCTGTCAAGTCATGAGGATAGAGGATGGCCAGGACCTTCTCCCAGGGAAAGAGTCTTAACGGGGCAATGGGAGGGCCACTAACAGTCTTCTTGTCTTCCACCTGCTGCCTGGAGACCAGGGAACTGACCTTGCCCATGAGGTCATTCCACCTCTTCCTAATTTCCTCCTTTGTGTGCAGGGTGGTGTCTTCAGCATTCACTCTGTCAACTATCATGTCCCACATCTTCATTTCCTTACTGAGAGTAGTGTGCTGGACTGGCGCCCCTAACAATTGTGGTTCTAATATAATGATTTAATCTACCATCACTCTCAACTTATGCTATGAAAATCATGGGTTGTTGGCTTGTGACATGGCTGGAAATTAAAGAGGATGACAGTGACTAACAGAACAAGACAAGTGAATATGGGGAAAAAATAGACGATGTGTGTGCAAGGTGTAAAATGGGATGGGGGAGAAAAGGGCTGCCTTATGACAAAAAATGGATGAATTGATGTGTGGTCTGTCTTGCTTTGCTGCAGTGGAAATGCAAAGGATTGTGGTCTGTGAAGGGGTGTGTTTTATAGCGTCCTTGGAAGGTGCATCCACTTAGCCGTTGTGTGTCAGCTGTGTTGTTTTTTAATTCATCCAGAGTACACTTGTTTGTTACTTTGCTGAAGGCAGACCGTGGTGGTTGACCGCAATTAGCTGACCACTGCGGCAACTGTGTGTAATATGCTTGGTGTTTTGCTGCTGCACTGATTGCACTGGAGGTCAGACCACCTAAATCCATGCCGCCACACCGCTGGCAGTCTGCCTTTTGTGCCTGGTGGATATCGGTCCTGCCTGTATGAATCATAAGACGGTGGTCTGGGATCCGCAAGCGTGGCAATCTTTTCGGGACCGTCAACATGGCGGTCTGGCGGCCCGACCACCAAACTCATAATCAGGCCCTAAATCTTAGCATAGCACTTAGAAACGCAACAGCTCCAACTCAGGCTATCATGACATCTTAACGGAGAAATTCGCAACAGTCCATCCGACGCCACTTGCGTGGGAGTGTGGCTGTCATGGAGTCGCACGGACCCCAGGTATAGTACCATGGAAAGTGAAGAAACAAAGACTTTGCAAAGATTCACAGAGGTGAGGCGTCGCGGGATTTGGTGCAGTGTTGATTCCTTACTGCTACCGTGAAAGGGAGGCATTGGTTTCTTACTGCTAGGCAGGGGAGGTGAGGCATTGGTTCCTTACGTTTGCAGGTGAGGTGATGTGGCATTGGTGGTGAGGCATTGGTTCCTTTTAACAAGGTTGGGTCGATGAATCCAGCAGGTCAAGACATGAGGCATCAACTTCATGGTGTCACAATCACACCATGGGGCCAATGGTACTGCGGTGGAATCGGAGTTGGGGGTCACAGGCATCAGTGAGACTATACTCGTGACTCACGCTGTGGGGGGACTTTGCAGTTGCTGCGGTGGCATTGGGCCTGCAGCATCGGTCTCCGTCGTTGCCCTCAGTGGGAACCACAGCTCGGGTCTCGGCAGCTGAGCGGAGTCAGACAGCGGCACCTTTTCCGAAGTCACTCTGGTGTCAATGTACATGGTTTCATCTTGGTTGCACCAGAACTCACTCCCAAGGGTCCAGAAACTGGATTTGGCATCACTTAAGCAAGTCGGGACTCTCAGCAAGAGAGCCCAGGTGCTGGCAGATGAAGTCTTTGATATCCCTGAGACTTCCTAACAGGAGGAAAGCTCAGTCCAAGCCCGTAGAGAAACTTTGGAAGTAGGATGTAGAAAGCAAAGTCCAGTTCTTTCAATCCCAGGACAGATGCAGAAAGCAGTGGGCCAGCACAGCAAAGCAACAGGTGGAGTGGCAGTCCCTCCAACAGCATCGAGCTCTTCTTCCTGGCAGGATGTCCTAAGTCCAGAAGGATTCTAAGTTTGTGGGGTCAGAGGTCCAGTCCTCTTACCCATTTCTGCTTTGAATTAGGAAAACTTCAAAGAGAATTATTTGTAGTGCACAAGACCCTGCCTTTCCTGCCCTGGCTCCAAATACATTTCATGGGGTTGGAGACTGCTTTGTGTAAGGATAGGCACAGCCCTATTCAGGTGAAAGTTTCAGCTCCTCCCACCATCTTTAGCTCAGGAAGACCCATCAGAATATGCATGGCACACCTCTTTCTGTGGCTGTTTGGAGTGAATTCACAAACAGCCCAAATGTCATCCTGACCCAGACATGTATCCCACAGCCAGGGAGAGACACAGAATGGTTTAGCAATAAAATGCTCACTTTATAAAAGTTGCATTTTAAAACTCACAATTTAAAAACCAACTCCACCAAAATATGTATTTTTAAATTGTGAATTTAGAGACCTCAATCTCCTAATCTCTATCTGCTCCAAAAGGGAAATTACAGTTAAAAGATATTTCAAGGCAATCCCCAATGTTACCCTATCGTGAAAAACGATATTAGCAGTGTTTCATTATCAGGGTATGTAAAATACCTGAGTATATGTTATACATTTTAAATACGCCTCACCCTGCCCATAGGGCTGCCTTTGGCCTACCTTAAGGGTGCCTTACATGTAGTAAAGGGGAAGTTTTGGTCTGGGCAAGTGGGTGTATTTTCCAGTTTGGAATGGCAGTTTAAAACTGCCTACACAGACATTTTAGTTGCAGGTCTAAAACATGTTTACAGGGCTACTCATGTGAGTGGCACAATCAGTGCTGCAGGGCCAATAGTAGCATTCGATTTACAGGTCCTGGGGACACATGTTGCACTATACTATAGATTTACTGGTAAACAAATATGCCAATTATGGATAAACCAATCATCAGTACAGTTTAGACAGAGAGCACGTACACTTTAGCATTGGTCAGCAGTGGTAAAAGTGTTCAGAGTCAGAAAGCTGGCAAAAACTAAATGTAGCACAGAGTTGAAAACATGTATTTATTTTAGTTGACTATTTTTTGTTCATATCATATCCTTTTAGAATATGTAATATTAATTTCAGTATGTAATATTAATTCTAAAGCAAATCAACATTGATTCAAGGCAAGCCATATTTATTTAAACAGTGGTCATATTAATTTACACATGGCTTGTGTTCATTTCGATATGTGCTTTATTAATTTCAAAGCATGCAATATTTATCTCACATAGTTTCATATCCATTTTGAAAAGTGTCATATTCATTTTAATGAAGGTCATAATAATTTTGATATGGGTCATATCAAGTTCATCAGATGTCATATTAATTTAAAAGTGGTTCATATTAATCTTAACATGTGTCATATTGATTTAAATGAATGGCATATTAATTTCAACAGATGTCATATTCATCTTAACAACTGACTTAATAATTTTAACATGTGTCATATCCATTTCAACATAGGTCAACTTAATTTCAATATATGCAATATTCATGTTGTATCATACTGATTTCAAATCATAACATTAATTTTGACAAGTTTCATTTTAATTTCAGCATTGGCCAGATTTAGTTTAAGCCAGGTTCAATTAATTTCAAAGGGGCTCATATTCATTTCAATGCATGTCATATTCATCTTATCACTTGTCATATTCCTTTCAATGGATGTCTGATTCACATTAAAGCATGATATTGATTTTAACATGACTCGTACCAGTTGCAACACATATCACAATCATGTCAATGTATATCATATTACTTTCAATGCAAACCATATTCATTTTTTTTAATAAATGTAATGTTCATTGCACATTATATTCCTCTCAGAATAATGCATTTTCATTTCAGTACCTTATATTCATTTTAATCTGTTATATACATTCCAATGTGTGTCATATTCCTCTTGGCATATGTCAGTCATTTCATGAAATGTCCCATTCTTTTTGATTGATATTTTATGTGTTTCAGTGATTGCTTTATTATTTACAGTGAGGAACATATTTATTTCAGTTTGATTTATATATATTTCAGTATATCTCTTATTCAATTTTGAGTGTGAGTTATTCATAATAATCCCTAAGTAGCATATGCACTTTGCCTGGTTTCATATTTGTTTTGGTTCAAAGTCAGATCCCCTCTGCCAGGTATCATATTTATTTTGGCACATAGTACATTCATTCTGGTGTGTGTCATATTCATTTTGCAACATGCTATGCATTTCAGGAGGTGTCCTATATAGGGGGCTGTAACTTTGGCATGAACGGCTTCTCATAGTAGTGGTTTCATTGGTGTAGCCAGATAGTCTAGATAAGGAACCCAGTGTGGTGACTCCACACAAGCCAAAGGAGCTGTAAAAGGGTGATAGAATATGGTTGTAGAGGAAGATTAAGATACACAAAACAAAGGCGAGGCAGTGATGTGCTATGTAAATATTCATAAGGAAAAAGAGAGTTATGGTTCATTTTTAAAGTGCATCCATAAGTTGGTTTGACAAAAAAATATTGTATGTGTTTAATGAACTGTTTGAAGGGGGTTAGTCAGCTACATCCATCCCCAGAGCCACCAAGTAATAATTCCCAGCTGTGTACAAAGTTAAACATTTGTAAAACACTCCTTTCCAGTTTTACAAGGCCAAGTTGTTTTTACACTTGGTTTTCACGTTCCTTGTCAAATGAGTAAAATGCTTCTTGGTGGATATTATCTTTTACCTACAACTGTTTAGCTTTCACCAACTCTATGTGCTGTAATTCGCGGTACTCACACTTTAAGAGCTGTATTGAGGGCCCTTTCCAAAATAAACTTTCCATTCAAACGCATTGGTTTGTATGAGGATGGTGAAAGGCGACAGCATAAAAATATCATTACACATGCAATAAAGTATCCTCTGCCATAGAGTATAAACACAATGAAAGTCACCAAGGAGTTCCAGAACCAGAGAGACAAAATAGGCGGTAGAGCGAGTTCTCTTATACGGTCTTGGAACTGCGAGACGACATGCAATCTCCTTCTAACGTACAGTAGAGGGTATTTTCATCCTGAAATACAGCCATAACATTACACTTCCCTCTAAAAACCTAAATCCTTGGATTCACACTCCCCCAGATGAACAAGTATGGTTGCAAATCTGTAACGTAAAATTAAACACTCTACTGTACAGTTAGTAATTTGTTTCAAAAATCTGTTTTAGGCAGTTTAATGAGAGTCACTTAAAAAAAAAGCTATAGCTCATTATGTGTGAAAGCATGTAAAGGGATTTCTTCTTTTGTAATGAAGTGCAGCCTGGCAAACATAAACATCATGCCCTAAATGGATCTTTTCCTCTAGCCCCTATTCGTTTCAGAAAAGAGAATAGCTGAACAGTTAGTTCCCCTTTTATTTCTTTAACATTTTTAATTCTGCTCAGTGATCTTGCTTTGACAGACTGCTGGCTTTGGCAATATGCATTGTTACGTCACAACTCAATTGTAATAAGCTATTACACTTCACAAGCAGTCATATTTCTAATACAGCTGACTAGTGATATCACAACAAGGCTGTAATAAGAAAAATGTTCATGTCTTTATACAGGGATTGCAGGTTCCCATCCATTTTTTGTGCCATTATTTTTGTCGATAATGACCATTTATCACCAGCACAGCTTTATGAGTCAGAGGCACCAGCAATCTGTGACGGTCTCCTGGTAAGAGTGGCTGCCGATCCACCCACTGGCTCTGCCACTGCTTTCATATAATATGTTATAGGAGGAGGTGGCATGATCTGTCTGGAAGGACAGGAGAACTGCCTTGTCATGTAAGTCCTATATACAATGAAGATTAAAGTGCATCACTTCCATGAACCTATCCCTTTATTCGAATCAGTCTGCACTGAGTCAAATAACCTTCCTTTGCTGAGAAAAATAATCTTGTCAAATACTTACCACTCTTTTCCTTGGGAAAGTGTATGGTGCCCAGATGGATAATCCTTTTTTTCCCCTTTCACATGTAAGTTCCCCAAACCTCCCGATACACATACATGCAGCCCTTTGGGCCCAAATCAAGAATCCACTCCTCGGGATTCAGATACTTGAGAAAGTAACCTAGAATCCACAGTCATTCAAATTAAGTGCCCCCAACAGAGAGCTAACCAAAATCTATTCCATGATTCAAGTCAAGGCTTTCATGAGAAACTATCAAAGGCAACTTATGGGTGTAAAACTGTGCCAGTGACTGACTGGTATGCGGTGTTCAAAGAACTTGAAGTCCTCACTGAACGAATGTGTTTTATTTATCATTGGGTATGCTCCAAGGAGGGAATTGAGAATTGACCACCCCGCCCGGAGTGTGTTGGTAGTGTTAGTAGTGTATTCATGCCATCAGGATCTTATCGGATCCTGTTTTGCTTACTTCATAATGCAAAGTTATTAGCCCTCACTATTTTAAATGGCACCGACTCTAAACAGCCTCAACTGGTTAGCTGAGATACAGACGTCACCTTACAGACCTAGACCAAAATGTTATCAGATGGATAGTAGACTCCCCCCTTCCATAATGAAAAAATAATTGTGAGGTTGTACGGGTGAAAATATTGGGGGTCATTACAACCCTGGCGGACGGTGTTAAAGCGGCGGTAAGACCGCCAACAGGCTGGCGGTCTTTTTTTGAGCATTATGACCATGGCGGTTACTGCCATGGTCATCCGCCGCTTCACCGTTCCGCCCGCCAGGGCGGAGACGACCGCTGGGCTGGAGACCTGGGTCTCCAGCCCGGCGGCCGTCACAATACCGCCACCGGTAGTTCGACCCAGCTTACCGCTGTGGATTTCCAGCGGTAGGAACCGCCATGAAATCCATGGCGGTAAGCCCTATCAGTGCCAGGGAATTCCTTCCCTGGCACTGATAGGGGTCTCCCCCACCCCCCACCCCCACCCGACTCCCTCACCTACACCCCCCACCACCCATGCCACCCCCCAAAGGTGGCAGGGCCCCCCTCCCCACCCGACCCCCAACATCACATAACTCACACACACACGACACGCACGCAGGCACCACCAACACACATACATGCACACACACCAACATACGTCTTCATCCACACATTCAGTCAGACACGCACACCCATATACAGACATACACGCACACATTCCCAACACATGCAACACACCCGCAAGCATACACGCACTCACATCCCCCCTCTACATACACAGACGCACACCCCCATGCACCCACACAACACACAACACCCCCCGCCCCCCTTCCCTAACGGACGATCGACTTACCTTGTCCGTCGATTCTCCGGGAGGGGACGGGAGCCATGGGGGCTGCTCTGCTGACACCGCACCGCCAACAGAACACCGCTGCGCCGAATCACAGGACGTGATTCGCTGGGCGGTGTTCTGTTGGCGTGGCGGTGGAGGTGGAGCAACCTCCCCTTCCCCGCCACCCGCCAGTATGGCTGTTGGCGGCTCTCCGTCGTAAAAAGGACGGTGAGCAGCCAACAGTCATAAAACGCAGAGCGGCAAACCGCCACTACTGGCGGTCTTCCGCACGGCGGTCCCTAAGCGGTCTTGTTAAAAGACCGCCAAGGTTGTAATAACCACATAAGTCCTTCCCCCAGTGTAAACAGTAGTACCACCCGCGGGAAGCCGACCAGCTTCACTACTTCCAGCAGTGGTCTTTGGGTTCTCAACCCCAATAATAAAGCGGAAGCCCTCAGACCCCTAATGTTGCTACATGTAACGGCAGGAAGAGCCTCATTTCCAATATTTACACCCTGGCCCTCATTACAACATTGGAGGTAAAATCCGCTTACTGCCGTGCAGAAGACCGCCAACACCCCGCCGCGGAATACTGCCACAGCTATAATGACCCACAGCACGGAATCTGCCAAAATTAGGACACCCACACAAGTCCGCCACACCAAAGGTCAGTGATAAACTGGGTAAAACAAAACCTCCACCGTCACGCCAACAGAAATACGCCCACACTATCACGACACACGAATCCACGAGGCGGTCTTTCAACTGCGGTATTCCATTGGCGGTACACACCGCCGCGCTCAAAATACACACACATTTACAAAACACAGCCACATTGGACAATTCCAAACACACACACCTGATACACATACACACACCACACCCACACACCCAATACAATATAAAACACACACCCACATCACCCACAAACCCCTACGACCAAAATCCCGAACGAAGGCCAGAGAGACCACAAATAACTACCAAGCATCCACAGGCACACAATACCATCACCCACAGAACTTCCACGCACCTCACACAACACACCACTAAATATCACCCCACTTATCACTACACACATTACCCTTACACATCACCCACACCACCCCATGGCACGGCAAAGACACCCCAGGCTGAGGAGGAGCTCAGGGTCATGGTGGAGGAAATCGTCCGGGTAGAGCCACAGGTATTCGGATCACAGGTGCAGCACACCTCCATAGCTAGGAAGATGGAGGTATGGCACAGAATAGTGGACAGGGTCAATGCAGTGGGACAGCACCCAAGAAATCGGGATGACATCAGGAAGAGGTGGAACGACCTACGGGGGAAGGTGCGTTCCGTGGTCTCAAGACACCACCTTGCGGTTCAGCAGACTGGCGGCGGACCCCCATCTCCTCCCCCACAACTAACAACATGGGAGGAGCAGGTCTTGGGGATTCTGCATCCTGAGGACCTCGCAGGAGTAGATGGCGGAATGGACTCTGGTAAGTCAAATCTTAACTATTACATCCCCCACCCTACCTGCATGCCATCACATACCCCCACCCTCTCCCTCACCCCCATCACCCCAACTCCTCACAAATGTGCCAACATCACAAACCACCCATCCCAACACCAAGCCCTGCATGCAACAACAAAGCATGGACACCCATCACCAAAGCATGGCCACTGCACATACCCGTACACCCCCCTAAACCACCATCACACAAGGTCCCACACAGGAATGCAAGCACTGGGGTACACGGTCACCCACCTATTGCACACCCTGGCACACACAGATGTAATAAACATCTTTTTATACCCCTGCAGGACCGCTACCCAACGTCACCGCACAGGAGGGTCCACACATGTCCACACCACCAACAGAAGAGGCCCACAGTGATGACAGCAGCTCTGTCTAACTGGATCTAGATGACCAGCCCGGCCCATCGGGGACCTCGGGACAGTCGGTTCCCCTCACACAGTCACAGGCCACTACAGACCTTCCCCCTCTGGAAAAACCAGCACAGCACCCACCCAGCGGGCCCATACCTCTGTCCCCAGGACACGTCAATCAGCAGTGTGTCCACCTCTACAGGGAACCCAGGCTAACCCACCATCCCAACAACAACAGGGACCTGGGGGCAGTGGTAGTGGGCACACGGTCCAGGGGACGGAGGCCCAGGAACACAGGGGAACTGGGAGGGCTGCTGTGCAACAGGGGGGGGGACAGGCCAAGGGAACCCACTCTCCACGAGGCCCTCTCCTCCATCATGGGAGCCTACCACCACTCCCAAGAGACGATGGCAACGGTACTGGCCAAGTTTCAGGAGACCCAGCGCCTGCAGGAGGAACAGTGTTTGGGCTTCAGGAAGGAACTCAGAGCTATCAATTCCACCCTGGGCACCATCGTAGGGGTGCTGAAGGAAGTACTCAACACCAGGAGGGACACTGTGGCACAACAAAGGGCCCCTGACACTAGCATGGACAATGAACTGCCCACCACCTCCGCCGGCGCTAGTGGACAGGAGGCACCGCCACAGGACCACCACACCAGCACCCCACCCCGTGCAGAGGGAGAACCACCCCGCAAACGGTCCCTGAGATCCAGGACAAAGACAGAGAATGATGCCAAGACCCCCGCCAAGAAATGAGACCACCCTGAATGTCATCCTTCTGTCCCACTTTGTCACCCTGTCCATCCTCAAACTGACCCAGATCCACTTCCTATGCCTATTTGGGCAATGCACCTGTGAGACTAATAGACTGGACTCTGCCATGGACATTTCTCCACCATCAGGCCATTTTACAACCCCCTCCAATATTGAGCACTTAAATAAACACCCTTGAAGCACAAAACAATCTGGAGTCATTCTGTGATTTCGGAATAGTGTATTAGCAATTACTGTGGCAAAATGCTCTTTCAATTGTAATGTCAACATACCTATGTAACACAGCTCTAGTCCATGAGGAAACAAAGCAGATGTCACACAGTGGGACCCACATCTGTGAAATCGTAAAGGAAAGTGACAACTCAGTGACCATACACTGGGTGAAAATGACAGACAGTAGAGAGGTAGTAGTGTTAAAGTACATGTAGTAGGCAGGTTTGTATTCTTACCTGTGTCTCACTGGAAATATTGCAGGATCACCGAGTTCCTGTTGTCCATGTCCTCTTCTTCTGCTTCCTCGTCTTCACTGTCCACAGGCTCCACAGCTGCAACAACACCGCCATCTGGACCATCCTCCTGCAGAAAAGGCACCTATTGTCGCAAAGCTAAGTTGTGAAGCATACAGCAGGCCACAATGATCTGGCACACCTTCTTTGGTGAGTAGAATAGGGATCCACCTGTCATATGGAGGCACCTGAACCTGGCCTTCAGGAGGCCAAAGGTCCGCTCTATTATCCGCCGAGTTCACCCATGGGCCTCATTGTAGCGTTCCTCTGCCCTTGTCCTGGGATTCCTCACTGGGGTCAGTAGCCATGACAGGTTTGGGTAGCCAGAGTCACCTGCAAATGGCGAGGGACAACTGTTAGACACACACTAACCTGTGGGGATATCCCCAAACAACCATTCCCACTGACTTGCTTCCAGGTGCTCACCTATTAGCCACACACAGTGCCTCTGGAGTTGCCCCATCACATAAGGGATGCTGCTATTCCGCAGGATGTAGGCGTCATGCACTGAGCCAGGGAACTTGGCATTCACATGGGAGATGTACTGGTCTGCCAAACATACCATCTGCACATTCATGGAATGATAACTCTTTCGGTTTCTGTACACCTGTTCACTCCTGCGGAGGGGTACCAAAGCCACATGGGTCCCATCAATGGCACCTATGATGTTGGGGATATGTCCCAGAGCATAGAAGTCTCCTTTCACTGTAGGCAAATCCTCCGACTGAGGGAAAACGATGTAGCTCCGCGTGTGTTTCAGAAGGGCAGACAACACTCTGGACAACACGTTGGAAAACATAGGCTGGGACATCCCTGATGCTATGGCCACTGTTGTTTGAAATGACCCACTTGCAGGGAAATGGAGTACTGACAGCACCTGCACTTGAGGGGGGATTCCTATGGGATGGCAGATAGCTGACATCAGGTCTGGCTCCAGCTGGGCACACAGTTCCTGGATTGTGGCACGGTCAAGCCTGTAGGTGATGATCACATGTCTTTCCTCCATTGTCGACAGGTCCACCAGCGGTCTGTACAACGGAGGATGCCGCCATCTCCTCACATGTCCCAGCGGACGGTGCCTATGAAGCGAGCACAGAGCCAAACAACTCAGAGGTATGTACCCACAGCTTACACAGAACACGAATCATAATCCGAAAATTGGCCTGTATGTGTGTTGAGGCTAGACCTAGGTATGTGTGATGCAGTTAAAAATTAAGCCATGTGGGCCCCTGAAATGGCGGCTGCCTGACCTGTAAAGTGGGACAATGGGATGTGAGGTAACTGCGCTGGCGTTGTACACCGTCGCGGTAGGCGGGCGAAGACCGCGGCGCAATGCTGCATTGGTTAACATTGGACCCTATGGATCTTAGGAGCCAATGATGATGTACGCCGGCGGTGACGGTACGCACCACTGCGGACGTGACCGCCATTTTCTATCTGTTCAATCACTCGATACCTGATCTTCGACAAGAGAGGGCCTACACTGCAAGTGCTGCTGTGACCTCGGTCTGGAAGAGACAATGGCTCGTGCGACTGGGGAAAGGGCCCCTGCCTTCACATCGGAGGAGTTGGAGAAACTCGTGGATGGGGTCCTACCCAGTACAAGCTACTCTACGGTCCTCCAGACAAACAGGTAAATACAATGGGAGCATGCTTTATGGGCTATGCCTGTGTGGAGTGGGGTGGATGAAAGATGGGGGGGAGATTGAGGCGTGCATGAAACGACGGTGAGTGCATGTGCATCATGGCAAGGGTAGGGATGGGGGCCAATGACTGTGACGGTGCATTTGGTAATAACTTTCCTTTTCGCCCTGTACAATTCATGTAGGTCAGCGCCCACCAGAAAAAAGATATTTGGCATGCCATTGGCAAGGACGTCCGGACCCTGGGGGTCTACCACAGATGGAGCACCCACTGCTGGAAAAGATGGGAGGACATTCGCCGCTGGAGCAAGAAGACGGCGGAGGCCCAGCTGGGGATGGCCTCCCAATGTGGGAGGGGTGCCCGTCGCACCATGACCCCCCTGATGTTCAGGATCCTGGCGGTGGCGTACCCGGAGTTGGATGGGCGCTTGAGTGCATCACAGCAGCCACAAGGGGGTGAGTACACTCTCATTCTGCTGATTTTGCGCGCAGTGGAGGTGTCTGGGTGGGGGAGGTGTGCTGTGGGTTTCCCTAGGCCAGGGCGAGTTTAGGAGGCAAGGTCCCCTTGTTCTGGCAGAGCCTGTGGCACCCCACCCCACCTGTGTACAGTGCCAAGTACACCTAGTCAGGCTCCTGTGTCATCCGTGTGCGCAGATGTCGTCCATAGCCTTGTAGGCCATGTCCCAGGGATTGAACAGTGGAGGCCAAGTGCGCGGCGTAGTGCAGGGGGCTTCTGTGTCTGTCGTGTCCGCCAACTGTAGCGGAAATACATGCACTCAACGTGTCTTTCTTCTGTCCTCCCCCCCTTTTTGTGGTCTCCCTGTTCTTGTGTGCATTAGCATCATCAGACAGAGGAGCAGTGGCAACGGAGCAGGAGGGAGCTGCATCCCACATGGCCCTAGAGGGCGATCCAATGGACTCGGAGTTCACCAGTGGGACGCAGAGCGAGGGGAGCTCCACGGCGGGGACAGGAGCTGACACCAGTGACACGGACTCGTCCTCTGATGGGAGCTCAACATCTGTGCCCCCCGCATCTACAGGTACAGCCGCCACCCCCCCAACCAGCACCGCCCTCCCAGCAGCCCCTCAGCCTTTGACCCGTGCCCGCTCACCCAGGAGGGTGGGCATCACCTTCGCCCCAGGCACTGCAGACCCTGCCCCAGTCACCCCTGCTGCCCTCAGTGAGGAGGCCATTGACCTCCTCAGGTCCCTCACTGTTGGGCAGTCTACCATTTTGAATGCCATCCAGGGTGTAGAAAGGCATTTGCAACAAACAAATGCATTCGTGGAGGGCATTCATTCTGGTCAGGCGGCCCATCAGCGAGCTTTTCAGACTCTGGCCTCAGCACTGATGGCAGCCATTGTCCCTGTCTCTAGCCTCCCCCTCCAACTTCCTCCACCCAGACCCAATCCCCTCTACCTCAGCCTATCCCAAGCACACCTACAGACCAGCATGCACACACGTCAACACACAAGGGAAGCTCAGGCAAACATAAGCACCACACATCCCACAGGTACTCACGCAAGCATCACACACATGCAGGCACACCAACATCCTCTGCCTCCACTGTGTCCCCCTCCTCCTCGTCTCCCTCCTCACTCCCAGTCTCGTCTACACTCACACCTGCATGCACTACATCTACAGCCACTACTGCCATCACCAGCACACACACCACCACACCCCGCTCATGTGCAGTCACCACCCCCACTGCCATTCACACGTCCCCTGTGTCCTCTCCCAGTGTGTCTGTGATGCCACCTCCCAAGATACACAAACGCAGGCACACACCCACCCAACAGCCATCCACCTCACGACAGCCTCCAGCGCATGCACCTTCACCCAAAGTCACCAAACGAACACCTCCTACAATCACAACCTCTTCCTCCACTCCCAAACCCCCTCCAGCTACCCGTCCCAGTGTTTCCCAAAAACTTTTCCTGTCCAACCTTGACCTCTTTCCCACACCTGCCCCACCCCTTCCGTCTTCTAGGGCCCGACTCTCCAGGTCCCAACCTAGCACCTCAGCCACAACATCTCCGGGACCAGTGGTGCCTGTAGTCACCAGAATCTGGAGTGCACCGGCCACCAGGGCAGCCAGTGTGGCACGGAGCCACAGCACGCACAGTCCCCCACCTGTGAAGCATCAAAAGTTGGCCAGTGCCCGGCGGGAGAGGGGGAAGACTCCAGCCACCAAAGCCGCTCCCAGGGGTACAGGTGGGAGTGTGGAGTCAGCTGCGACACCTTCCAAGGCGGGGAAGGGCCACAAGAAAGTCAGCAGGTCTGGGAAGAGCAGCACGGCGGAGAAGACCGCCATCATCCCTGCTGCCCAGTAGCCCACCGCCATCATCCCCGCTGCCCAGGAGGCCAGCACCTGCCCTGCTGCCCAAGAGGCCACCGCCAGCACCTGCCCTGCGGCCCAGGAGGTCACCGCCATCACCTGCCCTGCTGTCCAAGAGGCCACCGCCAGCACCTGCCCTGCTGCCCAAGAGGCCACCACCAGCACCAGCCCCGCTGGGCCAGAGAGGACTGCCAGCACCAGCCCCACTGGGCCAGAGAGGACCGCCAGCACCAGCCCCACTGGGCCAGACAGGACTGCCAACACCAGCCCCGCTGGGCCAGACAGGACCGCCAGCGCCAGCCCCACTGGGCCAGACAGGACCAACAGCACCAGCCCCGCTGGGCCAGACAGGACAGCCAGCACCAGCCCCGCTGGGCCCGGAGGACTGCCAGCAGCTGAGTCACTGCAAAGGACATCGCCGCCACAAGCACCGCTGAACAGGGCACCGCCGCCACATGCACCGCTGAACAGGGCACCGCCGCCACATGCACCGCTGAACAGGGCACCACCGCCACAAGCACCGCTGAACAAGGCACCGCCGCCACATGCACCGCTGAACAGGCCACCGCCGCCACATGCACCGCTGGCCCATGAGCGCCAAGGGCACTGATGCTACTGAGTCCGTCACAAGCAGGATGAGGCACTCTGGGCACCAAGCCCCCTCCAGAACCAGTGGAGAGATCCATCCACTACCTCAGTCCTTGGCAGGATGAAGCACTCTGGGCACAAGGCCCCCTCCAGAACCAGTGGAGACTGTCATTCACTTGAGAGACTGTGGCTTTGCACTCCCCAGGATGCAGCAGTGGCCAACCCACCCACTGTAGAGACATGAGAGACTGTGGCTTTGCACTCCCCAGGATTGAACAGTGGGCAAACCACCCACTGTAGAGACTTGTGAGACTGTGGCTTTGCACTCCCCAGGATTGAAGAGTGGGAAAACCACCCACTGTAGAGACTTGTGAGACTGTGGCTTTGCACTCCCCATTATTGAAGAGTGGGCAAACCACCCACTGTAGAGACTTGAGAGACTGTGGCTTTGCACTCCCCAGTACTGAACAGTGGGCATGGAGCCCCCTCGTGGATCTGGCATTGTGCACTCAACCGGCTGAGGTGCCCCCCCTTCCCTTCCGACTGAGGTGCCTGTTTTATTGCTACCTGATGCCCCTGCAGTGTTCTCTCCATCATAACTAAGATGCATGCCTAGTTTTCACTATGAATATATAAGTGGTGAGTGGTTTGGCACTACCACTAGTTTGAGTGTGCAAATTCATTAGATTACGGTGTGAATAAAGATTTGCTCTGATAAGTATCCCCAATGTTGGGATATAGTTGCATTTTGGGTTAATCCTGACACTGATACACATTACATTTGGAGGTGAATGATGGTGATACCATCTTAAGTGGTATGATTTTAATTATTGTGTTAATATTTGTAGAGGTACCAGTGCCCCCTGACAGTCCTGATGAGGCCCAGACTGACGAGGCCGAAATGTGTAGACATCTTTCTAGTGGGATCAAGGGCTTTGAATCTAATTAACTTATATGCAGAATTGTTTTTGCACTACTTAATACCTTTGAAAAATATTTAGGTATTTTACAGCTGGGTGTAGTCGATTCCCTTGATCACCACAGCCTAGTGGATCACATGTATAGTTGTTTAATAGTGACCGCAATGCAAAGAAACGATGGTGGGCATATCTCTCCTTTTGTATATTTTTGTTACATATATTTGTGATGTTATTGTTATATTTATGTCTATAGTGTAGAGATACAATGTGTGATGGAGTGTTTTATGACGAGCTTCTGTTGTCCTTTTATAAATGAGTTAAATAAATAAGGGAAAGGAATTTTCCTACGAAATCAGGAGTGAATACTGGTTTCCTAAAGTAAGAATTAGATTTGTCCCTGCCTGTCTATTTATTGCATTATGTTTGTGTTAGTACCCAAGGCAGGCTAGGGTTACAGGGTACCCCCTTTGTGAATGATATCAATGAAGGATTGGTATCTGATTTCAAATATGTCTCTTGTGGCAAAACAATTGCTTGCACTAAAATGGAAATCTAGTCAGATACCCCCCATGTCGAGATGGGTGGGGAGACAGTGGACATTGTTAGTAATGGGAAAAACTATTTTGGAGGCTCTTCTAGATGGGGCATAGGTTTGAGGAGAGGTGATGGTCCCTGCTGAGATATCTACAAGGGAAAGACTTTGTGTATGAATGCCCAAATCGTTGAGAACCCTCTGACTTACCACATTATTTAGGTGGTGTAGGTGGACTAGGAACCGGTAATTGAGCTACTGGTGAGCACCTTCTGAACTGTCCAGTAATGCAGGATGGAAGCATTGGCCCCTGGAGGGCAAGTTAGGGGGGAGGGCAGTTGATGGTTGTCGAGGCCAGACTGGAGTTGGGATGAACCAATGCGGAAAACAATACGATCTGTGCTGTCGATACTGTTTATGTTTTTAAGTTATTGAAAATCCAATAAAATTTCTTTGAACCAAAGACCAGGAAACACTGGAGCATGATTTTCTACATCCATAAATCTGCTCTCGGATTTTGATTCCCGGCTCACATTTGTTAGACCCAGTGGTTTCATCCTAAGAGTTGGCGCGTTGTGTAACAATTACTTTTCATGGTGTTTGATTGTGTTAGTTGACAGAGAGTAAGGTTAGCTGCCAATTTCAGTAGAAAACTTTGAATGCAGATTGTACAAGTCTAATTCAATGAATGGCTTTCTACATTGTACGTAGGGTCTTAAACTCTATTCTTTACTGAATCAGGAGTTAGATGATATGAATAAAATCAAATTTGATGGACGCTCAATCAGAGTCTTGAAAAGGTGAAGTATTGTTACTCCTCGCGAGGACACGACTATTTAGGACTACAAGTTCTACAGTTTCTGGAGAAGCTGATTATTTAGTAATAATATTTTTGGATAACCTAAAATTCTATTCTAGTCACAGAAATGTGCATAACACTAAAAACAATGAGAGGTTTATTAACTTAATCCTAAAGCAACAATTGTCTGCACTAAGAGAAATGATCAAACTTACACAACCCCAGCACTAGTCTCACATCATGTCAGGATGGGGGATGGAAGTGCTGGTTGCTGTCATGTCAAGTTCATGTGCGAGGAAGCAGTACTTTGAAACTATCTATGCTGAGGGCATTCCACCAAAGGAAAGGTGTGTGTTCAGTACAGAGTGTGGACACCATTGAATTCAAGCTGCACGTCCACTGGGCATAATCAGTATAGTATCAGAAGTCTACTATGGTCCATATTTGTAAAAAGTTTGCGCTGTCTTTGCGTCATTTTTTTTAACCCAAAAGCAGTGCAAACCTAACACCATATTTAAATTTTGGCGATAGACCTGTCTAGCATCAAAGTAACCGAGTTAGCGTCATTTTTTGGGACCGCCAACCCACCATGCATTGTATTGCGACAATGATATGCAAGGTAGGCTTTTCCTTTAAAAAAATTACGCTACCCCTCCAGCACCATATCTACCTCCCGAAGCAAAAACGACGCACACTAAGGAAGGGGACCCAAAAAATTATGCAAAGGCCTATTTGTGTCAAATTTCAACACCTGGTTAGACCAGGCATTAAAAAGAGGCCCACACACCACCACTTAAGGAAAACACACAGAAGGAGCATTGGGTACCTTCTGGACAACATGGAAGTGTTACTGCTCCAGCTTGTCACACACCGCAGGCGTCAGCAACCACAAACACCACCGCAACAGCTACAAAGGCAGCGCAGAAGGTGGGAGCGCCTTGAGACCCTCACGGGTGAGTAGCTACACTTTACAAATATTGATTGATTAATTAAGAGGATCTTTCGACAGCTTACAACTATCCTTGGGCTCAGGGAACAAGATGTCATCAGGACTTACCATCTGAACTAGGAGTCAATTGTACACCTGCTGCACCACATTGCGCCAGACAACACTGCAAGGGTGGCAACTCCAACAAACATACCACCCATGACCAAACTCCTTGTAGTCCTCTATATGCTGGCATCAGGATCTTTTCAGAGAATGGGCGCTCAAGTGGCTGGGATTTCGCAGCCATCTTTCTCGGTCTTCCTTCTAAAGGTTCTGGATGTAGTCAGACACCTCACACCCAACCACATCTGCTTCCCAAACACCCAGCAACTGCAGCAGGAGACCAAGCAAGGTTTCTATTCAAGTGTCCAACTGGTACCACCTGCAGTAATGGAACACCTATACCGGAACCACAAGCACACCCATTCCATAAATGTGCAGTCCATTGTGGACCACCGTGGGCTCTTATCAAACATCCTTGCCAAATACCCCTGCAACGTCCATGATGCTTATATATTCCGGCATTTCAACGTCAATGAGCGGTTCCAGGATGGCCAAAATGGCAATGGCCTACTCGTAGGTAAGCCACCATACCAAACAGTACACAGCCAACACACCTGCCATGTAGGACAACAAAGACATACACCACACTAAACACACATAGGCAGGGGAACACAGATGTACAGTCAACAACACTACACCACAATCATTGCACATCATAAACACATATACACCCACATGTACATAATACAGCCACAACCTGACTGGCACATCACATGAGGACTGGTGGAGCTATGTCCCATTTGCATACAGAAGCTGGGCACAAACCACTACAAGTGTCCACTGGTTGACAACTAAATACAGATCCCACACACATTACACCTAATAATGTTTCGCTCAGCAATGTGAATAGCACAGGCCATGTCAAAGTAAAGAAATTCACACATAGGCACAGCCCCACATCAGTCATGGGGTTCAAGCACCTGGTGGCACCAATATCAAATGTCACCAAAGCATTGCCATGACCAACTAAATATCACCTACACATACCAGACATACCTGTAGTGTGCATATTCCCCTGTCTGCTGCATTGTGACTCACAAATAGGAGTACAACATTACTTGGCATGAAAGACCATGGGGCAGAATGAAGAGAAGTCATGCAGCACTTGGTCCAGTGCCACCTCACATGCGCCCCTTAGCGCCCCCTAATGCCACCATGTGTATGCAGTATACAAGAAATGGTCCAACTTGGCGCAGAGTTTGTGCAATGCTGTAAATATCATGGATTCTATTGTACGACTCTAGGAGCATAGTGAACATACCTGACCTTTCATGCACCGTGCGTAGGAACCCATGTAAAATAATGACGTGTCCCCTCCCAATGCCAGCACTGTGCATGTGTTGAAAGTATCTATGATAAATCATGTGTAGGAATTTTGGAGATTCCACTGTACAAATGTCTGATCATCCTACAAATGTGTGAATCACACCCTAGCACACTTGATGGCTGGCACAGACATCACCTGCCACAAAGGGTCACTATATGTTGCACTGCATGCGTAGTGCCACATGGTAACATGGAGGCCAGAGTTTGGCTTTGTAGTGCTACCATGGTGTCTCTTCATATGACACCACTGTGGTGCAAGGAGGTGGAAAGTTCCACCAATAACAGGACACTGATACAACACATATTTGCAAGGGCAGAACCATCTGTCTGGATTGAATATTACAATCCCCAGGTCCCTGAGCTACAACCCAAGATTGTCATGTCCATCAACACAGACCTATGAAACCATTTCACAAAACAGGAACATACACTGTACCAGAAGCAAGTCTGAGTCACCACTCCACCTAAAACTAACAACTGGCAAGGTATATATCAAACCACTATCAAGCTTTACCAACACATCTTCTCTTGTTCTTTTGCAGCCGACCAAGGTTACGGCATACAGCCATTGGTCATGACTCCATTTGGCAATCCTACAATGGTGGAAGAGTGTGCATATAATGAAGGGGACAGAAGAACACGCAATGTTGTGGAAAGGACATTTGGGTTTCTGAAGTCAAAGTTCAGGTGCCTTGTCCTGACAGGAGGAAGCCTGTTGTATACTCCACCACTGGTATGTAAAATGATACTGGTATGTGCAATCCTGCAGATTATATGTATACAGACCAATATTCCCTAGAATGAACAGGGAGATGTCCCCAACGAGGAGGAGGATGACAATGGTGCAGCACATTTGGAGGGGGAACTACAAAACACTGCTGCAGGAGTTCGCAGGTGACAACAAATTGAACAGAACTTCTACACATAGTCACTGTACAAATATAATCACTTTTTAAATGTCACCAATAAATTACTTTGCACCTAAATCTCCATGGTCAACTCTTTCTTCCATACATATACCATGTGGTGGGAAACAGAAATGTTGCTTCTCGTGAAAGTGATGTAACTGTTTCCTGTTTCCTGTTGTGAAATCACGGCGTGCGGCGGGAGGAAAGGTCTGTGGCAGTGGACTCTGGCGGCGAGGAGCAGACACCCCCGTGTCCGCACAGTTGGGAGAGCATGACAATGGTGCAGCACATTTGGAGGGGGAACTACAAAACACTGCTGCAGGAGTTCGCAGGTGACAACAAATTGAACAGAACTTCTACACATAGTCACTGTACAAATATAATCACTTTTTAAATGTCACCAATAAATTACTTTGCACCTAAATCTCCATGGTCAACTCTTTCTTCCCTACATATACCATGTGGTGGGACACAGAAATGTTGCTTCTCGTGAAAGTGATGTAACTGTTTCCTGTTTCCTGTTGTGACATCACGGCGTGCGATGGGAGGAAAGGTCTGTGGCAGTGGACTCTGGCGGCGAGGAGCAGACACCCCCGTGTCCGCACAGTTGGGAGAGCAGCAATCGGCGCACAGCACAGGAGAGAGGTGGCAAGTATCCCAGACATTCCGGAGTCGGGAGTCAGGAGTTTGGAGGGCAGAAGTCAGGGGTTGAGCTGCGTGGTTCCAGCCCATTTTAGGGCGTTTTGAGGGCTGCAGGCAGCGAGTGGTGAGTTGATCCTGCTATAGAAATAGCAGTTTCCACCTTCTGCTTCACTCTGCTGTCCCGTCCTGCACTTGCCCTGTTGCCCTGCTGCCTTCCTTAGCATCTTGCTCCTTGCTCTCTGCCATCTAATGCCAATTGTCTTGCTGCTTTTGCTGCCCTCACCTCTCCATCTGCTGCCTTCGCCTCACCACTTACCCATCCCACAGACTTCGCTGCTACCGCCATTTGCCGCCCTTGTAATTTGTTCTGGCGGTTGGCGGCTAGCGACTATTTCAACTACATAATCAGCATTAACAGCATCAACTACATTAACATTGGCCTGTCTGCCTTATCGAGAACCAGCCTTATCAAGAACCAGTCATTTCCAGGAAATTCAGGATCATGAGAATTTAAAGGCCAAAAGGCCAAACGGGTGCTAGGGTATCACCTGGAAGGAGTTCAATCCATAGTAAGTGTAGTGGACATAGTGGTCCACTGCTGAGAGCGAGTCCAGGTCCACTGCAGAAGCAGCCCGACCAGGTTCAGGTGCGGCTTGCTGTGAGGCCTGTGAGCCCCACTTGCGCTAGTAGTTTAGGACTATCAGAGGCCCACAAGAGGCAAGTTCCAGAACACTTGTTCCTGTGTGTTGAGTGTGGAAGTGATGGGACTTCTTTGGAGGAACTTCAGGTGGAATTTGGGGGAATTTTGGAGACAGTGGATTGCGGAAGCGGTCCCTGATTAGGGGTGCAACTTGCAACCAGGAAGTGGTGTCAAGCCAGTGTAAACTACAATAAACTATAAAATCTTTTCTTTCTCCTCCCTCTGTCCCCTTAGTTAACGGTCTCCTGTGTGCTAGTGCCCCTTGATTGTTGAGATGTGGCGTCACGTTCCAGTTCATACTAGTAATCCTCATCAATCTAGTATTCCTCCAAGTCTGTAAAGCAGCAAAGTCAATACAGGCGGATATCCCAGTCCAAAGGAATTACTTATTCTTCCCAAGGGAGAATGGGTTCAGGGAAAGATCACTTTAATGATCCCGGTATACAAAAAGACTTAAAAGTCATAAATAGTCAATGTCATAAACAGATGTGGGAAGAAAAAACAAAAAAAAGGCAAGACTTTTGGGCAAAGGCCTATTTCTGAAGTAAACAAAAGAACTCTCAGGCCTCCTGGAAAATGATTAATAACCTAAACAGGGCACCTACAATCCTATCAAGTTCAGATATCCCTGAGTTATCTTGGCACGATTTTCGTAATCAGCGTTTTAATCATGATAAACAAATTAAAGAAGAGGCGCTTTGCGCAGGGAGTCTATCAGTGACTCTTGGGTTGCAATCGGATAATATTTCAGTCAGTTATAGACCTACGGATGATAATGATCAAAAGTTCTCCGTTCCTCAGATAACAAAAATGAATCAAAGCAGGCAGGGCTGGGCCCCAGGCCCGAAAGGGATCCCAAATGCTTTATATAAAACCAATCCAAGCTACTCGGCAGAGAGGTTGGTCCCAATCTATAATAGTGCATTGGAGCATGAAATTATCCCATGCTCCTGGAAAGGTGCCATTATCCACCCGATTTTTAAAGGAGGAGACCCTTCCAACCCTGAGAATTATCATTTAATCACCTTAACTGACACTGAGGCTATATACTATGCGGACGCCCTCTTGGAAGACCTACAGACGTGGACTGCTGAAAAAGACATTATTACGATCAACCAGTCAGACTTCATAAAGGGGCCTGGAACAGCAGTAAACATCCTATCCCTCACCACTATTATAGATAAATGTAAACAAAGAAAACAACCTCTGTATGTATGTTTCATGGATTTTAAATCTGCTTTCCACTCTGTACATCATAGCCTGCTGTGCGCAAAATTAAACTCCTGGGTTACCCGTTGAAATTATTAAAAGCAGTGCAGATGCTGTATTCTGAAACTTGGATTAGGGTGAAAATTGGGGACGGTACCTTTTTATCAAGGAAGGTGGGGACTGAACGCGGTCTTAAACAAGGCTGCATCCTAGCGTCCTATCTTTTCAATCTTTATTTATCAGATCTGTCCTAAATATTAAATGGGTTAAATGTGCACCCAGAAAAGATTGAGGATCTATTCATCTCAAATCTGCTTTATGCTGACGATGTTGTCCTTTTAAGTTACACGAAAATTGGATTACAGCGCTTGGTAACGAAATTGGCAGATTTTGCAGTACAAAATGGTTTAGTTTTAAATGAGAAGAAAACAAAAATTATGGAGATAAGGAGCAGAAGACATTAAACATATAAGTGGTACCTACAAGGCACAAAACTCGAACAAGTCAAACTATACAGATACCTGGGGGTATTATTAGATGAGAGGGGGTCATTCTCCCCCCAGAAAACGGATTTAGTACAAAAAGGAAATACCTTCCTGCTTGCTTTTCGTTCCTTATTAAGAGTGTGAGATGGCCCCAGTTATAGGCCTATGTTACAAGTGATAGCCGCCAAGTTAATTCCAAGTGTTAACTACGGTAGCGAAGCTCTGAGCGGTAGGGACACAATCACCCTGAATGAGATCATTGGGAAAGATTTTAGATCTCTTTTCCTCCTTCCCAAGAAAGTATCTCAGGCCCAAATTAGGCTGGAGTTCGGGTGTGTGAATCAAGTGATTGCAAGACAGGGTGCCTATATTAAACTCTGTAAAAGCGTGCAACTTGCAAACAAAAATGGGTTAAGCAAAGCGTTCTGGAAAGAGTTAAATATAAAATCAAGGTCCTCCTCGCAGTTATATTTTGACCAGTCTTTGGATGATCTGATTGCCCGTTCATAATGGGATCATAGTTTGCCAGTGGCCGCTTTTTAAAAAATCATTAATCGTATGGTAAAGTAAACGTCCCTGGCTGTGGATGAGTCTCCTTGTTGGTAGATCCCATTTTTGGTCTATAATCAAGAAATATAAAACCCAAATATGCCAGTTGTATTTGGACCGGGGTTGGTAAAAAAAAGGAAAAGATCTATTTATTAAATACAGATTCGGTCAACTTCCAGGAGATCAAGATTTTTCACAAAGGGCTAGCTCAGGATTAATGTCATCTTGCTCTCTGTGTGGGAGTGGAGTCGGGGAACTGTTACACCTGATTTCCATATGCCAAAGCTTAGGGCAAGAATGAAGAAGGTACCTTAAGGTCTTGTTCAATCAGAGACTCACACGTACTTGTAGGCAAGCTGTGATTGCCTGTTTTAATTCCTTGGATACTTCATTGAATGTTAGGTTGGTAAAGTTTCCAAGTCAGGCCTCGAAAAAACTGGAAGCTCAGAGTACGTTAAAATCAGTAGTGGGTGTGGAACGAGTTGGAGTTCTGGTTGTTAGATTCTATAAATTTTTGAATCACAACTGACACAATGTCAGCTGGCATACGCGGTTTTAGTCTATAGGGTTTTTGCCAATGAGATATTGGTATGCTAGGACTTTAATTTTTATTAATCAAATTAACTTTGGACTGTTTTAGGAAGAACAAGTATTGATTATTTTATTTTTATATGTATCAAAAATGTAATGGAGTTTTATTTAGGGTCTTAAAGATTGTATAAATTATAAGGTTTTGTTTTTTTTAAAATAATTTTTACATTGGGTAAGGTTTGGATATGAAATTGTGTTGCGATTAGTGAACATTATGGTTTTTGTAAAGGTTTTAATTAACTAAGCACGTTAATAAATAAATAAATACATATACCATTGGAATGTAACTCATACCCGAGAGGGAAAGAAAAACAACAGTTACAAGTGTGGTAGCAACATAGATTGTGATGTAAGAGGATCTAGTGCCTCCATATCACACATCGTTGTCACGTAACTCATTGGCATGTGGCTCTTGAATGCCTAGATCCATTCACCACAACATATAACGTGCCGTCAAGTGGGCAATGTGCAAATTCCTAGCCCTTTCCCCACATCATCACCATGCTTGGCAGGAAGTATGCAAGGGGGTTATACACAAGGTAGAGGCTGTTATCAAATGGTGTTTAAGTAATGTAAGAACAGAACAGTGTCACATCTCAGGTGGATTACTGCTTTGCCAGCACTGTGCACATGTGACAAGGGGAGGACATAATTGGTAACTATAGACCTTCAGTTACGGTACAGGGTTTGTAACCAGTGGTAGCGGAAGAGCCTGCACTGTGCATCCATGGGCTTATTAACTGGCACTAGCATTGGGCACTACCCTGACACATGGTGCACTGTACCTCAATTATGGCACACACACGTTGGCTGTGGAGTGCGCTACGGGGTGCCAGACAAATGAAGCAGCAATGGGTGCTGAATTACTATCCAAACACATAGCCCATTGTCAGGATCTAAGAATTAAAATGGGACAATGAACCACCAAATTATTGTCTGGGTGGAATGAAGGTAGAGTGTGTTCCACTCCCTATGAACATTCTATACACACTTGTCACACAAATCTGCTGCCTTGACACATGCCTACACTAAATCCAGATATGAATGTGAAGACTGATGCACAGGTGTATGGCCTAGGTAGCAAAGGGTTTGCAAGTACCAACAATGGTTGACATGTGTCAGCATGGTAGTCTAGTATGGGCTGCATTACACCATCACACAGCACATAGCAATACACACCACTCATTGTCACTTATATGCCAGACCAAGAGCAAGGTACCAACAATGACAAATTTCCCCAATATGTTTCGGTCTCTAACATGCCAATCAGGTTTGGGATGTGCAAGTATGTCCAGCAATGTCCAAACATGTCACAGACCCATTAAAAAATGAATGGGAATAGAATTAGACAGAGATGTTGCATGTGGCTAACATAAAAAACAGCACTCAGATGATTTCACACATCAACATCATACAGTCATGGTAAGAGTGACATAGGTTGTGGAATTTAGAAATAAATGCATTCCATGTTCTATGAAGGATGTGGATGGACAGCTGAGAGATACCCACAGATACTTGGAAATACAAAATGGGAGGTCACTTGGAGACAACACAAGAGCTGTGGCAGGTGTAATGTCATGAGTGTGTTGCACTCATTAAATCTTGCAAAGCCAGGCAATGGGACGGCAACTATCATGTAGCCAGTAGTAGAAGATGTTTACATCTAGAATTTACACTACTCCCACGTTGCATACTGTCCATGTATGACCAGACAATGTTGCTGTAGAAGATGTGTACAAAGTGTAAGCAGCCTAAATAATGGCAACAATGTAGGACACAAAATATTCCTAACAAGTAATGCGGTAAAATGTGGAGAAGGAACACACATAGACCATTACTGACTGTACAACACATCAATGTCTACATGTGATCACCCAACATATGTTCAGAGAGGGTGGCTAGGTAAGTACATAACCCAGTCATGTTTGCCACTACTATAACCTGGTAGTTGCCCATCGCATACTAACATGACAGGAGGCAGTGACAGATAACACCATCTGTCCCCTGGCCAATTCCCAAAATAGAACAACAGAGATACAACCCCTAACCAAGCTGCACAGAGAAATTACTAAGGACATCAAATGATGAGATATGTCCAAAACATGCATGTAGCCAGTCCTCAGTACGTGATAGGGGAAGGCCAGAGGAAAAATGTATATCCAAGTCCATTTGATCACAATTGTGCATTGCCCTGCTGATTAGCAATCATGAAGAGGCTACATCCCCGTCCAAAACCACCACTGCTCTAGCCACATAGACTATTGACATTGACAGAGGCCTGATGCATGTGCACAGTGGACTGAGTAGTCTGGAGCTCCATAAACCTGCGCCTTCACATGCAAGCATGGGTCTGTGTCAGTATAAAAACTCCCACAGTAGTGATGGAGAGTAGGCTGCCATCTTTGCCAGACTGCAACACTTCTACACAGTGCTATGCCATTGTATGTGACAATCATAACAAACATGATGTCGACGATTGTGACTACCTAGTTGGTGGCACGCACACATATGCCAAATATCTCAGCACACATGTACCACTTTCATGGCACAGGCCTGGTAATGTGTATTGGAGTCTGAACAAAAGGCACTTTACCACAAGTGTAAGTGCATATGTATCACAAGTTCATTGACAGAAATAAATGACTTTCACATGTGTTCTGACATACGGAAACATAGATGGCACTGATATGACTACACAGGCATTTGTCAAAGTCTAACATGTGTCCATGCAGGAAGATAGATGTGTGAGATTTCATATCCCATGAACACACCACTGTGGCCATATGTTACTGAAATGACACTACACATACCTCTATACACACACTGCACATAGCAACCTTCATTGACACATGTGTGTACACCATCTCCTGCAACTAAGATGCATGGGGAACCATATGTCACAAGTGTAACAGAGCATCATGAAGGCTAAACCAGAAACACACCACAGAGTGGACACACGTGCACACACATTGCCAGGGGTAACTTGATATCAACCCAGCTGTAGTCCACTGCATCCTCTGAGTACAATGTGTCACGGCTGTCACATGCCTTACCATGTATTGGACATAGTCCATCATATGTATTGTGTTGTTGGTATGTGTACATTTGAATATCAGACATAACAATGTGGTACAGCCACAAATATGTTGTTAGAACACATATGTACACTCATAGTACACATGTTCTAACATGTATGTGAACAAAGTCTAGCTACACATGCACATATGCACACAGTCTCAGTCATCGCATGCATCACACACATAAACAAACATATAGGATGAACATACCAATGTTACCATCAAGATATGAACGGACATGCACACACATGTAGCCGTACCATACTGACAAGATAAATGCATAGTCCCTGTGACATGGTATGTGAATCTGTGACCCCGTAAGCCTACATAATCAATTTCCACGCATTCCCGTCATGCGTCAAAAAAGTTTGACACAATCGGCTAAATTCCATACTCCGCAAGCTCAGGAAAATGACACCTGTATGGAAAGGAATACCACGCATGACCACATGCATCAAAAATGTACACCCAAACGCGTAAACTTCATACTTTCCTATGCAGAAAAAAGACCCCTGCCCCCCTTAGCATCTATCACAAGTCCACAAGCCTTGTCATGCACAACGGGACAAAACTGACACATGACTGTCCTGCGTAAAACAAAATGACGCATAACTGATATCCTGCCTGCATACGTGGTACAGTGAGTTCACTTTCACTTCACAGTCTTATTGTCTTTGATTGTGTGAAGGTGTGTGGAGCTGGTGTTGTTGGTGGATTGGAGTTTTTGGAGTGTTTTTGTGCTGTGTCCTATAGCTGTATTGTAGGGTGTTTGTCTTGGGGTAGGATAGTTTTTGGGTATTTGGGGTAGTTTTATATTTACTTTTCCCCTGCAATTACATTTGCAGTATACATACACTGCATGATGTCTGGGAAAGGGAGGATGTCGAAGATGATGGCTGATGAGATGGGGGGCTTTATTTGCCTTGTGCAGCACTATCTGCTAATGGTGCTTGTATTGGGTGGCTGCGTTATCCAGGGCTATCCCACAGAGGCCAGGAAGCTGCAGTGGGGCAAGGTGCTCCACCACCAGACAAGAACATTCGGCGCCAGACGCAATGACCACCAACTTAAACACCGTTGGGCTGACTTGATCTTAAGGGAGCAAGATCTACTGGATCACCTGGGGATTGAAATTGGTGCAGCAGTTGGAACATATCCCTTTTGCAGTGCAACACCATTATTTCAATGTTTTGTCAAAGGATCTGGACATGGAGTATTGTGCCTGTATTAAGCGCCCCAGCACCACCTTAGGGCTGCTATTGTAATTAACATTTATGAAGCAGAGCCAGAGCAGAAGTGCAATCTTTCCTGCTCAATCATAACAAAGTGGGGCGATGCATGCATAGTGCCACTCTGTTTAGACCAGCACAACATGAGGCCTGCGCCAGGTATCATGTATGGGAGGGGGGCCCTAGATTTATTTTGGGGGGTAAAGTACATGCCTCTGGGGGATATGAGAAATTTCCTATTGCATATTACCTGCACTTTGAATGGCTGCTCAGAGCAGGTGTTATAAGGGGGCATGTAATTGTATATGATGGGCCCCTATGTACTCAGCAGAAGTTGTGCTATTCTTTTTGTTGCTACTCCTGCTGAGTGCATAATTTGTGTCCACATAAATAGATGCAGTTGTCCCCTACCTGCACCATGCTGCGCCATATTTCTCATAAGGCGCAAACATGGCGGGGGGAAGGGGGTGCCCTAAGGGCCACAAGGACTGTAGTGATGCATTTGGTGCAGCACCACTTTCCTTTAATCAGCCCTTCTGTGTCATTGGCCAATGCCATTTAAGGGAGATTGACTATGCAATGGGTCCAGACTACTAGCACGTTCCTCTTCCTGTACATTGTGCATCATATACACCCCAAACTTTGTCTATTAACCCACACACATGTGCTGATTTTGTACCACAGGCCTGTCATGTCTTATTGACAGCATGGGGCAGGCCTGCATCTGCACCAGCACTAGCACATTACTCAGAAACCTGCACCAACACAGGTATCTTTGGACCACAGAGCAAGTGTGTCTGTGTTGAGGCATATGTCTATGCGCATGTTGGCATCCCTTCCTGGACAATTAATGGAATACCAAGGAAACAATGGCTGGTCACACTGTATTGGCAAGACATCTGTAATTTCAATCAGTTAATGTGAAGGTAGGAACAACTAAATAAACATAAGTAAACTGCTATGGCATCATAGCTCCTGTGTGTAATGGCACACACATATTAGTAACTAGAAACAAGGATGTATCAAAGCATTCCTCACCACTTTGGAATACTCACACGACCCCTAGGCAGTTGTCCATCAGTTTGCGGTGACAATGAGTTTGATGTCTTCAACATCTGGGGCAGGCTCAAAAGCTATCACAATGGGATGGCCAGTGCACAACCATCTCATGCCCCTCAGTTGTAGAATACAGTGTCATGCAGCCCCATGTGGTCATGGAGGTGTATAGCTACAAAACACCTGCATGACAATTCCACGTACAAATGGGGTAGGACCCCATCCACAAGCTTTTCCAGCTCCTCTAATGTGAAGACTGGGGCCCTTTCACCTGTAGCATGTTCCAGACACAGGTCACAACAGCACACGCAGTGGAGATGTTCAGCCCTAGACAGTCAGGAATCAAGTGAAGTGGCACAGAGGAAATGGCAGTCATGTCCGCGGCGGTGCACACCCTCACCACTGGCGTTGATCATCATTGGTTCCAGTACTCCTTAGAGCTCCATGTTAGCCAATGAGGAGTTGCACGGCAGTGCAGACCGCCTTCCGCCATGACACCAAACGCCGGCAGAGTGAGGTCACGTCCACCTGTCCCTGCATACAGAACAGTTGGTTGCCATTTCCTAGTGCTAGTACTCATGTTGGACTAATGTATGTGCGTCATTGGTATAGATTGTACACACCTATAGAATTTCAGTCTTCTATATACATACATGCTCTGTATACTGTGATATTGTGTGTCCATACTTCCTGTAGTCACACACATTTTAATTTTGGCTCACTTAGATACCAACCACTGTGGATGATGAGGAGGAGGAGGCAAGCACCCGTGTACAGACACCTTGTGGACTTGACTACACTGGAGGACCGGCACATCATATTTACCTATCATCTGGACAGGGCCACAATCACTGAGCTGTGTAGCACTACAGCAATTCCCCCTATAGTACAGGTACTCTCAGTGCTCCACTTCCTGGCACGTGGTTCATTCCAGGTGACAATTGGCTTGACTTCAGGAATGTCACAGCCAATGTTTGCGATTGTGCTTGGAAGGGTTTTGGCTGTCTTGTTCAAACACATGACCAGCTACATCTCATTCCCCCAGGTTGAAGATTTGCATACTGTGAAGGCTGGATTCTATGCCATGGAACACATACCACATGTGATTGGGGCAATTGACAGGACCCATATTGCCTTGGTTCCTCCCAGGGCACATGAGCAGGTCTACAGGAATAGGAAGAATTACCACTCTCTAAATGTCCAGATGGTGTGCCTTGCGGATCAATACATCTCCCACATCACTGCCAAGTTCCCTGGATCTGTGCATGATGCCTATGTATTGAGGAATAGCAGCATCCCACAGGTGCTGGCACGACTACAGAGGCCCAGAATGTGGCTCATAGCTGAGCTTCAGTCTTCACACAATGCATGTTAGTGTATGCCAACTGGTGTTGTACTCCACTCCATGCCATTCTACATGGGTAATGTGTGTTCCTTACTACTTTCAGGTGACTCTGGCTACCTAAACCTGTCCTGGCTATTGACTCCTGTTAGGAATCAGAGAACTGGGGCTGAAAATCGATACAATGAGGGACATGGCCGTACCAGGAGGGTTGTAGAACACACATTTGGTCTACTGAAAGCCAGGTTCAGGTGCCTCCATTTAACAGGTGGGTCCCTATGCTATGCCCCTAAGAAGGTCTGCCAGATTGTGGATGGTGTGCTGCATGCTGCACAATTTGGCCCTCAGACGCCATGTGCCCTACCTGCAGGAGGAGGGGGAGACAATGCATCTGTGGCAGCAGTGGACACTGAAGACAGTGAGGAGGAGGATGTGGACAACAGTACACATATCATATAGCAGTACTTCCCAAAAACACTCAGGTTAGACTGTTGATCTCTTCATATCTCTATTTTAGTTAAGTGCTGTGTGCCAGCTGTGTTGTGCCAATCACTGGCTTTACTCATCAATTGACTGTCACTTATGCCTTCCCTTTTTGCAGATGTTGGTGTGGTCTCAACTATGTACTGATGTGGTGACTACAGGCTGCTTGAACACATTTGTTGGATGGATTTACACATTACAGGACATTTGCACAGGATAATACAGTTCAATACATTGCAAATTTCTGTCTGATAAAGCACTAATACTCCAGTTGCGTTCAAGGGTGTTTATTGAAGTGATAATGATGAAGGGATAGTCCATTAGAGTGGCCCAGTTGGTTTGTAGCACAGGTCCAGTGTCCATTGGGCCATAGGAAGAGGAGCAATGGCAGCCCAAAGTGAACAAGCTGACTCAGTGGCACACAATGGGGACATTCTGGAGGGGCTCATTTCCTGGTGGTGGTCTTGGTAACAGTCTCTGGTGTCTGTCTGGATCACAGGGAACATTTGCGGGTGGTTCTTCTGCTGCAGAGGTAGGGGTGCTGGTGGCCTGTGGGTCTTGTGGCAGGTCCTCCTGTCCACTAGCTTCAGGAGATGTTGATGGCTGGTGAGTGGACTGGCTAGTGGAAGGTGCCCGCTGGGGTGTCGTGTACTCATGCATGACGTTCGCCATGTCACCCAGCACCCCTGCAATGGAGGCCATGTTTGCATTTAAGCCCTGCAACTGCTGCATGAACTCCTGGTGGTGTTCCCCCTGCAGCCGCTGGTTCTCCTGCAAGATTGTAATTACCTGGCCCATCCTGTCCTGGGATCTCTGGTATGACCCCTGGACATGTGTGAGTAGCTCCTGGACAGTCAGTTCCCTGGCTCTTACCTCCCCCTGGTGCACAGCTGACCTCCCACTGTCCCTGGCCCCCTGTGTCCCCCGAACGGTGTGCCCACTCCCACTTACACCAGGACCTTCACCATCTCGCCTGTGTGGTGTCGATTCGGGTCCCTCGTACAGGTGGGCACACTATTGATCAATGTTTCCAGGGGACAGGGGTCTGGGGACATTGAGTGGCTGCTGTGCTGTTGGAGTCGAAAGGGGGGACCCTGTGGTGGACTAACTGTGGGATGTGGAAGCTGACTGACCAGTGGTCCCAGATGGGCCAGGGGGTTCATCCAGCTCAGGACATCCAGAGTTGCTGTCATTACTGAGGGCATCTTCTGGTGGAGGACTGGCACCTGCTTGCTGCTGACATTGGCTGAGGTACCTGTGGGGATGTAAGTGATTTGTTAGGGTCATTGTCTGTCACATTTTCTACATTTCTACCTTTCACTATGGGTTTGGTATTGTCCTCCCACCTTTGGTAGTGTATGTGATGGATTGCGGGATTGGTAGTTGTACATGTATTCCATGCATTGCTGGTGGGTGTGCATGCAGAGCTGGGAGAGATGTGCTTGCAGTGGGTAGGGCATGCAGGGGTACACATTTAGGTGTGGTCATTGGGGTGGTGTACTGAGTGGGGTGTAGGGAGTCAGGGAGAGGAGGTGACAAGCCATGCAGGTATCAGTGGAGGTAGGTTAGTAATGGTGACCAGCCCTCCAATGACTCCAGTGACTCCAGTGAGGCCTTCAGGATGCAGGATTGCCAATACGTGTTCCCCCCATGCTGTCAGCTGTGAGGGAGGAGGTGGGGGTCCACACCCAGTCCTCATGATGACGACCTGGTGCCTTGATGCAATGGAATGCACCTTCCCCGGTAGGTCGTTCCACCTCTTTCGGATGTCGTCTGTTGTGCATGGACATTGTCCCACGGACTTCACCCTGTCCACGATCCTCCACCATAGCTCCATTTTCCTGCCAATGGAGATCTGCTGGACCTGTGCACCAAACAGCTGTGGCTCTACCCTTATGATTTCCTACACCATGACCAGCAACTCCTCATCAGTGAAACAGGGTGCTTTTGTGGGGACATGTCTATTGTGTGTTGTGTGTGCTGTGCAGAGCGTGTGTGGTGTGTGATGCGTGACGGATGTATAAGTAGATGTGGTGTGTGTGAACAGTTCTCTAAGGGATTGGCCCGGCAAGGTGTAGCAGTCTTTTTATGTTTGGAAAGGATTGTGGGTTATGTGAGGGGGTATTTTATAGTGCTGTTGTCGGGTGTGTAGGGTGTGGGTATATGTGTCAGGTGTGGGTTTTTTGTTCTGGCCACTTGAAGTGGTGTTGGGTGCCCAATTCTGCCACAATGGTGTACACTGCCAGTGGCTGGCCACCGTTGAATGTCCGCTGTGGTGATTTGTGGGTCAAAAATTAGAGGGTGGTGTTTTGCTGGCATAGCAGTGAGGGTGGTGGGTCTAACAGTTTTTCGCCTTTGTTGGGTCTGGCGGACTTGTGGTTGTGGCTGGTTTCTGACGGTTTTGTGTTTGTGTGTCATAATCTGGCTGGCGGATTACCACCTCTGCGGTGGTCTGTTGGCAGCCGTCCCCACGGCGGTCTTAGGAATTGACCACCAATGTCATAATGATCATCTATATGTGATTGACCGATCAGAGATGTTTGACAGTTGGCCTGCTCTACCACTAGGTTGACTTGTTAACTCAGCCTAACAAGTTGATTTTTAACACTGTCGTCCATGTACAGAAATGTCCAATTCTCACAAAGTTATGTTTTCCTTTCATGTATTGCAAGTGGACATCCACCCTACACCAGTGGAGAGGTGTCCAGATTTAAAGACCCCAATGCTGCCATTAAGTGTCACTTTGTGTGGCAATCCAGGATTTGGTGTGAGACAATCTGATGTGTGCAATGCAGTGAATAAAAGTTTTGTCTGGCCAATGCTATGATATCATTGGAGTTAGGATGGTGACATCATGTCTGTTGCAATGTTGAGCATTGAGAATGGGTTGATTGTTGCACAAGTGGCAATGTGTGCTGCTTTGGAATTGTGGGTGTTAAGAAATGGAAAGCATGGCCACATATACAATGATGTCAATCATGATAGGTGTCAGATCACCTGTTTATGTAATTAGCATGCCTGTTGACAACAACTTTGTCACAGCACTTTTGACAGCGCTGTGTGCCGCACATAGCTTACAGTTAATCACAAAACTGTACAGATGAAGGAAATGTATAGAGGTCTCTAGGGGGCTTATGTAGGAGACACTTGCACTACTGGTGCCTCAGTACTCTTCAGATATAAATTGAGGCTGCAGTTGAGCAAGGAGCCATATTGTGCTGGACAACAGTCAGTAGAGTACACAATTACTAATCAACTGAGCTCCAGATAGTTGTAGGAAATGTCTATGGACTGTCCCTAGCTAGATCTCAGCAGATTTGCCAACATGGTCTTGCCATCATGATATTTGCGAGTGATCTTCGTCACATCATGTGTGCATGTGATGTGAATGCTTAGTGTGTACCTGGTACTTTGGTAATGTCTGACATGCATGTGCATATGATGTTCAATATATAAAAATATTGTAGCAGCACCCAAGGTAGTGCCAATCTTACTTTGGCCCTATGGGCACCCATACAGCCACCATCTGTGGGCCGTATTACACATTTTGCACAACATAGCGCAGGGTAGGGGACAACTTTGATGTGCTGGCCAGGCCTTGGCCAAACTTTATGGGGACATTGCATTATTAGTACATGTGGGCACATCATGAGAAATGGTGTACCCCCTTGTAACGTATGCTCAGACCAGGTCTTAAACCAGGACACATGAATGGAGCTTTAACAGACCTTAGAAAAGCCGATGGAGAGTTTCCGGCCCCCCTATCAGATGACCCCCACCTTGCATCTATGATGCCTGGGCAAGGCTTGATGTAGCACCAGGGGTGTCAAAGTGGTCCATTGCATACAAAGCCCCCCCATATTGACAAGGACACAGGGAATCTAGATTTGTTGGGCCACATGATTCTCACTGGTTTGTTAATACAAATGTTAATCAAGGACGCAGTAGTCCACTCATCTCTGGACCCTGATGGTCAACAATGGATAGCCGTTATGCCAGTGACATGTACATTATACCGTAGATGGCTGGTAGGAAATAGTAATAGATTTGGAATAAGTCATCATTGAGGAATATGTGGGGTACTGCATGTGTCATCTCCGGATGCAGTGTACATTACATGTCTGTCCTACCTCCACCCAATTCTATATTTAATGCTTTATTCTCCTCATTGTTCTACTGCCAATATGACACCATCAGAACAACCTGCATTCCACAAGAGGGCAGAGAGATACAGGCACATTTTGGATATGAATGCCAGTTACCAAAGGATGGAGAGGAGGTCTTGGAAGGAAAAGGCCACAGGGGCATGGCGTGCTTTCTCACATGGGGGACCTCTGCAGCAGCCGCAAAAAAAAGCGGGTCACATTGGGGAAAACATCAGGGGTCCAGGGGGCCGCTGCGGGTCCGACACCCTCCACATCAGCTGCACCTATCACAAGCCAAGCACCCATACAGCAACCTGCTGCAGCCATCACACCTAACTTTGAAAGTGACATGAGACAGGACATGGCCGCCCTGATGGCTAGATTGGAACATTTAGAGAAGGAGAATGCAAAGAACTACAAGTTGGTGAAGTACATAAAGAATACATTTATGAAAATGTGAACTGTCAATACCACAACCTCCCAGTTCCTTCCCTCTCCCTTTTACAGATTTTTATATTGGGGTTTTAGATGGGTAGTGTTAGGTCAGTGAAATAGTGTAGGGTAGGCACAGTGTAATGATATTTGTGTTTTGACCACTGGCTCCATGTTGCTCCACTTTGCACTTGGCTTAGCTGTCCACTGCCACATTAGCGGTCACAAGTTACAGACTCCATTTTGTATGCAGCTTAGCCTTAGCTTCACCGCCGCATTAAAGGTGCAAGTATTTTTCTGTGCACAACATGTTATGCATCGTGTTTTCTCGTTCATGTTTTTATTCTTCATGCCTGTGTGTTCTTTTCAAGGGCTTGGACATAACGTGGAAGAGTCAGTCAGTCGGCAAGATAAAGATGTACTAGGATGATGTTTTTGATACGGCAGGTAATGGTTTAGTTTTGGGAGGGACACCTTGGGAACCTGGCCAGTTCTAACATGTTTCTTTCAAAGCTGACCTGAAGTAGCTTTGAATACCAGGGAGTGGGGGGAGGTTTCTAGAAGTCTCCTCTCTGGCTTGTTTAAGGTATATAAGAGACCCAGGATTGACAGTGGGAGATTCAGAGACTTCGGTCAGGATTGAGACGTCAAATGCCCGACATCCCGTGAGGGTAGATCTCTTTCTCTTCCACGGCCGATCTTGGAGTCTACGGCTTGAAGCTACTGAGAGAAAGATGAAGCAGCTGTGCCCCATGGTGATGAATTTTTAGTAATTATTTGCTTTGCATTGTGTATCACAAGTGTGGCACATTTGACAACAGACAAATTTGGGGCTGTATCCTGCAACACTGTATCTACGCTGTATCTAGCCCGTCACTGATAAGGTTAGTCTCTTTTGTACCACACATATTAGTTGTACTGGTAATCCCATCTGGATAAATTACCATTGACTTGATTCTGAGGCATACATGCTGTATGTCAGCTTCCAAGGATTTATGTTCTATGTATGTATTGAATACTCTGTAAGTTGGTTGCAGCCCACAACAACATAATTCACCTTTCTCACGGTAGGATCTTAGTGTGTGGCTTTGTATCTGACAGTATTGCACTCATGTAATGATGTTCTGTACTCATTGACATGGATTTACACAATGCAATCATTTAGCTGAGTTGATGGATCACAGTAAACGTAGAAATGTTACATGTGAACAAGGTGCTTTATTTACAGGTGCAAGTGTAATTTCAAATGCTACACAATGTCCTGTTCTCAGCCATTTGTAGTACAATCAAAGTCCAGGGGTGAGGGACATGTCAGGATACATGGTTAGGAGAAGTGTGCATTAGTGAGGAGGTGCCAAATTTGCCAATAGGTGAGAATTGAGACAATAACAGTACATACCGTACATAGCAGACAAGTCAACAGTGGTTGAGTGAAGAGAGTACATTTCATGCTGTCACAACACTAGCATGCTCTTAAGCCCAGAACTAAGGAGATACTGTCCAGGTGGCACAGACTGGTGCTACTGGGTGGTTCCTTCCACATCTTTATCTTCTGATGTGTGTGGTGCCTCCTGTGCCATGGGTGATGCTGTTATTGAGGTTGAGGGGGCCACACACATCAGGGGACAGAGATGTGCCCGGCAGCTGCCATTTGTGGGAACATATAAGGCATTACTGCAGCAAGGAGGAACTACTGATTTCTCAACATCGCAGCAACATCATGGTGGTAGGCATCCATGTTTTCCATGAGAGAGAGCCACTTCCCACTGTATGGACTCCAGGGTATTCTCTATAGTCCCCAGCCTCTTGTCTATCATTCTGCTGCCACTTCAGGAGGGCAATTGTTGAAGCCTCTGCCTCATGACTGCAGCTATGTCGGCCAGGGATTGCTGGAGTCCATGTAGCAGGGAGTGGGTACTTCTGATGGCAGCTAAGTTGTCCTTAATTGGACTGAGGCACCTTTGCACTCCTTCTGGGCTGACTGCCAGGGTCTCCATCCCCACCCACACCTGCTTGGCCAGCTCCTGCTGCACTCCTACCACTGTCCTCCGGAAGGTGATGTCTGGGTCCTAGGAGTCAAGGACTGTGTCATTACTGACTGGTGCTGTGTGTTGGTAGCTGGGTGGTTCATGTGGAGACCCTGCAATGCTGTGTGTCCTACCTGCGACTGGAGGTGGTGTCTGGAGGGATACTAGGACATCCTGGAGAGTCTCTTCATTGCTGGTCGACAGCTGGTCATCCATGTCATCTGTAAAATCCAACACAGTCAGGAGATAAGACATCATCCTCTGCAATGAGATAGTAAAATGTCAATCTTGGATTGTGGTGGCTGTTGACATGGCACATCATTTACTTGCTACTGGAGGCTCAGTGACATGTTACAGACCCAAGGTTGTAGTTGTATATTATGTGTAGCATTGTTTATCACACATGGATCAAACTCACAAGATATTTTGGGGCATCCTTAGGTGCCCCTAGCGCAACCTGAGCATTACTTTTTGTGACGCTCAGGTGGCACATGCCCTGTGACGGTTCAACAATGTGGCACTAAGTGACATATTGAGGCTTAGGGCCATCTTGTAAGAAGGGCCCCTTCACACGCAGCACTTTGCGTAGTTAGGGGCGTGCAATGGGTGTTGCTGTGGGCGTGCCACAGCAAAACCCATTGCTTTTTGACAGTGCCTCAAATTGATGAGTTTTTGTAAACCAGAGTCCTTGCCAAAATATCGCACCATGCCAGGGGTGGCATTGGCATGGCACAATGAAGTTATATGTCATCTTTTCTCCTCATTTTGAACTTGTTCCATATGTTCTGCATTTAGCAACACACATAGACACAGCTAATAGCCTTTTAAGAATGTTTTGTGCAGAAAGGTCCTTCCTGCACAAAAACAATATTCCTCTCAACGCAGCCATCCTTGCACTACGGTACAAGGCTTG
This sequence comes from Pleurodeles waltl, assembly GCF_031143425.1. NCBI lineage: Eukaryota > Metazoa > Chordata > Amphibia > Caudata > Salamandridae > Pleurodeles > Pleurodeles waltl. The sequence continues at coordinate 701,362,904 of NC_090437.1, forward strand.
CTGTGTTGGCCCACGTCAGCTAATTTAGCCCCAGCACAGGGAGTGACACAAGGGTGTCCCGTATTCTAGTGAATACTGGCCATCAGTGAGTTCTGAAAATGATGGTGCGCAACACTGCCAAATTTAGGCTAGCGTAGCACAACATCATTTCCTATAACATTTGGGCCTTTGTGATTTTATCCCACACCACCTCCTTCCTTGCAGGCTCCTTGTCCCTGCCACTGACACCATGGTGGCATGTAATTACCCTTTCTATTCACCATGGTGGGCATTGTCATAGTAGTGTAATGTATGCTGTCACTCTTTTGGTGCAATGATGCATTGGCCCAATGAATGATGGGACTAGTGCAGCATAGCACAGGGAGGTCCATTGCATATAATGCTTTTGTTACATTCACATCTGCCTGTAGCAGGTCCCACACATGTGCTTATTGGAAGGGACAGTGCAACCATTATGGATTGTCTGCCACATTAGCTTGTCCCTCCCTAAATTTGTAACATTTCCTTGCACACAAGACATCAGCAACAGGCATGTGTCGGTGTAAGGATGTTGAATGTGGATCAATGCATGCATTTTGTGACTTTGTAGATGTGGCACAAGGGTAATGTGCAGCTCATTTCCACATGGGCTATTATTTGAATGATGATAACAGTTACATCACGGGTAGTGACATTGTTCCGGTAGTGCAACATTCTTGCCACTTGTGCCAGTTCTCACACATGTTGATTGTACCATTAAGCAGTAGACCAACCACTCACACAAGACACTCTGCCCCTCATTATGAAGATGGCGGTAATGACCGCCACGCCGGCGGTGGCGGTCATTACCGCAAACGGCATGGCATATGAAGAACACAGTAGTTTGCAGCCAGTTCCCTACTACCCACCCCAAGGCCAGATTCGACTGCCGGGCTGACGGTAGGCACTTTCGACCCAGAAATGGAGGCCAGACTGGCAGTGGGATAATGATCCCATTTCCAATAATCCCTGGTAGAAAGGATACAGGTGACAGGAATTCTCATTCCTGTCACCTGTATGTGACACGCCAGGCCCCCCCTTGCCACAACCCCCACTCACCCCCCCAAGCCCCTAGAACCACCCCCCACCGGAGCCCTGAAAACCGACCCCCATCCCTCCTCCCTCCAATCTCCCTGTAGGCCTCCCCAAACACCCACTCACTGTCCCCCCCACCTCCATACACGTTCCGCCCAAACCCCACATCCACCTGAACCCATATTCCTACATGCACACACACATTCATACATGCAGACACACATCCCCCTTCACAAACACACACGCACACCCTTATGTACTCACACACTCAACACACACACCCCTCCCCCTTCCCGCTTGGGCAGCACTTACCTGTCCCATGGTGCTGCTCCGGGAGGGAACGGGCTCCTTAGATGCTGCTCCGTGGGCATCGCCGCTTCTCCATACACTGCCACGCCTATGACTGCATCATTATAGGCATGGCGGTATCTGGACTGACGTTGCAGTGAGGATGTAGCACCATCGACCCCCGAACGCCAGCATGGCGCATGGCGGGCCTCACTGCCATCAATGGCGGTGAGGCTCCATGCGTCAGAATATGGCAGAAGGCCTGCCGCTGCCTCTGGCGGTCTTCCATCGACCCTCAGCATGTTCGGCGGCGGGCTATCCCGCCATGTTCATAATAAGGGCCTCTATCATGTCAGATAGTGAGATTGCAGCTACTTCTACAGCAGTACACAACATATTCACAAACATGCTCCACGTGTTGTATGTGTTTAATTTTGTGGCCATTCCCATGTGGCGCATGGAGTTGTGTGTGAGTTGTTGTGGGTTCACCATGTGTGGTTTGCATTCCACACATTGCACATTTTAAGTCTGATTTTTTCTCAAGTGGCACAGCTCAGAAGCAGCAATATGTGTTGCATGATGTTGCACAAGTTTAGAAATGCAGGGATGTACCATGTTTACTGGAATACGGTACACCCCTGCAATTCCCCCTGGCCCGGAACAGATTTGTTCTCCCTGCACCAATGCAGGCATTGTTGCAGCATGATGAAGGGGTGCCTGCCTTGAGGGGATACATTGTTTTTGTGCAGGAAGGTGTCCCTTCCTGCACATATATAAACTATTTTTGCTAATGTGGCCTTTCAATGTGTGCTGCAAGATGCAGCACACATGAGAAGGGCCATGAGACAAGGAGGAAGGGAAGTAGTTTGGCTTTTTTACACCACGCTGACACCACCCCTGGGGTGGTATTGGCTTCAGTCCTAGTCTCTGATGTAGAGGTTGTGTAGGATCAGGAGCTATGACAATATGCAATGGGTGTTGTCATAGCACAGCCACAGCCACACTAATTGGCCGTCACTTCCAGGCAATGTGCTGCATATTTACATGGTGGAGAATAACCATGTGAGTGGCTTATGTCCACGCTGTGTATATGTTAGAGTGCAATGCGCAACCAAAGCGTCAGTACAAGTGTGGCTTGGGTGGTGATGGAGCGTTTTGATTCAGGGCCTATGTGTCTGATGCTAACCTTTAGCATGCATTGAGTGTGTCCTATATGCCGCCCCTTCTGCCATTTGTGGAATTCCAGATATCCCCCCTTGCAACTTACCCTGCATTTGTTGTAATTCTTGGTAGTCAGAGGTGTCCTGTTCTGTGATTCCAGTGACCAGTTCCTCCGGGATAACCACTGTGACCACCTCCTCCAGCTCATCCAGGTCCTCCTGTGGGGCTGGACTTCAACCTCTAGTCTGCAGTGCTGCCTTTCGGTTCCTGGTCAGTTTCTCCTTAGTCCTGCGCTTGCAATCATGCCAGTGCTTCTTGTAATCACTGACAGTCCTCCTCGCCTCTGCCACACTGTTGACTTTGTCTACTATTGCCTGCCATATTGCGTCTTTCCTACCGACTGGCAATTTGGAGGTGACAAAGAGCTGATGTTGGTACTCCATCACCTCTCTGACCAGGATGTCATGCTCCTCATCATTAAAGCGACACTTGAGCTTCCTTTTCTCCTTCTCCTGGGACTTTGCTGGACCCTCCTGCCTGGTACTTTTGTGATTGAGGTCTCCCTGGGGTTTCTCCTGGCCTGCAATCGCACCTTGTCTTTCAATTTGTTTTTTTCCTGTGTGTGCATTTTTTTTACGCTAATGCAGTAAATATGGTGCTAACTTTTTGGTCTGATAAATACGTGCCGCAAAACAGTCTAGCCCCACTTTTGCAGCATTAGTGTAATTTTTCCATATGGCATGTTGCAATGGTTAGCGTCATTTTTTTTATGCTAACCATTTCTTAGCGCCATCCTGTGTCATTTTTTAAATATGGGGCACAGATGGTGCTAGGGAATGACGGATACTTGTGTTAAAAATTTTGACAAACAACTGCGCTAGAGCAGTTATGCGTAATTTTCCATAAACATGGGCCTATGTTTTCCATTGCGCCACAGACTCTTATGCATCAAGATAGAAAGCAGTGATTTTTGGCCTACACACATAACTTTCCTCTTCGTGCTTTGTGCACTTGCTGAGTAATTTGTGCTACAATTGTGTTACTGCCAGACCTCACTACATGGATGTTGGATTTCAAGTATTAAGGCTACTGGCTCCCTAAGGGTTAAATGTTAATATTTTGATTCTCAAAGAAGTATCCTAAAATTTGCAAACAAACTTTCAGCTATTGCATGCACTTGTTTAATCCCTAAATACTAGGATTATATATTCTGTTCAAGTTTCTTTGATGGAACAGGACTGAAACAAAAATACATTTTTTGCAATATCCCTCCTGTTTTCAGTTTACAGCAATTAAGTAGAAACTGTTTTCACCTTTCACAAAATAGGTTATAGTGAGATGACTTGAGGTGGTTATTCTAAAATAGAGAGATGTTCAAGAGTATATATGTTTAGTAATATTTTCATGTCTTCTTGTGTTTAGCTCCCATTACCTTCTTAAAGTATAAAGAGTTGGTTATACAGAGTCATTACAAAGGAACATCACCTCACAATTACAATTCTAATTAAGTTTAGAGTTCACTGACAGGTTACTTAACGCATCTTTTTCTCTAGTAAAGATCCACATCTGCCTTCCTTGACCTCAGAATTCACGAGGCAGAGTGTTGAGTCCCATGTCTATGTTTTCTTCCTCTTACCTCATTCCCTTTTCTCCAAATTTCCCACTGGCACTTATGTTTCAGTATCTGTATTCACTAGTGGGGACTGCGAGAAATGGAAAAGAACATCACTTTTATTGGATCTTGCACAAAAAGTTAATGTGAATCCCAATACAGCCTTCTTCTGAATCCACAGCAATTTGTGTAAGACAACTTCAGGCAAGCCAAGGTATATGGCATTACTATAATCTAACTGTCAGGGAATACAGGATCATATGACCTCCACCATATTGGGAATAAAAGGCAGACCCTTTCTAAAGATCTATGGGGGTCATTTTGACCCTGGCGGTACGGGACCGCCAGGGCTAAAATGACGGAAGCACCGCCAACAGGCTAGCGGTGCTTCCAGGCGTATTACGACCACGGCCGAAGCGCCGCGGCCGCACCGCCGGGGCCGGCGGTATTCCACCACTTTTGCCCCGGCGGTGATAATCCGCCTGGGATTACGAGTCCCCGACCACCAGCCTTTTTCTGGCGGTTTGCACCTGACAGGGCCCCATGCAGCTTTTCACTGTCTGCTATGCAGACAGTGAAAAGCGCGACGGGTGCAACTGCAACCGTCGCACGGCCGCAACACCGCCGACTCCATTTGGAGCCGGCTCCTATGTTGCGGCTGTGATCCCCGCTGGGCTGGCGGGTGGAAACCAGGTTTCCGCCCGCCGGCCCAGAGGGGATCTCCAAATGGCCGCGGCGGGGGTGCGGCCGCATTGGCGGCCACACGGCGGTCAGATCTTGGCGGGCGGAAGGTCGTAATAACCCCCTAACTGTAAAAAAAAAAAAAGATAACACATCCATTACTTACTATTAATGGCATTACTCCTAGTCCTACTCCCTCGCCTTTCTTACGTAACCAATGAGAGGCCCCCTGCCTCACCTAGGCCCCTCCCTTCCCCTTTAAAAAAGCCCCCCTGCCCCAGGCCCTCCTGTACAGAAACAAGCCAAAAAGCAACTCAGTTGTCCTGTACTGGGAGGGCAGGAGGGAACTGTAAGGAAGGCGAGGTAGTAGGACTAGGAGTAATGCCATTAACAGTATGTAATGGAAGCATTACCTCCAGTCTCTCTCTCGCCTTCCTTACGTAACCAATGAGACATAGCAACAAATCAGGAGACCGACAACTGAGTTGCAACACAGAAAAAACTTTAATTACAACCAGTCAAGATACACAAACTCACCTATTCCATCATAGGCGGTAATAGCCTGTGCCCCAAAACCGACTCCAAACACTCCGATTCAGCAATTCTGTAGTGCCGAACAAAAACAGAGGAGTGGCCCAAGTAGCCGCCAAATCTCTACCACCGATGCGCCCTGTAACTTAGCCACTGTAGCCGACACACCCCGAGTTGAACCTCTTTTGCTTGGCAGCACCCCGCTTAGCTCCTTGGCCCACGGTGGGGGCCCTCTTTGCCTTGCCTGGACTATTGAGTTGAGAGGCCACAAAGGATGGGGTTGGTTTGACTTATCTGCTGTTTTCTTGTCTCCCTGCAGTGTGGCCCACCCCTGGTTTAACGTTGCAGGGCATTGTCTTCCCTCGTTGGGCTCCTCTCTCTTACTGTGCAGGTTTCCTCCCCTGGGCCCTGGCACATCTCCGGATTGGCCTGCAGTGCTCTTGTTGTGGCCCTTTCTGGTTCTCTGGTCCCCGGTTGGCTGTTGGGCTGTGCACCTCATCCTGTAGCTCCAGTGTGGGGCATTGACATTTCTGTGACTCTTTCTGGGCCTGCTGGATTGAACCCCCCCTTATTCTCTATGTCTGCCGCTCGAGTGCCTGCCTCTTGTCCTTGAGGTTGGCTTCATCCCCGTGCACACTAGTTGTGCTGTATGTCGATGTGGCTGAAACCAGCTCCTCAGTGCACTGTGCTCCACCTTCTGTGCTTCCTCCTGTGACTAATCCTGGAGCTGGGATAGAGGCTGTCCTCAGGGCGATCTCGCCCATTAGCTCTGCCCTCACTACCCTTGGTATCAAGATGTCTGCCCTTACTGTCCCCCAGGAGGTGTACTCCCTTCATAGCCACCTGGACACTGTAGACAGTTGACTGTAAGATGTGGCGGATCGGTATAATAGTTTGCTGGATTGAAGCCGGGACACTGAATTCTTGCTCCACAAGGTGACAAACATGGAGGACCAGTTGTGGAGGGCCAACTTTCGTAGTGATGGTGTTCTTTTGGGGGTCAGAGAAGGATGATGTGCTTGGCTATCTTACTTCGCTTTTATCATTGGTGCATCAAAATCGGCCCTATGGAACCTTTAAGGATGGTGTTGACCGGCGACAAGGTCCTTCCCGGATAATTTTTTCCTTCTGGACCCAGATTTTGAAGAGTATATGGACTCCCTGAGTGACTCTGCTGTGGACTCAACGGTGGTTGGGACTGCGGCTCCCCATGGAGACAATCCCCTCCCCCCTGTGGAAACCAAGGTACGAGTCCCATCACATCCGCACTGGGGCTTGCAGCAACAGGAGTCCAATCAAGAGGGTCTTCATTGTGTGGTACAGGTGCTCATAAGGACAGGGACAGATATAAATAAAGGTCACGACTAAAGCCGGAGGAGGCTGCCGCTGCCACTGATTAGAAGAAGTGAGCATATCCTTCATTTTGCACCTGTTTTCTTTCATCATGTGCCTTGCTGCTGTCAATCCTCTCTGTCCCTTCCTCCCCTTGTTGGTTCATTGCTATTGTGCTTCTTGACGGCTTAGTTGCCTGCTACCTTCTGCTCGCTACTACCATGTTCTCTTTTCCCTGGGCCTAGTGCCTTTTGGTGCTCTCTCCTAATTTGCTGGCTTTGTCCTGTTGGCACGCCCCAGCGGGGATTTGTCTGTGTCCCTTCTCATGACTGACAGGGTTTGAGGTTCTGCTGTCTGTCCCCGCCCCGGCTGTCTCCCTGGCCTGGCTCCCCGCCCCTCTACCCTCCTTTTGCAAGGTGGCTTTCCCCTCTTTTCCCCTCATTTCTTGGCTCAAGGACGTCTCCCCTCTGAGCAGGCCAGCTGCTCCCTCCTGGGGTTTGGCCCACCTTTCAAGTTATTTCTTCCTCATCTTTTCCTTGGCACAGCAGGTGGGGGTGTTCTGAGGGTGCTGCGGGCACAGTAATGAGGCCAGTTCTAAAAGTAGCTTTCCTTGTTGGGCTTGGAGCCTGTTCTGTTTTGCTTTGTTTCCTCCCTTATTGTTGTTGACACTCCCTGTTCCTGTTCCCTTCCTGCCCTGTCTAGCTTCTGATGTTGTTCACCTAGGGACCCCTCCTGGTCTGTGCCAGGGGAATTTCCTCCTCTGACCCTGCCCTTCGCTCTTTTCCAGCATTCCGGGGATTATTCCTGGTCTCAGGTCCTTGTCCCCTTCCTCCTTTGAACCACGTCAGCCTGAAGGGAAAGCTAAATTATGCTATCATATCCAGTCCTATTTTTTGGATAATGAGGGAACGTGTTCTCAGGTATGAAGCTATGGGCATCCAGCAAGCAAACTCTTTGGGGCAGCATGATAGAGGACACATCGAATGCCAAATGTAAGGACACACAGCCGAGGAGCTCCTGGAACCTGCTCTTACAGTTCAGTACAAGGCTTCCCCTAAACCACCTCTCCTCAGGCGGCTGCAACTGGCCCAAATCCAGATTAACTTCTACTTTACAAAGGCTGCTGAAAAGGTCTTGGTCAATCTGCGGTGGCTTTGCTATAACCACAGGTAAAATATGGGCTAGCTTCTAGCTGCCCAGCTTAACCCATGGCACTCACAACTCACTATCCTCGCAATTTGTGACACTGTGGACATCTGCCTTATTCATCCCAATTATTCCATGGTTCATAAAGCCACACTGGGACAAATGGAGGCCTTTCTGGCCACTGCAATTGCTAGTGCTGTCTGCTGAGGGCTGGGAGGCCTTGTCAGGGGCCCTTACTGAGAAAGAGCCAGCAGACATCATAGCAGCCCTCCTAACATGCAAGTCTCCTGGGAAGGACGGGCATGCAGGGAGAGTTTTATAAAGCAGGGAAGGGAAGGACCTTCTGCTCCCCCACCTAATGAGGGTCTTTCAGGAGACTGAGGAGGTGGGCACATTGCAGTTATCTCCAACAAGTCGACCATTACTCTCCTCTCTAAGGCCAGTAGGGACCCCTGGACTGCCCTGGTTATCATCCAATTTCACTGCTCAATGTTGGTAAAAAGGTACTGGCCAAGGTGCTTGCGACTTGTCTGGGTATGGTTATACCCCTCCTGATCCTTAAGTCCTAGGTATGTTTTGTCCTGGGCCGTAACTCTTGAGATCACCTCCACCTTCTGTCTCACCTGCTATGGCAGACAAAGGATGAATTTATGGTGCTCTCCCTGGATGCCGAGAAGGTGTTTGACCGGGTTGATTGGTGCTATTTCTTCCACATTATGTTACATGTGGGTCTGGGTGAGGATTTAATTTCAAAGGTGCATCTTCTCTATGATGCCCCAGAAGCCGTGGTGCCTTCCTTGTGGTGTGTGGGACCCTCCAGTGCTGTCCTCTTTATCCTCTTTTGCTTCTTCTTGCTGTGGAGCCTTTGGTAGTTGTGATGCGGCATACACCGAGAGTGAATGGCGTCCCACCATTGTGAGTGAGGTCAAGGCTCTTTTATATGCTGATGACATCTGGTTGCTTTTGTCCAGTCCCTGGACGTCGTTTGTGGCTGCGATTTCCTTCCTGATTTTTCGTGACTGTCGTAGTATAAAATCAATTGGTCTAAGAGCGAGACACTGTCTATGTCTCGCTCAACCACCGCAGCCTGCGTCACTGATTACCCTGTCCACTGGGTCTCATCTGATCTTACCTACCCGAGTGTTAAGGTCAACAGGGCACTTGCCCGTAGGGTGGAAGGACAATTTTCTCCCACTACTGGACTGCTCGAAACAGGATTTCCAAAACCAGACATCCTGAATCTCTCCCTTTGGGGAGGGGTGCAGACCGTTAAAATGACTTTCATTGCCTATTTCAACTACCTGTTAAGAATATTGCCCTTTTGTGTTCCAGGGACACTGCTTGCCTCAATTGATGCAGACCTCTGGGCTTAGATCTGAAGTGACCGCAAGTCTAGACCCCTGTCAAAGCACCTCTGGGCGGACACGGAGGTAGGTGGTCGGTACCTGCCACACATGAACTCTTACTGTATAACGTTCCAGTTTTCTGGGGTGGCGGCACACTCGGGCCTTCACCAGGACACTCCTCTCTGGGCACGGCTGGAGCATCATTTGCTTGATGTTCTGTCTCTGCCCCTGCCACCTTTCCTGCTTGCCCCTCCCCCCCAGGGTTTAGTGCCCTCTGATCATTTCTTGGCATTGATGGAAGTGCCCCAGAGGGATGAGCACCAGTTGCTTGGCGTGACCCCGCTATTGCATGAGAAGGTCCCATTGTGGCACAATTCTACTCCGCAAATTGAGAGGGATTCATTCTTGTGGGAGCCCTGGCATGCACAGGTGGGGCATGATCGGGTCCTCCAGGAATCCCAGCTTAAATTTCTATACTTCAAGGTGTTGCATAATTGGTGTTGGTCACCATAAAAACTTACACATACCAAGTTGCTCCCTCACAACCACTGCTGGAGGTGGGATATCAATCACTGTGACTTGTTTCATATCTTCTGAGGGTGTCCATCTCTTTCAGCCTACTGGGCGGGTATTTTGTCTCAGCTCCACTGTTACTGTTCCTTCCCGGTCTGCTTCTTGCCCCACCTTACTCTCTTCCACGATATTTCGGACATACCAGACCATATCGTCCATGAACACAAGTGGATTGCTGCTGTTCTCACTGTGGCAAAGCTATGCATTTTCTAGTACTGGCAGCATCCGGCGGTCCTCACCACTAGGGAATGGCATGTGGAACTTCATCGCATTGCTACTCATGAACAGGTGATGTACAAGCTCAGAGACAACCTAGATATATTTGAGGCAGTCTGGGGTCCTCTTCTCAGTGTTGGTGGCCCAGATTCATCCTGAGGTGTTTGGTGACCTCTCTTCACATAGAACCCCACATGCTTAGTTTGTACACTGCCTTGTTTCTCCAGAAACTGAAATGCACTACTACTGGTTTTTGTTTTGTCTTCGGTCACTTTGCGGCCTCTACCCTTCTCAGTGCTCCCTCCCTGGGCATCCGGAGAGATTTTCTTTCCTGTTTCTCCTGCCCCCCCTGGACATACATACCTCCTTCTGGTCCCTCTCCGTCCCCCTATCCTACGGCCTGTGGCCGGCTGCAACCTTATTCCTCCCTAGTCTCAGATCACGGGCTGTAGTGCACTCATGGCCTGTCACACTCGGGAGAAGGTTGGCCCCTGGCCCCGATACTGGGTTGTGGCCTACTCCTCTGCCACTGTGGGCGTCCTCTGTGGGTCCCTCAGTTGGCTTTTGCCTGTCTCCAGCGGCCCCCTACTCCTCCCAGTCTCTATTAACATTTTGTTTGTTTCTGGCTGGCCTATCAGTTTTTATGCAGAATACCTAGCTGTTATATATTTTATTGGTGTTTTGGAAAATTCCCAATAAAGAATTGTTGCAAAACAATAAATGAACTTTGTTTGGCCAACAACATGCTGTTATCCTAACTGAAAGCAAGTCTCCTTTCTCTACTCACAAGTGGAAATTGTATTGGAAGAAACTCTAAATGGCAGACAATTGCCTCCTCATATAAAACTAAAAAGAGTATGGGCCTCTGGGATTTAGGGAAATGTACATATAGGGCTCTTATGACGGTTATGGCAGAAAGGTAACTCGGTCTGGCCGATTCGTTCTAGTGCTTTCAGGGTAGCAGTGTGCAAGGTGCTATTCTGGCTGGAGTCTGGATCACGCTATGACGACTGGGCTCGATGACTGGGGCTCATTTGACTTCAGCAGGCGTTAGATGCATGAGAGTGATTTGGGGCACGAAACCCTGCTCAAATTTGTGGCCTCTTTCGGCCTAGGAGAAGTATATGAGATCTGGCCCATACTTCCTCTTCGTCACACTGCTTGGCCTCAAGACAAAACCAAACCATCCCCATATACGATTACAACAAACAAAGAACTCTGCCAGCCACACACTCCCCTGTGGTGATTCTATCTGCGTGAAGGTTCGCTTTGGCGCCCCACATAGAGATATAAAGAGCCATTTAAATGCTAAAATGCAATACAATGCTTAAATTAGCAGTCCTGCCAGGAATATAGGGCCAGATGTAGCAAAGTTTTGCGAGTCGCAAATGGCCCGAATCGCTATTTGCGACTGTGCAAAATCGGAAATGGGATGCAAAAATCCCATTTCCGACTCGCAAAAAGCGATGCGAGCCGTTACCGACTCGCAAAATTTGCAACCCCATTTTGCGACCCGCAAATAGGAAGTCGCAAGTTGCGAGTCGCAAACCATATGCAATTGCAACTCGCAAATTGCGACTAGTCGCAAAAAGCCCAGTTTGCATGTCCCATTTACCACTAACTCAGAGCAGGTGGTAATCATTACCAAAGTATAAAAGGAGTCCCAGAAGGCATCTGGGTTACTCAAGATGGCGGAGACATACCTGATAGCAGTGAGGAGGAGAGTCCACGCAGCCCAGCAGAGGAGGAGGAGGAGCCACAGACAGGAGAAGATTTATAGAACAAGGCAGACTCTTTTACTTATACTAGAATGAATTGAATTACTAAAACCACAGCTAGAACACCAGACTCTGCGCGGCTGCGCCATCCCTACGCATGTGCAAGTGCTATGCTCACTGCACCTCTTGGCCTCAGGGAGCTATCAGGGGGTCATTGCTGTGGCAGGTGGGGTATCTCAAAGTGCAGTGTCAAGGTTCCTCAGGGCCTTCCTAGATGCCATACTCACACACATGTCTCACTTCATATACCTACCCAGGAATGAGGCAGAAATTAACAGCACCAAGCTGGACTTTTACCGGATTGCCAACTTTCCCCATGTCATAGGATGTGTAGATGGGACACATATTCAAATATGCCCCCCTGCAAACCTGGAACATCTGTTCCGCAACAGAAAGTGTACCCACTCACTCAATATTCAGGTTGTTTGTGACGCCCATTATGTCATCACTGACATTGTTGCAAAATTTCCAGGCAGTACCCATGACTTCTACATTTTTAGGCACAGTGGGATACACCAACGCCTGGAACGTGGGGAGTTTGGAGACGGATACCTCCTAGGTAGAGCTGCATACACCTTGCAGACATACACACAGGTCACTGTGCACACCAACCAGGACTTTCTAACAGTGTAATGTTTGTGCCCAACAGGTGACAGTGCATATGCTCTACGGCCATGGATAATGACTCTGTTCTTAACACCCAGCAATGATTCAGAGAGGCGATACAACAGTGCACATAAGAGGACCAGGAACCTGATTGAACGCACCTTCGGATTACTGAAAGCAAGATTCAGATGCCTCCACCGCAGTGGAGGTGCCCTTCAGTATACCCCCATTACAGCATTCAAAATTGTTGTTGCATGCGCCATCCTGCACAATATTGCCACCCGACGTGGGCTACCTCTCACCCCTGCAGACCCAGATCCTGAGGATGAAGAGCAAGAGCAACCACATCACCATCATGGGGATCGGAGTATAGCTAATCAAGGCAGACTGAGACAGGAACACATCACAAACCAATACTTTGGAAGGTACGTGTCAACTTCAACCATGCTCACCTACTGACCAAAAACTCCATTTGTCAAGTGGAACAAAAAAACTATTTAGTATGTGCAGAAATACAACTATTTACAATTACTAACTGTTCATGGTCATCTAAATGCAAACCATACATGGGGCACATTGCTGTCATGTGCCCCCAACATCAGGGACAGGGTTTTGTCTATGTCCTACGGCGGCCTCTGCCAGCCTGGCTGGTCCCTGGTGGTTCTGCAGTGCTCTGCCTGGTACTCCCACTCCGGAACACCCTAGTGTCACTGGCAGAGACACTGCTCACTGTGGAGCCCTCCTCGCTGTCCTGGGGTGTGTCCCCTGTGCCCCTGGACAGATGCCGTGCCTCCATTAAGTCAATCACGTGTGTGATCCGGCCCAGGCCTCTAGCCACATCCCCTGCAAAATGGCCCATTTCTACTTGGAGGCCAACTGTCCTTCTCGACAGGCCAGTGGTGTTAACAGCCAGTCTGCCAATTGATGTGGCCATCCTCTCAAGCCTCTGTAGCAGCTGACGGTCCCTGCGCCGCCCACCCTCGCCCTGTGCCAGTAGTCCTGCCACCAGATCCCTCATGGACAGGGCTAGGTCCCCAGTGTTTGTGGCAATCACGTCTATTCGGGAATTTAGCTGCTGCATGCTGGCCTCGTTGTTTCTGACAAAGCGGTGCAGCACACCACTAATCCGCCCTAATATATTGTTTTGCAGGCGCTGACCACGGAGCAGCTGTGCCTCGCTGTTGGTTGTAGATGGATGGCAGGACGCAGCCTGCAGCCCTGCTCTCCTGTACCTGCATCGCCTGCGCAGTGGTAGATGCCCTGTGTGCTCTACTGTGGCACTCCTGCCTGTTGCTGGCGCAGCCTCCTGAAACACATTTGCAGCAGGTGTGGACATCACAGGGATGGTGTTGGTCGTGCAGGTGGGAGTGGTGGCAGTTCCTGTGCTGTCCTCATGGGGCTGGCTGCTGTGGCTTGTGGTGGTGTCTTGTGGGAGACCTGTGGGACATGGGGAACAGACTGTCAGTGTATACTATCTGTTGCACACTTCCTAATAAACATTTGCCTATGAACTGCCTACTTGACTACATTTCCCATAATGCATCATTCTGGTGTTTGCTACCCTGAAATGGAGCTATCTTGGTTGAGCATGCCCCTGTGTACATGGTGGGTGGGGGTATGGCATTGATAGGGGTACAGGCATATCACATGGTACTCACCGGTTGATGTAGTGGGCTCAGAGGTGTCCAGATCTCCAAATCCTGACACTGCCTCCTGCTCCAGGGTCTCCTCCACCCTTTCTTCCAGGGGTGTGGGTGATGGTACGGATGATGGTCCCCCTCCTGTGGCTCTCATCTCCCGCAGCCTTTCTGCCACCCTCTCCTTGGTCCAGGAGCGGAGGTCATACCACCGTTTTTTTATCTCTTCCACACTCCTGTGGCTCACCCCCAGGGAGTTCACTTTTTCTTGGATCTCCTGCCAGAGTTGTTTTTTGGTGGCTTCTGGCACATTGGGGGCTGCCTTTCCGAATAGTTCATCATAGTGCTGATAGCATTCTTCTGTCAGCACCTCCAGCTCCTTCTCAGAGAATTTTAGTTTTCGTTTTCTAGGTGTTTCAGCCATTGTAGCTGCTGTTACTCCTGTTTGCAGTTCAGCAGTTTAAAATGGGTGTGGTCCTCCCTCCTTCCAGGTGTATTTGTAAACTTCCTGGCTGTGATGTCATCATCATGTGCCAGGAAGTGTTTCCAGAGTGTTCTGGAGTGGTTTCTGGAGTGTTCTGCAGCACCTGCAATCAATTTACATGGTACTCGCAATTTGCGACACCCACTCGCAAATTGCGAGTTCGTTTTTTGCGCGGTCGCAAAAAGCGACCTCGCAAACAGCGGACTCGCTATCTGCGTTGCGACTCCGGGTGCGAGTCGCAAATTGTACACGGACATTGTACCTGCATTCCTATTAGCGACACGCAAATTGCGAGTCGCACATACTCGCAAATTGCGAGTCACTAATTTTTTTGTACCTACATCTGGCCCAGAGTTTCCAAATCTATGTACTTTTATTAGAAAGATAGGACGACAATCATTTTCAACAATATTTTCAAAAAAGGAGAATGATGTTAGGATGTCCGAATACCCACAGAAGTCTAAACAATTGACAGAAATGTACCAGGTCATGTTCCAAATGCGCTATAGATGTGTGATCTTTGACGAATTTCTATGGAAAATGTTGATGCGTGTACTGATACCGAACCAAGAAATGCACAAGAATTGAAAAAAAAAAAAATGTTGAGGAACAGTACAGTCTTGCTCGAACTTTCCTTTCGTCCTTCATTTTTTTCAGCCATGAATGTCACTGTTAGAAAGGTCATTTGGCGCCGGGATCTGAGCTGATTTTCTTTGTGATCCTTCTGTAAAGTATGACATTCTATCAGCTCTTCATTAGAGTAAGCATCTCTGCTAAAATGCCGTGGCAGGAGAAGCCATGCCAGGATCACAACGAAAGAATGTCAGGCCGTCTTGTGCTTCGATATGTCAGAGCAGCTTTAAAGAGTAAGCAAGAAAGGAGGCTACAATTTCAAACACGCAACGGCGAAATTAGGCCTTGCTGCAGTTACAGTAATAGCATTAAATATAAAGTATATTAAGGAAATGTTTCGGCACTGCTAGTGCGCACGTGAAGGTCTTCCAATCCCATTCAGAAACCGCACACACTCTGGTGAGATGCCACAACTCCTCCCACCCACAGAAGAGGTGACTGGATCTTTGGACTCAGTGAGTGGGCAATCAAATTTATTCAACACAAATCATTAACATAAGAAATTAAAGTGATTTGGCGACAGAATCAAAACTACAAACTGAATCAAGTTTCATGCTTTATTACAGCCACAGAGCCAATAAAAATGGTTCGAAAAACTAAGTTATAAACATACATGAAAAACACATGCTGACCAAAACGTCTAAAGAGATTAAGCCTACTAAACATCAATATTATTAAACATTCCAAGAGAATAACACAAATTACCAGAACTATAATATGCACATCAAAACCAGACTTCAAAGCAGATGATGGCGACAGTAGACAGCAGCATCAGGGGCAGTGCAGAACACGAGCTGCACATAAGGCAGGAGGGCAGTTCAGAATTTATTAGACATATTAGTACTGAACAGCAGAAGTAAATGGGGAAAATAGAAAGGATGACTTGGATTCTTCAGAAAACGTCTAAGGGTCATAGGGTTTCAGGAGATGAGAGTGTAGCATTACAGCACAAGGTCATAAGCAAGACTGACTAAAAGTTTCAAAAGTCTCTCTCTAACTAGAAATGTCTATAGAGTTCTGATTGGGCCTCAGATTGGACTCATCTTGCTGATATGGAGTAATATCCAATGAGAATTATAGATGCCCATCGGGTTTGCAACTATTCCTGATTTTCTCAGGAAAGGTGCAGTCATCTCAATCGGTTCATACAGTTCTGTCAAAATATAGCATTTAGAGAAAGTTTGAAACTTTGGGTTCCTTTCCCAGGCTTCTACAATATGATTCTAACAGTTCTCATGTGAACTCAATGATGCTTCCTGTCTTGTTCAGCAGCTAGAACAAATACTGTTACAATTGTTATTAGTTAAAAACATGTTTTCTGTCTTCAATACAATAGGTTATTTTATAACACTTCAGCAGCACAGGAAATAAATTAGGTCAAAGGGAACAGAATGAATTAGCACTTTTTCACTTCTGCTGCCAAAGGAATCTTCAGACCTAGTCTAGCTAAGGAAGCCTAAATTCATGTTTAATACAATTAATACATATAAATCCTATTGTGCACCTTACAATTTATATTAAATCTTCAAAGCACATTATTTAATTGCCATCATTATTTATGCATGGCATTAGAAACAGTTTAAAAGTGCATTTTTTTTTCTGCACACATGTAACTCATGTTAATAAACTCATTTAAGTCAATATAGGTATGTTTAATTCATGTTTGTTTAATACTCATAATATGCCTTTCGTCTCTACTGTATCTCTAAAAATAATACTTTTAATATTAATTCATGTCAGTAGTTCACTAGAATACAAATGCAAAACATCCTTCATGGCAAAACGTGATGTCAAAGCGGATGGAGGTCACAATATCCGTCATATTTCAAACGTGCACATTTTTACATTTCATGTTAATTTCTCTGTTAGGCTTTTAAATGAAACTTATAAGTCACCATATTGTAACTTCTATGCCATTAATCTATTAGAAACATTTTATCTCTATCAGCACATATATCAAATCACGCCCTCTTTGTGATCATAATATTAAACATGATAATGCGGGATACTGGGATGTGCTTTAAGTCCACCTTAACGCTACATGCTATGCTGTTTAGCCTCTCTATAATTCCTCAGTCACCTTTAGACAAACTAGAATGATACTCGATTAGGAAGTACATTGCTGCTTAGCCCAAGAAAGCACAAAGCGGCAAATGCCAGTATATCCACTTAAAATCAAGGCACCAACACTTCGCCAGCTTCACAAAAACAAAATATTCAAATTTGTGTGTTTTCCTAAAGTACTCCAATTTGCAAAATGTAAGGTTGCAAATTGTCCATGAGATGAAAAATCTGGCATGCATAAACATTTTTAAAAAGTCCATTGCTAAGAGGAGCATTTTTTGTGAAGAAACCCATCTTCTACACCTGTAATAAATACGATGGTGCCCGCCTCATATTTCCCTGGGAAGACATTTACTCCTGACATAGAAGCAAAACTACCTGTGTTTCCAGTAGGTAAGTACATTTATTTTATATATAAACCTCTCCCTCAAGTAATTTAACCTCTGCATGTAATAACTTCCGTAAGTCAGGCTCTCCAAGCTGAGGGAGTGTTGTATCAATTAACAAGGCATTGATTACTATTTTCATCTAATGAAAGAAGTACCATAAAATAGAAAACTGGAACATGACACACACTTTGCCCTTTCGTGCATTATTTGAACAGAAAGAACATGTATTTAGGAGTTGTGTAGCTGCTCAGTAGGATACCCTTGTGCCCACAGTGGAGACAGAGTTTATGGATTGAAAGAGCCATGTGTGGTTGTTGGAGGAGTGCAGGCTTCTGGTGGTCCACTCAGTAATTGATTGTAAGGTAATTTGGGAAAGTATTCCCTTGGTTTTATGTGGCAAAGGTTAGTGCTTTTAAAGGGATGCTTTAGGCGCAAGGGAGTAATGGAAAGAATACATAATTTTTTTCTGTTTTGTGTTAGAGAGAATTTAATATGTTCAGTCACCAAGGTCTTGGCATGAATAGTGAAGATAAATGTATAACATACTCATGAAGTTAATGCCTTCCCATCTCTCACACATTACAATGATAAAGTCATGTAAAATGGTATCTTTGCGCATGTCATGTAAGTTGGCGTTTTATGAATATAAATGAAAAGTGATACTGACTTTTTGGATGACTCACAGAGGTAGCTGGGTGGTCCTTGGCAACTATAATCATGATCTGACATCGAAATGAAGTCCTACTGAGAAGATGTGACATTGTGAGTCTACCCTGTTAGGGATACCACCAGGATATCAAGTTTTAAATATGGTGGCAAGATAATGTGGCCTACATATCGACAACCAACAAAGTATCATTTAGACAAGTAGGTATAGCCAAGCATGCACATACTATTCATAACTCCACATACATACATATGTATATAGAATATACATATTTATATATGTAGATAGATAGATAGATAGATAGATAGATAGATAGATAGATAGATAGATAGATAGATAGATAGATAGATAGATAGATAGATAGATACTACTTACAAGCGGTCGCCAGTAGATGGTACTAGTTAGGATGTAGTTTCTATAGGAAAAGCAGTTTTGTTCTGCCAATAACTTTGGCGTCATTTGGCGAATCTTCATAAAAGTTTCAAAACTAGTATGGCACTCACTTCACCTGTTGTCTTGAATGTGAATGGGTGATTTGTCAAGGGGTGGCTGAGGAAAATAAGGTGGTGCCAAAACGCATTTTCCCCATGCAGTTTCTCATAGGGATTTTAGACACAACTACAGTCTGAACCCCATGGATCCGTAACCCAATGAAAAAAAATATTACACACACTCACTTAACCTAACATTGTGGGGTTGGCAGCATGCCAGGAGTTGGCTGCAGGGCTTGGCCTCAAGCTAAGTCCTGCGGCCAATCCCACACTGCACACAGGCTTTGGCCATGCACAGCTTGACGTTGGCAGCACAGTGGAGTTAGGGGCAAGGCATAGCTGGCAGTCAGGCCCTGCAGCCAACCCCTAGCCATGCATAGTGTGGGGCTGGATGCATGTGGGAGGACAGGCGCTGGCCAGGTCCTGTGGCCAGACCTCCGAAAAAACATAGAAATTCGCTGAAAAAAACAAAGGTAACAGGGACTTTACAGTTAGGAATTAGCATTTAAAAAACCTTAGAAAGACTTCTGAATTTACACGCACAAAACCATAGAAAATTCAGCTGCTATAGTTAGTTATTTCAAGTAACTATAACTTGTGCCCAAAGGTAACTATAAGTTGCCATGCACAGCGACCCCACATATTACTGATTGCATATTCTATGGCATCATTGATGTTATCACCGCAATATATGCAATAAAATTATTGATGACAAAACTGTGCATGGCAAGGATGTGAGTTATAGTTACCTTAGGGTATGAGTTATAGTTGCTTGAAATAACTCTACCCACAAGATTTCTATGGTTTTGTGCATGTAAATTCAGAACCTAACTACAACGTCCCAGTAACCTTCGTTTTTTTCAGTGATATACACTTATCTGCAAGTATGTAGATGTGGAACTAAGGGCCAGATGTACGTACCTTTTTTCTTGTCGCAAATGGCCTGATTCTGCGAATCGGGCTGTTTGCCACAAGAAAAAAGCATTTTGGTATGTACAAACTCTATTTTGGGTTACGGTGATCTATTTATCGGATCACAAAATGGGTTTGCGAGTCGCAATTAGGAAGGGGTGATCCCTTCCTGATTGTGAGTCACAGTGCGATGTACGATTGTTTTGTAAATGCGGTCACAAAACAATCGCGGTTAGCACCAATTTCAAATTGGTGCTAACCCATTCGCAAACAGGAATGGGTTTGTGAATGGTAGCAAAAATACCACTGCCTTCTCTGAAAAAATGAAAAGAAAACATTTAATTTTATTTTTGAAATGCATTAAAAAAAAACTCCTTTATTGAAAAGCAGTTACAGACATGGTGGTCTGCTGTCCCCAGCAGGCCACCATCCCTGTGAAGGCGGCCATTCCCAAAGGGGTCGCAAGTTGAGACCTAACTCATGAATATTTATGAGGTAGGTCATTTGCGACCCCATTGGGAATTGCAAAACAGTATAATTGACAGTGTTGTACATTAGGGTTTGCGACTTGCAAATTTCGAGTCGCAAAACCTAATATTAGTACATGTGGCCCTAAGAGTAGTAAGTCAAGGACATGGTAGGCATGAGAGTGGGGGCAGGACTCTAAGCCCCATCAGCCAAGAGCCCTGCGGCAAGAAGGTGGGGCCACTGATTCACACTGGTCAGGCACACAAATAGTGGACTCCTCACCCGTGGCACAGGACGTGGCAGGCATGATAGTGAGGGCAGGAATCTAAGCCCCATCTGTCAACAGCCCTGCAGCAAGGAGGCAGGGCCTCTGATTTGCAGCAGTCAGACTCCCAAATAGGGGACTCCTCGCGCGTGAAGGGGGGTACGCTTGAGGAACACATCCTGGCACGTGCCTATGCAAAGACTGGGCTAAGAGCCAAGAGGAGGCTGGGCTGCACCACCCTTTTGGCTTCACTTAAAGGTACTCTTTTTACTTGTGAATGGGTGCTAGAAACTGCACTTTGGGGGCTTTGTTTGAAATGCCAATTTTTCTTTTGTTTGAAATGTGCAAAAGGAAAGTTACAGGTGCCCCTCCAGGGTCCACTCACACTGCCAAAGGCACATCTATTGATAGGATGTTGGAGAGGGCCATGGAGGTGATCGGTACAGCAATTGCCCTAACGGAACAGAACTTTCTCTTATCTCTGGCACAGCTGTAGCCATCAATGGAGCCCCTTTGCGCTCTAGTTTGGCTGCATTCTCATCTATTGATTCCTCTTCCATGAGTGTCACACATACAACTAACAAAGAGGCAGTTGGCATCGAAAGTCCTCAGCCAGCTGTCAATGTTAAGTGGTCTAGGCGGGTCACTCGTAATAGTTCTATTGAGGCTGCTAGCCAAACATGTCTTTCCTGGCCTCTGGGGCAGGCACTTTCTCACTGTGCATTTACGGAGGGAGCAGAGAGTGTCCAGGTGTCAAGTTGTCCTTGTGTAGCGCAACTGTTGGAGGGCTGTTTTACTACATTTAAGGCACTCCTGCAAGCTGTGCTTTCTCCCCTTGTTGGTCACCTGACACTTCTGAGTACAAATTGACTACTCTCATGCAGTTACTACCTCCATTTGTAATAACTCCAAATTTAGTACCCAAGGAAAACCAGGTTATGGATGATGGTTAAGGCAACTTTATTTGCGGTACTGGTTCAGAGCCATATCAGAGGCTATTACTGAATAAAGCTGTCTTGAACCTGTCAGCCGGGAGTCTGGACTGAATCCTTCTATTATGTCTCACTGCCCTCTCTCAGGTGAAAATGTGCACAATTCAAAGGGATCAAATCCCCCAGAACATTCTTACTTAGGGGGCAAGTGATCAGTGGGCCCACTTTAAATCCCACTCAGACAGTTATCAACCTTCCCCAGGCCTCCTGCCCCTATATGGCAATTTTCATTGGAGTCCCCCCCCCCCTCCCGTGCACAAGGATCAGTGGGAGACACACAATTACTTTTCAACAAAACTCTGGAGTGGCTTGCGTGGCGGAGGAGTCCCCTTTCTTCCGCAAACAATATTTAATTAATGTGCAAGGTTGGATTGTTAGTGCCTGGTCCAGTAGACAGATAAGATGACTTTATCATCATAAATGCCAGGTCTCGTTGTTTGGTGCAACATTTGTTGTTTGAGTGCTTGAGTAAATCTGCTGTTAGGAGTAACATCACTTTATTACATTTAGGCTACTTTTCTTTAAACCCTGCCTTCCCCTTTTGCTGACCTCCAAATGTTGGCCAACCAAGTCTCATGTTGATGGCAATAACTGCAAAGCTGTGGCCTCATTTATGAGGCCCTAGTGGCATTCTGCACCACCGGAGCATCATTTGTTTTACGCTCCGGTGGTGTAGTGTGCCTGCCCATCTTTACAAGGCCACGCTAAGCCACCTTGTGTGGCTTTCAATGGCCTTGTAAATATGGACCTCTTTCATGCATAACACTGTGTGAAAAGTGCGTTCCATGTGTGTTGCCTTGGGTGTTACCACTCAATACCCATGGAACAGAAAGGAATCTGATGCATTCCCACATTTACAAATCTGGGGATGCATCAAATTTGAATGCCAACTCAGGGATGGCGCAAGAATGATGCAAGAGGGAGAAATATCTTTATTTCTCCCTGTTTTCTCCTCTTTCTATGTGTGCTGTATTCTGAATCATGGTGCAAGGGTGCCTGCGCTAGGCAGCAATTTGTGTGCCAGCACAGGGGGAGAGGACAGAAATGCAGCGTATCTTGTAGATACAGGATATCTCAGCCCTTCCCCGGTGGCGCTCTTCACCACCGGCCTTGTAATTGAGGCCCATGGTGTTTTATCTGAGGTTTGTGTTCCGCAAGTGCCTGGTCCTGCGCCCATCCCACTTTTCTGTGTAATGTAAATGCATTCAATGTACCTGTAACTAATTGTTTTGATGTTTCATCTAGTTTGGATGTTCTTTGAGGATCTCCCCCCCTAATTAATGGTACGGGAAATTACATTTTGGTGATAGGTCATGCCCCAGAGGATGAATGTTTAGAAGTCCTTCCTTCTAAGATGGTGAATTTCCTTCTATTGATTCTCTAAGGAGGTTTGTTGCCCCATCTGAAGGTCTCTGTTCAGAGGTTGTGGGGCTGTCCCCCATTTACCTTGCTGAGCTAAAACATCACGGGCTTCACGGATATGTTAATAAATCCTGATTGACCCTATTGCCAAACATGATTTTGTGTCATTGCAGGAATTGTGAGCTATTACTCCCATTCCGTTTACTGGTGTTGCTTGTTATTCCTGCCCTGCAACCTCTTCTCCCCTTGGCAAGGTTAAAGGCGGTCCCTCTATCTGGGTCGAAAAGAATCTTAAAGAAGTTGCGGTCCTAGACATGGAGTCCCGCATTTCAAGCATTGCTTGTTAAAGATAATTTGAGTCCCTATTATTTTTATTTGGTACATTTTTATAATAATGATTTTGTAAACTCAGCATGGGCTCATTTTATGGAGTTGTTTTCCTTTCTATCTTTTTTTAGGCCTACTTGTGATGGGGTGTGCTCTCACCATTATTATTTGTTATAGAGGGATTTTAATGTGAAATTAGAAACCTATTCTGAGGAGTCAGGAGTGAAGATCAAGCTGCTTTTCAATGATAGACAGATCTCAGAGGGAAGAAATTAGGGCTTCTTCTCTCTGATTGTGACCTTGTTTATATGGCTTGCATGTTCAATATAGAAGGAATCCCATCCCATACAGCTTTGTTTGGAGTGTGAGGATGGACCCCAGTTATTGATTACATATTTACAACCAGGGCCTTTTCATCATGGTTCCCTTGAGGCTATGTAAAGGAAAGAGGGGGGGATCACAATGCTCTAATTGTGGAAGGTTACTTCCCTGTGCTTAAGGCCGAAGCACTTGTTGCCTCTATAGCGATCAATGAATAATCTAATGATAGTCTCAGATGTTTGGCTATTAAAGGATCCTATGACCACTCTTGGCATACTTTAAAGGAATCAGGGTTGCTTGGTAGATGACAATGGTGGTGATTTGTTGAAGCTCTATGCTCATGCACCAGGAACCCTTTATTAAAGCAAAGTCAACATAAACAAGAGTGCCCTTGATGAATTGGCAGGCATTGCTCTGAAGCCAATCATCAGCTGTAGGAGGTGCTCTCTATTTCCCCTAAAAAGTCTCCGGCAATAAGGGCAGCAAGGATGCATTATAAAAACACCTTGAATGAGATGAGAGAATCTCTGCTTAAAAGGGATTGCAACCTGTTGGAATCTGTGGCCTCGAACAACAACAGCAAGGCCTTCTGGGATTTGGTAAACAGGATTAATCAAAGGGATGCTTTGGTAAATCCCCTTTTATCATGTAATGTGTCTGGTTTCGACTGGATTTTGCATTTTGGGATAAAATATACAACATCGCAGAATACAAGAGTTTAGGGGCTCTTTCGTGAGATAAACTGAGTAATTCCCTCCTATGTTAATCACACTACAAGAAGTACAAGCTGCTATAAGACAAAGTCCGGGTAGAAAAGCCCTAAGCCCGGATGGGGTACCTGTGGTCCTTATTAAATGTAACAGTGATATTTGGGGTCCCTGGCTCACTAACGCCTTTAATAATGTCTTATGCATAAGGTCCTGTGCTTCTGGGCTGTGTCCATTATAGTTCCTATCTTTAAAAAGGGAGACCATAATTAGCCTAAATGCTACCACCCGATCTGTCTTCTTGATAGGAGAGTCAAGATTATTGCCAGGGTGGTTTTTAACCAAATAAAATCCTGGGTTAAATAAAATAACATCTTGTGCCCGTTTCAATTTGGTGTCTGCTCAGGGCTGGGTGTGGCAGAACAGTGCCTGCATTTGCATCTGATTGTTGGCAAATATACTACAGTTAGGCACTGCCCAGTGTATGTGGGCTTTATGGACTTATCCGAAGCATTAAACTGTGATAATAGAGCCAAACTATGGTTGATGCCATTGGATTTGTGGCTGGATCTCGCACTGGTGAACTTCTTCTTCACCCTGCATGAGAACCTAACAGCTAAGATGAGTTAGAGTCTTGCAGGTGAAATGATGGACACCTTTCCGCTTGCTAGCGGGGTTGGCCAAGGATGCATTTTGGCCCCTTTGTTGTGATTCTTTATATAAGCAATCTGAGTTCTCATTTGTCCAGCATAACTACCGATATCCCAAGAATAGGGAATCTGCTGGTCCCTGCATTACTGTACGCAGATGATCAGGTTCTCTTGGCCCAGACTCCCAGAGCTTTGCGTACTATGGTAGAGGCATTTGTAAGAGTAACCTTGATTTAATCACTAACTTTGGAAAGTCCTAAATTATCGCATGCAGCCCAGGCAAGAAAGGGGCTTCTTAGCTGCATGTCAGCAGGAAATCCCTGCATAGTGTGAATAGTTTTTAACTCACAGGGATCTTGGTAGGCCCAGGGTCAGCGCTTAATTTGTGCTTGTTGTTTCCAGTGCTGAGCACCGGCACTTATTTTTGAGGGCCGGGGCTTATTCTTCTGCCTCAAGAATTTGCTGTGAGCAAAAGACACATATATGAAAGACGATGAGGGGAAACATGAAAAAGCGTCACAAAGGGAGAAAGTAAAAAGCTGCTAGAGTGAGCTGAAGGGGCAGCGAGTGCCTTTACATGGATTGAAGAGGCTCAAGATGGCTTCAGGATTACGCCGCCTGAGTATTCCATGTTCACACGTTTAATTACAGCAGCCGCATGTTTAAGAGGAGGGCTTTGGGCACCTGCACCTTTGTATTTACAAATTAAGCACTGCCCAGGGTACCTCTCCATGCATGAAATTGAGCAGATCAGACTGGGCTCTTTTTAGTCTTCCAAATGTGTCAAGAAAGGGATCTATTGTATCTTATTTAAAAATCTATAATGTGCATTGTGTCCCTGCAGCTCTGTATGGTGAAGGGGCTTGCAGTTATTTTTGATCCCTCCTCCCTACAGCAAGAGGAAAATAGTTGCAGACGATTCCTTCCTTTTCACCCACCAGTTTCCATTTTATCACTCACTTGGAACTAAACCTATTTTCATCTTATACAAAATTAAACTGGCCCCATTCTTACCCTGTGTCAATATATGGACTAATGCTGAGGCTAGCCTGTACAGGGATATTATACTAGATTGTCTCAAGCTAGATAGGGGCAATTCTGTACCTTAGTTGAGATATGTTTCCGAATTACTCTGTTAGTTAGGTCGGTCCGATATGTTCTGTGCATCAAGCACTTTATTAAAGTCTGACAAGAAGGTGGCTAAGACTGGCTTGAATGACTTTTGTTATTGTATTGTATTGTATTGTATTGTAATCGTAATTATATAGCGCTGACTACCCCTGATGAGGCGTCAAAGCACTTTTCGGTGAGTAGCACGCTACTCTGGAACCCAACAAGAATTGGTGATGGATTAGTGTCAGGAAATAATGAGTACAGTTTTAGTATTATTATGAGTTAATTTGAGCCGCCGATATAAGAGTTTGTTAGTTAGATTGACTGGAGTAATGGAGGGGTGGAGGAGGAAAGAAATCCAGAAGTGTTAATTGGGAGTATATCCTTCATTTACTCAACCCAAAGGCTTGGGATGAGTAAAGGGGGATGGAGGAGGGAAGAGTATGTGGAAGGGTTAGGGAGAGCATAGTAGCAGGGTGAGATAAATGCAGGAGAATTTAGTAGGGTTGTGTGGGAGTCACGGTAGTAGAGTGAAGTTTGGTGAGTTAGATGTGGAAGTGGAGGGAAGAGCTTAGGCAGAGTTATTTAGGAGATGAAAGTAGTAGAAAGGATTTGGGATGAGTCAGAGTGAGAATGGAGGATAGTTTGATAGAGAAATGACATATGATGATGGGTAGATAAGTGTGATAAGATGAGAGCAGGAATTCATAGATAACTAGTATAACAACCCACCCAGGAGCCATGCAATGACCTACGAACATGCCAAGCACAGAAACAACATATACACACACATAAATACATATATATATATATATATATATATATATACATACACACATACACACACACATGAATACACACACATATGAATTTACAATACATAATTAGAACCATGTGTACAATATACTTAGTCAAACAGGTTTAAAGAGTGTGCATGTATTTTATTGTTATGACATAGTAGCGATACATATTTTCTAAAGAACTATACATAACTAGAAATATACACATAATCTGAATATGCAGTCCATAGTTGTTTGAATATGGTGGTTATGAAGGAAAGAGCTAACTCTTGAGTAGTTTTCTGAAGACAAAAAAGTTATCTGTGGCTCTTATAGTTGGGGGTAATGAATTCCATAGTTTGGCTGCTTGAACGGAGAAGGATGTACCACCTATAGTCTTTTTGTTGTATGGCGGTGTTCTAAGGCTGGGTGCCAATCTTGAGCGGAGGTTTCTTTGTTGGATGTATTTGGTTATTTTGTTTCTGAGAAAAAGCGTTCCTGTTCCATGTATAGCTTTGTGGGTGATACAAAGCAGCTTGAAAGTGCATCTTCTGGCAACGGGTAACCAGTGTAGTGCTCTCAAGGCAGGGGAGATGTGGGCTTGTGGCTTTACATGTAATAGTAGCCTGGCTGCAGGATTCTGGACACGTTGTCGTTTTTTCATAATAGATAGAGATGATCCATGGTAGAGGCCATTGGCATAATCAGTTTGGATAGTACAAGCGAGATAGTAGCTTGCACCTTGTGTGGAAATCCGAGGTGGGGGAAGATGCGTCGTAAAATCTTCTAGGTGATGAAGCTTGTTCGTGCTAATTTGTCCACTTGGGCATTCATAGTTAACTTGGAATCCATGGTGATTTCTAGGTTTTTAACTTCCTTGGATAATTGAGGAGGTGGTCCGAGATCGTCAGGCCAGACGCACAGACGGTCATAACTTTTCCAGTCACCACATATGAGTATTTCTGTTTTGGAGGTATTTAGTTTGAGATGGCTCCAGGTCATCCACTGATCAACGGCTCTGAGGCAACTGAAGATTTGTGAGTTTTCAATGTTTTTGGGGCATTCTAATTTAAGTAGTATTTGTGTGTCATCTCAATAGTTGTAGCATGTGAGATGGAAATCATTGATCAGTTCTGGTAAAGATATCATGTAGATGTTGAAAAGCAAAGGTCAGATGATTGATCCTTGGGGGACGCCAGCGTTTGTGAGTTAGGGTTCGGACGAGAAGGGGGGCGAGTGGATGATATTAGATCTTTTTTGAAGATAGGAAGTAATCCAGTCGAGAGCAATCCCTTGTATGCCGGCTTCGTGGAGTCTTTGAATTAGGGTGTCATGGTCAACCGTATCAAAGGCAGCTGAGAGGTCCAAGAGAAGTAGTGTAGCAACCCCATTTCGGTCGACTGTGTTTTTAAGATCATCCAAGATTGCTATGAGTGCCGATTCAGTGCTTCTTCCTGTGCGGAATCCAGTTCTGAAAGTATAGAATTGTCTTCAATGAATTGTGGCATCTGGGCGAATGCTGCTCTTTCTATCAATTTGCCCAGGAAAGGTCCATTTGTGATTGGTCTGTAGTTGTTGGGGTTTTACGGGTCTAGGTTTGTTTTCTTTAATAAAGGTCATATGTATGCCTTTTTCAGGTCTACTGGAAAAGGTCCTGAAGTTAAAGAGTTGTTTATTCAAATCAATTGTGCTCTGAGTCTAACAAAATTCCAGTCAGGGAGTACATTGTTCTCAGCATTCCTGAGGTACCTTACATTTCTCTCATGTTACCACTCTCACGATGGGACAGATCGCTCCTGTTCCGGGTTAGGGCTGGCACTGTATGGTGACTATTTAGGTGTCGCCTGCAGAGGACTTCTGGTTGCCCTATTTCTCATTCGCTCTCTCCTATTTGGGACAGCAGGCAGCCGCAGCAAGCCCAGCCAGAACAGTATAGTTCCAAGAATATGACTAGCTCTCCTCAGGAGACTTCAGTCCCAGTCCAGTACGTACACACAGTTCCAAAGTGGGTGGTACCGCCAACTGTCTGGGGCAGAATGGAGCGAGGCACATGCAGACTTTGCAGCAAATCAATACCTCAGAACACTCTTCGAGGTACTATTTTTGGGTCATAGTATCCTTACACTTTAGCAGAACCTTCCACTCACGGTCTGGGAGCTGTGGAACTGCATGACCGGGAAGTTCTAAAATGTCAGATGAGTGACATCCGTTAAACATAAACAATGGACGTGTAGGTAGCAGACAGGTGGTCCTCTTAACATGCAGAGATGTAACTCTACTTAATTGATGGGATAGAGGTTCTTAATCTAAGGTACCAATCAGTTAGAAAAATACATCATTATTCAGCACTGATTCAGAATACAGCTACGTACTACTATGTAGTATCTGTTTGCTGATGAGCCATTACAGTTCTTTTCTGCCAAAAATATTACATGAATGTTGAGTAGTGTAGACGCATGACAATAAAAAGTGCTTGTCGTGCCGCATTGTCTTCTATATGCTTACCTATCTGAACGTGTAGCACTTCTTCACGGTAACGTCTGGACAGGTGGGTCATCTGCCCCGAGGCATGCTCAAACTCATGGTATGGTTAATCTCGGTTGCATAAGCAGCCTTTTTGCTATTTTCATTGGCGCAGATCTTGTCGTTTTTAGGTTTCACCTTGTGAAATCTATCATTAATATATATCTTAAAAAGGGCTTACATCCCGCCCCCTTGCTTTTCATCATACTGCTCAGCCACCACTCACACAGTACTGAGTCTGCACTCACACACCCTTGACATACCTCTCACCCAGCACTCACATTCCTCTCACCCACCATCCACACCTCTCACCCTGAACTAAAACCACTCATCCTGTGCCTATATTATCGACATACCACTCACACTACACTCGCACACTTCTTACCTTATACAGGGTAACATCTCTCACCCTGTACACTCACACAATTCTCATTCTGCACTGAACACATCCCAATCACCATGGACTGAGGAACTTTTAGCCTGCGCTCAGACACTTACCAACCTTCATTCATGCACTACTCACCTTGCACAGAGAGCACTCACACCATTCTTCTTTTACTCATACACTGCTCCCAATCCTCTTATTATTAATCCCATAGGCAAAACCTAATGCATTTACCAATGCTTGCTGGCTTCTGGAAGAGCAGAGACACGTTATTTTATCTTTGGCTTTTAGGTAGCTCAGGTACCTGCCTTTTAGAGTATGTTCTTTTCTTAAAGTGGCAGCAAGATGCAGGAAATCAATGGAGGGCTGACCCAGGATTCTGTCCCCTACTTATTTATATAAGATATGTTTTAACTGTGTTCATTTTGAATAGGTTGTATTGTATTACCTTCTATGGTTTTATGCAAAACCGAATAAAGATGACTTTGACATTGACTTAGTAAGTCTCTACCTACCTACATGTACTTACCTTCACAATATTTTGGCTCTTGATATTTAGTGCACCATATTTTAGCACCACAATATATTTGTACAAGATTTCTAACATACATCTGTCCTGTATACTTGACTCTAACTACTCCATAATGGAGTCAGACTCTGATAGTGCACCTCAGCAACCTCAACAGGAAGATCACAGTTCCTGCTTTCTTTGTCTATGAGTTATGCATCAACCCACTTCCTAACTCTGTATCCACATAAAAACAGTGCTTTTGTGTGTCAGTGCTGTACTACAGTCAACAAGAAACATTGACACCTGAGTAAAAGTCCTTTTCTCACTGAGCTCTCAGGGTGTAAGTCACAAGGTACTCCTGCACATTGGAAGTATCCCCACCCTTATTATTGGTCATTCTGAAAGTGAGAATACCACATCATTATTCCTGCATTATTTAAAATTAGGGCTAAACAGGCATCCGGGGAGGTAAACATTAGAGTTAAGAATGGAAGATCTAGCAGTCATACAAAATTCTATGGAAGCGGGGGATGGATATCTGCAGTGCTTTGACTGTCATCTACGCACAGTCGTCCTTTTTAAAATGGCCATCCCATAAAAAGGAAAAGAGTTTTCTTTATCCAGTCTTGCATCATTAACAATCGCCAACAGTAAACATTCCAGAATGTTTCTTCGTTTGATGATGTCTGTTTGGGTTTTGAGCCATGATGTGATATCATTCACTGGATGGCGCCATCAAAGTTTGTTATTAGTAAGACTTTGCTAAATTAAATCAGTGTGGTTTGATAAACCCAATGTCCCCAGACGAAAATATTCTGTCCTTCAAAAGCTCTTTTACCTTTCGGAGACTGTGAAATCACATGACTCTGTAATAAGATATCTGTGCATGACCTTGTTCTTTTGCACAGGACAGTTTTTTCTTAAAATTCATTAAATGTTCAAGTTCTGCTGGTTTATCCAATCACAATTTATGTTTAAAGAGCTGACAAACCACAGAGATGATGACCATTTGTGTAATGTCAGCATCTACTCAATAGACAGTAGTGATGTGAAATAGAAAAGGACCTTAATCTACTTCTTAAGGCTCTCATTCTTGATATAACTGAACTCATTTAGAGATGGCCTTCCCCACCAGGTTATTGGAGACTCCACATATTTATTGGATCAAATGAATTTGGAATCCACTCTAGGTTCAAATTACATTGAGGACCTTCCATTGTTGCTGAAATAATTGAGACAGTAATTAGATCAAGGCAGTGCTACAACCGTGATCTATCTCCTTCACCCTGGGCTGCCCCCACGGTTATCCCCATCATCTTGTTGTTGTAACTGGCAGAGGTGAGATTGCTGCCTTGTAATGGTGCAGATCACTTTTGTCAGCTTGCTCCTCTACGATTAACTTCCACCCATCCCTCCTATTCCACATTTTGCATCGGATGTTGTTACTTGAATTGTGGTTTTACCCAGGACTTAGTTTTATTACCTTTGTTTTTTAACACCCACTTGTTTCCCATGCTCACCCGAATCAGATCCAAGTTTTGCTGACATATAATTAGTTGATAATCCCTTTCATCTGGTGAATCTATCATTGCATTGGGGAAATAATCTAGCTCATTTCACAGAAGGCATTCTCTGTGATCAAAAGTTGTGAAGAAAAGGGGGGAAAATTATAGGGATAGGCGCTAACAGAAAATCACCAAAACATTTCTTTAACAATAGATAGTAAATACGGTGCTCCCAAACAGAGGGTCCTCCCAGCACCTCCAGTGTTTCTCCAATAGGAAAAACCAAACTGATTCAAAAGGTCAGGGCACTCGTATGAAATAAGATAAGAGTCTGTACAGTTAGGTTCTTGGTCTTCAGAAAATCAATATATAATCCAAACAGAGTTAAAGTTCAGTGTCTTTATTCTTGTGCGAGGTTTTCATACATGTTCATCACATCAGAAAGATTCCATATGTGGTCATCACAACAACATCCAACAGCCAAAAATGTTTTGAAGACCAAGAACCAAACTGTATAGACTCTTATCTTATTTCATACGAGTGCCCTGGCCTTTTGAATCATTCCCTTTGATCAATTGATGGAGAATCCAAAACCCCAGAAACTCAGCCCCTGACAAACAAACACTCGGAGTCAACTCATTGGATTCTATCCTGTCATTGCTAACAATCCTCTAGATTCACACAGCTAAAAATACAGATGGTCCTGTTTGTTTTAGGACTCTTTTTCGGACATTAGAAAACTGCTGTGACAAACACTGTGTTTAGTTCTGCCCCGTGCTTAATTTGTAAAACAATAACTACCAGGGCCCTTCTCAGAAAGCCATTGCAGACTGCACCACCCATTGCCCCTGCTAGTGCTGCCAATGAAAGTACCAACATAACATCTAACTATTGTGCTTCTTAAAGATTGACAATTCAGACTATTCAGGCCACACAAAGCTATAATAATGGCATGAAAGGCTGGTATTAATCATTTTCCGATTTAATGAACTTAATGAATGTGTGGTGCTCATCTCAAAGTTAAACAGACAATGCCACCATGTGGTTGACTGTTACTAGACTGGTATTGACAATTAAGTGCCGTTGCCTAGTGCCTGAAACCACTGGCTCAAACTAAGCACTGGTTCTGACATGATGGTGCAAATATCACCAGGCATTATATGATCAACATAAAAATAGCTTTAAGAAGCACTAAAAAGGTGGTATTTTGGCTCCTTGCACTGAAATAGAATGTTTGGAATGCACTTTTTACCATGTGGGATGTAGATCAGGCTTAGTTATGCTAAAAAACAAATGCTAAAGTCAAAAGGCATTTAAGAGGGGATTATTTTTTCAACTGTGTTGAAGTCTTTATATAAGTATTTTGTTACATGGAATCTCACAGATTACCATAGCAGGTAAGGGTTTTGGTGTTTGTTCACCTGTCTGATAAACTCTGGGAGTATAAAATGTACACTTTGATAAACCTTTTCAAAACATAGGCCAGACTTACTTACTTATTGAAAGCGCGTGTTAAAAGCAAAAGGTCTTTAATAGTGGATTGTTATTAGATCATGTTAAAACCTTTTGACAGATATGTTGTTAACATGGAATTTCACAGATTACTTTTTTAGGCAAGAGTGTTGATGTTGGTTACACCACCTGAGGGTAGAAGGCACTGTGACAATCCTTTCTAAATATTCAAGGACTGAGCACTGTGAAGGTCTGGTGAGTCACTGTCTTATTGCCTGATTAAAAGAAGACCAATCACAGCAGCCACAGTGTTCCATTCTGCACTTAATAGTTTAATAGTACATGTAGAAAGTGTCAAGTGGTTCCTTACACATGCTCTCCATTTAAAAGAAAAACTCAAAGGGAAAACATCTCCTTGGCAGTCATGCAGCTCATGATTGAAATGAGATTTGGAAATCCAGGAGGCCAAACTGCAAGAAGCAAAAGGTGAGTAAAAATAGTAGTGGTGGTGGTGTTGGTCTGTCGTTGTCGACGATGGCCAGAGACATCACGTTGAGGAGGTTGACTGGGTATGATTTGTCCTGCTGTGGCTGATCAGTCCGATGAGGGCTTGGAAAGCTCTGCCACATGTCGGGCACAGTTGATCTGCTGGGTTGGTTGGCAAAGAGTTGGTTATGAATTCACCCAGCTCACGCTTCTTCTGCGCCTCTGCAATCCTGCTCTGCTCCTAGGAGGTAGCACCATTGTTCATACAGCTTTGCCAGGCAGGGCAGTCTTGCGCTAGGATTGCCCAGGAGTCAGGGTCAATGCCAAAGCTCTTCAGAGAGACTTTCAGCGTGTCCTTGAAGAGCTTTTTCTGCCCACCTTGTGTGCGTTTGCCTTCCGCTAGTTCACCATAGAACAGTCTCCTGGTGTTTGCGTGTGTTCTGGTCCAAGTGAGCGATAGCAGTGATGTAGAGCACATCTCTAAAAGCTGCCTAGTCCTCTTCTGCACAGTTTGTGCCAAAGCTGAGTTGGTCAAGCTTACTGTTGAGGTCCTCACTGAGGTTCTGGTGCCATTCTAACTTGCTGACATTTAGGCACCTCTTGGTCTTTTTCCCCTGCGGGCACCACTTCGGCTGGATGTGCATGTTGAGTTTTGAAAGGATGAGTCTGTGGTCTGTCCAGCAGTCTGCGCAGCACATGGCCTTGGTCACTCTAAAATCCTGCCTGTCCTTTCTTCTTACTATGACATAATCAATGAGATGACAGTGCTTGCTGTGTGGGTGCATCCAGGACCTCTTCTTATGGTTGTGTAGGTGGAATACGGTGGTTGTGATCAACAGGTCATGAGCTGGACAGGTCTTCAAAAGTAGATGACCATTGCTGTTGCTTTTGCCAACTCCATTCCTCCCAATGACTCCCTCCCATGTCTGGTAGTCTGCACCAACTCTGGCATTGAAGTTGCCTAAGAGGAAAAGCTTGTCTTCCTTGGGCACAGATGCTATGAGGGACTCAACGTCTTCATAAAACTTGTATTTGATCTCCTCTGGGTTTGTCATGGTGGGGGCATGTGCACTGATGAAGGTGGCGTGGTGCTTTGCTTTAAGGAGGAGGAGCAGAGATATGAGTTGATCATTGAATCCTTTTGAGATGTTGGCTAATTTGCTGATCAGATTAGATCTGATGGCAAAACCCACTCCTGCTTCACAACATTCATTGCAGCTGCGGCCACTCCAGAAAAAGGTACAACCCGGCTTTGACTTCTGTCAGCTGGCCTTCGTCTGGGAACCTGGTCTAGCAGAGGGCTGCGATCTGGATGTTGTACCTGCTGAGTTCTCTTGCGGCAAGTGCTGTCCTTCTTTAAGGTCTGTTTTAGAGGTTTTCATAAGCGTGCGCACACTCCATGTGCCAATGGTGGGCGGCACATACGACCGCATGATTGGGAACCCCATCTGCTGTGGCCAGCAGGCCAGGGATAGGGTGAAACAGGCTGTGTTTAGGGCACCTTTTCTAGCTCCTTTCTCAAACCAGGGAGGTGAGCAGAGTGATCCTAAATAGGGCTGCTCAGACACCCAGGGGGCTGCCAAACGCCACTGCTGCTTCGGTCCTGTAGAAAGTGACCCATTACCCTGGAGCACCTCTGTGTGGGGTTGGGGCTACAGCTTCTAGTGTATCTGCATCTGCTGATTCGTCACTTGCCCATCGCTACAGGACTTGACGGAGGAGATGGGGGGAGATGTCTTAACTTGCGCATGAACTGGATTATAGTGAGGGAGAGTTGCACAGAACGTCACACTCACTCTCTCATCCGCTCAGCCTATCTTGATCCAGTGGCAGGACATTGTCAAGACTTGAACAGATTTGGAAATCCAGGAGGCCAAACTGCAAGAAGTGAAAATCTGGGTCAAAATAGTAGCAAAGAAGCAATGAATGATGAGTGCAATGAAAAAAAAGAAAACAAATTAAATGAGTTGTGATGCATCCGGCACTTGCAGTTGCCTCCTTATACAGGTTTTACAGAGGAACCAAAATCACATTAACAAACCCTATCCCATCTTGGATTGGGAGCCTCTATGTACATACTATAGACAAAAACCATATTGGAGAGGGCTAGATACATGGCTCCACCATGCCCACTTTCTAGAATCCATGGCATTCACCAGGTAGACATAAAACTAGCCCCAGTTTGACATCCCTTGACCAGCACCATTTTCCACAGTCCTTCCTATGTCATTCATGTCCAGTACTTCAACCAACATGTGGAATACTCTTCTGGGCACCTGTGAGCACAGAGACACCATGATAGTTCCGGCAGTCCACAGTAGCATGTCAAGTGCATCATCTCAGAACACACCACTTGTCAATGTGGACCACACTACTTCCTCTTCAACTTGTGCAGGGCCTTTGATAAGTTCCTAGATCTATTGTTAGAGTTACAACATAAACCTTCTCAGACTCATAGATTCTCTTAGAAGGGCTTGGTAGGTTTAGTTATCTGCCAGGCTTTTATAATAAAAAATAATTAATACAAAATACATGTATATACATACTGCTCGAAGGTAATGCACATTGTGCTTCTATCCATGACAACATACATCATGGGGTAATGGGTAACCCATTTCAGCAATAGGATATATTGCCATGTAAGTGACA
This sequence comes from Pleurodeles waltl, assembly GCF_031143425.1. Lineage (NCBI taxonomy): Eukaryota > Metazoa > Chordata > Amphibia > Caudata > Salamandridae > Pleurodeles > Pleurodeles waltl. The sequence goes on from NC_090437.1 coordinate 701,398,999, forward strand.
ACATTTTGCCTGATCACATGCGCACATACACTTAAAAATGTACATGCATATGTGCCATGGCTCCTTTTATAGGCCCCCTTTCCTTTTTTTCTTCTGCTTTTGTATTCACTTGTTTTTTTGAATGGCCTGCAGCTAGCTTGCTATACAGTACTACTGGGCGGCACTAGCTGTTAATATCATCTGCAGTGTACTGCATCCTTCATGGCCACTGCTTCTAAACCAGACAACAAATTCGGAATGGCTTTGGCCACAGTGTATATTTTTTCTACCATTCCCATATGGTCTACACATTTGAAAGCATTATGTCAGAAATTTTGAATCAGTACAGCAATGACACACTAGACACAATACTGTTCCAAGATAGACTGCCACTGGAATATTTATTGAGCAACCCCCTTGGAATGGTATCTGTATAGTGTATTGTTGTTTTAACATTCCAAGATGGTCAATGTTTTGCTTCTAAACCTGGCAGCCATGTTTGAACAGTAAAACAATGATACTCTATGTATAATAGCTTTGCCACCCGCATCTACATTCAATTTAATATTTTATTGCAAACATATATCTATCACATTTAGGGGGTGGTATGTATTCTTTTTTTTACTTTAATTTATCTTGTAAAGTATTGTTGACTTTATATGTGTAGTTTATTGTGGATGGGCAAGTGGGTGAATGCATGAATGAGTCAGTAGGTGGTAAATGGATTAGAGTACAAGAATGAGTGATATATTGCTTGTAGATAACTTAAGGGATTAAACTCACCAATCTCAGTAGGTGGATGAATGGATGCTAGTGCAAGAATTAGTGGTATATTGCTTGTATGAGAATGTATTAAGTGATTAAACTCACCATTGTCTGAAGACGCACTTTTATTTATGTCAAAACTATTGGAATTACCAATGCATGTTTTCCACTTGCGATCGCCAAAGAGACAATTTCCTTAGCTCGTCTGTCCTCTTGGAGTTCAAACCAGCCATTGCTCTTGTCTGATATTGATTACACCAATGGAGTACATCTTGAACTGCTTAAACGCCTCCTTGTTTAATATTAGAGCTTCCATGTTTCCAGCCTTATACTTAAACAGGATGTAACAGCATGCTTGAATACATTATTTTAACCCTCTGTCACTCAGATTCAAAGTCTGCCATCATGTTGTTTGTTCACTTTTTATATGCACAACGTTAGTACAGTAAAATCCTATCAAATCCTGTAGATCTCCCAATGCCTTTCTCCAGAAAATGACTAAAACAGAATAGAGACAGGGTGTGTAGCTCAATGGCAGATCTGACACCACTTTAGGGATTGTTCTTTGATGGAGCAGGGATCCATTCCATTGGTTTAAGAGGTAAGGCTCACCAACTCATCAGGGAGAAGTCCCTGCTGTTTCTCTCTGGGCTGATGGTCTTTGATGTTAGTTGAGATTAACTAGGAGCTGTACATCAATTAAATTATCATCACAATCTTAACTGTGTCAAAGTCAATTATGAGAGTTGGTGTGAGTTTAAACGCTGTATTAACCAAATCTGTAAATAGATCATCTTTATTGAGTCAGCATTTAAATTCATCAATATCAATCATTAGTTTCTGTCAATGATCAAAAATAAGCAATACATAATTCATAAGCAATGCTTAAAGTGTGTTCCATAAAGGAAAAGAGCTGTATTCTAAGAATGAGGATGATTAGAAAAAGGTGGCAGTCAGAACCCATAAAGAGCCATAATTAGAGAGAGAAAAAAGCATAAACCTCAGCATCAAATATCTGCTCAAATTCAATAGGTAATCAAAGCAGAACTTCTCATAAGGAGAGTTTCAAGAAACTCAGGCACTCATTATGAACATGGCGGTCCGTTCCGCACACCAGCGGTGGTGGCGGTAGAAACTGCCAACAGAGGAGCGTTCCGGACCGCCAAATAATGAACCAAACGAAACTCACGCATCCCGCGCACCACCCACCGCCAGGAAAGGAGTCCCGCTGACGACGGCAGAGACCGCCCACAGGCCATCTGAAATGCCCAACCCGCCCATCAAATTATGAACCACCATTCCGCCACCAGTTCCGGGGCGGGAACCACTGCCACACAAAGCCAGGCGGAAAAGAAACAAATAGAAGGAAACATTCACCGGAGCTCAACAAAACGTGCAGCGGCAGCCATAGACAGAGAGCTGCAGATCATGCCAGCCTTGCTCCTTGCCGTATATCTACACGACTGAGACCGCCGACGAAGACAACAACGGTAAGTACCGCAACCTACAAAACAAGGGAGGAAAGAGCAAAGTTACATACCCACCCACCCCGCAAAGCCCCCCCAACCCTTCCCAGCAGCATAGTCAGACACCCCACACCAAGAGGGATGTACCCGACCGATGGCCACTGCAACTTGGCCATAGGACATACACTAGCACCACAGCCAAAAAATTATTTAAACAAACACCAGGGTGGAACTGCGTGCAGCCCAAACACAGGCCACACAGAAACCTTATTCAGTAGCTCACTGAGCTAAATGATGATAACAGGGCTAATGGCCAGTCCATAAACAATCAATTGTCCTTGGCAACAACTGGCCACACCTGACTCCCACAAGTGCTGGGTACTCCACTCAACAGGGCACCATAGGGGGATCCAGGCACCTCATGGAATGCGGGTATGGGGTGTGGGGATGGGGATTTACGACGAGGTGGGACTTAGACTTGCGTGAGGAGGTTGGAGGGGGGTGGGCTTCTCCTTTTAATGGGGTGGGAGCTGTTTGGCTCGGGCGGAGCAGGATGCCTTAGGCTCTGAGCGGGCCTTCTTCTTAACTGGAGAAGGGGCACGGGAAAAGGAAGGCTGAACCGGGGTGGGATGCGATGTGGAAGTAGCGGAAAGGGCAAGGAGGTTGGCACATTTCGGGACAAGACGGGGTGGGCCAGTGGGTTCGAACAGGTCTACACGGGAGAGGAAAATATTTTTGGGGAGCAATTGGGGTGGGCGTGGATGAGGGCATGGGAGTGGAGGCAGAGGTAGTTGATGTATGGGGTGTACGTGTGCGTGTAGTGGGTGCCGGTGACTGCTCAGTATGCTGTGGTGTGGTGGATGTCTGATGGGTGGGTGTCTTGGTGTGTTTGAGTGTTTTGGGAGGTGGGGGGTGGACACAGTGGGAGAAGACAGACAGCTAGTGTGGATGTATGTTGGGTGGGTGTCTGCAAGTCGGGTGAGTGTGCTACATGTGTCAACTACAGTTGAGGTGGTGAGTGCAGGTGTGGTGTATGGGGTGCATGTATGGCTGTCTGCTATTGTGGTGATTGCAGGAAGAGGAGCAGTAAGAGTGAGTGAAGGTGCAGTGCATGAGGGTGTGCATGTAGAGGGGACAGACAGGGATGCGGAAGAGGCGGACACACTGGGGGAAGTTGACGTTGTTGTGTGTGCAGGTGTCTGTTGGCTGAGTGAATGCTTGTGGTGGGAGGTGTGGTACTTGTGTTTGGAAGTGTGTTTCTTGTGTGTTGATGTGCTTGACTGCGTGTCTGAATGTGTGCCTTGGACGAGTGAAGGGAGTGGGGTGCTGGAAGGGGTAGAGGAGGTTGGAGGGGGGACGGAATGGCCAGGGAAACTGGCTGCCGTCCAAGAGGAGGCCAGAGCCTGAAAAGATCTCTGTAGGGCAGACAAGGCGCAGTGAATGCAATCCAGACAGGCATTAGTCTGCTGCACCTCTGATGCTAGTCCCTCGATGGCATTGATGATGGTTGTCTGCCCTACAGAGATGGTTCTCAGGAGGTCAATAGCCTCCTCTGTGAGGGCAGCAGGGCTGACTGGGGCAAGGGAGGAGGTGCCTGGGGCGAAGGACACGCCCACCTTTCTGGGTGGGCGGGCACGGGCAACTCGGTGGGGAGCAGAAGGGAGGGTGCTGATGGTATGGGTGGTGGCGGAAGATCTCACGGTTGTGATTTGTCCACTAGTGTCCGCCACCGCCAGAGGACCCCCATCGGAGGAGGTTTCAGAGTCACTACCCCCCTGTGGTAGTAGCCTCCCCGTGGAAGTCCCCTCACCCTCCCACCCACTGGTCCCCTGGGCGTCCGTTGTCTCTGCCTTGGAGGATCCGTGGGCCGCTGTCTCCCCACTAGCCAGTGCCTCAGCTCCCTCGCCTGATATTGATGCTGTACTAGACACACAAAAGAGAACAGGGATGGGGAGACAAAACAGTAGAGACACTTGTAAGTAGCTTAATGCTGGTACACAATGGCCAGACATACACCTACCCAGCAGACACACCCAACAGGCAGCACCGGGCACTAGGCCCATGACCATTGCCCTAACTACTGAGCAGTATACTGACCTACACCCATATCCTGTCATTGCTTTGAAGCTGAGGTAGGTGAAACCTGACAGGGACACCCCTACACCCTTTGGGGAGCAGACAGTAGCTGGGCAACAGTCAAAAACCCTGCTCTAAGCACCATGAGCCCTATCGCACACACACTTATCCTTCCAGGCTGAAGTATGGGCTGTGAGTACTCACCCCCTTGTGACTGCTGTGCAGCCTTCAAGCGCCCATCCAGGTCTGTGTACGCCACCGCCAGGATCCTTCGCATGAGGGGGGTCAGTGCCTGATGGGCACCCCTACCACGTTGGGAAGACTTCCCCAGCTGGGCCTCACTGATCTTCCGTGCCCAGCGCCGCAGGTCCTCCCACCTCTTATGACAGTGGGTGCTCCGCCGGTTGTAGACCCCCAGGGTCCGTACCTCCTTGGCGATGGCATGTCAATGGGCCCTCTTCTGGTGGGCGCTGACCTAGTAGGGAGAGACATAGAAGAAAAACAGAGGTCAGGCACCTGCACGATGGCAATAGCTGGTTGACTGTTAGACATAGGACAGATAGTACTCCCAGACAGGCAGGACAGTGGCACGAAAATTCCATGCACCAAGCCCCATCCTGGCCCACAGGAGTGCACATCTGAGCAATCCACTCCATCCATTACACACACAGTGCTCCCAAACCAGGACTCACCTGTACCTCTGTCCGGCCGTAGAGTCTGCCGTACAGGGGCAGGACCCCTTCCACCAGTTTCTCCAGTTCTTCCTGGGTGCAGGCTGGGCCCTTACCCCTGCACCACGTGGAACATCCATAGCCAGAGGCAGGCCGCAGCAGTACACAGAGTGGAGTACTTCTCCGCACAGGATCAGGGAGTCAAGTGATCACACGATGACGAACGCGCGTACATTCCGCGGCGGTATGCACAGTCACCGCCGGCGGCGATCATGATAAGCCAGGATTCCCCATTGGCATCCATGTTAGCCAATGAGAGTGTGAACAGCGGTCAACACCGCCGTACGCTGTGACGTCAACCGCTAGCGGTCTTAGGTCACTTCCACAATGAAGGGGCAGAACTACATTGGGCAGACATTTTGCCATCACCTACGCATCTTGAAATTCAAATTACTCACAATGCTGGGCCTACTAGCCATATGAAGCACCTATGTCTCTATCCATAGAGTATATAATCACACATGATTTACTCCGTTCCCTCTTAGTGATGTAAATGTACATCTGTCAGGTTGCAGTTATTGTACAGACGCTACTATGAACAATGCAGTGTTTTAGTAGGAGTGGGCGTACTCCGCAGTATGAGAGTAGGGAAGTCGGCGAACTTCATGTGAGTGTGGCACTTTGCGCTCAAAAATTGTCCATGTGGTTGTTGATGATGTACGGACCGTGCGTGGTCTAAGACTCCGGAGTATATTGATAAGTGTATGAGACACTTGGTTTATGTTGTAATTTGCGTGGTTTAATAGGTCGATGGTGAAATCGATGAGTCGAGTTTGAGTCAAAGTGAGTGAATGAAAACTTTGATGGAGATTTGGTGAGTTCTAAAGTGCACTAGAACAATAATCCATTAACAAGTCGAGAGAAGAATTTGCGGGTCAAATTTTGCTTGCGAGTGCGGGATCTGAGAAGGAGAGAGTAGCGGCAGAGACTAAGCGAAATCTCTGTAAAGGTCTGAAGCGATTGTGCTACCCTTTCCTGTAGTAAAACAGCCAATTTTGAGTTTGTTTTTGGTTGGTGCTCGCAGTATTGCATTAGTTTTTGTGTGAATCGAGGGTGGGAAGACAAGCCGCAAGACTTTGTCAGCCGCAGTGTGTGTGAGTGTGACGTCATTGGAGCCACGCAGGGATAGGTTGGTTAGTGAGAAGGGTCGCGCACGGATTGGCAGCTGTCTGTGAGAGGCAATTAGTTGAGAAGGTAGGCAAAGAGAGTTCTGGGAATTAAAGTCTCTTCCTGATTTGATTGTGAGCAAAATAAAAGATGTAAAAATGAAATTTTTCAAGGCTTTAAAGAGCGCTTTGAGGGGAGACGTAGGGGAGGTTACACCGCCAGAGGATACACCGACTTATACTGTAATGGAGGAAAAGGGGGTCGCACCATGTCTTTGGCTAAAGCAATGGTGCAAAGCCACAGAGAAAGAAGGGTGCTTAGCGTTTCCGGAGCACAGAACGTTCAATTTGAGGATTTTGGAAAATTTGCGGAGGGTGCTAAATGAGCTAAAGCCACCTCCGAGGCCAGCACAGTTTGAGGTGTTAGCAATTTGGGAACTGATGGCAATACAACAACAGCAATAGAAATTTGAGAGGAGAATGAGGAAAGCAGAAAAGACACTAGCGGAGGCTAGGTGGGATAGTGCACAGAGAGTTTGGAGGAGAGAAACAATAAATGGAGTCAGGCTGTTTCCAGCCATAGCTCAAGAAGGTGAAGACAAGGGGGGAAAAGCCACTTGTAAGACTGACAAAAGTCCCTCCAAATACAAAGAGGTTAGGAAGCTGTGGTCAGAGGTGGATGACTCAGACGATGATGAGTTCCTTAATCAGTTACTGAATGATCGACCACCGCCATATGTGATAGATGACAATATACCGAGTACCAGTACATGTCCTTCAGGTTCGACCCAAGATAAGGTGACAATGAATACGATACAGGTTAGTCCTGTCTCAACACCAATCCCGGTGCAGAGTAGTTTTAGCGTGTCCACTGCCCACAGTATGCAACCTCAGCTGAAACCACCACAGGTTCAGAGAATTTACCCCGATGTCCCAATTTTAGAGACTACCACAAATCTGATGATGCCGACAGAGCAAATATATGGAAGACCAAAGTTGATTCAGACTGATCCAATCCCACCTTTACTGCCCCAGGCGCACCAGCATATGATTCCGAATTATACTTCGGTCACGGGCCGCAATCAACCATGGCACCAGTGATGAACCAGAATATGGGAGTTAGTCCTCCACAGGTTTTGGGGAACAGGCAGCCGCCAGCCGCCATATCTTTGCCTATTACAGTTGGTCCACCAGTACCATTGTATGCGCAGGCGAAACCTAGTGTATGCGATCAAGGCGTAATGACTCAAGAGATGAAAAGAGGAGGGTTCGTAGGAAGCTCCCAAGGAACGACTATAGTGGAACCAACATTTGAAGGATCTAGATCCCTGTTAGACTTCAGTCCAATTGGGGCTCCTCCAGAGGCCATGAGAGAGACAGGTTTGAGACTGTTAACTCCGCAGATCTCGAGTGTGAATATACCACAGACACCTTTAGCGCAGGCTGGGAATATCTCATTACAAGGTTTAACAGCACAACAACTGACCGACTGGCTAGACAAGCTTAATACTCCACAGACTGCTCCTGTAGCTGCAGGGAGAGCAGAAGGAGAAGAACACCTGAATTTTGTGAGGTTGGGCATGGAGGCAAATGAACTTTGTGAAGGGAGCATGGGTGTGAACAGGTTATAGTCATACACGGTAGCAGAATTGAGATGCTTGTGCCCAAAGATAACTTGAGAAGTGAGCAGGGTGCACCAGAGGTTGGCAAATTTGGCAGATAAGTACGGCGTAGATTTAGAAAATACCAAACATCTGAAGAGGAGTTATAGGTTAGATTTTGAGCCTAAGGATTTTGAACACATGAGGTCTACTGGGATGAAGGCACACCTCAAGGAGATACTGCAGAGTGCACAAGTTTGGGAGCCTTAGAAAAGTGGGAAGGCAGATGGGTGAAAGAGACAAGAGGAAGAGTGACTGTATAGAGCAGCCAGTAAAAGCATTACCGGATACCGGTACGGTAAAAATGTTACCAATGAGAGAGACTGCCAGAGGGGTTCTCGTCCATGTACCGTGGACTAGAGGTGATATTCTATCATTTACAAATGATTTCCCCAGGCTGAGGGAGAAGCCAATAGAGTGGTATCAGCAGACGGACAGGTTTGTGAAACTTGCGAAATGTCTTTGGAAAGACCTGAATACTCTTTGAGATCACAGTTCCAGCTGATTTGGGGCTTGAGTGCAAGAGGAGCGTGGATTGGCCGACCGAGGAACCGGCAAGGGACAGAATCACAGGAGCACCGTCTCTTGAGGTGAGGAAGTATTACTATAAGGTGATTGAGTTTCTGAAATAGAGAGTTTCACCGAAGAATATTCATTGGCAAAGGATTGATTGAACGGCTCAGGAAGCCAAGGAGTCGATACATGCCTATTATGAGAGGGTGTTGAAGGCGTTCAAGCACTACAGTGGTACAGAGGTTGTTGAGGCAAAGGACATGAATCACCTTGTGTTTAGGTTTGTTGAAGAGTTGAGACCTGAGATGAGCCAGATGATTAAGAGTCACTTGATTTGCTGGCAAGCAAAGCCAATTGACGAGGTGTTGCAGTATGCGAAGTACGCGAAGTATGTGAAGTACTGTAGTGATGAGATCGAGTTAAAGCAGAGAAAGTTGAAGGAAAAAACAATGATGATGCAAATTAAGGCAGCACATTCAGGGATGCAGGGAGGTTGTCTACAGCAGATGGTGCAACAGCCACAAGGAAGTGGGATGTTTCAGGCGCAAGTGAGAGGTAGAGGTCGAGGAGGTTTTGTGAACCGAAGTCCAGATTTGAGCACTGTAGTAGTTCAAAACGATGTACAGGGAATGAAGAATATGTTACCTTGTCATGCTTGCGGGGTCGTTGGACATTGGAAGCGGGAGTGCCCAATGATGGTGCAGGAGGGTATTGTTCAACAAAGCAATGATGTCAGTTCATTTCAAAATGTGAAAGGACTGAGGCTGAGAGGTCCAAATCAGAATTTTCAGAGTAATGCGAATCAAATGCAGGGTTTTCATTCATGCAGCAGGTGCAGATGCTGCGTATAAAGCCGATGCAGCTACAGCAAATGCAACAGCAGGTTCCTATGGTACCTAGACAGCAAGTGCCTTTGGCGCCAATGGAACAGCAGCAGGTGATGCTTCCTCAACAAGTCACAGGTCAAAGAGTGAGTCAAAATCACACAGTGCAACAGTACCCATTGCGTGGTGAGAATGGAATAAACGATGAATGGTCGGATGAGTGTTCAGATAGTGAGGAGTGTAGGCTTGCAGCATCCTTAGAAGTAGACCAGGAAGGGCCCTATGTTCAGGGGAAGGTAATGGGTCACAAGGTTTCATTCCTGGTTGACACAGGAGCTACACGCTCTGCAGTCAGAAGTGCAGAGGTTCAGAAACTGCCCCTTTCGGGACGGACAGTTAAGGTAGTGGGAGTAGCAAACCAACTCCTGACTAACCCGATCACAGATGCGGTTCATGTTGAGCTTGCCACTTTCCAAGGATTGCACAGATTTGTGGTTTGGGATTCAAGTCCCGTGTCCTTATTGGGAAGAGACTAACTGTGCAAGACGAGGTTTTCCATCACCTGTTCCAATAAGGGGATTGAGGTCCAGACAAACAGCGAGGATGAAGGGGAGGAACAGGTTTCAGAGCCTGAAACTGAGACAACAGACAAGGAATATCCTCTGATTAATTTCTTCCCGATGTTCACAGTGGCTGATCTCCTGACAGACTTGCAGGGAATAGTTCAGGAGAAGTTGTGAAACTTGACAGGGAAAGAAGTAGGACTGATAAAAGGAGTAGAGCCAGTTAAAGTCAGTGTGAAGCCAAAGGCTGCGTTCCCCCAGATCCCGCAGTATCATAAGGCACAAGATGTCCTAATAAAGGTTGCGCAATTAATTGCAGACTTTGTTAAACAGGGAGTCTTGAAAGAAGTGATGAGCAGTCCATGTAATTCACCAATAATGGGACTGAGAAAGCCTTGTGGGAAGGTTCGGATCGTCCAAGATTTGAGAAAGATCAATGACATAGTGGTGAAATGCTGCCCAGTGGTGCCAAATCCAGCTGTGATTATGTTTCAGATTCCATGAGATGCAGAGTGGTTCACAGTTATTGATCTGTCCCAAGCGTTCTTTTCTGTGCCTCTTCATGAGGACAGCCAATTTCTCTTCAGTTTTAAATTCCTGGACAAGGTTTACAGTTGGTGTCTAATTCCTCAAGGGTTTTTGGAATCACCTTCCATATTCAATCAAATACTGAAGAAGGATTTGGAGTCATTGGAGCTGCCTTTCCAATCAACTCTAGTGCAGTACATTGATGATTTGTTGATCGCATCCAAAACAAGGGATGAGTGCAAATATGATTCAATTGCCTTACTGAATCACATGGGAAAGAACGGACACAAGGTGTCCCCAAAGAAATTGCAATATTGCCAGAAAGAGGTGAAGCACTTAGGTCATCAAATTGAGAAAGGGTCAAGGAAGTTATCCAGGGAGAGAGTAACTGCACTATTACAGATGAATCCCCCAACAACCCAGAGAGATGTTAGGATGTTTCTAGGATTGGTGGGTTAATGTCGTCAGTGGATCCCGAATTTCTCAGTCATCTCCAAGCCATTGGTGAGACTGACGGTCAAAGAGGGGCCGGATGTCATAGTGTTGGGAGAGAAGGAAATGAAAGCGTTTACTGAGTTAAGAGAGCGCATGTGCAGGGCTCTAGCTTTAGGTATGCCGATTGCACAAAGTCTTTTGTTCTGTTTTGTCATGAACGTGATGCATTTTCTTTGTCAGTCTTGACACAGGTCAATGGAGGTGTAAACAGACTGGTAGCATATTTTTCAGCTACTTTGGACCCAGTTGCAGCAGCCTTACTGGGTTGTCTGTGTGCAGTAGCAGCAGTTGGACAAAGCCTCACACAGTGTGAAGGCATAGTGATGGGACATCCTATAACAGTCATGGTCCCTCACTCAGTTGAAATCCTGTTAACCCGTACTAAAACGCAGCACCTGACAAATGCAAGATTGACTAAATATGAAACAATTATATTGGGTTCACCAAATGTAACGTTAAAAAGATGTACAGTATTGAACCCAGCAACTTTGCTTCCAAGTGGAAATACAGAGGTTGAAAATGTGGAAGATGTGGCACATGATTGTCTTGAGGTAACAGAAATGTGCACCAAACTGAGGCCTGATATTAAAGATACCCAATTGGAAGAAAATGATCAAATTATCTTTGTCGATGGCTCATGTTTGAGAGACTCAGTAGGAGTGCTGAGAGCTGGATATGCTGTAGGCACGATTTCTGGCATCCTGGCTTCAAGGAGTGTATTCTGCTCAAGCAGCTGAACTGGTTGCTCTTACTAGAGCTTGCCATGCCACTGCCCAGATGAGAGTGACTATCTATATTGATAGTCGATACGGATTTGGAATTGTCCATGATTTTGGCCAATTATGGTCACAGAGGGGTTATTTGACCTCTTCTGGTTCACCAGTGAAAAATGGTGAGAGAATAAAGGAGTTGTTGCACATGATTTAGTTACCTCATGAAATTGCCGTGGTGAAATGCAGTGCGCACCTGAAGTCACAAGACTTTGTTTCCATGGGAAACGGATATGCGGATCAAGTCGCAAGGTTTTGCGCATTGAATTGTATATCGTTTAAGGATCGGTGGGAACTGCTGCCTGAAAAAGAAAATGAGAGATGCACAGGTTACGCATTAAGGGTAATTGACACACTAGAAGAATTGAGATTGTTGCAGGGTCGTGCCAGCAAGGATGAGAAGCGTTCTTGGGTTAGGATGCAATATGTACAAAGACCAGAAGACTTGTGGGTCTCAGATGAAGGGAAAATAGTCTTGCCGAACAGTCTTTTGTCACTATTTGCAAGGTTTTACCATGGTCAAGCACATATTGGGAGGGATGCCATTATCAGGTTGTACAAAATTGACGGGTTTAACCCGAAGTTCAGACAAGCTGCAGAAGTGATTTGCCATAGTTGTGTCATCTGCCAACAGATGATCGCGGGAAAAGGGACAGTGGTGAATTTGAGCCACATTGGGAGAGCTGGAGGTCCATTTAGCAGAATGCAATTGGATTTTTTTGAGATGCCCGTGTGTGGAGGTTTGAGATATGTGCTGGTGATTGTGTGTATCTTTAGTCATTGGATTGAAGCGTACCCTACACGCAGGAATAACAGCCTCACAGTAGCGAAGCTGCTGCTTATGGAATTTATACCACGTTTCGGTTTTCCGATCTCTTTAGAATCAGATCGTCACGACTCACATGCTGCTTACACCTGGAATCCGCAGATCGAGTGGCGTGGGTCTTGAATGTTCGGCCTTGGCCCAGGTAGGGGCTACTCTTTCTGGTAGCCACGGTGCTGTAGGCAATGGAAACGCCAAGAACAGACCGTGCACTTCAGAAATAGCGCCAGAGGTAAAAAAAAAACTGAAAAGGGGAAAAAACCTCCAAACAGATAGATTCCTGAAACAGGAACAAAAGAACAGGAATCAACAGAGGCAAAAATACAAGAAATGCACTGAACCGACGAGAATCTGCATCGGAAGGCAAAGAAACAGGAGCGAAGACACCATCCGAACAGAAAGTGTTGCAGCGCAAGGAGAGAAAGAATCACAGCCCTTAAATACCTATTAACAGGAAGCGACCGACAGGAAGTACAAGGACATCATCTTAGATAGGGAAAAGATACATAGAATAGAATGAACTAGGAGCCATAGAGAGCAGGGAACAAGGAATGTTGGGAAAAGAAGGGAGATATGGGAAGGAAGAAAAAACATAAAGGAAGGCACAACCAGATAGCCAGAAAAAGCAGAAAAGAAAAGAACAGGTGAGTGGGGGGTCAGACCTGTCTGCAAGCGCGGCGAAGGAAAGGAAAACGAGGCCCCATGCCAAATTTGGGGCCTCGAGAGAATGCAGAGTAGTCTAGGGGCGCCGTGCGTCTTGTGGCCGCGTGCCGCGTTCCGAGCCGAATGTTCGGCTCGAGACGTGAGCGGTGGCGCGACAGTAGGTCCCCCCCCCGAAGGTCCAGGTTTGTGAGGAAACAAGCGGTGAAAATAGTGAATCAGAAGGGTGCGTGAACAGAAGATGCATCTTCCCAAGAGCATTCACTAAGAGGATAACCCTTCCAATGAATCAGATACTGAAGACGTTTGTGAAAGATACGAGAGTCACAAATTTCTTGTACCTCAAATTCAGGTACATCGTCCACTTACACAGGAGAAGGACAAGGAAACTGACGAGAGTAAGGATCAGGTACGTAAGGCTTGAGCTGGGAAACATGAAAGACCGGATGAATTTTCCAGTTACGAGGCAAGTGAAGACGGACAGTGACAGGATTAATCAGCTGAAGGATACGGAAAGGACCGTAGTAACGAGGTGTGAACTTATTCTGAGAAAGGCGTAAAGGCACGAATTTTGTTGAAAGCCAGACTTTATCATGAAGGTGATATTCTGGAACATCCCTACGTTTCTTGTCTGCTATTTTCTTCATATATCTCTTGGTGTTCAACAAGTTAGATTGAATCAATCTATGGATCTGTAGAAGTCGTCTGGAAAAAGAAGTAACAGCAGGCAGAGGAGAGGTAGACTGAGGAGTAGTAGGAAAAGAGGTAGGATCATAGCCATACGAACAGAAAAAAGGAGTGACCTTGGAGGCACTATGGACAGTATTATTGTAGGAGAATTCAGCGATAGGAAGGTAAGTGTTCCAGTTGCTCTGGGTAGAATTACAAAAACAGCAAAGGTAGTGCTCTAATCCTTGGGTAAGACGCTCAGGGGGTCATTCTAACTTTGGCGGGCGGCGGAGGCCGCCCGCCAAAGTAACCCCGTCGAAAGACAGCACCGCGGTCAAAAGACTGCGGGGGTCATTTCGACTTTCCCGCTGGGCCGGCGGGCGACCGCCAAAAGGGCGCCCGCCGGCCCAGCGGGAAAGCCCCTGCAACAATGAAGCCGGCTCCGAATGGAGCCGGCGGAGTTGCAGGGGTGCGACGGGTGCAGTGGCACCCGTCGCGATTTTCACTGTCTGCTCAGCAGACAGTGAAATTCTTTGTGGGGTCCTGTTAGGGGGCCCCTGCACTGCCCATGCCAGTGGCATGGGCAGTGCAGGGGCCCCCAGGGGCCCCACGACACCCGTTCCCGCCATCCTGTTCCTGGCGGTAAAAACCGCCAGGAACAGGGTGGCGGGAAGGGGGTCGGAATCCCCATGGCGGCGCTGCATGCAGCGCCGCCATGGAGGATTCCCTGGGCCAGGGGAAAACCGGCGGGAAACCGCCGGTTCCCCTTTTCTGACTGCGGCGGTAATGGCCCTGGAAGCACCGCCAGCCTGTTGGCGGTTCTTCCGTGGTCCCCGGCCCTGGCGGTTTGGAACCGCCAGGGTCGGAATGACCACCTCAGTCTGTCCATTGGTTTGAGGATGGAAACCCGATGATAGTGATATATTAATATTCCGTGTCCTGCAAAAATATTTCCAAAACTGGGAGATGTACTGAGGATCTCTGTCAGATACAATGTTATGTGGAAGTCCATGGAGACAGAAAATATGATGTATAAATATCTGACTTAGTTCTTGGGATGTAGGTAAATTTTTCAGGGCAGGAAAGTGAGCCATCTTAGTAAAGGAATCTATTGTGACCATGATAACCTGGTTTCCTGTTGATGGAGGGAGCAAACACATGAAATCAGTAGAAATGATGTGCCAGGGAGCTGGTGGAACAGGTGATGGTTGTAGTAATCCTGCAGGTCTGGTACGGGGAATCTTAACTTGAGCACATATGGGACAAGCCTGAACGTATCTTTCGACATCCGACTTCCAGGTAGGCCACCAGAAAGATCGCGAGAGAAGTTCTTGTGTGGCCTTGATGCCTCTATGACCAGCAACTGGCGAACCATGGCACATTTGTAGTGCTTTATCTCTTACTCCTTTAGTAGGGAGGAACAACAGGTTCTGATAATAATAATATCCTTGCCTTTTACTTATAAGGGGGTTTAATTTCTCTAATTCTTGATCAGACAGGTTGGAATATTCCAGTTGTACCTCATCCAGGAATGACTGAGCTACTCCGATAATCTTACTAGGCTCAAGTAGATACTGTGATGGGGTAGGAGTACAATCTGGATAACGGTGAGACAGAGCTTCAGCCAGAATGTTTTGGGATCCAGTAATATAGGTGACGTAAAAATTATACTGATTGAAGAAAAAGGCCCAACGAGCCTGACGACTATTCTGGCATAAAAAATTATGTAAACATTGTAGATTACGATGATCTGTTCTCACCTCGAAAGGCTCCTTGGAACCCATAAGAAACTGCCTCCACTCTAGGCAGGCTGTTTTCAGAGCTAATAACTCCCTTTCTAGTACTGAGTAATGTTGTTCCGACGCAGAGAGTACATGGGACAAATAGAAAACAGGATGTTCAAGACCGTCATCTTCTTGTTGTTGGAGTAAGTCAGCTCCGATGGCTCTTTCGGAAGCATCGGTAACAACAATAAATTGTTGGTTGGTATCTGGGTGTCTCAATATAGGAGCTCGAGTGAAAGCCTTCTTTAGACCTTGAAAAGCTGTTTCAGCCACCCTAGTCCAAACAAAGCCTTTCTTTAAATTTTCCTTCTTTAATGTTTGAGTTATGTGGCTGGTTTGTTTTGCAAAGTCTAAGATAAACTGTCGATAAAAATTAGCCAATCCTAGAAAACATTGTGTTTCCTTAATGGAAGAAGGAGAAGGCCAATCTAGGATGGCTTGTACTTTTTCTTGGCCCATAGCTATGCCAGTGGGACTTAAATGATAACCCAGATATTTGACTTCAATCTTGTCAAACTCACACTTTTCTGGTTTACAAGATAGTTGATGTTCCCGGAGTCTTTGGAGGACTTGTTTCACGTGAGAGGAATGCAGTTCAGGACGTCTCGAATAAATAAGGATATTGTCTAAGTAGATGACAACCGTTTGGCTCAAAAGATCAGAAAACACAGAGTCCATAAATCTTTGAAAAATGGAGGGGACATTAAAAAGACTAAAAGGCATAACTCTGTACTCATAGTGACCAAATTGGGTCCTGAAAGCTGTCTTCCACTCGTCTCCTTCTTTAATACGTAAAAGGTGGTAGGCTCCCCGTAGATCCAGTTTGGTAAATCGGTGAGCCCCTTTGACTGCCTCTAATATATCCTTGATGAGGGGCAAAGGATAACGGTATTTTATAGTTATCTTATTTAGGCCTTGAAAATCCAGGCAAGGATGAAGATCCTTCGTCTTCTTGGGTACAAAAAAGAGGGGAGCCCCTGTCGGAGAGGACGATGGTACAATAAGACCGCTCTGTACGTTTTCTTCCAGATACTCCTTTAGAACTTTCGTTTCGGGTTCTGTGAGTGAATACATCCTCCCAAAGAGCACAACAGTTCCAGGTTCCAAGGGAATAGTACAATCGTAATCTCAATGTGGGGGTAACACAGGTCTGGATGGTTTTTTGGACACATCTTGAAATTCTAAATAGTGTTCAGGGGCTCCTTGGACTGTATTGATGAAACATCCGGTAGTAATGTCTGTAGGCATCAATTTCTTAGGTGACCAATATGTGCCTGAAGCAAAGCAGTTCTCATGACAAAACTGTGAGGACAAAGAAATAGTCCGGTTTTCCCAATTCACATAAGGGTTATGTCTTATGAACCACGGAATTCCTAAAATGATAGTATGGTTGGGGGAAGATATGAGATCAAAGGAGATGTGTTCTTGGTGGTTACCAAATTGTAAACTTAGTGTCAGGGTGATAGTATCAACTGGACCAGAGGATATTAAGGATCCATCCACTGTGTGCACTTGTTCTGGAATTTCTTTGGGTCGTGTTGGTATTTGTTGATTAGTGGCCCAAGTCTTATCCATGTATATGCCACTAGCACCACAATCAAGTATAGCCATTGTTCTTTCTTGACGGCCGTCAGTTAGCTGTAACATCACAGGTAACATGAACAAAGTCGTGGCATTGATCTTGAATGAACTGATGAAAGGTATAGCCGATGATCCCGTCCCCTCCCTTCTTACAGAGGACGGGAAGTGGTGTTTCCCGATGGCCTTTGAGGACGAACGGGGCAGGTACAAAGCATGTGGACAGCAGCACCACAATACAGGCACAATCCTTTCTTACGTCTGTCTTCCCACTCGCTAACGGAAAGTGGGCCTCGAGTGGTATCCACTTGCATAGGTTCACCCTCTATGTCTCTGGCAGGAGGATGAGGTTCCTCAGAACAATGCAGTAAAACCTGTGAAGTGGTTGGCTGGGAAGATCCTCTACTCTTTCTCTTCTCCAATCGTCGTTCTTGGAGACGGTATTGAATGGAAAGTGCTTGATCCATCAGACCACGAAGACCTTCAACTCGGGTGGAGTATACTAACTCATCTTTTATTTCTTCTTTAAGTCCTCTACGGAATAAAGTCACCAGAGTTCGTTTCACCCAGGTGGTCTCCGCCACTAGCTGTCGAAAGCGAGTGATATATTGAAGGACATCTTGTGAGCCTTGTTGGATGTCACATAAGGCTTCTTACGCAGAGGCCTCAAATTCTGGATGACTAAACATTTGTTTAAACCAATTCACAAAGGCGGAATAGTCCGACAATACCGGGTCATTGGATGATACCATCAGGGTTGCCCAGACCAAGGCAGGACCGGATAACGCACTGATAAGATATCCCACCTTTGTCCTGTCATGGGAGAATTGGGTAGGTCGGAAGGCGAAATACACAGTTAATGCATCTAGGAATTCACGCAGTTTTGTTGGTTCACCGGAGAAACGAGGAGTAGAGGTGGAAACAGTCGGAACATCGCCACTGCGGAAAGCCAAAGCCTGTCGTAAACCAGCATTCTCTTTGTGTAATTGTTGCAGTTCCTGAGCCTGTTGCTGAATAGTTGCCAGAAGAGATTGATCAGGATCTGCATCAGCCTCCACTGTATCATCCATGGTGTTAGATGACGTTGGGAGAATTTGGCGCTGCAATCTGTCACGACTCACGTGCAGCTTACACCTGGAATCCGCAGATCGAGTGGCGTGGGTCTTGAATGTTCGGCCTTGGCCCAGGTAGGGGCGACTCTTTCTGGTAGCCACGGTGCTGTAGGCAATGGAAACGCCAAGAACAGACCGTGCCCTTCCGAAATAGCGCCAGAGGGAAAAAAACCCTGAAAAGGGGAAAAAACCTCCAAACAGATAGATTCCTGAAACAGGAACAAAAGAACAGGAATCCACAGAGGCAAAAATACAAGAAATGCACTGAACCAACGAGAACCTGCACAGGAAGGCAAAGAAACAGGAGCGAAGACACCATCCGAACAGAAAGTGTTGCAGGGCAAGGAGAGAAAGAATCACAGCCCTTAAATACCTATAAACAGGAAGCCACTGACAGGAAGTACAAGGACACCATCTTAGATAGGGAAAAGATACATAGAATAGAATGAACTAGGAGCCATAGAGAGCAGGGAACAAGGAATGTTGGGAAAAGAATGGAGATATGGGAAGGAAGAAAAAACATAAAGGAAGGCACAACCAGATAGCCAGAAAAAACAGAAAAGAACAGGTGAGTGGAGGGGTCAGACCTGCCTGCAAGCGCGGTGAAGGAAAGGAAAACGAGGCCCCATGCCATATTTGGGGCCTTGGAGAATGCAGGGTAGTCTAGGTGCGCGGCGCGTCTTGTGGCCGAATGTTCGCCTCGAGACGCACGCAGCGGCGCGACACAGATAGGGGAAGTCACTTCAACAACGAGGTGGTTAAGTTACTGTGTGCTGCACTGAACATTGAGCAGAAATTACATTGTAGTTACCGCCCTGAAGCATCAGGACTAGTGGAACAGATGAATGGTCCCCTGAAGTCGAGAATGGCGAAAATGTGCGGAGCCACAAATTTGAAAATGGCCTGATGCATTACCTTTGGTGTTAATGTCAATGAGGAATACACCTAACAAGAAAACAGGACTGTCCCCTCATGAGATTCTCATGGGTCAAGCTATGAGACTGCCCGCAGTGCCTGCGAATGCTCTTGTGAATATCACGGATGATATGGTGTTGGACTACTGCAAGTGTCTGGCTGATGTGGTCTGCTCTTTTTCTCACCAGGTGTAAGCTACCTCCCTGCCACCGATTAATGATCCAGGACACAACCTGAGAGCTGGTGATTGGGTTGTCATCAAGAAACATGTAAGGAAGACGTGTTTGGAGCCACGTTGGAAGGGACCATATCAAGTGATACTAACGACTACTACTGCTGTGAAGTGTGCGGGAATTCCGAACTGGATCCATGCCAGTCACACGAAAAAGGTGACGTGTCCAACTGATTAGGAAGTTGAGTTGTTGAAAGCACCAACAACAGAAAAGGAAGTCTCAGGGCTGGAGAGTGATCGAATGGGAACTGAGACAGGAGAGCCAGCTGAGGACGGCTTGGTCACTCCAGTAAGAGACAAGGGAGAAGAAATCCAGAGGGATGATGGTGAGCCTAGCTCAACCGAGGCAGCAGGAGAACCTAATCATAGGGGGGTTGCCCCAGAAGCAGATGATTATGGGAATGAGCTAGAGCATTTGACAGACCCAGAAAGCTAAGGAGTTGAGGTGGAAGAAAGTCAGAGTGTCCAAACTCCTCCTGAGCAGATTGCAGGTCCATCAAGAGAAAACACCATAGAGCCAAGAGAGGGTGAAGGGTTGCCACAGGAAAGATCAAAGACCGGAGAGATACTGAAAGGAGTCAAGTGGCCAGAATTGCAAGTGAAAAGGGGAGAAGTGGTTGTCGAAGATGCAATAGAGGAAGAAGTTCATACAACAAGGAGAGAAGATCTATGTGAAGGAGAGTTGCAAGTTGATTGCTAGTTGAAGAGAAAGAGAATAGCAAACAGAAGGTACGCAGGTCCTGAATGGGTGTATGCAACAACAGCTGAATGGCAACAAGAGTTCTTGGCGTGTTGCTTTGATCGACAGATTCCAGGTCAGTACTTTGGTACCTGAGTCTGACTGAAGAAGACTGAAATGGTATAAAGATCGAATTAAAGTTGAAAATTGAGAAAAGAGACAAAGAATTTACTGGATGAGGCTTTGAAAACCTGAATTGACTTTTGAAAACTGATTTTGACAAGCTGCTAACCTGAATTGACAAGAATCCTGGAAGTGAAACTGAAAGCTGTAAATAATTGCTGAAGGAAGATTTACGCTTGTTTTGACTTTGCTCCGAGAAAAATAAAAAAGGAGAAAGATTCATTCTAACTATCCTCTGTTGCTGTTTGAATTAACCATCCTTCACTTTCTGGTTCTTTACAGATCATGGCTAACACTAGACAGGATAATAGAGGGAGTAGGGGCCAGATGTAGCAAAGCTTTAGCGACTCGCAAACGTCGAAAATCGCCGTTTGCGAGTCGCTAAAGACACTTTGCTATGTGAAATGCATTTTGCGAGTCGGAACCGACTCGCAAAATGCATTTCCGAGTCGCAAATAGGAAGGGGTGTTTCCTTCCTATTTGCGAGTCGCACTGGTATGCAATTTCATTTGAGACCGCGATTGCGGTCGCAAATGAAAGCGCAGTTACCATTCACTTGAAGTGGATGGTAACCCAGTCACAAACGGGAAGGGGTCCCCATGGGACCCCTTCCCCTTTGTGTCTGGACCCAATAAAAAAAATTCAGAGCAGGCAATGGTCCAATGGACCACTACCTGCCCTGAAAAATACTGAAACAAAAGGTTTCGGTTTATTTTTCAAAGTGCAGCTCGTTTTCCTTTAAGGAAAACGGGTTGCACTTTGAAAAAAAAAACTGCTTTATTTAAAAGCAGTCACGGACATGGAGGTCTGCTGACTACAAATTGCGACCCACCTCATTAATATTAATGAGGTGGGTCTTTGCGACCCCATAGCGACTCACAGACGGTGTCTGAGACACCGTTCTGCATAGCAAATTGCGAGTTGCAATTTGCGAGTAGGAAGGACTCGCAAATTGCAACTCGCAATTTGCCGTCTTGCTACATCTGGCCCTAGGTGTTGTAAATATTTGGGTGTTGATTTAGGTGCTGTGTGTGTGTGATATTCATTATGGTTGTGGTTGTGGGTATGACACTAATGGA
The DNA here is from genome assembly GCF_031143425.1 of Pleurodeles waltl. Lineage (NCBI taxonomy): Eukaryota > Metazoa > Chordata > Amphibia > Caudata > Salamandridae > Pleurodeles > Pleurodeles waltl. The sequence goes on from NC_090437.1 coordinate 701,420,190, forward strand.
TAAGAATGGGACTAACAATGCTACAATTCCTGAGACTACCACTGCACTAACAGCTTGGGAGAGGTTTGAGTTGGATACAAGATATTTGCACAAGGGAACTAATGCAAAAAGGGAACTTTCTACTAATGTTTTCTATTGCTTGCTGAGTGAGTATGTTGACACAATGGATGCGAAGGATTGCTTTGTGTGCACATAGATTCCTGTTTCGGTACCAGAGGGGGTTACCTATCATAGCTTGCCACTAACTTATGGGATAAGTTGTAGTCCGTTACTAACAAGATTCTATAACCAGGAAGAGATTCAATATTTCTATTCGAATTATGACCTTGTGTTTTCTTATGTGCCTATAATAGAGGATTTGAGTGAGGTAGCTAGATACTATAGTATAAAGTTAGTTAAAGGATTCTTTGAGTCGACGTTGACAATTAGTACATCTTATGCACCCCGCAATAATTTGACATGCTTGCTTACACCTGTAGAGAAAATCTTTTTAGATCACACGGAAGATAGAAGAAGGGCATTAAAGGGTAGATTAGAAAAAGGATTGCAGCAGCGGGCTTTTGCTAGTAGTGAAGGGTATGGTGCAATTAGGGAACAAGGGAAGCTAGCTTTAGATGCATTACACGTAGGGAAGCTTTGCATATCTAGGCCAAAATCATATTATGACAATGTGTTTGTGGGAATAAGTGAATGTAAGCATGTGTTTTTGTTTCAGAGTAAATGAACGTTCATGTTAAATGGACAGGATCCAGCGATCCCAGGGATCTATTACATAGGTGGACTTAATGCTTATTACCGTCTTCCAAAGGGATGGTAAGGGACATGTTATTTGGGGCTAGTTTTCCCAAAGATATATCAACTTGATAATTTGAAAAGGTTTCCGAAATTGTCTGAGTTACATCGTACTAGACAGAAGAGAGAAACAGCTGTTGGTGTAGTGGGAGACATATTTGGGGCTATAATTCCCTCAGTGGGAGTTATCTTGAACTACATAAAGATTCGAAAGTTGTCTACTATTATGGATAACATGCTGACAAATGTTTCAGGGGCTATACTGATGGATACTGAACTAGCTGCGGAGAGGGCTATGACTCTTCAAAACAGGCTTGCTTTAGACATTCTTTTAGCAAAAAAATGGCGGAGTTTGTAGTTTAATGAGCGTCATTGTTGCGCATATATACCAGATAATAGTAATGAGATTAGAAGTATGCTTACTAACTTGACTAGGGATAGTACAGACTTGAAGGAATTGAAAGAACCAGGTGTTTGGGAAAAGGTTGGGAAAGGATTTGCTTCAGTGGGAAATTGGCTTAGCAACATTTGGCATGGGATATTGTCTAAAATAGTACAGAGGATATTGATTGTTAGAGCCTGCCTATTTGGATTGTGGGTGGCATGTAAAATTAGTAAAATAATATAATTGAAGATGGAGAAAAATAATAAGAGGAGGGAAGAAAAACAAAGGTAAAAATTGTATAGGGAAAAATCAAAGGGGAAGCCAATAAGGGAGTAGATTGAGTTGACAGAATTTTAGGATGCAAAATTTGTGGGGAAGGTTTTGTGTGATGACAAGAGTCATCAGAGGAGGGATTGTTGGGGTGTGTCTTTCAAAGCAATACTAACATGAAAAGCATGCAATATATTGTGTGATGAAGCTGCATAGAAAACGTGTTAACATATAAAATAATGCACGCGTTTGAAATGTGCCCACGGGGAGTGGCTACCAATATATATGAAGACTAATGAAAAGCTTGTTAATTCTGAATTATTATGCAATAATGTTTTGAATTTGTATTAGCATATCATAATTAGAGCTCTGTGTTGAGAGTTTGCTTATTAATTAGAAGGCCTTAGCTTAGCGAAGGGCTGGGCCTAGCTGCCTGGACTCTTATTAAACTGCATTTTGTGACGTGTAATGTACTATTTTTCTGAAGGACATGAAGCTGTACTTTTCCAGAAGTTATGTGTGTGTAGCCGTAGTAAATTCTTTCTCATGAGAACCGACTTGCTCAAGGCGACGTTTTTGCTGAATATAACAGTGTAATTCCTTAACAGGTGCAAGGTTAACTGTAATAGGAGAAAACAATGGAGACACTGACTGGAGTGCAAAGTGTAACTTTTCCTACCTGACACTGCAACCGATGAAGACGTCAATAATATGGACCAATCCGCGACATGAGAACTGTGGTTTATGGAAAATTCTGGCAAGATGCTTGAACAATTACTGGACAGAGATAACGATGCACCAATTATTATCCAATGAGGAGTTACGGGCTAATTAGGTAGTTTTGATTTAACGGAGTGACCCAAGGAGAAACGGGAGACTTTTACTCGCTTACAGAGATTTTTCACTCTCTTTTGCTTTGCCCTATTACTCTGAACCATCCTCTACCCATTCTTGCCTGATACTTACTTCTCCTCCATATGAGGGGAAGGTCCTATTCATTAGCTATGCTATATCGAGACTTTGCCCCGTCCTAACTCTGCTGATGGTGAATCGACTGATGTCCTGAGAACGAAGACTGACACTGTTGCTGATCTGTTGGATTGGCAACTATCTGATGCAAAATTGTAATTGTCTGTTTGCCTTTTCTTTCTAGGTACCAACTGCTATTTTGATAGAGGCCATAGTTTAGATGTTTTCTAAATTTGTGTTTGCTAAAATGTTTTGCATGAAGCCCAACATGCTAATGCTAATTTGAGGTTAGTTAAGGTGTTCATAATATCTTGAGAAAATAGATAAATGACTGAATTCTTGCTTTGTTGAATCATGTATTACTGAGACTTTGCTAAATTGCCTTATATTAATGACGGGCCTAATACCGAATGAATATTCTCTATGCATTGATTAACTGCATTCTAATTGCAAATCAGAAGAGTTTCTAATGAGATTTATTGTTAATGAGATTAACAGAGATGACATTAGATTGTAACCAATAGGGAAATAACTATCCTAACACTTAACTAATTTGGTGTGGTTATTCATGACTGAAAGGTTATGGTGCATTCAACTTATTGATTCTTACTAAATGTTATTGGTTAGTTTGTTGATTAGGGTTTGTAATTATTGATTGATTTATTGATCTATTGATTTGTGATGTCAAAAAGACATCTCGTACTGGGAAGTCCCCAAACGTGGTCCAAAGGTTCGTCGACCTAAGCGTGTCTCCTTGTAAGCTTACTTATTAAGGCTCTGACGTGCTAACAGTCCCATCCCAAATCCTACAACTTCATTATTAGATCTCATTTCCTCTATGCCCACCTAGATCTCATAGGACTTGTGTGAATTGGTCTATGTCAATCTTAACAGTTTTAATACAACAAAATGGCCAAAGCTAGGACAGTTTTTTTCTTCTTTGAAGAAAACTGCTCAGAGATCAACAGAGCATATTTGTTCTTCCCTGGATCAATAGTATTCACTGCCAAGAATGTGGTAGCCATAATGAAGCATAGTATGTTGGCCCTTGTGCTTAATGGTATGCATACTAAAATGTACTATGAAACTCTGCTCCTGATCATCACAATACCAACAGAGCTGCACGTGGTTAGTGTAAAGTATTGTGTATTCATCATTGCATCCTGAATTAAAAAGTGTGTCTAGGGCAATCCTTTCAGCTACTATGTATATTCACTAAAAAACAGTGGTTACAGGGATTTTATAGTTAGGTTCAGATTTTAAACACACAAAACCATAGAAATTCAGCGGTAATAATTTTAGTTATCTTAAGAAACTATAACTTGTGACGTGAAGTAACTTTAGGCCACGAGTCATAGGGGGTCATTCCAACCCTGGCGGTCATTGACCGCCAGGGTGGATGACCACGGAAGCACCGCCAACAGGCTGGCGGTGCTTCCCTGCCCATTCTGACCGCGGCGGTAAAGCCGCGGTCAGAAAAGGGGATCCGGCGGTTTCCCGCCGGATTTCCCCTGTCTGGGCTGAATCTCCATGGCGGCGCTGCAAGCAGCGGCACCATGGAGATTCCGACCCCCTTCCCGCCACCCTGTTTCTGGCGGTTTTTACTGCCAGGAACAGGATGGCGGGAACGGGTGTCGTGGGGCCCCTGGTGCCCATACCACTGGCATGGGCAGTGCAGGGGCCCCCTAACAGGGCCCCAGCATGATTTTCACTGTCTGCATAGCAGACAGTGAAAATCGCGACGGGTGCAACTCCACCCGTCGCACCCCTGCAACACCGCCAGCTCCATTCGGAGCCGGCTTCTATGTTGCAGGGCCTTTCCCGCTGGGCCGGCGGGCGCTCCTTTGGCGGGCGCCCGCCGGCCCAGCGGGAAAGCCAGAATGGCCTCCGCGGTCTTTTGACCGCAGAGCGGCCAAATGGCGGTGACCGCATGGCGGGCGGCTACCGCCGCCCGCCGCGGTCAGAATGACCGCCATAGTTTCTTAACATAAGTATTTAAGTAACTATAAACTTATCCCCTAAGGTAACTATAAGTTGCACCATCACTATGAACAATTTTGGCATCAATAATTTCACTGGAAAAGTTACAGTGATATTACCAATGATGTCGTAGACAATGTCATGAGTGATGTAATATGTGTTGTAAGCAGCAGTGGATGGCAAGGGCACAAGTTATAGTTACATTAGGGCAAGAGTTATAGTTACTTGAATCAACTCTAACTAATACAACTGAATTTCTAGGGTTTTGTGTGTGTAAATTTTTAACCTAACTGTAACAGTCTTCTAACCTTTGGGTTCTTAGTAAATTTCTAATGTTTTTTTAAATTCTAATTCCTAACTATAACTTCCTTGTACCCTTTGTTTTTTTTTGTGAATTTCTATGGTTTTTAATGCTATTTCCTAACTATAACATCCCTGTAACTGGGTTTGTGAGTGTGTGTGTGAATGGTTGTATGTGTGTTTAAGTGGATGTGTGAGTGGGTGTGTGAGTGGCTATCTGTGTCTGTGATTAGGTGTGTGAGTGGTTTTGTGGGTTTGTGAGTGGGTGTGTGAGTAGCTGTGTGGGTGGTTGTGTGGCTAAGTGGTTGTGTGAGTATGTATGTGTGTATGTATGTGAGTGTGTGGGCCTGTGAGTGGGTGTATGAGTGGTTTTGAGGGTATGTGCATGGGTGTGTGAGTGAGTGCTTGTGTGGGTGTGTAAGTGGGTCTGTGAGTGAGTGTATGTGTTTTTTTAATTGGGGTCTGGATCTGTGGATACACCCGAATCCACCTGAATAAAGTACTCCAAAATAAAATACTTTTTGGACAATTTCTTGCCCATGAGGAGCCCTCACAGACCCTTCCATGAGTCCCATGGGGTACGGATACCTCTATCCTGACCCCTTATATCACTTTTTAACAAAATGGCAGCTGTAATTTTCCTCTCGGAGTGCAGACAGCCAATCATAGCACTGCTGATAGCGCCTGCATCTGTGCATCCACCTGGATCTGCTGAGGATGTGCCGCAGATCATGTCCCTAGACAAACAAATTAATTTTAGCTTTAATAACTCCAAAACTAGTTACCAAATTTACACCAAATTACTCAAAGGGCTCTTCTGGACCAAGAGCTAGCTTTCTTCTAAATTTGGTGTAATTCCGTCCAGCAGTTCGGGCTCTAGTCATGTCTGAAACTCGATGGGAAACTTACATGGGGATAACACATTTTGGCAACCCCCACTTTTTCTCAGCCCTCGCTTGACCGATCACCCCAAAACTTTCAACACAGCAGCTGAAGTGAGTTGACCATTAGCTTCAAAAATGTCATGAAGATTTGTCATATGACACCAAAGTTATTAGCAAAATAAAAAAAAATGTCCTATGGAAACTAGGTCCTAACTAAGACTACGTACTGGCAACTGCCACTATGTAATGTCCATTATCTTCCTCCTTTGCTTTCAAAGCTTCTTGCACACCAGTTGTGAAAGTATTCATCCATTTGATCACATTTTTGCTTGGTTGGCATAGGGTGTATTCAGATGAATGATCACTGCTAAATCTCTTGCCTTCCCTGTGCCACCGTCCAGTCGTGTCTGTGAAGTGCAACAGCTTGTACATTAACTTAGTTTAGATTGCTGAACTTTGTTTAAAGTTAAATTGTAATAGTGCCCTCAGAGAAATGGTCTAAGTGTCATACATATGTTGCACTGGTAATTAGATGACTTTTCATTGGTGACCAACAGGACAAATTTACATTGATATTTACATTGGACGACCTTTGCAAAATGCCATGTTAAATTGGGGAAAATGTGGCATTAGCACCCATTGCTCATTTCAAGAGCCATTTTGAACTGGTGGGTCCGCACACATGTTAGTGTAAGAATGCCCAGTGATAAAGAACCTGCAGTTCAAAGATGGGGTGAGGACTTTATCACATCCAGTAATTAGTGGGTACAATAAACATTGCAACACTTATAATTGACATTCTTGTCGAACCGGGCATTTGCATAGGGATCTCACATTACCAGGGCAATCATTTCACAGACCCTAACTTCTTTCCTTTTCAAATGTCATAGCTTACTGAATCCCTCACCCTCAACAATAGTAAACACCCTTTGCGGACCAAATACATCTCTCATAGCACTCCCTGTGGAACCTCTGCTCTCGTCAGAAACATGAATGGTTTCCCTCTGATATCTGACGACTGTAAACATGATGCTAGCAGAGGCAACATCATGGCATTTCATCCATTTCAATTGAAATTAGCCCCGGGATTGTGTGGGAGCCCTACTCCATAAATGTGTTTAGGTGCACCAGTGAATGGATAGACCCTGCAAAGCATTGCAGTCTAGACTCTAGTTTCAGTCAAGCTGAAAATGGTGACGCAGAAGGCTCTAGGTTCCTGTTGTTAACTGGTGATGGCTCTGACAGAGGCTCAGCCACCCAGAAGGGAAATGAACAGTACTCCTGTCATGGACCCAAATTTAGTATTCTTTGATGCAAGGCAATGCTGCACCAAAGTTGCTGCACTGACTTGTATCGAAGGGAAAGAGAAAAAAAATGATGTGCCATAGCTACTAAAATATGGTGTATTTTTTCTCCCCTAGTGCTGGAGTACTATTGACACCAATCCGCCGATAAACACAAGCTTGTACCATTGTTCAAGGGTGTGTACATTCTCTGAAGCATGGATTTTATACTGGGAGGAGTCCATTTCAGTACGAAAACTATGGGCCTCATTTTCAAGAATCTGACTCATAGGCCCGATACGTCAGATTTCTTGTGTTGCCCTGCGATCTCCTAACGATGTCACGGATGCACTGGATTGACAATACTGAGCTGCATGACACATGTTTTCACAGAAGTGTCAGAAGTTTTGATGCATCTGTTGGTGCTAAACTCATGCCCTGCTGGACTGGCATCAAGAAAAATTACGCTACTCCTGCAATGTGATGAGGCCCCCATCGAGAAAAGGCCTGCGTCAATTTTACGTCTTCTCTGAGCAGGCGGTAAAATTCTGATGCAGTGAAGTCTCAGAATGATACAATGAAATGATGTAAATTTCACTGTGTCAGTTCTGCGTGTTTTTTCCTGTGGGAATGCCTACCCTACATACATTATACCTGGTACAGGTATAATGTGACGCAAGGGTTTACAAACTGACGCATTGGGCCCAATGCATTCGTTTGTAAATCCGGTTAGGTGTAAAGCACTGCTAGCACCACCACTGCATCAAAAAAAAATGTCGCAACATTGGCGCAAAGGCCTTGTAAGTGAGGCCCTATGTTTCATTGCTTTTTCCACTTTGTATGTGTGCTGCACAAAAGTGACACAAAATTGACGCAAAGCGTTACTAAATTTGGGGCCGTGGTGTTTTGTCCAAGGGATGCATCAAACTTTAGCCTATTAATGCTTTCATTTAAAAGAAAATATGCACCTCTCCTACAGCTGAAAGATCCTTCTGCAATTATTTCCTGAGAACACTTTTTTCTTAATGATTGTCAGGTCTTTCAAACAGTATGAATGTTTTTATCTTATTAAAAATACATGTTCATGATTTGTGGAAGTACAAAATGTATGCTTCTATCTTAAAAAAACATTTGTGGTCTCCTTTCAAAAGTGACTCTGTCGCCTGCAAACATGTTTTACACATTGTGAGTGCTCGAATGTGTCATTAAATGCAGGAGTGCATGCCTCATGGCTGCCACATGATCATATTGAACTTCACTTATTTGTCATCCCACAGTACCAGGACACCCGAGCCTAACAAGCCTTACAAGTTCAATATTCATTCACTGCAAATGTTGCTGAAACATGAAGAAGTTGTGGCAGGTACAAACTTTTACTTTCACATTCGGGTACTTAGAATTTACTAGATTCAAATGAAAAACTACATCAAAGAAAAAAAAGGCCTGTAATCTTGACAAAGGACTAATTTATATCTCCGTAAAAAACATGCCTGATCAAGAGGGAATATTTCTCATTTCACATCCAGCCCCAACACTGAGGATGTAGTATTATAACAAATAGATACAGCTTCTTAGGGGGAATACCAAGTGTGGATAACAAAACAATTTGTATGCACCTCTCCATACCACACCTGCTTCTTCAGTAAGTGCTGTAAGTAACTTTCGTTTATGTTATCAGATTTGATGGTAAGCAATTTACCAACCACTTAAGGGTGAGTTGGCCTTTGCCGTGTTCATGACCAACAGGTCACATTACAATGGGGGTTATTACAACTTTGGAGGAGGTGTTAATCCGTCCCAAAAGTGACGGTAAAGTGACGGATATACCACCAGCCGTATTACGAGTCCATTATATCCTATGGAACTCGTAATACGGCTGTGGTATATCCGTCACTTTACCGTCACTTTTGGGACGGATTAACACCTCCTCCAAAGTTGTAATAACCCCCAATGTTTGCTGTGACTATTAACTAACTGGGAGGTGTGTTTGGTGAGAAGAATCGGGAGTCCATGAATGTTCATAACTATTCAGAATTACCTTTTCTTAGGTTTCACCTGTAGATCAGCTACAGAAGATCCGGTACGTAACAATGGTGGTCATTCTGACCTCGGCGGTAAAAGGCGCCTACCGCCGGTCAGAAATCCTCCATAATCCCGCCGCGGTCGCGGAAACCCGCCACGGTCATTCTGACCCGCAGAAGGCAAACCTCCGAAAATCCGACCGCCACAACAGACCGCCAGACCAGCGGTCGGCGGAAAAGTGGAGGTGACAAAACCTCCACCGTCACGCCAACAGAAATACGCCCATGCCATTACGACCCACGAATCCACGCGGCGGTCATTCAAACGCGGTATTCCATTGGCGGGACACACCGCCGCGGTCAGAATACACACAAACGAACAAAACTCAGCCACATTGGACGATTTGAATCCCACACACCTGATACACATACACACACCACTCCCACACACACAATACAATATAAAACACCCACCCACATCACCCACAAACCCCTACGCTAAAAAATTCGTAAAGAAGGCAAGAGCGAGACACCAGCATCCAAAAAATAACAGCCACAGCCACTCAACACCATCACCCACACACTATCCACACACAAAACAACACACACCACCACACTCAACTCACTTAAATACACATACTCCACCCCACACATCATACACACCACCCCATGGCACCCCAAAGACAACCCCGCTTCACAGACGAAGAACTCAGGGTCATGGTGGAGGAAATCGTTCGGGTAGAGCCCCAGCTGTTCGGCACACAGATACAATACACCAGCATTGCCCGGAGGACGGAGCTATGGCAGAGGATTGTCGACAGGGTGAACGCAGTGGGACAGCACCCCAGAAATCGGGAAGACATCAGGAAGCGATGGAACGACCTACGGGGGAAGGTGCGTTCCATGGTATCCAGGCACAACATCGCCGTGCAGAAGACTGGCGGAGGACCCCCACCTCAACCCCCACAATTCACATCATGGGAGGAGGAAGTCTTGAACATCCTGCATCCTGACGGCCTCGCAGAAGTCGGCGGAGGAATGGATACTGGTAAGTTGAAGCTTCAATACTGCTTCCCCCCCACCTGCATGCCAAATCATACCCCAACCCTCACCCCCATCCTCGAACCCCACCCTCACCCCCATCCTCGAACCCCACCCTCACCCCCACCCCCACCACCATCCTCACCCCACCACCATCCTCACCCCCACCCCCAGCACACCTATTCCCCGCCAATGTCTCACCATCACAACCCACACATCCCAAAACCTAGGCCTGCATGCGTCCACTAAGCATGGACACCCATCACCAAAGCATGCCCAATGCATATACACATCCCCCCCACAAGCCACCCTCACCAAAGCCCCCACACACGAATGCCAGCACTTGGGGACACGAGAACCCACAGATACACCCATATGCCACACATTGAAACTATAACCATACCTCTATACCCCTGCAGGACCCGACCGTCAACACACCGCGGCGGAGGGGCCAGAATTCTCCACACCCCCCACCCAAGAGGCCGTCAGCGATGACAGCAGCTCTGTCGACCTGGACACCGATGACCAGCCCGGACCATCGGGGACCTCTGGACAGTCGGTTCCCCTCACACAGGCCCAGGCCACTACAGACCCAAACCCCTCTGGGAACACCAGCACAGCTCCCACCCAGCGGGCCCATGCCTCTGTCTCCAGGGCGCGTCAATCTGCGGTGTGTCTACCACTACAGGGCACCCAGGATAACCCACCACCCCAACAACAACAGGGACCTGGGGGCAGTGGTAGTGGGCACACCGGCCAGGGGGCAGAGGCCCAGGGAAACAGGGGAACTCGGAGGGCAGCTGTGCGACAGGGGGGGGAGGAGAGGCCCAGGGAACCCACTCTCCACGAGGTCCTCACCACCATCATGGGAGCATACAACCGCTCCCAGGAGACGATGGCGACGGTACTGGCCCGGTTCCAGGAGATCCAGGTACTGCAGGAGGAACACTATCGGGGGTACAGGGAGGACATCAGAGCCATCAACACCACCCTGGTTACGATGGTAGGGCTGCTGCAGGACCTCTTCAACAACAGGGCGGACACTCAACAACACCCAAGGGCCCCTGCCACTAGCCTGGACCAAGAACAGCCAACCACCTCCGCCGGCGCTAGTGGACAGGAGGCCCCCGCACAGCAGCAGCCCACCAGACCCCCACCTCCTGCAGGAGAAGAACCACCCCGCAAGAGGGCCCTGAGATCTCGCAAGAAGACAGAGTAGGATGTCAAGACCCCCGCCAGCAATGGATACCACCTGATGTCATCCCACTGTCCCACATTGTCACCCTGTCCATCCTTGAACTGCCCATGCTCCATCTCTCCACAGGCCTCTGGACAATGCACCTGTGTGACTGTTACTCTGGACTCTGCCATGGACATTCCTTCACCATAGCCCCCACCCACTTGAAACCACCCATCCCATTTTGAGCACTTAAATAAACACCTATTTTGCACCAAAATATCTGGAGTCTGGCTGTGATTTCAATATATTGTAATTGACATGACAGTGCAAATATGTCCTTGTACATGGTGAAGTCAACAAACAGCTGCCACAAAGCTGTAGTCCATGGGGAAACGAAGCACAGGACTCGTAGTGGGGACCCCAGATCTGAAATAGGGAGGGAAAAGCCAAAACTCAGTCATCATACACTGGGGCAAATAGACAGGCAGCAGAGATGCTGGAGAGTAGTTAACATTTACTAAATTATCTTTGAAATGTTACCTGTGTCCTATTGGAAGTACTGTTCAATGATTCTGTCCCTGTTGTCTGTTTCAGCCCCGTCGTCTTCCTCCTCGTCACTCTCCTCAGGTTCCACCGCTGCCACAACACCACCGTCTCGACCATCCTCCTGCAGGAAAGGCACCTGGCGGCGCAAAGCCAGGTTGTGAAGCATGCAGCAGGCCACGATGATGTGACACACCTTCTTAGGTGAGTACATTAGGGATCCACCTGTCATATGCAGGCACCGAAACCTGACCTTTAGGAGGCCAAAGGTGCGTTCGATCACCCTCCTAGTACGCCCATGGGCCTCATTGTACCGTTCCTCTGCCCTGGTCCGGGGATTCCTTACTGGGGTCAGTAGCCACGACAGGTTGGGGTACCCAGAGTCCCCCACTAGCCATACACGGTGTCTCTGTAGCTGTTCCATCACGTAAGGGATGCTGCTATTCCTGAGGATGTAGGCGTCATGCACTGACCCTGGGAATTTGGCATTTACATGCGAGATGTACTGGTCAGACAAACACACCACCTGGATGTTCATTGAATGGTAATTTTTTCTGTTCCTGTACACCTGCTCCCTGTCTCTTGGGGGAACCAAAGCCACATGGGTCCCATCAATGGCACCAATGACGTTGGGAATATGTCCAAGGGCGTAGAAATCACCCTTCACTGTAGCCAATTCGCCCACCTCAGGGAAAATGATGTAGCTCCTCACGGATTTCATCAGGGCACACAACACTCTGGATAACACCTTCGAAAACATGGGCTGAGACATCCCAGAAGCAATTCCCACGGTTGTCTGAAATGACCCACTTGCCAAGAAATGGAGTACTGACATGACCTGCACCAGAGGGGGAATCCCTGTGGGTTGGCGGATGGGGGACATCAGGTCGGGCTCCAGCTGGGCACACAGTTCATGGATAGTGGCACGGTTAAGACGGTAGGTCAGGATAATGTGGCGTTCTTCCATTGTCGACAGGTCCACCAGCGGTCGGTACACGGGAGGATTCATCCGTCTCCTCGCCCAACCCAGCGGACGGTGCCTAGGAAGGACAACATGGAGCACACAGTCAAGCAACCCACAGGTACGTACTCACAGCTAGCACAGTATACGATTCTCTATGCAGTGAATGGCGTGTCTGAGTGGCTATGCAAGGCCTAGGCCTGTGTGACGCAGTTGAAATTGAGCCATGTGGGCCCTGGAAATGGCGGCTGCCTGACCTGTGAAGTGTGACAATGGGATGTGAGGTCAATGCGCTGGCGTGGCACACCGCGGCGGGCGGCGGGCGAAGACCGCGGCGCAAAGCCGCATTGGTTAACATTGAAGCCTATGGGTTTCAGGAGCCAATGGCGAAGGGCGCCAGCGGTGGCGGGACGCACCGCCGCGGTACGCACCGCCGCGGACGTCACCGCCATTTTCTATCTACTTATCCACTTGCGACTTGAACTTTCACAGGAGAGGACCTATACTGCAAGTGTTGCTGTGACCTCGGTCTGGAAGGGACAATGGCTGCTGCGCCTGGGGAAAGGGCCCCTGCCTTCACTGGAGAGGAGTTGGAGAAACTTGTGGATGGGGTCCTCCCCCAGTATGCGCTACTCTACGGTCCTCCAGACCAACAAGTGAGTTTAATTCAATCTGGATTTGGGGCCACTGGCTGGCTTGGGGGCCTGGCGGGGGGCCTAGCGGGGATGGGGGGCATGTTGGGCCTGGCGGGGGGCATGGCGGGGGGCCTGGCGGGGATGGGGGGCATGTTGGGCCTGGCGGGGGGCATGGCGGGGGGCCTGGCGGGGATGGGGGGCATGTTGGGCCTGGCGGGGGGCCTGGCGGGGATGGGGGGCGTTGGGCCACTGGCAAGGAAAATGCTGACAAACTTGAACGTGGTATTTCTCCCTCCCTGTACGTGTCACATAGGTCCGCGCCCATGAGAAGATCGGGATTTGGCGTGCCATCGCCAAGGAAGTCCGGACCCTGGGGGTCCACCATCGACGGGGCACCCACTGCCGCAAGAGGTGGGAGGACATCCGCCGCGGGACCAAGAAGACCGCCGAGTCTCTGCTGGGGATGGCCTCCCAACGTAGGCGGGGTGCCTGCCGTCAACTGAGCCCCCTGATGTTCCGGATCCTGGCGGTGGCCTACCCTGATTTGGATGGGCGCGTGAGGGCAGCACAGCAGACACAAGGGGGTGAGTACAAGCATTATCTACTCTGTAGTCGCGCAGTGGAGGTGTCTGGGTGGGGGAGGAGGGCTGGGGGTCCCCCTAGGCCAGGGCGATATCTGTAGGCTGGGCACCCCCGTAAGCCCCTGTGTCCCCAGCCACCACCCTCAGTAGTTTGTCAGTACAGCCATCCCTGGGCCGTGTCATCCATGGGTGCAGTTGTCAACTCTAGGCGTGTAGGGCATGTTCCACGGAATGCGTAGCGGACCCCAAGTGCGCAACTTAGTGCAGGGGGCATCTGTGTCTGTCATGTCCACTAACTGTACCGGAGATCCATGTAATCAATATCCCTTTATTTCTCTCTCCCCCCCCCTTTTTGTTTGTCTTTCTGTGCTTGTGTGCATCAGCATCATCAGGCGGAGGAGAAGTGGCATCGGGGCAGGAGGGAGCTGCATCTCACATGGCCCAGGAGGGCCATGCCACAGAGTCATACTGGACCAGTGAGACGGAGGGCGAGGGGAGCTCCACGACAGGGACGACTGGACCCTGCAGCGACACGGACACGTCCTCGGAAGGGGGCTCCCTTGCGGGGGTGGCACCATCCGTGCCCCCCGCCATTACAGGTACAGCCGCCACCCAGCGCACCATCTCCGCCCTCCCAGCAGCCCCTCAGCGTTCGCCCCGTGCCCGCTCTGCCAGGAAGCCGGGCATCTCCTTCGCCCCAGGCACCTCAGGCCCTGCCCCTGTTACCCCCGCTGCCCTCAGTGAGGAGGTCATTGACCTCCTCCGAACGCTGATTGTTGGGCAGACTACCCTTTTGAATGCCATCCAGGGGGTGGAGAGGGAGGTTCATCGCAGCAATGCGTACCTGGAGGGCATTCATTCGGGTCAGGCTGCCCATCAGCGATCGTTCCAGGCTCTGGCCTCAGCACTGACGGCAGCCATTGTCCCTGTCTCCTGCCTGCCTCTACTAACTCCCTCCTCCCAGTCTCCTGTTCCTCTGCCTGTCCCACCCACACCATCAGACCAGCCTGCACACACCTCAACACCCAAGAGAAGCTCATCCAAACATAAGCACCACAGATCACGCAGACATTCACACACGCAACATTCCGATGCAGACATGCCAACAGTCACTACCACCTCTGTGACCCCCACCTCCTCGTCTCCCTCCTCCCTCCCTGTGACGTCTACACTCACACCTCCATTCACCTCACCATCAGCCAGTGTTTCCATCACCAGCACACCCTCCACTCCAGTCCGCACACGTGCAGTCACCACCCCCACTGCCATTTACACGTCCCCTGTGTCCTCTCCCACTGTGTCTGTCACCCCCTCTTCCACACCACACAAACGCAGCCACCCACCCACCCAACAGCCATCCACCTCACGACAGCCTATCCCTCCTGCACCTGCACCTGCACCCAAAGACAGCAAACGTGACTCACCTACAACCACATCCTCTCCCTCCACTCCCATTCCCACTGTACCTACCACTCTCCATTGTCCCAAGAAGCTCTTCCTCGCCACTACTAACTTCTTTCCTGACCCTGAGCCCCCCCCTCCTTCTCGTCGGGGTAAGAAGAGCACCTCAGCCACCACCAGCCCTGCAGCCCCCTTGACAAGGGTGCAGGGGTATTGGAGCCCGCCAGCCCGCATGTCTGGATCTTCGCCCAGCAGCAAGGGGACAGCCAGCCCACCCCCTGGGAAGAGGAGCAGAAGGCGGAAGGGGCGCCGCAGGAGCCCGCCTTCTACATCCCCCCCGGACACCACCCAGAGACAGTCACCAGCCACAGCTCCAAAGGGAGGAAAGGGCCACAGGCCCACGACTAAGGAGGGCAAGGGCAGCAAGTCGGAGAGGTCAGGCAGCAGGCCTGCTGCCCAGGAGGAGCCCACAACCCCCATAGCCGCTGCCCCGGGAGGAACCGGCACAGCTGCCCCGGGAGAGCCCACCACCCCCATAGCCGCTGCCCAGGGAGGACCCAGCCCAGCTGGCCAGGAGGGCCCCACCACCCACAGCCCAGGTGGGCAGTGAAGGAGCACCATCCCCGCTGCCCAGGAGGGCACCACCAGGCAATTAGCAGTTGGCCATAGACCGGCCGCCGTCTCAAGAACCGCTGAACTGGGCCCTTCAAGGCAAGGACCGCTGAACTGGGCCCCGCCGTCTCAAGAACCGCTGAACTGGGCCCTTCAAGGCAAGGAGCGCTGAACTGGGCCCCGCCGTCTCAAGAACCGCTGAACTGGGCCCTTCAGGGCAAGAACCGCTGAACTGGGCCCCGCCGTCTCAAGAACCGCTAAACTGGGCCCCGCCGTCTCACGCACCGCTCCGCTGGGCCCCGCCGTCTCAAGAACCGCTGAACTGGGCCCCGCCGTCTCAAGAACCGCTGAACTGGGCCCCGCCGTCTCACGCACCGCTCCGCTGGGCCCCGCCGTCTCTAGAACCGCTGAACTGGGCCCCGCCGTCTCAAGAACCGCTGAACTGGGCCCTTCAGGGCAAGGACCGCTGAACTGGGCCCCGCCGTCTCAAGAACCGCTGAACTGGGCCCCGCCGTCTCACGCACCGCTCCGCTGGGCCCCGCCGTCTCAAGAACCGCTGAACTGGGCCCCGCCGTCTCAAGAACCGCTGAACTGGGCCCTTCAGGGCAAGGACCGCTGAACTGGGCCCCGCAGTCTCAAGCACCGCTCCGCTGGGCCCCGCCGTCTCAAGAACCGCTCCGCTGGGCCCCGCCGTCTCACGCACCGCTCCGCTGGGCCCTGCCGTCTCAAGAACCGCTCCGCTGGGCCCCGCCGTCTCAAGAACCGCTGAACTGGGCCCCGCCGTCTCACGCACCGCTCCGCTGGGCCCCGCCGTCTCAAGAACCGCTGAACTGGGCCCCGCCGTCTCAAGAACCGCTGAACTGGGCCCTTCAGGGCAAGGACCGCTGAACTGGGCCCCGCAGTCTCAAGCACCGCTCCGCTGAGCCCCGCCGTCTCAAGAACCGCTCCGCTGGGCCCCGCCGTCTCACGCACCGCTCCGCTGGGCCCCGCCGTCTCAAGAACCGCTCCGCTGGGCCCCGCCGTCTCAAGAACCGCTGAACTGGGCCCCGCCGTCTCAGAAACCGCTGAACTGGGCCCTTCAAGGCAAGAACCGCTGGCCCTTTGGCAGACGTGGCAGGGCAGGATCTATCTCGGGCAGGGCTGCAGGATGTCCTCTGGCCAACTTGCCTCCTCCAGTGGCAGTGGGGTCTGTTATGGACTGTATGGACTGTGGCTTTGCTCTCCCCAGGATGGCCCAGTGGGCAGGCCACCCACTGTATGGACTGTATGGACTGTGGCTTTGCTCTCCCCAGGATGGCCCAGTGGGCAGGCCACCCACTGTATGGACTGTATGGACTGTGGCTTTGCTCTCCCCAGGATGGCCCAGTGGGCAGGCCACCCACTGTATGGACTGTATGGACTGTGGCTTTGCTCTCCCCAGGATGGCCCAGTGGGCAGGCCACCCACTGTATGGACTGTTTGGACTGTGGCTTTGCTCTCCCCAGGATGGCCCAGTGGGCAGGCCACCCACTGTATGGACTGTTTGGACTGTGGCTTTGCTCTCCCCAGGATGGCCCAGTGGGCAGGCCTCCCACTGTATGGACTGTATGGACTGTGGCTTTGCTCTCCCCAGGATGGCCCAGTGGGCAGGCCACCCACTGTATGGACTGTTTGGACTGTGGCTTTGCTCTCCCCAGGACGGGCCAGTGGTCATGGAGTCCCCTCGTGGATCTGGCGTCGTGTACTCAAGTGGCTGAGGTGCCCCCCCTTCCCTTCCCCCTGAGGTGCCTGTCCTATTTTCTTTCTGATGCCCCTGCAGTGTTCTCTCCGTGGAGTTCTTGTCGTGGGACTGGGCCTTACCCCTTTGCACAGGACCCCTGTGATCCACGGACAGTGGTTGGACTACATTTAGTAGCTGTATATATTTTGTACATAGTTTATTTATTTATTGGGATTACTGGTGTACATATTTCAATATATCTGCCCGTTTATGATCTCTTCTTTTGGTCTTTGCATTATTTCGGAGGGGGGTGGTTTGTGGGTTGTGACAGTGATCTGTGGGAATGCATTGATGTGTGTGTTGTAGTGGGTGTGGGTGGGTGGGTGTGTGCCGGTAATCTTTTCCCTCCCCTGTGTCGTAGGTGCAGTACTCACCGATGTCTTCCGCGCCGCCGGGCGTGCTCCTGGTATATGAGCAGGAATAGGAGTGCGGGGATGACCTGCAACTCTGGTTCCATACTGCCGGAATCTCGCGTGGAGTGCGTAGAGGTGAGCGTTTTCCCATTCGTAGTCTGTTTCCGCCATGTTCTTATCGGCGGTGCTCCCGCCCCGGAAAAGGTGGCAGATTGGTGGGTCGTAATAGGGTGGGCGGTACATTGTCTGCCGCCTGGCTGTTGGCGGGAACCGCCGCGCTGTTTGTTTGTACCGCCGTGGCGGGCGGAGTGTTAAGTTGGCGGGCTGTGTTGGCGGTTCCCGCTAGGGTCAGAATTGCATATTTTAGACCGCCGGCCTGTTGGCGGCTTGGCCGCCGCTTTATCACCGACCGCCAGGGTCAGAATGAGGGCCAATGTCTTTTAAATAGGTTTATCCCTGGTGCCACATGCACTTGAGCAACATCACATAGGAGAGCCGAGGAAGATTCAGTGAAGAAGGCTACAGGAGGAAAAATAAAAATGACCGAGAGTTTGTGGCGAAAAAAGGCTGTGATAATAATAGGTACGAAATGAGTGCAGTGGGAAGGACAATTTCTAGAGATAAAGTTAGACTGATTGAAAAATGGTGAGCGAGAGATGAAAAAGGTGACAGGAACGACAGAGAAGAAATAGTGAAAGGGGTGAATAGTTTAACATCAGCAGAACTTGAAGAAAGAGAGAGAAGCAGGGTAGTAATGACAATGGAAGAGAGTGAAAGAGAGAGAAAAGGTCACAGGAGAAAGAGGAGTGGTGGGAAATAAGGAGACTAATTTATAGATTGCAATAGTAGAAAGGAAGCGACAATAAAAGAGTGACAGCGAAAAGTGTGAAAGCGAAATAAAGAAATTGACCCGAGTTTGAAGGAGCTCTACAAACGTAACGAGCGGCACTCGACATTAAAATGACGTACAGGGACATTTTTGGTTAGGGGCACATATGTGGGCAGCGTTTGGACGAGAAAATAACGAGGATGTTCCCAAGCATCGATTTAAAATGTGCTCTTTCTTATGTTCCGCAAGTACTGGGTACAATCCAAGAGGCCTCCCAGAGATGTGACTTTTAAACACACTGGCTACACTAGGTCTAATTCTGTAAACTCCACTCACTAGTTCATGTAAAACGTTGACGTATCTCAAAATGTGTATTGTTAATTAATAACGCTGTTCCTCCGGCCTTGGCACTCATTTACATAGTCATGGCCCCGAAGGATGCGTGTCTGGCTCTCTATCCTTGAGTTCCGAGCTCGGGGAGGTCGGCCGCCTGCTGCTGACAGACTGCACCCCGAGGTGAAGGATGCTCGGGTTCGTCTTCTCACGCGCCTTTAACTACTAGCCTCCGGACTGTTTTCCAAGGGGGCGGGGCTTTGCGTTTTACTTTAATTTCAAAGCTGGCATACCTACCCATTGTCACAAAAAATATGCGAACAAAGGTTTTGTTGAATTGGGTATATTTTATCGCCTCGAGAGAACGCGACTTAACAGTCCGTTTACTAAAAAATATTAAGATCACAGGAAGTCATGAAGGTAAGACCTAAACATGATAGACACTGCATGTATTGTCTGTCCTATGTTTTTAGTATTTTTCTTTTATCTCCAGGGCGACCCCAGACTGAGCAGATGTCAACATAAATGCGAAGGCTCTGTAAATCCTCCTTTGATTCTAAAATATTTGTGGAGCCTTGAGAAGCTATTTTGCCTGGAAGGGATTTTCCAGACTGGTTTCCACTTCAGCATCGCTATCCGTTTACGGGTTGACAGATTGACGTCTCTCTTATCTAATAGAGGATAGCTGGAGATGGTGATAGAGCGGTCCGTAGTAATAATTTACCTGTGTTCGGACGCTCTTTAGGCCGATGAATCTTTTGACTAAGTGGGAACTCTCCTACTCTTGTATCGATCAGTTGCATCAAATCAATAATCAATAACGTACATAAGCAATACCCTGATCAACATAACACTTAACAATTAGTCCAGAATACATTTCGGGGAACCCTGACCTTTCAGTCAGGAATAACCACACCAGTTTATTTCAAAGTTAGTGAATTTATTTCCCTATATTAACAAAGCTAGCACGATATAGATGTGTCTCAATACCAAATGATAAACATAAATGAACATTAATAGCTGTCCATAACGGCGAAACAAGTGTAATCTATGTAGCATTTGAATCACAAGGCATTCGATAATAGCAATGCAAATCACTAATACTATAATCTGTAATGAACTAATTGCATACATTTAGTCAGCATAACAAGATCAAAAATTGCATCGTGCGACATATGGAATCCTCGTCTAACCTCAAATTAGCATCTTCATGTGGGACTTCATGCAAAAACAATTTAGCAACATAAATTTAGAAAACTCCTAACTAGGGCTCTTATCAAAATCAGCAGTTGGTTACCTAAAAGAAACACAATGCAATTTTACAATTTTCCTTTCATATTTACCAATTACAATCAGCACACAAGGAAGTCTTCGTCTCACAGGTACCGTTTCTCGATCAGCATTGGTACCGTTTCGATCAGCATGGGACGGGGCAAGGGGGCAGGGGTGGACGGGGCAATTGCCTCACGGCAGCAAGGTAAAACTACTACTTCATGCAAAGGGACAAATCAAAGTTAAAGTCTCTAGGGCAAGAATCGTTAAAGTCTCTTTCTCTCGATTAGAGAAAGCATCAAAGTATCTCTCAAAATGGCGTCGCAGCGAAGTGGGCCATAATAGCTACGAAGTCTGCAAAATGGCGGGATGTCCAATAATGGCCTAATTTCTTCTCGTGCACCTGGTTTTTATAGACAACAGTTCGAATCCAGTAGGGTCTTCCATTGGAGGGTTCATAGGTTAGCTTCAAATTGTCCAATCAAAAACGACAGTTCTCAAGCTTTTACTTAAGCATACATTATCCTTGGAGATGGGTACGCAAGTTGCAACATTGTATACCAATTAGCTCACTTTCAGAGCCTCCATTGTCCGCACCTGCAAATCGACCTTGGAGTAAAGAGAAAATATGCCAGGCTGGCACGAAACTTTAAGATAAGCATGTGAACGGTTTCAGTGGAAAAGTACAGCTTCAAGCAAAAATACACGTTTAATAGCACATTGGAAAAATACGAGCATCTAAACCGTGAGACCAGGCCACTAGGCCAAAGCCTCCACTAAAGTAATGCTAAGCTAAAACAATTCAAGCAAGCAAATCGTAGCACACGTTTATAATTATGTCGGATTAGTGCAATTCTAACACACCACGTTATATAAAGCACGCTTATAAATGTTGGCAAACTACTCTGAGGGCACATTTTGTCCCCGTACAATCTTTGTTAGTTCGGTTAAAGTCACACATGATTATTTCAGCACTACGTTTAAGCGTTAATAAATCAAAACCTTCATTTTCTGCTTCATCAATCCCTCCTCTGATGACTACTAGTCATCACACAAATCATGCCCGCAAATTTTATTCCATTAAAATTCTGTCAGTTCTCTTTTCCTTTTAATTCCCCTAGTTTGCGCTTTGTATTCTTCTGCCATTCTTTTCATAATTTTCTCCTCCTTTCTTTTTTTAATTCTTTCCATAATCATTATTATTCCCCTTTTTATTCCCCAAATTCCAAATACACAAATTATCACTATTAAAATTCCCTCTATTATTTTTAACAATATTCCATTCCAAATTCCCCCAATCCAATGTCCCACTGAAGCAAGTCCTTTTCCAACCTTCTCCCACACTCCTGGTTCTTTCAGTTCCTTCAAATCTGCACTCTCTTTTGTTAGATTAGCAAGCATAGTTTTAATTTTCACACTATTGTCAGGAATATATGTACAACAGTGTCGTGCACCAAGCATTTTGCAAACGCCACCATCCTTTGCTAAAAGAATGTCTAAAGCAAGCCTATTTTGAAGAGTCATAGCTCTTTCCGCTGCAAGTTCAGCATCTATCAGGATTATAGCACCTGAAAACTTCGTCAACATGTTATCCACTATAGTAGACAACTTTCTTATTTTGATGGAATTCAGCGCAACTCCCAATGAAGGAATCATGGCTCCAAATATATCTCCTACCACAGCAGCTGCGGTCTCTCTTTTCTGGATACGATGGGATCCAGATGTCTTTTGAATCATCGATAGGTCATCCAGTTGATAAACCTTTGGGAACACCATACCCAAATAACATCTCCCCCACCATCCCTTTGGAAGACGATAATAGGCATTATACCCACAAATGTAATATACACCTGGAATGACAGGGTCAAGTCCGTCCATCATGAATGTCCATTTGGGCTTAAAGATAAACGTATGTTTACACTCACTCGCTCCTACAAAAATGTTGTCATAATAAGATTCGCCTCGATATATACAAAATTTCCCTACATGCCAAGCATCTAAAGCTATTTTCCCTTGCGTCTTTATTGCAGCAAAATCATAATTATCTACTGAAGTCCTCTTATGTAACTCCTTTTCTAATTTCGCCTTCATTTGTGCCCTTCTATCATCTGTGCGATCTAAAAAGCTTATTTCTACTGCGGAGAGCGAGCAGGTAAGGTTTTCCCTATGAGCGTGAGCCGTTTCAAAAGGTAGCATTGGCTCGAAAAATTCCCTCATTATCTTAGCATCCCAATCTTTAGCAATCTGGCTTAGCTGCGCTATTATAGGAACATAAGCAAAGGTAACATCATAATTTGAGTAAAAATACTGTATGTTAGTTTGACCATAGAACCTAGACATTACTATACTACATGTAATCCCGTATGTAAGAGGCATGTGGTGATATGTCACCCCTTCCTTCACTGATGTCGGTATCTGTGTACACACATAACAATCTTTTGCATCCATTGTCTCAACATATTCTGTTAGCAAGCGATAGAAAACATTATACGAAAGCTCTTTCTTATCGTGCAAGAGTCTCTCATCCAATGCTAGTCTCTTCAATGCGGTTAGTTCAGTGACAGTAACAGGAGCAAAAGTAGAAGCATCAATTCTCTCATTCTCACCCTTTCCATGCATTCCAAGCACAATTGCCATTATTATTAGTACACATGCAATTATCAAGCCTACACACACATATTTACAATATTTCTTTCTATTGTCTTGCGTCATGATCTGTATAGAATCAGAGAGCTAGAAGCACCTATAAATGAAACTACTTAGCAATTCAGTTACGAAGCTGAACGAGCGCAATGTTCACACAGTCTTCTTCAAGAGGCCAAGTCACTTATCGGTTAGCAGCATTTGTCTCAATTCGGCAATAACTCAGTCTTTATCGGTTTAGCAAATGTCTCATCCGGTTTAGCAATGTCTCAGCTGGTTGTTTGTCTCACTTTAGATTGTAGCAAGCAATGACATTTATCACCCTTTCAATCAACACTGTCCATAAAACTTTTCTTTTCTATTGGTATCTCTTCTTCTTCTTCGTTCTCGATGCTTAGAGATACAAACTCGTCAGTCCAATCGTCATTGACTGCATATGCCCATTCAGGACCGGAATACCTTCTGTTCGGTATCCTTTTCCTTTTCAATTTTGCTTCTCTTTTCGATTCTGCCTCGCTGGTACTTTCCTCTTTTGTCAAGTCCTTTTCTTCACTCGAGGTTGGTACCACGACAGACACTTCTTTTCTTTTCTCTTTCACTTTTGGCCTTTCTCCGTCGTTCAAACCTTCTCCAGTCCTTTGTTTTACTTGTGATATACTTAATCTCCTCTTTGCACCGTGTCCATTTGATGGACCTGCGACCTTTTCTGTAGAAGTTTGAACCTTTTCGCTCTGTTCTGCCTTGTCCCCTCCTTCTGGGGAATCGATCACGCTCTCTTTTTCTTTTTCTTTATCGTCTGTTTCTGGGAAAGCCCTCCTCTGATCAGGCTCTCCTGCTTTTTCACCTTTTTCGAGCCCTTCTTCACCGTTACTTTCGTCAGGCTCTGTATCACTTTCAGCTGCTTCAGGTTCTTTGTCACCTTCGGCTGCTTCAGGCTTTTTGCTACCCTCAGCTGCTTCAGGTTCTCTGTGACCTTCAGCTTCTTCGTCGCTGTCTGAACTTTCTCCTTGGTCTTCCCCAAGTGAGTCGGACTCTTCGTTCTCCAATAATATCTCTCTCTCTCCTGCTTCTGCCTGTTCGCTTCCAGTTCGGTTTTGTTCTGTCTCAGCACTCGGCACTGTTTTATCAGGCACTGGCAGTTTCAGCGCTTCAACTTCCTCATCTGTGGGACACAACACCTTCTTCGTGTGACTGGCGTGAATCCAGTTGGGAACCCCCGCACACTTCACAGCGGTAGTTGTTGTCAGGATCACTTGGAAAGGGCCTTTCCAACGGGGTTCCAGACACGACTTCCTCACGTGCTTCTTTACCACGACCCAGTCACCTGCTTTCAGTGCGTGTCCTGGACCTTGGATCGGTGGCAAGGTGGTTGCTTCCACCTGGTGAGAGAAAGAGCGAACCACGTCAGCCAGACCCTTGCAGTAGTCTAACACCATATCATCTGTAATATTCAAAAGAGCGTTTGCGGGAACTGCAGGAAGTCTCATAGCCCTGCCCATGAGAATTTCGTGCGGAGACAATCCAGTTTTTCTATCAGGGGTGTTTCTCATTGACATTAGCACCAAGGGCAATGCGTCAGGCCATTTCAAATTTGTTGATGCACATATTTTCGCCATTCTTGATTTCAGTGTACCATTCATCTGCTCCACCAGTCCTGATGCTTCAGGACGATAGCTACAATGCAGTTTTTGCTCAATGTTCAGCGCTTCGCAAAGTAACTTTATCACCTCGTTATTGAAGTGACTTCCCCTATCTGATTCTAAAGAGATCGGGAATCCGAAACGTGGTATTAACTCTCTCAACAATAGCTTTGCAACTGTAAGGCTGTCATTTCTACGTGTGGGGTATGCCTCAATCCAGTGACTAAAAATGCACACAATCACCAACACATACTTCAGACCTCCATGCACAGGCATCTCAATGAAGTCCATCTGCATTCGGCTAAAAGGCCCGCTTGCCCTACCAATGTGGCTCGCGTTCACAACTGTTCCCTTTCCTGGGTTCATCTGCTGGCAAGTGACACATCGATGGCAAACTGCTTCTGCAGCTTGACGAAATCTGGGGTTAAACCAATCAGTTTTGAACAATCTTATCATGGCATCTCTCCCTAGGTGAGCTTGCCCATGATAGAACCGCGCAAGCTGTGATAAGAGACTGTTTGGCAAAACAAATTTTCCCTCATTTGAAACCCATAACTCGTCTGGTCTCTTTATACATTGTGATTTAATCCAGGAATCTCTCTCATCCTCCCTGACGTTATTCTGCAATGCTTTTAGTTCATCTATTGTATCTACAACCTTTAAGGCAAATGCTTCAGCTGGTTCGAGTTCTGGCTCACTTATCGAATTCCATTCATCCCTGAGTAATATACAGTTCAAGGCACAAAATCTTGCGACTTGATCCGCATATGCATTTCCCAGAGAAACATAGTCCTGTCCTTTCGTGTGAGCACTGCACTTTACCACTGCAACTTCAGCTGGCACTTGGATGGCGTGTAACAATTCCCTTATCCTTTCCCCATTCTTCACTGGGGATCCTGAAGAAGTCAGGAAACCTCTCTGTGACCATAGTTGTCCAAAGTCATGCACAATCCCAAACCCATATTGACTATCGGTGTAAATGGTGACTTTCATCAATGCAGACAGTTGACATGCTCTGGTAAGGGCTACAAGTTCTGCTACTTGTGCAGAATAGACTCCTTGAAGCCATCCCGCTTCCAAGACACCTGTTACAGTACATACAGCGTATCCTGCTTTCAAAATCCCCATCCCGTCTCTTAGACATGAACCATCAACAAAAAGAATTTGGTCATTTTCATCAAGCTTAGTATCCTTAATGTCCGGTCGGGGTTTTGTGCAAAATTCAGTCACCTGAAGGCAGTCATGCTCGACGTCTTCAGCGTTCTCAATTTCAGCATTTTCACCAGGAAGCAAGGTTGCTGGATTCAACGTAGTGCACCTTTTCAGCTGCACATTCGGTGAGCCCAGAATAATCGTTTCATACCTTGTGAGTCTTGCTCCAGTCATGTGCTGTGTTCGGGAGCGGGTCAAAAGTATCTCAACTGAGTGAGGGACCATGACTGTTACTGGGTGTCCCATCACTATTCCTTCACTCTGAGTGAGGCTGATACCAACTGCTGCTACGGCGCGCAAACACCCTGGGAGTGCTGCTGCGACCGGATCCAAAGTAGCTGAAAAATACGCTACTGGTCTGTTTACGCCACCATGGGCTTGAGTCAAGACAGACAAAGAACATGCATCACGTTCGTGGCAAAACAATGTGAAAGGCTTTGTGTAATCAGGCATACCTAAAGCTGGAGCCCTGCACATGCACTCTTTCAATTCAACAAAAGCATCCATCTCATCTCCCTTCAGTTCAATTTGATCCAAGGCATCCTTCTGGGTCAGTTTCAGTAAAGGCTTTGCTAGAGTCGAGAAGTTGGGAATCCACTGGCGACAGTAGCCCACCATTCCCAAAAACTTCCTCACCTCCTTTCTCGTCTTGGGTGGACTCATTTGAAGTACACTCGTTATTCTTTCCTTCATTATTCTCCGTGACCCCTTCTCTATCTGGTGACCCAAGTATTTCACTTTCTCCTGACAGAACTGCAATTTGGAAGGAGACACCTTGTGTCCATTCCTTCCCAAATGGTTCAACAGAGCAATGGTATCGGCCGTGCAGCCACTTTCTGTCTTTGATGCAACCAGTAAGTCGTCAATGTACTGTACTAAGGTTGACTCGAATGGCAATTCTAACTCTTCCAAGTCTTTCTTTAGAATCTGATTGAAGATTGACGGTGACTCAGAAAAACCTTGAGGAATTCGGCACCAACTGTATACTCTGTCTAGGAATTTGAAACAAAAGAGGAATTGGCTGTCCTCATGAAGAGGCACAGAAAAGAATGCTTGTGACAAATCGATGACTGAGAACCATTCAGCGTCGCAAGGGACCTGAAACATTATCACAGCTGGATTCGGTACTACTGGGCAACATTTGACTATGATGTCATTTATTTTCCTCAAGTCCTGCACAAGTCGGACCTTTCCACTCGGCTTTATTAGTCCCATTATTGGTGAATTACATGGACTGCTTAACACTTCTTTCAGCACCCCCTGCTTTACAAATTCATCAATAAGTTGGGCAACTTTCATGAGGGTATCTTGTGCCATGTGGTATTGTGGGGTCTGGGGAAAGATTGCATTGGGCTTTACGGTCACTTTCACTGGTTCCACTCCTTTCATCAATCCCACCTCTTTCCCTGTCATGTCCCACACTTCCTTCCCGACTGTCTCCCGTAATTCAGCTGGAATATCTTCTTCAGTTATCATCGGGAAAAGACAAATCAGAGGATATTCTTCATCAACAGTTTCCATCTCATCCCCCTCTACACTGTCCCCTTCTTCCCCATCACTGCTCGTCTGGATTGTTATTCCTTCGTTCGAACACATGATCGAACATCCCAATTTGCACAATAGGTCTCTCCCTAGCAGTGCTATTGGGCTTGAGTCACATATCACAAACTGATGCACCCCTTGATAGTTACCGATGCTGACTGGTACCGGATCTGTTATTGGGTTCGTCAGGTGCCTGTTTGCTACTCCCACCACTTGAACTGTCCTCCCTGAGAGTGGCAAATTTGGTACTTCACTGCTCTTAACAGTTGAACGTGTGGCTCCTGTGTCAACCAAGAACGAGACACGATGACCCATTACTCTTCCCTCTACGTACGGACCCTTTTGATCAACTTCCAAGGATGCAGCAAGTACACAATCTCCTTCTTCTTCTGAGCTTTCACTCTCCCATACATTGTTTATTCCACTCTCACTGTGTAGTGGGAACTG
The DNA here is from genome assembly GCF_031143425.1 of Pleurodeles waltl. NCBI lineage: Eukaryota > Metazoa > Chordata > Amphibia > Caudata > Salamandridae > Pleurodeles > Pleurodeles waltl. Next base: position 701,448,058 of record NC_090437.1, read on the forward strand.
TTGTACGGTGCCATTTGTACTCATTACCTGACCCGAGACCTGTGGAGGAACCATCACTTGCTGCTGACTCATTGGTGCCAAGGGTATTTGCATTTGCTGATTAGGTACCATGGGTAACTGCTGTTGCATCGGCTGCATTTGCGTCATCTGCATACGGGGCATCTGCATCTGCTGCGGCTGCATGGGTTGCAATCCCTGCAACTGATTTATGGTCTGAAAATTTGGGTTTGGACCTCTCATTTTCGGTCCCCTCATTGTCTGAAATGCATTGACATCATTGTTTTGCTGACCAACACCTACACCTGCACCTGCACCTTCCTGCACCACCATCGGGCACTCGCGTTTCCAATGACCGACAATTCCGCACACGTGACACGGCATCACCTTCTTCATTGCCTGCACACCAGTCACAACAGTGTTCAAATCCGGACCATTATTCACAAAACCTCCTCTGCCTCTGCCTCTGGCCTGTAGCTGAAACGCCATGTTTCCCTGCAACTGCGGCTGCTGTTGCGGTACCTGCTGTTGGAACCCTTGCATCCCTTGCAAACCTTGCAGACCTGTCTGAGCTGCTTTAAGTTGCATCATCATCACCTTCTCTTTCAACCTTTTCTGTTTCACTTCAATTTCGTCGCTACAGTATTTCGCATAAGTCAAGACCTCGTCAATCGGTTTAGACTGCCAACAAATCAAATGCGACTTTATCATTTGACTTATTTCTGGTCTCAGCCCTTCCACAAATCTGAACACAAAATGAAGCATGTCCTTCGCCTCTATTGTTTCTGTGCCACTGTAGTTCTTAAACGCCTTTAACAACCTCTCATAGTAACTATGAATCGACTCTTTAGCCTCTTGAGCAGTTCGATCGATCTTCTGCCAATCCACATTTTTCGCGGCAACCTTCGTCTTCAAATGCTCAATCACCTTGTAGTACAAGCTCATCACCATAGGTGATGGTGCACCCGTCTCCCTGTCTCTTTCTGGTTCACTTGTCGGCCAACCTACAGCTCTTTTGCACTCCTCCCACAAATCTGCTGGAACCACAATCTCAAAGAGAGTATTCAGGTCTTCCCAGAGACATTTTGCAAGCTTCACAAACCTATCAGTCTGTTGATACCATTCAATCGGCTTCTCTCTCAGTTTGGGAAAATCGTCCGTAAAAGACTGAATATCGCTTCTGTGCCATGGTACATGTATTAATTTTCCCCCTGCTGTCTCCCTCATTGGTAACATGGTTACTGTCTCGCTGCTTTGTGGTCTTTTCTCATTATGCTCTGTAGCACTGTCCCTCCTCTTTTCCTTTCTCTTTACCCACCTGCTTTCCCACTTGTCTAAGCACCTCCATACTTGTGCACTCTGCAACAATTCTCTAAGGTGTGCCTTCATGCCTGCTGACCTCATGTGTTCAAAATCTGTGGCCCCAAAATCCAACCTATAGCTTCTGCTCAGGTGTTTCATCTTGTCTATGTCAATCCCGTTTCTGTCCGCTACTTCCTGCAAACTTTTATGTACCTTGTTCACTTCTTTCGTAATCTTTGGACATAGGTATCTCAGCTCTTCTTCCGTGTAGGACTCTAACCTATTCACACCCATAGTCCCTTCCACCAATTCTTGTGCTTCCATGTTCAGCCTCATCCTATTCAGATAATCTTCTCCTTTCCCACTGTCTGAACTTTGTGTGGAATTCAAACTGTTGAACCACTGTGTCAGCTGTTGCGCATTTACCCCCATCAGTGTAGTATTCACATCGACTGCCATTGATGATTGCGGCAACTTTTCAGTGTTCGATGTTAGAGGTATTATCAGTGGGGGGCTCGACCTCACCAGTGTCGACTGAGCACATATGGGACTAAACTCCATCAGGGTCCCAGATCCATTTGGCTGAGCCGCTATAGGAGTTATCCCTGGAGTGTTTTCTATGCACCTCCTCTCTGTCCCATTCTGCAGCATTGATCCCTGACCGCTCATACCTAAATTAGGCTGACTATACAAAGGTACCGGTGGACCTACAGTAATGGGTAGTGATATCGCATCTGGGTTTTGTCCATTTCCCATGTTCTGTGGCATGTTCATTCCCACACCATGGGTCATCATTGCCGGCATGCCCATCTGACTCCCCGTCATTTGAGCATGTGCATTTCCCCCCTGTATCTGCTTTTGAGGCATCAAAAACTGAGTTGATTCAGCTTGTGTCATTGTTGGATTGTGACCATTCTGTACTCCCCTTACGGTTGGATCTAGAACCATTCCTGCACCGTTGTCACTGCTGTAGTACCCTGGGATCTGCGGCTGATAATTTTCTGCTGGTTTCAACATGGGCACATCTGGATATATTCTCCTAACCTGCGGTATCTGCGGGGTGAACAATAAACTCGGGTCCTTAGATCCCGATGACGCTCCTGAACTCTGGGTTTCACTGTTCCGTACCGATGCCGGAGGGGCAGAACTGGTACTTGGACCTTGTCCATTCTCCGCATAAGGTGGTGGACGGTCGTTCAGCAATTGCATGATTAACTCCTCATCCTCTAGCTCCTCTTCTCTTCTCAACTTTTCCTCATCCTCTTTATCCTTGGAACACTTTCTGTCTGTCTTACAGGTAGCTTTCTTACCTGTCTCCTCTTCTTCCTTAGTAATTGCTGGAAACAATTTTATCCCCTGCAATACATCAGACCTCCACACCTTCTGTGCATTATCCCACCTAGCGTCCGCTAGTGTCTTTTCTACCTTCCTTATCCTGTTCTCGAACTTATTTTGCTGTTGCTGTCTAGCCATCAGTTCCCAAATTGCTAGAGCCTCAAACTGTGCTGGCCTTGGAGGTACCTTCATGTCGTACATCGTGAATCTCAAATTCTCTAGGATCCTTATATTGAATGTCCCATGAATCGGGAACGCTACGCTCCCATGTTTCTCTGTCAGCTTGTGCCATTGCTTTAGCCAAAGACACGGAGCTACCCCCTTCTCTTCCATTACAATGTAAGCTGGTGTACCCTCGGGCGGCGTCTCCTCTCCTACACTCACTTTAATGTAAGACTCCCCCTTCATCGCACTCCTGAATGCTTTAATAATCAATAGGTGACTTTAATTCCCGGAATACTCTTCGCCTGCCTTTCCCCTTCCAATCGAGCCCCACGGACTGCGTCCAATCCGTGTGCGACCCTTCTCTCCAACCAACCTATCCCAGCGCGGCTCCTAGTGACGTCACACTCACACACACTGCGGCTGACAAAGCCTCGCGGCTAGTCCTCCTTCACTCAGCTCCTCTCGTAACAACTTCTTGCATATATCGCGAGCTACCAAAAAATAAAACAGATCTGTCGGTTTACTACAGGAAGGGCAACACAGTCGCTTCAGGACCTTAGGGACCTTTCACTAGCCTCGGCCGCTATTCCGTCTTTCTCGGTCCCCACGTTCGCAAGCAAATCTGACCCGCAGACCTACTCTCAACTTGTCAATGATCTATTCTAGAGCACTTAGAATCTTGTCAAAGCCCGAAGTCGAAGTTTCTTTCACTCCCTAACACACGTACCGACTTGTTGACCACGCCCGATCAACCTACTAAACTGCCCAGACCACAACATGGATCAACATACTCCGGAGTCTCTTGACCTCGCAGGGCCCGTCTCAACAACAACAACCACGTGGACCTTTTTATGCACAAAGCGCCACACGCACATGAAGTTCGACGACTTCCCTACTCTCACACTCGGAGCCGCACCTCCGCTATTTCTATGAAGTTCGACGACTTCTCTACTTCTACACTCGGAGTCGCACCTCCGCTATCCTCTATAAAGAAAAATCCTCGCAACCTTTTCACACACCCTGCGGCAATAAGCTGTGCAAGCGCAAAACCCTAACTTCACTCATACCATCACTAGTACCGCCAACGCTGTTTCCACACCTCCGTTCTCTCCATTCGCAAGCTCCGAGATCCCGGGAAAGTCGCGGTGGACCTAGCCCATCATCATTCTGTCAATCAGTTTTATCCACGAAAAATCTAATTCAACCTCTCGAATGGGGGTCTCAAAAATGCGTAACCGTTAATTCAACACCATTTACTTTAAGAGTATAGGGTCCCAAAAGACGCAACCGTCCTCTGCTACCATCTACTGATAGAGCGGTCCGTAGTAATAATTTACCTGTGTTCGGACGCTCTTTAGGCCGATGAATCTTTTGACTAAGTGGGAACTCTCCGTACTCTTGTATCGATCAGTTGCATCAAATCAATAATCAATAACGTACATAAGCAATACCCTGATCAACATAACACTTAACAATTAGTCCAGAATACATTTCGGCGAACCCTGACCTTTCAGTCAGGAATAACCACACCAGTTTATTTCAAAGTTAGTGAATTTATTTCCCTATATTAACAAAGCTAGCACGATATAGATGTGTCTCAATACCAAATGATAAACATAAATGAACATTAATAGCTGTCCATAACGGCGAAACAAGTGTAATCTATGTAGCATTTGAATCACAAGGCATTCGATAATAGCAATGCAAATCACTAATACTATAATCTGTAATGAACTAATTGCATACATTTAGTCAGCATAACAAGATCTCAAATTGCATCGTGCGACATATGGAATCCTCGTCTAACCTCAAATTAGCATCGGCATGTGGGACTTCATGCAAAAACAATTTAGCAACATAAATTTAGAAAACTCCTAACTAGGGCTCTTATCAAAATCAGCAGTTGGTTACCTAAAAGAAACACAATGCAATTTTACAATTTTCCTTTCATATTTACCAATTACAATCAGCACACAAGGAAGTCTTCGTCTCACAGGTACCGTTTCTCGATCAGCATTGGTACCGTTTCGATCAGCATGGGACGGGGCAAAGGGGCAGGGGTGGACGGGGCAATTGCCTCACGGCAGCAAGGTAAAACTACTACTTCATGCAAAGGGACAAATCAAAGTTAAAGTCTCTAGGGCAAGAATCGTTAAAGTCTCTTTCTCTCGATTAGAGAAAGCATCAAAGTATCTCTCAAAATGGCGTCGCAGCGAAGTGGGCCATAATAGCTACGAAGTCTGCAAAATGGCGGGATGTCCAATAATGGCCTAATTTCTTCTCGTGCACCTGGTTTTTATAGACAACAGTTCGAATCCAGTAGGGTCTTCCATTGGAGGGTTCATAGGTTAGCTTCAAATTGTCCAATCAAAAACGACAGTTCTCAAGCTTTTACTTAAGCATACATTATCCTTGGAGATGGGTACGCAAGTTGCAACATTGTATACCAATTAGCTCACTTTCAGAGCCTCCATTGTCCGCACCTGCAAATCGACCTTGGAGTAAAGAGAAAATATGCCAGGCTGGCACGAAACTTTAAGATAAGCATGTGAACGGTTTCAGTGGAAAAGTACAGCTTCAAGCAAAAATACACGTTTAATAGCACATTGGAAAAATACGAGCATCTAAACCGTGAGACCAGGCCACTAGGCCAAAGCCTCCACTAAAGTAATGCTAAGCTAAAACAATTCAAGCAAGCAAATCGTAGCACACGTTTATAATTATGTCGGATTAGTGCAATTCTAACACACCACGTTATATAAAGCACGCTTATAAATGTTGGCAAACTACTCTGAGGGCACATTTTGTCCCCGTACAATCTTTGTTAGTTCGGTTAAAGTCACACATGATTATTTCAGCACTACGTTTAAGCGTTAATAAATCAAAACCTTCATTTTCTGCTTCATCAATGGCAAGAGATGAAATTTATTGACCCTTCCTTGCCTTTTCTCGGGGCCTTTCCTCAGCAGGGCACAGAACAAATGGAGCGCGTGAGTCACTTGGAAATGGCGCTAGAGGGAGAGGCACAACATGTGAGCAATAGTTTCCCGCATGCTTCTGTGCAGAGGCTGTTGGGTAAAAGCGGGCATCCGTCTGAAGAGAACTTCATTCCACAAGTCCAGCCCTGAAAGGTTGGGCAGGTGATCGAGAGTAAGCAGAAAACCGAGATTAGGGTACAGATTGGGCGGTACTTCCCAAGCTATGTTCAAACCTAAGGAGCAGCACAGTACACCAAATTCTTTTAGAGCAGTGGTTCCCAACCTGTGGTCTGCGGACTCCCAGGGGTCTGTGACACATTCCCAAGGGAACCGTGGGCCTAGGCTTCTGGACAGAAATTTGCACGTGCTTTTATATTTAAGACTTAAATTTGTGCAGCAGTTTAAAAGCACTGCAAAGTTCCCCATGCAACCCTCAGCTTTCCAGCAAAAATAAAAACATCAAGATAACTCTGGTGATTAATGTTCCTGCTGGAGAGAGATAGTTTTGTCTAGTGGCAGTTTTGATCCATCTAACGTAGCGCAGGTGGTTAATATGCCTGCTGCAAAGAAGGTGTATCATGCAAAGAAAAGTATTTTATGTGCATAGCACAATGGGTTACTACTTTTGTCACAGAGATTCTTGTGTTCATAAGTTACAACAGTAATCTAGCACTGTGATCTATGAACTGTCATCAAAGAGTTGCATGCAAACTGCATGGCACAAAATAGAAAGTTTGTTGCAAAAAATGGTTTGCTTGTATAGCAATACATTCTTATTATTAAAACCAATGCTAACCAATGTGTTATATTCTGAATCTAGAGTTTGTGTTTCTCCACGCCAAGCACTCTTAGAAAATACCTACAAGCGTGGTTCACATGTGAATCCTACACCTTTTAGTCCCCTGTAAAGTGCTCTGACAGCCTACACTGGTATGCAAGGTGCTATAAAACAAATGAATTACATGTGACAGAGAGGCTGTGGAGATATGAGAGGCCCTTATGATTTTATTTATTTTCCGTCACCACATATTTATGTGAAAAAGCTTTCGCAGATATTATGTACCTAAAAAATGAAAACAGAAATTGCTTGGCAAATGTAGAATCTGACCTGAAGATTCAGCTTTCCTAAATAAAACCAAACATTGAAAAGTTAGTGGCCAAGATGCAGCGCCAATGTTCCCATTAAAATGTTATACATTTTTGCATATTTTAAAAATATAAAATAATTATATCTTTAGTAATTCAAGTATTTGTTTGGTGTGTACCTTTTTTGTGTATTTTTTGTGAATTACTGTTTTATTGTTTGAAATTTAAATTGTACAAATTGTTTAGGGGTCCCCGGCATCCAGTAGTGATTCATTGAGGGTCCTCAGGAATCAAAAGGTTGGGAACCACTGTTTTAGAGATATATACCTCTCCACTACAGATAAATCGTGCTCCTCACAGAGTATAAGTGCCTACAGTAGTAAGACCCGTGAGGAGGGTCCATGAAGGATCCCCAAGTCTCACTGTGCACTCTCCCGAAGGGTGCCTGATGTTGGTGCTTAGTGTGCGCTCCCTCATCTCATGCACACCTTAAACACATCACTGCAGTCATTTTATTTGCGTGCCTATATCTGTAATATGGCACTGACGAACAAGCAAATGCTTTTTTGCACGCATTGACATGTGGTGTCACTCCCGTGAAAATGACGTAATATCCGTTGTTCCACTGCACAGAGCAAACCTTGTATTCACACAATTGGAATTGCAGAAGGGCCTCTATAAATATGTTCAGCAATTACTGAAATAAACAAGCATTTGCAATGCAACCGGTCTCGCATTTGCTTGAGATTGAGTTATTAGCGTTGTAAACACCTAACCAGACTTTTCTTGCCACAGAAATTGAAAATTAAAAGTAAAACAGTTTCACATGTGCGAGCCGATTCACAGCGCCAAAGCCGCCATGAGCATCAGCCTGAAGAGACACACAAAAGGAAAAAGTTCACTCGCAGTCAAACTTATTGGCAAAAGTGCAATTAGCCATGTAACAGGGGCGATGGCCAAGGCTTAACAAAACCTTCCCAAGGAGGGACAAACGTAAGACATTTGCCAAAGTCATCAAAGGATTTTTGAAGGGCAAGTCCACGAACACGTGGCAGTGATGGGCCTGATGTGGTCGTTGGTAAAAGCTACAGACCAGATACGTACCAACACGTCGGAAAAGCTGCTATGCTCGACCTAAAAAGGGCCTACACACCCACACGAGGTTGGTCGGTAATTTGAACAATGAGTACTATGAAAACACAAAAAGAATGTAATAGAATGGAATACAGTTTTTGTTTAGCACATGATCACCAATTTCTTTACTGGAATAGTTCAGGAGTTCTCTTCAGAACTGTGCTTAAAGCCTATATTTACCAAATGCACCGCGTGCTGTCAAATTAATAGTTTGTCTCAATTGTTTGGGAGAGGTGTGGCTCAATGAGCCCCCTCGACTGCGCCCTCCTTTTGAATCCAGAAGTTACTCCACGGTTGGCCTGCATCTCCTGCTGAACAACTACCTGTGCGCCTTTATCTTGAATTCCACATTACAAAACCTTAGTCCCTAAGCTTTATCAAAAGTCTTTCACTATTTGGAAGTTTTACATCATTTATTTATTACAATAATTGGAACATGGATTTATTCACAAATACACACATATCTCAAATGGAATTTAAAACACTGACTGGTGCCGGCTCACTCACTACACAACAAGAAACAAAAATGCATAAAATACCCCCCACCTCAAAGACAAACAAATGTATAGGGTTATTCGGGTGCACTTGTGATTAAATTAATGTTACAACTATTAGAATAAATGCAATGACGAAAAGATCGTAAATTGAGTAAGGCTTTTGAATGTGTGTTTGCCAGGCAATGCCATGGGGTGCTCTCTCCGTACATGCTCGCCCCCTATCACATCTTCGGCTGGCAATTGTGAAGTTCAACATCATAGCAGCTGGCACTGTGGGGCAGGTGCAGTTGCACTACTGCACCGATATGCACACACACACACGCACAGTCCTATCTTCCTCCTTCCGTGTGCCTCAGAACATTGATTTAGAGTGTGTCATTGTGTCTGTAATAATGAACTATATGTATGTGTGTGATTTTTTGGGCGTGGCACTCGGCATAGTAGTGAACACTCGAGGCATAATGGTTGCTATTCCCAACATAGTGAGGGTATTTTTGCTATTGTTGCGCCATTCCTGGCATAATAGGGCCAAGCTGTGCATATTGTGAGCCTCCTTGACTTAAAGGAAATGTTCTTGTCTTTATAGGGGGCATGCTTGACATGTTGTGTATATGTTTAACATTATGAGGTCCACAAATGTCATAGTTCAATCTTTCGATAATTGTTGAAATCCTTCATATATTTTGGGTGTCCTTAAAATGAACGGGGACATCCCTGGCAAAATTGTAACATTCCTTCACATACTGTGGGCACCCTAAGCATTACAGTAACTGTACCCACCCCTGCATAACAATGACCCTCACGTAATGGGGGGAAGCAATTATGATTAAAAGATTAGAAGGGGCGCAGAGCTTCAGCATTGACCAAGATGGCTGCTTCCTAGACAAGCTCCGCGAATGGGTCCTGCATAATGCTGTATCACTGCATGACCTGCATTCCTTGAGCTAGATACTCCTGAAGGCTGAAGCGTTGCAACCTCCCAGGAACCACACATAGATCTTGGGCAGCAAATTACCAATGTGCGACACCCCTTTCAACTCTGGGTACTGATTAGTGACTCATCAAGATGCCATCGCCATGCGAATGAGCAAAACCCACGCAGTTGCGACTGACCCCTGAGGTAGCTGAGCATTGGGTACCCCGATCTGACAGCAGGCTTTACTCTCGGGGGTGACCTTCCAGCACGGGTGGAGCTGATCGCCATTGAGCAGAGGGCCATAGATGCACTGAGAGGCCGCCCATCCGGAATCCCCAAGAGCCATTTCCCCCAACATGACATTGCTGGAGCTGGGCCTCGCAGCACTCGCGTGTGGGGGCAGTTCTGCAAGGGAGGAAAAATCAAAGCCAATGAGAGTTTATAAAGGCCACACCTGAGAGAAGTCCAAGCGGAACACATGCAATATATAGACTTTAAGAGAGGGCAGGAATAAAGCTGGGAGGCCCACTGCCTTTAGAGATTGCTGATACCGATGTGGGAGGGAGGATGGCCAAGACACTACAAAAGAAAGGAGAGGGCACAACCCCGCACATATTGAACTGTCCGAAGCCGCAGAAGATTCCTAAGAGCAGACACTGGTGAGTGGCTTCCCCAACCAGCCTTATAGTTAAATACACTTCAGTGAGGTTTATTGCCCTTGGTTGGTGAGGGAAAATTTAAGGGGTAGAGCTCAGCACTTTCCACTAGGCGACTTGATACATTGAGGTAAGAACCCTGAAGAGCCCGCACATAATGGAGGGACCTTGATATGGCATGAAACACCAAACAGGCTATACAACGTTCTAGACTTGGAGTATGGTGGTAGAAAGCCACACCACTTCATGACGCAACAACTGCTCTATAGCAGTCCCTTCCCGGCGCAGGGAAATCTTACAGATCCAATTCCGCTTCAAAATCCATCAGATGTCAGCAAATTAGTGATCAGTCTTCTTGGCATCGATTGTCAGCTAAGGCAACACCATTCTGAAGCAATTACATGGAGCCTTACCGAAAATAGCAACTGCCACTGACCACATTGCTACTATACGTTTTCCTGGCCCCCACTGGCAACACATGAAATATTGGCAAAGTTCCACAATTATTGGTGTAAAGAGAAAATTTTGAAAGCAGTACTACTGACGGACCAAATACAGCATGATGGATATACAAACTCTTTGTGCCAAGAAATTGCTCCAGCGATAATTCCCAGGTGACAATAGTCTTGCCAGTCACAGAGCAACTGCAGAAAAATAAAATATGTTATCACTGGATCTATCCCTTCAGTGTCACTTTTGATTACAATAGAAAAACTACCAGATTTCGGACTTGCCGAGAGTAACCAGAATTCTGGGAATCACATTAGAAGAATCTAAAATGTATCCCTTTGCACTGGTGCAAACTAGCTGCAGTATTATGCTCAAAAGTATTTGTATTTCAAATGGCAATTATAATTTAATAAAAATAGATTGATACAAAGAAAAATTGGAAAGTCATTTAGACCCTGGTGGGTGACCCACTCGCCTACTAGGTCAGTGGATAACATGGCTTGTACTTCCTTGAGAGAAGACTGCCTGGCAGAAGGATACCTTTAAAGCTTTAAATGCAGCCTCCATTTGCAGTGAAATTGTGAAGTTTGCCAAGTGGTCACTATTTGTATAGTGCCCGCTCAGCAGAGTATTTTGTTTTCCAGTAACAAATCCCCGAAGAAGTCCAATCGGGAAGATCAAAAGCCTAACTAACAGCATTCATGCATGTCAAGAGAAGCAATGGAAGAACTGCATTTTTCCCGGCTGTTATGAGAGTATGAGGATATTCATTGGCACAGTTGAGATTTTAAAGTGGATGCTTGTTCCTAGAAAACAAAATACCCTGATATGAATGGAGTTTTCATAGATTTCTCTTGCCTGGACAACCACTCATGAGCAGGGAAATATGATGATGGATGCATGCCATTTTATGGCAGAATGACTATCACTTTGATCAGGCAGCCCTTTGGCAGACAGGATGGCAGGTCAAAGGTTTGCACAAACAGAGGCAGCTGAGGCTCAGCCAGAACAAACTTGACACTTCTTTTACCTCTACAAGCGGTGGGGGAACTATGAGTTTGACAAGTTGGGATAAGTTCCTCCTTATGATGTTTCCCTTTTTCACTGAACCCTAATAGACCTTTCATAACAAATGTCTCTGTGCGAGGATGGTAATTCCTCACTTCCAGATGTAACAATACAGGGAAGCCTGTAAATTCTGATGGTGTGGAATTAACAGGTATTCTGGGTTGAACCTTGAGAAACCTTGTAATCACGAGAATTTCCTCTGGGAATTCCTAATTCAGGGTCTGCCTAGTTGTGTTTCCCTGCATTGAGTGTCGGTTGTGAGTATTGATTTTGACCCAGCTTCAGGCTAATCTAGAGCACACACAAAGTACTAGGCCTGTCCCTTGACATGAGTGTGGGCTGGACCAAGTTGACTGACAGTGAACTACCATCTCTGGAATTTCTTCAGCATATAGAACGGTGATGAATCCGTAGAGAGCCAGAGTAATGGAACATGAGGTTATTAACCCAGACAATAGAAGTGTATTGGCTCACGTTCCTGCAGCTGGAGAGGGAGACCTATTTCTTGAAAGAAGAAAAAGGAGACAGGGCTTATTTAGAAATGTTATTAGGTCTGAAAGGGGCTAATGGTTAGTCTTTCTGTGGCACTGCCTTTTGGAAGATGGTGGACGTGAATGGTGGGACTGTGAGTTCTGTTGCTCGGGGTTAGAGGTGGGTCAGCCTTCTATCACTTTCCCTATCATGATCAGTGTGGCTGTTGATAAGCTAGATGAAAAAAACTCACACCTCTGTGTGCCTTTGTTAGCTGTATTCCAGGCAATTAGCGTCATCATGAACATAGGCTGTGTCTGGAGAACAGCCTGGGCAGGACAGGGGAGAACAGAGCTAACTAAAACCGGTTCAGAAACTGCAGACTGAGAATCCATATCTACTGTTTGCTTAACCTGTTTAAATGTTGGAGCCACTGATTCACTTCTTGTTCCAGTTCTACATTCCTTTCACCCATGGAAGGGAGTGCTCCAAAGAGTACTTAACCATTTCACAAGCAAAGCTGGCTTCTGTCTGACAGTCAGCTTCATAGAGGTGAGGAGATATCGGTTGGAGTCTGACCTAAAGAGCCTTGAAGACTACCTTATGCGAGAAGGAACGAGTCTGTCAACCTTGCAGAGGTTTGCCTGATCTGAAGCACCAGAGTAGCTCGACCCCTGGTGCTGTGTTGGTCCACCAGGCAAAGGAAGACTGGGGAGAGCAATCTATATGCCTTGAGGTTTGTGGGCAGCAGCCTCCCTGTAAAAACTGGTTCCACAAGTGAAATGAAGTCAGCAACCACTACGGCTGCTTGCAAGAAGTTTATGCCTGAGGCGAAGTGTGTTGCTGAGAAGTTTGTGTGTGAGGCAAAGTGTACCATGAAGACATTTGGGCTTGAGGCAAGGTGCACATTCACCCAGAAGTTGTACCTAGGTGGACGATGCTGCTATCATCCAAATTTATGCCCAAGGTGTGCTGTTCCACTGCAAAGGAGACCCGGCTACTGCTGTCCTCATACTGTTGTGACCTTTGACTTTGTTGAGCCACCGGCAGCATCTCACCGGCAGCCCAAAAGAGGGTTTACCAGAGTCTCCGTCTACCTGTGAGGATGTCAGATGGGAGCTCCAACTATTTTTCTGCTGCTTCCCTTTCTCTGATTATAGGTTGAGTCTCCATCCAGTGTGTCTTCTCCCCAAAGCAAAAGGGAAGCAAAACATATGCTGTGGGCCCCCACCGGATCAACCAGATGCCGGGACATGGACACTGAGATAAGGTGAGACTATATAAGAGGCAAGAGTTGCTTGTGAACTGAGCGTTAACACTAAACTCTGTTGTATTCTGCACCTACACCTTCATACTTGCCCAAGTGATGCTCAAATCTTGGGAGAAGACCTATCAAAGGAGTTGGACACCCAAAAGAGGGGCGAGGTGGTGCAGAAAACAAGGTACAGTAGCCCAAGTGCCAATATAAGAATGTGCTGAAACTAAGTACAGTGAGAACATTTCAACTATAACAAAATGTTCTGGAATTAACTTCAATGATGTGCACATAAATTCTTTAAAACATGTAAACAATCTTTAGAGGAAGGATTTTTATGAGTGTACTGTTGAAATTTTGTATGACTGTGGTTTCATTTAGTGGGTTGTGTTTATTATGTATTGTTAGACAGCCTTAGCTTGGTCATGCCCCAACTTTTTGCCTTCCTCCCTCCACTTTTCTGACACTGTTTTTGCTGGTTTTAGGATGCTGTGCCTTTTACCAATGCTAGTCAGTGCTAAAGTACATATGCTCTCGCCCTTAAACATGGTAATATTGGTTCATCCCCAATTGGCACATTTGATTTACTTATAAGTCCCTAGCAAAGTCACCGCGTGTGCCCAGGGCCTGTAAATTAAATGCTATTAGTGGGCCTGCAGCACTGATTGTGCCACCCACACAAGTAGCCCCTTAACCATGTCTCAAGCCTGCCTTTGCTAGGCCTGGGTGTGCAGTTTCCCTGCCACTTCGACTTGGCATTTAAAAGTACTTGCCAAGCCCTAAACACCCCTTTTTCTGCATATAAGTCACCCCTAAGATATGCCCTAGGTGACCCACAGCGAAGGGTGCAATGTAGGTAAAAGGCAGGACATGTACATATGTGTTTTATATGTCCTGGTAGTGAAAAACTCTTAAATTCGTTTTCCACTGCTGAGAGGCCTGCTCCTTTCACATACTACCATTACGACTGCCCTCATATACTTTTTGAGTGGGAGATTCTGATCAGAAAGAGGTAACCAGGTCATATTTAGTATGGCCAGAATGGTCATAGAAAATCCTGCATATTGGTGAGGTTGAATTTTATATTACTATTTTAGAAATGCCACTTTTAGAAAGTGAGCATTTCTCTTCACTTAAGAGAGTTTGACCTAGCCAAACTGGAGGCATACACTGTCAGCCAGCTGAAAGGGTTCTGCAAGGGGGTGGGAGTACCTATCCAGGGAGCCTCCATGAAGGAGGAGTACCAAAAGGTGCTGAGGGCCTGGACCGAAGCCTGTTCACAAGAGCATGTTGAGTTGGGAGAACAAGTGAATGGTTCTCCAGAGGATTTTGCCAACAGCAGTGGAGGATGACACCCCTGGATTTTTGCCCCCCTGAGAAAGCAGGGAGCAGTGTCTCAAGTCACGGCCTGACTGCAGAGGAAAGGAAGGAGGAGAGAGATTTCAGGCTGCAGTTGGCAAGATTAAACATGGAAGCGGAGGAGAGGAAAGCTGAGAGAGAAGCCAAACAAGCTAAGGCCACAGCTGAGAGGGCCTTGGCTGAAAGGAAACTGCTTCTGGCTCATGAACTGAGTCGAAAAGAGCTGGACATCAAGTCTAGACAGTCTGAGTCCAGCAGCGATAGTGGTGGCATAGATACAGGACTTGCTGGAGACAAAAAAGTTTGTATACTCAAGGATGTGGCGCCAAGTTATGTGGTGGGAGATGACATTGATAGGTGGTTTTCTGCACACGAAGATGCACTAAGGGCTCATGGGGTTCCTAAAGAGCAATGGGGGGGCGGGCTTGTGGAAAACATTCCAATACTTGGGAGGGACATACTTCTCACATTAGAAGATAAGGACCATAACACGTACGCGCTCATGAAAGCCATTTTTATGCCAAGTTTGGACTGACCCCTGAAAAGTATCACCAGAAATTTGGGTAAACTTGGGTAGAATTATTTTATTCTTCTAGGCACAGAATGGCTGGGTGCGGGGCAGTAAAGTAAATGATTATGTGGGTTTGTAAAATGTGATCCTGAGAGAGCGTATTTGCTTTACAGAGTTGCGCCAGCACCTGGGTGACAGTAAGCTGACTGATCACAGGAAGCTTGCTGAGGAGCCGGACCTCTGGGCTAGCACTATAGTGTCCAAAAAGGTATCTGGGGGGAACACCCACAAAGATGGTCAGGGTTCCGAATAGAAGAAAGAGGGGAGGGGGTCTTAAAAATAAGGAGTTTCAAAAGGCCCCCAAAATAATTCTCAAGGGAACAGTGGTAACCAGTTCCAGTCTGATTCTAAAAAGAAAGGGTTCTTTGACCGCTAGACAGGGAGGTTTGTACCCCAATGTTGATTTCTAAGATTTAAGACTCTTCTAAAACTTGCAAAGGTGATATTTCAATGTGTGCATACTGAATCTTTGTCATTTTGACCTTATTTTATCCAGATAAATATAATCTATTTTTCTCAACCTGTGTGGTGTATTTTTGTGGTGTTTTCACTGTGTTAGTGTATGTGCTATTGCACACTTTACACATTGCCTTCTAAGTTAAGCCTGACTGGTCAGTGCAATCTACCAGAAGGTGGGCACAGGATAGTATAGATTGTGTGTGACTTACCCTGACTAGGGTTGTGGTCCCTACTTGGACAAAGGTGTATACCTCTGCCAACTAGAGACTCCATTTCTAAGATGTATTTATTATTTGTTTTATGACGTTGATCATATACCACAATGGAGGTCAATAATGATAAAACAAATTAAGTTGAAGTTATTGTGCACAATGTACCTTTGAGGATTTTCAGGTGTTGTTGTGAGCTGATGTTTCAGAGCCAAACATGCACTTACTAAAAATGAGAATCTGCGATTTAAAGGCAAAAGTGTTCTTAAAACAAATAACATTTAAAACTTTTGTTTTGGAGATTATGGTTTTGTGTGAAATTTAAAGCACATATTAACAGATAAATGTGTCTGCTTTCAGGAAATGAGAAGCTGGTGTTTGGGAAAACAACATTATTTCATTTAATCCAGGTTAGGCAGTTGAAATGTATAACTTACTGAACAATGGTTTATTGAAACTTCTTGTGGTTTCCAGTGCATTGAAAATAAGTAGGAGTGAGGATAACAATTCTGGAAAAAGCTGATTGTTTGTGAAGTTGGATTAATAAAATGAATAACACACCAGAAAACCTGAGCAATTACATCTAACCTGGTTTTTGTACAGAGGACGTTTTCAATAAATTTCATATTTATCTCATAAACTTACTCAAGATGAAAAAGGCTAACGTACACATATACAACTATGACTTTATAAATGAAAGAAAATATCAATAGATCACAACAGTGGTCTCAATGAGGTAATCTAGAGCTGTACTGAGATTGCTGAGTCTGAGCCCCAGTATTAATCAGATTCAATGGCACTGGAAAGCTATGTTTTTAAAGCCTTGAGAAAGGCAGAATGGTTTCAGATGGCTTTCCTGGAAGGCGGTAGAGAATTCTATCTCTTTGACTCAATGATCGAAAAAGTAGAAGAATTAGACCTAAGAGGTCTTGAAGAAAGATAGTGATGGAGCTCCGGAATCAGGAACAGTTTCCAAAGTCCTTTGTGGGAGATACACAGTGATTTATTTAAGAAGAGTTTATGGATTATGAGCAAGTCTAGAACATCTCAAATTGGAAATGGTTCATTACCTTACTTCTTTTGAAATGGAATGTAAAATATTAATACATATATTTTAATATATTTTAATATTTTAATTTAGGCTTATAGAATTATTATCTTTATGACATAATGTCTCATGACAACAAGAGATTAGTGTTTCTATTTAGAATTGGCCAGTTACCTTTATGGGACCTAACGCATAAAATAAAGGGACCCCATTTCAGTCAAACTGGTTACGTGAGTTGCAACGTGCCACATTATGTTATATTGTTTTTCATTGTTACCTCAGAATGACTTAAAGATTGTGTAAATAATTGCTTTGAATAGATACAAGCTAGGTTGTATTACTTGAATCACTTAAATTATTTTATGCAAAGGCAGCATTCACTGCTGTGTTTAAAAGTCATTTGCTGAAATTGCAATCTATTGTAGGTAAACGTTGTGGTAATTGTCATCTTTATGGACACATTGAAGAGATTTGATTTTTCTATATTCTGTTCAGTGGTAATTATTTTATCTATTTATTAATATTTGAATTTTTTTATAACAAAATCAAACACAGAAGCAATTTAAATGAAATTGATATTTGACACTCACTATTATTGCAGTAACTTCACTGTTCATGGGAAGGCATTTTATCATGTGTAATAATAACACTTTCACCCATAGTGAATGTTAGACCCTGGTCTGTGCTGGTTGACAGCTCCTCTTGTGCATTCCACCCAGAAAGCCATAAACACAGGGCACTCAGTTACATCTGCGTTGATCTGCATACTGAATGGGTCTCCCTGGACAAGAAGGGTGGAGGGGCTCTCTCTTACACTTCAAAGGCCTGTGGCCTGCACCACACAGGGATCCTGGCAGACAGGACTGGGCTGAAAGGAGAACTTGCGCACTTCAAAACCACTCTTTGGAGTTTACCCCACTTCAAATGCATGTTTGGTTATAAATACTGGGTCTCTGACCCCACCAAATCAGACACTTCTGGATCTACACCTTGACTCTGTCAGAGGGACTGCCTAGCTGCCCAAAATACTCATCTGGACTGCTTTGCTGAGAAGGACTGCTCCCCTGCTTGTTGGCCTGCTGCCTGCTGTCCTCTGACTCTGCTGGAAGGACTCTGCATTTCACAAGTGCTTGGGTTGAGTTTCCCTCCTATTCGGAAGTCTCAGGGCCACAAAGAATTCACCCCAGAAAAGAAAATCCCCCGTGCATCAGAAAATCAACGCAACACCATCAGAAATCAATGCAGTGCCTGTCTCGTGGCTGAAAATTCACTGCATTGCCTACACAGCGCATGTTCCTTCTTACCAGAGCATCAAGGATTTTCAACACATCATCTCTGGGCATCAAAATATCCCTACATTGCAGTGCGTAACCAAGGCTGTGCTCTTGGAAATCAACGCATCACCTTGCAGTGAGGAAAGATACTACGCATCATTTTGATCTTATTTTATTTCGACAAATATTATCTATTTTCCTAAACTGGTGTGGAGTACTTTTTGTGGTGTTTTCACTATGTTACTGTATGAGTTATTACACAAATACTTTACACACTGTCTTCTAAGTTAAGCCTGTCTGCTCTGTGCAAAGCTACCAGAGTGGAAGCACAGGATAATTTGGATTGTGTTGTGACTTTCCCGGACTAGGATTGTGGTCCCTACTTGGACAAGGGTGTATACCACTGCCAACTAGAAACCCAATTTCTAACAGTAATGTTTGAAGTCACTGACTGTAAAATTGGATTAAACTCTATTGTCTAAACATGTATATCAATGCTATCTGTGTGACTGTGAAAGATATTTTTGTTGTTCAGTAAAATGATTGTCAAATGCAATAAAATAAACAGAAAAACAAATGCACTGTGTCAATAGAATAGGCTGTATTTGTAATTGATAAATCAGTATATATTTACTGCACAATTGTTTTGTCCATCTCCTCCTTTTTAGGTTGAGCACAGCAGCGCACAAGCGCTGCTTTTCCGATGTGTTGGTATGTATCTGGGCTTTTAACAAGACCCACCTCACGCCTATCACTACCACTCGTTCGTGGGCTTGCCCTTCAAAAAATTCTTTGATGACATTGGTAAATGGTTTACGTTTGTCCTTCCTTGGGGAGGTTTTGTTACCACCTTGGCCATCACCCCTTTTACCTGGCTAATTGCACTTTTGTCAATTAGTTTGACTGCAAGCAAACTTTTTCTTCCTTTTGTGTGTCTTTTAAGGTTAATGCTCATGGCGGCCGTGGTGCTGTGAATTGGCTCGCTTATGTGAAGCTGCTTTACTTTCCATTTTCAATTTATGTGGCAAGAGAAGTCCGGTTAGAAGTTTACAACGCTAATAACTCTCATTCGAGGAAATGCGAGACCGATTGCATTGCAAATGCTTGTTTTAATTGTATTCTATACAGTTGGGCATACCAATTATTTTATTGTATTCTGTTTATTGTTTTACCTACCCAAGTGAAACATTGTGATTGATACTGTGTGACTACCCTGCTTCTTAAGATTATCGGGTTAGACCCCCTTACATGTGACACACTCTTACCATAGCTACATCATCTCCTGCAACCTATCTGCCTTTTGAGATTGAAAGAAGTGCCAGCCAGAAACTTTAAACATCTATAACCTTGGATGTGTATGTGCTACATTGGTGTTAATTAGAGAAATATGCCGGGCACTGCGCTTCTTCTCAGCTCTGGCCATGGGAGAAAGGAACTTTCGGCCCACCGTGTTCATCCAGGAATTCTAGCTCCACGCCTGCTAGTGAATTTTTGGAAAAAACTACGCTGGCTGATATTACTCCAAGCATGTTTGGATTCTCCTGGGTGACCCTGGAGGATTCTAGGTCTCTTATTCCCCTCCTGCTGACCTTTATCGTAGCATAGATGTCAATCACAATCTGCTGCATAACAGAATTTTAAGGTTGAAGACCCTGCTGAACCCTGCTACCTAGGAGCTTTAATTGCCTATTACTCGGGCAAGGAACGTTCTACCTTGGCTGTAGGCATGTAAGCTAATTGCTTTCTGGGCACTGCAGGTTACATCTTCCCTGGGAAAGAGGTGCATTTTGCTCATCTTGTTGAATTATATTGTTTTGTGTTACAGCATTTTAATAGTGCTCTATATGATTGATAAGGCCACGTAGCACTACGATTTGCATTGAGTTCTTGTTGCCCTTTTCCAGCGCATGACTGATAGAAGACAGAATGCAGTTAGGCCTATACGTGGGGTGTAGAGTATGGTGTGTGAGGCGCAAAGCCTCGATCCAACCATGGTGCAGCAAACGTAGTTTTGTATGAAGTGCTTTGGGTAGTGTAAGAGTAGATACAGCCACTCGTTCCTACCATTTTAGGAACAGGCAGTAGAAACTGTTTTAGAGAGCATTGCATGTGGACTTGTAAACAACCAAGATATATACTCTATAAATTCAACCTAGAAATGACAGCAGTGCAACCTGGGTGTGGGGCACTGTTGAACCATCTGAGTATGTGCACTCTGTGGTGTCCAACCTGAAGCCCATGGTGGCACAGCACCTAAAGGCACTGTTAAGCAGCCGAACAGGTTAGAATATAATAAATGGGATTGCGCTCACTGCTTGACTCTTGTCTTATGAGCAAGCTAAGGAATAGAAGAGCAGTTGTAGCTGGCCATCTGAGCAGAAACTGAATAACCGTTCAGAGACCTATTGCACCTAATCCTCCTGGACCAAAGAACATCGAATTTTGAGCCTGTGTCCCCACCCCACTGCTCCTCTCATGCTCCTGAAGGCAGAGATGCTCAGTCAGACAAGTCTTAATCAGGTCCTGGTTCAGACCGTAGACAGGCTTGTACCCTGCACATCCAATGGTGCAACAAGAACAGCTTAGAAGGGCACTGTCCTAACAGAACAAAACTAAATCAGCTCCTTCTTTTAGACTTTACAGATCCTTACTTTTTCTACTCTACATGAGAAGGCATCCTCTTGTCATACCAAAGATTTCCTCCTAGACAATTTCCACTGTCAATATTAGTAAGGAATGACACTTCAGGATAAGAAAGAAACAGTGTCGTAATAAAAGACCAACCTTGCTTTTATCAGTTTCACTAGAGCACGAGCGTGGCACAGATTCGATAGGGGCCTCATTTTCCAGTCTTTGCTCAGCTCTTCTACTATCTTTGATTCTTTTAAGAAAGAACTCCTATATATGTCTTTGTAAGTTAACTTTAATGCAATCTTCCCTCTTCCAGCTCCTTCCCACTTCCTTGTCCCCAATTCATTTTACTATCACATCTATCAAAAGGCCTTGAATGTGAAACATGGCCATATCCAGCCAGCTAGGTGTATTGATTTTGGTTTGTAAGGCACTGCAGTTCAGGTCTGTCCTTAGTGGAGTCTTGGGTTCACTTGATTCATCCAATAACACTGGTCTTTGGATCCCTAGGGACTTTCAGTAAAAATCAAACTATCTCCTACTAGTGGTGCAAGTATTGACACAATCACCCATACCAACTATTTTCAGAGTAGTCAGTATCCTGTGGAGTGCATTGCAAGTGGGCAGGCGAAGTCCACTATGGGGTATGTTATAAAGTATACTCAGAAATGACTCAACTCATTAAGGTGGTGTTAAATAACCATGTAGGATCCGGCCAGAATAAGCAGTGATACAATGAGGTCACATACACACATAAGCAAACAGAGACACAGCCATGGGAACCAGTTAAGCAGCCAAGGTGTGTAAGATCACAGTATTGTTGCACTCTTACGCCATAATAAGCAAGGCGTGAAGTAAACAGCAATCAAAGTTGGGAAACCTGAACAGAAAGCACACAGCCTTTTAAAGGAGTAGAGTTCATCTACCTTTCCTTGACTAAAGTAGGCCAGCATTTGATTGATCAAAGTTTCATCCTGCAAGCCCCTTTCAAGCCCCTGAAGGTAGACGAGCTCCAGTTGTGTGAACCTTAGTCAGATCATAGTGAGCTAGGCAGACTCCTAAGCTGTGCTTGAAAGGTTACAACCCTCCTTGTTCATCCATGAACTCTGGTCTTGGTGGCCCCTTACAAAGGCATTGACCTTCAGCCCAGCACGGTCACATACCCACTACTACTTGTAATGTACCATGTAAGGTACCTTATCCTGTACACAACCTACAGTTTACAGTACATTATTCTATTTTTTTTTTTTTTTTTTTACAATCCTTACCTCATTGTTCCCTGCCTTCCCTTTCCCAGATGATTGCGCCTCTGATGGGAGGCTTTGAAATGTCCCGTGTCCTTTGCGAACATAATAAACACTCTGCCCTTTCTTTAAAAGCAAGCCACCGCAGAAGTACCCAATGAAAGCCTGTCCCTGTCAAGCCTCCTTGCAAAGCCGCTTCGTTATTTTATCACCCAAACAGTGTCTGACCTACTTTCCCCACTTTGCAATACCAACATCCGCTCATCAGAGCAGCCAAAATCCTTGCCAGCATCACTTGCAGTGCCCAGAATGCAGCTCCCTTTGTTTCAGTCATTTTGGGCTTCCAGCTCCGAGCTGGGCTCTGTGGATAATACTGACACGAGCTATGCTTTCGCCCAGAGCACCGTTCTGTTGTTTTTTTCTCATCTCCTATGTCGCCTCTAGTATTGCTTTGCATATAGAATACCACACGCAGATTTTTCGTTAAAACGTCAACCCTTTATCTGTTCTATTAAAGTGTGGAAAAGAAGAAAACGTGATTAAACCATGAATGAATAACCCACAGCTTTTGCTACCTCAGCTAGTGAAGGGGGCGGAGCCAGTCCTAATTTCAAACAGGTCAATAGATCCGAATAAGAAGGAAGACTCCCGAATTTTGATGCAAAAACTGTCTTTATTTTTGTTGTCTCTCACCTGAAATTGTCTCTGCTTCAATAGGAGTTACTTGGAGAAATACATTTCACCTATTATTTTGTTTTAAATCTCCCACTTTCCTCTTCTGTAGAGTTGGCATGTGTGTAATTTCCAGAAACTCGGCAGCAAATTGGTGTGTGCTCAGATGGTGATTAGTCGACGTGATTAGTTACGATGGCTTGCTTCAACTTTCGATGAAAGCGTTTAGTAGGCCGTGTTTCAGGCATTGTGTTTATTCGAGAATCAAATTAATTTAACGAATATGAATAAGGTGACATTTTTCAGTACATCTCGCAGTTTTACACACATAAAACGTCCCCAACAGGCACAACACGAGGTTAAATAAAGAGAATCTAATGTGTCGACCCACGGCCAAGGAAAATAAATCAGGCTCACACGGTGACTAGCGTTATATGTTTGATGTAAGTAAGGCTCATAAGACCAAGCAATGACGCCAACAATAAAACAACGTCAGACAGGTTCCAACCCTTAATTTAAAATTCTGGAGGTTCTTTTCTTTCTGCTAACCTTGAAGTCTGCTGGGACGTAATCCCGGTGGCCCTGCAGGTAAACAACACTTCCGTATGGTAACAGCCGTTTTCTTCGGTTTTATTTCGCCAACGTTATCAGCCGCACGCTTGTGACAGCCGGGATAACACCTATTAATGGCATGCTAATTGTTACTTGCACGACTTAAATGCATAGCTCGGGAACTACAGAGACGGCCAACAATAAAACAAGACCATGCACGATTATTTATCGCGATGGTTTTACATTCGAAATATCTTTTTGGGATCGAGCGCAAAGCGTTCCGTCCCTGGTGTAATCTCCCTGTGGGCTTGTAACCACGCCCATGTCAAGCTCATCCGTTTGGTTGGTTCGTGGGCTTGTTTTATAAAATTAACTTGATGTAATTAGTAAAAGGCATGCTTATGTCATGCCCTTTCCGTGTTTATCCAGCCTCGAGCGCACCAGTAAACTACTGAAAACATACGAGGCTCAGTGTTTTCAGTATGGTTTCTGCACTATTTTTTCTCTTTATTTCTTAGGTAGCGCAATCTTGCTGGGCAGTAGTAGAGCGCTTTACATGTCATCGACCCTGTTTCATGGATAATTGCACTTTTGCCATTAACATGGGTAATTGCACTTTTGCCGGTTACATGGATAATTGCACTTTTGCTGATATGTTTCACTGTGAGCGAAGTTCTGTTTCCTTTTGTGTGCTTGCTTTGCGCTCATGGTGGACGTCGGCTTACTTATGTGAAACTGTATTACTTTTCAGCTTATGTGGCAAGAAAAGTCTGGTTAGGAGTTTACAAAACTAATAGCTTTAACTCAAGTAAGCTTAAGACCCATTGCTTTGCAAATGCTTGTTTACAAATGCATTCTTAAATACCTTAACTTGAACATTCCTAAAACAGCTAAAATTGAAGAGATTTAAAGGCCACGTTGAAAACAAAGTCATGCCAACATATACCCAACATTGCACCAGTGTTTAATTTCAGCTGGTGGTTTCCGTTGCGGGTATGGGCACTTATTTTTGAGGGCCGGCACTTAGTTTTCTACACCAGGCATTTACTGCATGCAAAAATACACCTGTGGAAAATTGCAAGCAAAATACACCTACGGGAAAGAAGGAAGAAGAGAAAAACGAAAAAGTGTCACAAAGGTAGAAAGCAGAAAGCTGCAAGAGTGAGCTGAAGGGGCAGGGAGTGGCTGTAAATGTATTAAAGAGGCCCAAGATGGCTTTAGGATTAGATTTCATCAGTATTCAGTGCTTGCATGTTTAATTGCAGCAGCCAAGGGTTTTGGAGGAGAGCTTTGGGCACCAGCACGTTTTTTATTTACAAATTAAGCACTGCATTGCAAACAAGTAGGCAACTAAGGATTACAGGGAAAAGTGTGGTGACAACAGAAACATAGACAAGAGAAATGGCAAATTACCAGATGGGGCATATAAATACTAGATGACATATGCGAGGGTGGAAAGACAGATTGCTTCACATTTTAAACAGTGCTTTTGGATTATATAGCGACTCAGGCATTGTGGTTCAAATTCATCTCATGTCATTCATGGCATGTTCGGTCACACTTTTACTAGAATGCTGACTCCAGAATATTATTTTTAAAAAACGCAAGCGGAATGTATTCATGCAACGGTGCAGAGGACTGAGGCAAATTTCTTTTTTGTGACCTATGACCAGAATATTTTGTTTAAAGGACAAGAGACCTCATCCACCTGGAGGTGACATGCTTCATCATAGCCCCCCTTCCTCAGACCCCTACCAGAAAAGATTGCTTAATGGGCTACTACTCTTCATGAAATGGTGTGAAGCAATTAAGGAGATGGATTTGTCAGGAAGAGATCCTATGAGGTCATAGGTGTAGGTTTGGATTGCAGAGGATAAAGAAAATCAACAGTTAAAACTACCTCTTGGTGGACCTAAAAAACGATTTACTTTTGTCCCCAAGGGGTAGGGGTTAAAAGAGAGGGTTATAATTCAACCCAATTGTAAGAGGTTGGCATGTTATGGCCATATAAACGCTTAGAAAAGGTGTAAATTCATTTACAATGACCACGAAAAATCACTCTGCCAACATAATTTATGAGAAAACACTATGGGCAGATGCAACTAGTGGTGATATAAATGGTATTCTTTAATTGGCAGTAGGACTTGTAGTTGTTTAGAGAAAATAAAAAGACAGGCACACATTTAAAAACTTAAAATTCAGTTTACATTACAACCCTCTAGGTCAAGGTAAAATAAAAGTGACAACTCGCTGGGTGGGAAAGATGTATCCGTGGGTGGAAAAAATGCATTTAGGTCATGACACTTGTAGGATCTGTTTTTCAATGTGTAGTGCATATCTCTCGAGAAATTGAGCTTTCATTAACTTAAGACAACCTTGTTCTGTCATTCATCTTGGATTACTAGATCATTACTGTTGCTATTATTTTGCTGTAATAAAGGATTTTATGGTTTATTGTAAACAGACTAAGGGGGTTATTACAACTTTGGAGGAGGTGTTAATCTGTCCCAAAAGTGACGGAAAAGTGACGGATATACCACCAGCCGTATTACAAGTTCCATAGGATATAATGGACTCGTAATACGGCTGGTGGTATATCCGTCACTTTACCGTCACTTTTGGCACGGATTAACATCTCCTCCAAAGTTGTAATAACCCCCTAAGACTTTCTCAGCCACACTAAACAAAATGTAGAAACATACTTTTCCAAGGAGGACCTAACGACCTAACTGTCTCAGACTGCACAACATACTATGTAGCGAGTCATGTATGTGCAGACTCTGGGAATACCCAAGTCCAATGTAGTAGAAAGGTGGGAGAATCTCCCATTGTAGTCTGTAGTAAATGTTATTTTCTGCTTATTGGCGAAAAGACTGTGAACCATGTACTAATGTAGTGAATGTATGAAATCCTTTGTTTAAAGTCCTATAAAAGGGTGTGATTCCTCTCTGGTAAGGAGGACCTCTTCCCCATTCTTAGAAGGCAAATGCATTTTTATCATATATGTGTAAGATTTAACTAGTAGAGAGACGGATCCACTGGGGAGCACCAAAGTCCATTAGGGACTACACCACTCCCGGTCCAGTTGTTGGCACGTAATTGGTTCCCAGTCTTTCTTGTAAGGTTTTGCCATTGTGTAAGTTCGATCTTTGTTTTGTACTGCTCTGATATGTTCTAGGATTAATATTCTTAGTAGACATGTTGTGCTCCCCACACACTTTAGTCCACATTTGCACTCTAGAACATATAGCACTAGAAATTTAAAAAAAGAAAACCATAACTCTGGTTCAACTGATTGGATCTTTGGCTTTTTGGTGTCATTTTATTTATTACATTTTACTCTATTTTCCTAAGTTGGTTTGGGGATTTTCTTTGTTGTGTTTTCACTGTAGGAGTGCTGCATAAATACTCTACACATTCCCTCTAAATGAAGCCTGACTGCTTTTGTGCCAAGCTACCAGAGGGTCATTGACAGGTTTATCTGATGACTTTTGTGCTTCACTCTCAGAGGAGGCTTCTACCCCTTTCAACTAATAACTACATTTCTTACAGCCATGCACATTTGGGGTTGACCACATGTGTTGACCCTTGACCTGACCCTTCCCCTGAACGTCCAGTGCACTCAACATCTATTTCGTCTGACTCTTTAATGTGTGAAAAATGGAGCTGGCTGCAGGAATTTGCCTCGTCTGACCTCCTACAAGGCACTGCCCTGTTCAGCGTGCCACTGATCAGCTGTGGGTGGACTTTGGCCACACTGCACCAGTTCCTATGTACACATTGCTTGCTGTCCATGAGCATTGCCAAAATGCATAGCTGCACTGTGAATATTTTGTTTGCTTTATTTTGTTTTTCTGGATTGTCACACCCACACTTGTTGCTCCAGATGCTGTTAGTTAGGACTCTAAAAGTGCACTGGAGCCTACTATGCAGGCTCCAGTGCCAGTGCTCTCTTGCTATATTGCCAAACATAAAATTGGTATCCCCAGTTGGCAAGTACTTTAACCCCCTGAAGTACATAGTATATGGTCCTAGTGGTACCCAGGGTATGGGTTCTAAAGAGGTCGCCAGGGCCAGAAGCACTGTTTGTGCCACCCTGAGTGGCCCAAGTAAAATACTAATAGCTGGTCTGCCACTGCAGACTGTATGAGCAGTGTAAACTGCTCGACTGTGACACACTGTGTGTGGCACCGCCCAAGCACAATCTTGGATTTATGTCAGCCATCCCTAAGGAAGCCTCCTGAACCCAGGGGGCTGGATGCATTATATTAAAGGTGTGGCCATATAAATGCAAACTTCTATGCCCCTAGAGTGGCCTTTTCCATTACAGGTTACTATAAGTGCATAGCAGACCATGGGATAACATGGGCTGGCACCTAAGAAAACCCAAGTTTGCCAGCTACTTTATGGTAATGCTGAAATGGAACATGTTTGGTATCAAACAACATGCCCTTTCACCCCTGACATGAATCTTGTGCTGAGGGCAAGGTGGTATGGTCCCAGAAAGTAACCTTAGAAGTTGCCCACCCAGTTACCCCAGTTTTCCTGTGCTTTATCCGCCAGTTCACACCAGCTGCCACAAAGACAGGATTCTGACCCCCTGGTCAGTAGTGTGAACACTACCAGTGGACAGGTCAAAGGCCTGGGCAGGAAGGAGTTCACACTTCCCTCCCTCCCAGGAAGGCTAATGAAGTGGCACATCAAGGCGGTGAGCTTCAAAGGGCACACTGCCTCTGATATGCATGCAGGCTGTCCCCCAGTAGAGGACAAAGTCGTCCCCCTGTCCCCAGACACATTTGCACTTGGGCAGGCATGAAAATTAGTTATTCAGGAGGTGTACACCCCCAGAAGGCTATCCATAGCTCTAAGATGGACAGCCTGGGCAGTACAGCAGAGGAAGACTGTTGCCATCTTGAAAAGTAACTAAATAGAGGGTCCTAGGGAGAAAAGGTGCCACAATCCTCTGGAAGTGGTCACCTCAGGGGTGGATTAGCTGCTGGAGCTAGAAGCCCATTGGCTATTGGCACCCACAGCCCTAATGCCCCTCAATCTAGAATTTAAAGGGCTCCGCTGGCACCAGACCCTCAGATCTGCAACAACTTGCAAAAAAAGGGCAATAGAAGACCAGCATCGACAACAACAGGAACCTTCAATAACAAAATGCTCAACTGTAGCTCGTCCTGGACCAAATACTGCTTTCCCCAGCAAGAGGGAACCCTTTGTAAACCAAAGGCAATACCAGACTCCCTAAGACTAGTGGCACTAGTACCCGGCCCACCACAAGTGAAAACTATTCATCGGATCTGAAAAAACGCTGGCCATCAGGCCCTCCAAGGGATTGCTCAAAGGCAGGTGGTGCAGTACATTGTGGGAAGTGTAGTCCAGTGCCCTTGCAAGTTACAGCCAGCTATCGTTTTCCTCTGAACTACCTTTACTCAATGCTGCAACATGAGGGCACACCACAACCCCTTCAGCAGACATCACCTGTGGCTCTGTTGTCAAGCTTTTGCATCCGTTTCCTCGCCTGCACCATCACAGTGGTAAAACCAGCAACTGCAACTCCCTTTCCGCATAAAGGATAGCCAAGCACACCTCTGTACCTGAGGCACCCAAGCTAGGTGGAGTTGTTCTGCTTGGTGAATCTTGCTTCAGGGGCCCACACAAGCTTAACCCCCAGTGGACTCCCACAAACTCGACTTGCGAGTGACTGAATTTTCAGCACCCACGCTCCCCCGTTCAGCAGTAAGGACAGCTAGGACACCTATGCACCTGGGCCTCACAAGCCAAGTAAAATTGGTCTGACTGTTGCAGTTTGGTCCTGGGACCCGCACAATCTTAACCACCCTGTGGTTCCTCTGAACTCACCCTACAAGTGACCAAGGCGGTCATTCTAAAAGCGGCGGTCGGCGGTCGCCGCCCGCCAAGCGGTTCCCGCCGAAAGACCGCTCCGCGGTCAAAAGACCGTGGCGGCCATTCCGGCTTTCCCGCTGGGCCGGCGGGCGACCGCCAGAAGACCGCCGGCCGGCGCAGCGGGAAAGCCCCTTCAACAATGAAGCCGGCTCGGAATGGAGCCGGCGGAGTTGCAGGGGTGCGACGGGTGCAGTGGCACCCGTCGCGATTTTCACTGTCTGCAAAGCAGACAGTGAAAATCTTTGTGGGGCCCTGTTAGGGGGCCCCTGCACTGCCCATGCCACTGGCATGGGCAGTGCAGGGGCCCCCAGGGGCCCCACGGCACCCGTTCCCGCCGTCCACCGCCAGAAACAGGCTGGCGGGAAGGCGGTCGGAATCCCCATGGCGGTGCTGCAAGCAGCGCCGCCATGGCGGATTCCCTGGGCCAGCGGGAAACCGTCGGGAAACCGCCGGCTCCCCTTTTCTGACCGAGGCTTTACCGCCACGGTCAGAATCGCCCAGGAAGCACCGCCAGCCTGTTGGTGGTGCTTCCGCCGCCCTCCGCCATGGCGGTCATGGACCGCCAGGGTCAGAATGACCCCCCAAGTGTCAACAGTGATTTTTCCTATTGACTGCAATGTATTAATTTTATTTCCACTCTAAAATCCATAACTCAGGTTATAAGTATCTGATTTACTTTGTTTTGGTGCCTAAAATTATGTAAAATCGACTTTATTTTTATAAATTGGTGTCGGATTTCTTGAAGTCGTGTCAGTTACTTATCATCCATGTTGGTACGTTGAAATGCCTAATATATGTTCTTCTAGTAAAGCCTGACTGCTCTTTGCCACACTACCTGGACTGAGCTAAGGAGTTGTTAGTGTGAATCCAAAGAACAATCTTTGGGGTATCCTGAAAATATTACATAGTGAAGCTTAACCAGCATCACTGCATAATACTCCACTTTTCTACAATTTGCAAATAAATACATCAATTGTTTTTCAAAATTACAGATCTAGACATGACTTCACAGACTCCCCCTGCACCTTGATATGGATCTGCAAATACAGAGACAAAAGAGGTGCTTTTTGATTTTTAGGGCCAGGACTTATCCCTCTGAGACCCTTCAAATCCTATCTGGAGTGAGGGAATGGCCCCATCCACTTTATGTCGCACACTCAATTTTTTTTAAATATGCACAATTAGGTACCTATAATTGTTTAGGCGCTGCTGCAACAACAACTTTCAGTTGCTATCATCAAATCAGATTCCCCGAATGGAAAAAATGGGAAAAAATGCTCCCTCTCCCAATTAGGTTATAGATTATTATATATTATATTGTTATAATTAGATATAATTTATTATTCAAATTTATTATCTGCAGAGGATTTCAGCATACAAATCCGCAAAAAAATCTTTGAATTAACAATCAAGATGACACTGACTGACCTTTTCGTGTTGCACATTTAAAAAAAATGGATTTATATTAAACCATACCCACAACACGGTACTGCTGACTATGCCATATATTTACTATGGGCATATACCTAATAGGGAAATAAAACTGCACTCATTTATGTGTCGGACATTGCTAGAAGATCAAGACTTTACTCTCACTATAACATTAAGCTAAAGGTTGCAGAAATGGCCACAGTCCACAGCATTTTGCTTAAGCATTTGCAAGTGACCACAGTGTAGTGCTAGTGATTACCTTCTATGTTGATGTGGACCTGGAAAAAACAAAGGTCTTTCTGTTCCTCTCTGTGTTAAGCTGGTTAAAAGGAGGTGGGGCAAGAATGTGAGGAGACTGTGAGGAGGGGTGCAGTCACGTTATTCGATCATGTACCTTAGTACTTTCTTGGGTGGAGCTGTGCTTGTGGAAGCTAGCCATATTTCCAACACTGAGCATTCAGCGAGGGTCCCACACTTTCGGTGCAATGCAGAAGAATGGAATAGCAGGGAGAAAAGAATGGTCCCACATTTCTAGCACAGCTGTCCGCATATTGCTGCAACCAGTAGCTGATCAGCGGGTCTATCTAATAACATTGGTACTCATCTATGATGTCAAGGGAATGACATGATCTAAGGTAGTGTCAGTGAAGAAAAGGAGAACCAAGGAGGAGAAGATATGACAGGGTTCTGTTGCATCCATCACAGTGTAAGACAGCAGTTCCTCAGTTACTCAGGCATTAGTGAGGTTGTCGGAAAAAGCGAGGTCCCTGACCTCACACATGATCTGTACATGCTGGGCGTGCATTCGAAAGAGGGAGTGTTCATGAAGAATAAAGCACTATAAGGTATGAGAATTAGAAGGCCAATTATAAGTATAGTCAGTGGTCTGAAGCCAGCTCAGCAGCAAGCTCATTAAGTAGTGGAGCAAACACAGCTAACGCTGAATAGCAAAACCTCTCCTCAACAGTGACTGCCCAAAATTTATCCACAAAGGCTTCTAGACATAAATAACTGGTTGCACCTCCCCATCTCTCAAACTCTTTTGCCTTTTCTGTCTCCCCTTCCTCCCCTTACATAACTAATATGGCCTCTGTCTTCCAACAATAGCAGATATTTTTGTGATAACCCCTACTGCTGTAAATCTATCCCATTTGGAGTAACCTATTGGTTGAGCAAACTCTTAGGTCTCTATACCATGGGTAAAGCCACTGATGGAAAAGTCTATAAAACCTGCAGTTGGCTGTCTACGGCCTGATATTGTTACATTTGGGTCCTCTTTTATTTTCCCACCCTGCACTTCACTAGTAGATTCTCAATCATAACATGCAACTGTAACTATACTCAGGGTCCTCACTGCAGGAAAGCTGTCTCCTTGCAATTGGGTCCACAGGGAAGGGGCCCAGTTCTATGCCCTCGCTGCTATGGTGTAGCCAGGTGAACTCGGGAGGTGGAGGGGCACACCCCAATTGCAAGGAGAAACATTCTGCAGGTTGCGTCTGCTACAACCCCCCCCCACACACACACACACAGAGGAGTGATAGGATGACTATTGTCTTGTTGTTTAGCTCCCTGCCAGTTTTCCTCTCTTGCAATAATAAATCATTGCACCTTCATCCCTATTTGAGCTGCTAACAGGTGCTTGTAGGTGGCTGAGGAGGCAGGCTGCAGCCCAGGATGGGTCTGTATAAAGCAGCTTCAGGAGAAGGGGCATCTACTGAGATGCAAACAGACCTGAATGTGTATGCAAATTAGAGGGGCCTCTCACATTTCTTTTCCACCCAGGGTCCCAAAAATCCTGACTGTACTTGGAAAATGCAGGACGGAAATATCATAGGTAGCAAAATGCAAAAGTGAAGGAAGATGCTCTTTGTAAGCCAAATGCATTTAAATTTTCTGAATTCCATTGCCAGCTGTGGTTTATCTTACATTTTTAAGAATATTGTTCTGAAAAATGCACCATGTTCCCATGATTATCAAACAATTCTTGGAGTGGAATTTACCCCGGGAGGGTAAAACTTGTTTTCACCATATTAACATATTAGAATATTTACATGTACCCTTTCAGGACCTATAGCTTTTAGGAAAATTATGTGAAAAAGGTTGTGTAAAGTGCTATATATGACCTTATTTTTTCAGATATTGCTTGAGGGGACAACTCCCAAATAACCTGGAGAATAAGGAGTTTGCTAGCAGATATTCATGCCTCATCCCTTTCAAAGATCACCAAGCAAAACCGGACTTTGATCCTGTGCTGGCAAGTCTTTGCGGGTCATTCTGACCCCGGCGGGCGGCAGGCGCCGCCCGCCGGGCGGAGACCGCCAGAAGACCGCACCGCGGTCAAATGACCGCGGCGGTCATTCTGACTCTACCGCTGGGTGGGCGGGCGACCTCCAAAAGGCCGCCCGCCCAGCGGGAAAGCCCCAGCAACGATGAAGCCGGCTCCGAATGGAGCCGGCGGAGTTGCTGGTGTGCGACGGGTGCAGTGGCACCCGTCGCGATTTTCAGTGTCTGCTAGGCAGACACTGAAAATCATTATGGGGCCCTGTTAGGGGGCCCCTGCACTGCCCATGCCTGTGGCATGGGCAGTGCAGGGGCCCCCAGGGGCCCCACGACACCCGTTCCCGCCATCCTGTTCCTGGCGGTTTTTACCGCCAGGACCAGGATGGCGGGAAGGGGGTCGGAATCCCCATGGCGGTGCTGCGAGCAGCGCCGCCATGGAGGATTCTGTGGGGCAGGGGTAAACTGGCGGGAAACCGCCGGTTGCCCTTTTTTGACCGCGGCTTTACCGCCGCGGTCAGAATTGCCCATGAAGCACCGCCAGCCTGTTGGCGGTGCTTCCGCGGCACTCTGCACTGGCGGTTTTCAACCGCCAGGGTCAGAATGACCACCAAAGTAACCAGTATAAGTTTGCACATGCAATGAATGATGCTGAAAACATATTTATTAATATCAACAATTACTTCATTGCTGACACCAACACAGAAGAAGCAAAGTTACAATTAACAGAATCTCCCAAAATCTAACCTATGGTGCTTTGCAAATGGTATGATGTGCTGACCAAGTAGCGGACCAGCATATTTCCTGTAGGGAGGCTCTGCCAGATTCTGTATATGAAGTCAAGACCATTCTAGTGGAACATCTTTGAATTTTGGACGGAGCAGACTGACCCATTGACTTATGTGATTGGGAAATTGTCTGACGCAACTTATGATTTGAACTGTCACCTTTTTTCCTTATCGGCTCAGCCCAGGAAATAAACAATTGATTTAAAGATCTGAAATCATAGTATGTTATAAGTAACTTGATAAAGGCATCTTACACCCAGAGTGGACAGGACAAGAGAATCAACATCCGACTGAAAAACTGGAAGTGCGATCTTCTGGGAATGACAAATGAATCTTTGGAACATACTGAGGATCAAATTTAAGGACAACTCGGGCCAGGGAAGATCTTAAGTAGGTTTAAGACTTACAACAAAGCACCCAAATCCCTCAGTCTCCTTGCTGATGTGATTGCCACCAGAAATCCATTTTGAGGATAGCTAAGCCAAGTCCACTTGGTCCAAAGGTTCAAAAGGATTTGTTGCAACCCTTTAAGTAGGAGTAGGATTTGGGATTAACAGCTTTCTGAGTTTAAAACTCTGATGACTAATAGGGATATTTTAGAGGCATCTTGGTATAGTTGGAGAGCTGAATGTCTAGACAACCTGCAAAGAGCAGCCTAACTGCTCTAAAGTTACCCTCTCAAATTCCAAGCCATCAGTCTGAGATGTTGGAACTTAGTCAACAGCAGATGTGGAAATTAAAGAACTGGAGGCAGAAGGAGCAGATGGCAATTGTCCCCACTGGAGTGACTAGTTAATAAGACTAACAAGGTTATCACTGCCAAAATGGTACCACCAGAATTACAGTTTTCCTCTCCTCTAGAATCTTTTGGAACACCTTTAGGAGGAGGGGAATCAGTGTAAAGGCATGCAGGTGACCTGGTGGCCAAGGTATTGTCAACACACAAAAAAGGATATGGTCACCAGTTCAAAAAAGCTACTGTCCTCTTTTTTATGTACCTTATTGACTAGTTTGTCATCTACCTATACCTATTTGGGTACCTGCCACACCAACCATTCCAAAGATGTGGCTGAGAAGGGCTCATTTAGGTAATGTGACATGCTTCATTGTGGCCCACCTCACCCCACCCTGGTAAGGTAGTACTACCAGGGTGGACTTAATCTCAAAGGGGATTTATTTGAAGGTGTTCTTATAAATAAATAAACTATTCTGGATAGTGTCTGGGATCCAGTTGTATAAGTTAAAAACACCTTAGAATAAACCACAATTGATATTCTTTATTCAGTGGTGCCCTAGGTATAAAAACAAAATACTACAAGGTGTTGTTAAGGGAATACACCCAGGTGTTATGGCCCTACTGTCCCCTTGTACAGCCCATATTGTCAAGGCATGTATTGCCCAAGCTTGGGGACACATTTCTCAGAATACTATTGGGAGCATCTCATTGACAAATATCCATCCAGGGAGCTCCAAATTAGGAGCAGATTTGATTGAACTTCAGGGTAGCCTGGTAATACATCACTGATGATGGTGGATTTCTTTTGAGCTTGACCACCCGGAAATTCAACCATTCCTGATTATAGACTGCCATCAATGCCAGCACATGAGTTTCTGATCAGGTAAATATTTGACTCACCACCAGATTTAGCTGTCTGCTCTTTGTGCCACTCTACTGGTTGAGATAACATTTTGTTAACAGATTGTCAGTCTACACTGTGATGTTCATACCTTCCAACTGAATAGTGACTGATCAGACTACATTCCACATTGCTGATCATTTTTTCCAGTTGAACAAATTACCATTCTCCCCTTTTTATCAGAAACACTATAATTCTTAAACCCTCAGAGTTGCACCCAACCCCCAAAGGCTAGTGTCTGTGGTCAGTGTCAGTGTGACTGCAACAGGATAATATAGTGTGACACCATCCTCGACAAATTATCTGTTACTAGCTACCACCCAACTCCTGCTCTATCAGGGTGTTATCAGGATCAGATGTTGGTATTGCTGCCAACTCAGGTACCTATACTATAACAGATGGTTGACAAAGGGCTTTAAATGAAAACCTGCCCATGGCACAACTGCTGTCAATGCTGATATCAACCCCTGAACACTTAACCAGGATCTGGCTCTCCCTGTGGGTCATGCAAAAAGATCTCTCAGGCTGTGTTGAATCATCATGATCCTGGCCTGGGGAAGAAACACCCATCCTACCTGAGTATTGATCCTGACATCAATAAATAACTTGTCCTGAGTTGGTTGTACATAGGACGTCTAGAAGTTTATGATGAAACCCAGTTCCTTGAGATGATTCTTGGTCACTATTTCCACATTTTTGAATGTCTTTAAAAGAGAGGAAGCAGACAACAACCAATCATCAAGATATGGGAAAACAGTAATCCCTCTCAACTGAAGATATTAAACAACAGGGGCTAATACCTTCATAAACCTAATGGGTGATGGTCCCAAACCGAAAGGAAGAGCTTCAAAAGGGAAAGGTTTATCTCCAACTGCTAATCGCAGAAACATTGGCTATCCGGGTGGATAGGGAAATGGAAATAGGCATCTCGTAGATCTGTTGTTTCAAGATAATCCCACTCGGAAATCAATGGGGTGATTATTTGAATGAAAATCATCCTGAATGTCTGTCCCAGGACAAATGTGTTCATCACCTTTAGATTCAAAACAGGGCAGGGTCTTCCGTCCGCCTTTAGCACAAGGAAGAGATCTGGATAAAAACCTCTTCCTTTCAGATGGTCTACGGCTGGAATTACTGCCTTCTTGTCTGTAAGAGCTTGAATGCTGAAGATCATAGTTTTCAGATAACTGCTGGATGGATCTTTTGTTAACAGAGTCTCTCTGAATAACTCAATTTTTAGGATTCTGGGATACATATATGTGATAACCCTCCCTTATGATATTGAGCACCATTGATCCCTTGTAGACTCCTTCCATTGTCTGTAGAGCAGTTTCATCCTTCCCTCAACTTCCAAATAGTCATTTTTGACTCTCATTTTAATTTAATTCTGGGAATTGACAAGTCGGTTTTGGTAGCAAACCCAGCCACATAGCCACAGGTACGACCTCTAAAGAGAAGTTTACCCTGGGTATTTTGTGCTGAATGTTTAGAGAGAAACAACTTCTTGCCAGAACGCAATATGAAGGGCTTAACTATCTTCTTAACCTTCCTGCTTTCTGGACCAAATAACGTATACAATAAAGGGCAGTATCTGGATAAGAGATCTTTCACTGGAATCACGCTTCCACAATTTCATCCACCTGATGGCATTGCTGCACAAAAATTATGAAAGGTCACATTCAAATTTTGATAACAGTTTCATATTTCCAATATGGTTGATGTGTTTCCATTCACTTTAATTCAATCTTACTACACTTGAAAGTCTTAAAGAAGCTCTTGTGGGGCATAGGCCACTTTTAGCTCTGATTACAAAGTTTGCAGCAGTGTTCAACCTTTTAAGTGTTGTCTTAACTTTTTTGTGTACCACATCCCATAGTGGTGACTCCTCAGACGGCAATGATAAAGTTGAAGCCACTTATGCCAAGGTGATATTGACTTTAGAAGGCTGAGGAAAATTGGTATCAACGTTTTTGATCCCATGTCTTTTATTTAAAAAATGTGAAATTGTTGCCTTGTCTAGCTCTTTCTACTGACCTAATAATAATGTCTTAATCATGTTACGCAGCTTCATACCGTCTACTGCTGTCCCAGTGTACTGGGAGTAAAAGCCCTTCTTTACCTAGGCTTGTTCCTCAAAACTGATATCTTCTCATATGTTTGAGAAGATTGCATAAACTTGGAGGCTTGGATATATTTCCCTCTTTGATAATCATTACGATAATCCTCCAGTTCATCCCTTTGTGTGTTTTGCTCTTGGCTTCACTAGGACTAAGCCCACAAATTACCTTAATTAAGGTTTGGACATCAGATCATGAGGTCAAGAGGATCTCACGTTCCCCCAGCAGCTGTGCCATGGCACTACTCTCCAGACCTTCTGTACTCCATAACATTAAACAGTGATAGAATGTGCTACTACAGCGCTCTTCCTGTTTGTATAAGTTACCTTGGTAATTAAATCCTTTTCCCATGAGACCTAGTCACCAACAAAACCTTGTCATGTACCCAAAGTCTAAAGCTCATTGAGTAATGCACTGGCAGAGAAATGGGACTCCAACCTGGTGGTTCCCAAATGTCCCGACTACTGATGCACAGTGCTCTCCCTGTTCCAACATATGATTGGGTAGCGCATCTGTAGTCAGTGCAGGACAAACCATGCACTCTGCATCATGGAAATAAACAGATACTAGTATCTACCCAGGTAAACTCTGTGCAT
This sequence comes from Pleurodeles waltl, assembly GCF_031143425.1. NCBI lineage: Eukaryota > Metazoa > Chordata > Amphibia > Caudata > Salamandridae > Pleurodeles > Pleurodeles waltl. The sequence continues at coordinate 701,486,143 of NC_090437.1, forward strand.
ATAACAATCATTAATCAAAAGCTTTTTATGGATATCAATAATGATGTGTTAAATCAAGCTACATGGGTTAGCTTCCTGTCACAGGACACAAAAAACACAGGAGTAGGAATGGGGGAAGGGACATTTTATGGTGTTTGTCAATAAATACAGAGGAAACACCTCGGTTCTTTGATCTCACTGCGTAGTAAACTTTCCATCAGGGATTAGGAAGTCTACATGAGGGAGTAATGTTTCTGGCAAACCTGACTTGTAGGAATACTAGCCCTGCTCCAAACGGGCAGTGACGCAGAGTGCATTAGAAGTGGTGCGAAGTGGTGCAGCATGTTTCCTGTAACCAGCAAGGAATATATAAAGACGTGATAATGTAAACTATTGTTCCAACGTGTGTATGAGCCTTACTCACCAAGAAGAGCTTTTGCATAGTTCATGAGCCATTATTGTGTGGGATAAAACAGTTGGGGAGGGTTTGCCCACTGTTGAGTGTTGTATGGTGTTAAGCCAGATCAGTTTAGATGAGATGTGTTATTCATGACGTAGTGGAGAGTTTGGCTTTATCCTGCCTTCCATATTCTATGATCTATATGATCAGTTCTTACATCTGCCAAAAGTTCTGAGAGGTAATGAAATCCCTGTTTCATGAGACCTAGTCACCAACAAAACCTTGCCATGTTTCCAAAGACTAAAGCTCACTGAGTAACGCACCAGCAGAAAACTGGTTCACAATATGAGTTCGGCTTTATATATTATATATTATATGATCTGTATGGTCAGTTGTTACATCTGTCAAAAGTTCTGTCCTGTGCCAATACAAAGGTATTTTTGAGTTCTGTAATAACATTTGTTTGAGCAGTGTAGTTTGGATGCTACATTGAGTGGGTATATGCTTACTTTGACAGAGCTGTTGGGCATGAAAATAAATAATGTGGAAAACACGATTAACTACACCCTGATATATACAGCACTGGTAGGTATTTATCACATGAAAGGTACATTTGTACATATTTACATTTTTTATGGATTTGTCCTACAATGAGTCACATTTCGCAACAGGTTTTAGGACCTAATCACTACTTTGTCCCATTAAAGACTGTAAAGGGGAGCATCAATTGAATGAAGAAGTCTTAGGCCCTCATTATGAACACGGCGGTCTAAACCGCGCTGCGGGTGGTGGTGGTAAAAACCGCCAACAGAAGAGCAGTCTGGACCGCCAAATAATGAACCAATCGAAACACAGGCATCCAGAAAACTATCCTCCGCCAATAGAGGAGTGCCGGCGACGACCGCAGAGTCCCCCCACAGGCAGACGGAAAGGCCCAAGCCACCCATCAAATAATGAACCACTAGTCCACAGCCAGTTCTGGGGCGGGAACCACTGCCACGCAAGTCCAGGCGGAAATGAACCAAATATAAGGAAACACTCACCGGAGGCCCACACAACGCGCCGAAGCAGACATGGATAGAGAGCTGCAGATCATGCCAGCCCTGCTCCTTGCCACATACCTCCACGACTGAGACCGCCGACCAAAATGACAACGGTATGTACTGCAACCTACGAAACAAGGGAGGAAAGGGCACAGTTACACATCCACCCACTCCACCCACCCAGCAACGCCCCCCAACCCTTCACAGCAGCACAACCCATACACCCCACAGCAAGAGGTACTTACCCGACACAAGGCAAATCCAACCTGACCATAGTACATACAAATGCCCCACACCCACAAACAATGAAACGAAAGACCAGGGTTCAAGAGTGTGCCGCCAAAACACAGGCCACACATAAATATTTATTCCAGCTCACAGACCCAACTATTTCCAAAAAGGCCAATGAATAGTCCGTATTGCAAGAAGTCTCATGGGCCACAATGGCCCCAACCTGACTCCCAAAAGTGCACAGTACTCCACCTACTGGGGCAACAATGGGGCATCCAGGCACCTTTACCGAACGGGGGCAGGGGATGGTGGGGATTTGCGACGGGGTGGAGCTTGTGCTTGCACTTGGAAGGTGGAGGGGGTGTGAGTTTGGCTTTGGACGGTGGGGGGGTGTTTCGAGCGGGTGGAGCCAGATGGGCGTGGCTCTGTGCTGGGCTTCTTCTTCTCTGGGCAAGGGGCATGGGAATGTGAAGGGTGGAAAGGGGCGGACTGTGAAGTGGAAGGAGTGGAAAGGGCAAGGAGGTGTGCACACTTAGGGACAAGACGGGGTGGGCCAGTGGGTTGGAAGAGGTCAGCATGGGAGATGAAAAGTTTTCTCGGAGCAATTGGGTTGGGCCTGGATGAGGGCGTGGGAGTGGAGGCAGAGGGTGTGGACGTAAGTGGTGTAGGGGTGAGTGTTGTGGGTGCAGGTGACGGGACAGTATGCTGAGGTGTGGTGGCTCTGTGATGGGTGGGTGTCTTGGTGCGTTTGTGTTTTTGAAGGAGGTGGGTAGGACACTGTGGGAGAAGACAGGCTGCCAATGTTGATGTATGTTGTGTGGGTGTCTGCAAGTCTGGTGAGTGTGCTGCATGTGTCAACTACAGTAGTTGTGGTGAGTGCAGGTGTGGTGTCTGGGGTGCATGTATGGATGTCTGCTATTGTGGTGACTGCAGTAAGAGGAGCAGCAACAGTGACTGAAGGTGCAGTGCATGAGGATGTGCATGTAGAGGTGACAGACAGGAAGGCAGAAGAGGTGGGCACACTAGGTGAAGTGGATATTGCTGTGTGTGCATGTGTATGTTGGCTATGTGAATGTTTGTGGTGGGAGGTGTGGTGATTGTGTTTAGAAGTGTGTTTCTTGTGTGTTGAGGTGCTTGACTGCGTGTCAGATTGTGTGCTTTGGAAGGATGAAGGGAGTGGGGTGCTGGAAGGGGTAGAGGAGGTTGGAGAGGGGATGGAATGACCAGGGAAACTGGCTGCCATCAAGGAGGAGGCCAGAGCCTGAAAAGATCTCTGTAGGCCAGACACGGCACTGTGAATGCCATCCAGATGGCATTGACGATGGTTGTCTACCCTGCAGAGATGGTTCTCAGGAGGTCAATAGCCTCCTCTGTGAGGGCTGCAGGGCTGACTGGGGCAGGGGATGAGGTGCCTGGGGCGAAGGAGACGCCCACCTTTCTGGGTGAGCGGGCACGGGCAACTCGGTGGGGAGCAAAAGGGAGGGCAGTGATGGAATAGGGGGTGGCGGAAGATGTCACTGTAGTGGTGTGGCCACTAGGGTCCTCCACCGCCAGGAAGCCCCCATCGGTGGAGGTATCAGAGTCACTACCTCCAGTGGTAGTTGCCTCCCCGGTGGTACTCCCCTCGCCCTCCAACCTACTGGTCCCCTTGGCATTGGATGACTCTGCCTCCGAGGATCTGTGGGCTGCTGCATCCCCACTTGCCAGTGCCTCAGCTCCCTCGCCAGATGTTGCTGATGTACAAAAACAACACAAGAGAACAGGAATGAGTAGACAAAACAGGAGAGACACTTGTAAATAACTGAAAGGAGTGAACATAGTGGCCAGACATACACCCACCCAGAAGACACCCCCAACAGGCAGCCCCGTTCACTATGCCAACGGCCATGCCCCTGACTACTGACCAGAACCCTGCTCTACACCCATCCCCTGAACTACCTAAGGACCCAACGTGTAGGAGACCTGACCAAGACACCCCTACACCCTACAGGGGCCATCATGTAGATGGACAACAGTCAGAGTCCGTGCATCTAAGCAGCATAAACCCTAACGCAAACACAGACATCCCTCAAGGGTTAAGATTGTGACATGAATACTCACCCCCTTGTGACTGCCGTGCAGCCTTCAAGCGCCCATCCAGGTCTGGGTACGCCACCGCCAGGATGAGTAGCATGAGGGGGGTCAGTGCCCAACAGGCACCCCTTCCACGTTGGAAGGACTTCCCCAGCTGGGCCTCACATATTTTTCACGCCCAGCGCCGCCGGTCCTCCCACCTCTTCCTGCAATGGGTGCTCCGCCGGTTGTAGACCCACAGGGTCTGCACGTCCTTGGCGATGGCATGCCAAAGTGCCCTCTTCCAGTGGGCACTGACCTAAAAGGGTGACACAGAAATGGAACACAGAGGTCAGGCACTTGCAAAATAGGTACAGCTGGCTAGACGTCCACTATGGGACAGACAGTATTGTCAGACTTACAGGACATACGCACGCAGCATGCCATGAACCATGGCCCATGCAGGCTCAGAGGTGCACGCATATGTCCTTACAATACCATCCATTACACCCAAACAGTGCCCCCCCAAACCCTGACTCACCTGTACCTCTGGCCGCCCATAAAACTTGGCGTACAAGGGCAGGACCTCGTCCACTAGCCTCTCCAGTTCCTCCTGGGTGAAGGCCGGGGCCCTTTCCCCTGAAACAGGAGCCACTTCCATGACCAGAGGCAGTACACACAGTGGAGTACCTGTTCGCACGAGATCAAGGAGTCAAGTGAAGTTGGGATGATGAATTCGCGCACGTACCGCAGCGGTGTGCACCGTCACCGCCAGTGGCGATCATGATATGCCAAGATTCCCCATTGCCATCCATGTTAACCAATGACGGTGGGAACGGCAGTAAACACTGCCTTATGCTGTTACGTCAACTGCTAGCTGTATGAGGTCACTTCCACAACCACAGTTCTGGATTACAGGGGGCAGACATTTTGCCATTAACTACTCATCTATAAAAAAGAAATGTGCACAATGCAGGCACTATTTTCCACATAAAGAACCTATGCATGTGACCATTTAAAAACACCACACATGACAAACACTGTTCCCTCATTAAAGTGTAGATGAAGATCTGTCAAGCACATCTAACTTATGAGTCCCTACAATCAAGTATGTAGTGCACAATTAATGACAATGTGTGCTTATGTATGTGTGTTCCTCACACCTGTTTAAAATCCCTCCTAGGTACCGACCCTTGTGGCGAGGAAGGGCACCATCGGTGTACAGACCACTTGTGGATATGCTGACAATGGTGGAGCGTTAGATCATAATCAATTACAGACTCACCCGTGCAACTATTCTTGAACTTTGTGCATTACTGGATCCTGCACTAACTCTGGGAATTCGTAATCAGCATGCCATCCCTACTGAAGTGCAGGTGCTCTCTGCACTCCATTTCCTGGCCACAGGCTCATTTGAAGTGACAATGGGCATAGGTGCTGGAGTTTCACAGCCAATTGTCAGCACGGTACTGACAAGATTTCTAAATGCATTTGTACGACACCTGCAGTCCTATGTGAAGTTTCCCCAAAGTACTGACCTCCCTGCCATCAAGTCGGACTTCTATGCGTTTGCAAACATTCCCCATGTGATCGGTGCCATAGATGGCCCCCACATACCGATCATACCCCCAAGAGTCAGTGAACAGGTGTACAGAAACAGAAAGAACTTTCTTTCCATCAACATCCAATTGGTATGTACTGCAGATCAGTACATCTCACATGTGAATGCCATGTTCCCAGGTTCAGTCCATGATTCCTTTGTGCTGAGGAACAGTAGTGTGCCACAGAAGATGGAGCAACTACAAGAGGACAGAGGGTGGATCATAGGTGAGTGTTTCTGTCACTAACTGCCACCTAGCAGACAGCCAGGCTGTCCGACTCAGAGGCTTGACAATGACTACTCTGTATTGCACCCTTTTCTAGGTGATTGTGTCTATTCCAACTTGCGTTGGCTCCTGACACCAGTGAGGAATTCTGGGACGGATGCAGAGAGGAATTACAATGAGGCCCATTGACATACTAGGAGGGTGATAGAGTGCACAATAGGTCTCATGAGGGCTAGATGTCGTTGTCTACATATCTCTGGGGGTTCCCCGGCCAATGGGCCTTAAAAGGTGTGTAGAATAGTGGTGGCCTGCTGCATGCTGCACAAAGTGGCAGTGAGAAATTCTGTCTCCCTCTTGGAGGTGGAGGGTGCTGTATGTCCTGACCAGCTTCCTCAGAGAGGCGAGGAGAGTGATGGTGGTGATAAGTAAGGGGAAGATGTCAATTCCAGGACCCAACTGATACAACTCTACTTCCAGTAACTTTGTGGGACTGACATTGGGGTTTGTGACACATACTGTCAGTGTGGTTTGTCATCTGGGGGGGGTTGAATCTTCTATTTGCAACTGGGTCCAGGTCTGCATGGCACCGAATACAATTTAGTGCATTTATTTTGGGGGCACATTTAGGCACACAGGAGTCCTTTCATGCAACACATTGCCAATAAAGTGGTTATCAGCCAGTTGCATCCATACTTCACTTTGTTTACATATTATGACAGGGGACAGTGTTAAAGGTGTGATATGTGTTTTATTGGTGGCAGGGAGTGAATAGTGCAATTTACAGTGATGGCAGTTGGTCATGGGTGTTGTCCTCAATGCCAACATGGTGGCAGACTTGTTGGTAGTTTTGATGGGCCCATCAATGCTTACATGAGTTCATATGGCTTCTTAGCACTGTGTGGTGGTTGATTGTGTGGGATTGTTGCTGTGCAGATTGTTGCAGAGTTACTTCTTGAAGGGGGCCTTGTTTTTGGCACGGGTTCCAGTCCCATATTTTGGCCTGAGGGTCCGTTTGGGTGCCAGCTGTTGACCTTGAGGGGATGACATGGTTGGCCCTTGTCTTTCCTCTGAGGGTAGTTCCTGGGATGTTGCTGCTGATGGTGTCATTGTCCGGTCTGTGTTCGGTGCTGTAGTGGGGGCCTCCTGTCCTGTGTGGGTCTCAGACTGGGTTTGTACCAGCTGCAGCAGTGCTCCTGCTATGCTGGCCATTGTGGCATTGTGCTGTTTCCACTGCTCCACGGCCTCTTGGTAGTGTTCCTGCTGCATCCTCTGATTGTGCTCCAGGGTGGATACTATATGTGCCAACCTGTCATGGGTATGCTGGTAGGCCCCCAATACCTCAGATATCACATCCTGGGCTGCTGCATCCATCCTGTGGCCTCCCCCCTGGCCCACTGAGGCCCTAGCACTTGCCCTAGCCCCTTGTACCTGTGTCCCCTGCACAGGTCTGGCAATACCACTTGTACTGGGGCCCTCGTCTTCTTGCCTGTTGGTAGGGGGAGACTGTGGCCTCTGTACCTCTGTTCCACCAGTCTGTGGCCTGGATACACTGGTGTGGGGACGCTTGCCCTGGGCTGCTGTTCTTGGCTGGGTGGTAGGGGTGTCAGTGGTATCCTGGGTGGGGCTGCTGCATGGTGACAGTCCAGGACTGTGTGAGAGGCCTGCCTGTTCATCAGTGTCCAGGGATCCTTCCCCAGTGTCCTGTGAGGTGCCTCTGTCTCCATGGGGGGCACTGGCACTCCTTGTCCCGTCCGTGAGGGTGGTATGGGTGGTGGTGCCTGTTGGGGGACATAGACATGTCTGTTACAAATGCATGAACGGATGAGGTGCACAGGGCTGGGCTTTTTTTTGCTGGTGTAACTTTTTGGGGCCATCCAGGGTGCCTTTGTGAGGTTTTCACTACATTTTGCTCAGGGTGTGGAGTTGCATTGTGGGTGGTGTAGTGCCATTGTGAATCCTTGCAGGGGTAGGTGGCTGTGCACAGGGGGAGGGATGTGGGCCTGTTAGTGGGTTTGTGGTCATGCAGGGGGGGTGGATTCAGTGGATGTGGCCTGGGTGGGGTATTGGTCCTGATTACAGGTATGGTGAATATGGGGTAAATGTAGACGACTTACCAGGATCCATTCCTCCACTGAGTCCAGTGAGTCCCTCAGGGTGCAAGATGGCCAGTACCTTTTCCTCCCAGTCAGTGTATTCGGGTAGTGTTGGTGGCGGTCCCCCTCTGGACTGCAATATGGTGCCTGGATGCCATGGCCCTGACCTTCCCCGCAGGTCGTTCCATCTCTTGCGGATGTTGTCCCTGGTGCATGGATGGTGTCCCACTGCATTGACCCTGTTGACAATGGTCTGCCATAGCTCCATCTTCCTTGCGAGGAGTGTGTGCTGCACCTGAGCCCCGAATATTTGTGGCTCCACCTTAAGGATCTAGTCCACCATGGTCCTTAGCTCCCTTTCTGTGAAGCGTGGATATTTGGGGGGTGACATGGTGAGTGTGGTGAATGGTGTCGGGCTGAAAACGCAGTGAGGGTGCTCTTCTGTGGGTTGGTGTGCGTCTCGTGAATAGTGGTGTTCGGTGTCTGCTTCTGGTGCTCTCCGTCTTCTTTGGCCTAGTTTCATTGCAAAGGATTGTGGGGTGTGTCTGTGAGTGTTTTATGGGGTTATGGATGTGTGTCAGGTGTGTAGGTTTCAAGCTTATCCAATGTGTGCACTTCTTGCTTTTGAGTCCACTTGCCGCCCGTGGCTTCCACTGTCCGCCAAGGTGATTTGTGCATCATTATTTGGAGGGCGGGATGTGGGTGTGCTCGGCGGGGTGGAAGGTCCAGCATTTCCACCGACAAGGTCCTGGTGGTGACTGGTGGTCTGGTGATATTTGGTAGGGTAGGGATTTTAGTTAATTATATGGCGGGTTTGTATTCACTGCCAACGGCGGTCTTCTGTTCACCGCCGCCACGGTGGTCGTCGGAGTTTACCGCTGTGTTCATAATGACCGCCTTAATCTCTCTTAGAAACCGAGCAGGCATTATCAAACAAAGCAACTTTCCAGATGCTTATGGTTGGTGATTGTTGGTTATGCACGACAGGTTAAAGACAACTGTGTTTTTTTCTGTACACTCGATGGCCCTTTTAACTAGACTGGACTAGACTAGAGTACCCATTAAACTACTGAATAAAGGATAACATCAAGGGAACTGGCTCTACCAGATCTTAGACTATACTACTTAGCCACAGACAAGGCTGGGCTGGCCATACCGGGCATCAGGCATTTCCCCGGGATGCTGGAAGGGTGTTGGGGGTGGGGTTTATAGCAGTGCAGCAGTTTTAAAAGGATTGCAGAGTTCCTTGTATATCCAGCAACAATACAAGTGCCCAGATAACTGTTTATTTATGTACCTGCTGGAGTGAGATCGGTGTTTTGTCTAGTGGCAGTTTTGACTCATCTAAAGTAGCGCACAGGGTAATACGCCTGCTGCAAAGAACGTGTACTATGCAAATCACAGAAAAGTATTTTATGCTCAATGCTGAGTGGGATTCTGCTTTTGTTACAGAGTTCCTTTTGCTACAGTGCAGTTCATAAGTTACAATCATAATCTAGCATAGTGAGCTATGAACAGCAGTCAAAGAGCTGCATGCAAGTGCATTGAGCAGGATAGAAAGTTATGTTTTTTCCTCAGCCCCTGATTAACCTAAATTTTGCTAAAAAGGGTTTGTTTAGGTAGAAATAAGTTGTTATAAGTAAAGCCATCCCTAACCAGTTAAGAATAGTAAATCTATACCTCCCTCTGTGCACTTACCCTCTCGATATGTAGCTCCTCGATAGTCAGATCACAATATTGTGTGACCTTGATATTCCCTCCTTGATATTCCATACCACAATCATCTAGTTGCAAAGAGTACACTTGAGCACTTCTACTAGAACGACATTAAGGGCCTCATTACAACACTGGCAGTGAATCCTGCTTACCGCCGTGCTGAAGGCTGCCAACATACCGTGGCCGCGGCGGAAATCCGCTACAGTTATTACGACCCATAACTCGTAATCCGCCACAATACAGACACCCACACAAGTCCGCCACACCAAAGGTCAGTGATAAACTGGCGATACCAAAACCCATACTGTCACGCGAACAAGAATATGCCCACACTATCACGACCCACCGCGCTCAAAACACACACACACTTACAAAACAAAACCACATTGGACAATTCGAAATACACACACCTGATACACATACACACACCACACCCACACACTCACAACACTATAAAACATACACCCACATTACCTACAACCCCTTACAACAATTTTTTTGTGAAGAAGTAGAGAGAGAATAGCAAAGACAACACCAGCATCTACAAGCACACAACACCATCACTCATACAACATACACACACCTCAAAGAACACACACCAACACATCACATAGCACAACAAACATCACCTCACACATTACCCACACCACATCATGGCACCTCAAAGACCCCCCAGGTTTTCAGAGGAGGAGCTCAGGGTCATGGTGGAGGAAATCATCCGGGTAGAGCCACAGATTTTCAATCATAGGTGCAGCACACCTCCATTGCTAGGAAGATGGAGCTATGGCAGAGAATCGTCGACAGGGTCAACGCAGTGGGAGAGCATCCAAGAACACGGGATGACATCAGGAAGAGGTGGAACGACCTACGGGGGAAGGTGTGTTCCGTGGTTTCAAGACACCAGATTGCTGTACAGAGGACTGGCGGTGGACCCCCACCTCCTCCCCCACAACTAACAACATGGGAGGAGCAAGTCTTAGCAATACTGCATCCTGAGGGCCTTGTAGGAGTAGCAGGAGGACTGGACTCTAGTAAGGCATATCTTAACTACCATATGCCCCCACCTGCATGCCAGCACATACCTCCACCCTCACCCCATCACTCCAACACCTCACATATGCCCCACTATCACAACCCACCCATCCCAATGCCAAGCCCTGCATGCAACACCTCTGCATGGACACCTTTTACCAAAGCATGTCCAGTACAGATACCCACAGAGACCCCAAAACACTAATCACACAATGGCAAACACAACAATGCAAGCACAGGAATAGAGGGTAACTCACCCAATGCACAAGATGGCACACACAGATACAATAACTATGCATTTACACCCCAAGAGGACCCCTACCAAACGTCACCGGACAGGAGGTACCAGACATATCCAGTCCCCCCACAGAAGAGGCCCACAGTGACAACAGCAGTTCTGCACGCCTGGATCAAGATGACCATCCCGGCCCATCAGGGACCTCTAGACAGTTGGTTCCCCTGCCTCTGTCACAAACCACCACAGAGCCTCTCCCCTCAGGAAACACCACCACAGCACCCACCCAGCAGGCCCATCCCTCTGTCCCCAGGACACGTCAATCAGCAGTGTGTCCACCACTACAGGGACCCCAGGCAAACCCATCAACCCAAGACAATCAGGGACCTGGGGTCAGTGGCAGTGGGCACACGGTTCAGTGGACAGAGGCACAGGATAACAGGGAAACTGGGAGGACTGCTGTGTGACAGGGGGAGAACAGGCCCAGGGAACCCACGCTCCATGAGGCACTCTCCAACATCATGGGAGCATACCATAATTCCCAGGAGACCATGGGCACGGTACTGGCCAAGTTCTAGGAGACCCAGCGGCTGCAGGAGGAACACTACCTGGGGATCAGGGAGGACTTGAAGTACATCAACACCACCCTGATCTCCATTGCAGGGGTGCTGGCAGACCTGGCCAACAACATGAGGGACACAGTGACACACAAACGGTCCCCTGACATTAGCCTGAATGATGAACAGCCCTCCACCTCCGCCGGCGCTAGTGGACAGGAGGTCCCGCCACAGGACCAACAGGCCACCAGCACCCCACCCCCTGCAGAAGGAGAACCACCCTGCAAACAGTCCCTGAGATCCAGGCACAAGACAGAGAACATTGCCAAGACCCCCGCCAGGAAATACAACTCTCCTGATTGTCACCCTTTTGTCCCACTTTGTCACCCTGACAACTTTGAACTGCCATTGCTCTGCTTCCTATGCCCCCTTGGACAATGCATCTGTGAGACCAAGAGACTTAACTCTACCATGGACATCCCTCCACCATCACCCCAGCCCATTGCACACACCCCTCCACTTATTAGCACAGAAATAAACACCCTTGAATCACAAATCAATCTAGAGTCAGTCTGTACTTTCACAAATGTGTAATTGCAGCCTCTCAGAAATATAACAATGTCAATGTTCATGTTCACATACCAATGTTACCCAGTTGTTGGGCAGCAGTAAACATAACAGAGGGCACAAAGTGGGACCCAGTTCTGTGAAATGGAAAGGCAAAGTGACATGTCAGGGTCCATACACAGAGGTAAAAAGGCAGCTTTATGCAATGTCCTACAGTAGTATGATATGTGAGAAGCAGTGCCATCCTCTTACCTGTGTCTCACTGGAAGTATTGCATGGTGATGTTGTTTCGGTTGTCTATATCTTCTTCTTCTGCCTCCTCTTCTTAACTGTCCACAGGCTCCACAGCTGCCACAAGACCAGCATCAGGCCCATCCACCTGCAGAAAAGGCACCTGGTGTCGCAAAGCCAGGTTGTGCAACATACAGCATGCCACGATTATCTGGCACACCTTCTTCGGTGAGTAGTACATGGAGCCACCTGTCAGATGGAGGCACCGGAATCTGGCCTTCAGCAGGCCGAAGGTGCACTCTATTATCCTCCTAGTTTGCCCATGTGCCTCATTGTAGCATTCCTCTGCTCTTGTCCTGATATTCCGCACTGGGGTCAGTAGCCATGACAGGTTGGGGTAACCAGAGTCACCTGCAAATATCGAGGGACAACTGTTAGACATCCACTGACCCTTAGGGACTCTCCATTACCCAGACACCCATGTCAACTGTATTGGGACCTTGGGCTCACCTATTAGCCACACCCAGTGCCTCTGGAGTTGCCCCATCACATAAGGGATGCTGCTATTCCTCAAAATGTAAGCGTCATGCACTGAGCCAGGATACTTGTCATTCATATTCATTGAATGGTAGCTTTTGCGGTTTCTGTACACCTGTTCATTCCTGCGGGGAGGACAAATGCCACATGTGTACCATCAATGGCACCAATTATGCTGGGGATATGTCCCAGGGCATAGAAGTCACCTTTCACTGTGGGCAGATCCTCCACCTGAGGGAACACGATGTAGCTGCGCATGTGTTTCAGCAGGTTAGATAACACTCTGGACAACACGTTAGAGAACATTGGCTATGACATCCCTGATGCCATGGCCACTGTTGTTTGAAAGGACCCACTGGCCAGGAAATGGAGTACTGACAGGACCTGCACTAGAGGGGGGATTCCTGTGGGATGGCATCAGGTCTGGCTCCAACTGGGCACACAGTTCCTGGATTGTGGCACGATCAAGTCTGTATGTGATAATGATGTGTCTGTCTTCCATTGTCGACAGGTCCACCAGGGGTCTGTACACCAGAGGATGCCGGCATCTCATCACCTGCCCCTGCGGACGTACCCTATGGAGGAGAAGGGTGAGCAGAGGGTCATACATCACATGGGTTTCACAAGGCTGTTTAGCACAATCGTGATATAATCAGTGTGTGCCTTTGTCTGTCCGTATTCCTGGCCAAAAGTGCTGTGACGCAGTTAGTTGGCCTGCCATGTGGCCCCCTGAAATGGCTGCTGCCTGACCTGTAAGGAGGGACAAGGTAAAATAAGGTAACTGCGCTGCAGTTGTGCAGCATCGCGGAAGGCGGTCAAAGACTGCTGCACAATTCAGCATTGGTTATCATTGGGCCCTATGGGTTCCAGGAGCCAATGACGATGTACACCGGAGGTGACGTTACGCACCACCACAGATGTGACCGCCATTTTCTATCTGTTCACTCACTTGATACCTGACCTTCAACAGGAGAGGACCTACACTGCAAGTGCTGCTGTGACCTGAGTCTGGAAGCGGCAATGGCTACAGTGTCTGAGGAAAGAGCCCCTGCCTTCACTGCAGAGGAGTTGGACAAACTGGTGAATGGGGTCCTCCCCAGTACACGCTGCTCTACGGTCCTCCAGACAAACAGGTGAGTAAACTGTGTGCATACTTCACTATTCCTTTTGGTCAGCGTCCACCAGAAGAAGGGTATTTGGCGTGCCATAGCCAAGGAAGGGCGGACCCTGGGGGTCTACCATAGATGGAGCACCCACTGCCACAAAAGATGGGAGGACCTGTGCCGCTGGACCAAGAAGACGGCGGAGGCCCAGCTGGGGATGGCCTCCCAACGTGGAAGGGGTGCCCATCGCACCATGACCCCCCTGATGTACCGGATCCTGGCGGTGGCATATCCTGAGTTGGATGGGCGCTTGAGGGCATCACAGCAGCCACAAGGGGGTGAGTACAGTCTCACTCAGCTCACTCTGTGCGCTTTACGAGGTGTCTGGATGGGGGAAGTGGGCTGTGGGTTCCCCTAGGCCAGGGCAGACGCGCCAAGGTAGATCCATTGTTTTGTAGACTCAGTGACACTCCAACCCCAAAGGTGGTAGTTGCCCTCTACCCATAGTCAGGCTCCTGTGGGTTCCAGCTGTGCATCAAATGGGTGTAGCTAGAGTCCCCCATGGGCATGTGCTTTTCCCCTGCACTGTTAGTGCATGGGCTAGATTATAGGGCTGCTCCCTGTGTGCTGTGTCGGCCAACGGTAGTGGTGTTGCAGGCATTGACCATGTGTCTCTTCTGTCTTTCCCCCCCTTTTTGTTTTGTCACCCTGTCCTTGTGTGTGTTAGCATCATCTGGTGGAGGAGCATTGGCACTGGAGCAGGAGGGAGCTGCAACTCACATGGCCCAGGAGGGTGAATTTACGGAGTCTGAAGGCACCAGTGGGACGGAGGGCGAGGGGAGCTCCACGACGGGAACAGAAGCAGACACCAGCGACATCGACTCCGCCTCTGATGGGAGCTCTCTTGCGGTGGCGGGCACCTCTGTGCCCACCGCAACAACAGGTACAGCCGCCACCCCCCCTACCAGCACCGCCCTCCCAGCAGCCCCTCATTGAGTTTCCCGTGCCCGCTCACCCAGGAGGGTGGGCATCTCCTTCGTCCCAGGCACCTCAGACCCTGCCCCAGTCAGTCCTGCTGCCCTCATTGAGGAGGCTATTGACCTCCTGAGATCCCTCACTGTTGGGCAATCAACCATTCTGAATGCCATCCAGGGTGTCGAGAGGAATTTGCAGCAAACAAATGCATACCTGGAGGGCATTCATTCTGGCGTGGTGGCCCAACAGAGAGCATTTCAGGCTCTGGCATCAGCACTGATGGCAGACATTGTCCCTGTGTCCAGCCTCCCCCCTCCAACTTCCACTACCCAGACCCAATCCCCTGTACCTCAGCCTATCCCAAGCACACCATCAGACCAGCATGCACACTCATCAACACACAAGAGTGGACATGGCAATCATAAGCATCACACATCCCACAGGCACTCACACAAGCACCATCCCCATGCAGACACACCAATATCCACTGCCTCCACTGTGTCCCCCTCCTCCATGTCCTCCTCCTCCCTCCCTGTCTCGTCTCCATTCACACCTGCATGCACTACATCCTCAGCCACTACCTCCATCACTAGCACCCCCATCACCACACCCCGCTCACGTGCACTCACCACCTCCACTACCATGCACACGTACCCTGTGTCCTCTCCCAGTGTGTCTGTGAGCCCTCCTCCCAAACTACACAAACGCAGGCACACACCCAGCCATCAGCCATCCACCTCACAACAGCCTCCGGCCCATGCACCTTCACCGAAATTCAGCAGACGTACACCTCCTACAACCACTGCCTCTTCCTCCACTCCCAAACCCCCTCCATCTTCCCATCCCAGTGTGTCTAAAAAACGTTTCCTGGCTAACATTGACCTCTTCCCTACACCTCCCTCCCGTCCTTCCCCTAGGGCCATGTCAACATCAGGACAGTGCGTGCTCTACGGGCGGCAAAAATGCAAAAACCCGGGGCTTTATGCAAGAGCATAATTCATGCATTGTGTTTATATGCATTTTGTCAACTTTTTGCATTGCAGACTTTAACCTTGAAAAACACTATTAATGATGTTTGCAATAACTGTTCAATTGCAAGGTATTGCTGCTGACTTATTGAGTGTATTAGGGTGTGGTTCCTTTCTAGGACCTTCTAGAAGTTTTCTCTGCAGCATGACTGGGTGTGGTCTGTGGGCTGGGCCAGACTCTATATAAGGGAACCAGCCCAGCTCCACGTGCTCACTATTCAGAGTTCCCGGTTCAGAGCACCAGCAATTTTCTGAGCTCCTGTCCCGGAGGCCTACCTTGAAATTCCAGGCCTGCACAGCATTATTTTGGTGATCCTAGAGCAGGTTGGTAAGACGGTGGTTGGGCTGGGCCCCCGACCCCGTTCTAAAAAGACTCTTGAATTGTTGGGCCTATTTTTGAAAACTTTCAGAGTACGCGAAGCATTGCTATGATGTTAATCTTGGTGTTCGGATCGGCAAAGGTTTGCGCGATCGTTTCATGTCATTTACATATTCTGGTTAGAATCGGCTGTGTGCGCGATTTATTTCCTGCATGACAATCTTGGTGTTCGGATCGGCAAAGGCTTGCGCAATCATTTCATGGCAAGTTTCATATTCCTGTTGGAATTGACAGTGTGCGCGATTCATTTCCCTCATATAAAACTTGATTCCCAGATCGGTAACAGTGTGTGCAATTATTTCATGGCCATACAAAAAACTTTGAAGTGTAACGTTATTTAATGTGCACATATTTAATTTGTGAAGATGACAAATCCTAAATGTGACATTCTTTGTGCATATTAAGTTCCTAGTACAATTCCAATTATTTTCCAGGGATGATTTTTAGGCAGCCTTTAGTCCTCATGTTAAAAAATGCAGTGTTTTGTTCCGAAACAGTATTCTAGAAGGTTCTTGTATTTCTAGACATTATGGTGGTCATTACAACCCTGGCGGTCGGTGTTAAAGCGGCAGTAAGACAGCCAACAGGCCGGTGGAAAAAAATTGAATTACGACTGTGGCGGAAACCGTCAACATAGACAGCCACTTTAACACTCCGACCGCCATGGCGGAACAAACAAACACAGCGGCGGTCACCACCAACAGACAGGCGGAACACAATGTACCGCCAAGAGAATTACAACCTACCAATCCACCACCTTTTCCGGGGCGGATTCACCGGGAACAAAAACACGGCGGAAACAGGACTTCGAAGGGAAAACGTTCACCTCTGCACACCCCACGAGGAACCAGGACGCCATGGAACCAGAGCTCCACATTTTTTCAGCCATTATCTTCTTGCTCCTCTACCAGGAGCACGAACGCCGGAGGCAAAGACCACGGTGAGTACTGCACCTACGACGAGGGGGAGGGAAAAAACTGTGACACACACATGCAACACGCAACACCCCCACCCCCACCCTCACCCACAACAACACACACACTAATACAGCATGATACATTACAGTTACACCTCCTAAACCCCCCAGAAGAATGCAAAGACAAAAGGAAATGAGGTGAACGATTCTAATATATTAAAATTCAGTATTAAAAAAATATACATACACTATTTACAAATATATACACCAATAATATTAGTTCAAGGTATTCCACCATTAAAGTCCGTGGACAACTGGGCCCAAATGCATGGGCGAGGCCCACACATGATACCCGAACAAGACAGAGAGAACACTGCAGGGGCATCAGATAGAAATAAAACAGGCACCTCAGGGGGAAGGGAAAGGGTGGGCACCTCAGCCGGTTGAGTGCACAACGCCAAATCCACGAGGGGGCCCCATGCCCACTGTTCAAACCTGGGGAGTGCAAAGCCACAGTCTCTCAAGTCTCTACAGTGGGTGGTTTGCCCACTGTTCAATCCTGGGGAGTGCAAAGCCACAGTCTCTCAAGTCTCTACAGTGGGTGGTTTGCCCACTGTTCAATCCTGGGGAGTGCAAAGCCACAGTCTCTCAAGTGGATAACAGTCTCCACTGGTTCTGGAGGGGGCCTTGTGCCCAGAGTGCTTCATCCTGCCAAGGATCAAGGACTGAGGTAGTGGATGCATCTCTCCAATGGTTCTGGAGGGGGCCTTGTGCCGAGAGTGCTTCATCCTGCCAAGGACTGAGGTAGTGGATGTATCCCTCCACTGGTTCTTGAGGGGGCCTTGTGCCCAGAGTGCTTCATCCTGCCAAGGACTGAGGTAGTGGATGTATCTCTCCACTGGTTCTGGAGGGGGCCTTGTGCCCAGAGTGATTCATCCTGCCAAGGACTGAGGTAGTGGATGCCTTTCTCCACTGGTTCTGGAGGGGGCATTGTGCCCAGAGTGCTTCATCCTGCCCGTGGCGGCCTCAGTAGCGTCAGAGCTTTTGGCGCTCATGGGCCTGCGGTGCTTGTGGATGCGGTGTCCTTGGCAGCGGTGCTTGTGGCGGCGGTAACTTTGTCCTGCTTGTGGCGGCGGTGTCTTTGGCAGCAGTGCTTGTGGCGGCAGTGTCTTTGGCAGCAGTGCTTGTGGCGGCGGTGTCCTTGGCAGCGGTGCTTGTGGTGGCGGTGTCCTTGACACCAGTGCTTGTGATGGCGGTGTCTTTGGCAGCGGTGCTTGTGGCGGCGGTGTCTTTGGCAGCAGTTCAGCTGCTGGCGGTCCTCTCTTGGGCAGGGGGCTGCTGCTGGCGGTCCTGTCTTGGGCAGCGGGGCTGCTGCTGGTGGTCCTGTCTTGGGCAGCGGGGCTGCTGCTGGCGGTCCTGTCTTGGGCAGCGGGGCTACTGCTGGTGGTCCTGTCTGGGGCAGTGGGGCTGCTGCTGGCCGGCTCCTTGGCAACGGGGCTGCTGCTGGCGGTCCTGTCTGGAGCAGTGGGGCTGCTGGCGGTCGGCTCCTTGGCAGCGGGGTTGCTGCTGGGGATCCTGTCTGGGGCAGTGGGGCTGCTGGCGGTCGGCTCCTTGCCAGCGGGGCTGATGGCAGTCTTCTCTGCCGTGCTGATCTTCCCAGACTTGCCGGTTTTCTTGTGCCCCTTCCCCACCTTGGAAGGTGTCGCAGCTGACTCCACACTCCCACCTGTTCCCTTGGGAGCGGCTTTGGTGGCTAGTGTCTTCCCCCTCTCCCGCCGGGCACTGTCCAACTTTTGATGCTTGACAGGTGGGGGACTGTCTGTGCTGTGGCTCCTTGCCACACTGGCTGCCCTGCTGCCTGGTGCACTCCAGAATCCTGTGACTACTGGCACCACTGGTCCAGCCGATGTTGTGACTGAGGTGCTAGGTTGGGACCTGGAGAGTCGGGCCCTAGGAGACTGACAGGGTGGGGGAGGTGAGGGAAAGAGGTCAAGGCTGGCCAGGAAAAGTTTCTTAGGAACACTGGGACGGGTAGATGGAGGGGGTTTGGGAGTGGAAGAAGAGGCAGTGGTTGTAGGAGGTGTACGTTTGCTGAATTTGGGTGAAGGTGCATGGGCCAGAGGCTGTTGTGAGGTGGATGGCTGTTGGGTGGGTGTGTGGCTGCGTTTGTGTACCTTGGGAGGTGGGCTCACAGACACACTGGGAGAGGACACAGGGGATGTGTGAATGGTAGTGGGGGTTGTGACTGCACGTGAGCGGGGTGTGGTGGTGGGTGTGCTGGTGATGGACGTAGTGGATGAAGATGTAGTGCATGCAAGTGTGAGTGGAAACGAGACTGAGAGGGATGAGGGAGATGAGGAGAAGTGGGACACAGTGGAGGCAGTGGATGTTGGTATGTGTGTGATGCTTGCGTGAGTGCCTGTGGGATGTGTGGTGCTTATGTTTGCCAGAGCTTCCTTTGTGTGTTGAGGTGTGTGCATGCTGGTCTGTTAGTGTGCTTGGGATAGGCTGAGGTACAGGGGTGTGGGTCTGGGTGGAGGAAGTTGGAGGGGGGAGTCTAGAGACAGGGACAATGGCTGCCATCATTGCTGAGGCCAGAGTCTGAAAAGCTCGCAGAAGGGCTGCCTGACCAGAATGAATACCCTCCAGGAATGCATTGGTTTGTTGCAACTGCCTCTCTACACCCTGGATGGCATTCAAAATGGTAGACTGCCCAACAGTGAGGGACCTGAGGAGGTCAATGGCCTCCTCACTGAGGGCAGCAGGGGTGACTGGGGCAGGGCCTGAGATGCCTGGGGCTAAGGTGATGCCCACCCTCCTAGGTGAGCGGGCACGGGGCAAAGGCTGAGGGACTGCTGGGAGGGCGGTGCTGGAGGGGGTGGCTGTACTTGTATATGCGGGGGGCACAGATGGGCCCGCCACCGCAAGGAAGCTCCCATCAGAGGATGAGTCCGTATCACTGGTATCAGCTCCTGTACCCGCCGTGGAGCTCCCCTCGCCCTCTGTCCCACTGGTGAAATTGGAGTCCGTAGTCTCGCCCTCCAGGGCCATGTGGGATCCAGCTCCCTCCTGCTCCGGTGCCACTGCTCCTCCGCCTGATGATGCTAATGCACACAAGTACAGGGAGACCACAAAAGGGGGGGGGAGACAGAAGAAAGTCATATTGAGTGCATGCATTATCGCTACCGTTGGCGGACACGACAGACACAGAAGCCCCCTGCACTACGCTGCGCACTTGGGGTCCACTATTCAATCCCTGGGACATGGCCTACAAGTCTATGGCCGATATCTGCACACATGGATGTCACAGGAGCCTGACTAGGTTTAGTTGCCACTGTACCCAGGTGGGATGGGGTGCTACAGGGTCTGCCTGAAAAAGGGGACTTAACTAGCACACTCGCCCTGGCCTAGGGGAACCCACAGCCCAACTCCCCCACCCAGACACCTCCACTGCGCGCTGAATCAGCAGAATGAGAGTGTACTCACCCCCTTGTTGCTGCTGTGATGCCCTCAAGCGCCCATCCAACTCCAGATACGCCACCACCAGGATCATGAACATCAGGGGGTCATGGTGTGACGGGCACCCCTCCCACGTTGGGAGGCCATCCCCAGCTGGGCATCCGCCGTCTTCTTGCTCCAGTGGCGAATGTCCTCCCATCTTTTACGGCAGTGGGTGCTCTGTCTGTGGTAGACCCCCAGGGTCCGGACGTCCTTGGCGATGGCACGCCAAACATCCTTCTTCTGGTGGGCGCTGAAATACAGGAATTGTACAGGGGAAAAAGAAAAGTTATTACCAACTGCACCGTCACAGTCATTGGCCTGCATCCCTACCCTTGCCATGTGGCACATGCACTCACCGTCGCTTCATGCACACCTCATTCTCCCCCCCTATTTTTCATCCACCCCACTCAACACAGGCATTGCCCATACAGCATGCTCACAGTGTACTTACCTGTTTGTCTGGAGGACCGTAGAGTAGCTTGTACTGGGGGAGGACCCCATCCACGAGTTTCTCCAACTCCTCTGTGCTGAAGGCAGGGGCCCTTTCCCCAGACGCACGAGCCATTGTCTCTTCCAGACTGAGGTCACAGCAGCACTTGCAGTGCACTCTCCTGTCGAAGATCAGGTATCGAGTGATTGAAGTGATAGAAAATGGCGGTCACGTCCGCGGCGGTGCGTACCGTCACCGCCGGCGTACATTGTCATTGCCTCCTGGGACCCATAGGGGCCAATGTTAACCAATTGCGCCACGGTCTTCGACCGCTTACTGTGACGGTGTACAACGCCAGCGCAGTTACCTCATATCCCATTGTCCCCTTTACAGGTCAGGCAGCCGCCATTTCAGGGGCCCACATGGCTGTATTTTTAACTGCGTCACACATACCTAGGCCTTGGCTCAACACTCATACAGGCACATTTTCGGGTTATGAATAGTTTTCTGAGTAAGCTGTTTACGTACCTCTGAGTTGGTTGACTCTGTGCTCGCTGTTGTCCTCCATAGGCACCGTCCGCTGGGACATGTGAGGAGATGGCGGCATCCTCCGGTGTACAGACCGCTGGTGGACCTGTCGACAATGGAGGAAAGACATCTAATTATCACCTACAGGCTTGATCGTGCCACAATCCTGGAACTGTGTGCCCAGTTGGTGCCTGACCTGATGTTAGCTATCCGCCATCCCACAGGGATCCCCCTCTAGTGCAGGTACTGTCAGTACTCCATTTCCTTGCAAGTAGGTCATTTCACACAACAGTGGCCATAGTATCAGGGATATCCCAGACTATGTTTTCCAACGTGTTGTCCAGAGTGTTGTCTGCCCTGCTGAAACACATGTGGAGCTACATCGTTTTCCCTCAGGTGGGGGATTTGCCAACAGTGAAAGGTGACTTCTATGCCCTGGGACATATCCCCAACATCATAGGGGCCATTTATGGGACACATGTGGTCTTTGTCCCCCCCGCAGGAGTGAACAGGTGTACAGAAACTGGAAGAGTTACCATTCGATGAATGTGCAGATGGTGTGTTTGGCCGACCAGTAAATCTCCCACATTAATGCCAAATTCCCTGGCTCAGTGCATGACGCAGAGGCACCGTGTGTGGCTACTAGGTGAGCACCTGGAACCAAATCAGTGGGAAGAGTTGTCTGGGTCTGGGGATATCCCTCAGAGTTAGTGTGTGTCTAACAGTTGTCCCTCGCCATTTGCAGGTGACTCTGGTTACCCCAACCTGTCATGGCTACTCACCCCAGTGAGGAATCCCATGACAAGAGCAGAGGAACGCTACAATGAGGCCCATGGGCGAACTAGGAGGATTATAGAGCGGACCTTCGGCCTCCTGAAGGATAGGTTCTGGTGCCTCCATATGACAGGTGGTTCCCTATTCTACTCACCAAAGAAGGTGTGCCAGATCATCGTGGCCTGCTGTATGCTTCACAACTTGGCTTTGCGACGACAGGTGCCTTTTCTGCAGGCGGATGGTCCAGATGGAGGTGTTGTGGCGGCTGTGGAGCCTGTGGACAGTGAAGACGAGGAAGCAGAAGAAGAGGACATCGACAACAGGAACTCTGTGATCCTGCAATACTTCCAGTGAGACACAGATAAGAAGACAAACCTGCCTACTACATGTACTTTAACACTACTACCTCTCTACTGTCTGTCCTTTTCACCCAGTGTATGGTCACTGAGTTGTCACTTTCTCTTATGATTTCACAGATGTGGGTCCCACTGTGTGACATCTGCTTTGTTTCCTCATGGACTATAGCTGTGTGACATAGGTATGTTGACATTACCATTGAAAGAGTATTTTGTCACTGTAATTGCTAATACACTAATTCGAAATCACAGACAGACTCCAGATTGTTTTGTGCTTTAAGGGTGTTTATTTAAGTGCTCAATATTGGAGGGGGTTGTTAAATGGTGAGTGGTGATGGTGCAGGAATGTCCATGGCAGAGTCCAAGCTATTAGTCTCACAGGTACATTGTCCAAAGGGGCATAGGAAGTGGAGCTGGGGCAGTTTGAGGATGGACAGGGTGACAAGGTGGGACAAAAGGATGACTATCAGGGTGGTCTAATTTCTTGGCGGGGTTTTGGCATCATTCTCTGTCTTTGTCCTGGATCTCAGGGACCGTTTGCGGTGTGGTTCTCCATCTGCAGGGGGTGGGGTGCTGGTGTGGTGGTCCTGTGGCGGTGCCTCCTGTCCACTAGCGCGGGCGGAGGTGGTGGGCAGTTCATCATCCAGGCTAGTGTCAGGGGCCCCTTTGTTGTGCCACAGTGTCCCACCTGGTGTTGAGGACTTCCTACAGCACCCCTACAATGGTGCCCAGGGTGGAATTTATGGATCTGAGTTCCTCCCTGAAGCCCAAATACTGTTCCTCCTGCAGCTGCTGGGTCTCCTGAAACTTGGCCAGAACCGTAGCCATTGTCTCCTGGGAATTATGGTAGGCTCCCATGATGTTGGAGAGGGCCTCGTGGAGAGTGGGTTCCCTGGGCCTGTCCTCCCCCTGTTGCACAGCAGCCCTCCCAGTTCTCCTGTTTCCCTGGGCCTCTGTCCCCTGAACCGTGTGCCCACTACCACTGCCCCCAGGTCCCTGTTGTTGTTGGGGTGGTGGGTTAGCCTGGTTCCCTGTAGTGGTGGACACACTGCTGATTGACGTATCCTGGGGACAGAGGTATGGGCCCGCTGGGTGGGTGCTGTGCTGGTGTTTCCAGAGGGGGGAAGTTCTGAAGTGGCCTGTGACTGTGTGAGGGGAACCGACTGTCCCGAGGTCCCAGATGGGCAGGGCTGGTCGTCTAGATCCAGTTGGACATAGCTGCTGTCATCACTGTGGGCATCTTCTGTTGGTGGTGTGGACATGTCGGGTCCTGCAGGGATGTAAAAGCATGATTATTGCATCTGTGTGTGCCATGGTGTGCAATGGGTGGGTGACCGTGTACCCCAGTGCTTGCATTCCTGTGTGGGACCTTGTGTGATGATGGTTTGGGGGTGGATGGGTATGTGCAGTGGTCATGCTTTGGTGATGGGTGTCCATGCTTTGGTGCTGCATGCAGGGCTTGGCGTTGGGATGGGTGGTTTGTGATATTGGGACATTTGTGAGGAGTTGGAGTGATGGGGGTGAGGGCGAGGGTGGGGGTATATGATAGCATGCAGGTAGGGTGGGGGATGTAATATTTAAGATTTGACTTACCAGAGTCCATTCCTCCAGCTACTCCTGCGAGGCCCTCAGGATGCAGAATAGCCAAGACTTGCTCCTCCCATATTGTTAGTTGTGGGGGAGGAGGCGGGGGTCCGCCGCCAGTCCTCTGAACCGCGATGTGGTGTCTTGAGACCACGGAACGCACCTTCCCCCGTAGGTCATTCCACCTCTTCCTGATGTCATCTCTATTTCTTGGGTGTTGTCCCACTGCATTGACCCTGTCCACTATTCTTCGCCATAGCTCCATCTTCCTAGCTATGGAGGTGTGCTGCACCTGTGATCCGAATAGCTGTGGCTCTACCCGGATTATCTCCTCCACCATGACCCTGAGCTCCTCCTCAGAGAACCTGGGGTGTCTTTGCCGTGCCATGGGGTGGTGTGGGTGATGTGTGGGGTGGTGTGTGTTGAGATGTGTGGAGTGATATTTAGTGGTGTGTTGTGTGAGGTACGTGGATGTTGTGTGAGTGATGGAGTTGAGTGCCTGTGGATGCTTGTTTGTAGATTGTGGTGTCTGTCTCTGGCCTTCTTTTGGAATTTTTGGTAGTAGGGGTTTGTGGGTGATGTGGGCGGGTGTTTTGTATTGTATTGGGTGTGTGTATTTGTAATTGTCCAATGTGGTAGTGTTTTGTGAGAGTATGTGTATTTTGAGCGCTGCGGTGTGTACCGCCAATGGAATACCGTGGTTGAAAGACCGCCGCGTGGATTCGTGGGTTGTGATAGTGTGGGCATATTCCTATTGGCGTGACGGTGGAGGTTTTGTTTTCATCAGTTTATCACTGACCTTTGGTGTGGCGGACTTGTGTGGGTGTCTCAATTTTGGCGGATTCCGACAGTGGGTCAAAATGACAGTGGCTGAATTCTGCTGCCGCCGCGGTGTATTGGCGGTCTTCTGCACGGCGGTAAGCGGCTTTTACCGCCAATGTTGTAATGACCCCCCTATGTGACGTGTTATGAAAGGCTCATATGAAACATTGCATTAACCACTCTTGATTCCTTTCCTGATACCTAGATTTCTTGAAGCCTAGTTAAAGTCTAGTGCTAGGCCATTCATGTTCTTTAAGTCTAAAAGTTATTTTATGTTCCGAGTATCACAGAACTCTAGATTCAACAAAGTGTTATTTCATGTTCCGAGTATCATAGAACTGTAGATTCAACAGTGTTACTCCATGTTCCGAGTATCATTGAACTCCAGACTCAACAGAGTGTTATTTCATGTTCCAAGTATCATTGCACTCTAGACTCAACAGAGTGTTATTTCATGTTCCGAGTATCATTGAACTCTAGACTCAACAGAGTGTTATTTCATGTTCTGAGTATCATATAACTCTAGATTCAACAGAGTGTTACTTCATGTTCCGAGTATCATTGAACTCCAGACTCAACAGAGTGTTATTTCATGTTCTGAGTATCATTGAACCCTAGATTCAGCAGAGTGTTATTTTGTGTTCTGAGTATCAATTAACCCTAGATTCAAAAGATAGTTTTTATGAACCTAAATGTGATTTTATTCTAATGTTGTGTTGTTTAACCTTTTGCTTCCTAAAGGTCTCCTTCCCAGCTGTTCTCTACGTAATTCCCTTTTCCCCACCTAGACTCTCTTAGACTCTGTGACATTCTAATCAGAGTATTGGAGCTGTTTTGTGGTGGACATGTTGGGAACGTGCGCAGACCCCGAGGATCTGGTGACTCTGACAGGCCAGGGTGTCCAGGTCCCAGCCCAGCACCTCAGCCACCAAATCCTCCATCACTGTGGTCTCAGCAAGTCCTGTAACATCACGGGCGGCACCAATCAGGGCTGCCAGTGTGCTACCTAGCGAGGCCAAGGATCAGCCCATTCTGCCATCTGCCAAGGTGAAGAAGGGGCCCCATGCCATAGAAAAAAGCCACACCAACCACCCAGCAATGCCTCCTCCAAGCCAAAAGGGGACAGTGCCAAGGGTCCAGCAGTGACATCCAAGGTGGGGAAGGGGCACAAGGCTAAGGGGAAGTCAGCACAGGGCACGGAGCCTCTGGCTGAGGAACTAGAGTCACCCCTTCTGGCAAATAGAACATCAACCTGTACAGCGGTGGACACTGCCACCTGCACCGCCACCTACACGTCTGCTGCCTCAGCAACAGTCCCCAGCATCATCCCCAGTAGGCAGCCGTCACAGGCTGCAGGAGATGTCCTGCTGTCTCCCTCCACAGGTGCTGACACATGCACCACCGGCAGCATCTCCACCACAGACACCGCCGCAACCACCGCCACCAGCCCCGCGATGTGCTCAGACAGTGCCACCACAGCCAACATGGCAAACATTCCCAGTGGACAGCTGTCCGAGGCTGCAGAAGACGTCCTGGACCCTGCACAGTGTACATGAGGCACCACACGCAGCACTATTAGTACCAGCAGGTGGCAGGCAAAGTCGCAGCAGGGTGGAGTGTGTCTCTGACTCCAAGGAGTATCATGCTATCTGATCCCAGGCAATCTCGTGGCACACACACCCAGGTGAGGGAATGGGACCTGCCACACTGCATGTGCAGCATTCTAGGCACCAAGCCCCCTCCACAACCAGTGGAGAAAGGCATATACTACCCCAGTCCTTGGCAGGATGAAGCACTCTGGGCACCAAGCCCCCTCCAGAACCAGTGGAGAAAAGCATCCACTACCCCAGTCCTTGGCAGGATGAAGCGCTCTGGGCACAAAGCCCCCTCCAGAACCATTGGAGAAAAGCATCCACGACCCCAGTCCTTTTCAGGTTGAAGCACTCTGGGCACCAAGCCCCCTCCAAAACCAGTAGAACATGTCACCAACTTAAGAGACTGTGGCTTTGCACTACCCAGGACCAAGCAGTGGGCAAACCACCTACTTGAGAGACTTGAGAGACTGTGGCTTTGCACTCCCCAGGACCAATCAGTGGGCAAACCACCCACTTGAGAGACTGTGGCTTTGCATTCCCCAGGACCAATCAGTGGGCAAACCAGCCACTTGAGAGACTTGTGAGACTGTGGCTTGGCACGCCCCAGGACCAATCAGTGGGCAAACCACCCACTTGAGAGACTGTGGCTTTGCACTCCCCAGGACCAATCGGTGGGCATGGAGCCCCCTCGTGGAGCAGTGGTGTCATCCCTTCATCCGGCTGAGGTGCCCCCTTCCCTCTCTCTTCCCCTGAGGTGCCTGATTTTTTTCAACCTGATGCCCCAGCAGTGTTCTCTCTGTTTCGAGTCAGGTATCATGTGTGGGCTTCGCCCATGCATTTTGGGACCACTGGTCCACGGACAATGATTGGAACACTATCCGGATTTGTGTAGTTGCTGTACATATTTGTATAGACTGGTGATTTAAAGTTATCTTGGCCTATCTGAATTTTCGATGATTACACTTGTTACAATAATTTCATATTGTCCTTGCGTTCTTCCAGGGGGTGACGGGGTGTAACTGTACAGGGAGTGCAGAATTATTAGGCAAATGAGTATTTTGACCACATCATCCTCTTTATGCATGTTGTCTTACTCCAAGCTGTATAGGCTCGAAAGCCTACTACCAATTAAGCATATTAGGTGATGTGCATCTCTGTAATGAGAAGGGGTGTGGTCTAATGACATCAACACCCTATATCAGGTGTGCATAATTATTAGGCAACTTCCTTTCCTTTGGCAAAATGGGTCAAAAGAAGGACTTGACAGGCTCAGAAAAGTCAAAAATAGTGAGATATCTTGCAGAGGGATGCAGCACTCTTAAAATTGCAAAGCTTCTGAAGCGTGATCATCGAACAATCAAGCGTTTCATTCAAAATAGTCAACAGGGTCGCAAGAAGCGTGTGGAAAAACCAAGGCGCAAAATAACTGCCCATGAACTGAGAAAAGTCAAGCGTGCAGCTGCCACGATGCCACTTGCCACCAGTTTGGCCATATTTCAGAGCTGCAACATCACTGGAGTGCCCAAAAGCACAAGGTGTGCAATACTCAGAGACATGGCCAAGGTAAGAAAGGCTGAAAGACGACCACCACTGAACAAGACACACAAGCTGAAACGTCAAGACTGGGCCAATAAATATCTCAAGACTGATTTTTCTAAGGTTTTATGGACTGATGAAATGAGAGTGAGTCTTGATGGGCCAGATGGATGGGCCTGTGGCTGGATTGGTAAAGGGCAGAGAGCTCCAGTCCGACTCAGACGCCAGCAAGGTGGAGGTGGAGTACTGGTTTGGGCTGGTATCATCAAAGATGAGCTTGTGGGGCCTTTTCGGGTTGAGGATGGAGTCAAGCTCAACTCCCAGTCCTACTGCCAGTTCCTGGAAGACACCTTCTTCAAGCAGTGGTACAGGAAGAAGTCTGCATCCTTCAAGAAAAACATGATTTTCATGCAGGACAATGCTCCATCACACGCGTCCAAGTACTCCACAGCGTGGCTGGCAAGAAAGGGTATAAAATAAGGAAATCTAATGACATGGCCTCCTTGTTCACCTGATCTGAACCCCATTGAGAACCTGTGGTCCATCATCAAATGTGAGATTTACAAGGAGGGAAAACAGTACACCTCTCTGAACAGTGTCTGGGAGGCTGTGGTTGCTGCTGCACGCAATGTTGATGGTGAACAGATCAAAACACTGACAGAATCCATGGATGGCAGGCTTTTGAGTGTCCTTGCAAAGAAAGGTGGCTATATTGGTCACTGATTTGTTTTTGTTTTGTTTTTGAATGTCAGAAATGTATATTTGTGAATGTTGAGATGTTATATTGGTTTCACTGGTAATAATAAATAATTGAAATGGGTATATATTTTTTTTTTTGTTAAGTTGCCTAATAATTATGCACAGTAATAGTCACCTGCACACACAGATATCCCCCTAACATAGCTAAAACTAAAAACAAACTAAAAACTACTTCCAAAAATATTCAGCTTTGATATTAATGAGTTTTTTGGGTTCATTGAGAACATGGTTGTTGTTCAATAATAAAATT
Source organism: Pleurodeles waltl (assembly GCF_031143425.1). Lineage (NCBI taxonomy): Eukaryota > Metazoa > Chordata > Amphibia > Caudata > Salamandridae > Pleurodeles > Pleurodeles waltl. Next base: position 701,515,178 of record NC_090437.1, read on the forward strand.
AATCCTCAAAAATACAACTTGCCTAATAATTCTGCACTCCCTGTAATGTTGATGCATGTATTTGTGTGTATGTTGTTGTGGGTGAGGGTGTTGCGTGTGTGTGTGTCACTCTCTCTTTCCTTCCCCGTGTGCTAGGTGCAGTACTCACCGTGGTCGTCGCTGCCGTCTCTGCTGCTCCTGGTAGAAGAGGAGGTAAACCAACATGGGCAGGACCTGTAACTCGGGCTTCATGGCGTCCTGGTTCCTTGTTGGGTGTCAAGAGGTGAGTGGTTTCCGTTCCAAGTACTGTTTCCACCGAGCTTTTGATGGCGTTGGTACCGCCCCGGAAAAGGTGGCAGATAGGCCTGTTGTAATACAGTGGGGGGTACATTGTGTTCCGCCTGTCTGTTGGCGGTTACCGCTGCGGTGTTTGTTTCTACCGCCGTGGCGGTCAGAGTGTTAAAGTGGCTGTCTGTGTTGGCGGTTTCCGCCATGGTCGTGATTCAATTTTTTTAACCGCCGGCCTGTTGACGGTATTGCCGCCGCTTTAACACCGACCGCCAGGGTTGTAATGAGGGCCTAAGTATCTGGAACAACCTGGCTAGGTGGGGACATCATACCTCCTTTCCGTCTCTATACACGCCATTTCACTTTAATCCAGATTTTCCACAGCACTCCAGTGGGGCCTTTTTGATCAATGATAAGAGGGATGTTGACATATATCAGACATGTTCCATAACAGTAAAATTAAATAATTTATGCAATGTAACCAATGTAAACTTGACTTCGGCTGGAAGAAACTGAAAGGCTACACTATGCTCAACTGAGACATTGGCAAATTAATCCTTGTACTTGCAGCCCAGTCTCTTTGTAAAGTTGTTAAACATTTTTCCACATTGGTCCTATGGACCTTTGATGTTGCCATGATGTGCTTTAAGAGAGTGGGCATCAACAATACATTTTAGACTTGTGAAGCCAACATGACTCCTCAATGAGGACATTGAATCGCTAGTTGCAATTAAATGGGATTTATTTCAGGACACTAGTCAATCCAGCATACAAGCCAATTAGCCATATTTTCAAAAGATACAGTAATACAGCTGGCAAGCTGAAATATCGCAATATATTTTGGCATAACAAGAAGGGAAACAGAATAGTAATAGCTACAACAATGCAGAAACAGATTATAGTAAATTTATCTTCCATAAAGATACTTCCCTTCTCTCTCCTAAACATAAGGAGGCTATAAAATCATCTAATCAAGGCTTTGAATTAGGAAGTTTAAAAGGTGTCAGCATAATAAAGACCCCTGTGGAGCTCCTTAGAAAAAGGAATAAGTGTTTAGTATAAAGCTTCACAGTCAGGAAAATTAAGGAGAGAGGTCTGTCCCTTTCAAAGTCTGGAAAGAATCCCACCCTGCAATGGTGTGAACAACATTTATAGAAATGAGCTTCGAAACATCGTTATCTTTTCCCACACCACCAGTAAAGAACCAATTTGTTACATGAGAAGAGCATTCACAACTCTTAGAAATTGTGTCTCTTGATGGAAGAGGTATACAACCATGGCCAAGTAGGCACCACAATCCTAGTCAGGATAAGACACAACACAACCTAAATTATCCTGCGCTCACCCTCTGGGAGCTTGGCACAGAGCAGGCAGGCTTAACTTAGAAGGCAATGTGTAAAGTATTTGTGCAAAAACTAATACAGTAACACAGTGAAAACAGCACAAAAATACACCACACAGTTAGAAAAATAGATAATACTTATCTGAATAAAATAAGGTTTAAACAATGAAAATACAATGTACCCAAGCAGAGTTATGAATTTTTAAAGATTAAATCCCACTGAAGTACTTAGAAACACAATAGCTCCAATTGGGGCTATCACAGTGTTGTCGGAGTCGTTCCCAATAATCTGATGCCACAGATGCCGGTAACGGAGTCGTATGGACCCCCCAGGTACCATACTTTTTTAAAACAAAGAAACAAGACATCACATGGAGTCAGGGAGATGAGGTGTCACTGGGGCCTCTCCATGTGTCAGTCCTTTGCGGTGTCCGAGGAGATGAGGCATTGGTTCCACACTGCGAGGCAGTTGAAGGGGAGATGTTGGTACCATCCGGTTGCAGAGGAAGCTGGTGCAGTGTCGGTGGCGATGCATCGGTTCCTTGTGACCCGGCAACGTGAATGGCTCCAATCAGCTAAGACGTGATGTATCTACTTCGTCAGCGGTGTTGTGGCAACGTTGGACTTGCGTTGCAGGCCGCGGTCGTTGTGTGCAACGATGTTCATTGAGAGGGAGCAGGCTGCGGCGTCAGTGTTGGCGTCGCTGAAGTTGTTCCTGGTGTTGATCAAGTCGGAAAACTAGCTAAGAGCCAGTAGATGAAGTCTTTGCTGTCCCTGAGACTTCAGAACAGGAGGCAAGCTGAAGCGGAGCCCTTTGAGCGCACTTTTGGGGATGGCAGAGTCCTTCCAGTCAGAGGCCAGCAGGACAGCAGGGCAACAAGCAGGGCAGCAGTCCTTCTCAGCAAATCAGTGCAGATGAGTTATTTGGGCAGCCAGGCAGTTCCTCTGACAGAGTGCAAGTGTAGATCCAGAAGTGTCTGATTTGGTGGGGTCAGAGACCCAGTTTATATACCCAAAATGTCTTTGAAGTAGGGGGAATGTCAAAGAGTGATTTTGAAGTGCACAAGTTGCCCTTTCAGCCTAGTCCTGTCTGCCAGGATCCCTGTGGGGGGTTATCAGTCCTTTGTGTGAGGGCAGGCCACTGGCCTTTGAAATGTAAGAGAAAGCCCCTCCACCATGCCTGCCCAGGGAGACCCATTCAGTATGCAGATGAATGAAGATGTGACTGAGGGTCCTGTATTTATGTCTGTCTGGGTGGAATGCACAAGGGGAGCTGTCAACGAGCAGAGACCAGATGTGGATTGGAGACAGTCTGTAAGGCACAGATGGCAATAAGTGCAGAGAAATGCCTATTTTCTAAAAGTGGCATTTTTAAAATAGTAATATTAAATCCAACTTCACCAGCAAGCAGGATTTTTTATTACCATTCTGGCAATACTAAACATGACAGGACCACACCTTCCAGATCAGAATTTAGCACTCAAAAGTATGAGGGTAGTTCTAATACTAGTCCATGAGAGGACCAGGCCTCACAGTAGTAGAAAACGACTTTATGCATTTTTCACTACCAATACATGTAAACCACATGAGTACATGTCCTGCCTTTCCTACATAGCACCCTGCCCTATGGGTTACCTAGGGCCTACCTTAGGGGGTAACCTATATGTAGAAAAAGGAGAGTTTAAGGCTTGGCAAGTAGTTTAAATTGACAAATCGAAGTGGCAGTGAAAGTGCACACACAGGCCTTGCAATGGCAGGCCTGAGACATGGTTAAGGGGCTACTTATGTGGGTGGCAAAATGAGTTCTGCAGGCCCACTAGTAGCATTTAATTTACAGGCCCTGGGCACACGTAGTGCACTTTACTAGGGACTACTTATAGATAAATTAAATATGCCAATTGGGTAGGAACAATTATTACCATGTTTAGGGGAGACAGCATATGCGCTTTAACACTGGTTAGCAGTGGTAAAGTGAAGAGTCCTAAAACCAGCAAAAACAGAGTCAGAAAAAGGGAGGGAGGCAGACAAAAAGTTGGGGGGTGACCACCTTAAGACTTTCAGGTCTAACAGCAACCTTCTCTAAGTTTCCACTCCCATCAAAACAAAGACAGTAGCTGCAACCTTGAACCTCTTGTGGTCCTACATGATGAACAGAAGGCTTCTTCCCACCATTTAGTTTTCACACTTTGTCAAGTTCTTTCCATCAGGCCTCACTATCAGCAGTCTAATATAATAATAATCCTTTCTCTAGCTAACAGGAATCATGAATATGCACTTGCAAAAGAAAGTAAGAGCACACTGGCATAGCTCAGTGCATTTCAAAATGAGGCCTACAGTTAGGCTAAGTCAAATTAGTAGTTAACATGAAAGTGAACAAGTGTTTATGCTTCAAGAGTATAACTTTCAAAATCTATGCAAAGAGTAAGAAACAAAATGATTACATGTTTATCTAAACATTAGTGTATTTGTGTATCAATCAATCTATGCATTTGTAAAGCACAGCACTATCACTCCTAAGGGTATCTGGGTACTGAGGGTGCAGTGTCTCTGTTGAAAAGCTATGTATTGAGGCCCATATTTATACTTTTTGACGCAAAACTGCGCTAACGCAGTTTTGCGTCAAAAAAATTAGCGCCGGCTAACGCCATTCTGAAGCACCATGCTGGCGCCGTATTTATTGAATGACGTTAGCCGCCGGCGCCGCCTGGTGTGCGTTAAAAAGAACGACGTACACCAGGCAGCGCCGGCGTAGGGGGATATGGTGCTTGGGCGTCAAGAAATGGGGCAAGTCAGGTTGAGGCAATTTTTTCGCCTCAACCCGATTTGCGCCATTTTTTTCACTCCCAACCCCCATAGAAATGACTCCTGTCTTAGCAAAAAAAGGAGTCATGCCCCCTTGCCCAATGGCCATGCCCAGGGGACTTATGTCCCCTGGGCATGGTCATTGGGCATAGTGGCATGTAGGGGGGCACAAATCAGGCCCCCCTATGCCACAAAAATTTTTTTAAAAAACACTTACCTGAACTTACCTTAATGTCCCTGGGATGGGTCCCTCCAGCCTTGGGTGTCCTCCTGGGGTGGGCAAGGGTGACAGGGGGTGTCCCTGGGGGCATGGGAGGGCACCTCTGGGCTCCTTCAGAGCCCACAGGTCCCTTAACGCCTGCCTTTTGCAGGCGCTAAAAAACGGCGCAAAAGCGGCCGTACGTCATTTTTTTTGACCCGCACACTCCCGGGCGTGAATTTTGCCCGGGAGTATAAATCCGACGCACATGCCTCGGAGTCGATTTTTTAGACAGGAACGCCTACCTTGCATATAATTAACGCAAAGTAGGTGTCCACGCTAAAAAATTACGCAAACTCCATGGACTTTGGCACTAGACGCGTCTAACGCCAAAGTATAAATATGGAGTTAGTTTTGCGTCGGAATTGCGTAAAAAAAAACTACGCAATTCCGGCGCAAACGGAGTATAAATGTGCCCCTGAATCTCCTCCTCAAGTCCGTTCAGAGGTGGAATGGCAGGCTGTTCCAGGACTTGGCTGCTGTGTTCGAGAACGCGTGGCCTCTGATGTGGCTGCAATGGATGCAGGGTGAGTATGCGAAGTTTAGTTCAGTGGAGCGTAGTTGTCTTGCTGGGATGTAGAAACTCAGTTGATGGTTGATGTAGGATGGCCCTACGTTGTGGAGAGCCTTGGCCAAGAATTTTGATTTAACATCTCTTCTGGATGGGGAGCCAGTGAAGGCTCCTGAGGTGTGTGGTGATGCTTTAGCATTTAAGAAGGGTGAGGATGAGCCTGGCTGCAGTTTTCTGTAGAGCCTGGAGTCTTTTAAATAGCTGGGAGGACATTCTGGTGTAGAGAGCACTGCCATAGTCGAGGCAGGTGGTGACCAGGGCATACATGACTGTCTTTTTGGTGTTAGATGATTCAGCGGAACATACAGAGGATGTAGAAGGAGGAGGTGGCTGAGTTTACTTGTCGATTCATAAATAGTTGGCAGTCGAGGATGATGCCGAGGTTTCATGAGTGGTCTGATGGAGAGGGCGTTGGTCCGAGTTCTGCTGTGCACCAGCTGTGGTCCCGTATGGAGGTGTTCTTCCCAAAGATCAGGACTTCAGTTTTGGCAGTGTTTAGTTTGAGGCAGCTGTTTTTCCTCAATGTTGCTACATTGGTCATGGCGTTGAGGAAGTTGGCTTTGGTGTTGTTGGAGTATTTGGGGAGTGGGAGGATTAATTGAGTGTCGTCGAACTAGGAGACTATGTTAAGTCCGTAGGATCTGACAATGTCTGTAAGGGGGATCACGTAGATGTTCAACAGGGTTGGATTGAGGTGGGATCAATGGGGTAAGCTGCAGATGATGTTCTTGGATGTAGAAATGAAGAGAGGAAGGCAGATGCTCTATGTGTGGCCTGAGAGGAAAGAGGCAACCCACTTAAGGGCGTTTTGTTGAATGCCTATGTTGTGAAGTCTGTTGAGGAGAGTGCGGTGGGAGGCTGCACTGAAAGCTGAAAAGAGGTCCAGAAGGATCAGAGCTGCCGACTGCCCTCAGTTGAGGAGGGTCCTGATATCATCCGTGGCGGCGATCAGTGAAGTCTCCATGCTGTGGTTGCCCCAGAATCCTGATTGTGGGGTGTCAGGAAGGTGGTTTTGTTCGATGTAGTTGATGAACTGTTTTCTGATGGCTTTCTCAAGCACTTTGGCTGGGAAGAGGAGCAGGGATATCGGTCTGTAGTTTTTGAGGTCACTGAAGTCGCAGAGGGTTTGTTTAGGAGGGGTCTGACCTCTGCGTGCTTCCATTCGTCCCGGAAGGTTGCCGTGGAGATGGAGGTGTTGGCTCCAAGGTTGAAAAGCCGGTGGGGGCAGGAGTCGGTGGGTGCCCTAGAGTGGATCGATGACATGATGTCTGCGGTGGTCTATGTGGTAATCAGGGAACAGGAGGTTATTGTGTTGCTGATGTTCCTGCTTGAGAGAAGTTGTTGAGGCTGGAGGTAGGGGATTGGGGGTCGAAAATGTTGTATGTGCTGGTGATCTTGATGTGGAAGTAGTCTGAGAGTGTGTCACAGAGCTCCTGGGATGAGTGGATTGTGGTCTCTGTGGCTATTGGGTTAGAGAATTATTTTATGATTCTGAAGAGTTCGTTCATGTGGTTGACTGAGGTGTTGATGCAGGTAATGATTGCTGCTCTTTTTGCTGCCTTGATGTGGTGGTGGTAGTTGTTGATGGCTGCCTTGTAGGTAGCTCTGTCGGAGGTGTCCTTGGTCATGCACCATTGTTTTTCAAGTCAGTGGCAGTCTCATTTCGAGTTTCTGAGCTCCGGATTGTACCATCTCTCTGGCTCTGAGGTGTTGTTGGTTTTAACTTGTTTCAGCAGGGCAGATTTGGTTATCCAGGTGATGAAGTTTTAGATGGAGTGGTTGAGTTCGAGGTCTGCTTTGGGCTTGTGTTGTGCAGTGCATAGGCCTGTGCCCACAGGGTCTTGGTAACCTTGCCCTAGCTTCGGTGGGGGGTGCTGAGGTGCTTGGAGGTGGTGTGCTGGGAATTGGAGATGGTAAAGTGGACGATGACATGGTCGGTCCAGGTGAGTTCAGTCACATGGGTGAAATTGATTCTGTCGCTAGTGAAGATGGCACCCAGTGTGTTTCTGGCTTTGTGTGTGGGTTTGGTGACTATTTGGGTGAGGCCAGTGCTGCTGAGGGTCTCTATGAGGGAAGTGGAGTTGGAGTTGTTGGGGTCAATAAGATGGAGATTGAGATTGCTCAGTAGGACGTAGTGGAGGGAGTCAATGACGAGGGGAGCGATGAGGTTGGCAACGGTGTCGCAGAAGGCTGGGTGTGGTCCCAGGGGTCTTATGTGAGGGTGACTCGCATCATTGGTGTTGGCATCGGTCAGGAGTCAGAATTTGAGGTGCTCCATGTGGGGCTTTCAGTCATCGTCAGTGATGGTACATTGGTTGGTTTCCTTGAAGGTGATGATGATGCCCTCACCATGTTTCTTGATATGGTCATGGTGTATCAAATTACAGCTTTCAAGGATGGCCATGGCAATGTCAGGGTTTGAGGAGGATATTAGCCATGTTTTGGTGATGAAGGCAACATCCAGGTTGTGGCTGATGGTGGTGTCACAGATTTCCATGACATGTTTGCATAAAGAGCGGGCGTTTAGCAGGATGCACTGGAGTGGTGCTTGGTTGTTCGCAGTCGTCTGTATGGGTTCAGTGGAGGCGTTAGTGTGCGCAGGTGGGTCTGCGTTGCAGGAGAAATGGCAGTGTAGGCAGGTGAAGGGTCCTTTGGTTGAGTGTGGGAAAGCCGTGAAGCAGGTGTTGGTGAGGGCCCAATGTTCAGGGCCTGCAGCTTCTTGGTGATGTAGGGGTGGGGGGGTTGGAGGAGCAGGGGTCCTGGGGCTGGGTGCGGTCCAGGCATATGGGTGCAGATCGGCTTGCCTTTTGTGCCCCTTCAGCACTCTGGCGGCATGCCTGCTGCACGTGCCCACTGTGTGGCCAAGCTGCTGCCTCCATTATATGTCCTGGGAGGTGGGAGGGGTTGGTGTGGGAGGCGGGAAGGTGGGAACGACAGTGGAATGAAGGAGGCATCAGCAGGGGCGTAAGCAGCTCAGGAATGCAGGCAGAGCTGTCGCAATCAGGCTCAGAAATGTGGGCAGAGCTGTTGCAATCAGGCTCAGGAATGCGGGCAGAGCTGTCAGCAGCAGACAGGATGGTCATGGAGTGACTGGGGAGCTGTGATTGGCCCAGTGGGTCAGGCACCTCTCATTGAGACTGCTCTGCGGCCTCCCTTCTATGTGCTGGGAGGTGAGAGGGGCCAGGGTGGGAAGCAGGAAGGCAAAAGTGCGAGAGCAGCAGTGGTACAAAGGAGGCATTGGCAGGGGCAACAGCAGGTTCAATCAGGCTCAGGAATGCAGTGGAGCTGTCACAATCAGGCTCAGAAATGCGGGTCGGGCTGTCGCAATCAGGCTCAGGAATGCAGGCAGAGCTGTCGCAATCAATCTCAGGAATGCGGGTGGAGTTGTCAGTGGCAGGCAGGAATGCCGTGGAGCAACTGGGGAGCTGTGACTGGCCCAATGGGTTTAATCTCCAACCTCTCTAATGGTTACATTTGATTAATTTGCTTAACTGCTTTACACATGTTAGTGAAATTAAAGCACACAGTGAGTATAATATCAAATATGAATTCATAATTGTGACAAATAAAGGGCAGAGTCTGAATTGTACCTCTCCAATCCAGAAATTAGATTAGCCATTCACACAAGAAAAATAAATCAATGATTGAGAATCTTCTCGCTAGCTTCAAGTCTCAGAATTGCCTCATCGCCATGATATATGCAATACTACCAGAAACTAAAACTAATATTAAATGTACATAAGGGGGAGGGTGCACACTGCCCCTCATCCCAGCAGAGTCCATCCCATTGCATCCTGGTAAATGCAGTACACTTACTTCAAAGTTACTGTTGCTTTTCACCAAAGTTAGTGCAGGTAGTGCTGTTACTTTAGACAGGTTTTCTGGGTTTAGCCTTCATCAGCAGAGACCAGAAGTAGCAGAGAGCAGAGAAAAGTAATCTGGGATTGCTGGTATGCTGTCCAAGTCTTCACATGTCACTGTACCACTCCACAGCCAAACAGGTGCATCCAAGAAGAGCTTGTCAGCTCCTTTGCTCAAGGGAGCCTTTCAAACAGAAGGAGGATCGAGTACACTGCCTCTCATCCCAACACAGTTAACCCCATTGCATCCTGGTAAATGAGGTACGCTTACTTCAAAGTCACTGTAGTTTTGCACCAATGTTGGTGCTGGTAGTGCTATTACCTCTAGACGTGTTTCTGGGTTTAGCCCTTTATCAGTAGAAAGCAGAAGTAGTAGAGAGCAAGGAAAATTAGTCTGGGGTTGCTGGAAAGGCTGCCAAATTCCTCTACGGTCACAGTACCACTCACAGACACACAGGTGCATCTCCAAATCTCACCAGCTTGCTCAAGGAAGCCTTTTAAATAGAAGGGGGTTTGCGAGTTTGTGTTGGGAGTATGTGTTATCTTTAGGACTCTGGGCACTTTACTCCTGCTAACCAGTGCTAAAGTGCATATCCTGTCTGTCTAAATTGTATTGGTGATTGGTTTGTCCCTGATTAGCATTTCTGATTCACTAGTAAGTCCCTAGTACAATGCACTAGAGGTGGCGGGGCCTGTAAGTCAAATGCTACTAATGAGCCTGCAGCTCTGATTGTGCCACCCACATGAGTAGCCCTGTAAACATGTCTCAGGCCTGCCACTGCAGTGTCTGTGTGTGCAGTCTTGTGCTGCCAATTCGAATTGGCAAGTGTACCTACTTGCTAGGCCCAAACTTTCCCTTTTACTACACGTAGGTCACCCCTAAGGTAGGACCTGTGTAGCCCTATGGGTAGGGTGCAGTGTTTTTAAAAGGCAGGGCATGTACTAGCATGTTTTATAAGTGTTGCTAGTGAAATACTTCCAAATTCGGTTCACTATTGCAAGACATATTGCTCCCATAGGTTAACTTGGGGATTGCATTTCAATTCCTCTAAAGTCTATTTTCCTATTGGGAGCAGATGGATATCTATAGTTTGGGGTCTCTGAACTCATAATTTAAAAATACATCTTTTGGTAGAGTTGTTTTTTAGATTGTGTGTTTGAAAATGCCACTTTTAGGAAGTGGGCATTTTCTTGCTTAACCATTCTGTGCTTCTGCCTGCCTGTGGAATCCACATCTGGGTCATACTGACAGTTGTGCTGTTTCTGAATTCCCTCTAGTCAGTGACAGAAAGGGAGCTGAGGTGTGTCATGCATATCCCAACGAGTCCTAGGCTAGAGTGGGGAGGGTGGATCTGACACCTCCTCCTGAAAGGGTTGTGCCTGTCCTCACACAATGCAGTCTCCAACCCCATGGAGTGTGCCAGGGGCCAGACCTGGGCAAGGCAGGATCTTGTGAACAACAGAGATTTTCCTTTCAGGTTTGCCTACTTCAAAGGCAGAAATGAGTATAAGTAGTGGACCCAAAACCTCAGACTTTTACAACACTTCTGGATCAGGAGGAACTTCTGCCCAGGAGAAGAGCTGAAGAGCTGGAGGAGGAGTATTACTGCCCCTTTGCTGTGAGTGCTTTGCTGGGTTGGCCTGCCATTGCTGCTTCGGCCTTAAAGAGGACAAAGGCTAGACTTTGCTGTGTATCCTGCTTGTGAAGTTTCTCCAAGGGCTGGAAGTCTCAGGGATATCAATGACTTCAGTTTCATCTGCCTACAGCACTGGGATCTGTGTGTTTTGTGCTGCAACAGAAAACACCATCAGAATGCCATCCACAACATTGCTGCCTGCACAGTGGCCTGATGACACTCGCATGGAGCTGTGCCCCACTTCACATCGCAACCCTGGTCTCACCGTTGACACCACCTGATGCTATCACTGAGCCGCTGCTTGCACTGTGATCTGTAGGCCTTCACTCTGCATCATCTCGTTCACACTGCAGCCTGGGTATCCCCAATGACTATGCTGTATGCTGACACCGATACCGCTGCCTGCACCGTGGCCTGAGGACAACGCTTGTGAGGTACACGAAGCACCGTCCCATCCCGACGGCAGCGCATTCGACTCCACATCATCGACAAATGCCCCTGTCTGCACCACGACCTGTGGGTGCCGCACGGAGCGCACAGAGCCTGCCCCCCATTATACTGCCACCTTGGGACTGCCGATGACAGCGCCTCAGCAACGCCGATGACGCTGCCTGCACCGCACCCTGGAGACACCACACATTGCACCACCCAGCTTCACACCGCAGCCCTGGTCTCACCGACGTTGCAGGACGCTGTCACCATGCCACTGCCTGCACCATGGCCTGTGGGCACCGCACATTGCATCGTCCGGCTTCGCACCGCAGCCCCGAAGCCATCAATGGCAGTGCTCCTGATTTCATCATCAGCCCGGAGGTGATCTGCAACGTGTGCGACTTCATGCCCCCTACAACCCCTGCACCGACCTCCAGGGCCGACTCCTACTGACACCGGTGACACCGTATTCTGGATTTCATTGGAGGGATCATGAAGCCCTAGATTTCCAAGGTACTGTTTGCGGGTCTTTCCGACACCGTAGCTAGCCTGCAACCTTGCAATCATCCTGAACTGTTGGATTTGTTGTTCACGACATCGTGATAGCCCCAGATGGAGCTATCAACTTCAAGGAACTGTATTTTTAAGTAAGTCTTGCAAAATTCATATCTTTATTACTGTATGTTGGATTTTTCTTGTTTTGGTCTTGTTTTACAAAGATAAATATTGGCTATTTTTCTAAAACTGGTGTGGTGTCCCTTTGTAGTGTTTTCACTGCATTACTATGTGTTAGGTGCAAATGCTTTACACGTTGCTTCTGAGATAAGCCTGACTGCTTGTGCCAAGATACCAAGGGGCTGAGCAGGGGTTATCTGAGCTGGATATCTCCCTTACCCTGACTAGAGTGAGGGTACCTACTTGGACAGGGTGTAAACCGACTGAGAACTAGAGACCCCATTTCTAACATTAGTTGTCAGAGGTGAGGATAAGACTTGCATTTGCACTTGACCTCCAGTGACTGGCGCACACTACTACCATATCACAGACCACTACGTACCACATACAGGCTTTTTGTTTTTGATTTTTCCTTTGATGTATTTTTGGTCTTGAGTTTAAGTTGAACTTCCTACTACATCATGCCTCATTCAAGAGCATCATCAGTTACATGCCTGGATTTGGTTTTTGAGGTTGGAAACCTACACCACGATGGAACTGAAGTCAGTTTGCAAAAGTCCAAGTTAGAGGCCTCATGAGAAAGGAGGCGCTACAAGAGGCACGGGGGGCCGAGGAAGGAGCCTAAAATGCCGGTGGGCATTCTGAGGATTCAATTGGGGAGACCATGGAGCCAAATCCAAGGGAAGATGTGCTGGGGGTGCAGGAGCTGCAAGGCGGGGAGGTACCCTCCAAGCCAGGCAGCAGAGGTGGTTCAAAGGGCCTGACTCCAGAAGAGCCAGAAGACAGGAGAGAAGCCAGGAGACATCAGATAGAGTTGGTGACGCTGAAAATGGAGGAAAAGAAGATGCTTTTAGAGCATGAGCTCAGAGTAAAGTAGCTGGATCAGAGGAGCAGATCCAGCATAGATGGTGGCAGCAAAAGTGTTACATCCAGTGCTGAGGAAGAAGTGCACATGCCCAGAGACTTGGGGCGAGATGTAGGTAGAAATGGTTTTGCGACTCGCAATTTGCGAGTCGCAAAACCATATGCAGAATGGTGTCCCTGACACCATCTGCGAATCACAAAGGGGGTTGCAAAGACCCACCTCATTAATATTAATGAGGTGGGTCGCAATTTGTGACCCCCTTGCGATTCCCTGCACTCACAGGGATGGTGGCCTGCTGGAGACAGCAGACCGCCATGTCTGTGACTGCTTTTTTAATAAAGCAGTTTGTTTTTTTGTATTGCAGCCTGTTTTCCTTAAAGGAAAACGAGTTGCAATACACTCAGGAAAATGAAACCACTTGGTTTCATTTTTTCAGAGTAGGCAGTGGCCAGTGGTCCATTGGACCACTGCCTGCTCTGAAAAAATATTTTTGGCACCATTCACAAAGGGGAAGGGGTCCCATAGGGACCCCTTCCCTTTTGCGAATAGTTAGCACCCACTTCACATGGGTGCTAACTGCAAAATTGCTTTGCGACCGCGTTCGCGGTCACAAAGCAATTCTGCATTGCGGTGCGAATCGCAAATAGGAAGGGGAACACCCCTTCCTATTTGCACGTCGCATTCCCATTTTGCGAGTCGGTACCAACTCGCAAAATGGGACTGTGCATTGCAATGCGCATTTTGCATAGTGCAAACTGCGAATTTCGCAGTTTGCGCCATGCAAAACGCTTTGTACATCTGGCCCTTGGTGCCCAGCTTGAAGTATGGGGATGACATACACCAGGAGATTTAGGTTTATGAGGTAACTCCAGTGGTGCGCAGGGTCCCTGAGGTGGATTGATGAACTGGCATGGGAGTCATATTCCTGGTGATGGGAGGGATGCTCTACTAGCTGTAGGTGAGAGTGACAGGGAGAGGGCCCCCCCATGTGGAAGTCCTGGTAGTGAAGTATGGAGACACCCCAGAAGAGGGTGGGTTGAGTGTCAGGGACAGTAAGATAATATCTCACCAGTGTCAGGAGGGTGATGTGGGGTACTTTTTCAAGGCACTGGGTGGTGAGATGGAGGGTAATTTTGTTAACACATGTGAGGGGCAGTGTGATGTGATTGCTGGAGAGCATATGTTCTGTCCTTGTTTTCCAGAGCTACGCCAACACTAGGTGGAGTGTGAGTTATCTGACCCCAGGGAACCTGCACTGGAGACAGACCCCTTGGTGAGTACCAGAGAGTCTGAAGAGGCATTTGGGGGTGCTCCTGAAGGGAGTGGCTCAGGTTTTCCCCAACAAAGGGAGGTGGGGGAGGTTTGCTGTGACCCAGGTAGGTCCCAGTGTAGTGGGATGGGTGAGGGGGTCCCATGTCCAGTCTCAGAGGAGAGGGAATGGGGGTGGGCCGAGGCCCAGGTTGCACAAGAAAAACCCAGTCCCAGAGCCTGGCGGCTTCCATGAGACAACACCAGTGGGGTCCTGTCCCATAGTGTCAGGAGGACTTGGGAGGGTGGCTGTCACCCGCGTCCCGCCAGTCCTGGTGTCTGGCAGTACCACTCCAGAGTGGAGAGTGTGAGAGACCAGACAGAGGGGGAGGCAGTCCCCAGTGGAGACCCTGGAGGGCCAGGGGTCAGCTCTGAGGTCAGAGCTCCCCAGGAATGACCCCGGTGATATCACTTCTGGCCTGGGGGATTTTCATGCACTGTGAGGTGGAGAGGAGACTAGAGACCTGCCCCAGGCATACTCTTACCCACCACATGAGTAATGTGTTTCCCTTGAAGGGGTAGGGTTACTTCCCTGGAAGCCCTGGCTTGCCAGGCAGTGGTCCAGTCTTATGATACAGACCCTAGTCTGGATGGTCAGGTTCAGGGGGTAAGCTCTGGCCTGATGAAGGGTGGATTTGACCAATCATCCACCCTGGTGAGACTACTAGGGGTACTCTCCAAGGTGGAGGTGTGAGGAACCCTGGAATTGGGGGCAGGGGAGGGAGAGGCTCACCACTGGCTCCGGTCCAGCTTCATGGTATAGACTCTGGGCTGAGGCACTAGTGTCAGGGTTCATTCCTTCACTGGTGGTAGAATTGTGCAGGACTGCTTCCTCAAGCACCCTGACAATTCTGGATTCTGGGGGGCATGCCTGATGGGGGTGAGGAACCCCAAAAGGAACGGTAAGGGGAGGGAAGCCTTGCCCTTGACCCAGGTCCAACCTGAGGGTACACACCCTAGGTTGGAAGACCAGTTGCAGGTTGACATCGCTGCACTGGAGGGAGAACTGTGCAGGACTGCTTCCACAAGCGTCCTGACAATACTGGGCACTGGGGGTGCCACTCCTGGGAGGAGGATACAGAGCCCCAGAGGGGAGGACCAGTGTTAGGCTACCATCCCTGACCTCATTGACGGGAGAGTGGACAAAGGGTGGCAGGCACCTGGGGCTACCGCCCCGGACTCTCCAAAGACACTATGGTTAGAGAGCCCTGAAAGTCCTGGGGTCTGGCTGTTGTCCCAGACAGCTGTCAGTGGCCACTGTGTCTTGTTGTCTTGGTGGACAGAGTTTCCCTTGGGGGGCAGGAGTCACACCCTGGGGGTAGAGTGGGCCACAACACTGTGTTGGCCATGGTGGTACTGTCTTCCCACTGGGCTACTTCTGGGAGCAAAGTAAGGTTAGGTACTGCACAGATGATATCCACAGTTGAGAAGAGGGGTCCCCCATGGGTTAGCTTAGTAGGCCCTGAGAGTATGGACAGAGGTCCAACTGGGTTCGGAAGGGCATAGTAGAACATGCCCCTGCTGTTGCGGGCCAAGGTCTATGTTCTATCGCCCCAATCAGGGACATCCATCAAGATATTGATTGGTTTCCCCTTGCTTTAGGCTTGTGGGGGTTGTGTTGGACCTGTCCCTTTTTCCACTGTCATCCCCAACCCTTTTGCTTCCTTCCTCCTATTTTTCTGACTAGTTTGTGTTGGCTTTAGGGCTCTGGGCACTTTATCACTATTAACCAGTGCTAAAGTGAATATGCTGTCTGTCTAAATTGTATTGATGATTGGTTTATCCTTGATTGGCATATTTGATTGACTATTAAGTCCCTAGTAAAGTGCATTAGAGGTGCCCAGGGCCTGTAAATCAAATGCTATTAATGGGCCTGCTGCACTATTTTGACACCCACATGAGTAGCCCTGTAAACATGTCTCAGACCTGCCACTGCAGTGTCTGTGTTTACAGTCTTACACTGACAATTCGACCTGGCAGGTGTACCCAACTTGCCAGGCCCACATCTTCCCTTTTACTACATGTACGTCACCCCTAAGGTAGGACCTAAGTAGCCCCATGGGCAGGGTGCAGTGTATTTAAAAGGTAGTACATCTACTGGTATGTTTTACATGTCCTGATAGTGAAATACTTCCAAATTTGTTTTCACCATTGCAGGGCATATCCCTCCCAAAGTTTAACATGGGGATTGCATTTAAACTCCTCTTAAGTGTAATTTCCCATTGGGAGCAGATGGAGGTGTGGAGTTTGAGGTCTCTAAATGCACAATTTTAAAAATACATCTTTTGGTTGAGTTGGTTTTTAGATTGTGTGTTTGAAAAAGCCACTTCTAGAAAGTCGACATTTTCTTGCTTAACCAATTTGTGCCTCTGCCTGCCTGTGGAATCTACATCTGGGTCATAATGACAGTTGGGCTGTTTGTGAATTCCCTCTAGACAGTGACAGAAAGGGAGCTGAGGTGTGTCATGCATATCCCAATGAGTCTCCTGGGCTAGAGTGGGGAGGGTGGAGCTGACACCTCCACCTGAAAGGGTTGTGCCTGTCCTCACACAATGCAGTCTCCAACCCCCTGGAGTGTGTCTGGGGCCAGGCCTGGGCAAGGCAGGATCTTGTGAATAACAGAGACTTTCCTTTGAAGTTTGCCTACTTCAAAGGCAGAAATTAGTATAAGTAGTGGACCCAAAATCTCAGACTTTTACAACACTTCTGGATCAAGAGGAACCTCTGCCCAGGAGAAGAGCTGAAGAGCTTGAGGATGAGTTCTTCCCCTTTGCTTTTCTGGGTTAGCATGCAGTTGCTGCTTCGGCCTTAAAGAGGAAAAAGACTGGACTTTGTTGTGTATCCTGCTTGTGAAGTTTCTCCAAAGGCTTGAAGTAGAGCTTGCCTCCTGTTGGAAGTCTCAGGGATATCAACGACTTCAGATTTATCTGCTTATAGCACTGGGAACTGTGTGTTTGTGCTGCAACAGAAGAAAAACCACCACCACGCCATCAATGATGCTGCTGCCTGCACCATGATGTGACAACGCCCGCACGGAGCCATTCCCCCCTTCGCATCGCAACCCTTGCCTCACCGCCACCTGACACAATCACCGAGCCACTGCTTGCACCGTGACCTGTGAGCCCCACACTCTGCATCGCCTCATTCACACCACACCTTTGTATCCCCAACTATGCCATTCTACGCTGACACCAATGCCGCAGCCTGCTCCGTGGCCTGAGGACACCACTCGTAAGGTACACAAAGCACCATCCTGTGCCGCACCGAAGCCCTGGCCTACTGACGCCAGCGCATTCAACTCCAGCATCGTCAACAGATGCCCCTGTCTGTACCAGGACTTGTGGGCGCCGCACATAGCCTGCCCTGCGTCGTACTGCGCTTTGGGCCTGCCGACAAGAATGCATCAACAACGACGACAACTCTGCCTGCACCGTGACTTGGAGACACCACACGTCGCACCGCCCCACTTTACACCACAGCCATGGTCTCACCGTCGCTGCAGGACACCTTCACTGAGGGAATGCAATTGGTTGCCTTTCAGATGCAAGGGAAGAATTTGTTTGTGTAGAAGGAAATCCAAGTTCCAAAATCTTACATCGGGAGGCAGGCAGGCATCGCTTTTCCCTCTTCAATAGTCATGGAGCACTCTGTTAATGTGGGTGGAGTCTTGCCTTCATTCTTTCCAGACCATTAACCTCTGAGGGGACAGGCATGTACAGGCTCACTGATTGGTTCTTTCCATCTTTGAAGGACTTCTCTTTCAACCTGGATGGCTTTCATGGGATCAAATTACACTTGAGGTTCCTGTGCATGAATATGCTTGGTTCAAAAGAGAATGCACTGCTGCTTCAATGGTGTACAAGGTGGAATGTGCCAATAGGTTGAGGAGTGGATACACTCTCCTTTCAGTGGCATAGACGTTGCTGTTTGCTGTTCCCTGTTCCCTGTTCTGGCTTCTGCCCAATGGTCTCCAAAACATCAGGACATCAGGAGTGAAATCTCTTCAGCCATTGGGGTTCTTCATTTCTGGCTCACAGGCTTCGTTCCCTTCTACCCATCTGCTAATGACTCTCATCTCATAGACAGCTGTTGTCAGCTTGGGGGCTGAATAACTACGCCTTTTGAAGTCAAATGTGTCAAATGCCTTGTAGTTGTCAAGGTGTTTTCCTCCTCACACAACCTACTTGTAGCACTGGAGGTCCTTCTACTACTGCCCTGGGCTCACAATAAGCATCCTCTTGTTTGTGACCCTTTACAATTTTGTGTTTTTGCATGTGACGGTGTTGAGACCTCATCTCTGTTTGTCTATCTGCAAGCAATCCAAGTATTTAGAGAGTGTGGGGAAGTTTATCTACAATTAAGGTTATGCTTCTCTGTTTTTTAGAGGGTTTGGGCTCACCTGTCCTAGCATTTGCCCTTTGGTTCCTTCTTGGGATCTTCCCTCAGTTCTTAGGACCATGACAAACACTCCATTTGAACCTTTACAGGAGGTCTACATACATTTTGACCTGCAATGACACGTGCAAGAAAGTCTGGGGAGATTGAAGCCCCTTTATTTAGGTAAAGTTTTGTCTGATTTTCACCTTTCTGAGAACAGTTTTTAACCTGTATTGGGGTTATAATGGTGCTAATCAGGTTGACCTGCCTTGGCACAGGTTTACTGTGCCCATCATTAGTGACTGGATTTGCTTAGCTGTTGCCTCAACTTATAAATGCTTGAGGGCTTCCCTTACCTTCTCTTTTGAGGCATGGTAGCTTCTTGGAAAGAGTGTATGGGAGTGTCCATGATTGCTTTTGGTAGGGCTGCCAGCTGGGCCTCGCCTGACACACATCTTTCATACTGTAAGCTGGAAGAATCTGCAAGCACCTGTTGGGGCTGTTGTTAATATTGTTACTTTCACTTCTACTATTTAATCAGTTGCTGGTTTTTAGGTTTGTTTTCAAATGTGACTCTCCACTGTCCAAGAGTTTGCGGGAGACTTTGACTTGTGTGTCATGGACGCCCACGTCCTGCTGGCTATGTACTTGTTTGTGAGGACTGGAATGAAGGACAGTAGATGACGTGGTACTGCCTGGATTACTAACTATCAATCTTCATTACACAAAGTTATACACTTCATCACAGACCTATATCCCTCCTTCTCTCTCAGTTGGAGTAGGCTTTCAGGAATATTGTGATTCTTCGGGCATCCCAGGTACAGGAATTGCATTGGGTGAGGGTCCCTTTTAAGTGATAGTGCCACGAGATGGGTTTCTTGATATTTTTCACTCTATTGGCATGTTATTCATTTCTGTGCATAGAAGACAAAACCTGATTTGCAAAGAAGGTAGCTCGGTGTAACGAAGATTACTGGTAAGTTATCCAGGTATTATGCAACTGTCAAAAGGAGTTGCCAGTGTGCCTAGAACACAGGTTAAGCCATCTTTGGTTCTGTTTTGTCCCTTATGACAGGACACAGAAGTACTGGTTTGCTTGGCTGGTCTGATTTAAAAAAAGCTACCCTTATAATAGAAACTGTTTTTTTATTATTTTATTTTTATTTGCAGAACCTCAGGAAATTCCATATCTATTTGGTGAATGCAAATATGTGTTTTGGCTGGTGTGTGTACATTTGGGTGTATCTATGTGCTTGAATTGCGTCAAAAAGTATAGCGCCAGCTTGCGCCAATCCAGGATGCCACCCTGGCGCCATATTAATGGAATGGTGGAACGCAAAGGGTAGGCTAGCGTAAACACAAATTACATTAGCTGGGTGGGGGTGGCGGTATGAGAGAAGCGGGTTTTGCACCAAAAAATGACCTTAGGCTGGTTAGAGGCAAAAAAAATGACTCTAACCAGCCTAGAGTAATTTCTTGACGCAAAGCCATTCATACCACATGAGTCCTGTCTTATAAAAAAAAACAGGAATAAAGCCCACCACTCCAATGGCCAGCACAGGGGACAAGGGTCCCCTGGGCATGGCCATTGCACCCAGTGCCATGTAAGGGGGCCCACTTCAGGGCCCCCAATGGCACTTTGAATGAAAAATAAAAATACTTACCTCTACTTACCTCTACTTACCTGGGATGGGGTCCCCCATCCTGTTGTGTCCCTCTGGTGTGGGTGGGGGTATTCCTGGGGCTTGGGAAGGAAACCTGTGGGCTCTTTCCATGGTGTTTGGCCATGGAAATGGGTCCACAGGTCCCCTAAATACTGCCCTGACCGAGGCGTTAAAAAATGGCTCTAAGCAGTCTTAGCGCCATTATTTAGGCACACCTCCCTACTGTGCACGATTTTTGCACAGGAGTATAAATAAGGCGCTAGGGGCTTGGAGTCATTTTCTGGACAGGAACACCTACCTTGCATCTCATTGACGCAAGGTGGGATCACGCATCCAAAAAATGACTCTAACTCCAATATTTTGACGTTAGACTAGTCTTGTGTCAAAATATAAATATGGAGTTAAGTTTGCGCTGAATTAGCGTAAACAAATTACGATAATTCAGCGCAAACAGAGTATAACTCTGGGCCATAGTTTTGACATGTTCTACTGACAATAAACATGTCAGGTATGCGCCGAATACTAGGAGGGGGCGTGGGCAGGCTAGTTCATTGTTATCCTTCATTATTGATATTTTATGCCCAGTTCTCTTTAGCCTGAGCGATCTCTGTAGTTCCACTTACTACACGATGGAAACAACGAGTTGTAATGTCGCTTTGGATGTGGAATTGTATGGATTTGAAATGTCAATAAAAACATATCTAAAAAAATCTTTGTGCTTGAATTGCAAACTGGCCTTTAATTCTGTATGAGGCAATTGTCTGATCAGGTAGGCCATGTAAATCCAAGCTCGGCAACAGCCTGCCTTTGCAACTATTAATTAAGGCAAACCCTGCGAAATCACGTGAATATCGTAGTGCACTTGAAAATTCGCTTTCCATTATTTTACATTTGCTAAACTGAAGTGCATCTATTGACTTGTATTTATAGTAGTTTTTTCTAATTCGGTATTTCTACACACTACACCAATGTCTTGCAAGACAATAGAGATCGGCAGTCTAGGGCTATTTGCTCAGACAATAGCATCTCGGGCTCCTACTCATTATTTCTCCCGCCTGGGTGTGTAGCTGTTTTAATACAAATGTAATTGCTCGATAATGTAAACAGCGCATTTGGTTCGAACACCAGTAAAAGCCGAACATGTTTACTGCCAACACATGAACGTGATGACGGATGAGGAAACTGTCGTAGATAATCTGTTCCGTTGATGAGATAATGCGAAGCCACGCACGTTTGCCGAGCTGGGCGGGGCCGCAGCAGGCGCGAGCCTCATTGCCATGGTTCCTGTACCGCAGCCTCAATCGCTTCTTCTGGATTGTGTCAACGGTAGGCGATGGGGAGCAAGTGCGAAGGGGCAAGTGTCTCATTAATTTAATTTGTGAAAGCCAACCTGACACCACAGCAAAGATGGCATGCAATTAGAGAAATGGGGCAAAAGCGCAAGGGGACGCAAATGTGATTTAGTGACCTTTTGCACTCAGCGGCAACAAAACCCCCCTTAAATCATTCCTTTTGTCTGCCCTGCTGCCAGTCAAATTAGCTATTGTCAGTATCTTTGTTGTACAGAGCCAGTAGGCTTCCCAGTTTACTTCCAAATAAAGAAAGTCAAAGGTCAACAAGTCTCCCTACATTAGCTTTATGCCTCCCCTTTGAAATGGCAAGGTATCTGAGCCAAGTTTGTGAAACAAATGGTAGAGTGGAAGTATTTTAACAGCAAGCAGAGGAGAGATGTAAGCGCTGATCCATGACAACCGTGTACTGAATACATTGTGCTGCCTGAGAAACAGGGTCATTTTGCAAGATAATATTTTTGAAATGCTGTACAAAATACCGAAGAACGAGTGTTAGGTGTATTAAAGTATAGAGACTCAGTGCAGTGGCAGGACTGGAAAATGCAGAGGGCTAGCACGCAAAGCGGCATCAGGGATCTAGCGTCATTACCGGGCTGAGCACCCCAGATGCTCAAATTGGCTCCCGAAAGATGGAAGGGGGAATGCCGCGCCCTCTTTCAGTGGTAGAAGTCTCGGCGCCACAGAAGCGTGAATGAAAAGCACAAGAAAAACTCACGCCAAAAAGGCCCTCCCACTGAAAGTGAGGGGTGCAAGGGCACGGTTGTTGCCCAGTGGGGGGCTAGGCAACTTATCCCTTGGAAACGGGGTGGGATGTATGACATTGCAATGCATGCATTCACCACGCATGCCTTTACCAAACATCATTTATCATGTCTTTACAATGCAAAGTAACAAGGTAAGTTACTATTCATTTATATTTTTTCTTTATTCAAGGGGTGCCCCCAAGCCACCTCGTTTTAATTATCTTTAACATCTTTTTTTAATTTTTTCACTTATACCATTACCTAACCCTAAAAAATGCCCTTACAACCCTATACTCTTACCCACTCCTAAACCCTAAAACACCCTTCCCAACCTATACCCCTACCCACTGGTGTAACAAAGACCCCTGTGGCCCCTGCAGTGCAGGAAGGCCTCCAAGCTCCAGCGGGGCCCTCTGCACAGTATCCTAGCCTGAGAGCTTCAGCGTGAGTCTAGAGGCGGGGCCCCTCCATGTATGGTGCAAAGCATGGGTACTCGCAAACATTTTCCCAGGGGCCAAAAAGTTTGGTCTGTGACGTACCTGGGGGCCGCACTGATGCCAGGGCGGTGGCGGTCGGGTGGGGTGACTAGGGGATTGGTGGCAAGGTAGGTGTAGGGGAAACAAAGCATATACATCTAGTGGCTGAAATAAACAATGGGAAACCAGAAAACCTGGAATTAATCCCAGCAAACTGTGTGATCCTAGGCAATTGTTTAGTCTCACTTCACTCCTTTTTCTGCATTATCACATTTAAGATGACCTCGAAATACATGATTCATGGTGTGCGCTGCACATAACCTGCTTCTATGTTTGATTTAATGAACTATAATGTTGTTTATGTATGATAGGAACCCAGGCCACCCATAAAGTGCACATACCAAGTGACTTGCCTCTTTAATTTACTATTGGTGGTGTTCTCAGGGTAAGGGAAATAATTAATGTTTCCAAATTTATGTTTGAAAACTATCACTTTAAAATAAATACATCTCAATGCACTGATAAAATAAATTGTGCTAAGGCAAAAAGGTTCTGCATGTTAACTAAATACACTTAATTCTTTTTGAAGAGACTGTCTTAGTTTTACACTTATGCTGCAAGATATCTTTAAAAATGAAGGCGTTTCCAAAGTTAAGTGCAGTAGTCCCTTCCTTTCTTTAACACCAATTAAGTTTGAAATAAAAGATTGTGTGTGTATTTAATATTTTTGTCAGTGTGGAGTCGAGCAAACAGCTGCCCAGTGCTCCTCTTGCCCCAGGGGCCGCATGTAAAGGTCAGAGGGGCCGCATGAGTCCCACGGGCCGTACTTTGAGTATCCCAGGTGCAGAGGGTCCCCCTTCAAGTTTCGTTATGCCACTGCCTCTACCCAACCCTTAACCTTAAACCACCCTTACTACCCTATACCCATACCAAACCCTAGGCCCATGTTATGTGGTTCCCATTTTGGCAATAGGACTGCATGTTTACGGGAGCAGCATCACAGAGCATGGGAGACTGGGTACAACCCACGTTGCCTGATAGCTGTCGGCCTAACTCCTGGCTAGCGCACAGTGCCTCACCCTGACCACCAAACCTGTCAGGATAACAGGTGATTACGGCAACTTCAACATGACACTTTGACTCCTCCTGGGAGCTAGGGAAACAGATCATGACCCCTTTCACTCAGCTACTAATGCACTCCAAGGTGAAACACAAGATGTGAAATAGATTTCATTACATTTATTGAAGCAATCACATTCTGGTATAAAAAGCATGTGCTGCAATAATTAGGTAGATGAAACAGAGACAGCCAACATCAGCAGAGCTGTCTTTTGAGCGGTAAGCATCCCAGGATGCTCGTGAGCGGAATACTGTTTACCCCCATTGGGCCCGAGTGTAGTTTTTATAATGACTCATACATTGTTTGGAAAGCAGTTCTGATGTAATGCTGTGTCTAAGAGATAGAAGCCGGCTCCTGGGCTGACAATGTAAGTTAGCATAACATGTACTGTGCGTAACACCATTGGATAAGGAGTACAGATTACATGTGGTACATGGCTGATTAAATGTGCAGCATGAGCTTTGCCCTCGTAGAAGAAGTAACTAATAAAATATGTAAAGGCAAATGCTAAAAGCAGGTTTGCTAAAATACAAATAAAAATGTGTGATAATGTAAAATAAGGCACAAACCATGAAACTAAGCTAAGACCGGGGTACCCAACCTGGGTTCTTAAAGGGCCCTAACAACACCCTCCCCTTGCTTGTCTAGGAGTACTGATTCTAAAATCCCCAAAGGAATCAAGGATAAAAACAATCTAAAATCCAATTAAAGTCATAAAATGTCCATTTCGGCAAGCAAAACAGCCCAAAATAAAATGACCAATTAAAAGACATTGTATATTTAGTAAAAAAACATTTGGTAATAACGGGTCCAAATTCAAATTCACTGAAATCCTGCATGAGATCATCAAACACATAAGTGGAGATGGAATCTAAGAGGGATCCCACTTCAGCAGATGTTAAAACCACCAAAGTCCCTTTCGAAAGGTCAAAGGAGCAAACATGATCCAGTGCCTCAGTCGCAGCTAAGGAGGCAGCGTTCCGTGACGTGCCAGATGACGGGGCATCAGGAGCTGAGGAAACCTGGTCCAACAGGGATAATTCATAGGAAGCATCACTCTGCTGCCAGACTACTCCATCACATAAAGCCATAAGTCCATATCTCCCCTGCCTTGAAGGCCCAACATTGGTTAACGGTTGCCAGAAGATCCTCCTTTAAGCTGCTTTGCATCACCCACAAAGTAATACATGTAACAGGACCGCTTTTCTTCAGGAATAACCTCCGCTCAAGATTAACACCTCGCCTCAAAACCCCACCATACAAGAAAAAGACAATAAGTGGTACACCCTTCTCTCTTCAAATGGCCAAACTATAGAATTCATTACCCCCAAATATAAGATCCACAGATAACTATTTTATCTTCAGAAGACTGCTCAAGAGTTGGCTCTTTCCATACTCAAACAGTAATGCACTGCATATCCCTGTGTATGTAAACATTTGTAATTTGATCATATGTACATAGGTGTGTTGCTTTGTACAGATATGCATAACTATGATATCTATCTATCTATCTATCTATCTATCTATCTATCTATCTATCTATCTATCTATCTATCTATCTATCTTTATGTACATATAAATAAATCTATATCTATATATATATATATATATATATATATATATATATACATATATATATAGATATAGATATAGATGTATAGATAGATAGCTATAGATATAGATATTTTTGCTGAAAAAAAAAAAAAGCGTACAGGGATGTTATAGTTAGGAAATAGAATTAAACAAAACATAGAAATTCACTTAAAACAAAGGTTACAGGGACATTATAGTTAGGCTTGCATTTTAAACATACCAAACCATAGAAATTCACCTGTTAAAGTTAGAGTTATCTAAGTAACTATAACTCATGCCCTAAGGTAACGTAAACTTGAACACGGGGTGGTCACGGGGCTCATGCCCCGGGCCGCCCCGTTACACCCCTTGGCTGATTGGTGTTTGGAGAGGGGGCGGAACCCTGAGCATGTGGGCAAGAAAAAGAGGAAGCAGGGGTACCGCCCCCCCCTAGGGATACAGGTGACGTCCAGTTCATGTGTGGTCCAAAGGTGTTTCAGGACAGGAAGGGATCCTGTCAAAAATGATTTATGGTGACAGATGTGGATGGTACGAATTCATTTGATATTAATTTTGGATTTGCAGTAAAAAGTTTCTTGAAGTGATTTATATGATAAATGATTAATGTTTTGATTTTAACAAAGTAAATAAAAGAAATACTTCTTCCAACGAAATGAGGTGTCGGTCTGTGTATGACCGGTGTTGGGGCAAGGGCCTGCTGGCAGCCTCCGAGTCCTATGTTGTTTCACTGAATTTCTAAGTTTTTAAAAATATTAAGTAATTTTCATTACTATACACTAACCCAACCACTGCCATGCACAGTTGGGGCCAACCCCCTAACCACTGAACCCCACGCTGCGCATGACCCTATGGCCGTGTGAGGCAGGAGTTGGCCGTGGCCTGTCCCTCTGGGTGTGAGAATAGATGTGAGAGGGTGTCTCTGGGGGTGAGAGTGTCTGTCTGGGTATGAGGGTGGGCACAATTCCTGTCTTAGTGGATCCATCAGTTTCTGTGGGTGTCTGTGAGTGGGTACATGAGTGTCTCAGTGGGTCTCTGAGTGGGTGTCAGTGTCAGTGGGTCTGTGACTGGGTGCATGAGTGTGTGACTAAGGCCCTCATTATGTTCTTGGCGGTCTGGGCCGCTATGCCGGCGGTGGCGGGAAATCACGCCAACCAGCATGTTGGCCCAGACCGCCACATAATGAAGCCAGGTAGGGCCGCCCACCGCCAGGCTGCCTGACGGTGGACGGCATCATTATCCGACACGGCAGCGCTGCTGCACCTCGGACAATGATCCCAATTCCCCAGCGTTTCCAGGGAAAGGCTGGCGGAAGGGGTGCTCCGGGGCCCCCCTGGGGGCCCCTGCACTGCCCATGCACTTGGCATGGGCAGTGCAGGGGCCCCTGTGCAGTGCCCCATCGGGCAGGTTGGGCAGTGACCCGCCGGCAATGTCCTGACCAGGCATTCTGCTGGGCTGGCTGGCAGAAACAACTTTCTGCCCGCCGGCCCAGCAGAATGTTTGTAATACGGCCGGCGGAGCCCCCATGGGGGCTGGAGGTCGATAGAAAGACCGCCAGCCTGAACGCGGCGGTGAAAACCGCTGTGTTCATAATGAGGGCCTAAGTCTGTGAGCGGGTATCTTTGTGGGTCTGTGAGTGGGTGCTTGAAAATCTGAGTGGGTCTGCGAGTGGGTGCATAACGGTGTGAGTTCATCTCTGACAGGGTACATGAGTGTGTGAATAGGTCTGTGAGTGCATGCCTGAGTGGGTCTGTGAGTGGGTGTGTGTGTGTCTGAGTGCATCTGTGAGTGGGTTTATGAGTGTCACTAGGTCTGTGAGTGGGTGCCTGAGGGTCTGAGTCGGTCTGTGAGTGGATGCATTAGGGGCTGAGTGCGTCTGTGAGCAGGTGCATGAGGGTCTCAGTTGGTCTGTGAGGGGGTGTATAAGTGTCAGTGGGTCTGTGACTGGGTGCATGAGTGTGTAACTGAGTCTGTGAGTGGGTATCTGAGTGTCTGAGTGGGTCTATGAGTAGTGCTTGAGAGTCTGTGTTTGTCTGGGAGTGGTGCATAATAGTCTGAAGGGGTCTGTGAGTGGGTGCAAGAGTGTGTGACTGGGTCTGTGAGTGGGTCTGTGAGTGTCTTACTGGGTCTGTGAGTGAGTGTGTAATGTCTGAGTGGGTTTGTGAGTGGGTGCATGACTGCCTGAGTGGGTTTGTTAGTGGTTGCATAAGTCTCAGTGGGTCTGTGAGTGGGTGATTGAGGGTCTGAGTGGGTCTGTGAATGGGTGCAAAAGGGTGTGAGTGGGTCTGTGAGTAGGTGCATTAGGGTCTCAGTAGGTCTCTGAGTGCATATGTATAAGTGTCAGTGGGTCTGTGACTCGGTGCATGCGTGTGTGACTGGTTCTGTGAGTGGGTATCTGAGTTGTCTGTGACTGGACTTATGCTACCACCATGCACAATTTTCTGCTAAATAATTTTACTGCAAATGTTACATTGATATTATCAATGATGTTATCAAAGATGTCATGAGTGCCGTAATTTGTGGGGTAATTAGCAGTGCATGGTTAGGGCACGAGTTATAGTTACCTTAGGGCGCAAGTTATAGTTACTTGAGATAACTCTAACTATAATTGATGAATTTCTATTGTTTGGTACCTATAAAATGTGAGCCTAACTTTAACGTCCCTGTAAACTTTGGTTTTTTAAAATGAATTTCTATGTTTTTTAACGTAAAGTAATTTTCATACTGTACATTAATCCAACCACCACTAAAGGCCGTATGCGGCGGTGGTTGGCCGCAGAACCTGGCCTACAGCCAGGCCCTGCCACCAACCCTTGTAACAACCCAACCCTGTGCTGCACACGGCCTTTGTCCCTGCACAGCGGGGGGCTAGGCCAGGCTCTGCGGCCGACCCTTATACCCACCCAACCCTGAACTGTGCATGGCCTTTGGCCATGCGCAGTGGGAGTTGGCCACAGGGTCTGGCCTGCAGCCAGGCCCTGTGACCAACCCCTAAAACAACCCTGCATGGCCCTCCCTCCCCAGGCTGATCTCAGCACCAGGGACCATATCCCCTGGTGCTCAGCTTAAATATTTTTTTTGGGGGGGGGCTGCAGGGCCATACCCTAGGCCGATCTCGACATGGTGTCCCATTCCCCGTAGCCAGGCCTAAACATTTAGGGCCTGATTATGACCTTGGTGGATGGGATACTCTGCCACAAACGTGACGGATATCCCGTCCGCCGTATTACAAGTTCCTTTATATCCTATGAAACTTGTAAAATGGCAGGCGGGATATCCGTCACGTTTGTGACAGAATATCCCATCCGCCAAAGTCATAATCAGGCCCTTAATTTTTAGGGGGAGGGTGTACAGGCTGCATCCCTCCCCAGGCCAATCTATTCCCCAGGGGCCCCCATCCATCAGACCCCTGCTTAAACATTTAGGCCCTCATTACAACATTGGCGGTATTGACTGCCTACTGCCACGGCGACAGCAGCCAACATACCGTCGCCGTGGCTACCAGCCGCTCACACGCATTATGACCATAGACGGAATTCCGCCAGAAGGCTGGCGGAATACCGTTCACGGTAATGGCGGAGGACGGAGATAAGGTAGCGCTGCTGCCAGCAGCCGCTCCACGCCAGCAAAACACAGCCGACCGTATTCCGTATCATGAGCAATAATACAGCCTGGTGGCGTTTTGCTGGCGGACGCTGCTGCTGGCAGCAGCGCTGCGTCCCGTCTCCTGCCAGAGGACCCCCTGCAAGCAGGTAAGTTGGGTTTTCCAACACCCACAGGAGAGGGGTTGGGGTTGGTGTGTGTGTGTGTTTGGGTGTTGTGTGTGTGGGGGGTATCTCTTTTTATATGCGTGCATGCAGGTACGAGCCGCTTTGAATGAGTGCGTGAATGACTGAATGTGAGTGTACGTGTATGTGTTGTGTATGTGAATGCGTGTGTGCAACAATGTATGTTGGTGTGTGTTGCGGTGTGTGGGTATGTATGTGTGCATGGTGGGTGGGTGTGGGTATGCATGTGTGTATGAGTGTGTATGTGTGCGTGTGTGGGTGTGTAAATGTGCTTGGGGCAGGAGAGGGAGGATGGGGCAGGACTCAAAAAATCACAAATTACCATGAAAAAGTCACAAATTAAGGGCTCAATTTGCCCTTAATTTTGCCCTTAATTTGTGATTTTTTGAGGTTTTGTATTGATATGGAATTCCTGATTTAAATAAAGGACAGCAAACTGCATGGAGTGCCTTCGTTTGAATCTTATGTGAAGCATATATTGAATGGGTCCTGTGCCCATTTTCTGAGCACCCACCTCGTCAGGCAGGAAGAACAGCAGGACACTTCTGGATGATATATATATATATATATATATATATATATATATATATAGATGATATATATATATATATATATATATATATATTATCCAAAAACCGGTGAAAAACAGAATCACAGGACGGCTGCACAATGCCTCAAAGATCCAGTATAGCTGAGAAATAAGCCATCCAAGGAGTCTCTAAAGAGGTTGTTCGTCCGCTGTTTATTATAATACTTAAAATAATAATAAAAAATAGTCACAATCACGCTGTCCCGGCCAAATGTCTACGCGTTTCGGCAAGCACCTTCAGCTGGACATTGGCAGATATTTTTACACACATCTTTTTATAAAACACAGTCCATCTTTTGTTTCAGTGACACCATGTGTGTGCTGAAAACGGCGGCCATCTTTGAACATAATAGATGTATAAGAGAAAAACGTCATCATATTAATTATATAATAATTATTGGTGGTTAAAAATTGTTCCATAATAAATAAATATTGATTACTGGGAAGTCAATCGGCAAAATATGTATATATATATTACGGGCGATCTCCAGGAGGTAGTTATAGTTGGAACCTTGTTTCTATAGACATATTTTTTGCTTGCCTATATATTTGCATCCCTTTGACGAGTCTTCACAAAATTTTCTAAAGCAATGGTCAAGTTGGGTCTTGTTGAGCGTAGAAAGTTTTGGGTTGATCCGTCAAATGGGGGGTGAAGAAATATGTCAAACCAAAAAAAAGTGCGTTTCTCATGTTAATTCCCGTAGACTCTTTAGACACGACCACAGCCCAACCCGCTGGAGGAAATTACACCAAATTTGGGAGAAAGATAGCTTTTTATCCACAGATCACCCTTTTTTGTTATTTGATTTAAATCCTTCAACTCTTTAGGAGATATTTAAGGAAATCGAAATTTGTATATCTAGAAGCACAAATACTTTGTGAGCAGTCCTGATCTCATGCTGAGATTTGATTGGCTGTTAACATTTCAACTAGGAAGTTTTGGTACCCGCTTTGGGACTCAGCTTCCACCAAGTCCCCCCCAAAAATAACAAAAAGAAAAGGGGGCAGGGTACAGCTACCCTAACCCACAAGACACCAGGGAAAACCCCTTTTTAAAAAAAAATCACAGCAAAATTTGTGAATATTCGTGAATATCGCCATGAATTCCAAAAAGAAACAAGTGTGGACTCCTGTGCTTGTTTTAATTATAGCCCCCGTGTGAGCCAGGTTAAAAAAAATGGAGGGGGTGCACAGGGACACCTTCTATGGACATAATACTGCCCCTGGGACCACCACCTCCCTGGAGTTTATATAAGTTTTGTGGGGGGGGGGGGCGCGAACCTTCCCAAAACAACAAATAAAAAAATACAAAATGAATATGTGGGGCCAGTGGACCCCCCCAGGCCCCAGGAGCAGAACTCCCCCGGGGCTAGCATATTGAAATATTCGGGGCTGAGTGGACCCCCTCACAACGCCAGGGACTAACCCCCTGGGGCTACAATCTAAATATAAAAACAATAGAGGGGGTTCTGTGGACTGCCCAAAACCCCGGGGACCACCCCCGGGGCTACAATGATATAATGTACAAGGGGCCACAAGGACCCCCCTGTATCCCAGGGACCACCACTTCCCCTGGGCCAAGTAGAAATAAAAAAGAAGGAGGGGCCTTCCTCCTAGAGCCATATATGGCCCTAGGGACCACCACCACCCAGAGCCGGCTCCTGCTACCTCCCTAGGTGACAGCTCCTGCCAAGCAAAATCAAAAACTCCACTTTCAGCAATTGGGAGCTTTAAAAATGCTCCTGCTTGCTGAAAGCGGAAATTTCATCTGTTTCCTTGCATGCACGCAGACATTGCATTTACAGCAGCTCCCTTTGTATGGGAGCAATGATGGCTCCCGCAGGAGGCGAGGAGCTTACTGGAACAGTGTGGGCCTAGAGGCTCCCCCCACAGTCCCTTGGATAAACACAAATATGCAATTGCTTTTATTAAGTACAAATCATCCAAGTGTGTTTATAAAGCGGTTCCACCCTGTAAAGCTATCTAATGAAGACACTTGAGGAACAGTGATAATACCAAAGTTACAGACACATAAGGTCACTGGAGACATTTCCTTGGTGTCCTTTAAGCTGCTGTTGTGTAGGAGATGAACAATACATATTCCCAATGAGGTAGCACTTACTAATTATCCAGTAGAAAGTACTCCAGTTGGGTAGACATTCTGCAGGAAACAGTGGCCTCTTCTTGGATAAATACACAGGGTAGTACTAATTCTGGCACAATGCTGATTTCGCAGAAATATAACATCAACACGAAGCATTTACAGATATAAACAAAGTAGATGCTCAAATTGAAGCTCCACTTCTGTAAAGTACTAATCATCTAAATCTATTGCGCATAGTGAAGGCAAAGCAAGTATTTTCTTCTCTGCACCGTGTATGGTGTGGGGTTAGATGGTTATAGGGGGTTTGCTGCAGGCCCCGGCCACAGGCTATACCCTGCAGCCAACCCCACCACACAGAGCCAAAGGCCGTGCGTGACTTTGGTGTTCGGTGAATATGTACTGCTAATTACCCCAGATTATGCATAGCTCATTATGGCCCTCATTATGACATTGGCGGTAAGTCCCGCTTACCGCCATGGCAACTGCCGCCAATATACAGCAACTGCCGCGGCATACCGCCACCCATATTATGACACACACATAGAAATCCGTCACTATACAGACACACACACAAGTTCACCAGACCAAAGGTCAGTGCTAAACTGGCGGTATCCAAACCCACACCGTTACACCAACAGAACTAAGCCCACAGCATTATGACCCACGAATCACCGCGGTGGACATTCAATCGCGGTAAACCATTGGCTGTACATACCGCCGCGCTCAAGATACACACACACTAACAAAACAACATCACATTGGACAATTTAAACTACACACACCTGACACATATACACACACCACACCCACAACACTATAAAACACAGCCACACATTACCCACAACCCTTTATGACTCCAACAAAATTACAACTGAGAGAGAGAGAGACACCCACACAACCAGAGCCACAGAACACCAGCACCCATACACCATTCACGCACCTCACAGCACACACCCCAAAACATCACCCCATACACCCTCACACACACCACTCACACTACACCCATGGCACCACAAAGATACCCCAGGTTCTCTGAGGAGGAGCTAAGGGTCATGGTGGAGGAAATCATCCGGGTAGAGCCACAGCTATTCGGATCACAGGTTCAATCCATTGCAAGGAAGATGGGGCTATGGTGGAGAATCGTGGACAGGGTCAACGCCGTGGGACAGCACCCAAGAACAAGGGATGACATCAGGAAGAGGTGGAACGACCTAAGGGGGAAGGTGCGTTCCGTGGTTGCAAGACACCAGATAGCTGTAAAGAGGACTGGCAGTGGACCCCCACCTCCTCCCCTACAGCTAACAACATGGGAGGAGCAAGTCTTGACAATACTGCATCCTGAGGGCCTGGCAGGAGTAGCTGGAGGACTGGACTCTGGTAAATCAAATTATTACTACTTTCACCCCCCTACCTGCATGCAATCACAAACCCCCACGCTCACTCCCATCACTCCACCACTACCCACACACCCCACCATCACAATCCACTCATCCCAATGCAAAGCCCTGCATGATATACCAATGCATGGACACCACTCACAGACCTGCATGGACAACCATCACCACTGCCTGCACACTAGAGACAATCACCTGGCCCACCAAATAACAACTCTCACTAAGGCCAATCTGCCATGGCAATATCAACCATAGAGGGAAACATACCCATGCACAAGATGACACACACTGAAACTATAACACTGCATTTACATCCCCACAGGTCCCCCACACAACGTCACCGGAGAGGAGGTGCCAGCAACATCCAGTCCCCCCACAGAAGAGGCCCACAGTGATGACAGCAGCCCTCCACGCCTCGATCAGGATGACCTAATGGCCCATCAGAGACCTCCGGACAGTCGATTACCCTGCCACAGTCCCATAACACCACAGAGCCTCCCCCCTTAGGAAACACCAGCACAGCACCCACCCAGTGGGCCTATACCCCTGCCCCCAGGACACGTCAATCAGCAGTGTGTCCACCACTACAGGAACCCCAGGACACCCCACAAACACAGGACGATCCGGGACCTGGGGTCAGTGGCAGTGGGCACACGGTTCAGGGGACAGAGGCATAGGACAACGGGGAAGCTGGGAGGACTGCTGTGCGACAGCGGGAGGACAGGCCCAAGGATCCAACCCTCCAGGAGGCACTCACCAACATCTAGGGGAGCATACCACCATTCCCAGGAGACAATGGGCCAGATACTGGCCAAGTTGCAGGAGACCCAGCGGCTGCAGGAGGACCTGAGGGACATCCACACTACCCTGGTCACCACTGCTGGGGTGCTGGCTGACATTGCCAACACCATGAGGGAGGCAGTGGCACACCAACGGGCCCCTGACACTAGCCACAATGATGAACAGCCCTCCACCTCTGCCAACACTAGTGGACAGGAGGTCCCACCACAGGAACAACAGTCCACCAGCACCCCACCTCCTGCAGAAGGAGAACCACCACGCAAACGGTCCCTGCGATCCAGGCAGAAGCCAAAGAACATTGCCCAGACCCCCGCCAGGAAATAAGACTCTCCTGATTGTCACCCATGTGTCCCACTCTGTTACCCTGTCCACCTTGAACTACCATTGCTGCACTTCCTATGCCCCTTTGGACAATGCACCTGTGATACAAATAGACTGAACTCTATCCTGGACTTTCCTCCATCATCACCCCAGCCCATTGCACATCCCCATTTATTTCTCAGCACTGAAATAAACACTGATTTAAAAATACAAGTATGGAGTCTGAGAAATGAATTAAGGATTTATTCATTTAACAATCTGTAGACATTACAATTAGACTGTACAGTTATGTATACATAGGTAAGACCTGTAATGTGTTGCAGTCAATACACCAGGAGCCAGAGTAGGGCACAAAGATCTGTGAATAGACATGTCAAAGCGTACAGTGAGTGGCCAGAGTAGTGGGAACAGCAGCCTGCCTAGAGAAAAGTAACTACACAAAACTGCCATGGAAGGTGAAGTTACAGTGTCTTATCTGTGTGTCACTGGAAGAACTGCCGTATGATAGTTGTTCTGTTGTCCACATCCTCATCCTCTACCTCCTCTTCATCGCTGTCAACAGGCTCCACAGCTGCTACACACCCATCTCCAGCCCTATCCTCATGCAGAAAAGGCACCTGGTGTCTCAAGGCTAGGTGTGCAACATGCAACATGCCACAATGATCTGGCACACCATATTGGGTGAGTAGCACAGGGATCCACCTGTCAGATGGAGGCACCTGAACCTGGCCTTCAGGAGACCAAAGGTGCACTCAATAATTCTTCTTGTACGCCTGTGTGCCTCATTGTAACTTTCCTCTGCCCTTGTCCTAGCATTCCTCACTGGGGTAAGTGGCCATGAGAGGTTGGGGTAACCAGAGTCACCTGCAAATATCGAGGGATACCTGTTAGCCACACGCTCACCCTTATGGCCAACCCCACACCCATATACCTACATAAACTGGGTGGGGACCAGGGCTCATCTATTAGCCACACCCTGTGCCTCTGCAGTTGAGCCATCACATATGGGATGCTGCTATTCCTCAGGATAAAGGCATCATGCACAGACCCAGGATACTTAGGGGCATATTTATACTATGTTTGCGCCGGAATTGCGTCGTTTTTTTTTTACGCAAATTCGACGCAAAACGAACTCCATATTTATACTCTGCCGTTAGACGCGTCTAACGCCAAAGTTCATGGAGTTTGCGTCATTTTTTAGCGTGGACACCTACTTTGCGTTAATGATATGCAAGGTAGGCGTTCCCGTCTAAAAAATGACTCCGAGGCATGTGCGCCGTATTTACACTCCCGGGCAAAAATTACGCCCGGGAGTGGGCGGGTCCAAAAAAATGACGTCCAGCCGCTTTTGCGTCGTTTTTTAGCGCCTGGTCAGGGCAGGCGTTAAGGGACCTGTGGGCTCGGAAGGAGCCCAGAGGTGCCCTCCCATGCCCCAAGGGACCCCCCCTGTCACCCTTGCCCACCCCAGGAGGACGCCCAAGGATGGAGGGACCCATCCCAGGGAACTTAAGGTAAGTTCAGGTAAGTATTTTTTATTTTTGTGGCATGGGGGGCCTGATTTATGCCCCCCTACATGCCACTATGCCCAATGACCATGCCCAGGGGACAGAAGTCCCCTGGGCATGGCCATTGGGCAAGGGGGCATGACTCCTGTCTTTGCTAAGACAGGAGTCATTTAATGGGGGTTGGGAGTAAAAAAAAATGGCGCAAATCGGGTTGAGGCGAAAATTTTGCCTCAGCCTGACTTGCCCCATTTTTTGACGGCCAAGCTCCATATTCCCCTACGCCGGCGCTGCCTGGTGAACGTAATTTTTTTTTACGCACACCAGGCAGCTCCGCCGGCTAACGCCGGCTAACGTCATTGAATAAATACGGCGCCCGCATGGCGCTTCAGAATGGCGTTAGCCAGCGTTAGATTTTTTGACGCACAACTGCGTTGGCGCAGTTGTGCGTTGAAAAGTATAAATATGGCCCTTAGCATTCACATGGGAGATGTACTGGTCCGCCAGGCACACTATCTGCCTATTCATGGAATGAAAGCTCTTCTGAACACCTGTTCATTTCTCTGGTGCGGGACAAAGGCAATATGTGTACCATCAATTGCCCCGATGATGTTGGGGATATGTCCCATTGCATAGAAGTCAGCCTGTGGCCAAATCCTCCTCCTGGGGGAAAACGATGTAGCTGCGCATGTTTTTTATCAGGGCAGACAACACTCTGGTCAGCATGTTTGAGAACATTGGCTCAGACATCCCTGCTGCCATGGCCACTGTCATTTGGAAGGAGCCACTTGCCAAGAAATGTAGCACTGATAGGACTTGCACAAGAGGGGGGATCCCAGTGGGCTGACGGATAGCTGAGATCAGGTCTGGCTCCAATTGGGCACACAGCTCTTGGATTGTGGCCCTATCACCCTGTGCCTCTGGAGTTGAGCCATCACATATGGGATGCTGCTATTCCTCAGGATAAAGGCATCATGCACAGACCCAGGATACTTAGCATTCACATGGGAGATGTACTGGTCCGCCAGGCACACTATCTGCCTATTCATAGAATGAAAGCTCTTCTGAACACCTGTTCTTTTCTCTGGTGGGGGACAAAGGCAATATGTGTACCATCAATTGCCCCGATGATGTTGGGGATATGTCCCATTGCATAGAAGTCAGCCTGTGGCCAAATTCTCCTCCTGGGGGAAAACGATGTAGCTGCGCATGTGTTTCATCAGGGCAGACAACACTCTGGTCAGCACGTTTGAGAACATTGGCTGAGACATCCCTGCTGCCATGGCCACTGTCGTTTGGAAGGAGCCACTTGCCAAGAAATGTAGCACTGATAGGACTTGCACAAGAGGGGGATCCCAGTGGGCTGACGGATAGCTGGGATCAGGTCTGGCTCCAATTGGGCACACAGCTCTTGGATTGTGGCCCTATCAAGTCTGTAGGTGAGGATAATGTGCCTGTCCTCCATTGTTGCCAAGTCCACCAGGGGCCTGTACACGGGGGATGTCTCCATCTCCTATTCATCCTCAGCGGTTGTACTCTAGAGGTAAAAACGATGAGCAGCTGGTCACTTTTTAACATTTCATCATTGTAAAATGCATTGCATGTTGTTACAGAAACAGCATGTTTATATTTAATCCCAAAATGTGCTTATGCTGGCTGTGACGCAGTTAGGTGCCATGGCCTGCCTGCCCTGAATTGGCGGATGCCTGTACTGTGTGGAGGGACAGGTGGAAATTAGGTAATTCCGCTGACGTTGTGTGCCGTTGCAGGAGGTGGTCAAGAACTGGTGTGCAACTCCTCATTGGTTATCATTGGGCCCTATGGGTTCCAGTAGCCAATGGTGATGTACGCCGGCGGTGACGGTACGCACCGCCGCGGACATGACCGCCATTTTGTATTTGTTCACTCACTTGCTACCTGACCTTCAACAGGAGAGGACCTACACTGCAAGTGCTGCTGTGACCTGTGACTGGAAGCGACCATGGCTCGAGTCTCTGGGGAAAGGGCCCCAGCCTTCACTTCGGAGGAGTTGGAGAGACTGGTGGATGGGGTACTACCACAGTACCAATTGCTAAATGGGCCTCCAGACCAACAGGTGAGTACACTGTGTGCACGATGCATGGGGCATGAATGCATGGAGTGCTGTGGGCGAAGGCCTCATGTAAGGGGGGACTGGTTGAGGGGTCCTGGGCAGAGAGCTGCATGTATGGTGGGCAATGTATGTGCGAAAGGGGATGGAAGGGATATGGTGGGGCATGGGTGTAACAGGCCGAATGGTATGACTGATAGCATTATTCTATGTTTATTTCCATGCAGGTCAGCGTCCATCAGAAAAAGGGTATATGGCGTGCCATCGCCAAGAATGTGCGGACCCTGGGGGTCTACGACAGGCAGAGTACCCACTGTCGCAAACGGTGGGAGGACCTGAGACGCTGGGCAAGGAAGACGGTGGAGGCCCAGCTGGGGATGGCCTCCCAACGAGGAAGAGGTGCCCGTCGAACCCTGACCCCCCTTATGTTCGGCATACTGGCGGTGTCCTATCAGGAGTTGGATGGGTGCTTGAGGGCATCACAGAAGCCACAAGGGGGTGAGTACAGTTTCCTATTCTGCAAATTGCAC
The DNA here is from genome assembly GCF_031143425.1 of Pleurodeles waltl. Taxonomy (NCBI): domain Eukaryota; kingdom Metazoa; phylum Chordata; class Amphibia; order Caudata; family Salamandridae; genus Pleurodeles; species Pleurodeles waltl. The sequence goes on from NC_090437.1 coordinate 701,553,636, forward strand.
ATGGTGGGGCATTATCTGGGTATGGGATGTGGGCCTGTGGGTGCCTCTAGGCCAGGTCATACATTGCAGGGTAGGTTCCATGTTGGGCAGGGTCTGTTGCACTCCACCCTCAAACACACTAGTGGGCATCTACTACTGGGCAGGGCTCTGTGGGTCTCAGGTATGCTGCTATTGGCATTAGGCATTATTCTCCATGGCCTAGTGACTAGCATTGTGACTGGTAGTGCGTCGCCTAGTGCATAGGGCTGTCCCCTGAGTTTTGTGTACGTCAACGGTGGTGTTGTTGCTGGCATTGACCAAGTGTATCCTCTGTCTCTTCCTCCTCTTTTTGTTTTGTCATCCTGTCCTTCTGTGCATTAGCATCATGTGGCGGAGGAGCAGAAGCATGGGCGACGGAGGGAACTGCATCCCACATTGGCCTGGAGGCCGAATCCTCCGACCGTGAGGGCACCAGTGGGATGGAGGGCGAGGGGAGCACCACGGCAGAGTCTGGAGGGGACAGTTCTGACAGTGATACCTCCTCCGATGGAAGCTCCCTGCTGGAGGTGGACACCTCTGTGCCCACCCCAAATACAGGTACAGCCGCCACCCCCCATACCAGCACCGCCCTCCAAGCAGCCCCTCAGCGTGTTTCCTGTGCCCCCTCACCCAGGAAGCCGGGGATCTCCTTCGCCCCAGGCACCTCAGGCCCTGCCCCAGTCAGCCCTGCTGCCCTGAGTGAGGAGTCCATTGACCTCCTGCAAGCCATCTCTGTTGGGCAGTTAAGCATTGTGAATGCCATCCAGGGGCTGGCAGGGCATTTGCAACAAACAAATGCATTCCTGGAGGGCATTCACTCTGGCGTGGCGGCCCAACATAGATCATTCCAGGCTCTGACCTCCTCCCTGATGGCAGCCATTGTCCGTCTCTCTAGATACCCCCCTCCAACTTCCTCCACCCAGTCCCATTCTCCTCAACCCCCGCCTATCCCAAGCACACCATCAGACCAGCATGCACCCAAGACAACACACAGAAGTGGCTCAGGCAAATGCAAGCACCCCACTTCATCCCACAGGCACTCACACAAACACCATCCAGATGCAGACATAACAACATCCACTGCCTCCACTGTGTCCCCCTCCTCCTCCCCGACCCTCCCAGTATCATCTCCACTCACACCTGCATGCACTACATCCTCATCCACTACCCCCATCCCCATCATGCCTATCACTACACACCCCTCACTGGCAGTCACCATCCCCACATCCATGCACACATCCCCTGTGTCCCCTCCCACTGTGTCTGTGCCCTCTCCTCCCAAAGTACACAAGCACTCAGACACCCAACAGCCATCCACCTCACAACAGCACCCAGCCCCTGCACTCAAACACAGCAGACAGACACCTCCAACCACCACTCCCTCTTCCTCCATTCCCAAACCTTCACCCTCTTCCCACCCCAGTGTCCCTAAAAAGCTTTTCCTCTCCACCCTTGACCTCTTCAAAGCCCCTCCCCCATCCTTCACTTCGGGCCAGGGTAGGCAGAACCCAGGCCAGCACCTCAGCCACCCTGTCCACGGCCATTGTAGTTTCGGCAGCTACTGCAGGTGTGAGAGGCTCCAAGGAGACACCCATCAGCACTGGCAGTGTGCCTGCACCAGCTCGCAAGGGCAAGAAGGGACCACCAGCTACCAAGGAGGCACCACCAGCTGGCAAGGGCAAGGAGGCACCACCAGCTATCAAGGGCAAGGAGGTACCACCAGCTGGCAAGGGCAAAGACAAAGGGCCGGCCACAGCAGGCAGGATGGATAGGGGGTGTGGTGCTGGAGCTGGATCTGAGCACACAACACCAACCATGGCACTTCAGCCATCCGAGGCTGCAGGGGAAGGGCTGGAGCCTCCCCCCCACCACTGCCAGCACCACCACCAGCCCGCCACCAGCACCCCCACCTGCAGCGCCACCTGCACCACTGTCAGCACCACAGGGAGCAGCCCCAGTGGGCGGCCGTCAGAGGCTGCCGAGGAAGGGCTGGAGCCTCCCCCCATCACTGCTAGCCTCGCCACCAGCACCGCCACCTGCAGTGCCACCAACACCACTGGCAGCACCACTGGCAGCAGCCCCAGTGGGCAGCCGTCCGAGGCTGCAGGGGAAGGGCTAGAGCCTCCCCCGCCACTGCCAGCCCCGCCACCAGCACCGCCACTACCACCACTGTGCAGCCGTAGCTGCCGGCAGATGGACTGTAGTCCTGCCCACTGCAGATCTCGTGGGTCTGACACACAGGTGAGGGACTGTGACCTGGCACTCCCCAAGTGCTGCATCATTGGGCCCAAAGCCCCCTCCAGAACCAGTGGAAGAAGGCATCCACTCACCCCCTCCTTGCCAGGATGAAGCACACACACTGGGCACTAAGCCCCCTCCAGATCCAGTGGAAGAAGGCATCCACTCACCCCCTCCTTGCCAGGATGAAGCACACTGGGCACTAAGCCCCCCCCAGAACCAGTGGAAGAAGCCATCCACTCACCCCCTCCTTGCCAGGATGAAGCACACTGGGCACAAGGCCCCCTCCAGAACCAGTGGGCAAACCACCCACTTGAGAGACTGTGGCTTTGCACTCCCCAGGACCAAGCAGTGGGCAAACCACCCACTTGAGAGACTGTGGCCTTGCACTCCCCAGGACCAAGCAGTGGGCAAACCACCCACTTGAGAGACTGGCCTTGCATTTCCCAGGACCAAGCAGTGACTGTGGCTTTGCACTCCCAGGACCAAGCAGTGGGCAAACCACCCACTTGAGAGACTGTGGCCTTGCACTCCCCAAGACCTAGCAGTGGGCATGTAGCCCCCTCCAGGAGCAGTGGCGTTCTACCATCTTCCGGCTGAGGTGCCCTCCACCTTGCCTGTCCCCCTGAAGTGCCTATGTATTTTCAACCTGATGCCCCTGCAGTGTTCTCTCTGTATTGAGGTAGGAGTCAAGTGGGGCCTTGGCCTATGTGATATGGCCCTGTGGCCCACGGACATTATGGACTGGGCAGTGTCCCTCCATTTGTATATATGTATATACTGTTTTGATTTTGAACTATGAATTTCTAGTATTGTATCTTATTACACTCACTTTCATCAATTCTTTTTTTCCTTGCATTATTCCTGAGGGGTACGGGGTGGATATGTTATGTTACTGCATCTGTTTGTGTGTATATGGTGTCGGGGTGGGGTTTGGGGGTGTTGTGTGTTGCGTGTGTGTGTCACTCTCTTTTTCCTCCCCCTTCCCCTGTGTGCTAGGTGTGGTACTGACTGTGGTCGTCTTCGCCAGCGCTGGTATTCCTGGTGTAGGAGGAGGTAGACCAGCATGGGTAACACTTGTTGTTCGGGCTCCATGGCATCGTGGTTGTTCCCTTATTGTCCAGAGGTGAGTTGTTTCCCTTCTGTGTACTGTTTCCGCCGTGCTTTTGATGGCATTGGTACCGCCCTGGAAAAGGTGGCAGATTGGTTTGTTGTAATAGGGTGGGTGATACATTGTCTTCCGCCTAGCTGTTGGCGGTTACCGCCGCGGTGCTTGTTGCTACCGCCATGGCGATCGGTGGTGTGGTAAAGTGGTTGTCTGTGTTTGCGGTTTCCGCCGTGGTCATAATTCCATTTTTGTTACTGCCTGCCTGTTGGCGGTATTACCGCCGCTTTATCACCAACCGCCAGGGTTGTAATGAGGGCCTAGATCTTTATATATAACATCATTGATAATATCACTGTAACATTTGCAGTATAATCATAGATGACAAAACTGAGCATAGCGAGGGCGTGTGTTAACATTACCTAAGGGCACAAGTTATAGTTACTTGAAATAACTTTAACTATAACTGGTGAATTTCTAAGGTTTTGTACGAATAAATTCAGAACCTAACTATAAAGTCCCTGTAACCTTTGTTTTTTAATTTAAAGTTATATGTTTTTTTTAAATTCTATTTACTAACTATAATGTCCCTGAACCTTTGTTATTTTCAGTAAATGTCTATAGTTTTTTTAACATAAAGTAACTTTTATACTATACTTTAATCCAACCTCTACCACGCATGGCCTTCGGTACTATTATTACCCCATAACATAATTTATAACATCATCAATAATATAACTGTAACATTTGTTGTAAAAGTATTAATAGAAAAACTGTGCATGGTGGGGGACGTAAGTTATAGTTACCTTAGGGCACGAATTGTAGTTACTTGAAATAACTCTAACTATAACTGGTTAATTTCAAGGTTTTGTACACGTATATATATATATATGTATATATATATATATATATATATATATATATATATATATATATATAGAGAGATAGATAGATAGATAGATAGATAGATAGATAGATAGATAGATAGATAGATAGATAGATAGATAGATAGATAGATAGACATTTGCACTCTCCAGGGTGATTCATTTGCTCCTTGTTTTTATTAGAAAAACCTAGCCACCACTACTCACCAACGTGTTTCGATTTCAACAAGTCTAGCTCACGGTATGAAAGTCCTATATCTATTTCTCTATTTTTCAGTGGCCCATGAATGCCCCCAGTGAGACATTATGGGATATGTAGTCCAATTATTTAAAAACTTAACAATGAAAATTAAATTCACTTTTTCATGGAGGGACTACATACAATAATAAATGAATTCAATATCTTGTTACATATCTAGTTATACATCATTGTTAATTACTCAATTTGTTACTGTTGAGGTTCCAAAATCACAGCACACAGTGACTATAATATGCAAATATGACAGATGTTAAGGTCAACCAATATTAATGTCATGTCTGTCATGACCTATGCAGCAATTCTCATCACAAAATATGGGCACTTATTCGCGATATATGATGTTTTTGAGAACACTGTCATGTATAATTCTCAAGTTGTTGTAATTTATATTTCCATAATTACAGCGCTAAATGGCTCTATTATGTCCAATTTAGTAGTCACATTGTTTGCAATATCCAGCCCATATTTTAATGTACTTCATGGTCTCTCTGCTCAGTTGCCCAATTATTTTCTTTTGAAACCTATATGACACTTAACGTTGCCAAGCGACTGCCATCCTACTCTCATGCATGAAACAAAAGTTTCTAAACTATCCATAATCATCTCAAATAGTGCCCAATTGATACTTATCAATTGTAATCCATTCATTTGCTACCTTTGTACTTGAGACAGATCGGGACCATCCTTAATTATATTGTTTAGTGATGTGAATCACAAACAGAAATTACTATTCATATTCCCAAGTTACAATCATTTTCCTAATATTCTTATCAGTCTGCTTAGAATGCAGATGTAGCTCTTTATTATTATTAAATCCATGAGGGATCTTGGTATGAAGCCTAATGATCAGACGTGATTCAAGTTTATGTAATTTCAATTCTCTGTCCCCTCCTCTTTCATCTTTCTTGATCCAAGCTATGCCAAAGTACCTCATAGTTCTCCAATCATTGTTTGTATGCTGAGTATAGTGTTTTGCCACTGTATAACTCATATCTTTGTTCTGGAGTGCTCAAATATGTTTTAATATGTTTTATTCAAACTACACATTGTACTTCCTACATATCTCTTCCCACACATGCATTCAAGGACATAAATCACATATCTGGTTTCACACGTAATTTTTTCAGTGATCAATATCTCTTGTCCTGAGTGATCCAGAAGCTTTGTCAAATGTTTAACTATTTGGCTGCCTTGCATTTGTTACATCCATAAAAACCTCCCTTTGCTGTATTGAGCCAGAATGTTTGTATGGGAATAGTAAAATAGCGTCTTTTTAATGTGTCCTTCAATGACGGAGCTTTCTTATTGGTTATTCTTGGATTCATACCTACTTTTGTTCCACTATCCGGATCTCTACTGATCAAATTCCAGTATTTTTCTAGAATATTATAAATCAAATAGCTCTCTTTGCTGTATGTCAATATAATTCTTATTATTTCTCCTTTGTAGTCTTTATTCACTCTTTGTGTCAGAATTTGATTTCTGTTTACCACCATATTCTCTTTATTCCTTGATTAATATCTCAACATTTATATCCTGGCCTTCAGAATCTCTGTTCTACTTCTTTAGATTGTACATGCATGTCTTCATCATTAGAACAGTTTTTTCCTATCCTTAGGAATTCACTGTAGGGTATATTCCTGATATATATATATATATATATATATTTATATATTTATATATATATATATATAATGGCACCATCACCCTGAACACGCATCCTACAACACACAACATCAAGAGCAACAGAACAACACAACACACACATCAGTACTGCACACAAACACCACAAACCACACGCGCATCCTAGCATTCAACCTCACACCAACAAACAGCACCCAGAGCATCCCTGCACATCACACACACCCCACCACCCACAATACAACCACCATGGCACCACAAAAAAACATAATTCACAGATGAGGAGCTGAGGGTCAAGGTTGACGTAATAGTCAGAGTGGAACTGCAACTGTTTGGAGCAAAGGTCCAGCAGACATTCATAGCCCGGAAAACAGACTTATGGCAGAGGATCATCATCTGGGTGAGCGGAGTGGGAAACCAACAATGCACACTGGACGACATTAGGAAGAGGTGGAACAACCTACAGGGGAAGGTACAGGCCATGGCATCACAACACTAAATGGCCAGGAAGCTGTCTCCAGAGTCCTAGGAGGCTACCAGCAATCCCAGGACAAGATGGGCCAGATACTCACCACTTTGCAGGAGAACCAAAGGCTGTAGGGTGAATACTACCAGGAGGCCATGCAGCAGTGGCAGGCACACAATGCCACCATGGTCTCCATGTTAGGGGTGTTCAAAGAACTCAACACCATCCCGCGTATGTCCTCCACCCAACAGCAGGCCCCATCCAGTAGTCACATAACACCTCTCACCTATACATCAGCACCTGCTACAGGAATGGAGGTAGAGCAAGAGGGCCCACAGGCCACCAGTGCCCCTGCTCCTGCAGCTGAGGTACCCCCCATAAAAGAGGTTGACCATCCAGACATCCTGCAGGAACTGAGGCCAAGACCAAACCCCCCCACCAGGAAATTATCCCTCTCCTGAACTGTCACCCTTGTGTGCCACTGATACACCCTGTTGGCTGTCCAATGCCAAGTTCCCATCATCCCAAGGCTAATGGATACAGGACCTGTGAAGCATTCAGCTGGACCACACACTCTGATTATCACAGAAACCATATCCCCACTCCTCTGAACTGTGATGTGAAACACTCAATAAACACCAATGAGCACAAGTAATGGTGTATGTGTCATCATTGTTTAAAGTAGCATTTCTGTTAACAAGCAAGAATGAAATACACACATCTGGACTACAAGAATGTGAAAGTGACAGCTGTAATAGGAATCTCCAGCAGGTATGTAAGTACATCCATATTGTAGTAACATCCTATGGCAAAGGTGCCAACAGGCATTTCAGTAAGCAGCTTGCAAACAGACATGTGACCTGAAGAGGGAAAAAATCTGGGATAAGTTTCAATGTTGTAAGCCATGTAGGCCATATCCGTACATCCACATCAGCATCGCAAACACAGGATGATTGCCGCAGCGGGTATGATACCACATATGTAAAGGCCGGGATTGTCACTCACACACATGTGTAGTAATGTAAAGATTCCTCATAGGTGACATTCTCTAATGAACACCTCCTTGCATAGTCAGAAACAGGTAGTTGCCACACAGCAGCTGACAATACAACATGATAGGCCTACAGAACAGAACAAGTCCAATAAGTGTCCCTTACATTTACCCAACCAGTCAGACTGAGGATCAATAAACTTGGGTATAACCACAGGGATGTATCATCATGGCACCAGCATTAAATGCGTCATTGGCAGCAATGCATTTCCACTACCCTCATGGGAAGTCAGCAACCTTTAAAGTTAGGAAACCACGTTGCAGGGCAGTAGTCTCCACACACACCTTGATGCATGCAAAATCTAAGTGCAAACTAGGGTCTCCAATGCATGGTCCAAGTGCACATAACATCCAAATCACACATACCTGAAAATCATCAAAAGTAGTTGCGAATCAGGTCAGTCCTTTTGTCATGTGCCTCCTCCTCGTCTGCCTCCTCTTCAGTATCAGGGTCACCGGCCACAGCTCCTGCATCAATGTCACCCTCGCCAACAGTAGGATGTGCCTCCTGCTGGCCAGATTATGTAGCATGCAGAATGCAACAATGCTATTGCAGACTTTCCCTGGTAGGTACTGTAGGGCACCATCGGACACATGGAGGCAAGGAAATCTAGCTTTCAAGAGGCTGAAAGTACTCCTTATCACCCGCCTTGTCCAGCCATGTTCCTCATCGTACCTGTTCTCCCCACCTGTAGTTGGATATCTAGCTGGTGTCAGGAGCCAGGGCAGGTTTAGGTATCCGGAGACACCTGTGTGGAAAAGGATATATAACTATAGGAAACGGTGATAGGCATAGTACAGACTTGAAGGGAGGGAGATCAAACGTCTGACATGGACAGCAGCACACATACCTATTAGCCAGGCCCTTTCTCGCTCTACCTGTAATTCAGGGACACTGCTGTTCCTTAAGATGTAGGAATCATGTACCCGAACCAGGGTATTTCGCAGTCACATGTGATATGTGCTTGTCTGCAAGACACACCATTTGTACATTGAGTGAATATGTACTCTTCCGGTTTCTGCACATCTGTTCATTGGCCCTCGGAGGTACCAAGGTGATATGAGTCCCATCAATGGCCCCTATTACATGTGGTACATGTGAAATGTAAAAGGCTGCCTTAACTGTGTTTAACTCAGCACGTTGTGGCAACCTTAGGTACCTGTTCATATGCTTGAGTAGGGCATCCAGCCCATCCTGTAACACCATACTGAACTTTGGCTGTGACATCCCTGCAGCCAGTCCCACAGTCACCTGAAATGAGCCATTGCCCAAAAAATGCAGGATTGCCAACATCTGGACTACTGGAGGGATGGCATGGGCATTTCTCAAGTTGGCAGGAGGTCTGGCTCCAACTGGACAACCAGTTCCCTGATGGACACACTGTTCAGCCGATAGGTCATAATGATGTGGTACTCTTCCATGGTTTCAGGATCTACTAGGGTCCGGTAAACTGGTGCATTCCTCATCATTCCAATTTGGTGGTACCTAGGCAGGGAGACAAACAACAATCTGGACACATCTTACAGTGTAGTGACCCATGTATGACATATGACAATCAGGAAGCATTGGTCATGTAAGTTGGCTGTCATGTTGTAGAAAGGCACATTACTCCACACACCATTCCTACCCAGACAATGCCTCATACTGCCATACCTGTGACAAGGGACGTGTACAGAACTTGTAGTGATGTACAAACAAAGACTTTCCATAAGTATGGATTTTCAATACAAACATATGTAGAAACAACTGTGGTAATGTTACCTGACACCCACTACATATGTGAGTGTTGACCAAATGTAACCTACAATTAAGCATATTGTGATGATATGCAGATAATGACACAGTGGGAACCCATGACAGTCACGTAATTATGTAAAATGTCAGCCTCCTGTCCTGCATGCAGGGGACAGATGGAAGTGACTTCATTCCACCGCCGGCAGTAGTCATTGCAGAAGGCGGTCAGAGCCGCCATGCAACTCCTCATTGGTTAACATTGACGTCTATGGGAAACTGGGACCAATGACGATCATCGGCTGCGCTGCCGGGCATGACCGCTAAGGTTGTGTCCGCCATTTTGTATGGCCAAGCTCACTTGACTCCTGGCACTCGGGCAAGGAAGACCTCCACTTCATGTACTGCTGTGCCCTTTATCTTGAAGCCATGATGGCATGCACTGCAGGGACAGGGCCTCAGCCTTCAAAGCTGAGGAGCTGGATAAACTGGTGAAAGGGGTCCTACCTCTGTAGGGGCATTTGTATGGGGCTCCAGAGCAACAGGTCAGTACAACGTTCGTTGTCTTCCATTTCGGGTGGTGTTTGATGGCGAATGTGTGTGTGCACATTGACATGTGATGTCTGAATCGGGGTATTGCATGCACATGATGTATGTGGTGTTTGGAGTATTGGCAATGTGCATAGGCCGTGGTTGTTTGTTGCCAAAGGTTGCAGCTGTATAGGTATTATCTACATCATGTTCTCCATTTTATCAATGTTTCCTGTGCAAGTCAGCGCCCACCAGAAGAAAGGGTTGTGAAGAGCCATCGCCAAACAACTGGGAGTCCAGAGCCAGTGGAGCACCCACTGCAGGAAGCGGTGGGAGGACCTGAGATGCTTGAGCCGGAAGACCACCGAGGCCCAGCTGGGATTGGCCTCCCAACATGGAAGCAGTGCCCGTCAGACCCTGACCCCCCCTAATGGCCCCCATACTGTCTTTGGCCTACCCAGGGTTGGATAGGCACTTTAGGGAAGACCAGCAGCCACAGGTGGTAAGAGCAGACTGTTAGGTGACTTCTGCATGGTTGTCTACTGTGTCCCTCACTGGACTTGGGATTTACGATGTCAGATGAAATTTGGAGAGTTTGCAGCCCTGGTTGTCACTCCAATCATGTTGCACTGCAGTACGTTAGACGTAAAGCCATGCAGGAACTGAAGTGGTGGTACTGTACCACATTTTATACTGTACATGTACGTTACTTCAATGTTGAGGCATTTTACTGACTTTCACTTGGAGAACCCTCAAGACCACAACTCCTCTTCCCTCCTAGACAACCTCAATAACGTCGGACTCAAACAACTGGTCACAGCACCCACACACTCAGCAGGACACACACTAGACGCAATCTTCACTTCGAGCCAACACATAACCTACATCAACACCACTGAACTCCCCTGGATAGACCACCACTGCGTCCACTTCTCCTTCACCAAACCCCCCACACATCACCACCAACACACCACACCCTACCGCTTGTGGGACAAGATCCCCACAGAACCCCTGAACTCCCAACTAGCGCAGAACCCCCCCACCCACACCAACGACCACAGCACTGCTGCCCACAACCTCGCAAAATGGATCACCACCTGCGTAGACTCACTCGCCCCCTCAGAAAAAACATCACCACCTGCAACATCAAGAACGCCTCATGGTTCACCATTGAACTCCAAGACTCCAAGCGCAAATGCCGCAAAGCAGAGAAAGACTGGTGACAGGAACACTCAACCACTAACTTCTCCACCCTCAAAACCTCCATTCGCAATCACCACCAACTCATACGCACCACCAAAAGAGCATACTACAAGGAACGCATAGACAGTAACTCCCACAACAGCAAAGAGCTCTTTACCATCATCAAAGAGCTCTTCAAACCCAAAGCCAGCAACATAGACCCCACGCACACAACTCCTCTGCAACTCCCTCTCAAACCACTTCCACCGCAAAATCCTAGACATACACAATAGTTTCACACCAAACACACACACCCCCCACCCGTCCAACACAGACCCCTCTCACATCCCTCCAAACCTACTAACCACCTGGGCCCCAAACCACCAATGAAGAAACTGAAATAACAATGAATTCCATCCACTCTGGATCCCCCTCCGACCCCTGCCCCCATCGCATCTACAACAAAGCCAGCCCAACCATCGCCCCCAAGCTTTGCGACATAATCAACACCTCATTCGACACTGCCACCTTCCCAGACCCCTGGAAGCACGCAGGAATCACTGCACTCCTAAAAAAGCCCAAAGCTGACCCGGACGACCTCTCCAACTACCGCCGCATTTCTCTCCTCCCCTTCCCTGCCAAGGTCGCTGAAAAACTAGTAAACTCCTGCCTATCCCACTTCCTTGAGGAAAACAACATACTCGACCCATCCCAGTCGGTGTTCCGCAAGAACCACAGCACGGAAACCGCCATGTACTGATGACATCAGAACCAGAGTCGACAAGGGCGAGACCGTTGCACTCATCCTCTTGGACCTCTCCGCGCCCTTTGACACTGTCTGCCACTATACACTCCGCACATGCCTCCACAACACAGGGATTCGAAACAAAGCCCTAGACTGGCTCACCTCCTTCCTCACCTCCAGAACCCAAAAAGTCCTTCTCCCTCCTTTCCACTCCACTACCACCAAAATCATCTGCGGTCTCCCCCAAGGATCCTCTCTCAGCCCCACCCTCTTCAACATTTACATGACCCCGCTCGCCAACATCCTCCGACCACACGGAATCACCATCTTCTCCTACACAGACAACACCCAACTCATCATCTCCCTCACCCGCAACCCTACTACTGCCAAAACCAACCTCCATGCTGCACTCCTTGACGCCGCCACTTGGATGACAGCTAACCACCTCAAGCTCAATTCCAACAAAACCGAAATAATCATTTTTGGCCCCAACAAAACCATATGGGATGACTCCTGGTGGCCCACCGCACTAGGCCCCGCACCTACCCACGCAAACCACGCACGCAACCTTGCCATTATCCTGGACCCCTCCCTCACCATGACCCAGCAAATCAACGGCGTCACCTCCTCCTGTTTTAACACACTCCGCATGCTGAAAAAAACCTTCAAGTGGATTCCCATAGAGACCAGAAAGACGGTCACCCACACACTCATCAGCAGCAGGCTAGACTACGGAAACGCCCTCTACGCCGGCATCACACGCAAACTCAAATGCAAACTCCAGAGAATCCAGAACACAGCTGCACGCCTCATCCTGGACCTCCCTCGCCATGAACACATCTCATCACACCTCAAATCCCTTCACTGGCTCCCCATCGACAAGAGGATCACCTTCAAAATCCTCATCCACTCACACAAGTCCCTCCACAACACCGGCCCAACCTACCTTAACGAAAGAGTGAACTTCCACACTCCCAACTCCACCTCCGATCTGCCGACCTCGCACTCGCTACAGTCCCCCGCATTCAACACACCACCACAGAAGGCAGATCCTTCTCCTACCTTGCCCCCAAGGCCTGGAACTCCCTCCCCACCAACCTCTGCAAGACCTAAGACCTCCTGCTTTTCAGAAAGAAACTTAAGACATGGCTGTTTGAACAGTGACCCTCCTTCCCTTCCCCCAGCGCCTTGAGACCCTCACTTGTGAGTAGCACGCTCTATACATTTTTTTGATTTGATTTGATTTGACTGCCTTCATACCACATCCCCGAGTCAACTTTAGTAGTCCAAAGTGATCTTGTTGGCACTGTATTTGGGTAATGACAAGTATGTGTAGTTTACATTGAAATTGGTATCATTACAATAATCACTGGACATCTGTACAGGATGTATTCCACACATACCTGTCATTTTGTTTGTGTTCACAGTACCTCTGAAGTCAGATTTGTTTTATCCTGTAATGGCTGACATGCAGTTGGGTATATTCATGGATTAAATTGATAGAGGAGTGAGTTACACAGTTGACAAGCATGTAGGATGTTCAGTCATGTGTCTAGGCTGCAGGGATGAGGTAATAGGTGATTAGTTTGGTTATGGCTTTCAAGACTCTATTGTTCATAACTATAATAAGGGCTCTTGTTGTCACGACAGGGGCATACTGTTTGTATGTGTACTAGATGTGTAGGCATTTACCCTTTCCTCCCTTTCTTTCGCTCCCACCCTCCTTCTCTGTTCACCTTTGTCTACGTGTGCATTAGCATCATCTGGCAAAGGAGGAAGGGCACCGACGAGTGGGGGATGCTGTAGCCCACGGGACCCAGGAGGCTGGTGCCAGCAGAGCTGAGGGGACCAGTGGGACGGAGGGCGAGGGGAGCACCACAGGGGAGTCTGGAGGTACTACACCATCTACTTCAGATTCTTCCTCTGATGGCGGCCCCCTGGCTGTGGCGGACACATCTAGGACGACCCCAGCACCATCCTTGTTCACTGCACCCCTTACCAGCACCACCCTTCCTGTAGCTCCCCACCCAGTTGGCTGTGCCCGCTCACCCAGGAGGGTGGACGTCTCCTTTGCTGCAGGCACCTCTGCCCCTGTCAGCCCTGCTGCGCTCAATGAGGATGCTATTGACTGCCTGAAGTCCATCTCTGTGGGGCAGACAACCATTGTGAATGTTATCCTGGGACTGGCATCCCAGATGCAGCAGTCAAATGCCTACCTGAAGGCATTCACAGTGCTGTTTCAGGCTGTGGCCTCCTTGTTGAACACAGCCAGTGTCCCTTCATCTTCCGTCCCCTCTCCAGCTACCTGTTTCCAATCGACAACCCCTCTCCCTTCACCCATCCAGGACACACCAACAGACCAGCATACAACTACCACAACAGACAAGGTGCACAAAGACAAACACAAGCACCACAAACAAACCCACAGGCATGTACAAACACACAACACATCTGCATACACGACAACAGACACCTTCTACACTGCTTCCCCACCACATCCTCCCTTACAGTCGCATCACCATTCACACCTGCTGTCACTGCATCATCACACCTGATCCTGACAATATTGCTGTCATACCGTCAATCACCACAACAGCAGACTCACAGATAGCCACCCCACACACCATATCCGCACTCACCAGGACAACCTTCTCTACCACCTGCAGCACATCCTCCTCACTTGCACACACCACCCCAACATTCACTCACACGTCTTCCATTCCCTCACCCTGCATAGCTTCCCCCTCCTCCCAAGAGACACAGATGCACCCACTCACCCACCAACATACACCCACTACACACATGCACACATTGCACACACCAGCATCCACGTACAGCGCAACAACACGTCACACGAGCACTCCCTCTACCTCCACTCCCATCCCTTTTTCATGTGACCGCCCCTGTGTACCTAAAAAAGTATTCCTTGCCACCCTTGACATGTTCTCTACTCCTGTCCCATCCCGTGTTGCCCCCAAACATCATGTCCCCCTGCCCCTACCCAGCCCTTCTGCCTCCCATTCCTTCACTGCCCCCTCTGGTGTTGCCACTGCTCCTCCACCCAGTAAGGAGTCCACCCCTCCCAGGGCCAAAGTACCCCCTCCAAGCCCAAACTGAAACACCCCCCTTCCAAAACTAAGCCACCCCCACCACCTCCATCCCCAAGTCCTTGAGGTACCTTCCATGACCCACTGATGCCCCTGTGTCGTGGAGGCCTATTTGCTGTCAGGAGTCAAGTTGGGGCAGTTTCATGTGGACTATGTGCTTTGTACACTTCTGCATGTTGGACTTTCCATTTGGCACTTTTCGTATATAGTTATTTTGTAATATTATGGTTTTCTAATACATCTGCCCACATTGCTATAGTTGGCAAGATGAGATGCTTTTCCTGGTTTCCTTATACATGGTGGTATGACATTTGTGTGCAACAGTGTGTGACGTTTGTGTATGGGTTGTGTCTGTGTTGTTACATGCACTGGATAGATGGGTTGTGCCATATGCATGTTGTCATGTGTCTAACTGCTATCTTGTGGGATTGTATGGGGTGGTGTGTGCGTCCGTGTGTATGGTGCTGCATCTGTGAATTCCTTTGTATGTTGCTTGTATGTCATGTGTCACCTGTGTCATTGTTTGGATGTCTGTTCACAGATATTTATTGTGTGTCATTGCTAAATACAGCGTTTTGTGTGTGTGGATGTGTTCTATTCCTCAACGTGTCTGTCTATGACTGAGTTAAAGAGTTTGTGTCTAGTTGTCATTGTAGGATTATGGGGTGTTCACTATGGATGTGCATGACTGTGTTGTTTGTGTTTGCGTGCGTTGTGCTGTGTGTTTGGGACGTATCAGCTTTGCATTGTATGTGTATTAGGTACTTGGCATTTTCATATTTTATGTTTGCATGTAAATGTGTGTGCTGGTATGGTACGTTTGCATGTGTGTGTGGCCTTCGCTGTCTGTGCTAGGTGTGTGTGTTGTGTGTGGGTGTGTATCACTGCCCTTTCCTCCAGTATGTGGCAGGCATACTTATGGTTGTCGTCTTCGTTGTTGTCGCTGGCCCTGAAGTTTACTGCAAGCTCCAATGCTGGGAGGACTTGCAGTTCATTTGCCATGGCGGCAGCGGACGCGTCTGTGTACCTGGAGGTGAGTGTCTCCTTTTATAATTTCTGTTTCCACCAAGCTTTCCATCACGATCGGCCCGCCATGCAAACTGTGATGGTCTGGTGACTCGTAATATGGTGGGTGATACTTTGGTTCCCCCCAGCCTGAAGACAGCTACCACCGCCGGCTCGACTGCGGTGGCGGTACTGGCGGTAAGTTGGCTGTGTTGCTTTGGGTTCACTTCCGTAGTCGTAATATTGAAGTCTGCACTGCCAGCCTGGCAGCGGTCTCACTGCTACCTACGACGTGGTGGTCCGGTTTCCGCCAAATTCGAAATGAGGGCCTGAGTCCTCACTACCAAAGGGGTAAGCATCATTTACATAACTAGCTCTTTGGTTGTGGCAATACTGATGTGGCAATGTGCTGCTGATCGAGGGAGTCAGAGGATACATTTTTTAAGTGAAAGCGCTCCAGTAGTGAAATGTGCAAAGCCAGCATACTAGATAGTGATGCATTGTGGAACTTGTACTCAGTGTGGGAGGAATTATCTACAGATGGCTTCAATCCACATGCTCTATGGGACCAATAGGAGTGTGTTTCAAGATATTAACAACATCTGCAATTTTAGAGTCTCTGTGGGGATGGCATTGAGAAGGGTGAATGTTATATATATATATATATATATATATATAGTATTACCTAGTGGTGGTCGCCACTAGGTAGTTTAAGTAGTTATAGTTAGGACCTAGTTTCTAGTTCCCAGCTGCTGTCTGGAAAGTTTCGGGTGATCCCTCCAGGGGGAACTGAGAAAAAGGGGGGTCCCAAAACACATTTTCCCCATTCATTCCATAGGGATTTTGAACAGCAATAGCGCAAAAACTACTGGATGGAATTACACCAAGTTTGATAGGAAGGTAGGTCCTGGTCCAGAAAGAGTGCTTTTTTTGTTTGGTGTTACTCCATTCAGTAGTTTTAGAGAGATTAAAGAAAATCCAAATCTGTATATCTAGGGATGCAAAGGGTTTGTGACCTCTCCCAATCTCGTACATGTCTGTCAAAAATAAAAAATAAAAGGGGCAGCGTATGGACACCCTGACACCTTAGCTCTGGTGGTAGGGTCCCAAAGGGATTCCCACAGGGCTAAAAAGCAGTTTTTTTAATTTTACGAGCTGAGTTGCAGTGGATCTGAGGATCTGCCAGAATTTTTTTTTTAAACGAAGCATGGTCTCCTGTGTTTCGTTACTATAATGCCCCTGGGTGAGCCATGTCCCGGGGGTTTCTGTGTAAACAAATGTGGGGGAGGGTAGCCTCCTGGCCCCCTCCTGCTGCCCCAGGAACTGCCACCTCCCAGGGGCCTATTATTTGGATGCAGGGCCGTGTGCCCCCTGCTGCCGTGGGGACTGCCACCTCCCCAGGGCTGTGTGTTAATATGTGGTGGGCAACCAGCCCCCTCCTGCAGCCCTGGGGACCACCACTTCACTGGGTTGTTCAAGTAATAATATGCAGGAGCTGTGTGTCTCCCTGCACCCCAGGAACCACCACCACCACCCCTCTGGCAAAATGTAATTTATTAGCAGGGGGCCATGCAGCCCCCCGCTGCCCCGGGGACCACCACCCCTGGAGCTTAATATTTGTATGCGGGAGGGCTGCATGTCCACCTGCTGCCCTAGGAACTCCCACCTCCCAGGGCTGTGTTGTAATATGCGGAGGGGGTCACCCGGCACCCTCCCGCTGCCCCTGGGACCACCTCCTACCCTGAGCGTTTACGTAATAATATGCAGGGAGGCCTGTGGCCCCCTGCTGCCCCGGGGACCACCACCCCTGGTGCTATCTTCACATTGGAGAGGGGCTGCGCGGCCCCCCTTGGGAGTCACAGATGGCCCTGGGGTCCACCACATCCGAGGTCCAGCTCCTGTAATGTCCTGCGGTGCCCACCGGGGACATAGCTGTTTGCTGTGACCCTCGGTAATGTCAAAGGGAGTGACCCTTGACTGATGGGCTGCCGCTCAAACAAAACACACAAACACACACTCACACAACAATCCCTGGGGCCTATGTGGTTTCTACCCCCCTTTGGGGACAGATGGGCCTCACAGAAATGTCTAACAGAAATGTGCCACCATGGGGAGTGACCTTTGCCCAAGGGGCACCCCCCAAACAAAACACACACACAACAATCTCTCGTGCCATCACACCTAAGTGGGTGAAACTCAATCTTAGTCATGAAAAAATATGCTAAAAGACTGTGAAAAACAAATGTCAAATGAATAAACAAACCACTCAGATGTTCATGGTCAACCGAAGAGCAGGGTATGGCGCCTCTCTTCACCTGTTGAGGTTTAGAGAGTCCCTTCTGCTCCTTCTAAGAGAAAAAAACAGGGAAAAGGAAAAAACAATGATTTAAGTCATTCCCATGGAATTACATTAAAAACAGAGGCTCATTTATAACAAAGGACAATACAGTATTATCAATGATTCTTGAAACTAACTTAGTCCAAATGCACATGTAGTTCCTCATCTACATTCAAACCATTCAGTACCTTAGTATCCAATTCTATGATGCAGTGTGATCATTCTATACCTGGTACACAGCAATTTGTTTGCTGACATATAAAGAGTGAAGAATAGGTATCAAGAAAACCTTTGTATTTCCAAAATGGGCACGAGATAAGGTATTGAGAAGCAGTGGTTATTTGTACATCTCTGAATTCCGGGGTGCCCATACTAGTATGTGAATTACAGGGCATTTCTCAAATATATGTCTTTTTCACACACTGGCTTCCATTTGGAAGGAAAAATTATGGAGAATGACAAGAGACAATAACACTTGTTTTACTATTTTGTGTTCCCCCAAGTCTCCCTATAAAAATGGTACCTCACTTGTGTGGGTAGGCCTAATGCTCGCGATAGGAAACGCAACATGGACACAGCACATTTTTACATTGAAATCTGATGGGTTTTTTGCAAAGTCCCTAGCTGTAGATTTTGGGCTCTAGCTCAGCCGAGACCAAGGGAAACCTACCAAGCACCAAACCAGTGCATTTTTGAAAACTAGACATGTAGGGGAATCCAGGATGGGGTAACTTGTGGGGCTCTCACCAGGTTCTGTTACCCAGAATCATTTGCAAACCTCAAAATTTGGCCCAAAAACACTTTCTCCTCACATTTTGGTGACAGAAAGTTCTGGGATCTTAGAGGAGCCACAAATTTCCTTCCACCCAGCGTTCCCCCTAGTGTTCTGATAAAAATGGTACCTCATGTGTGTGGGTAGGCGTATCGCCCGTGACAGAAAATGCCCCAATACACAACGTGAACACATCACATTTTACCCAAAGAATACAGAGCGTTTTTTTGGAAAGTGCCTAGCTGTGGATTTTGGCCTCTAACTCAGCCAACACCTAAGGAAACCTACCAACCCTGTGCATTTTTTAAAACTAGACACTGAGGGAAATTCAAGATGGGGTGACTTGTGGGGCTCTCACCAGGTTCTGTTACCCAGAATCCTCTGCAAACCTAAAAATTTAGCCAAAAAAACACTTTTTCCTCACATTTTGGTGACAGAAAGTTCTGGAATATGAAAGGAGCCACAAATTTCCTTCTACTCAGTGTTCCCCCAAGTCTCCCAATAAAAATGGTACCTCACTTGCGTGGGGATGGCTCAGTGCCTGGGAAAGGAAATGCCCCAAAACACTATCTGGACTCATCAAAATGATCAAATACAAAACTACCTGTTTATGCGGGGGCACCTATGTTTTTGGTCCTGCGCTCAGCAGCCATACAGGGAAACCTACCAAACCCATACATTTCTGAAAACTAGACACCTGAGGGAGTCAGAGAGGTGTGACTTGCGTGGATCCCCAGTGTTTTCTTACCCAGAATCCTCAGTAAAGCTCAAATTTAGCTAACAAAATCACTTTTTCCCACATTTCTGTGTGGGATCACCGCAACAGGACAAATTTCCTACCACCCAATGTTCCCCTTAGTATCCTGGTAAAAATGTCAACCTCACTTGTGTAGGTGGGCCAAGTGCCTGTGACAGGGAAAAGTCAAAAACATGTCAAAACTGAGAGGGAACTCAAGAGGGTCAAAAATGGCTTTTGAAAAAAAAAACATCTTTAGGCTGACAAGTGGGGCAGAATTTGTATCGGTATAGATGAGTCAATGCTGGGTGGTAGGAATTTTGTGGATTCCTGCAGATTCCGAAAGGTTGCATCACAAAAATGGGGAAAAAATGTGTGATTTCCTTCAAAGTTGGAGATTTGCAGGGCATTGTGGGTAAGAAAATGGTGCGGGTGCATGTGAAGCACACCACCCTGGACTCACCCAGATGTTTAGTTTTCAGATGTGTCTAGGTCTTGGGGATTTTTTTTACATGGCAGCGTCCCAAAGTCCAAAAAGTACAGCCCTCACCATTCCAAGTGGGACGATTTTGAGAGTTAGCCAAGCTCCCATGGCCCAAATGTAAAACCAAAACCAAAAATAATCAAATGTCCTCTTACTTGCCATGTGATAAGATGTTTTAGTGTGCAGGAGGAGTTGGGGTGGGGGCATAACCAGGCCCAAATTATATATATATATTTTTTAATTCCCAAGCATCTAGTAGACTTTCTGCCTCCCCCCCCCCGGTGTGGATCGGGGGTAATTGCCCTATATGCCCACTGGTGGGCAAAACAACTTTGGCCCCATTTATTTTGGGTTGGGGTATGGCCATACCCCCACCCTCTTATTTTGGTCTCTGGTGGTCTTTCTGCTCCCCTTGGGGGCAGATGAGCCTTTCAAAAATAGGCTGATCTAACATTAATGTGCCCCCATGGGGAGCGACCCTTGCCCAAGGGGCTGCCCCCCCAAACAAAACACACACATACACATACACACACACCAATCCATGGTGCCTAAGTGGTTTCTGTCCCCCCCAACCGGGGGCAGATTGGCCTAATAGAAATAGGCCGATCTGCCCCCAAGTGGAGCAGAAATGGCCTAAAATAAATTTGCCACCCAGGGGAGCGACCCTTGCCTAAGGGGTCGCTCCCCTAGTGTGAAATTGGCACAAAAGAAATCCCTGGTGCCAAGTGGTTTCTGCCCCCCTTGGGGGCAGATCGTCCTAATAAAAATAGGCCGATCTGCCCAAGGCCTAAAATAAATTTCCCCCCCGGCGAACGACCCTTGCCTAAGGGTTCGCTCCCCTTGCGTGAAATTGACGCAAAAAAATAAAAATCCCTGGGGTCTAGTGGTTTTACCCCCTTGGGGGAAGATTAGCCTAATAAAAATAGGGCGATCTACCAGCTTACTGAATTTTTCACATATATTCTGGGGTCCGTGCCGTCCCCAGGTACAATCTGGGCTGCTTGGAAGGCCACCCTCAGGGGGCATGCCAGACATCTCCGCCACGTGCAGAAGCGCACACAAAATCAAAAGGTGTCGGGGCTCAAGGCCAGGGTGCTGTGACGGGAGAGCCAACTCATCATCTCCACACAAGCATTCATTACGAGACAGCTAGCCTTAGTTAGGGAGGAGATCAGACATGCTGCTCTCGAAATGGTGAAGAACATGTGGCGAGCCTCGTCAGCCCGCATGTATGGGTGGAGGGATAAGAATGGCAAGCTCTTGCATTGGCTTGCAACTCGACCTGTGGCGAACAGAGTCATTTTGGAAGTCGTTGACGTATCAGGAGCCATCTCCTGGACACTGTATGAAATAGCGCAAAGCTTCACCACCTACTACACGAGACTCTAGGAAGAGCAGCCCAGGCCCCAAGTGGAAAGAGAGGTCCCCTTGTTGGGGGAGGTGTCCTTCCCTAAGATCTCAGCAGTGGAAAGACAGGACCTGGATGAACCCATTGGGCTCGAGGAAGTTGGGACCGCCATAACGGCACTGGCGGCGAGCAAAACCCCAGGAACCGATGGTTTCCCGACGGAGCTCTACAGTAAATTTTGCGATATCCTAGCTCCCCACCTACTCGCCATGTTTGAAGAGGCCGAGCAGACGGATGGATTTCCCCCGGGCCTTGACCATGCCACCACAGTGGTGATCCCTAAGACCAGCCCCCTTCGCAGCACTGTTCTGCCCATCGCCCCATCTCACTACTGAACGCTGAAGTTAAGAAACTGTCCACGATACTGGCCACTAGACTGAAAAGAGTGCTGTCCTCACTGATACACTCAGACCATTCCGGCTTTATGCCAGCTAGAAGTACTGGACATTGCATTAGAAGACTGCATGTGCCGCTGGCTAACTGGGCCCTCTTAACCCCTCCCCTGCGCTCCTCCTTTTGGACTTCAAAAAGACGTTCGACACAGTGGACTGGTCATACCTTCAGCAGGTGCTTTCGAGCACCAGGTATGGTCCTAGATTCCGAGGACTAGTGAGACGCCTTTATTCTAATCCAATGGCACGCATGCAGGTGAACGGGGCTGTGTCGGACCAGTTTCCAATCTGCCGGGGAACTCGCCAAGGCTGTCCCCTGTCCCCTCTCCTATATGCATTGGCGATGGAGTTATTTGCAAAGCTCATAAAGGAGGATCCCTTGATAAACGGTTAGTATTGGCCCACTGGGAGAGAGGAACGCATTGTGTTGTACGCGGATGATGTACTCATGTTTCTGGCCAATCCAGCCAGCAGTGGACCCCGGGTGATGCAACTGCTGGGGCTGTTCGCTGAGGCCTTGGGTTTGATAATTAACCCCAGTAAATCACTACTAGTTCCGTTATGCCCCACAAGGGACTGTTATGATTGGCAAAGTGCCATCCCTGCCCGACGCAACAGCTTCCGGTATCTGGGGGTGAATATAGCTCTGCTACCTGAACTGGCATGGTCACTTAACATCTTGCCACTTACCCGCAGAGTCAGGGAGGGCCTCCAGAGATGGTGGTCTCTGCCCCTCAACATCCTGGGAAGGATAACGCTGTATAAAATGATGGTGCTTCCCTATTCCTCTATCTGCTTCAGAACTTCCCCTACCACATCCCCAAGCGATGGTTTAACAAAATAAAAACTGTTGCATGGCAATTCTTATGGCACAATACCCACCCCAGGCTGGTGTTTCTCACCTGTCAAGGTGATGTGTATGTAGGTGGTCTAGGGATGTCCAACCTCTATCTTTACTACCTAGAGATGCACCTACTGGTGGTTAATGACTGGTTGGGGGAGGCTGGTCAGATCCCGCATACCAACTAGAACTTCTGATGATGGGCTTTCCCGGCCTGTTTGGGGTGCTGTATGGTAACCCCTTGCCGCACAGGGTCCCTGAAGTGACAAGGGTGGTACTGATGGGGTGGAGAGCGGCGCTGAGGTTAACGGGTTGGTGGTGCCGTCTCACCCAGCAAACCCCGCTGTAGCATGGGTCGTGGCTGGGAGAGGCCTCGGCACTAGAAGGGTTCCATAAATGGGATCTTATAGGCATTTTGCTGTTGGGCAACATCTGGGAGGGCTCCCATTTGCGGTCCTTGCAGGTGCTTCAGCAGAGGTTTATGCTTGCCAGGACCAAGTTCCATAGATATCTACAACTTAGACATGCATTAAGCGTGTATATTCAGGCAGGTGTGGTCCTTCCTGAGTTTAGCCCCGTAGAGGCCAAGGCATTGATAGGCGGCCTGGGTAGAGGGGGAGTGTTGCGCATATATTGCACACTAGTCACTACCACAGCACTGACATTTGACAAACTCCAAGAGCGGTGCGAGCAATGGCTGGGTCAGATGGAGGACGAGGACTGGAGAGACGCATTGATAGCCCCGAGAACATTGACTATAACCTCCTGTCTTTGGGTGGTGCAGACTTATTACCTACACACGGCTTACCTTACACATGACCGGTTGCATAAAGCGGGTCTCCTACCCCATGCTGATTGTCCTCGCTGCGCGGGCCCCGACACAGACTTCTACCACAGGGTGTGGAGCTGTCCCCACATAGCAACCTATTGGCGAGCAGTGGTGATAAAGATCTTTAGAGTCCTGCGGGCGGAGGTTGAGGTTGCCTCGTTGCCAATTTTATTGGGGTCCTGGAGGGGGTGGGGTCCAATAGAGTGGAGCGGGCCTTTGTGGGAGTAGCATGTTTAGTGGCTAAGAGATACATTGCAGCTAGCTGGAAAGCGGAGACGGCACCTGCAATTACGAAATGGCGGCGAGGGGTAGACTGGTGCACCCAAAAAGAAAAATTGGTGTGTGAGGCGAGAGGCTGCCCTGCTAAATATGACAGAGTGTGGGGGAAATGGACGGGAACCTGGGGAGATTGTTCAGCTGACATGCCTTAGATGTAGCGATTGGTGTGTGCTCTATCCTTGACTACTACTTTGTGGGACTTGTGCAATGTTCAGTCAACAACGTGCAGAAAAGGCCTAAAAATATTTTGTCCCCTGGGGAGCGGCCCTTGCCCAAGGGGCCGGTCCTGTCATTCAATAATATAAAACAAAATCCCTGGTGTCTAGTGGTTTCTGCCTGGCCTAATAAAAATAGGCTGATCTGCCCCCAAGGGGGCAGAAATGGCCTAAAAGTAATTCCCCCCCCACCGGGGAGCGACCCTTGCCTAAGGGGTCGCTCCCCACATATAAAAAAAATAAATATATATATATATATAGATTTGCTCACCTCAAATGTCTGTTTATCTAGCAAAGTTTTTGAGCATTGGATCAGCACAGTGCTATCCACGCCGAGCTAGATAGTGACAAAGTCTTTTGCCATTTGTACAGCAAAGTCTTTAAACATAGGTTTGACACAGTGTCAACCTTGCCGAGCTGTAAAATGACAAAAGCCCTTTACCACTCCAGGCACAGTATTACAGCTGATCCAATGCTTAAAAACTTTGCTAGATAAACAGACATTTGAGGTGAGCAAATCTAGAGTGTCGCTGATGTTGCAGGGTGCTCCTTACTAGAGCTGCTCTCCACCTAAACTTGGGAACTACCCAGAGTTCTCTATTCTCTTTTTTTGCATAATTTATGCGGCACTCTAACCCTGAAAGGGATTTGTTTTGACTTATACTGGGTGCTCCCTTGTGTCTGGACAAAGCTAAACCTCTCTGATGAGCTCTAATGAGAGCGAAACACATGTCAGGGGTTGCTTTTACTCATTCCAGGTTGGCTTGGATGGTATTTTACCAGTCCAAAGCTGTAATACTGTGCCTGGAGTGGTAAATGGCTTTTGTCATTTTACAGCTCGGCAAGGTTGACACTGTGTCAAACCTATGCTTAAAGACTTTGCTGTACAAATGGCAAAAGACTTTGTCACTATCTAGCTCAGCGTGGATAGCACTGTGCTGATCCAATGCTTAAAAACTTTGCTAGATAAACAGACATTTGAGGTGAGCAAATCTAGAGTGTCGCTGGTGTTGCAGGGTGCTCCTTACTAGAGCTGCTCTCCACCTAAACTTGGGAACTACCCAGAGTTCTCTATTCTCTTTTTTTGCATATATATATATATATATCCCTGGTGTCTAGGGGGATTCCCCTTCCATCCCTGCACTGGGGGCGCTGCAGCGAGGCTCATGGGGGGAGCGCTAGTGCTCCCCCCATGAGCCAGTCGAAGGACGTAACGGTTACGTTCTTGGCTGTGAAGGGGTTAAGGGGCATATTTATACTCCGTTTGCGCCGGAATTGCGTCGTTTTTTTTACGCAATTTCGACGCAAAACTAACTCCATATTTATACTTTGGCGTTAGACGCGTCTAGCGCCAAAGTCCATGGAGTTAGCGTCATTTTTTAGCGTGGACACCTACTTTGCGTTAATTATATGCAAGGTAGGCGTTCCCGTCTAAAAAATCGACTCCGAGGCATGTGCGTCGGATTTATACTCCCGGGCAAAAATCACGCCCGGGAGTGGGCGGGTCAAAAAAAATGACGTACGGCCGCTTTTGCGCTGTTTTTTAGCGCCTGCAAAAGGCAGGCGTTAAGGGACCTGTGGGCTCTGAAGGAGCCCAGAGGTGCCCCCCCATGCCCCCAGGGACACCCCCTGTCACCCATGCCCACCCCAGGAGGACACCCAAGGCTGGAGGGACCCATCCCAGGGACATTAAGGTAAGTTCAGGTAAGTGTTTTTTTAATATTTTTTTTGTGGCATAGGGGGGCCTGATTTGTGCCCCCCTACATGCCACTATGCCCAATGACCATGCCCAGGGGACATAAGTCCCCTGGGCATGGCCATTGGGCAAGGGGGCATGACTCCTGTCTTTGCTAAGACAGGAGTCATTTCTATGGGGGTTGGGAGTGAAAAAAAATGGCGCAAATCGGGTTGAGGCGAAAAAATTGCCTCAACCTGACTTGCCCCATTTCTTGACGCCCAAGCCCCATATCCCCCTACGCCGGCGCTGCCTGGTGTACGTCATTTTTTTGAACGCACACCAGACGGCGCCGGCGGCTAACGCCGGCTAACGTCATTCAATAAATACGGCGCCTGCATGGCGCTTCAGAATGGCGTTAGTCGGCGCTAATTTTTTTGACGCAAAACTGCGTTAGCGCAGTTTTGCGTCAAAAAGTATAAATATGGGCCTAAATGTGTTCAAGTATGCATTCTCGTACTGGATTTGTCATGCTCCCTACATATCTGAGACTACAGGGGCATTCTAATGCATAAACTACAAAATTAGTGGCACAAGTAATGAATTGTGAAATCTTTCTCTGGTGATTATGACACCTAGGTGGTGTAGCTAGTAAATTAGTTATGCATGCATTACATATGATGTTTTGTGCACATTCCAGGTTTTCACAGTAATGGGTTAGTTCATTCTCTGAGTCGTAATGATAAGATTAGCCAGTATTTCACATGCCATTTCCATTGGCTGTGAGGGCAGTTGGGCTCAATGGAGAAGTGGCATATCAGAGAGCAGCATTAGGTGATTTGGAGAGAGGTATAGTGGGTAAAATAGTTTATTAGGGTGGGTTTAGGTGGTGAAGGAGCATGCAGGACAAGACAATTGTATGACATTAATGTTGTGGGTACTTACCAGACTCCAGTCTCCCAGGTATGCCTGTCGGGCCCTCAGGATGCTATATGTCCAAGACCTTCTTCTCCCATGAAGTGAAAGTAGGGGGAGGAGGTGAGGCCCACTGCCAGGCTTCTGTACGGCTAGCCTCTGTGCCTGGATGCCATGGAATGCACATTCCCCATAGGTTGTTCCACCTCTTTCTGATGTCCTCCCTTGTGCATGGATGACTGCCAGAATTGACCCTGTGGACTATATTTTGCCACAGCTCCATTTTCCTGGCAATAGATGTTTGTTGGACCTGTGCTCCAAACAGCTGTGGCTCTACCCTTACTATTTCATCCACCACAACTCTCAACTCATCATCAGTGAAACGTGGGTGTTTGTGGGGAAATGGTAGTGGTTGTGTAGACGGTGTGTGGGGATTTTGTTAGTGTAAGGGTGCAGTGTTTGATAATTGATGAGGTGTAGGTGCTGCGATGTGAGTAGGAGACAGTTGTAGCGGATGTTGTGTGCTAGTGATGTGTGTATTGTGATTGTTGTGCTGATGTGGGGTGGGTGCTGAGTGAAATATGCATGTGTGCCTATAGTGTACAGGTACAAAATCTTATCTTTTAGGCTTCTCTGTGTATGTACATGGTGCTCTGGATGCAAAGGATTGTGGGTTGTGAAGGGGGTGTTGTATAGTGCAGTGAGTTGGTGTGTCTGGTGTGTGGATGTGTGTCATGTGTGGGGTATTCAAACTATCCAATGTGGTGTCGGGTTCTGACAGAAGTGAGTTGAGACCGCCGCGTTTCGGACCACCAATGGTTTTCCACCATGGAAGAACCACTGTGGTGATTTGTGGTTCCTAATTTGGTGGGTGGCATTGTGTCAGGCTGGCGGTGCTACTGGTAGAACTGCCTCTTTTCCGTCCTCCAGCGTCCTATTGGTTTCGGCAATTTGGCAGACTTCACAGTGTAACTCTTAATACGGTAGTTGGATTACCGCCAACATGTCAGTCTTTTGGCGGCTGCCACCACTGCGGTCTTCCCAAAAGACCGCCAAACTCGTAATGAGGCCCATGGTGTTTGGTTAAAATATTTTAAAATATAGTAAGACAAAAATATTGTGTCAAAAATACCATTATGTGAAGAATGTCATGGGATAGAATATCAAAGATAAAAATATCAAATTTTTGCTATTTTGTAACGTTAAAAATATTGGTATGTTTTATGTTGTTATAATGTACATCATTGTTATGTGTATTTAGTATAGTTTTTGTTGATTCAAAATATTGTTTTAATTTAAAAAATACATTTTTATATCTTGTAGGGCAACGTCCTTAACAACGTGTTGTAATCAATGCAATGGTTTCCACGCAATGGAATAGCACAGTCATAGATACAATGAGGAGGTAAGGCGGGTTTGCTAGGCTTCTGGAAAACATCAGAGTATTCCTGATAACAACTAGGTACTCCCTGTATCGTATTAATAGAGCTGCCATCATTCTTGGGAGAATGATTTAACCCTTTTGGAGACCAATAAGAGTTTGTGGAGTAGCAATTCTGTTGACAAAACCGAGATGTCAAGGATATGGTGCTTGTTTCCCAGTTGACATATGGGTTGTGCCGAGCCAACCAGGGTACCATAATGCAGACAGATAGCAGGTGTAGACTATACCACTGGTCCTTAGGTTAAAGGAGAACCATCTACAGTATGTACTTGTTCCGGCATTTCTTTAGGAATACGTGGTATACCTCTCTCTTTGGCCCTGGTCTCGTCCAAATAGATACCACTGGCTCCACAGTCCAATAGAGCAAAAAGCTGCTCTTCCTGACCTTGTGACAATTGTAATGTAACAGATAATATAAACAAGGTGGAAATATTTTCTCTGGAGGAACATAATAACAGTACTTCTGCTCCTCCCGCCCCCTTCCTCCTCACAGGGGGCAGGAGTTTGCGTTTCCCAAAGGCCTGGAGGGACGGACAGGACAACTACAGATCAGATGACCAGCCTTGCCACAATATGGACAAAGACCTTTTCGCCTTCTGTCCTCCTTTTCTGATTCAGATAGAGGACCACGGACAAGCTCAATCTGCATTGGTTCTTCCTCGGTATATTGAGGTGCTTCAGAATGGACTTCGTCAGATCGTCGGCTTGTGGTACGGTGTACTCCAGACTGGTACTGTAATCACGTTCTTCGTCTTTCCATCTTACGTTCCCGTAGTCTATATTCTATGTTCACTTGTTTGATCCATCAGTTCTTTCAGAGATTGAGTTGGAGTGGAATGTACCAATTCATCTTTTATTTCCTCTCAAAGTCCAATCAATCAATCAATCAATCAGTGTATTTGTAGAGCACACTACCCACCCGTAAGGGTCTCAAGGCGCTGAGGGGAGGGGGGTGCTGCTACTGCTCGAATAGCCAGCTTTTGAGGCGCTTCCTAAAAGTCAGCAGGTCTTTGGTCTGTTGTAGGAGCAAAGGAAGGGTGTTCCAGGTCTTGGTGGCGAGGTGGGAGAAGGATCTGCCTCCGGTGGTCGCTCTTCGGATGCGGGGTACAGTGGCGAGGTCGGCTGAGCGGAGTTGGCGGGACGGGGTGTAGAAGGTGAGTCGTCTGTTGAGGTAGGCTGGACTGGTGTTGTGGAGCGCCTTGTGTGCGTGGGTGAGGAGCTTGAAGGTTATCCTTTTGTTGACAGGGAGCCAGTGTAGGTCTCTTAGATGGGGAGTGATGTGGCTGTGGCGGGGGGCATCGAGGATCAGGCGTGCGGAGGCATTTTGTATGCGTTGCAGTCGTTTGAGGAGTTTGGCCAGGGCTCCTGCGTAGAGGGCATTTCCGTAGTCAAGTTTGCTGCTGATGAGGGCTTGAGTGACTGTTCTTCTTGTATCTGTGGTGATCCATCTGTAGATCTTGCGGAGCATGCAAAGGGTGTTGAAGAAGGATGAGGAGACGGCACTGACTTGCTTGGTCATGGAGAGTGTTGAGTCGAGGATGACGCCCAGGTTGCGTGCGTGGTCGGTGGGTGTCGGGGCTGCTCCCAGAGTGGTCAGCCACCAGGAGTCATCCCAGACGGAGGGGTTGGCGCAGAGGATTAGGACCTCCGTCTTTTCTGAGTTCAAATTCAGTTTGCTATTCCTCATCCATTCGGCGACGGCCTTCATTCCTTCACTGAGAGGGTGGTGAGAGGGTCCTTGGTGAGGGAGCGCATCAGTTGGGTGTCGTTGGCATAGGAGATGATGTTGAGGTTGTGTAGCCGGGAGACGTGGATGATCGGGGCCATGTAGACGTTGAATAGTGTAGGGCTGAGGGATGATCCTTGGGGGACGCCGCAGATGATCTTGGAGGCTTTGTATCGGAAAGGGGGAGGCGGACGGTCTGGGTTCTGTCAGAGAGGAAGGAGGTGATCCAATCCAGAGCTTTGTCCCGGATCCCTGCGTTGTGGAGGCATGTGCGTAGGTTGCGGTGGCAGACGGTGTCAAAGGCGGCCGAGAGGTCCAGGAAGATGAGGGCTGCGATTTTGCCGTTGTCAAGCAGGGCCCTGATGTCGTCGGTGGCGGCGATGAGGGCAGTTTCGGTACTGTGGTTGCTGTGGAATCCTGACTGGGGTGGGTCCAGGATGTTGTTTTCTTCAAGGTAGTTGGTCAGTTGTCTGTTGACGATCTTCTCGATGACCTTGGCCAGGAATGGGAGCAGGGAGATGGGACGGAAATTCTTGAGGTCTCTTGGGTCCGCCATGGGTTTCTTGAGTAGGGGTTTGATCTAAGCATGCTTCCAGCTCTCGGGGTAGGTTGCAGTCTCGAAGGAGATGTTGATGACTTTGCAGAGTTGGGGTGAGATGGTAGCGCTTGCTTTGTTAAAGATGTGGTGCGGGCATGGGTCTGACGGAGATCCAGAGTGGATAGTGCTCGTAGTTTTGATTGTGTCGTCTTCGTTCACGTTGACCCATACGAGCAGGGGGTCGTATTTGAAGGTGGGTGGAGAATCTGAGGAGTCGGCGGTTAGCGGGGTGGTCTGGCGGTTGAAGCTGTCATGGATGTCTGTGATCTTGTGGTGGAAGAAGGCGGCGAGGGAGTTGCACAGGTCTTGTGATGGTAGAATGTCATTTGTCCATGGCAGAACAGGGTTACAAAAGTGCGTTCCACCCAAGTGGTTTCGGCTGCTAATTGTTTGAAGCGAGTTATATATTGTAAGACATCCTGATTGCCTTGCTGTATATCACTTAGTGCTTCCTCAGCAGCTGCCTCCAACCTAGGTCACTGGAACATCTGCTTTAAATGTCTTAAAAAAGCAGGATAATTATTTAGGACAGGATCTTCTGCAGAAACCACGGGGGTCACCCAAGCTAGTGCAGGGCCAGATAAGGCACTGATTAAATAACCCACCTTGGCCTTGTCAGGTGAAAATTGTATCGGTCGAAAGGCAAAAAAAACTGTCAAGGCGTCCAGAAATTCTTTTATCTTATGCGGATCTCCAGAATATCGAGGTTTCGAGGTGGACACATGTGGTACATCCATTGATCGGGAAGACAAGACATGTAGTGCAGTATTTTCAGCCCGCAATTTTTGTAGTTCTTGAGCTCATTGTTAAACTGTCTGAAGCATGGCTTGTGCATTTTCTATGACATCTTCCTGCGGTCCCTCCATGGTTATTGCACAAAGCAGAGTCTTTTGACGTTGCAATCTGGCACAGTCTGCACAACGCTTCTCACCGTTGGCTTGAGAACTCGAAAGAGCACCTGGTCTTCTGCTGGCTCCGGAGTGACCAAGAAAAGGGCGACCCTTTCTAGTAGCCACAGTGCTGCTTGACAGAAAACGCCTAAGCAGACCGTATCCTTCAGAAGGAGTCCCAGAGAAAAAAAAAAAAAAAATGTGGGAAAAACCTCTACACAGGAACTCCTGAAAAAGAGGAAAAACAAATAATGAAAAAAGGGAAAAAAAATTGAATAATCTCAAATCAAGAGCAACTGGAGAAAAACACAAAGAAACAGGAGTGAGGATCACCACCAATCGGAAGTGCAAAGAAGACCAGGACTGAAGGACTTATATACCAGGAGACAGGAAGTGACAAAACAGGAAGAAAGAGTAACACCATTCTGGATTGGGAAAGGCCAAATAGAAAAGAATAGGAAAAAAGTAGCAGTATAATAGAAAAAGGCATGCTGGGAAAAAGAGCACCAAGAAGACAAAATGGATACCAGAACAAGGAAAAAGCAAAGTGGAAAGAGAAGAAGAAAAGAAAAGACACAAAAAAGGAAGAAAAGAAGAGGAGTCCCTCCCTTCCCCCCCCAGGTAAGGAAGGAAAAATATCAGGGAAGCAGGCAAGAATAGCGGCGTGACTGGGAGCACGAAATGTGCTTTCTGGGCCGCACCGCCAGAAAAGGAATAAATAAACACGGGCCACGGCGATGCCGCGCTCCAATACTCGGAGTAGCAGCCCGAACGCAGTTTGGGAAAGGGACGCTGCGTGACACTATGTATTGGTAGTATTGTTGTGAAAACAATTGTTCTTATTAGAGATATATTGGGATAATATATAGAACTAAGGCATAATGGGTGTATACAATTGTACCAGTACCAGTATAATGGTATGCAGCCATTGTCCCTTGTTTCTATCTGTTATCCCAATATGTCTCTAATAAGAACCATTGTTTTCAAATTAATGCTTTATGTGCTGGTTCATGAGGAGGAGGGC
This sequence comes from Pleurodeles waltl, assembly GCF_031143425.1. NCBI lineage: Eukaryota > Metazoa > Chordata > Amphibia > Caudata > Salamandridae > Pleurodeles > Pleurodeles waltl. The sequence goes on from NC_090437.1 coordinate 701,586,166, forward strand.
TGCCCTTGTTTTCTTGTTTAAATAAAATGTATTTGTAGTGAGCATCACTCTACCATACGATTATCTTTTTATCAGCTCTTAATCAAAGTTTGCCATCCTAACATTTTGTTGAATACGATTTAGTCATTATCTCTTACATCAAAGTTTACATCAAAAGCACAAGTTAAAGGCATTCCATGTTGAAAACACCGTGATCTATTTCTATTAGATGAGAAACAAAGATAATTCCCATATGCAAACCGTTTTGCCCTTTGATACCATATTCCCAATCTAACCTGGACTAGACACTTCAAATGCAATTCAATGTGCTTGATAACTATACACTTGGCATGAGGCTGCTCTCTATAGTTCACCTCTCCAAAGATATCTCAGCGTGGCTACCTTGCCCTACTCCTGACAGGTGTCCTTTGTACGTACATTATCAGGTATCCCTTATTTTGTTCACCTATTTGTTTATAAGTTTGCTCTGCAGTGCATATTGACACATTTGATCTGTACAATAAACTCTGTTTAAATGTACTTTATGGCCACATAAATTGCTACACCGAAACATATTTTGTGGTGCATATATTTGGACCCTCATTACTAAAGTTTTGCACAGGCACTTACATATCACAAAATATAGCGTTAGCATACTTAAGGGCATAAGTCCCGAGCACCACCGGAGAATCACTTTTTGTGACTCTCCAGTGGCGCTGTGCACTGCGCCATATTTACAAGGTGGCATTAAGCCACTTTTTGTGGCTTAACGCGACCTTGTAAATACATCCCCTTCACATGCAACACTTTGCCTGCAAGGGGCAGCAATGGGTGTTGAGGTAGGCGTTTCATAGCAACACCCATAGCATTTTGATGCTGCCCCAGATTTACAAGAAATCATAAATCTGTGACAGTGCAAATATCTAAGCCACCCTAGGGGTGGGGTTAGCATTGCACAATGAGGCGAAATGCTTTCATTTCTCCTCATTTTTTGCTCTTTCTATGTGTGCTACAAAATGCAGCACACATAGAAAGAGCAAATAGCTATTGAAGATTGTTTTTTGTGCAGGAAGGTATACCTTCCTGCACAAAAACAATCTCCCCCACAACGCAGCCATCCTTGCACCATGGCGCAGGGGTGCCTACGTTGGTGTTAGGCAGCTGATTTAGCACCAGTGCAGGGGGAAACACAGGGATGCACTGTATGTTTATAAATACAGCGCATCCCTGCTTTTCAGAACTGATGTAGCGTGGTGCTGACAATTTTGGCGCAGCGTCACGTTTCACCAGCTCTTTGTAAATATGCCCCTTACTATTTAAAGGTTTGTGTGAACACCACTAAATTGTGTTGCGTTGCATGCGTCTGGCCAAACTTTGGTGAGTGAGAGCTTTGGTTTGTTGGCACATGTCCTTTTCTGCCATGGTAATGCTATTTTACGATATATTTCCTTGCAAAGGAGTGTATCTTTGCCACATATGTTATGTTTGAATGAATTAGTTGAGTTAGTGGGCGAATGAGTTAGTGTGTGAGCAAGTGAGTGCACTTATTTACCACACCTCTCGAATTAACCTTCCTAGGCACTGGACTTTGAATTAACGTCTGTTCTGCCTAACAAATTCATTTTATTGGCTCTTATTTTTCCATGATACGGCTGCTGCTCAAGAATATGTCTAGTTATATGACACTACATCGAGAAAAACAATATTGGCATACCACATTATCACCCAAAAAAAATTGACAAACTAAAAATTGCAACCCTATACTGAAACAGTAAAAACACAAATATGAGCAACAAAAATAAAAAAATATCTTGAATACAACAATACTAACAGAACTAATGGAACATAGCAAAAACCATGAAAACCAATACCTAGAACACCAGAAAATCAACATTGTTAAACTAAATATATATATATATATATATATATATATATATATATATATATAATGCATGTAGATAAATACATATACAAATTTACAAACATTAATACACCATAATATGCATTGCATTTACAAAGAAAACACTAATTGGCATTTAGCATAATTGGTATATAAAAAAAGGAAAACTACTCTCCAAACTACCTGTCAAGTTAAACTTTTAAATATTCGGCGATTCCTTCCAAATTCAAAAACAGTAGAAAAAAGACATGAAAAAATACAACAGTGTTACACTCACGACAGGACAGACATATTCTGCCAGAGCCAGCACTGGAAATTGGAAGTTAGACCGGTAACAGAAAACAAAAAATTAACAATGCAATAAATGGACCCACGGTGCAAATCAGAGGTGCCAGCATACCAACTAGGATTGTCTCTCACACTACCTAATCAATCACACTGTCAAACACTGCATCCCAATAAGCGCATTACAGTGGTCATCAGGCACAACATGGAAACACTTCTCCCATATGTTTAAAGCAAGACAACACACTTAACCACACGCCCAAATGGTTTAGAATGCTGCCCATATAGACAAGCACTTCAATTCCCCTCACAGGGGAAGTAGGCTGTATACACATGCCATAAAATACGTAAAAATACATCGATTGTTCCTGTTGTGGAAACAAGTAAGATTGTAGCAGAAAGGAGTGTAACTTTACAATGCACTTTAAAATAGTTCAGGAGGTAAACTGAAAAAATGATGTTAAATATGGTTGCAATGTTCTTACATTTGTATGATTATATTTGCAGAAAAACACGTTGCATACCTACTTAAAATACAAATCCCACGATGTTTCTTGTTAATGACCATGAGTTCTCCTGTTTGTAAAATGAACATTGCTGGACTCTTCATTTGTATTTTAGAATAGTTGAGGCCAGTGGTTTTTAGCCTTTTGACGACTGTGACCTCAACTGAATCACTGATGAAAGCCAGGGTGCTCCAGCCTAAACAATTTCTATAATGTGATATTTGAAACAATATGCAAATATACAGAAACCACTTATAGATCACACAAATGCACAATTTATTAAACTTAATTTAATTCACAGACAAAATATAGAAACATCGAAAACTTAATTGTAATTGGAAACTTGCTTTTCAAAATGTGGATTTGTTTCTCAAAGAGGAAGCGATATGCTAGGTTCTAACATATTGCTTTAATGTTTTGCTTCTAATGCATGCTCCCTTTTTTAATCATAGGAGTGAGTGCTTCAATTAAGGTCACCGATCTACCGTACTACATTCCGTTTGCTATACTTATGCTGCGCCCACAAATAAAGCTAAAGATGCCCAGTTAATTTATCGCCTCTAATTTCAGATTCCCAAACCCTTACAGAGCGTTTTAAAATGTTTAAATTCCAATTTTGCATTTTTTTTTTTACATATGAACGCTTCCCTAATCTACTAATCTTATTCAATTTTATAATGATACACTGATTAGGCGTGGGTCCTGTTGAGCACAGGTTATGAACCACTGGTATAGGGGATAAATTAAATACAAATGGCAAATATGATTACATTTTAAGGAACATGTATGCGTATTGTTATTGATTAAAATATAAGACCAGGAGAAACCTTTTTTCCCCAGGGATGAATGATCAAAATTTCTGTTTCAACCAAAAACACACACAAACAGCAGATTAACTTCTATGTTACCACAGCACGAATCTATGAAAGGAATAATGAAAATCTGAAATACATTAGTATAATAATTTAATAATGAGGTCGTAACATCATAATAATTCGGCTGCCGTAGTTCAACACTAATTGGCTCTGTGTTATGAGCTTTTCGCCTCCCTCTACGCTGTCTGTTTCTGACCCTCGGCTGGATGTTGCGTAGACTGGTAAGTGAAATCCTTTTTTTGATTGCCTTTTCGCTGCTCAGTTAGCGCGGTGCTATTTCTAATCATTTGTGTTTTAATGAAACAGCCCTCATGGTTCGCTGAGATGTCAGTGGGCAGTGGTTGACCTGGGGATGTGAGCACAGATGAGCTGCCCTAACTAACTGATATCCTTAGCAGACACAGGGGAACCCCACAACCACCCTTGGGTTTAGCATAGAGACCGATGTGTAGTGAAACCGGTCAGAGTCTGCCACCTGCTGCTCTCACCTAGAAAGTGGAGTGCAGTTACATAATGCCACGGTGGCAAAAAGAACTAATTTTAGTCCTCACCATCAAGGCCCTTTCTAGTCCTCCAAACAACAAGAAGACCATATAAGATTTCACTCATTTATATCACCTTTTTACAAATATGTATATGAAGATGTAATTCCCCTCTTAATACACTGTTTAGATGGAACACATATTATATCAGGGTAGTCATCAAATTAAAGGGTGTGAAAGTAGGAATTTCATGGTCATTTTAGGGTCACCAGGGGTCGCAGCTGCGACCCCTGTGTGCTCCTCGTGACCCCCTGTCACTGCCTTTGTGAACCCTCGTCTCAAAAGGTAGCAACATCAGTGCTTGGAACACAGCAACACCTCGCCCTTATGGACATCAGTTGGTTGGGGCTCCACTCTCTTTGTTTTCTTTCCATTTGTTATTGCAATAATATTCAATAATGTCACATTATTATTCACTATTAGTGTAATTAAAAAGGAGTACAGTTAGCTGGTATATGATCTTCCTCGGCTGAAGTAAGTAAAAAAAATATGTAGGTTGTGTGTGTGTGCTTGAGAGAAAGAGTTTGTTTATGTGTGTGAGAGAGAGTGTGCATGTGTGTATGTGTGAGCATGTGTGTGCGAGAGCAAATGAAAGTCAAAGGCTGTGTGATGTCACTGCTCCTGGTATTTTGATGAACTGACGCCTGTGAGGCATTCCTTTTCAGACCTTGCACTAGGACATTCTGTTTCACAATTACAGAAAGCTACCAAGCAGCATGGTGGAGTAATAGGTAGCAGCCGGTGGTTGACATGACATCTTGCAATAAAATTATCTGCACATGTGCCTTAATGTTTACATGAAAATGCTAATATCCATGTCTCCCTTAACATGTGCAGTCACATATCATTAATCAATTACAGTTTTATTTTTGTACCTGCTTGAAGACCACTAAAGCCTTAGTATTGCTTCACATTTACACGCATTCCAAATTAGCTACAGGGTTGTTAATTCAGTCTGTACAGTGCACATTTCCTCTCCTGTAGCCACATTCTGAAACTGGCACAGCGAAGTGAGTATTATAGAGCTCTTCTCAGTGTTGACTGTAGTTCTCTTCCAGGGTCTTGTCAAATTCCTTCCGACAAGAAAATACTCAATAGTAACTATCTGGTAGTTTCACTTCTGTCACGTGTTACAGTTTTCATTCACTTGTATTAAGAAAAATAGTATACAGGTAACCAAAACATGTATGGCTCTCCGCATTATATACTCCAAATGACCAAGGGCGAAGCTCTGGTCCATTGAAAAGGCAATATTGCCTTGCTTAATTTTTGAATGCTTACTGGCTAGATTGCATTAAATGCACATTTGTTTTCTATGCTCTGTCTTGAGTGTTGTGTTTTCTTTTACTGAACTTGGTGCACTATGTGCTAGGCAAACAGGTGAGTGCTGGACTGGACTCCACATGTCAACCCCAGATGCCAGAGGTAAGGGAGAGATTTCTCTAGCTCTGGACCTGGTGAATCCAACAGAGTGTGTATGTGCATTGTACCAAATTTAAGTCTAACTGCGCTTATCACATTTCACTTGCATCTTGAATGGCACGTATTGTCCTGTACTGTGTCTGAAATGTGTTAAATGTGCACAAAAAGGTGTTGCCCGGGTTGGCAATGACAGAATAATAGACTGGTTGCGTAGGTAGGAATGGGCAGAGTCTGGAAACAAGAATTGCGTGTGTGAAAATCCCTGCCAACCCCTCTGGGCGCACAAACTAAGGTCAGCCAAAAGCAGGTGATCTTTGGGTCTGAGAGTACAATACCTTTCCTCCCCCCACCCCCCCACCCCCATGGGATCAGTTAGAGAACTGACAGACGAAACTCCTAACCCATCGTAGGCGAGCAGACCGTCTTTCCTGTTTTCCGTGTGTGCATGAACAACAAGAAACAGTGATGGGGTGGGGAGGTAAAAAAAATCTAAACATAGTGATCCCCATGAAAGGGACCACACCCACACTGCGGACAACCAGTTTGGTAGAGCCCTGTGCAAGTATCTAAAACAATGGGCGGGGACTCACTAATGAGGATGTGAAAAAGTCATTTTCTGAAAGGGTGACCATGCGTCTCAGATTTGCCTGGACAGTCCCGGTTCTTCACCAGCTGTCCCAGCAGATTTCAGAAAATTTAGCTTATGTCTGGTTTTTAGAGGGGCTTGACTGAAAACAGTGAAAGGCACTTTTTAGGTGTTTTAAAGCTGTGCTAGTTAGCACCTGTTACAAGTAAGCAATTTAATTAACATGTATGATGCTGGTTTTAAAAATTACATTTTATTTCTTTTCATAGTGCCTCCTCTGTGCACCTATGTTGATGAGAGCTGTCATTCTGCACCGCTACATTGATGAAAAATTGTAGTGCTCCTTCTATTTCTGCAAAATGTCCCAGTTTTTGGTTCTCAACAACTGGTCACTGTATTTTCTGAATATGGTACTTTCGAGTTAGAAAGATTACAAAAGATGTTAAAGGGTCCTAAAATCAAGATAGATGCTGAACAAGGACCGCTATCTCTAAAATGACATAGGGAGGCCCATAAACGCAATCATGAATCCTAAGTCCAAGGTATGAAAAATACCCAGGAGAAACCGGAATACCAGGTAGCCACCTGAGGAACACAATTTAGGTGTGTGCTCCTATTGCCCCCCCCCCCCTCCTTCCCATCTAGTCCCCAAGATGACTGAACCAAAAGAGAAAGAGAGCGAAGACCAAAAGGAGGAGAATTTGTGGGACATGTTCCCCTTGCTGGCTGACAAGGCCACGGGTGTAGCTTCTGATCCACCTACAATCAAGCACCGCCCGTGGGACCCCTGGTGAATGGACCACAAGGAAGTAACCATGAAAGTGTTCTGCAATGCCACCGACTGACAGTAAAGCACCTGGTAGAGATTTGTAAGTGACTAGACAAGACACAGATTCCACTACTGTAAATCCTTCTGGGGTGTGAATGCACTCTGCACCAGCTGGGCAAAGATAAATCTGAGAGCACAGCCCTACAATCACTAAAGAAATATTTAGATTAGTGGCAGATTGACTGGACAGGAGACAGTACCCCTCTCCTCAGTCTAGCAATGTAGATGATGAAGACCCTCCCCCTTTGATCCCGATACCCTCCTTCCATTATGAGACTGCCCCGCAAGCAGGAGTAGCGTCACTGTCTAAGTCCCTTGGACCCCTCTTACTTAATGAATATTGAGAAACAATTTCCTAACATTAGAGAAAACCCACTCCAGTTTCATGAGTAATTGCAAAGTGTACTCAAAACTATAATGACCGAATTGTAAATCAATTGTTGCAGTTGGTAGTATCAAGTGAAGAGAGAGATTAGTTAGTGGAAAAGTTAGTGTGGCAGAGACAGGCCCCCTAACTATCAACAGGTCATTGAATATGGCAAAGGATGATTTGTTGAATGCTGTTGTAGATGTGTGTCTGGTGAATATGGATTAGACTAAGATTTCAATTTGCAAATAGAATAAGGGTGAGTTGCCTGCAGAATATCTAGACAATCTTAAAGATGTGTTTGAGAGGTAGATGCTTCTGGTTTGTGCTGACATTGTTAACAAATGTGTTGGGTCAGCTGCTGACAATATGTATTAGATGGAACACTTAGAAATTAGCAGAATCAATTACCTTTGTGAACCATTATGTTGCTTTGCAGGAGTAAAATTAAAATATGTTGAATCAAAAGTGATGTCTTTGAAGCAGCAGAACATCCAGTGAAATGTGATAGGGAGAAGGTGAGAGCGCTCTAAGTGGGGTACAAAGCAGGAGAGGTACAGAGGGGGGAAAGAGGAAGGGAAAGTGGGAAGAGGCAATGGAGGAGCCAGTGGAGAAGCCCTGGGAAAGGAAAGATCATATATTGCTTGTGGCCAAATGGGACAATGGAAAAGGTATTGCCCAAATACTGTTTCAAATGTGCCAGGCCTGCCTAGTTACCTGAATTTAACCAAGTTACGCAGAACTTCTACCCTGAATTTAAGGACAGCCTGAGAGTTTTCAATATTGCCATGAATACTCTAATTCCTGTAGACCAGAAAGATCCCTATTGATTGCTTGATCAATGGTCTACACACCACCTACTTTATTGACACCAAGGCTAGGTGCTCTGCTGTGAAAACATCTGAATTGAATTACCTTTCTTGGGCTTGTCTAGAGACGCAGGCAGTATTTATAATCAGTGTGTTCCCCATCACGTGTCTAACCCCATCTCTAACTTCCTAGGACCCATTACTCATAAGCATGCCTTCTTACTACGCCCTACCTCAACAACTAATCTGTGGTGAGGGGTTATCTTATGCAAGCAAAACAGCACAGTGTTCTTTACCCCTGATGGTGTCTACCTTAAAATACCCACCTACTTAGAGAATTAGGTACTTCCCTACTCTACGAGAATACAAATTATTCACCTTCTGTGAATAACAGTGAGTTGCCTCAAGATCTAATTGATTTGCTTTACCAAGTGCCTTACACATTCTACAACTACATCCTGCTCATCACCAACACAGTTGCTAAGTGTCATTGTCTGGTGATGTAAATCCAGTCCTCCCACTACAAGCATGCTGCACCTCCCCAAGATGACTGCTTACCCTTGCCTGCTTTAAGACCTGCACTAAGCCCCAAGTCAGGGCTCTCCTCTGAAGCTGTTCATGTTGCTGCCTCACCGAACAGAACTATAGTTTATTTAAAATGCATATAAATGTGCAACAATACTAAGACAATACTAAGACTTTAATGGTCCTCAACCAGGTATTAAACGAAATCCCATTTGATTATTAATGTGTTTGTATGTTAAGGCACACATGACCATTCCAATTTTCATAGAAAACATTTCAACGTTAACGTGCATATGCAGGTAAATATTCACATTCTAAGGGCCAAGCCATACATCGAAAAGTATCTCTCTCCTTGGTCACAAGCAGGTGAGAACCAAATCTCAGGGTTGTAAGTTTACCTCTTAGTAGAAAAATGGACAAATATTCCTCAAAGCTATGCTTGTTAGTTCCTTGTAGAACAGCGTGAGGGACACAAAGGCTAGACGATATTGTACAAGAAACAAAAACCTAAAGGATATGTATAAGAAAGGAAAATAAATATGATTAGAGTCCCAATAAAACTCTCCCTAATACTGGTGCACTGGTGCACAGATTAGTAATAGCCAAAGTTAGAATGGTAGCAGGAATTTGCCCCCATTGCTTCAATGCTCACAGATGAAAAAGGGGACGCAAGGGGCAGCTTGCCTAAATAGCCCGGCCATTGGGGTCCAGAAGTGACACGCAACTCAACCTGTGCACATACGCTTCCTCTCGCCCCTCCTGCAACTCGCCAGATGAGAGACAGGAAACCCCACCATGAGGTAAAGTGCTACCAGAAAGTCATATAGCAGGAGGGGATGCGTCCACGTGGTCCTGGACCTAGCGCCGCACCTCTCTGAAGTGTGGCGCTCTAGACAAAAGAAAAGGGCAGCAAGAAATAGCAAGAGGTAAGAAAAAGCTGTTTTCCATCCAGATCAGAGCAGGCAAAGATCAGTAGGACTTTGATAACAAACTGTGAGTGTTGCAAAGAAATAATCAGTTGCTGTTCAGGAGTGCCTTTTATAGTCTTTGACTGTTGATGGGTAAGTTACACAACCGGAGATAGCCCAACTCTGTCTTGGAACATCGTTTGCATACTACCAGATGTCATCTGGGTATTTCAGGTGAATACACCTTGCTTGCTAGCGAGTAGATGCTTGGCCCTTTACCATGTGGCCAGAAGCTGTGGCCTATGGAGGACTGCACCATCCACAGAGAACTGCAGTTGCATGTCAGATGGGCCATACTGTTCAAAAGTAAATGCAGAAGTAGTAACCAGCCAGGTAGCTGGGACAGCCTCCTTCCCTATCTTGAATGACAACATGACAACAGCCTTGTAGAGAAGTGTCTACCCACCTCTTGGTACAACTTAGCCTAAACTTAAGTAGAAACAGTTTATTGCATTTTGATAGTCATCATCCTAAATCTTTAAGGATAAATTTACCTTTTGGACAATTCCTGAGAGTGAGACATAACTGTTCTAATATCTCAGATTTTTACTCACGAGCTGCTGTCCTTGGTCAAAAATTGAGAGGCCACAATTATCCTAAACACATTATTGGACAGGCCAAGAAAAGAGCGAGGAACGTACCTAAAGATGTTCTTCTGACCAATAATGTACGTGCACCTCAGACTAGATTAACTTGCTTCACTACTTTCACTCCTCTAAGCAACCACGTCAAAAAGATTATTAAGAAACATTGGCCTATCTTGAATAGTTCTGGAGAATCTTTGGAATGCCCCTTGTTTGTCTTCAAAAGAACCCAGAATGTCAAGGACTTTGTGGTACATACCAGACCCAGACTCAATATGAAGATGGATACATCTACTAGATCTTGGTTAGGGGTCAGAGGTCACCACCCTTGTGGCGGGTGTAATGTGTGTCCCCTAACAATGAGTACCCATGAGTTAGATCTAGGGGAGACTAAGACATGGCAATTAAGAACACATACAAACTGCCGAACCAAGAACTGCATCTATATGATCACCTGCCCTTGCAATTTAAGATACGTTGGGATGACTACAAGGATGGTGAAGACCCGCATCAATGAACATCGCAGCACCATAAGATGACAGAGATCCTCAACCAAGTTGACTAAACACTATATAGAACAACAACATACCCCCAATGATCTCAAGGGGGTAATTCTGGAAAGTTTTAAGATAATAGAGAATCCACTATTAGACTGTTCGAGAAAGAACAACGTTGGATTTATAGACTTAAAACACATCAAAAAGGACTAAATGATGATATCCAATGGGTAGACTTCATTCATCGTAGATAAACACGTAATTCCATGATGATATCCAATTAGTAGTTATTGTTGATGAAATTTGCCAAGAATTCATTTTAATACACTTTTGGACCTCGAATAAATTAGCCAAAGTTATTTTAATGACTCTTTGTCTGATTTTTCTTTCACTATGGAGCTACCCAGATTAATTATTTACTATTTTCTTTCACCGTGTGGCTACCCAGGTTTATTATGGATAATTAAGTTCTCCTCCCTGGTTGATGGGCAGACTAGTTCCCCTTTCTCATAAATCAAGACATCTCACTCCATTTGAGACAATCATATTCTGAAGAATATTAATGATTGTCCCACCCTTCCACTCTCTTCACTTTACACATTATGTAATATCTACTAAATCTCCATGAGATATACTATTTTAGAAGTTCCTGTTTTCCTGAAAATATTGTAAGATGGCCGCCAAAATGAAAAAGTGAACTTGTCCCTTTTTTATTTCTACCGTGGTTCACAATGGCTATGCTTCATGAATCAAGATGGCCCCCACTCCTTAATAATATGTTTAGTCCTTAGTTTATTTTAATGACTTATTTTTTACTTAAGGCCCTGCCCCGGCGTGTATTTTTCACAATTCCGGGAGTACCAAGCCGGGTAGGTGACACCGGGCGCTGTGGCAGAGTGAGAAGTAAGTGCCCCGTTTTTCCTTTTTACACCTTTTGAACGCGTGTAACTATTCTAATTGCCTTCGGCTGTTGCCGTAATCCGGGAGTGCGCTATATATATTGCACGCTAACTACTCTTTTCTGGCTTCATACTGGTTATTATAGCGCGGTATAAACACGCTGGTACCAGCGCTTTTACCGGCTCCGTGTTCGATACAGATAAACAAGGAACCAGCGCTTGACTGAACTAGTGAATCCCCAGTGTTTTAACTGTCTCATTACACTGGGACTTGTAAATCCTTTATGTATCCGAGAAGGAACATGTTCCTTTTTGTATATTTATCGGTGGGAACTTTTTCGAAAAAGGGCTTGTTTGACCTGGACCTTTTTCTCAAGTTGCTCAATCTCCTCCCTTTCTTCATTACTATGTCTAAGGGCACTGTTTAGTACTTTCTGAACCATGTTTTGTATCAAGATGAAGTATAAGAATTAATACAAAGATTATACTACTATTATTTTGATCCTGTGGCCCCCCTCCCCTTTTTTTCCCTACATGGTCACAGTATCGTAATATAACAACATGTCAATAAGGCTTGGTACATCTCTTTATTTTCAGCTAAGCCTAGATAACAAAAGGGACGATGAGATATCTGGGCATTCAATGTGGGCACTTATTTACAAGCAAATTCAAGTTTTGTTTGATATGTATAATTGTTATTACAGTCACCAAGTCTGTAATTGCTTGATAATGACCTGACAATCTCGTATTTAGACCTCTTTGGACCACAGTAACTTGTTGCGCACCCAATGGGGCCCATCCCCTAATACAAGGAGGGTAAGCACGAATATATTTTAACTAATGAGTGCATGATGTGTTGTTCACATTTTTTTCAGGCATGCACATCACATAGGGGACAGGTCACCAATGTGTCTTCTTTACCTTATGTGCTTCGAGATATATAAATTGTACAATGTGCTTGAATTTCTTTTACATTCACTTTCTAGGTTCCTGCGAAACACTGCAATACCCACAGTAGGTACAGTGACAATTAGGATTAGGTAGGTTTTTTCTGGTCCTGAGGAATTGCATTAGATCTTAGAGACTTATGTAGCAAGAAACATGTTGACCTTTATAGCAGTATAGGGGTTCCTATACTTGCTCACACTACACTCCCAGAATTCAGGGTAGCGTAGTTTTGATTTTTTGCAGTGGAGACGAGACCTTATCCTCTTTTCCCCTCATTACTTCTTTTTGTTTTTAATCATGACAGAGGTTTAATATTAAATACATTATCTTTTTTACCTCTAGCCATTTTTAACAGCATTTTCCTTCTATACCAATCCAACATACATCAACCGGCATTTTCCTACAACAAAAGAACTCCAGCAAAGCGCCCCCTTTGTGGGGCCCGTCAGGCATTGCAGTGCCGGCCTGACAAGGAGCACAGCCCAATGATGAAGCATGTCACCTATTGGTGAGTGAGGGCTCTTGTTCCAATATATCTGAATCCCAGAGACCTCTTTTTCTTGCCCCTAGGATTCTGCAGGGATTACACTTTCTTTTTTCTTTATTGGAACTGTGTATTCTTTGTTTTTGTGATACTAATGGGAGTATTATACACAGGACCAGGTTTCTTTCTTCTGTCTCCAAACCTCCCGCTTTCAGAGTTCCTCTTTGTTTATTGATAACATCAGAAGCATACACTAACATACACTAGGTGGGGACCAAGGCTCACCTATAAGCCACACCCTGTGCCTCTGTAGCTGGGCCATCACATTTGGGATGCTGCTATTCCTCAGGACAAAGGCATCATGCACTGACCCAGGATATTTAGCATTGACATGGGAGATGTACTGGTCCGCCAGGCACACCACCTGCACATTCATGGAGTGGAAACTCATGTACACCTGTTCATTCTGGTGGGGGGGAACAAATGTAGTATGTGCCCCATCAATCACCCCTGTAATATTGGGGATATTTCTCATTGCATAGAATCCGGCCTTCACAGTGGCCAAATCTTCCACCTGGGGGAAAGTTATGTAGCTGCACATGTGTTTTACTAGGGCAGACAACACTCTTGCCAGCACAATTGAGAACATTGGCTGTGACATTCCTGCTGCCAAGCCCACTGTCACTTGGAAAGAATCTGTCACCAGGAAATGGAGCACTGATAGCACTTGCACAAGAGGGGGGATCCTAGTCGGTTGACGGATAGATGAGATCAGGTCAGGCTCCAACTGGGCACACAGCTCTGTGATTGTGGCCCTGTCCAGTCTATAGGTGAGGAGAATGTGCCTGTCCTCCAGTGCAGCTAAGTCCGCAAGGGGTCTGTACACGGGGATATGTCTCGACCTCCTATTCATCCGCAGCGGTAGGTATCTAAGGGACACAAGAGTGAGTAGGCTGTCACTATTTCAACAACTAAACCACAACAGCAGTCCACATGGTGCACTTATGTATTGGGACAGTGTAAATTTCGAAGTATGTGCCTATTTAACCTGTGACGTAGCAATTGTCGATAGGCCTGTCCACACCCTCTGGAATGGCGACCGTCTGTCCTGTATGGAGGGACAGGTGAAAGTGAGGTAATTCTGCTGACGTTGGGCATCGTGGCAGTAGGCAGTCGTGCACCACCGTGCAATTCCTCATTGGATAATATTGGGCCCTATGGAGTACAGTGGTCAATGGGGATGTACACCGGTGGTGATGGTGTACACCGCTGCGGACGTGATCGCTATTTTCTATCGCAATCCTCACTTGTTTTCTGACATTCAACAGGAGAAGACCTACCCTGCATGTCCTGCTGTGACCTGTGTCTGGAACGTACCATGGCTCGTGTGAATGGGGAAAGGGCCCCAGCCTTCACTTCAGAGGAGTTGGAGCGACTGGTGGATGGGGTCCTACCACAGTATGGACAGCTGTATGGGCCCCCAGACCAACAGGTGGGCACGATGCATGTGGCATGGATATATGGAGATGTGTGTGAAGGTATTGTGTAAGGGTGGGGGGATTGTCTGTTGGCGGTGTACATGTTGTGGGCTGGCCTATGTGTGTGCCAATGGTGATGGAATCGGGTATGGTGGGCCATTGTGTGTAACAGGCTGGACTGTTAGTTTAATGTAGTTCTCCTGTCTGTATTTCCTCTGCAGGTCAGCGCCCATCAAAAGAAGGGATCATGGCGTGCCATTGGCAATGACGTGCAGACCCTGGGGGTTTATGGCAGACGGAGCACCCCCTGTCAGAAATGTCGGGAGGACCTGGGATGCTGGGCACAGAAGACCGCAGAGGCCCAGCTGGGGATGGCCTCCCAATGAGGAAGGGGTGCCGTCGGACCCTGACCCCCCTGATGGCCTGCATACTGGCGGTGGCCTACCCTGAGCTGGATGGGCGCTTGAGGGAATCACGGCAGCCACAAGGGGGTGAGTACAGTGGGTATCATTACATATTATGGCTGCTGGGGTGGTATCTGGTTGGTGGTTGTGTGTTAGTGGGTGCCCCCAAGGCCAGGCCAGACATTGCAGCGTGGGTCATCTCTCGGGTAATGGTTGCATGGCAAATACAGGTAATCTAGCTTGTTTGTAGTCACTTTCAGGCAAGGCATCATAGGTCCCAGGTGTGCTGCAGTTGGCGATGTGTGCCCCTCATCTTCCCTTGGTGACTAGCCATAACAATGGTAGTGCAATGCATATTGCTTAGGCTTGTTCCCTGTGTGTGAGGGTGATGTACATGCCAATAGTGGTGTTGGTGCAGTCATTGATCAAGTGTATCCTTTGTCTCCCCCCCTTTCTTGTTTTGTCACCCTGTCTGGTGGAGGAGCAGGGGCACCCGTGACAGAGGGATCTGCAGGGTCAACCGATGCCGAGGGAACCAGTGGGACAGAGGGCGAGGGGAGCACCACGGTGGAGACAGGAGGAGACGACACAGACTCAGATACCTCCTCTGATGGGAGCTCCCTGGTGGTGGTGGACACTTCTGTGACCACCCCGGCTGCAGGTACATCCACCACCCCCGTACCAGCACCGCCCTCCCAGTGGCCCTTCGGCGAGTTTCCCATGCCCACTCACCCAGGAGGGTGGGCATCTTCTTCACACCAGGCACCTCAGGCCCTGCCCCAGTGAGCCCTGCTGCCCTGAGTGAGGAGGCTATTGACCTCAAGAGATCCATCTCTGTAGGGCAATCACCCTTGTGAATGCCATCCAGGGGCTGGCATCCCAGATGCAGCAATGCAATGCATTCCTGGAAGGCATTCATGGTGAATTGGCAGCACAACAGAGATTGATTCAGGCTCTGGCCTCCTCTCTGATGGCAGTCATTCTGTCCCCCCTCCAACTGCCACTTACCAGTCCCATTCCCCTCAACCCCAACCCATCCCAGGCACACATACAGATGAGCATGTACACAAGGCAACACACAAGAGTGGCACAGGCAAACACCAGCACCAAACTTCATCCCACGGGCACTCACGCAAACACCATACAGTTGCAGACACGACAATATGCACTGCCTCCACTGTCTCCCCCTCCTCCTCCTCCTGCACCTCCCTCCCAGTCATGTCCACACTCACACCTGCATGTACTACATCAGCATCCACTACCAGCATCACCAGTCCAAGCAGAACACACACCTCACTGGCAGACACCTCCACAACAGCCACGCACGCGTCCCCTGTGTCCTCTCCCACCGTGTCTGTCCCCCCTCCTAAAGGATACAAACGCAAGCATTGACACATCCAACACCCACCCATATCCCATCAGCATACTGCCCATGCACCTGCACCCAAGTCCAGAAGACATACACCTTCAACAACCACTCCCTCATCCTCCACTCCCATTCCTTTTCCCTCCTCCCACCCCCACCATCCTTAAAAAGCTTTTCCTTTCCCAATTTGTCATCTTCCCTACCCCCCTATCCTGCCCGTATGGACAGGGTATTAAGGACACAGCCCAGCCCCTCAGCCAAACAGTCCACAGGGACAGTTGTAGCACCACCTACTTGTGGTGGTAAGGATACCTGTGACACTCGGCTAAGAACAACACGGGAGTCGGCCTTCAAGTAGATATGTGATTTTTTATTGTGTTGTGCTTTGGTTTTATCTCTGTTGGGTTTTCTCTCTTTGTCCTTCCGTTTTTTCTCTGTTGTGACTTTTTCGGGCCTGATTCTTACTCTCTTCTTTACGTTTCTTCTTTTCTTAGGGCTCCCGGGAAGCGCATGCGGAGAAAAGAAGAATAAAATCGGTAAGTGGTTTGTTTCTCTGGTTTTGTTATTCTTCACTGTCTCTTGCTTTCCCTCTTCTTTTGTCCTTTCCTTTCTTTCTGTCCTCTTTTTTTCCGTTAGCTGTATTTCCCTTATCTGTTACTCTCTTCTTCTCTTTTCCCCGTCCTGTCACTGTATTGCCTTGGTCTTCTCCTGTTCTCTTGCTCAGGTATTCTTGGCGACTGCTGCTTTGGTTTTCCCTTTTTATCAATAGTAGGACCTGCTATCTATCTTGTTTAATGTCAGCTGTTTGACATACCCCTCACCTCACCCATTTCATAGTGTGTAGCAGTGTTGGTCCTTGTTCCCCTTTTTACCTTTACCCCCCCTCCCTTGATACTCTACATCCGTTCCTCCCGTCCTTCCTTCCCTTTACTGCGGCGTTTTACACACCTGGAAATGCCACGCTTCTCCAGAAGCGTGGCAGGCTCTTGCGTTCTGCTTCCCCGGTCACCGCGTTGCTCCAGTCTCCACCGGCTCCTTCTTCCGCATGGAATCCCTGGTTTCTGCGGTCCTCCGGTCTGGGTTCTTTTCCACGTTGGTTTCTCGGTCTCCCACTCCTTCGTCTCGCTCCTTGTCCTTCTCGATCTCTCCGGACTCCTCTCTCCTCCTTGATCCTGGCGCTGACCTTTTTGTGCCTCTTCTTTCCCGCATCAGTCCAGCCTCGCCTCTCCCATTGGTTTTGGTCCTGTGGTGTTTCAGCGCGCCACGGGCAGCGGCAGCACAAGTCGAGAGCGGGTGCAGGTGGGTTCCGTCCAGCCCGTCACAGATACCACACCTCCATCGCAGAAGGGGAATGAGCCAGCACCACCAGGGAAGAAGGGGAAGGGGCCTGCACCACCTGTGAAAAAGGGGAAGGAGCCTGCACCACCTGTGAAGAAGGGAAAGGAGCCTGCACTGCCTGGAAAGAAGGGGAAGGGACCTGCACCACCTGTGAAGAAGGGGAAGGAGGCTGCACCACCAGGCAGAGAGGGGAAGAGGCCATCCACCCCTGCCAGGAAGGGTAAGAGATCCACGACCCATGTACAGGAGGAGGCAAAGCACTCTACGCCAGCAGAGGCTGTCAGGCTGACACCACCACCAGCTGCCACGGGGCCCACACTGCCAGCTGTGAATGTGCAGCCATCGGAGAGTGCAGAGGCTGCCCAGGAGGCACCTCCATCCACTACCACAGTGCAGCCATCAGAGAGTACAGAGGCCGCCCAGGAGGCACCTCCAACCACCACCACAGTGCAGCCGTCACCGCCAACGGAAACCAGGTAGGCCACACTCCAGGGGCTGCTGTGCGAGTTGCCCCCCCTCCAGAACCAGTAGGCAAGTCGCCCACTCCAGAGACTGTGGCCTTGCACTCCCCAGGACAGAGCAATGGGCATGTTGCCCCCTCCAGAACCAGAGGGCAAGTCACCCACCTGAGAGACTGTGGCCTTGCACTCCCCAGGATAGAGCAATGGGCATGGAGCCCCCTCCTGAACCAGGTGACAAGTCACCCACCTGAGAGACTGTGGGCTTGCACTCCCCAGGAAAGAACAATGGGCACGAAGCCCCCTCCAGAACCAGTGGGCAAGTCACCCACCTAAGAGACTGTGGCCTTGCACTCCCCAGGACAGAGCAATGGGCAAGGAGCCCCCTCCAGAACGAGTGGGCAAGTCACCCACCTGAGAGACTGTGGCCTTGCACTCCCCAGACAGAGCAATGGGCATGTTGCCCCCTCCAGAACCAGTGGGCAAGTCACCCACTCCAGAGACTGCAGCCTTGCACTCTCCAGGACAGAACAATGGGCATGGAGCCCCATCCAGAACCAGTGGGGAAGTTCCAGTATTCGGCTGAGGTGCCTACACACTTGCAAAATGATGCCCCTTCAGTGTTCTCTACGGATGTGTCAGGATACAGGTTGGGCCTTGGACTATGCCCTGTGGCCTTGTGTGCCTTTTTGACTTTGAACTGGGTATTGGCCCTTTATGTACATCTGTAAATATATTTGGTTCGTATTGTGGGTTTTGCTATGCAAATACATTGTCAGTACTCCAGTAATGTGGTCCGTGTTTTACTATGCCATGTGTCGTGTGCCATTGGTTTACATGTGCAGCTGGTTGTGTGTATGGTGTGTGTGTGGTGCTTGTGTGTGTCACTCTCGTTTTCCTCCTTCCCCTGGGTGATAGGTGG
Organism: Pleurodeles waltl; assembly: GCF_031143425.1. Lineage (NCBI taxonomy): Eukaryota > Metazoa > Chordata > Amphibia > Caudata > Salamandridae > Pleurodeles > Pleurodeles waltl. The sequence continues at coordinate 701,605,137 of NC_090437.1, forward strand.
CTGTACTCACCGTCGTCATCTTGGTCGGCATTGGTGTTCCAGGTGGAGCATGACGTAGAAGATCATCGAGAAAACGTGCAGTTCGGGTTCCATGGCGGCATGGTTCTTCCCTGTGTCTCCAATGGTGAGTCCTTTCACTTCTGGGCTCTGTTTCCACTAGGCTTTTGTTGGCGTTGGTACCGCCCCGGAAAAGGTGGAGGTTTCGTGTGTCTTAATATGGTGGGCAGTACTTTGTCTCCCGTCTGGCTGTTGTTGGCTAACGCCATGGTGACTGTTGTTTCCGCCATGGCAGTTGGTGTGGTACATTGGCTGTCTATGGGAGTTATCACCGCCATGGTCATAATTTGGCGGAACTTACCGCCAGCCTGTTGGCACTATTACCGCCACTTTATCACTCACCTCTAGGGTCATAATGAGGGCCTATGTCTTCCTTTTTACACATATTTTTCAGGCACACAAAATGTAGTAGGTGATTGTTTAATGAAACAGTACCCCATAGGAATATTACCTCTTCCTAAGCAAATACTTCCCTCAAATGCATTTTTTGCTCCAGTAGCAACTTCTTTCTTAGATCAAATTTGAGCAACAAGCAAGCAACCCTAAACATATGAAAGTAGCAGAAATAAGGAAGTCACAAGAATCAAAACCTAGATGGGCAGTTATTCTTTCAGAAGAAATCATGCATTCCAACTATGGCTTGATTACGAATGACTCCTTGATGGAATAGATCATTTTTGCGTCTGATAAAATCCAATACCGAGGTGTTTGGAATTTATCAGGCGCAATCACCTCTTCCAACATTTTGTAGAATAACATGAAGATATGGTACTTTCTGCGCCAAAATCTACAAGTCCCAGTAAATATGGGGCATTTTCTTGATGATACATTCCAACAGGATTCCCCTCATGTTTTATAACAAAGTTTGTGAACTTTATCAAACCCTGTAATAACCAAGCGAGATACACATCTTGCCACTTATAATTACTATTCCTGCATAAACAGGTGGTTGTGCAGTGATAGCAATTTAACAGGCCACTTATAATCAGGCCCAAATAGCCTTACCTTGTCTGTCATGAAACTGTGCCTTGACACACTAATTGTAGCTCATTGAGACCAAATGTCATAGAGGAAATGATAGAAAGTTGGTTCTGGTGATTTACCTTAAACAAGTATATGCAAGGTTAAACTCAGTATTATGTACTTCTTTTGACTCAAGCCAAAAGTACTACAAAGCAAAATCTTAGTCTGCTAGAAAACCTTGAATTATCGTTAAACCCTTGAGACTACATCTTGGCTGAAATTATAGTCAATCTGCTTCCTTCAGACGGCAGCATAATCTTCTTGGCTACAATTGATTCTTTCTCCAAATAAGCTGATTTTTCTGCTCTACCAAAGTTTCTGATAGCTGCTTGTGGTGTTCCTGACAGAAATTGTTCCCCTACCTTATTCTGATATTTATATGAGACCAAGATCTTCAAAATAGGTCCTCAATTTGTGATATATTATGCCAAAAACTAAGCATTCAAAGAGCTATCACATCGGTTTTCTAACTCCAAACCAATTGCAAAATGAAAGATTGAACATACGACAGGAGAAGATGTATGTAATTTTGTGACTACTACTGAGAACGACTGGAAATGCCATCTTATTACTCCAGAATATGAATACAGAAAGGAAAAGCATCTTGTTTGTGATACATATGCTAGTGATCGTTGAAATGGTGGGAGGTCCAGATTTTTAATGCACAAAGGTGCTCTTGGGTCAGAGTTTTTAAGTTGCTGATTGCTATGCCCAAAAAATTACTTTGCACATGGGCAATAAAGTATGAATACTTCTTATGTGACTAAGCAATTCATAAGAAATTGTATTTGCAGGATATTTGGTTTGTCACTACAAATTCTTTTGTTCTGTTGAGCAGTGAAAGGAAGTACTAAAATCCCCTAGGTCTGAGATGATCTGTTAAAGATCCCTCTTTCTGTGGGACCTCTTGTTCAGAATTATGAGCAATATTGTTAATGTATCATGTTTGGTGCCAGTTGAAAGAGGCTTTGGGGTTCTTGGCAATCTAATTATGATAGGTTTCCAGTATTCTCAGTATTCTGTAGTTTTCTTAAAAATACCTCTTATGTGACTCGGGTAATCACTGTTGTAAAAAATTTGATATCCTCCTGCTGTAGGTTTGCTCTGTTTGTGGTAACTGTTTATCTTCTAACATTTGTTTATTTTTTTGTAAGTTGCCTTCATTGTATTGCTTGATAGGCTTTGGAAGCGGTCCCATGGTTTCTCTTTGAAGACTGATTCTCCCAAACAATGCCTTCTGATAATGATTGCATTATAACCCAGTTCTCAGAAACTATTGGTTAGTATCCTCATGCATCTTTCGGTGATAATTAGGTGTTATCTTCATATGAAAGATTTCCAGTCGTGTAATAATTAACCTCATTATTCCTCACTGAATTAGGAGACATGCCCTGTTTACAGTATCATACATAAACCTAAAAAATTCAGATACCCTACTTCTTGAACACATAATGGTCCATGTTAACATCACATTTCTTTTCATCTGCATTCGCCATTTTGTGTTGGGTGTAAATTGTTGGAATATGTAGAGAGTAGCTATTCTGGAGTAATCCAGTGAGTGGTGTCAACTTTACAAATACTTCTGTATGGCACAATATCAACAGTTTAAAGGCTTGCACTGCCACGTTTATTGTACACATTGCAAAGTACTCATCAGTTTCCTTCATAGGGGTATACATGACTTCCAGAAAAAACAATACAATCCCATTTCATGTATTGGGCTATTGCTTAGTGGCAGATAATGTTTTCGTCCTTGAGACAGGTATTGCACATTAAGCAATGAGCAGCACTGAAGGGAAGTGTGTGCAACAGACAGGAATTTCCCACCTGGAGTGGTCACCAACCTTTTATGCCAGTGGACCTGCATTGTGGCAGAGCTCATATACCTGCATGCTCACCCCACTTAAATAAGTACAGCCCTTGTCTCCCGCCATCACTGTGATACTTGTTGGGAACACAGTGCTAATTGAGTTAAGAAAACATGAAGACCACACCAGCAATTTCCTGGTCTGATTCACTCCATTTTTCTCCCAAGATATTGGGGTAGGTGATGAGACATCATGGAAACTCTCCATCTCCAGGGAGGAGAATAGGAGTCTGGTTGACACGGCCATCTGGGCCAGTAGAGCCAATTTCACCTAGTGTTCCAGTGGAACAACTATAGAAATGCATCAGATGTTCAAAACAGGCAGCTCAGTTCCTTTTAACACCTATCACACAGTATTACTGGGGGGGTGATGCTATTTACCGAATGTAGACCCAAAACTACTATTTGGCAGTGTGAGGATGCGGGATTCTCTCATTATCGTGCAACTCCGAAGTGACTTTGGGTGATCCCACCAATAATGTTTAAGGCATTTAAGTTAAAAGAACAGGTGCTGCACCAAAACGTAGCACACACATCACGGGGACAACTCAGCCTGAAGAAATCTTGCTCTTCTACGTATTTTGATGAGACAGGTTGCACTTTAAATTGCCACATTGCTTGGGCTGGTTTGATCATTTTTTTACCACTGTGCAAAGTGACTTTTTTCAAGGTCCCTTCCAACACCCCGAACCCAGGCAACTATCACTGCTTGCACATTCTTTCTAGTTTGAGGTTTTTCAGTTCACTAATCCCATGTCTAGGAAAGGTGTATTATTTATTTAAGTGTGAGAAAAGGTCTACTTCATGAACCAGAAAACTCGGTTCTATGCGACTAACCTCTTGTGATTGGTTTGCACTGTGAGCATTAAAGCAAAGGGGGACACGGGAAAATTAATTAAGGTGCCTTGTCCAAACATAGATGTTCGGAACCATTTATTAAACAAAACGATTTGGAATAGATGTTTCTGAGCTCATTTGTTAAGCACTAGAAGACGCACAGAGAAAGAACCGTGTTGTTCAACCAAAGAGAAAAGAAAAATGTCTTTAGGATTTCATAGTACCTGGATAAGGATAAAAACTAAAAAAGGCATTTAAAAATGGATGTTTTTGGAAGTCATTTTAAATAGGATACCAAAATCTAACAAGAAATTGCCTATTGCAGCGGCAATAGGATTCCCCCTCTAAATGGTGCTGTAGGCTGTTGCCTTGTCTTGCGCAGTATCCAGAACTTCCCCTGTGAGAACTACAGAAAACCTCTAAAGACATTCAGTCAGACTTTTAATATTTCTTGGTAGAAACATCTTTACTTGTGCCATTGTTTACCCTAATATCCCAACAGTAGACACTAGGGTCTGATTCACAAAGGTAATGATGCATGTGTTTATTTACTCACATGGATATTTACTACTACTGCCGTCCGACTGCAGGAAGCGAGGCAGCCAAGATGGTCCCACCGAAGCCTGTGGACCTGCAGGGGCCCTGATCGGATGACTGAGACTGGAGGGTGGAGGAACCCGACAGTCAGACTGGCACTGGAGCACTGGGTCTGGGACTGGGTAAACCCACTGTGAGCCCAGAGAGCCCGTACAATGCATATCCTCACCTGTCTGCATAAAAGATTGAGCAACAAAGGGAGCCCCTCCTTACATGGCCCTGCTTCTGCCCCACAGCTGATCCTCTGACAGAGTCTAGTAAGAGGTGCTAGCCTGGAGCCTGTACCCCCATTGCTGCACATGCTGCTTCTGTTCCCCCGCCTTGACTGTTGTGCCTTCTGCATTATAGCGTGGGGGTGGGGTCGTCTGCCTCTGTGACTTGGGCCTGCCTCCACTCACGGGAGGAACTGTGGCACGACCTGTTGGAACCCAAACGAACATCAAGGGAAATACCTCTCTGTGCTGAATCAATGCGGGGCCCTGTGCTGTTCATCTGAATCCCTGCTGGGGGCTTGCGAGGGCAAGGGGGGACCCAGGGAGCACCAGGTGGACCCTATTTTTGGGCCTTTCTGGAGATGATGTGAAGGACTTGACCCCCTGCTACCTTGCACAGCCTGGCTGCAATCCTGAGGAGGCAGGTGAGACCCTGGGCCACGCGACCCCGGAGGTTTGGATTCCTGAGGACCCTAATAGGAATCATTTCCGTCATTACTGAAACACCCCTAAAGCGCTGAGCTTGAGCTAACTGAAGTGGGAACCCAGGGAAGTGTGCAGCAGTCCAGACTACAGCAACGAAGATGCTGGTTGGATATTTACTCACCAACGATACTTGCAGAGTAGGTCAATGGACAAAGCCCCTCAGAAGCGTTACCTGAGCGCGCCTACATTGAATCAGCAAGAGGCCAAAATGGAGATAACCCCACCACCGCTTGCTGAACCACAGAATGGCCCTTCCGTTCAGGACATACTACAGGATATCACAGCCTCTAGGGAGGCCTTAGATACTAAGATTGATAAATTGGGGGCTGATTTTAGCATCCTAAAGGATGACCATGCTTGACGGAGAGGGTCACAACAGCAGAGCGCTCCTTAACACACCACCCCTGATGTCACAAGCCTATGGGAAAGACTCTCCTTTATGGAGTACAAAGTACGAACACTGGAAATAAGGGCTAAGGACAGCTAGAGCAGATCCAGAAGGAGCAACATCCGGTTTAGAGGCCTACCCAAACACTCTGAGGGACAAAATCTCCTAATGTTTTTGGACGCTGGCTACGGGAGAAGGTGGCACTGGAGGGCCTATCCCCCTTCTTTGCCCTGAAGAGGGCACCTAGGGTCCCAGCCTAATCGCCCCTGCTAGGGGTACCACCACGACCTGTGGTGGCCCGTCATCTTCCCTACAGGGATCAAGATCACTTCCTTGCTCAAACCAGGAACAGAGAAGACCTTAGGATGAATACCCATAAAATTATAGTCTTCCAAGACTTCACACGGGGAATCCAAAAACAAAGGGCCACGTTTGCTGAAGCTAAGTAGTGCAGTATTCCATGCTGTTTCCTGTCCGGCTCCAGGTAATAATTTCGGAAGGGACTCTGTTCTTTCATACTCTGCAGAAGGTATGAGACTAGATCAAGGCAAATCCGTGGGCGGGATTCAGCCGGGATTTGCCTTGGAAAGTGCGGAGATCAAGAAGGAGAGCTTGTCGCAAGAGAGAGATGCAAGCGGGGACCCCCACTAAAGCAGAGGCACAAAGCGAGCGGCAACAAGCAGTCAAAGAAGTGGCAACATTGAATGGCAAAGGGCCAGGATGTCCCTCATTGGGGTCGGTGGGAAAGTGCCGAGCATTGGAGGTATGAAGCAGTGACAGTGCTACTGAACCTTCCGATGAGGAACTCCCAGAAGTAATGCCACGTAAAGCAGATGATCTGTTTTAACCTTGATGGTGCACTATTAAGACTCTAATGTTTCATTTGATGAAGGGCAGGATAGTTGATTTGGGAGATTTCAATTCCAATAAGGCTTGAGGGGCACCATTACAGCAATCTTCTGTGTAAAGGGGGCATACAATACAGTATTTGTTTGAAACATGTTTTTGGTCACAGATGGGGGGAACTGGGCGCGGCGCGACTTCATGGTCACGAACCCTGCTTTGTTGAGTTTTTTGTGGGCCCTGCTGCAAATGCTTGATCATTGGTTAACAGTTTGGATGGGAGGCTTGGCCCTGCTTGTCCTGGGAAGGGGAAGTTTTGGGACATGTTATTTATGCTTGAATGGATGTTTTGGGATTGGTGTGTGTCCCACATGGTGACTTTAAATTTGGTGGGGACGGTCTACCCACTCCTGGAAAAATGTTAGATACTCCAAGGAGATCACTAGACTGTTACAAGGACCAGACATGACCACTCCTACAGCATATAAGATACTTAGCTGGAACATTAGGGGATGCACAGAATGCACAAGCGCCACAAGGTCTTTTTATATTTAAATAGGAAGGAAGTGCACATAGCGCTGCTGCAGGAAACATAAATTATTGCTAAAGAAGGTACAGCATTCCAGTGCAGATGGAAGGGCCGGACAAGCTAAACCACATAATAAGCCAACAAAAGGGGGGCACTCAATTGGATCTGCCCTGGGGTCCCTTTCCAACACACGTTCCAGAACTGGTGGGTTGCTATGTGTTGGTTGCTGTATGGCTGAATGGTAGGGATATCATGTATGGCCTTATTTATGGGCCAAATGTTGAACAGAGGGCCTTCTTTGCGGAATTATCTAGGGCCCTGGCTCCTCACTTAAAGGGCTTGGTCATACTGGGGGTTGATTACAATTGTGTAGCGGACATAGCCATTGATCGCTCACACCCTCCCCTGCAGGATTCGCCGGTGTCCTGCGTGGCCGGTGCATTGTCTGCTTGGCAGGTTTCATAGAGATTGATGGATTTATGGCACCTTCATAATCCGGGCATTCAGGATTATTCCTTCTTCTCCACCCCCCATGAAATACATGTGAGGTTGGGCACATTTCTTTGCACACCTGTGATTCACAAACAAGTGGTCTCTGTTGAGTATCTCTCCTGCACTATATCGGATCAAAACCCTCTATTGCTGGGACTGGAGTGGGGGAGTGTGTGCCCCACATATCCCGAAATAGAAGTTGCATCCAGAGGCTCTCGAGGACCAGGTTTTCGAGACAATATAGGATCGGTCACCACGTACTATTTTGAGGACAATGGGGGGAGGGCCTTTACTCCGCAGCTGGAGTGGGAGGCATTTAAAGCAGTACTCAGGGGTCACTGCATAGCTGAGTCAGTGAGAGTATGAAGAACTCTTATGAATGAGATCCTCCAGGCGAAAGTAACCTTGTGCAACTGTGAGCAGCTATGCCTGGCCATCCTGAGTTACAACCCAAGATGCTGGAGGCTAAGAAGAGGGTAGAGGAGCACACTGAGAGGTTGTGATGTTTTGATCATTGAGAATATAAAATTTGAGCCCATGCAGAGGGTGACTGGATGGGGATCCTCCTCGTATGGCAGACAAACCCGGCTAAACAGGGATCGGTGATCGTGGAAATAGATACTGTGGCAGAGGCTAAAGCATACTGACAGGAAGACATTTGAGAATTTATGGAATATTATACTACGTTGTATGGCAGTACTGGAGAGAGAGCTTCTGCTGATCCTAACACCTCTGGACTTGCTCATGGTCTCGTCCAAAGTGGCTGAGGACTTGGGCAGAGTTATTACCCTACAAAAGGTGTGAGCTGCCATGAAATCCTTGAACACTGGGAACAGACGAATTCGTGGTGGAATTTTATTCCACCTATGGCGTGAGGTTGGCCCCTAGATTGACGGAGCTGTATAAGGTGGCTAGGGATACTGGTCAGCTTCCACAGACTACGTGAGAAGTCCTAATGGTGCTCCTACTGAGCAGGGAAAACTAGCCTCCCGCTGTCTATAATGAATACTGACTATAAAGTCTTGAGTAAAATCCTAGCCTCCTGCTTGCTCGCACACATGGCCACCCTCATACATCGTGATTAAGCAGGCTGCATTCTGGGTCACAATACGGCGCACAATACATGCAGGCTCATTGCGATATGGGAAGCCGCTGCAGTCAAAGGGACTAACTCTGTGGTTTTCACAAAAGATAAAGAGAAGGCCTTCAACAGCTTTGATTGGCCTTTCCTCTATAGTGTAATGGCATGCTTCGGACTGGGCCAGGGGTTCATTTTGTGGAATAGGTTGCTATATACAGATCCCTCAGCCAGAGTCAGAACAGGGCACACAATTTCATAGAGCTATAGAATCGAGAGGGGAACCTGCCAGGGTTGCCCCAATTGCCCCTGCATTCTGGCAATGGAGCCACTAGCATGCATTGCCAGAACCCGGAGACGTCTACAAGGGCCTCGTGGTGTGCGACTGAACACATCATATAGCATTATATGCGGATTACCTCTTGCTCTTCTTACAGGGGGGCTGGGTCGGATCTGCAGGGGGCCCGGGACCTACTGCATCCTTTTGGAAATGTATCTGGCCTCCGAGTTAATTGGAACAAATCCTGTTTATTTCCCATGCAGTCCACCGGAATACCTCCAAAGGGGTTGGAGATCTTACAATGGGAACCTTGTTGTTTACCTTACTTAGGGGTCCACATTTACCATAATATAGTTGACCTCCTAGAGGCAAATGTTTGTAGGGCAGTCTGAGCCTTAAGGGCCAGTACTGAGTTCTGGTGGCAGGAAGCGTGGCGCTCTTGAAGATGATTGCTCTCCCCCATCTCTTACATTTCTTTGTGACCTTGCCAGTGTGAATATCCTGGGTTACTTTTGGGACAAATAATTAATAATGATAAGCTTCCTATTGGGTGCCGGCTACCGATTAGTAGCTTTGTCTACACTCCAGACGGTGACGTTGGAAGGAGGCCTGACGGTCTTGGAGTTTGAGTCCTATTGTTTGGTAGCACAGTTGCAGTGACTAATGCAATGGGTGACAAGCAGGCTTAACGGGGGTAGAGAGGTGCCCTTCTCGGCCTAGAACCTCACTCAGCTGTAGCCTGTGACACTATGAATTCTGCACCACGGGCCACTGACAATCATGAAACCCAGGTTATGTGTCTTTGCTGGACCAGGAGCCAGCAGAGGACTCAAACCCCCGTACCTTATTCCCCCGATTCTGCCACGGAGGTTTATTTGTAAGTTACCACATGAAGGTGACTAGTGTGGGCTAGAGGAATGGGAGGCAACAAGCCACAACTGCAGGGGCCTTGTTCGAGTCTGATGTGTTCCTCCCCTTTGAGGAGTTTAGCCAACAATACGACCTGCCCCTTGGGCACTTCCTCCTCCATAGAGCAGTTGCAACCATCATTCAAAAACACTGGAAACAGGGCGGGGCAGAGCAAGCTGCCAACATGTGGTGACCGCCTCGGGAACGTTTGACGTGGTAACTTGCTTATACCGAAGACTGAGCAGTGACATTGAGTAGTCCCTGTTGAGACTGAAGCCCCATTCCCACTGGGAGGAGGACATAGGATTGGGAACGCACATTAGCACATATGACTAAGTCTACTAGAAATGCCAAGTTCAAACTCATTCATTTTTATGTGGTACATGGGCATACCTCACCTCTGGCAGAATCAATCAATACTACGCAACAACAGAAGCAAAGTGCCCCTGTTGTGCTGAGGTGGGAGCTGAGTTAATTCATATGTTCTGGGTGTGTCCTGAACTGACAGACTTTTGGGACACAATCACTAGCAAGTTGGTCGAGCTAATTGAAAGGGAAATTCGTACCCTAAGTTATTGTCTTCTGCATAAGTTCCCCCATATGGCTAAAACTAAAGTCACCAGTAAATTCCCAGACCTGGCATTTGACGGCGAAATGATAGATAGACAGGAACTAGAAGAATCCTCGAGGGCTAGGAGTAGAAACATGGAGAAAGGAACTTATTACCTGGGCGTCCTGGGAAAGCACAAGAAGGCTTCGGGATGCCAAGAGGAGACTGGGAACATTGATGTAGCCAGGGCTTGGGAAGACTTAGTGGGCTCATTCCAATATCCTGAACCTATGACACCTGAGGAGAACTAATACCTTTGGTTTTTCCTAGAAAATCCTGATAGGAGACCCCCACAGATAGACTCCAGTGGCTGTGGGCTCCCCCTAGACAGGATCCCTAGCTAGATGGTACATTTGATGGATATAACATAGATAGTCTGCCTACACAAGCCCACACATAGGTGCTTCTCTGAGGGACTGGTAGAGGCACACCATACATTTTGGTGGGGGGAGGGAGTGTTGGCTTTAGACTGCAAGAAGAATGGATGACTGTGTGAGTGAATGGGCATGATACCACTGAAAATAATGCAGGCCAGATTATGACTATCATGTATACGGTTTACTATTGTTTTGAACTGAGACTTATAAGACTTTGGCTATACCACACTGCTATGTTTGAACTACTTTTGATTGCTATATCAGTGGCTTGGGTGAGAGATGTAAAGATGTTTATATTGGAAACCAAATAAATTGTATTTTTAAAAAGGGGTGGGATGGAGTACTTTATGCCTGGTGTGACACCTTTAGAACTGCATTAGCTTTGTAAGTGTAGTTTGTGAATAGCAGTGCTCATACTCTTTTGTGTGTGTGTTTGTTTTAATATGTCCATCCCTAAACCCCTCTTTAAATTTTACTAACCACCACACATTTTGTAGCAGGTAGTCTCCAGTTTCCCACCACTCCCCCTGGCCCTTTCTATATTTACTACTAAAATGTACATCCTCATGTGCAGAGATCTCTTGCATTATGGCAGAGATCTCCACAAAGAAAAGATAGGAGAGGCTGAAGTGAAGATCTCCAGCCCTAAGTTTGTGAATTCCACTTTGTAGAATATAAGTAGTACAACTGTAGTACTATTTTATGTACTACAAATGTCCTTCATGAATCAAACCCATTAAAAAAGTGCTGTATGATATTATTTTTTTAAACAGTGGGCCTAAAATCCTCAGAATTTCTACTTGAGTTTATAAAGATATCCATACTTCACTATTGTCATTGTCTACTACTTTAAATATTACTTGCCTAAGTATTTCTTAACAGGTCTTATATCAGAGTGGCAAGACAGCCCTATTAGCTGTCATTATAAAATAATACAATGTCCTTCTGTTATAAAAAAAAAAACTGATATGGAGATTGCTGTAAATTCTGCCCATTTACAATGCCCAGGTTTTTTTGCTTTTTGATCACCCAATTTCAAACCTTTTACTGTGTGTGAGTCTCACTGTTTGTGTTTCACCCACAGTAAACAGATAGTTAGTGGATTGCTTGTATTTACCACTAGTGTCTGCCCTTTAAAAGAAGGCCACTGTGATGCAGCTAGGATAAGCAGACTTGACTGGTTACACGTGGACATGTCTGCACCTATGTGTGCTCCTGGGTACACGTGTGACACTACCATTGTGCACAGCCTGGTAGTTGCACACAGGTGGCTTGGTGCAGAGGAGACTCTGCAGGGTTAGATGTTGACCTGGGATAGTCTTTCCCATATTAGGAGGCACTCAAAGGTGAGGTCAGTTGGGTTCATTGATTTATCTGCAGTGAGACTGTATTATTCACCTAGGGGTTCATCTACCTTAAAGCGCATTTTCACTTCCTTTAGGCCTACAAAGTTCAGTAAGGTTTCAAACTGTGGTGACTCGTCATATTTCTCTGGTGCAGCTCAAGATCAGATTCTAGGCCTTTTGTCACCCTGCTGGGTCAAGTAAATTACTCTGTTCCCCAGCAGAGGTAACAAAGGCCACCTCACACAAAAGGTCAATTAACAGTGCTTCACTTAGCTCCTGAGGAGGAGGGTGTGGGAAAGGAAATCTGCATCTGGTAATTAGCTGTCACACTGTACTATGAGGGGTCCCCCTTTAAGGTTTTGTGGGAAAGTACCTTGCAGTGATGTCAGCTAGGGGTTGAGCTGAGGCCCCCCAGAGGAGATGTGCACAGAGACCTCTTGAGGGCACCATCTTGAATTGTCTCAGCAAGCTGTGCAGGATGGTTGGTACAGGGGTGAAGGGGCGATGTGGCTCCTAGGATTGGTCAGGGGTGCCTGGCATTTAAAGTCTTCCACCTCAATTTAAAAACTCTTGCACAAGAGAGAGAAGGAAAGTTGGACCTGGACTGTGACAGCAGAAACACCATGAAAAGCTGGAAGGTCAAGACCCCTGATGACATAATGGACAAAGGTCTGACCACGGTTGACCCTAGGACTAGTGGGTCTCTCCAGGGCCTTTGATGCTGGTTCACTTACATCCCCTTAAGGACTAGTTGGGGGAAGATCTAGACTTCTGCGCCCCAGCAGGAGGAGAGGAGCACTAGAGACTAAGAAAAAGAGAAAAGGTGGTGAAGGGAATCAGTGGAACCATCTCTCTGCAGAGTGTGCCACTTTTGAGGACAGGAGCAAAAGGAGCCCACAATCTCTGAAATCAGCCCACTGGGGCCCGAGATATCTCCACTGAAAGGATTTGACCTTTGATCTCTCAAACAGAGAGTGTGAGCTCAGCCGCTCCTCCTAAACCTTAATCCTGGGGTGAGCCAGTGCCCAGGGGTCAGTGTAAGATAGATATCATTTTTCCTATATGGAGGAGGCATTTGTGTGGTCCTCGCCCCAGTCTCACGCTCAGCCCAGGGATCCCATCCCCTGGTCCATCATCGACTAAAAGGGGGCTCAAGTGCCAATCCAAGAGCCCTGAAGGCAAATACCTTGTCCCAGTATACCCTCCAAGGGACCCAGGAGAAACAAAAGACTGCTCCTACTGCGAGCGAGAACCAGGAAAGAAGGCTATTCATGCCGGACGGGAGCAGGAGAAGTGGCTGCTGGCTCCCATGCCCATGCTGGAAGGCTCTCAGGGAGCTGGCAGGGCAGCATGAGAGTAGGCTCCCCACACTGCCCCAATGTAGAAAAAAGGCTCTGGGTGTTCCGGGTGGTACCGGGCCAGCCCATGTAAACAAAAGTAGAAAAGCAGGAAAAAGACATGCACCACCCAGCCATGCTGGAACAAGGAAGTAGCTCCCTGCTGGAGTGTCATGTAATGCCCCGGTAGGGGTTATTTGCAGATGTTTTCCTTGTTCTGTGGTCCCCCAGGATGGGTGCGGGCATCAACACCACGTTTTAAAATAGAGGTTGGGCTGCAGGAGGCACCTGACCCTCCCTCCTGTAACTTTTTTAATATAACCCTATGTCTGTCAGGTCGCAGAATGTGTGACCTGGGGAGATTCATCATAATTTTCCAAGAACTTCTAAGGCTGGAACTTTTGTTCTTCAGTCCGGGAGTGCAGTGATCTCTAGTGGTTGGTTCCATGACATCAGTTGATTGAGCCTAAAGGCATATAAGAAAAACATAGACGTTATGTTAATTTTCAATGCTTATTGGCAATATGTTGCTAATAACGTTTTTTGACCAACTTTGGCATGCTTTATTGACATTAATGACTGCATTTAAACAGGGATAATGATTACAGTGATAGCATGGTGATTTTTAGCTTGTGGTTGTTGATCTTTTGATGAGGTGTTTGTTTGACAAAGCCAATTGGCTTTCCTTATATATTGGTGTGGTGATCTTTGACAAAGTCAATAGGCCTGCTTTATTTAAAGTGATATCCTCCTCTATTGTGATGTTCTGTAGGTGGGCGGGATAGCTGTGACTTTGGGGGTCATGACCCATTAGAGATCAAATGTGATTTTAGAATGTCACCAAATAAAGTTTGTACTGCCTTATGTATATATTTGTAAATCAATGCTTAGTATTTAGTAGTGTGTGTAATAAACTTATTTTCCTTTTCTAAAGAAAAGCACTGACTGAACCATCATTTAATGAATGTTTTAAGATAAGGATGGAATACCTTCTTTTCAGATACTTGGAATTGCCTCTGCTGGGTGAAATAATGGTTTGGATTGATGTTGCCAAATACCATATGAGATGTCCCATGTAGCACAGCCATAGTGAAAATCTGATAGGTATTATGTTTTGATTGTTTGAACTGACTTCAGGGTTAAATTCTCCGCTTATAAAGACTCTGTTTCAGAATTTGGACTTGACAGCGAGTTGCAGTTCTGGTTTCTTTAATTGATTTGGAAGAGAAGACTGCCTGTATTTCTGTGAGTACTATATGGACATGGCCATTGCACTTTACACACAAGCAATCGAAATATTAGAGGGAAGTTACTATTTTAAATTCTTTTAAAGAATGTGTGCATTTCTGATGCCAGTTTTGTGTGTCATTTCCATTGAAGTTCATGTACTACACCGACTGTTTTAATCTTCCCGCGTATAACTTTCACGGTTTTGTATAAACTAAAGTACGAAAATGAGGATTTCCAGTATTAAGAGTTAGAAGATCTGCAGCTCTTCACATCTGCTCTGGAGACATAGGCGGCTTCAGGTCATTGGTGCTGCCTGTGGGAAAATACCTGGCAAAGACTGTCCACTGTATGCAATCAATGGAATTGTAGTGTTCTGACAGGGAATACTGAATTAGTATATTATGTACAGGCAATTAGGTAAAGCCCATCAGAATCAACTTGCCATCAGAATAACTGTACCAGTTAATATGCCCATCAGAATTACTCTCTCAGGTAACTGTCGCGTAAGTAACTCGTCTATTAATTTGCCATCAGAATTAATGGAGAGGTTGATTTGCCATCAGAATTAATGGAGAGGTTAATTTGACAACCAGAATTTCTGTGGCATGTGATTTGCCGACCAACGTTCTATGGCAGTTAGTTTTCCATCATAGTTACTTTACCACTTAATATGTCATCTATGGGCATATTTTGAAATAGTTCACGCAGTGCGCAAAAGACGTTGCTGCGAACTGTATCGTGTCTTCAAAAACGTTGTGCAGTTCTGCTCTCTCCAAGTGCTGACTTGTGGCTGCCTTGCGCCAGTACAGGCTCCCTTGGGCCATAACGCAAAGCTGTCTGCGTTACTGTCAGGATAGATTTTGTGCAGAGAAGGAAAACCTTCCTGTGCAAACACTGTCCTTTGCACATGTGCTGCATAATGCAGCATGCATGCAAAGAGGAAATAACAAAGAGAAATAAATATATTTCTCCTCTTTAACGCCAGTCTCAGGCAGACGCACTATCTTGGCACAGAATCCTGTCTACACGGGATGGGTTTGAGTCAAAATCCGTGGGTGGATGCACCGGAACACCCATGCTGCACCAACCATGGAATACTTCCGTGATGCAATGTAACACATACGCTGCATTGCATTATTTCTTTTAGAAAGCAACGCAAATGGCTATGCATGTTGCTTTGTAAATAGCAAAAAGATTTTTGTGTCAAGCCTGCATTCAAAAAAGTAATGCAAACCTGGCATAAAACATTTGAAAATCTGGGCCTAAATTTCAGTACCATATAATGCAGTAATGCTGTGCTGGTAGAACTAGGTGTGTTTCTAATTCGTTATTCCTTTCTAGCCTGTCATACAACCCTAATTATTGCCCTTCGCACGTTTTCACTGAAGGAGTTTTCGATGTACCGGCAAAGTCCCATGTCAATGAAAGATTCTTTGTTCCTTACCTCTCATTCTTCTACTATCTTCATTCCACCCATAGTTAGTGACTCGGTGAACAACCATATATTAGCATTAGTTATCCATCTTGCTTACAAGTACCAAAGAATTAGGGCCTCACTTACAAGGCCCTAGCAGTTGACTGCGCCACCGAAGCGTAATTTTTTTAAAGCTCCAGTGGCGCAGTGCGCCAGCCCATATTTACAAGGCCACGTAAAGCCACCTTGCCTGGCGTTTCATGGCCTTGTAAATATGGCCCCCTTTCACGCACAACTCTGTGTGAAAGAGTTCTGTGGATGTTGCTGTGCTGTGGGTGTTCCCATGCAGCACCCATGGGACCTGACGGAATCTGATGCACTCCCAGATTTACAAGGCTGGGAATGGGTCAGATTCCTACACTACCTCCGGCGTTAAAGTGGCGCAACAGGGAGAAATCAAATTATTTCTCCCTATTTTGTCCTCTATGTGTGCTGCATTCTGCAGCACACATAGAAAGAGGAAAACACCATTAATGATTGTTTCTGTGCAGGGAGGTATCCCTTCCTGCACATAAACAGCCATCCCTGCAATGCAGGCACCCTTACACTATGGTGCAAGGGGGCCTGCATTGGCACTAGGCAGCAGTTTGTGTGCCAGCACCGAGGAAAGTACAGGGATGTGTTGTATTTCTGGTAATACGACACATCCCTGCTCTTGCAAAATGTCACAGCGCAGCAAGCTGGCTTGCAGCGCCAAACTGTGTCATTTCCTAGTAAATGAGGCCCTTAATTTTTTATAGTTCTCCGTTGCAGCTTTGATTTTCAAAACTCACTTACACGGAAACATACACAAGGTAGAACCTTTCAGGGCATTTTTATTTTTATATAACAGCGATCATAAAAACAAGGTATTAATATTAAAAGGAGGAAGAAACCCAACAGTGTGTTGTTTGGTGCCACGTTTAACTTATGGCTGTCATCATCAGGTGGTCAGTGAGCTGCTTGGAGCACAGAACTTAAAGGATGGCAGTAGGAGTCCAGAATGCATCACTGGCATGAAGGACATCAAAGTGAGCTTCTTCTTCATTTGCCAGTCGAACTCCTTAAAAAGCTCTTTTCAAAACGATGGTCTTTTTTTATCAGATGTTATTCAAGGTTTCCAATTCAAGATGTAGTAGAGTCTTTTCCTGTGATGCCAGGTCCTGTTTAAAGCATATATAAAGGATGCAGTCACATGAATGAGTGTTGCATTGCATTAGTTCCTTGATTTTTTTGTAGCATTCTTTGCGAGTTTAACTACTATTTTTGTCCCTGATGTTTTGCTTCTAGCATTTGAAACTTCTATTAGAATCTGATTCTGGAAATTGTGTCTTTTCTCTTCCCTGATACAAAGGGAGTTTGGTGCCTTGCTGATTACTTCAGTGTTTTTCTTCGTCGCCAATCAAGCAATGCAAGACTGCCAAGAAGGTTTTTTTGCTCTTTGGGTTTTATTCCTCTTATGTGGGACCCTCTTTACATGATACTTTACACCTGTCATGGGTACGTTTCTGTGCAGAGTGGCACTGTGGCTATTGAGTGGAGTTGCCCTATCCCTGGGAAATCAAGAAAGGGACTCAGCAAGTCTTCTCAGTGTATAGTTCTGTAAAGGCCTGATAGAGAGTCTTTTATAACAATAAAAGTATTATATATTACCCTGCATGAAAAGATTTGTGGGCTTAACTAAAGGCTGTGTTTTAAATGTGAATTTTCTACTCAAAGCTTACACGACAACATGCACTTGACAGAAAATGTTAATGTTGGCAAATTCTTATTTCTTTAGCTCTTTCTCTTTTGTTAAGTTTAAACTCTATCATGGCCATAAGAAAACATTTCATAGCACAAATGTCCTATGGTAGCAAATTAATGAAAGAGGAAAATATTAGTTCTTTGTTTCACGACCATTTAACCTGAGAGGAGAATTACTGCAATGTTAGATTAATCTTAAAATTGTTTCTTTATGAATAAGGCTTTGTGAGAATGAAAAATATTTTATCCAAAGATTTTACCGTGCTCACATACCTGTTCTTTCTCCATAGACATGAACTGGTGTGGCTATCATCAAGTGTATCATTTCTGTTTAGAAATTACTTAAAAGTATTGTGTATTTAGAATATTCTTTGTTAAAACTTGACATCTCAACAGAAGGTGTCCAGCAACTTTTACAGAATGTTTCAAAGTAAAATATTGATACATGAGTGTTCCCGGGAAGAGGAGTGCGGGCATAGACATAGAGACAGACCTATACCCATTAGACGCAGACCCAGAGATTTAAAGAGATTTTCAGACAATTGCTTCTTGAGGACTCTTTAACTCAGAAACTTTTTGCTTCACTTTATGTGTCAAAGCCTTTTAAATCTGTTACAGTGAGGGTCTACCGAAGCTCCTAGGAACCTTATTTGCATTCACATCTGAGGTGGGAACCCTTTGTGGTTCCTCTATTGAACTTTATTTTTTCTGAAGATGGCTTAAAATAGGGTTTAGGGAAATGCTATATGCTTTGCTCTGTAATTTGCATTTACTTTAATTGATTTGCTAATAAAGATATTGATTAACTAAATGATTAACACAACTCTTAAAATAGAACCCAACTCTCATTATCAACTCCATAAAATGAATGTAATTGAAGAATTGAGAAATCTAAATGTTCTTACTTACTTATCACCAAGGTTCAATGCCTTAGGGTTTAGATGAAAGAGGACATTAATAAATGTTCATTCTTATTCTCTGCTCCCCCAAAAGGTTGGTAGCATAGAATAGTTAGATACTGAGAACAAAGAGCTGCAAACATTAAAATTGCCCAAGGTATATAATTGCCCAGTTGCCCACATTCCTGAGTTTAAAGACTGACGGAGTGTGGTTCCTGAAATGGATGCCGATAGCGGTTGCAGGTTTCGCGAATTCTAGGTGTGAGAATCAATAGGCGTATGCACAGAAATTGTAATGATTAATGTGGTGTGTGAATTGTATTGAGAATTGCTTACTAGTTGATGTTTTGAATTGCACTGCTTCAGATTATTGCACTTTTGTCAAAGAAGATAAAGAGATTATCAGGCTAAAAAATAGTCTAAGATGCCCGGGTAGATAAATAGAGAAATAAGAGTCAATTTATGGTATTCTTGCCACTAAGGTTTAAAGTACAGGTTGTGAGACATCATCGACTGCACAATATAGATAGGGACAATAACACGTTATTCTGATTGTACTAATATTGATAAGTGTTGATGAAACCTTATGTGCAAGGGTGACATTCCGTTGATTAGGTGATGTCCTGCTGGTTGAGAGTTCATCATTGTGGGTGCAAATCTCCTATTGATTGAAAAGTTGGAAGGTGTAAAAACCTTAACGTTCTAATTGTTAATTTATTATATGATTTCTGTAGAAGAAGCAAGCAAAGACTGATGTTATTTTATGTTGCATAGTTATTAGAATTGAAGCTTGGCATGAATACGAAGAAATTGTAAAGGAGGGCGAGCTGCTCCAGGGAGCAAGTTGTTACATCATACTGTGTGGGACTGGTATGGGCTGGTTGGTGTGAAGGCCGTTGACCTACGTGGAGAATCTCACAGTCATTGGTTGATCAGATTACTGAACCACATTGTGATTGGGAAAAGGGGTTTCTGAGATTAGACGTATACGTAACAGATTCAAAACATTGAAACTTTATAAATTTATTGCTGTTATTTGTTGAATTTAATTCAGAATCATGCAATTTGTCAAAGCTATTAGAAGTCTAATGAAAGGAGAAGTGACTGTTTCAGTACGTGAAGGTGAAGAGGCACCTCCTGAGGGTACGCCAGTGTATCATATGATGACTGAGGAAGGGTTACATACATGTGTATCACTTCATCAATGGTACAAGATCACTTAAAATGTGGGTCCATTGAGGTTTCCACAATGGGGTACATTTAATTTGAGAATTATTGACAAATCACAAGAAAAACTTTGTGAAATGGAGCCACCTCCTAGACCTACACAGTTTGAAGCACTAAGGCCCAGATTTATACTCTGTTTGCGCCGAATTAGCATAATTTTTTTATGTTAATTCAGTGCAAACTTAGCTCCATATTTATATTTTAACATTAGACTAGTCTAGCGCCAAAATATTGGAGTTAAAGTCATTTTTTGGATGTGTGAAACCACCTTGTGTCAATGAGATGCAAGTTAGGCGTTCCCATCCAAAACATAACTTTAAGGCCCTGGCGCCTTATTTATCCTCCTGTGCAAAAATGGCGCATGGGAGGGAGGTGGCCCTAAATACTGGCGCTAAGCCTGCTTAGCACCATTATTTAATGCCTGGGTCGGGCATGCGTTAGGGGACCTGTGGGCCCATTTCCATGGTCAAACACCATGGAAAGAGCACACAGGTGCCCTACCCAAACCCCAGGAACAACCCCTACCCACACCAGAGGGACACCACAGCATGGGGGACCCCATCCCAGGTAAATAGGGTAAGAATAGGTAAGTATTTTAATATTTTTTAAAGTGTCATTGGGGGCCCTAAAATGCCCCCCCCCCACATGGCACAGGGTGCAATGGCCATGCCAGGGGACACTTGTCCCCTGTGCTGGCCATTGGGGTGGTGGGCATGACTCCTGTCTTCTATAAGACAGGAGTCATGTGGTATGGATGGTTTTGTGTCATGAAATGATGCTAGGCTGGTTAAGGTCATCTTTTTTTACTCTAACCAGCCTAACATCATTACAAAACACCATTCTCCCATACTGCCACCCCCACCCGGCTAACATCATTTTCCATGACGTTAGCCCACCCTTTGTGCTGGATAGCGCCATTCCATTCATTTTGGCGCCCGGCTGGTGTCCTAGAATGGTGCAAGCCGACGCTATACATTTTAACGCAAAACTGCGCAAACACAGTTTTGCATCAAAAAGTATAAATCTGGGCCTAAGTGTGTGGGAGAAAATGGCTCACAATAGACTTCAAGAGAGAGATATCAAAGGCGAACAGAGAGAGCTGTGAAAAATTATACAGATGTACTATGGGATTAGCAACAGCAAAAGTGGAGAAAAATATAGTATAAGGAGCAAGATGATACCCTGCAAAAAAGATGGGAAAGGGGAACAATCTGAAAAATCCAAAAAGCCAAAAAAGAAAAAGATTAAAGGGGACAAGAAGACAAAGATGAAACCAAATTGGACACTGATACTGATTTGGGAGATGATATTTTGGGTGAATTACTGGCAACACGACCACCAGTTTATGTGGGTCCCATATCAAGTATTGAAGCAAAAGTAACTAGTAATGTGGCAGCGGCTACAGTACCTGCTCAAATTGCTTGTGCTCCCTTGTAACTTAAGGAGCTGTTGGAGGTGCACGAGTGACAGGATATCCTGCGACTTGACAAAATTCACAGATTGTGGTGTGGACACCACCACAAGGGAAACAGACATTAGGAGAAGGGGGGTGATTTCTTTTCACAACACAACAAGCACAGGGAGAGACATGCTCATCCAAAGATAGGACATTTCCTCCATGGTTTGAGGAAGCTGTTAGGAAGCATGCAAAGGCAGAGGGCACTGAAAGACCAAATACTAGTACAAGTCCAGAGGCTGGAAGACTAACAGGTTCAGAGACTGTAAGATCATTTGATGTTCCAAGATTAAAAATTGAATTTGCTCAAATAATTAGTGATGTTTGGATTTTGATCATGTAAATCATTATCAAGAGAAAGAATTGATTTGCTTGTGTAAAGAGATTACGAGAAAAGCTGCATCCATTTATTATAAATTGCCTGAATTGGCAAATAAATATGGAGTAATCTTTCAAAAAGCATCCCCTTCCAAATACGTTTTAGGGTACAATTCGTTGAGGAGTCAATTGAAAACATACACTTTTCAGAATTGCGATTACACAACAATGAACTGCCAAATTGTGTACGTAGATGGAATAAATTTGATAAATTAGTAAATAAATGGCCACAGAAACATGAAAAGAAAAAGGAAATGACAGAAGTGACTGAGTTAAAAAGAAAGTCACAGTTATATCCTCCAGGAGATGAGGGAACTACTGCTTACCTATTAGGAGAAGTAACGGGTGGAGGGTATGTTCATGTACCTTGGAGTAGAGGAGACCTTGCATCATTTACAATTTCCCAAAATTAAGAAATTTGATAGATATGAATATGTTCTTTGACATTGTTGTTCCAAACAATATATTGGCTGAGTGTAAGAAAGCTGGCCAGTGGCCAGATGCAGAGCCGGCAAGAGATCATCATACTGATGCACCTTCACCTGTTGTGATGACTAAGAACAATGCAGTGATTACTTTTCTGAAAGGCAGAGTTTCTCCAAAGAATTTGGATTATGTTAGGTTGAATCGAATTCAGCAGGAAGTAAAAGAGTCTGTGCATGAGTACTATGAGAGATTGTTGAAGGTGTTTCAGCAGCATATGTGTCAAACACACTTTGAACCTACGGACATAAGATTCTTTATTATAGTTTGTGCTTGGTTTGAGACCTGAAATCATTCAACATGTACAGCAGAATGTGATTAGTTGGTAGACTAAGTGCCTGATTTAGATCTTGGCAGTCATACGGCCAAGTCGCGTCGGCCGCAGCCCCCAAAAGACTGTCAAGTCGACGGTCTTCCGCCAGCCATATTTAGATGTACTGAAGCTGAGCTGAAGACCGCCACAACAAAGTTCACTCTGTCGTGCAAGCTGGATGACGCAGCCCATGCAGCGGACTTCAATGTTGATGATTAGGCTCTCTGTCACCGTCTTGATGACAGGATCCCGCAGAGCCTATTTAGATCACACAGCCGTGCTAACGATGTTTCAGCGGTGGTCCCATGACGCAGGAGTGGCCATTGGTTGGATGCTAGCAACCCACACCTGATGTATATTTGACAATTGTGAACATCTGCAAAACACACTATAAAACACACTCCATGTCAGCCCATGATCTTTTGCCATCACACTGGATGCGCATTTGGATGCGGGAATTGCCACACAGGAGACAGGTTTTTTCTCTGTGTTTCTTTCCATCTGTATTTTTTGTTAGTATTATTTTTTGTGGATTATTCTTCCTCTTTTTGAGCACTAGTTTTTTCACATTTATTCACCATGGCAGGGAGGAGAACCCCACATTTCACAGAGGGAGAACTGTATGTCATGGTGGATGAAATCATTAGAGTAGAGCCACAATTGTTTGAAGCACAAGTACAAAATACAACTGTATCTAAGAAAAGGCAAATGTGGTCCAGAATAGTTGATGGAGTAAATGTGGTATCTAACAATCTGCACACAGAGGAGGAGATTAGGAAGAGGTGAAATGACCTATGGGAGAGAGTCCATTTACTGGCCTCCAAGCGTCACCTGGAGGCCTAGAGGAATGGTGGTGGTTCTCCAATTCCCCATTACAGCTCGTTCTCTGGGAGGGGAAGATCTTGCACATCCTACATCCTGAAGGCTTGGCAGGAATCCCTGGTGGAGTGGATTCTGGTAAATTGCACTTAGCAATGTCACATCAATCACAAATGGAGGCCTACCTTTAAGTTAAACTTTTAGAATGGTTCAACACCCTTAGCAAAAAAGATACACTACACAAAATATCTTGTTTCATACCAATTACTGCCGTCATGGTTGTATCTCTCTCTTTAACAATGTGCAATATGTGTAGTCAGATTGCGTGGTGTTCGGCAGGGATCATCCCTTGCATCTGCTTAGTCCCTTGCTTTGTATCAATTTATGTTGTTGTTCTCCCAAAAACAGGTCCAAAACTCCATCCTTTTGCACAGGAAGGTATAGTGCTTGTAAGGGGCATTTTCGCTTATTTATATCATACACATATGTGTGTACATGTTATAAATTTGTGTTCATCTCCACTATAGTCATTGGAACAGATATGTGTAAAACAAGTATTGTCTATGATGTCAATAGATGATTGCCATGATGCCCTGTTTTTGGATCTGCAAAACAATAGTGCAATGTAATATTGCCCGACCTTCCTTTACTTGCATATGTGCACACATCTCAAAAGTTTGTGCATTTGACAGTCACCACATCATGCTATGGATTAACATGTCACTTCCATGTTGACACCTTCTAATAGCTACATTGAAGTGATGTAAATGCTCACATAATGCATAGTCTGTTGAATCCAAGATTTCCTACAATGTGATGTGGCATGCTAGATACAGTAGTAGCCACACACAATTTACTTTGCACTGTCCACATGATGACCAGGGAAAGTTTCAATTTTAAACTGAACCACATTGATTTGAATGTTTTGTAGCCTGTTAGTCCTTGGAATGGTCAAGTACTCTAATCTACTCTCCACAATTTTGGGTTGAATGCCTGATACATGTAACGTACAATTCAGAAATAATAATTTTGCATTTCAGGACATCTCTACAACGTCAGCACTGGGGTTTGCATCTGTGTAAATCAGCCTGCATGTGTGAAACAATGAAAATAACACAAAGGCCTAATCAGTCTATCGCTCTGTTTCTACTTTTTTTTAGGTTGGCCCATTTGTACATAAAGACACATAAAATGCACAAAATAGATATTCATTCCATATTCCCTGCATCTTTCTCAGCCCCAACCCCCCCTAATCTCCCCAGGCCAGTGGACCAATGTGGGCCACCTATGACACCTCCACTCCAGACCAGGTGCAAGCCTTCAGTGAGGACTCCATTGCTGCAAGTCTAAATGATCTGGAGCCAGCTGGTACACCTGGTCTGCCTAGCCAGACAGTTCCAGTGAGTTGCACTCGGACCACACCTACCCCTCACAACCCTGCTACAACACCATCTCAGCATGAGGACACCTCCACTTCCTGTGTACCGAGGAGATACACACCAATCCTGTGACCCCAAGTCCTGACTGGTGTTGAGCCAACAACAACACTGTCTCGAGTTATGCCAAGACCCACTGGTCTGTGGCACACTGCCTCAAGGGCACAGGATAGTAGGGGTAGTAGTCATGAGAGGGAATCTGTGGGCCAGCAAAGTGAGGTTACTGGCATCTTTATCAGCCAGACCATTTCTTACCCTGTCTTGGGAGCAGTACAACAGTCCCAAGACATGATGGGCCAGGTTGTAACTGAGCTCAGGGAGATCAAGGAGGTACAGAGGGAGTTCATGTTTGAAATAAGCAACCACATAAAAAATATGAGCTCAGTGACTTGGGTGCTTTATGACATCTACCACAACATGGGCAGGGCTTTCCCCATTCCATCTGCCCCTGTATGTGTTTCATCTACATCTGGCCCAAATACACCACTGCCAGCCAAAGGCAGGGAGGCCCTGCATAGGAGGAGACTGCTCCTCTCACCCCAGTCCCTGCACCTGTGCCCCTCTCTTCCCCAGAGGTGAGAGTCATCTGGACCACCAGGAGAGGATGGCAAGACCACTACCACCACCTCCAAAAGAAACAGATCCCAATTTCCTCCATTGTGTGTCTAACATTCACTCTGTGGATTATTTCAGGGACACATGTACCTTTTCTGAGGACAGCTGTATTTTCTACATTGGACTCCAAACAATTTTTGGCTCTTCTACCATACTTTCATCCACCATAATAAGACTTGTTTTGTTCATTTTCTCATTTTTTGATTCACATTTCTGCTCTTTTGTGTCATGCAAATAAATGATATAGACACAAACTACACAACTCTTGTTGGATTTATTTTGGCATTTCATTTGTCATGTCTGTCCTTCTACCATCATGTTGTCAAATCTTTTGAACATTTATTTGCAAATGAAAATCAGAAGTTACAAAGAGGTTATGTGTTACCCTTTTCATTCAAACAAAACAAAAACAATTCATAATGTATTGGGAACATACATATGTAGCTAACAAGTCCTTTAAGAATACAGAGCTGAGTTTCACAAACCATGCATAACCCCAATAGTCTGTGCCATTGAGGACTGGGCGCTCCACAACCCCAATACCATGGAAGAAAGGGAATATTACATGTGATCAAATTAAATAGGCAAACTATCATTGATGCATGACCTCAGTTGGAGGCAAACGTCCTGCCCTCACAATAGGAATCCTAGATCAATAACATCAATAGTACACATCATGGAAATAACACAATTTGAGACCATATGACCATTACAGGACACTGTGGCAGTATCTGGTACAATGTCACATCTACCATTCTGTGGTGCGCTAACAGAAAGTCCTATCAATTATGAGGACAGACATCAACAGTTACCTCCATTGAACACAAATTGAAGATTTAGCCAATGTGAAGGAAGAACAGTCTGCTAGGGCTTGACATACACATGTGGTTTGAGCAAGTTAAGTGACACATATTGCCTTGATGGCACCATCACACAGAACACAGGTCTGATACAATCTCCTGAACTTCCATTCTATCAGAGTGCAAGTTGTCTCTGTACAAGGTCTGTCCATCCCAAGTGGGTGTCTGTCCCAGGATCAACACATGTGCACTTTGTACTTTCCAACAGCAGCATATCACTGCAAATGTCACAACATTGAAATATCTAAATGAAGATGACATGGTGAAGGACCCTGAAACAGAGTAACAAGGGGTAATTAAAGATTTCACATATTAGATTTCACTCAAATAACAAGTTAGGGGGACACAAGCAAAGTTAATCTATGTCAATAACCACAGTTGTCAATGTAGGGAAACTGTGATCGACTAACATATTTGCTTTGGTCCTTCCTGCACTGACCATTCCTACCACATTACCATTGCAGACTGATATGTTTCCTATGTCACAAGTTTTTCTGACATTGGAGGATACTAATTGTAAAGGTAATCTTACACTAAGGTGAAGAAGTGGTCACTCACATCTTGACGTACATCAACTCCTTCTTCTTTGCCACTGCCATCTTCATTGGGCTCTTCAGAGTCTCCCTCTTCTGCGATTTTAGGGATGTTCCATCGCAGGGCAATATTGTGGAGCATGCAGCAGGCAACCGTGATTTGGCACACCATATCAGGTGATTAGTGGAAGGCTCCACCGGTCTTATCTAGGCACCTGAACCTGGCCTTCAGGAGCCAGAAAGCCCGCTCCAATGGCCTCTGTGTTCTTCTATGGGTTTCATTGTAGCTGACTTTGCCTGGTGTTGTTGGATTCCTCAGCGGTGCCAATAACCATGATCAGTTAAGATATGCTGAGTCTCCTACATGCAAGCAACAGATCAACAGATTAATAAGATATCAAGCCATTGTATCCCCCTAAACTAGGATTTAGGCAAAAGATCCTCAAGTCATATTGTACTTATCAACAAGCCAGGCCCTCTCTGGTCCAAGTTGTGACATCTGCAGGGGTATAGTACAAATGAATCATCTGTTGACTCAGGAAAGCAGGCAGACACACTAGAGATGTATTAATCCGGTAAGCAGACAACTTGCACGTAGATGGAATGGAAGTTCTTCCGACTGCGGTAGATCTGTTCACTTGTGTGTGGTTGCACCAAGGCAATATGGGTGCAATATATTGCTCCAACCACATGTGGTAGTCCACTCAAAGCATAAACTTCTCCTTTGACGGTGTCCAAAGCCTGTTGATGTGGGAACTGGATGTAGCTGTTGATGTGTCTTATTAAGGAAGCAAGGACTTTTTGTAGCACACCACTGAAAGTTGGTCAGGGGATGCCCCCAGATACAGTGTATTGAAAAGAGCCAGTGGCCACAAAATGAAGTACTGCCATGAGTTTCACTATTGGTGCTATTGCTGTTGTATTCCTAATGTGAGACAGGAAATCAGGCTCCAACTGCTGACACAAATCCAGAATAGTTTGCCTACTTAGCCAAATTTTTATGACATCCCTTTACTCCATGGTGGCAAGGTCTGAAAAGGGCCTGACTACCTGAGGCCATCATCTCCTACCCATGCAGGGTTCAAAGGTCTACATGTATGAAAAGAAAATCAGCTTAGAACCATACTTTTAACAATAACACACACTTAAGTCTTGGTAACATTAGGAATGTCATTGTGGAATACATGTACACACATTGTTATCAAATGTTTGGAACTTCAAAATTATCTCTGCCATAACGTAAGTGACAGCAACGCACGAAAGCCAGTGGCTGTGTCTGTCTCCGTTACGGATCGCATCTGCCGTATCGAAAAAAAAGAAAAGCTCACTTGCCTTCTAACACTGCAGTCAACAGGACCTCATCATTTTTTTGCTGCTGTAACCAACCTCTGGTAGCCAAGATGCCAGGCAAAGCAGGTGACAGGGCCCCTGCCTTCAGCACGGAGGAGCTGGAACGCCTTGCCAGGAAAGTCCTGTCCCTGAACAGCCAGCTTTATGGGGCCCCAGAGGAACAAGTATATATATCTGATTGAGAAATGTTTAACTAACTTAATTGTTTATTTTTTTGTTTTGTGCTTTTTTGTCCAAAGCCTAATTTGTCCCTTTTTGTTCTGGGTTGAAGTGTTGTGATTGGAGTGTGGTGAACTGAATGATTTTGCTGGGGACAGAATGTTGTTTGCCACTGTTAAAAATGTCTGTGTATGGAAATGTAAAGTCACCTGAAAGGAGAAGGTGTAATATCTGTCCATGTAACTTACAATTCCAGTTTCATTCCACAAACTGCAGGCTCCTTACTACCAGTGACCAGTAGACAGTGTACCAGTAGTATGAGTGACAACATAGAGCCAATATCAACATGATAGTGACAGAAAATGTTTTAAAGCAGGGGAGTTGTCTGATGCTGTCCTGTCAAGTGGGATTACATCACATATTGTGGAATAGGATACTCTTTGTAGTTTCATACATGTCATGGTGTCACATATAAGGTAACTTATTTCCTATGCTGCAAGTTTAAATGCCACAGGCTCTCAATCATCCACACAAGTATGTCCCATTCCTACACACACTGGTTCATACATCCACCAAATCCCTGCTCTGGCTGACATATAGATGCCCTTCCATACTGCCCTTAGTCACTGTATGTGTTGCACACCATGGATTCTGACTCTTAGGAGCTTAGGCCTGCAGACAATAAAGCTGTGTGGGAGGTTATGTGCAAGGATTGCACAGGTTGTTTTGCCTGTAGTAGCTCACATTGATTGTGAAAACTCAGGAGTGGTTCTCACAACAGGAACGGTTTTATAGCCCTAGCCTAGATGATATTTTTGGCCGGAGTTGGTAACATGAGGAGATAGACAGTGTTGAGGGTGCTCAAACAAACACTGCAATGCAGTATTTGCTAGGAATGTCTAAATGGTCCAGGAATAGATTACTATTTGGCAAATGCATGTGAGAGATGCTACAAGGCTGTGTCACAGCACTAAAGACAAAACAAATCTCTCAAAACTTCTCTTTTCATCATCCATACAGGCCATCCCCCATCAACAGCAGGAAATATGGAAGGCCATCGCCAAGAAGGGGCGGACCCTGGGGGTCGATAAGCATCACAGCCTGTATTGTCGGAAGAGGTGGGAGGACCTGTGATGCACAAGACGGCAGAAGCCCAGCTCAGGCAGTCCTCCCAATGATCCATGCGGGTGTGCTACACCCTGACCCCCCCAATGGCCTGCATCCTTGTGGTGGCCTACCCGGAGGTTGATGGGCAGTTGATGGCCCAACAGTAACATCAAGGGGGTAAGTTATTGTCTAAAGATATTTTTGTTGTTTAACCTTTTCAATTTCCAGCAATGTTTTATGGTATCAACATGACAGCTGACACACATCCCATGCACAAGAGGATTTCTGAAGGATTTAAGTTAATCAGACAGTGTCTGATGCTGTGTCTGGGATATTGCCTTGTGCTGAAGGATGCCACTAGATTGTTTATCACAGGCCTGTACTGTCTTCAGCACACACATGGCTGCATGCGAACAAAGGGGTACCTCCACCTTCTCTATGTCATGAGGGACAGTTGCACCAAACATGCCTGTTAGAAATGGGGTATTTGGTTGACAGTCAGGTTACCCCCTGTTCTAGCAAGGACCCTCACTCTAGTCAGGGAAAAAAGAGAATCACCCTCAGCTCACCCATGCTTACCTCCTTGGTAGCTTGGCAGAGCAGTAGGCTTAACTTCTGAGTGCAAGGTGTAAAGTATTTGTACCAACACACACAGTAACTTAATGAAAACACTACAAAATGACACTACACCAGTTTAGAAAAATAGGAAATATTTATCTAAACAAAACAAGACCAAAACGACAAACATCCGGCATACACAAGTCAAGTTATGAATTTTTAAAGATTAAACTAAAAAATAGCGCTTAGAAACACAAAATGCTTTGATGAGATGTTAACACGGCGTCGTGATGGAGTCATTCCCAGCAAGCTGACACCAGTGGCGCCGAACACGAAGTCGCGTAGACCCCCAAGTACAGTACCTTTGGTGAAGAGTGAAAACAAGTCGATGCGCGAAGTCAGGGATCGCGGCGTCTGTGCGAAACATTGAATCCACGCACTTCGAGCGGCGTTGGTCACAACGTGGTGTGGCGACTTCCACGGAGTCACAGACTTCAGCGGGGCTGCAGCGGCGTCGGGCCTGCGAAGGTCGTCGCGTTCCAGCGAAGATCACAGAGTCGGTTGCAGGCGGCGTCACCGGATTCAGCAGCGGCATCGGTCCGAAGTCGTCCAAAGTTGATTTCCTTGGATTTCCACCAGCTTTCCTTTCAAGGGCCCAGGGACTGGATAGGGCACCACTTGTCAGAGCAGGAGTCTCTCCAGAGAGATTTCTTCACAAGATGGAAGGCACACAAAATCCAGTCTTTGCCCTCTTACTCTGGCAGAAGCAGCAACTGAAGGATAGCTCCACAAAGCACAGTCACAGGCAGGGCAGCACTTCTCCTCAGCTCTTCAGCTCTTCACCAGGCAGAGGTTCCTCTTGATGTCCAGAAGTGATCTAAAGTCTGTGGTTATGGGTGCCCTTCTTATACCCAATTTCTCCTTTGAAGTAGTCCTACTTCAAAGTAAAGTCTCTTTTGAATATGAAATCCTGCCTTTCCCAGGCCAGGCCCCAGACACTCACCAGGGGGTCGGAGACGGCATTGTGTGAGGACAGGTACAGCCCTTTCAGGTGTAAGTGACCACTCCTCCCCTCCCTCCTAGCACAGATGGCTCATCAGGAAATGCAGACTACACCCCAGCTCCCTTTGTGTCACTGTCTAGTGTGAGGTGCAACCAGCCCAACTGTCAAACTGACCCAGACAGGGAATCCACAAACAGGCAGAGTCACAGAAATGGTATAAGCAAGAATATGCTCACTTTCTAAAAGTGGCATTTTCAAACCCACTATCTTAAAATCAACTCTACTGAAAGATGTATTTTTAAATTGTGAGCTCAGAGACCCCAAACTCCACATGTCCATCCGCTCCCAAAGGGAATCTACACTTTAATCAGATTTAAGAGGGACAGGCCTTGCAACAGTGAAAAACGAATTTAGCAATATTTCACTGTCAGGACTTATAAAACCCATTACTATATATCCCACCTTAACCATACACTGCAACCTGTCCTTGGGGCTACCTAGGGCCTACCTTAGGGGTGCCTTACATGTAAGAAAAGGGGAAGGTTTGGGCCTGGCAAGTGGGTACACTTGCCAAGTTGAATTTACAGTTAAAACTGCACACACAGACACTGCAGTGGCAGGTCTGAGACATGATTACAGAGCTACTTATGTGGGAGGCACAACCAGTGCTGCAGGCTCACTAGTAGCATTTGATTTACAGGCCCTGGCACCTCCAGTGCACTTTACTAAGGACTTACTAGTAAATCAAATATGCCAATCATGGATAAACCAATCACATATAATTTACACAGAGAGCAAATGCAATTTAGCACTGGTTAGCAGTGGTAAAGTGCTCAAAGTTCAAAAGCCACCAGCAACAGGTCAGAAAAAATTAGGATGCAAAAAGATTGGGGATGACCCCGCATAAGCAGAAAAGTCCAACAATGCCCCATTTAATGGTTGGGTCAGGTGGGATGCTCCATCACCAAATTGATTAGGTCTTGTATGCCCTGTTACTAGTGACATAGCAAACTGCGCACTTATG
This sequence comes from Pleurodeles waltl, assembly GCF_031143425.1. Lineage (NCBI taxonomy): Eukaryota > Metazoa > Chordata > Amphibia > Caudata > Salamandridae > Pleurodeles > Pleurodeles waltl. The sequence continues at coordinate 701,637,054 of NC_090437.1, forward strand.
ATGCAATTTATATATCAGACTTCACACTGGTAAGTCGTTGCTATGACACAATGATAATGAGCAGCTGCTCCAAAAGGACTGGAGACATGTGAACAGTGGCATTACTCCTAATCTGGAATTTCTATTCTGTTCATGTGGATAGTAGCGGGTTGGCATGACACCTATAATGTGCATGTAAGTCAGTGTGTTTGAGAGAAAGTGAAATTGTATGCCAAACTGCATTGATTGCAACATACAGGAATGTGTCAACATTGGTGAGAGAGTTGCAAGTCCACCAAACAACATTGTGGTGTCCTTAGTTCTGTCCAGATGACAAAATCAATGATGGTGAGAAATGTGATACTTAAAGTTACATTTGCAGATGGAAGGTTACATCACATAGATGTTGTAGGATCCCTTCTTGAGAAGTCAGTTTCAAGCCCAATACATGGCTCTTTTGGATATATGAATATATTTTAGCTCTGTATTGCAGGTTAGAAATGCCTCATGTCCTATGTGTTTACTCATGTTGTCGACACCTTTTGTCATGGAGAGGGCTACAAGTGTACAAGATACAAGAGACAAATGCATACATGATGTAGGAGCTAGTATGGGGAATTTCTAGACTTAGAGCAAATGCTGTCTGATCAAAGTTAATGCCCAATTGTATTTGCACAGATATGCTCAATCTGTTGTATGTGTCTTTTCAGCATCATCTGGGCAAGGCGAAGGTGAAAGCGACCACGTCGGCAGGGAGGAAGCTGGCCACTGTGGCTCTGGTGTGGACACCACAGACACTGAGGGAGCCATTGGCATGGAGAATGTGGGGACTGGCACGGAGGCCACCAGAGACTCAACATCTTTTTCGGAGCCCTCCAAAGAAGACCAGTCCCTAGTGGTGGCAGACCCTGGAGCACCTGTTACACCTGCGTTGTCATCCGTCACCCATGTTTCTATCTCCACCCTCCCTCTTGCTCCCCTCCTAGTTGGCCGTAGCTGTCCCCTTAAAAGGGTTGGCACCACTTTTGCTGCAGCAACCTCCTCCCATACCTGGATATCCCAGGCGGTGCTCAATCTTTTTGAAAACGATAGCTGTAGCGGCTGGCCGGCCAGAATAACTAGATGCTGGCTTACTTGTATGGCATTCATGGTGCCCTAGCTGACCCTACAGCGGTCATTCTGGGTCTGGCCTCCTCTTTGAGGGCAGACTCCCACCCACCCAAACCACGTTCCCAGACTGCCACCCCTTCCCAATCCCAAATCTCTCCTACCAGCCCTATCCCAAGTACACTCAAACATTTGCACACACCCACTACAGTAACCACAAGCAGCACATCCTCACACGGACATTACAAACAACACAGACACACACATGCAGACACCACACATCCCACCACCACAACCACCACAGGTATACTCACAGTCAGCACACCAACCACGACACAAACACACACACTTACCCCCTGCACACCTGCAGACACCATACCCACCATGTCACAGACATCTACAGTCACCACCAGCACACCCACAGTCAGCACACCCACCACTACACCAACACCCACACACACCACCAGCATACCCACAGTCACTACACCCACCACAATCCCAACGCCCACACACACCATCAGCACACCCACACACACCAGAACAACACACACCACCGCCACAACATGTCTTTCTACTCCTTCCACATCTCAAACCACCCCTTCCACACCCCCACACCCTACCCAAACATCAATACACCCCTCCCAAAGTCTTCCCACCCCTTCCAAATCCTAACCCACCCCTTCCAAATACCAAACCACCCCTTTCAAATCTCAACCCACCCCTACCAAACCCAAACACACCCCCTCCACACCCAAATACACCACCTCCCAGTGACTTCATTGAGGTACCTGCTCTCTGTCGCATAGATGTCCCTTCCAGAGGAGATTTATTTTGGCAGTGACTTTAGCAATGAGGTGCCTGCTCTCTGCCCAAAAGATACCCCTTCCAGAGGAGGTTTATTTTGGCAGTGATATTAGAAGGCAAGTTGTGGACGTGCACTCACACTGTGGACTACAGGCCTATTGCCTTGTCTGTCTTATGTACAGTTTATTTCATTTGTTTACAAGAGAATTATCTCATGTTTATAAAAATTTTGATTTTGAGAATACCTTTGTCCTGGCCTTACTAATGAGTGCTACTAATTATTTGCTGATAATGTAATTTCTGCTAATGTGTATGCCATGCACCTACTCTTGTTTGTGACAGTGACAACCACAGATTGTGGAATGTAGTTTTTTTTTTTATTTTTTTATTGCATACGTTAGTGTTGTACATTTGTGATGGATCTGGTGCAAGCATTTATGTTGTTACTGGACACTTACACCAAAATTAAGGCCTTCATTATGACCTTGGCGGGCGGCTACAGCCGCCTGCCAAGATCTGACCGCCGAGCGCCCGCCAATGCAGCCGCACCCCCGCCGCTGTCATTATGAGATCCCCGCTGGGCCGGCGGGCGGAAACCTGGTTTCCGCCCGCCGGCCCAGTGGGGATCTCGGTCGCAACATAGGAGCCGGCTCCAAATGGAGCCGGCGGTGTTGCAGCCGTGCGACGGGTGCAGACAGTGAAAAGCTGCATGGGGCCCTGTCAGGGGGCCCCGTGACTCCCCGTACGGCCAGCCTTTTCCTGGCGGTTCAAACCACCAGGAAAAGGCTGGCGGTACGGGGACTCGTAATCCCCTGGGCAGCGCTGCCCTGACGGATTACCACCGCCGGGGCAAATTTGGCAGGAAACCGCCGTGGTCGTAATCCCCTCTGAAGCACCGCCAGCCTGTTGGCGGTGCTTCAGCCAAAACAGCCCTGGCGGTCTTGGATCGCCAGGGTTGTAATGAGGGCCTAAATGTGTTTCTGTGATTGTGACTGGAGAATGCATGTGTGTTTATTTTGGCATGATGTGTCAATGATATGCCCATATGCATTACCCAGGGAACCTGCCACTTCACAGTTAAGTGGTATCTAATGTTTGCGATATATTGTACACACCAAGGGGACATGTGACCTTCATACATCTCTGCCATGTTTGGAGTTTAGAGGTACGACTGGTAGTACATTCTGTGTACACCCACTTGTAATATTTTGTAGTGGATTGCTACAGTTTCATGGGATTGTTTGGTTCCTATTCCCCTTTCAGGAAAGAAGATCCACGTTGTGAGAATTACTATTAAACAAATTACAAATCCAATTTCAAAAGAAATGTTTATGAAAAATAGGCTCATTTAAAGAAAATCATCAGTTTTTGTTTGCAATTCAAGTCTGGTGAATCTTTTCGGAAGGGATTTTTTATGCAAGTTGAATTGCACAATCTATTGCACAACTCAGGGCGTTGAGTTTCAAAACCATGTTGAGGATGTCAAGCTTACATTAGCTCAGCATGAAACAGTAGGGTTTTCCCCAATGATGACACAAAAAGATGTACCACCAGATTTAAAGGAAACAGTGAATTCAGGAGTATGGGATTTCACTGGAAAAGATGTTGGATTAATCAAAGTAGTGGAACCTGTCCAAATACATTACAAACCAAATGTAATTTTTCTGTGAACGCCACCTTACCAAATGACTCCTAATAGCAGGAATAACACCATTAATTGAGGGCATGATACAAAAATAGATCCTAAAAAACGTAATTAGGAGTCCATGCAACTCACTGATTATGGAATTACAAAAGGCAAATACTAAGTTTCAAATTGTGCAAGATCTGAGAAAGGTTAACATCATTGAATTCCCATGTTGTCCTGTGGTACCGAATCTAGTTACCATAATTTACCAGATTTCATGTAAAGGAGATAGGTTTACTGTTATTGATCTTTGTCAAGCTTTCTTCTTGATTCAATTACACAAGGATAGCCAGTATCTATTCTCCTTTGTGTTTCAAGAGAAAGTATTAGCATGATGTCGAGTCCCACAAGGCTATTCTGAAAGTCTGCCTATTTGTATTCAGACCCTAAAGAAAAATTGTGAAACATTGATAATGCATTGTAACTCAGTTTTTGTCCAATATATTGATGACCTAATAGGGGCATCAGAGACAAGAGAACCTTGCAGACATGACACCATTGCCTTGTTGAATTACCTGGCCGAGAATGGACATAATGTGTCCCCAAGCATGTTGCAATACTGTCAAAAAGAAGTCCAATATTTGGGACATATTATTGAGAAAGGAAGAAGGGAAATGTCAGGAGAAAGAGTGGAAGCCATTTTGTGGATGGGTCCTCCAAAGATACAAAGAGAAGTCAGGCTGTCTTTGGGAATGGTTGACTACTGTAGATAGTAGATACCCAACATTTTCTTGGTGACAAAACCTTTTGTGAGGCTGACACATAGAGTTGTGCCTGATCTGATTCCATGGAACAACAAATGCATGAAAGCTTTCCTAGAGCTGAGACAGTAGAAAGACAGTGGACATGCCTGATTATTCAACAAACTTTACCTTGTTTTGCAGTGAAAGGGAGGACTGTGCTCTCTCAGTTCTAACACAGGTGCACGGGGATGTCAGAAAGCCAGTGACTTATTTCTCGGTCAATCTTGTTCCTGTAGCTGCCTCTTTGCCTGGCTGTCTTAAATGGTATCAGGTGTCAGTGCTGTCTTGAGAGATGTGAAAGCATAGTGATGGGACATTGTTTAACTGTTATGATCCCTCATTTGGTTGAGGTCTTACATACCAGAACCAAAACCCAGTACATGACCAACTCTAGGTTGACTAAATATGATCAGCAGATTCTTGCTTCTAATAATATAACGATGAAACGTTGTCAGGTTTTGAACCCTAGTACATTGCTTCCCTTTTCTGAAAATCATATAGCTGATGAATTTGTACATGACTGTCTTGATATCATGGATTTATGCACCAAGCCAAGGCCTGACATAAAGCCATTGATAAATCCAGATTATGGGGGTCATTACAACCCTGGCGGTACAAGACCGCCAGGGCTGAAATGAGGGAAGCACCGCCAACACGCTGGAGGTGCTTCCCTGGTCATTACTACTGCGGCGGAAGCGCCGTGGTCGCACCGCCGTGGCCGGCGGTTTCCCGCCACAATGCCCCCTGTGGTAGTAATCCGCAGCGCTGCCCAGGGGATTACGAGTCCCCCTACCGCCAGCCGTTTCCTGGCGGTTTGAACCGCCAGGAAAAGGCTGGTGGTACGGGGAGTCGTGGGGCCCCTGGGGGCCCCTGGCATGGGCAGTGCAGGGGCCCCCTGACAGGACCCCATGCAGCTTTTCACTGTCTGCTATGCAGACAGTGAAAAGTGCGACGGGTGCAACTGCACCCGTCGCACGGCCGCAACACCGCCGGCTCCATTTGGAGCCAGCTCCTATGTTGCAGCCGAGATCCCCGCTGGGCCGGCGGGGATCTCATATTGACCGCGGCGGGGGTGCGGCCGCATTGGGGGCGCCCCACGGGCAGATCTTGTCAGGCGGCTGTAGCCGCCCACCAAGGTCATAATGAGGGCCCTTGTCCTTTTGGTGGATGGTTCGTGTTTAAGAATAAATGAGGGTTCCCTGAGAGCAGTATACACTCTCTGTACCATCCAAGAAATAATAGAAGCTCCATGGCTTAAAGGAGTTTCCTCAGCACAAGTTGCAGAACTGATTGCCCATACTAGAGCTTAAAGTTTAACAGCCCAAATAAGAGTGACTATATTTACAAATAGTCAGTATGGCTTTGTGGTGGTTCATGATTTTGGCCAGTTATGGTCACATAGGGGTTTAATGACTTCGTCAGGATCCCCTATAAAAAATGGGGAATAAGTTAGGAGATTGCTGGAAGCTTTACAACTTCCAACAGAAATTGCTGCTGTTAAATGTGCAGCGCAAAGGAGCAATTATGGGTGTGTCACAGTTGGCAACAGATATGCAGATGAAGTGGCACACTATTGTGTGATTGTGGCATGTACATTTACTGGAACATTTACAGATGGATCGCAAGGGGACAATGGGGGTGATTCTGACTGCGGCGGACGGCGGTCGCCGCCCGCCAAGCGGTTCCCGCCGAAAGACCGCTCCGCGGTCAAAAGACCGCAGCGGTCATTCTGGCTTTCCCTCTGGGCTGGCGGGCGACCGCCGAAAGTCCGCCCGCCAGCCCAGCGGGAAACACCCTTCCCACGAGGACTCCGGCTCAGAATGGAGCCGGCGGAGTGGGAAGGTGCGACGGGTGCAGTTGCACCCGTCGCGAATTTCAGTGTCTGCAAAGCAGACACTGAAATTCTTTGTGGGGCCCTCTTACGGGGGCCCCGCGGCACCCCCTACCGCCATCCTGTTCCTGGCGGGAGAACCGCCAGGAACCGGATGGCGGTAGGGGGTGTCAGAATCCCCATCCGCCGCCATGGAGGATTCTCAAGGGCAGTGGGAAGTCGGCGGTACACCGCCGACTTTCCGTTTCTGGCCGCGGCTGAACCGCCGCGGTCAGAATGCCCAGCGGTGCACCGCCAGCCTGTTGGCGGTGCTACCGCCGACCTCCGCCATGGCGGTAATTACCGCCAGGGTCAGAATGACCCCCAATGTTTTTTGTATGTTGATGAAAGTAACTGACATCTGGGAAGAATGAAAGCCATGTAGGAGAATGTGTCTGAAGCAGAGCAACAGAGCTGGATTAGAGCAGGATGTAGAAAGGATAAAAATTACATTTGGGTTTCAGTAGAAAGAAGACCAATGTTACCAGACAGTCTATTGTCCCCAGTGACAAGACATTTCTATGACCTACACTTCTAGGAAAGGATGCTATGGTCATTTCATTCAAGCAGAGTTGGTTTAATCCCAGATTTAGAGCACATGCAGAAGAATTGTTATACTGATGTGTAACATGTCTACAAATTAATGTAGGAAAATGAACACAAGTTACAATGAGCCAGATAGGGAGATCAGGTGGTCCCTTCAACAGGATGCAGATGGCCTTTTCAAAATGCCTGTTTGTAATGGGCTGAGATATTTCCTGCTTATAGTATGCATTTTCTCCAGATGGGTGAAAGCCTACCCAACAAGGAGAAATGACAGTCTCACTGAAGCCAAGTTACTGTTAAGGGAATTAGTTGCAAGGTGCTGTACACGGGCTTCTCTGGAGTCAGATCGAGGAACTCACTTTAACAGTGAGATCATTAAAATGTTGTGTGCAGCATTACATGTTGAAAGAAGCTACACTGCAGTTATCCATATGAAGCTTCTGGGATTGTTGAACAAGTCACTGGCACCATTAAATCCAGATTGGTGAAAGTTTGTGCATCCACTCTATAGAAGTGGCCTAATGCTTCACTTTTGGTGTTAATGTGTCCGAGAAAGACTGGTTTGTCACCCCATGGAATACTTATGGGGAGAGCAATGAGACTATCTGCTGTTCCTGCAAGTGCGCTTGTGAAAATAACAGATGACATAGTACTCAATTACTGAAAAAGATTGGTTGGATGTGGTGCTGTTGCTGCAAATCCACATCAAGAGCAGTGCCATGACCTCAGTCCAGGCGACTAATCAAGAAACATGTGAGAAAGTCTTGTCTGGAGCCAAGGTGGAAAGGCCCCTACCAGGTAATTCTGATCACAAATACAGCTGTCAAGTGTGCCGGAGTTCCTAACTGGGTGCTTGCATTTCATAACCAGAGAACAAGAGACCCTTGTGAAGAAATAGTATTCTATGAGCCAAAAATGAGAACACTGGTAAATGATCCACCACAAGTTGTACAGAATCAGATGCAGAAGAGAATAGTTTGTGATCAGAGCTAGCAAGAAGAAAGGGGTGAAGATCTGCAGCTAAATGAAGAAATCCAATTGTCAGACATCTCACAGATTGGCATTGGAGCTCTTGGTGTAGAAGATGAGGAAGCAAGAACTCAAGCTGAGGTGACAGTTGAAATACCCACTGAACAAAATGAAGATCCAGGAGAAGGTACAAGTTCTGAATCAAGAACAAGGAAAGATGCTCATGATGATAAATGGCCAAAGACGTACAGTCGAAAAAGGTTGATATCTAGTGCGCCATTCGGATCCATGCCACCAACAACTGAGGAAGAAGCAGAATCAAGTAGTATAAGTGACACAGAAGGAGAACAAAAAATGCTCAAACGATCAAGAAGAGCTACAGTACCTTGTTGAAGATATTCAGCACCTGAATGGACTTACCATGTGAGTCAAGTCTTGAACATCCCAATCTCAGACTTATTTGATTGGACAAAAGAACTGCTCTAACCTGCTTGAGAGTGGAAATGGAAAATCAGACTGAGATAATATTGGAAAAGCAAGAGACTTTTTAGAAAGATTCATTACATGAACTGAACTTGAACTGTGTGAAATAATAAAGACTAATAAAATCAAAAAGAAGATAAGAAAAGTGCCTAGGTCTGAGGCAACAGTAGAAGAGTAGGGATAACATTTTAGAAGAACGCGGAGTAGGGTTAAGGAAGACTATACGAAGACATTGCAAATAAAAGCTGCAAGAAATTAATCCAAAAAGAAGAAGATTGTGTATCGAGTTAAATACATTACTTTTGCTGTAACTCACATTGCTTTTGTATGATCTGACTTGAAACAAGCATGTGCACCCTAACAAGAAATAAATGTAATTATACTTATAGTTGTATTGGCAGTATCAATATTATTAGTCATACAATTCACACATGAGACAGAGAAATCTGTAGATACATTCACTAACACCATATCTAGGCCAGGTACTAATGAAGATGAATTAAAAACTTCTTTTGTAGATTACATGAAGGGAGATTATTAAAAAAATGTCTATTCTAGGTTAGTGCAAAAATATATGAAAGCTACTGATTCAAAGGATTGCGATGTATGCGCACACATGCCTTCTTCAGCTGAACAAGTAGCCTATCACTGCATTCCTCTTTCATATGCTATATCATGCAGTATATTGCTTAGTTTAGTATACAGACAGATACACTTTGAATACTATTTCTCTAACTTTGACATGATTCTTTCAAAGGTTCCACTAATGAAGAGCATGAATGTACATCCACAACCAAGAGAGATGGAGACAGCATGGTATTACTTTACACCTTATCTTCCTGCTGACACTGTTAAAACTCATAAAAATACCTTACCTGATTAATGAATCCATTAGAGAAACTTTTTATTTTAATGATAGAAGAGAGAAATGAACAGTTTACAAAAAAAGCTTATAAAAAGGAAGACGTCCTGAAGAATGTGTTGAAGAGAGAAGAATATGAGTTTAGAAAGAAAATTCTGTTTCAAAATTGGAATTAGACGAGAGACACAAAGGAAAATTATGTGCGTTTAAAAAAAGAATTCATGGAAAAATGACACCAGTATGGAACCAGTAACTGTAAATATGTTTTTGAATTGTCAGGAGGAACATGGGAAATTTTGCATGTAGATTATCCAACTATGCCTGGAATATATTTAATTTGTGGAAAGAATGCTTATTTGAGATTGCCAGGCTTGCTGTTTCCTAAAATGTATCATATACAGAGATGAGATGCATTAACAATGACACCTGCACATAGGTATTCATGCAGCGTAAATGAGGGAACACAATTAGTGGGAGACATATCTGGAGCTATTGTACAAGCAGTAGCAGCAGTATTAAATGATGACAAAATTAGAAAGCTTTTGATAGTAGTAGACAAATTAGCATCTAGTACATCTGGAGACTTATTATTTGAAAACACAGAATTAGTAGTGATGAGATCAATAGTGCTTCAAAACTGTTTTGCTTTAGACATTTTACTCGAAGTCTGCAAGGTGCTGAAGATTGAAAATTGTTGTACCCATATTCTAAATGAGAGTAAGAAGATTATAGATTATGCAAAGACTATTTCTGACTTTAAACTTGATTTAGAATTTTTAGAAACCCCTGCATAGTACAAACCTTTACTACAGGAATTTCTGCTATAGGTAATTGAATAAAGCAGCAGGAGGAGGAATACTCAAAGCTATCTTAGTTCCTAAACTAATAGTGCCCTGCTTCTTATAGACATTAGCAATTTACAAGACAATAGAGATGCAACTAATAAAGAAGAAAATAGAGAGATGAATAAAAAAACTGAATAGAGATTTAGAACTTAATGAGCATGTGAGTGTGTTAATCAAGAATATAAAAGATTGAAAGAAAGAGAAAATCTAAGAGGAAAAAGGAGAGATTCAGTGAAAGATGAGAGTGAACTCTGAATACATCTGTGAATGAAATTATGGTTCCAAACCATTAGATAGAGGAACTGACAGAAAGTCTTTAATAAAAGTAAAAGTATTATGTATTAACCTGCATGAAAGGATTTGTAAGAACAACTAAATGGTGTGTTTTAAATGTATATTTTCCATTCAAAGTTTACACAACAACATGCACTTGACAGAAAATGTTAACACTGGCAAATTCTTACTTTCTCTTTTTTTAATTTTGCCCCCTCTCATACGTATTTTCATGAAGCATAAATCCCATGGCAACAAGTTAATGAATAGAAAGAATATTTTGTTTCATGGCCACTTAACCTGAGAGAAGACTTACTGCAATGTTAGATTAATATTAAAATTATTTATTTATGGATAAGGATTTGCTAGAGAGATGTGTGAGAATGAAAATGACTGTGGTCACACAAATGTTCTTTCTCAATTGACATGAACTGGTGTGAACATTGCTGCTTAGAAATGACTTAAATATATTGTGTATTTAGAATGTTCTTTGTTAAAACTTGCCATTTCAACGGAAGCTGTCCTGTTCACATGAAGACCTTGAGTTTTATTAGTGGAGACCTAAGACTATCTATGCAACTTTTACAAAATGTTTCAATGTAAAACCTCAATAAATTAGTGTTCTCAGGGTAAGGAGAGCATATATAGACCCAGTGACAGACCTATGCCCATTAGACGTAGACTCAAGACACTTAGAGAGATTTTTCACTCTTTTCAGATGATTGCTCATTGAGGACTCTCTTACTCTGATACTTTTTGATTCACTTTATTTGTCAAAGCCTATTGAGTCTTTTACTGAGAGATTCTACTGAAACTCTTTGGGAAATTATATGCCTTCACATCTGAGACGAGAACTCTTTATGTTTGTTCTATTGAATTTTATTTTTCTGAAACTAGTTCAGAATGGGGTTTAGACCCATGGGACACGCTATATGCTCCGTTCTGTAATTTGCTTTTACTTTTATTGATTTACTAATAAAGATATTGATGGACTAAATGATTAATAAAACTCTTAAAATAGAACCCAACTCTCATAATTGACTCCATAAATTAAATGTAATTTAAGAATTGAGAAATATAAATGTTTTCATTTCAGCTTCTATCTTACTTCCTTATCACTGTGGTTCAATGAGTAAGGGTCCAGTAGGAATAGGAGATTGACGATTATTCATTCTTTGTCTTCACTTCCCTAGGCCTAATAGCCAGAGAGCACATTCTGATGACCGCAGTAACTGATCAATGGCACTCTACTATGCACGCCCATATTACACACTCATGGGAATGCAACTGAATGTGCTTCAAATGCAAATCAACCTTCAATTAAAGGTCATGACACATCACTATGGAGCAAAGCTATTTAAAGTTTTTAAAAGTTGGAAATCTATGCATCTTAGGTTTTTGAGCAGATTTAAGACTTTTGGAGTATTCATATAAATCTGTGCATGTCATAACGCATCTTTAACTGGGCAATCCAAAAGAGTGTGTGTGGATGAGTTTTGCATTTGCATAACAATGTTGTTTTTTTCCCCTCAGGAAAAAAATGTTTTCTTTATTGCAAATCTCCCTTCCTATACCATCATGACAGGTGAAAGCTCTCTTACCTTTCCAAGAAATGCACTTACTTTTACCTTTTGGAGTTGCAGTCTTTAATGCATTTCAAGGTTGGGAAAGGCCAGGTAAAATGTTTGTTAATCTCAGAAATTAATCTCAGAAATGTAGAGGTTTGTTTGGTGCTCCTCTGCATTTTGTTCATCCTCCATCATACAAACTGTCCCACCTATAACCAAAAAATTACTGCAGCAGAAAATCCACTGCAGGAGGGCCTTCACTGGAGCACTTTTGTCTGCAAAGTAAATGTTTGTAGATCATAATTCTTTGATTAGCAAATTTAAGTTAAATTTAGGTGTGGAAAAACTGTGTGCCTTTAGAGATCGTGTACTTGCTAGGCCAAAGATTTTAAAATAAGAGAATTTTAGGCCCATATTAATACTTTTGTAGCGACGCATTTGTGTCATTTGTTTGTAAGTTTGCGTGCTTTTACATCAAAAAGTGGCGCAAATGCAGCGCTAAAGAAGTATAAATATGGGCCTTCGTTTTTTGTGTCTACACTGGCTTTATATCACTCCTTCAGTCGTTTATGGGGCTAACCGAAACTAGGAAACATCCGGAACAACGACTCCGGAACAACAACTCCGGAACAACAATTACATTGTTAACGCAAGCGAAACCATGCTTGCATTAACAGCGGCTCCCTTTTTCTCTGCCTTAACCACGCATGTGCTGAACAACTCACATGCGAGGTTAAGGCAGAGAATAAGGGAGAGTTCATCAGGAGAGGATGCGGCCAGGTAAGTGGGGTTGGGGCAGGGTTGGGGAGTAGTTTTTAGGGGTGGGGAAGGTTGGGTTATTTATTTTTTTAAGGGGTGAGGGGTCGGCGTGATTTGGTTTTTAGGGACGGGGGTCAGGGTAGTTTGGTTTATAGGGCGGGGGTGTGAGGGCCAGGGTAATGTTGTTTCTAGGGGTGTGGTAGTTATATGTTTTTGGGGTGGGGTCGGGTAAGGTTTTAGGGCTTTATTGGGGTAGTTGTTTTTAGGGGTGGGGTCGGGGTAGTTTGTTTTTTTAGGGCAGGAGTGGGGGGTCGGGGTAGTTTGTTTTTTAGGGTGGGGTAGTTTTGTATTTAGGGGCAGGGTGCGGGTTCAGGGTAGTTTTGTTTTTAGGAGTGGGGGTCGGGGTAATTTTGTTTTTAGGGAAGGGGTGAAGGGGGATAGTTTTGTTGGGGTGGGAGTAGTTTTATTTTTGGGGGTGGGGTTCTGTTGTTTTTAGGGTGGGTGGGGGGTCCGGAAAGATTTTAGGGCTCAGGGTGGGTGAGGGTATCGGAGTAGTTTTCTTTTTAGGGACGGGGTGGCAGGGGATGGGGTAGTTTTGTTTGCAGGGGTGGGGGATTGGGGTAGTTTTGTTTTTGGGGTGGGGCAGTTTAGTTTTGTTTTCAGGGGCAGGGATAGGGGGTCAGGGTAGTTTTGTTTTTAGGGGTGTAGTGGGGGTAGTTTTTTTTTTAGGGGTGGGATGGGGTCAGAGTAGTTTTGATTTTAGGGCGGGTGGGGCAGTTGTTTTTAGGGCGGGTGAGGAGTTGGGGAAGGTTTCAGGGCTCAGGGTGGGTGGGGGTATTGGGGTACTTTAATTTTTAGAGGCAACGTGGGGGTTGGGCAGTGTTTTTAGGGAGGGTCGGGGTAGTTGTGTTTTTAGGGGGGTGGCATGCTACAACCACGCATGCTGTTCCACACATGCCTTTACAAGACATGCCTTTACAACGAAAAATCGTTATAAAGTCATGCATGTTAAAGGAATTCGTGGTAACAACACAGTTGTTGGTACGACCGCGTTGTTCAGGCATGCGTGGTTGGCGCATGCGTTGTTCCATCATACAACCGCAGAAATCTGGCTTTTCCGATCATTGGAAAATGAAAGGACTCAATTCCACTCTATCTACGGATTAGATCAGAATTTGTTTTACTTTTTCTGTTTCTCTTCTAAATCTCTAAGGAACTTATAAACCTCAAAACACAGCCTTAAGATGTAAAATAATACTTTGGGAAACACTAACGTGAACAGAGTCGACTCTATGAGCCGTATTAAGACATGTCACAACCATTTTTTTATATAGAATTGATCTCTTATGCTTCACATTTGAATTGTCCAGTTAAGGGCCTCTTCACATCTTCTGGATGTAGTTCAGCAAAAGTTCTTACCACAAAGGAGTAAATGAAACTGTTTTAAAGCTGCTAGGACCATGTCCTTCAAGACTCTGGGGTATATATTAGGCAAGAAGACCATGAAACTGCATTTTGTATCTCACAAAGCTATTAATTTCTCTATCACGTGCATTTCCACTTGTGACACTACTGTTATCATTCTTGTCGCCCTACGCGCACTATTACTATTAGTTCAATGTAAGACTTTTATTTTTCTTTCCTTTTTCTAGTTCCTGTGGGAATACTTTCTCTCCAAAGAACCTTTGTAGAAAGCTTCCTATTGGGGCATGTCATCTCAAGGGTAGGTACCAACTATTGCTCCCATGGACCAGATCCAGACTTGTGGAGAGGCCAACAAAATAAGAAGATTTCAGTAAAACAGGATGCTGGGAAGACACAGGTTCACCCCAAAGCTACCTAAGCACCAATATTTGGTTAACAGAACTCTCTAAAAAACACTGAGGTATTTATGTCAACATGAAATCCTTTCACAAGATTTGCTATGAAATGGGATAGGCATGGAAGAAGGCAGATTAAAATAAAATCATAGTGCCAGTGAGTGTGTCAGTTTGTCTAATGGGATAACGTTTTGAAAATCACAAAAATGTTTTTTTCCTTTGAGAAAACACCTCTTACTCCTGGTAATTCACACTTTGCTATGTAGACAGTGGCTTAATAATTTTTCTTCCAAAACGTAATGGTTGAATTTAAGAAACTTGTTGTTTTTAAAGAAAAATAAGGGAAAGAAAATGGGTCTCTAAAAACTGCATACCAGTATTTGATGAACTCTAAGTATAAATATAATGTTTACTGGCACAATTTTGGATGCATTGTACTCCCACACAGACAGCTTTATCAACAGTTGCTCAATGATGATGGTCACTGTCCTCAAAGTTCAGAGACTCAGGGCGCCCTCTTCACACTCTGCAGAGGGGTGGGGGCATAATTTTGCATTGCGCCACTTGTTCAGTTAATTGCCATTATGAGGAAAGTGTGTTTAAAAGACCAGGAGACAATAAGGTCAATAATTCTGTACTAGTAGCAGGGATGGCAATACAAGAACCTTACTCTAGGATCTCATACATTGGCAGTCAAGGTGTGACAGCAGAGAAGGGATGGAGTCACAAGAGGCAGGCTCATTGAGTCTGACAGGCAATTTATACATATATTTTTGTTTCTACTCTGTCACAAAGAAATTGGCAACAAAGATATTTGGTAATAAGTCTGTGCTGGCTTTCTTAATTGATCACAAACAGGCTGCATTTTAAAATATCTTACACGTTACCCGCTTTAGAGACATTTGTGTACCCAGCAATGGTCAGAGGATAACAATAATAATAAAAAGAATTGTAGTTAATGCACATGCTCTAGAGATCTGTGTTTTCTCTAGTCTAGTTTTAACTCATCATGACATAACATAGAGGACTAGTGTGCTTGCTGTGAAGCACAAAGTGGAACACACAGATCACAGATTTGTATTTAGATTTTTATTTAGGTTTGTATTTGCATTTGTAGATAGTTCAGTGGGTTACTGCTTTTGTCACAGGGGCCTATTCTATTACTTGAATTTCACAAGTTACAATTCTTCTAATGTAGCACAGTGAACTACAAAACAATATCAAGAAGCTACATGCTGACTGCAAGGTGTAGGTTTAGAACCATGCTGTTTTTTTTTCTCCATCTTTCCTTATTCTAAGGTTGCTAAAAGGATTCGTTTGAACAGCAATAAAGTCTTACTAATACAGACCCCAATTAATGTGTTACGTATTAAATCTTGACTTTGTGTTTTCCCGATCAAGGGCTCTTAACATATAACGCCCACTGTGAGAGATTAGGCTGTTGGTTGAGATGGTGTGAGCTCTTCTCTAGCAACAGCTACAATTCTTGTCAGGGTGAACCACAATAAATGCTAAATTAACCTGTGCTTAACCATCTGGTAGCTTAGCACACAAAACAGTCATGCTTGACTTAGAAGCAATACGTTAAGTATGTATGCAGCACACAAACAGCAAGCAATAAAGTGAAAACACAACCCAAGAAAAATCCCACACCAATTTAGAAAAATAGAGTAAATTTTAATAAATTGACAAAACTCCAATCGGTAGAACTAGTATCATGAATCTTTTAAGTTTTGATTAAAAAATAGCACCTTGAACATCAGTGTTCCAACCGCAGACAAATAGTTGTATTATACCGGGTCAAAGTCAGAAAATATGGCCAACCGCAATGGAACACAATTCAGATAAAAGAAGTGGATTAGGCTGGTCAAGGCTCACCTTCATATTTAGAACAAGTTTCAAGAAAAATTTTCTGAGAAAGTAAACCTTAGTGGGGCAAGGTTGCGGCAGTGTCCGTGGATGAAGAGTTGTCATCAGGGAGCCTCTCGATGAAGTCCCGGTGAAGATTTTCACATTTGGACTTTTTTGGAAGTCAAAAATCTCCAGCATGATGAGGCAACAGGTTGAAGCCGAAAACCATTGTGATGAAAGACCACTAAATAGGATTTGCTGCTGTGGAGAAGAGCATTGAGGCAGCAGCCGTGAAGTCAGGATGACCGGTGATGCACCTTGGGTGGATCAACAATCAGTTTGGTACCGGTCTTCCCTCAGTTCTCAGAGTAGGTTTTAGCCAAACATTTCCTAAGATCTAGATTTTGGCTATCTGGGCACCCTTAGCACCACAACCAAGTGTCCAGGGTTGGTGGGACACCACTTGAAGATTCACAACTCACTCAGGCTGGGTCCAGGTGCAGGTTCAAGATGGTCAGAACCTTTTATGTCCCTGTGGCTCTGAACAGGAGGCCAGAAAAAAACATCCCTGGAGTCCATCTGTTCGTCTTGGGTTCAGGTGAAGATGCAGGGCAGCTCAAACAGTAGGGCTGGCCTCTGAGGGTTCAAGACAGATTCAAGGCATCAAAGCAGTCTTGCAGAGGGCACAGCAGGTCACAGCAGCAGGCAGTCCTTTGAGACTCCTTCTGTAGGTCCAGGAATGAACTGAAGAACAACTCTGAGGGCAATATTATTATACCCGATGCCTCCTTTGGTGTTTGGGGATGTTTGTAGAGGTTTCTGTCTGATGCACTTGGAATATCCTGACTTCACTGGCTCCAAGCTGGCTGCTTAGACAATGAGGAGGTGATAATCCCTTTGTGTGAAGAGAGAGCAGAGGCTATTCAGTTGCAAGTGGGGCTGTGTCCAATTCCGCCCCCTATCCTGCCAGCAAGTAGCCCATTCAGGCACATCTAATTCCACCATTGTGTGACTGCCTGGGAGAAATTAACAAACTCTGTCAGTAACACCCTGTCATGTGACCCGGGAGGGGTGGCTGAAGGCACCAAATGGCTGAGGACAGAAAATGCCAACTTTCTAAAAGTGGCATTTTCAAAATTGGAGTTTGAAATCCAACTTTACCAATAAAGAGGATTTTTCATTACAATTTCATACATACCAAACACAAAATGCTTACCTGGTCTCAATCAAAGTTAGCACTTATTAAATGTAATAAGGCAATCCAATGTTAGCCTATAGAACAGGTCGTACTCACATTATTGAAAAACACATTTGAGTTTTTGACTACCAGGACATGTAAAACTTAAACGTGTGTGTCCAAACTTTTAATCACAATGCATGCTCCCCTACGGGATACCAAGGGTCAACCTGAGGGATGACTTATATGTGATAAAAGGAGAGTTTAAGGCTTGACCTGGAAGTTGTATTGCCACATCAAAAAGGCAGTTTAAAACTGCATTCAGGTTGCAATTGAAGGCCTGGGACATGGTGTAAGGTGCTACTTAAGTGGGCAGGACAATAAGTGCTGCAGGCCCCCTAGCTGGATTAATTGAGGTTGATGGTTTCAGGGGTTGGACTCCTAACATATTTGCAGGAGTACATCTTTCATTGCCTTACTTTGTGTCCTGGAGTTCGTGAGACTCTTAGTAGTTCCCTTATCCACATGTGCCCTTATGTTCTTGTATATACCCTCAGTGATTGGTTCCTTGGCATTTCGCATGCAGTTTCATTTAGTTTGTGCCACCCCCTCCGTTGTCCTATTGTCTACATAAATTTTTCCCAGTATTAATTATCACTCACTAAATACTTTTAGCATGTTATGATTCACACACTTGGGCCTAGGGGACACTTTGGGGATATGTATTCAGAATGGTATTAATACAAAGTTTTCTCTTTTCTTTCCCTCTCTTGTTTTCATTTTTGTGCCTTCTCCCCCTTTTCCCTCTCTTTACTTTTTGACACTTACAGGCACTGGGTCATGTATTATAACCCCCCTCCCCTTGGGTATATTCCTTTTTCCCGGATGATTATCCCAGTATTGTAATAAGGGATCAAACATCGTCTTGAATTATTCAGGCACTAGAATATGTACTGATAATCCCTTTAACTCAGGCATATTTTTTTTGTTCTGGTGATGATCCTAGCATTGGATTAAGGGATTGAAACGTTGTCAACTGGAGTACCTTGACTTAGTTTCTGTTTATTCTGAGTAGTGATGAGTGCTCATGGTATTTGACCTCATTCTTTAAGTTTCTTTGTATCACATTTTCAATCCCTGAGTAACGTATTTTATGTACATTGTCTGTTTTTTCCCTGTATGTATGTGCTTCACCACTACACTGTTTAGCTTGTAAATAAATGTGTTGATTTTTGCATTCTTGATTTTTATTGTTTTCCTTGAGAGACCTATGTTCCTTTATAGCAGCCCCCTAGTAGCATTTAATTTACAGGCTCTGGGTATATGGTATACCACTATACAACGAACGTGTACGTAAAATAAATATGCCAATTAGGTGTAAGCTAATTAAACCATGTTTTGGGGTGTGAGCACAAGCATTTTAGCTCTGGTTAGCAATGGTAAAGTGCACAGAGTCCTATGGCCAACACAAACAAATTTCAGCACAAAAATGTAGGTAAGTAGGCAAAGAGTTTGGGGGAAGACCACCATAAGACTGTGAGGTCAAACAGTGGTCAAGGATGGAAGAACAGCAGGTGATAATGAATGTAAAATAGGGCAGAGAGACCCTGGTGCATTCAAGGACAGGTACAGAAAAAGAAATTGTAAAGGACAGTACATGACAAACAGAGGGTAGGGCAATTGACTGAGTGATAAAGGAACACTGTTAAGATATGTAGTGAGAGAGAGAAAGAAAGAAAGTGAAAACGAGGGATGAAGGGAGAGAATGGGGAGTGAGACAAACATGAGAAGTAGCAAAGAGATAAAGGAAGAGAGTGACACAAAACATGTCAAAGAGAGGAGGGAAATATATGGGGAAGAGAGGACAAGCGAGCAAAAACAGAGAAAGAGAGAGATAGAAAGAGGATGGAAAAAGCGTTTGGAGAGAAGAGGAAGAAGAGGTATCGCACAGAATGGAAAGTTGGAGTAGTGATTTACACAGGGAAGACAAGACACCAGGAACACACTCGCTGAATGTAATATGAAGCAGTACTATTTTAATCATTTAAATATATATTTTATTTTGAGTAGCAGAGCTCTGAAAGCTTTCACATATGAGTTCTCAGTGCTCTCCTGCAGAATGTAAAACATACATTTTAAGGAAATTCAATGCACTTGAAATTAGCATCATTTGGAAACCAGGAGTATTGTCTTAGCTGGGTCACCCAGTTGTCAATAATTGTGGAGGTTAAGCTCACCTTTAAAAAGAGCAATGTCCATTATTCGGGGGCTCTTTTGAAAAGGAATGCAAGCCAGGGTTCTGACCTGGACACTGGTAGTCAGTGCCAGCAGCACCATTCCCAGAGTCACAGAATCTGAACCTAGCTTGGTTCTCCTCTCCATCCACAGATCAGAATCACAAGTGTAATACACATCTGGGGAGAATGTAATTTGTGGTACACAGTTCTCAACTGCACTCTGTGCTGCTGATACAAGGACATTTACATGGTCAACCTTGCCTCTACAGCACAGACCCCAAAACTACCCCTGACAGACCACTAGAAGGATTCACCCCTCCCTGATTCCACCAGTTGATGTCTTGCATTGTTTAAACAGTTCTCTTTTTTTGTTCTATAGTGACAGGGGCCACACTGAAAACCTCCTCCTCTCAATTGGGGGAAATGGTGGTGTTTATGTTAAGCCTTTGTTGGTGTGAGATATTCAGTAGGTATAAGGAATGGAGCTGTTGTATAGTGCCATCATGACCTGGGAGAAGGCTGCAGCAGACACGAGTAGCCAGAAAAATAAAATACCCCCAGCTTTGAGAAATATATAGCGCTAAATGTCTGAGCAAAGTGTGCAATCCCAACCCTTCCTATAAAGTCATTGGAATTGTACCCCTGTAGGAAATTTGCAGAAAATTCATAGATCTTACAGCATGATTTTAAAGAACTTTGGCTACCAAACTACACAAATATCCATACTGACTTATTTATCTCATTCATTCTTTCCACCTTCTTTCTTTCCTTTTATACTTCTTTCTTTGAACCATCTTTCTTGTCTTTTATCCTTCCTTTCCATTTTTCTTTGGCTATGCCCATTCTTCTCTACACCATCTGTGCATTTTCTAGCTTTTTTATTCTTCTTATCCCTTTGTTAATTCGTTCTTTTTCTTATTTCCTTCCATTGCTCTTTCTTTCCATCTCACATTTCTTTTTTCTGTTATGTCATTATATTTTCTACCTTCCTTCTTTCTTTCTCTCCTTCCATTTTCTACTTATGTTCTTCTTTTAATCCTTCATTCTTTTTCTTCAATGTTCCCATGTGTTTTGCTTATTTCTCATGTTTTTGCACCCTCTTTCCAGCATGCTTCCTTTTTTTCCTTCCTCCATTACTTGCATTGTACTTTGTTTCCATACAATTTAGATGTTCATGTTGTCTGAATACATCCAAACAATATTAATAATACATTTAAAAAGCAAGTATTAAATACAAAACAAGTACTGTTATCACTATGCTTTACCTCCTCCACATATTAATACTTTGATCCTCCAAATGGCAGTGTTTCCATGCCTGCTACCCTACTATTCTGTCCATCGGCTTGCTCCTTTCCGTCACTCCAGACGAGAAAAGGGTTCTTTTCCTCTACCATGCCTTACTCCTTACTCCATGCCCTAAACAAATTCTATCTCTTTGTCCATTAAACCTTACCTCCCCCACCTCCTCCTATGTCTCCAGCAAATCACTCAACCAAGGGCAGGTAGTATTCAAGGTGTGCTAGTGTTGCCCTACTAGCATAGGAGAGACAGCAAGAGGAGAAGAGGAAACACAACAGGCACTGTGAGCATCTCAAAACAAAGTTTTGGGTGTTTAGATCTTGTTTACTTGATGGGGGGAGAGGGTAAGTGGTAGGTATGGTGCAAGTTCCAGACAAGGTGTTCATCACCATGGAGACACCGCCGAGCAGTAAAGTGAAATGAGTGGGAGTGCGGCCGATTTGAGTGCACAGCATGTTGTGCTCTCTGCTGTGCCCCAGGGCAGGAAAAGGGCTAATCATTTAATGGGGTGGGTCAGGGCTGGCCAGTGGGGACCATGTAGGAGGAGGTGGACTGATGGGTGGCAACCTAAGTGCATGCTCCTTTTCTACCCATTGCTGGTTCTGTTAGGTCAAGCCTAGACAACGCTTGTGCTGTCTCTTAGTGACCTCTTGTAAATGCTTTGTGGGGTTCACCTCCACCCATTTCTTGCCATTGCTTTTCATTTGTCTGTGTCAGTGTCCTTTAAAAATCCTTACTTGCTAGTGGTCAGTCCTGTCTCTTTGCCCCTCCTTTTTTTCTTTTGCTTCTCCCACAGAGCAGGAACTAAGTACTGTATCATTTTGTTATGGTTCTTTATCTGTTCTTTGGGGTACTATTTATTTTTTGGTTTCCTGCTCTGTTACTGTTTGCTTGTGTTCAGCTTCAACGCCATAGCTGCTTACATTTTAATACAGCATTCCTACCTCCCACCTT
The DNA here is from genome assembly GCF_031143425.1 of Pleurodeles waltl. NCBI lineage: Eukaryota > Metazoa > Chordata > Amphibia > Caudata > Salamandridae > Pleurodeles > Pleurodeles waltl. The sequence continues at coordinate 701,658,887 of NC_090437.1, forward strand.
CTCTTAATGCCATAGTTGTGTTAGTGCTGCCTCCTGCTCTGTTGCTTGTATTTTCTTAAGCTTGTTTTGCGGTTTTGGATGTTGATCCTGAGTTGGGCTTCTTTTTGGTAAGATATTTGTTTGGTTTTAGGCTTTCTTTTGGACTTGTTTTAGTCTTTGATCGGAATTTAGGCATTTGTAATTTTGTTTCAAATGCCATTGTTTAAATTTTTTTAATTGTAGACACGGGAGAGTCAACGCTGGTGCTAATTCAAATGTCAGCACCAGTGCCTTTACTGTTACGTCACCAAAGAAAAGAGATACAATCATGGGCTGGTGAACAAACTACAGTGTAACTGCAACCATAAACGTACTGCCTGACCAACTGAGCAGCACACGACACAGCAGCTTAAGTACACTTTGTGCACACATTGGCACATTACATTGTACACAACTGCAGCCTGTGAAGTGACTTTAGACAGTCTTGATTCAGGAAAATGTGAGTGTTGAAGGAAAACATGACTTACATGTAGCAATCTGTTTGCATCTTGTGTCGTAGATTCATATGTTGTACACACTTCTGCCTCTTGCATTGTGCTAGACACGCTACAAGTTGTTTTTCTTTAGAGAAGTATTTTCGGTTGTGAAATGGATCATGATGCTCCCATTTAAAGTCACAATGCACCAGGACAAACAAATTCCACCTCAAATTGTGTGTTATTCCCTTGTTAAAATTGGTAACGCAATCCACAAAAATACACTCAGCTCTAGACATTTCCATTCCACACCACATAATTCAGCAACAAACCACATAATTCAACTCAACATCATAGTTACACAACACATCACATAAATACAGTCCACATCACAGAATTCCACATCATGCCACAAAATTCAACAGCACACCACATAATTAAGCCACACTACACACCACTCTACAACACAAAATACAATTCAACATAATAACACTCCATGACACACAAACACACTCCATATAGGTCCAATACACTCAATACCACATAACTACTAATTCTACTGCACGCCATGTCACATAATTCCACCAAACAAAATTCCATAACTAACAGCTCTAACTCTCACAAATGTGATACCTATTGCATTGCAAATGCTTGCTTTGACTGTAGGAGGCAGGCTGAGGGTGGTAAAAAGCAGTTTCTAGTTGCAAAGTACTAACTTGCCTGAGATATAAAAGTGCATCTTTCCAGGAGTGCATGCTGTGCTTTGCTCAGTGTTCTCCCCTGTTTTCTGGGTCCTTTTTAAGTTTGCGCCTCAGCAGAACTGAAGCCTTCAGTGGAACCAACAGAGCACCTGGCCTCTCCAGGATGGAAGGAAAAGTAACAGCAAGCAATGCCAGAGTTGGAAGCCCTACAGTATCTTCCTTCCCTGGCACAGCTCATCAGTGCTGAGACCCCCAAGAAACCCAGGGTCATTATTGGTGCTTTCTACCCTTCTCCTTCAACCATTACCATCAGCCACGCCCCCACACTACAAGAGCTCAAAACACACCTGTCCTCTGGACTCTGTCCACTCGGCCCAGGGCTCTAGTCACTACCAGCCCTGCTTCTGATTACTGTGGTAGTGAGACCTGTTGTGATTTGAGAGTCATACGCCGTCATGTCCCTGCTCCACCTTGGAGGTGGTCACTTCACTCTATGTGATCTGAGAACATGTCATTTTTTCCTGCTGTCCTGGCCACATACACAAGGGCTTTAAGTTTAAGGTGCACCGACCCTGGTCCCTTCTGTCTCCCCCACCTGTTCATAGCTGGTCCCACATGCATCTTGAGATGATCTGGTGATGAGAAGTGCCGGACCGAAGGGGCTGAGCTAGTTGAGTTACTCCAATCTCCTGGTCAAATACTCCACAAATGCAAGGGGAGGCACTGAAGAGGCAAAATAAGTTGCTCAGACACATCACCCCAAGCCACACCCCAGAAGTGAAGGGAGTGGAATACAGGCAACAGGCACAGTTCATTGAGAAAGGTACTCACTTGCCGATCGTTTCTGCCCATGCCATTGCCAATGGCTCTGAGGCACTGCTGCAGGCAGAACACTGTACAAGTGACTCAGCCTCATGTTCTACTTAACTCTGTGTTACATAACCAAGCTGCCCATGATGCTGACTATTCTGACTGTCACTTCCTTCATTATACCTGAGTTGCCATTACCTCAGTTACACAAGTGGAAGCTATAAGTGGGCAGGCTAGTGCAGTCACAGGAATCTTGGAAGATAGAAAAAGACTCCTGCTTATACATCTGGTGGGGAAGACATTTTCAAGTTATCATGCAGCCTCACAGAAGCTGGCCCATTTCACACTTCCCCGATCCTGGTGAGTGCCCTCAATTAATTCTTTGCACCAGTGGAAAATCTTGACTGTGAACAGCTTTTTCTTCGCCAAGCTCTCCAGAAACCTGTAGACTCAGATATATGCTCAACTATTAAAATTGTCCTACATGTGTACCCTAGCCAGTGAAACTGAAAAAATAAGAGGTCAAATTATACAGGCATGTGCATCAGAGGAGCTCATGGTGAAAATCCTAAGGGAAATGAGTTTATTACTAACTGATATTCTAATGCTTGGCGCTGTGCCAAACTTCCTAGCTCCAGGGCCTCCCACATAGAGAATGCTCTCATTTACCACTATGACATGATCTTATGTTCGATCTTATGATTCACAGCAATGCCTAAACCAACCCAGAATAAACCCTGTGGACACTGTGGTGGATACTTCACCGATCAATCACCATGTGGCCAAATCAACCTTCGCATCACTGATGATCCAGGCACTACTAAAACCTACCAAAGTAAATATCTACAAACATGTACATCAAATTCTCTTATTCCAAACAGGAGTGTTTAATGTGGAACTGTCCCATGAGAGAAATTGAGTTAAGGAAAAAGTATACGTGGATGGAGAGGACCTAGCTGTGAGGATCTGCGTGTACTAAATGATAGGCCTAGGTAGCCTTATCATGAAGTACACTCTTCTTTACTTAACCTCTAGCTCAACACTGGGTAGCTGTGGCTGCATGCAGTAGGGCTCAGAAGAGGAACTTAGGGGCCTATTTACAAGCCCTGTGCACCATGGGTGCATCACTTTTTGTGACTCATCAGTGGCACATAGTGCGTGGCTTTTCATTACCTTATAGATATGGTGTAAAGCAATGCAGCGCAAATCCCTGCATTTCCTTCCAATGCATCTGGGAGGCATACCATGTGTGTTGTGGTGGGTGCTCCCATGCAATACCTTTGGGTTTTGATGCAGTTCCAGATTTACAAGAATCTGTAAACCTGGGAATGAGTCAAAACTGTACGCCTCCCAGGAGGGTGCAACTAGGAGAAATATCTTTATTTTGCCTCATTGTTTCCTCTTTCCATGTGTGCTGCATTATGCAGCACACATGGAAAGAGGGAAATACCTCTTTGGATTGTTTTTGTACAGGAAGGTGTCCCTTACAGCACAAAAACAATCCTGCTGACAACACAGACACCCTTGCACCCTTTGTTGAGGCTAGGCAGCAACTTGGAAGCCAGCAAAGGGTGAAAGGATAGAAATGCATCGTATCTTGTATATAGGGTGCATTTCTGCCCTTTCTCTGTGGTACAGGGCAGCGCAGCAAGTGCACTTGCTGCCTTGTGCCACTGGGCTTGTAAATATGCCCTTTAATGTAAAGCACTTAACAGCACCAGAATAAGAAATTCACACACCAATAAAAATAGACAACAGCAAGTTATAAACATAGAGCTTAATTTTATGATTTTTTTGAGTCCTTGGTCATCAAACTCGGCCAGAAGGTTCCAGAGTTACAGATTTTAGAACTTTTAAATACTTTTAAATGCAACTGCAAACAAGCACTGGTAACTGTAAAGTTTGAAAACCTTTGGCAAGTTTGAAAAAATTGTGGCCTACCTTGGGTGACCAAATCCGAAAGAAACAAGGTGTAGGGGGCCAGAAAGAATACTTTGCACAGTTACCTGGCCACCAGAGTGATTTTATAGCAAGTTTCCAACTTTAACATCTGACTGCCATAAGAAACAATGGAGTGGTCCGGATGCTGAGAGATACAGGCAAAGTTGCTCACAAGGATGCTCTGGTTGTGCTGCGGTCAACAGGGTTGTCTCTGTGGTATTTCCTTGGTCCACGTTTTTTTTGGGTGACCTGATCAAATAGATCAACGTCACTCAAAGTTCTCTTTGTTACAGTGATTGCACTGCTGTGGGTGTGCCACTGGCGATGATACACTGTGGTTGAAGGCAAAACCTTTGGTGGGGGCTTTTGCCCTTTTAGTCCAATGAATCTGGTCTCTGACAGCTCCTTTGAGTCCGGTAGACTTGGGTGGAGACTTTGGTTACCTCAGATTCCTTTGTTGGTGTGCTCAGAGGCTGGTAGCAGGGAAACTCCCACAAGGGCTACTACTTTGTCGAGTTGGGCTCTTTCCACTCTTGTGTTCCTGTAGCGAGTTCCAGGAGACCAGCCACATGATTCTTGGAGTCACTGGAGTTGGTGCAGTGGGGAAATTGAGTTTTCACGAGGTCAGGAGCCACAGGCAGAGTTCCAACTCACTAGCGCAAATGTGCAGCAGGTGAAGTTCTCTCAGCAGTTATCCCTCTCTTTGTGCAATCCAAGGCCAGAAGGACATGTCTTCTTCAGTGCTTTCTTCTTCTCCAAATGTGAACTGAGGGTAAGGGTGTCAGGGGTGCCCACGGTATCCCAGAAACATGCGCTCATGGGACCACATGGTCACAAGTCAATGGACTACTAGGTCCCCTCCCTCCTGGTGACAAAGTTCCTGTGATGTATGGCACTTGGCTATCCTAGAGTGCCCCATTCTTGACCCTTCCAAAATGGCATGGCTCTTCCTTGGTTGTGAGGAGCATGGTTGGCCAATCTCGGGGCTACACACCCACCGGAAAAACACTTCTAATAGTTCTGGCCCCTTGATATACCTCATAAAAAATTGTTGTCCAGAGATTTTCATTTTTTATTTGTGTTTTTGCATCATTACAAAAGTGATTTAGCCTGGGTAGGCATTGCTAATCGGGCTGATTTTTCCGGATGTCATTTTTAAAAATGGCGGATGTGTTTATGCTTCGTTTTGCTGTATAAACATAGGTAGTCTTATAGAGACAGAAAATAACTTCTCAGAGCAACCCTCCTGCCATTTTCAAAAATGGCGGGTCTATAATGATGTGTTTTAGCCATCATATTGGTAACTTATTTTACAATTGGTTTCTTTTCAGGTTTTCCATTGATTAACATTGTAAACATGACAGTGGATCTTTACCTCCTAACAGAGTGTTGCTAACTAAAAAATAAGAGGACTCCTTCAACAAAGAAAAATGTGCCAAACAAATCTGAAAGAAAAGCTAACATCAACTGCAGCTGGACAGGAGAGAATTCGAGATGCTGCAGAAATACAGTACAACGAAGTTCACAAACAATTCAAACTGATGGGTGAGGAGTAACAAATATTTTATCATTGTAACAACAAGCGCCACAAGTTGTATACAATGGAAAAATGAAAAATAGCAGAAACCAGTGAATCACAGCAAGAATCTGTGTCTTCAGAGAAAGTAACAACAACCAAACCCAATGCCCATCTATTTACAAGATCGATGGCTAACCCTGTTCCAGAGGATCTTTAATGTGTTATCTGTGGTTTAGCCGGAATAAGGGCCAAAGGGATTGACGAAAGAACAAAGTACAAAGTATGTAAGTCTCAAAGGGCAAACATGTTTTTATCTGCAGCTAGTTTCTTCCAAGATTACATTTTCAGCTGAGTAGCTGATCTAAACAGCAAGGTGAATGTATTTGCAGCAGATTTGCATGCCCATCCAAACTGCATGCTCGCATACATTTGAAAATATAAATGTACAATGAGCTCCCACCAGCAACGTATCCTCCAGCCTTCAGTAAAGTTTCCACTCTGTGAAAAAGCGAATAAAGTTTTAAAGCCACTTTTGAATGCTGGCTACGGGTTCACACTCCGTGAGATCAGAAAAATAATGGTCAACATTAATTAAATTGTACTGATCCATAATAATGACATTAAGATTTTTCTGGTGAGAATATACAATGACAGAATGTGTTTTTGCCAGTCTAACAAAAAGAGTGAGCCACTTATGGTGTTCTCACCTGATTTGACTCCTGAAGTTCTTGCTGCCAAAAAAGGTCACATGATGCAGTAAAATCAACTGGAACCATTTTAAGAAATGTCCTGAAAGATTTAGATTTTGGACTTAATGACAAATGTTGTGACGTCCCAGAGCGCCGCAAATCATGGGAGTCAACAAGAATGCAAGATGTTGTCCTAAAAGTTTTAGTTCTAGAGTTTGGAACAGAAGCCAACAACACTGATGATGGCTCAGAGGATATAAGCGAAGAAGTGGAAGATAATCCCATGAACCAACAGAAGTATGCTGTGCAAATGTACTGTCTTTTCCAAATCATGTTTCATGAATTACATCATGGTAAAAAGAAAACCAGGCTACACATGATGACTGACCACACAATCTATGACAAGTTCAAAAGTAGAGAACTAATTACTTCAATTAATAGGATTGGTGTATCAACAGGTTGTAAAGACCTAGTATGAGCAGGAACTTGTTAGCAGCTCATGTTGTAAAATCTTGTGAATCGGACAGCACACCACTTCCAAGTCACTTTTCCAGGAAAGGATTTACAATTGCTGCTCTCGATCATTTTGATTTTGAAGACAGCCCTTCTTTGTCCGGAATATCCAGCACATATGATACTGCCATGGTGCGTTTTCAAGATTGTAGCGGAGAAGTAGCTGCTGGAACACAAGCTGTGTCATCTGCAGGCATAAACAAATGAAGCTGCAAACTTAGAACCCAACTGCCTTGCCAACGTGTGTAAAATCACTACAAGCCATCAACATGCCCCAGTCTACCAGAAAGCTTCACAGTGGCTGAGGACATGGATATTCTTCTATCTGATGCTGCAGTCCACAAAGCTGATTTAACTGAATTTATCATAGTGCGTATTTTTTGCGGACTGAACAATGAAGAAAAGCCAGTTCCTCTGTGGGCAGAAATTTATGGTCTGATCTCCCAGAATACCATCTCACTGAAGAAGGTTGGGTTTTTACCAGTAATACCATCTCCAGTCACAAACTACGCAACAGTATACATAGCTCTAAAACATTTCCAAAATGTGCATGCTCAGCTTGAAGACCAGCCTACCCTCCCAATTTTCTGTGATTAAGGTGTTTTATGTATTATTGCTGACATTTCTATGAGCAATATAGTAAAATTTGATGATCTTTATCCAATGATGTGCATTTTCCACATTACAAAAGTTGCAATGCAATCTGTAGGAAGTTATCTCAGTGGACGTGGAATAGTCGGTGCACTTATTGAGGCTGAAATCTTTGGAAGCAAAACTGTCCTGTCAGTACTGAACGGAACTCATTATGTTAGTTCATTACAAGGTATACTCATTATATCTGAGGCTATAGAAACATTGCATCGGGAGGCTCTCTGGGACAAGAAGGACAAATTAGGTTTTGCATATCTTATCTCAGAAGTGAATAAGGCACAGGGTGCACTTCATTCACATGACATAATGCAAAACCAGGCAATGTTCAATACACTTAGGCGGTCATTCTGACCTTGGCGGACGGCGGAGGCCGTCCGCCAAGGTACCGCCGTCAGAACACCGCACCGCGGTCGAAAGACCGCGGCGGTGATTCTGACATTTGCCCTGGGCTGGCGGGCGGCTGCCAAAAGGCCGCCCGCCAGCCCAGGGCAAATCAACCTTCCCACTAGGATGCCGGCTCAGAATTGAGCCGGCGGAGTGGGAAGGTGCGACGGGTGCAGTTGCACCCGTCGCGTATTTCAGTGTCTGCTAGGCAGACACTGAAATACTTTTTGGGGCCCTCTTACGGGGGCCCCTGCCGTGCCCATGCCATTGGCATGGGCACGGCAGGGGCCCCCAGGGGCCCCGCGGCACCCGCTACCGCCATCCTGTTCATGGCGGGAGAGCCGCCATGAACAGGATGGCGGTAGGGGGTGTCTGAATCCCCATGGCGGCCGAGCGCGCTCCGCCGCCATGGAGGATTCAGACGGGCAGCGGAAAGTCGGCGGTAGCCCGCCGGCTTTCCGCTTCTGGCCGCGGCTGAACCGCCGCGGTCAGAATGCCCAGCGGTGCACCGCCAGCCTGTTGGCGGTGCTACCGCCGACCTCCGCCATGGCGGTAATTACCGCCAGGGTCAGAATGACCCCCTTAGTTCAAATTCAGAAAACCTGAAAACCAAGTTTGTGAGTTTGTCAAAGTATGTGAAGAAAAATCAGAACTTTCCAAGTACTGGGGAAATGATTTACAGATCCTAGCTCTAGTGAAAAAATTGGTACATGGTGATTGGGAGCTGCATGTGAAGACTGTGGAGTCACTGATTACTGTGTTTCACGAATTTGATTGCATAAACTACCTGAGATATGGGTCCTGGTATTTGGAAAGCGTGAAGAAGCTAGAGGTGGAAAAACAATACCTCTACCGAAAATGCATCCAAAGACATTTTGTGGTGCAAAACAGAGATGGAAGTTTTAACGCAGTGGCTCCAGATATGAAAATGGAATAGACGATCCAGAGACCACAGAAAAGCTCCAAGGGAATTTTTGGTCATACACAGACAATTGAATATATTGCTCAAAGGCAGCTAGTTTACCATGAAGTCCTTTCTATTTGCAATGTTTTCAGAGCGATGACATGCAGGGTCAAGATTTCATCCATGCAAAACTTTGGAGAGGTCATTAAAACTGTTCTACAGGTATCAACGCCAGTGTACACCTTGTAAGAACTGCACATTGCCTTTGACAGTTATCTAGAACTATCTGCCAAAGAATGTGAGAGAATCAGACAAAGGTCTACAAGTGTAACAATTGATCTTGCCTGCATCAAAAATTCAACACATATACTTGTGCAACTTGATAATTCTGGTCATCAACATCGAACAAGATGATCTTGGAGATAACTAACCAAAACATTGCTGATGCTTCAGTGAACACTGAATTTCCAATTATTGTAAGTGAAATGATTATCAATGAGGAGTTGGTACCTGCAGAGATATATTCAAAAGGTATGGGCCATATTGTTCAAGAACTTAACAGCAAATTAGAGGGAGCCTTCATGTTGTATCACATGTTGAGTGGGTTGTTTGAAATGGTTCCAATTGAGTCATTGTACTGTCAAACAACACAGATGTGACTACTGCGCTGATTTGTTGCAATGTTCATAAGTCAAGGATTGTCAGAATTATGGATATGTTATGGAACAGGTGAGAAAAGACACTTAGGGCCTCATTACGATCCTGGCGGTCATAAGACAACCCGAGCCACGGTGGTGGTGAATACCACCAAATTAGGAGTTTGGCAGTTTGGCTGAGCCTCCACCCTTCCCGCTACATTACTGCATTCTGCTGGGCTGGAGGTGAGCACCATTTGTGGTATCACGAGGCGGGAGGACCGCCAGCATGTTTCTACCGGTCACACCGCCAGAAAAAGCTGGCGGTCTTGCACCGCGGTGACAGGAATAAGAATTCCTGTCACCAGGATACAGTTGCACACACGTCCACATACTTGCACATATGCACTCACATACTCCCACACACAAACACACCCCCACTCACCCATGCACTTTTTTCAACACCCCCATTCACACTAACATACATACACAAACACCACACTCACGCACGCATTCACTCCCCTTGCTCCTCCCCATGTTCATTTATACATTCACTCCCCCATGCACATCCATACATTCACTCCCCCTCCCCATGTGCATACATACATTCACTCCCCGATCCCCCCACACCACACACACACACATTCACCCACTCTCCCCGTTCACTCACACAAACAAGCACCACCCTCACCATCCACTCACACAAACACTCACCCACCTCCCCATCCACTTGCATACACATGCACACGCATACATACACTCACCCCTTCCATCCGCTCAATCGCTCATACCTGCACACATGCACACATGCACTACCTCCCTCCCCATCCACAAACACTCAATCACCCCCTCCCCAACCACAAACACTCACTCACTCACCCCACCCCATCCACAAACACTTACTCACCTCCTTCCCCATCCACAAACACTCACCCACACATGCAGACACGCACCCACAAACACCCCTCTGCGTTCACAACATTCACACATGCACTCACACATGCAGACACACACAAACACCCTCCTCCCATGTTGGACGATCCACTTACCTCGTCCGTCGAGGGGTTCATCTTGGAGAGGAGGGGTCCTGGCGCTTTCACCGCCAACAGTGCCTCGCTATTTGGACACCGCCACACCGTATTACAGTTTGTAATACGGTGTACGGTCTCTTTTTGGAGTGGCAGCACCACCTCTGCACCGCCAGCATGACTGGTCTCGGAATTCCACCCAATTTCAGGTGGAATTCAGCAATCAGTCGTATTAGGCCAATCTTAAGACCACCAGCACTGAAGGTATTTCGGGCCCGGCGGCTTCGGCGGTCTTTGGAAGTTGTGATGAGGGCCTTAATCCTGTTTCATATTCTGTACAAGAAACATGACCCAGAGATGCCCAGAGTTTTTTTCAAAGCACATATTCTTACGGGTGATGACACTATGAGCAAAATTGGAACAAAGCTTGGAGCTTCAACTGCTGATCCTGTGAAGTTTCTAAAAGGATTTGTTGAGGCGGAAGAAGAATGGGACTTTAAAGATGTAGAAAAATACCTTGTGCACGTGTGGAAAACAGGTTCTGATTGTCACATATTTGACAATCTTCAGTACAGTGAGTTCAAGAGGTCAGTCCCACTAAGTGACCTTCCACCGATGTCATATTCTGTGTGAACACATTAAAAGAACGTTCTGCTTGATCAGAAGATATGTAAATGTTTTGGATCATGGATATGTAGGGAAAGAGCCATGTGCATTAGGTTAGGAAGATATTGATGGGGTGCTAAAACCAACAAATTTCTAAAGCCTCTACCCACCAAACTAACAGATACATGTACTTGCAAAATCCGTGCTATAAAAAGATGCCCCTGTTGATATGCTCTTCTCGAATGTTTAACATTCTGCAAATGTACCACAAGCGATTGCTGAAACAAATAAATAAGTGAACTATGAAAATGTGTCTAAAACAGGAGTGATAAACATTTTGTTTCATATTCAGATCATAAACATTGTTTGGTGTATACATAAAAGGATTAAAAAAGATTATTATTTGTTTCCTTTCTATATATGTCTCTTCTTTCTCCATTATAGCCGCCATTTTGGAAAATGGTGGAAGGGCTGCTCTGAGGAGTTATTTTCTGTCTCTGTAAGACTACTTGACCCCTAAAACCTATGTTTCGACACCAAAATGAAGTATATAGGTCACATGGTCCCTGAAATATTACATCATCACTCTAACACATCTGTCATTTTTAAAAATGTCATCCAGAAAAATTCGGCCTGGATCAGCAAGGTCTACCCAAGCTAAATTACTTCTCCAATGAGCGAAAAACACAAATCAAAATTGAAAATCATAGGACAACAATTTTCTTATGGAGGTATATAAGGGGGCCTGGATATTAACACTGATTTCCCCCTCTTGGTCATGTCTCCTAAATGTCTGTAAGCCCAGGATTCCATGCACAGACCCTGGGTCATCTGAAAACTCTGCAACCCGAAGAGGATCCACGACCGAGCGCTGGAAATCGACGCATCGCCGTGTGCGGCACGAGAAATCGACGCACACCCCTTTGTTTCCACGCTTTCACGCGAACCAGGTACTTTGTGCTTGAGAGAGACTTTGCTTTAAAACGACTTAAGATACTTTATATCATTTTTCAGAGATATATCTACATTTACTTATTGCATCTTTGATCATTTTTTACCTGCAAATATCCAAATAAATATTATATATTTTTCTAAACACTGTGTGGTGTATTTTTGTGGTGCTATATGGTGTTATTGCATGATTTATTGCACAAATACTTTACACATTGCCCTCTAAGTTAAGCCTGACTGCTCAGTGCCAAGCTACCAAAGGGTGGGCACAGGATAATTTGGATTGTATGTGACTTACCCTGACTAGAGTGAGGGTCCTTGCTTGGACAAGGGGTAACCTGACTGCCAACCAAAGACCCCATTTCTAACAAAGATATAACAAAACTAGTGTGCTAAATCGGCTAAACCTTATTCTTGATAAAAACCTTGTTCTCTAAGGCCATTCAGTTGTGGAAGAGCTATGCTCTAGGAGGCTTCAACACTTTGAGGAAATTCGATTTTTAATACGATCGTATCGACCCGCCATTTTGTGGCCCGCCGCCATTTTATGTTGCCTTCACTCAGGCAGCACAGCGAACGAAGTCCATTCTGCCTTTTCTGCTTATTCTGCAACATGGTGTTCAAAACAGCCTTCTGCCTCTATCTTTACAAGGCTGGTATTAAGGTCTGACCGAGTACACTAATCCCTGTCTGGTTTTCTAATCCTTGTTTCAACTATCTGTAGGCTCACACTATTCTCCGCCGATCTTATCTTATCGTCTGGCCTTCGCTGTCCTTTGCTAGTATTCTCTCATTTCACAACTGTCCTCCAAACGCACACAAACTTATCGCACCACATGCAACTTCGTTGTGGATCGGTTAATGAATTAGTTCAAGGGAGGGGTGACAAACACAGCTGGAGGGGAGGCAACCTTAAGTCACTTGATACTTTGTTTTCCAATTCCTTCTATTGGTGCTGTCTTGTTTTCCGACATTTCTATTGGCTCTGTTCTATCTTTACATTATTCTTACTGGCTCCTTTCTATGTGTTCTGGGAGTGTATGTAGTTAATAAATGGTTTTTATACGGTATATAAGATTGTGCGCCACAAAGTAAAGTGGCAGTCTCCTGAGAACATACCTTGTGTACTTCTTGGACAACTGTACTAGCTGCAGCTAATAAAATCTGATCTTTTACGCCTGACAGAGTGTCCCGTGTCTCTGTTAGTTGAGGCAGGTGAATCCAAGGAGATTTCAGGCGTACCCTGCGCCGCCAGGCCCATAAGGTTCTGGTTCTTCAACTGGCGCCCAACGTGGGGCGGCTTCAGCGGTACCGGTTCTGCCTGAAGGTCGTGAGGAACCCTGCAAGAAAATTCTGGAGGAATCGCGAGCCACGTCAAGCGACCCCTGTATGTCGAAGTGGTCCGAAGGTCTTTTTCAGCGTGGTTACTCCTTCCTGACGGCTACTGACAACTGCTGCCCTGACTGCCGCCCTGCCTTGGCCCTTTCTTTGATGATGTATGGTAAAGCGAGACGATAGACGGGCCTCTGTTGGTGTAAGAAGACATCCTTAGTTAAGTATTTGGTGGGTCGCGCCCACAAATTTTGGTCTTTGTTTTGTCCTTAGGTCCTTAGATTTGGCCATTGCAGTGGCCAAAGCCGAGGGGTAAGTGCATTTGTGCTGTGTAAACTGAAAGTTTTACCCCCTTGATGTTTGTGAACAGCCAGTAAAAATCGTGAGATGTCTGGTCTGACTAAGTTTGGAAAACTTTGTTGCTTTGGTTGTAATAGGGACTCCCAGCTTGAGGACTCCTGTCCGATTCCTTCGGTTGGAACTCCCACATATGAGCTCTATTCTAAACATGGTGTTGGTCCTATTGCCTTTAATAAGACATGGACCCGATATACAAAGAAAGATGGTGTTTTAAAATGGCCAAAAAATGGTAGTTTCGAAACTGATGTGCTAGATAATTTAGAAGCAACGTTATTTAAAAGAAAAGCCCGGCCGGCAATGTTTGACTCTTTTCGCCTTTGGCGTAAGGAAGCCAAACAGAGAGAAATTAAACAAGCGAAACGAGATAGGAAAACACAGGGAATGACGATTATACAGGCTGCTCAGCAATTCAAAGATGATGAAATAGATAATGCAATGGAAATTTCAGACAGACAGCATCGAATGGCAATAGATAAATGCTATCCGACGTTGCCTATCTCTTCCCTTGATAAGAGAAAAGATTTTGAGGAAGATCCCTTAATGTCCCACTTATTGAAATTGCCTCCGCCCTATGTACAAGGTGCTAATGCACCCCCGATGTTACAGCCTGTTCAGCCGCCAGTTGTGCTTCCGCCTGCTCCAGCTTTTCCACATTTGCCTCCTCAAGTATTGCCTATGCCAGCTTTGCCTTTAACTCCTTTGCCTTCTGCTCCTTTGGCAATTCCTAATGCTCCTTTAGTTAATTCACCTAATACCTTGTCCCCTATCCTTATGTCAAATTCTCCATCTATGCGTAAGCGATTTGCAGATACTGTCTCTGGTCTCTTATCACCTTTCTTTGAAGCTTTAAATGTGTCTCCAGCTTTTTCTCGAAGACAGTCTCGTAGTCAATTCCCAGACTCCGAAGAGCGAGAAAAATTGGACTCACTTGCTTGTAGATGGATCAAGAAGGGTCCCCAATATAGTACGTCTGATATTATGTCCACCTTTCTGCAATGGAATGCACCTACGCAGAGATATGTTTTTTAAAGTTATGTGCGATACTCTCGCTAAAGAATGGGAGGATATGAATTTGGGTTCGGTCCCACAGGATCTGTTAGATGTTCAGGCTGACTTTGACAAAGGACTTATTGTGGGTCCTAAGGTTGAAAACGCTGTCAGAACACTTATTTCTTTCAGATCCCTATTGTTCTCACAGACTTTTCCTGATTCTGATCCTTCAGTTAGGACAGCACTGAAAAACTATCCCATGAGAGAGGTTTCTCCAATATGGAAGGAAGAAGTTGCAGCAGCAGGTGCTAATCCAGCTATTCCTGCGCATTTTCAGCGCATATGGATACATGTCCCCTGGAAAAGGTCTGAAGTTTTAGCACTTAAACAGTCACTACCAGATCCACGCAAAAATCCTGCTGGTTACTATAAAGAGTTGTCGCAAACAGTTGATGCATGTACTATGAATCTAGCAGATATTGACATGTTGATGGGAAATGTAGTTCCACAGACAATATGGGCTAAAATTCGTAGAGAGGATCACGCTCAAGAATTAGGCGGCGATTGGAACGCCATTATTGCCGCAGATAGAGGTCAAGTAGGTGGTGCAAAGCCCGACGCTTTGATCTCAGAAATCCCTGGTAGGATTATTACATTAATGAAAACAATGATGCCTGCTTTGAGAGTTAATTGGGATAAGCTAGCAGCATGTAAACAAAAGAAAGATGAAAGTGTTTCCGATTTCTTTACCCGATTCGAGGAGACATTCATTGATCACAGTGGTCAAGATATGGCTACAGAAGGGGGACAGCGATTATTTGTGGATAAGTTCGTATATAACTTGCTTCCTGAACTATCACACAAGTTAAAAGACTCCGAGAGTTCATGGGCAGTTTCTTCTTCCGCCCAGATATTGGCTACTGCACAATATTATGAAAATAGAGACAAAGAAGAAAGGGAAAAACAAGAGAAAAAGACGAAAGAATTAAAAACTAAAGTTCTCTTGCAACAAGCTTATCCTCCTCGTTATGTTCAGCCTCAGTTTCAACAGCCTCCGCAGTTTCAGAGGTTGTATCAAAAGCCTGAACCATTCATTCCAAGACCTTTGCTAGGTCCCAATCAATGTGCTTATTGTAGGGAGGAAGGTCATTTTAAGAACAGTTGTCCGGCATTGTTGCAGCGTAATGGAGCAACATCTGCTTCACGAGGTCGTGGTGGTCCTCAGTCAGCAAATAGAGGTAGAGGTCGAGGTGTGTTAACCCAAGGGCAGCGTTCTTTTGTTCCTCCAAATTCCGGAAATTACTTTGACCAGCAAAATGTTAGGTCTACACAGTATTACAGTGAGGATCAGTATATTGAAGGAGGGAATGAAAGTCTTCATTTTGAATAGGACAGCCATGGACAAAGTAAGGGGGTTACGTCAATTCCAGTGGATCAGAATGGACCTTATGTTAATGTCACTACAATGGGTGTTTCAGAGCCATTTCTTTTAGATACTGGTGCCATGAGAAGCTCTATCATTCATTCTAAACTCCCTGGCGCACCTTTGTCTGGCTTAACGAATGTATCTGTAGGATTTTCTGGCGCCCCTGTTCGCAATCCAGTTTCTTGCCCTTTGCCTGTTTCAATAGGCCCTTATGATTTAGAAGCTCCGCTTCTTCTGACGAATGGTTGTGGTGAAAATCTGTTGGGTTTAGATCTATTAAAAAGAATGCATGCTACGATATATTGTTCACCTTCTGGTGTATACCTCACTCTAGGACAGAAAATGACTAGTCCAATGTACTTATCAAAAGATCAATTCCCACCTGAATTGCTTTCTCTTCCCGAAACGCTTTGGGCTACGGGTCCGAATGACGTTGGTTGTCTTGAGATCCCACCTTATGTTGTTACTCTTAAGCCCAATGCTGAAATGCCACGTATTCCGCAATACAGAATCTCTACTGAAGGTGAGAAAGCACTTCTGGAAATTGTCCATGATTTGATTCAGAAGGGTGTGGTTGAGGAAACGAGAGGAAATACATGTAACAGTCCTGTTCTTCCGGTTCTTAAACGCACTGATCCTTCTCAGCCTCCTGTTTATCGTTTTGTAATTGATCTTCGGGAGGTAAACAAGATTGTCGTACCGCAGTTTCCTGTAGTCCCAGATATCACTGCTCTGTTGACGATGATACCTTCTACAGCGACTTGGTTTTCAGTTATTGATCTAAAGAATGCTTTCTTTAGTATTCCCATCGCCGAAGAGAGTAGAGATATTTTTGGTTTTTCCCTCGGAGGCCGAAGCTTCCGGTTTAAACGCGCACCTCAAGGTTATTGTGAAAGTCCCTCTATTTACAGTCAAGCTCTAAAATGTCATCTTGATGCCTTTTCCTTACCGTCCGGTGCCGCTCTCATTCAGTACATGGATGACTTATTAGTTGCCGCTGATTCAGAGGAGATTTGCAAAAACGTGACCGTTGCACTGTTGCGTCATTTGTTTGATCTGAATCACAAGGTTTCTCCTTCTAAATTACAATATGTCTGTCGCGAGGTGACTTATTTGGGTCATCTCTTGTCAAAGGAGGGACGACGATTGACCCCCGAACGAATTCAGGCAATTGTACAAATGTCAGTGCCATCAACACAAAGAGAGGTACGTGCCTTTTTGGGCATTACTTCTTATTGTAGACAGTGGATTCCGAGTTTCTCTTTATTGGCTAAACCGCTGTTGGCGCTAACTTTAAAAGATACGCCTCAGCCTCTTCCGTGGACTGACGAATGTCAGAAGAGTTTTACTGATTTGCGTATTGCTTTGTGTTTTGCTCCTGTATTGGGTACTCCTGATTACAGTAAGCCCTTTACGCTCTATGTCCACGAAAGAGAGGGTTGTGCATTGTCAGTCTTAACGCAGCGTTTTGGAGATCAACAGCGACCATGCGCATATTTCTCAGCTACGTTAGATCCAGTAGCTAAAGCATTGCCTAGTTGTCTTAAGGCGACAGCGGCAGCAGCAATTTCTATTCGACAGTCTGCTGGAGTAGTGCTAGATAATACTCTCATTGTTATGGTGCCACATGCAGTGGATACTTTACTAAATAGGACAAAAACGCAGCATCTTACGAGTGCTCGGTTGTCCGGATATGAGCTGACGCTTTTGGCTAGTCACATACACATCAAACGATGTAATACCCTGAATCCAGCTACTTTGTTGCCTCTTCCAGAAGAGAGAGATGTCTCTGAACAGCATGATTGTTTTCTCCGTACTGAAGAAGAGACTAAGGGTAGAATTGACCTAAAAGACACGCCATTAATGAATCCAGATGGAACACTATGGGTAGATGGTTCTTGTTTCAAGCTCCCGAATGGAGATACAGTTTCAGCCTACGCTATTACTACTTTGCATACGATTGTGGAGACAGCACGCATTAGACATAATTCAGCTCAGGCAGCTGAATTGATAGCCTTAACTAGAGCGTGTGTGTTATCCGAAAGAAAAAGAGTAAACGTGTACACTGATAGCCAATACGCTTTTGGTGTAGCGTTTAACTTTGGGCGTTTATGGAAGGAAAGAGGATTCTTTACTTCCCATGGTACTAAGATACAACATGGTCAATTAGTGACTGAACTTCTTGAGTCACTTACAATGCCTACTCAGATAGCGATCGTGAAGTGTAGTGCACACAAAAAGATTGTGGACGATGTTGGTCGAGGAAATGCATTTGCAGATGAGGTAGCGAAAAAGACAGCCAGAGACAACACAAGTCGAATGTATGTTGCAGGTCCCGCAAACTGCGTAAGAGAAAAGGGAATGTGTGAAGATACAGTAGAGAGTGTGAAATCAATTCAAGGAGAGGCTACGGAGAATGAGTTGAGAAAGTGGAAGGAAAGTACAGGAATGTTAGATGAGATGGGATGTTGGGTTGAATTATCAGAACATCAACGTTGGCTGTTACCAGATGCTTATGTACTACCTGTAGTTACTATGGCACATGGTCCAGCTCACCTAAGTGCAAAAGGAATATGTAGGCTTCTGGCTCCAGTGTGGCAAAATGAGGGGATCCCAAAGTGTGCAAATAATGTAGTAAAACATTGTATTGTTTGCTTGATGTACAATCCGGGAAAGGGAACCCCAACTCCAGCAGGTCATTTTGCTCCTCCAACATATCCATTTGAGGTGTTGCAGATCGATTATATTCACATGGAACGATGCAACAACCTCAAATATGTTCTGGTGGTAGTATGTGCTTTTTCTAGATGGGTAGAAGCCTACCCTCTGAAGGACAATACTGCTTTATCAACTGCCAAAATACTTTTGAAAGAATTCTTCCCTAGGTTTGGTTTACCGCGCATTGTCTGGAGTGACAATGGGAGCGAATTTGTGGGTCAAGTCATGCAAAAAGTTTGTGCAGGTCTTGGCATAAAACAGAAGTTCCACGCGGCGAATCACCCACAGTCGGCTGGTTTAGTAGAATGCTACAATGGAACCTTGAAGCTTAAAATTGCTAAGGTGCAAGCTAGCACAGGACTTAATTGGCCTGATGCTTTACCATTGGCTCTTCTGTCCACCAGAACAGCAGTACACTCTCGTTTGGGGCTTAGCCCTTACGAAGTGATATTTGGTCGCCCAGCTAATGTATGGGGAGTTCCTCGCCCTAAGAAATACTCAGACTTGCCATACCCGATGTTGATTGACTACTTGCATGACCTTACAACTAAATTGCGTGTTCTTCATCAACAGGTTCAGAGTGCTCTACCAGAGGCTTCCACAGACCCAGGTCATTCCATCCGACCAGGTGACTGGGTCTGCACGAAAAATTTCCAACGACAGAGAAATTTGGAGCCCAGATGGAGAGAGCCACGCCTGGTTCTTTTGACCACAAGAACAGCAGTTAAAGTCGAAGGAAAGAAAAACTGGGTGCATGCCGTGCACTGCAAGAAAGTGCCTTTGCCCTTGCCTTTCGATCAGTGGGTCCGTAGAGGCATCAGTGACTCTGAAAGTGAGAAAGTTCCGCAATTTGTACCATTCAGTGATGCGCGTCTAATTGGAACACTTTCTGAGAAAGAGGACGACGACATCCTTCAAGAAGCAATACCATCGCATCGTCGCTTGAACACGACAAATCCAGGAACATTGTTTCAAAACCAGACTGCCTCTGGACAGGAACGCTATAATTTGAGACCAAGACCAAAGAACTTGTAAATTTCTCTCCTATGTAGTACTCTATCCTGGTTGCAGGGTCACGGTAGGAGTCTTAGTTACGACCTGAGTAAGTGGCAATAGGCCTGCAGGACCTCACAGTGTCATAGGACGGTAGATAATCGTGACTACAGTGATTGAGGAAGATTGCCGTGAGCATCCACTTAGAAAGATGGAGGCTACATTAGATAAAAGAGAAAGTAAAAATGTAAAGAATAATTGTAAAGAAATATGTAGTCGTTGTAGTATTGCTCTATGCGTCATTATATTGTCGTGTATTCTTTTGGCATCTGTAAACTGGATCATTATTACTCTGCAGCAAAAAGTTGTCTCTTCTCCTACCTCTACATCTTCTTCTACTATCTCTCCGCACCTATTTCACACTCTTCCCCAGCATGAACTCATCAGAAGAACTGAATACTTTAACAATTCCTTCGTCCAGTTGTTACATCAACATCAGTTAGTGATCAATACAACTGACTGTTGGGTGTGTGGACTCATACCACATACGGTAGAAAAAGGAATGCCATATTTAGTTCTTCCATTCTCCTATGAAGGTTCCGCTTGGGCTTATTTTGTCATTTTCAATAATGCATATCAAAGTAAAATTAAACAACCTGTCAGTTCACATAGTGTTGGTTCAGATTTCAGTCATAGTTTATTGATAAAGGGAATGGTAGCTATGGCTAAAATCATGGAAAAAAGTGAAGCTTCCATAGATGAAAGAAAAGCATATACCAATTGGAACATAACTAATTACATTTCCAGCCTCAATGATAAGGTTAAGCAAGGAAAATCTCCTCCGATACGGGTCATACCCCAACAAGGAAATTTCTGTCTGCAAATAAATGGTAGAACTCCAAACACCGGACAAAGAGAAAGTTTATGTTCCCATACATATGTTTATTCAGCCCTGGATTCACTGCCGTTAGTACCATCTCAAGGTACATACTTCGTTTGCCACGATAGGGCTTATACATGGTTGCCAGCTGATTTCTCTGGTACTTGTTATATAGCCTTTCTTCTTCCCCCTACATACACCGCTCCTGCGAACCATCATAAAAATAGATATGGCAGAGGGATTGTGGATTCGAAAGACACAGCAGGACAAGAGGGAGGAGATTTCCTCAAAGGATTTCTTCCCTTCTGGGGTCCAATGGCCAACAGCAGAAATATAAGGCAATTAGTTCGTGTCGTAGAAACCACCATAGACATCACTGTAGGAGCTTTAAGTAACATTACAGCTGAACTACAGGCTGATCGTCTTATGACCTTGCAGAACCGTGTTGCCTTAGACTTTGTTCTTGCGGACCGTGGTGGAGTATGCAAATTGATCGGATCAAGTTGCTGTATTTTCATACCTAATGACGCTTCGACAGTATACCAAGCTATCTCTAAGTTACACATAATCTCCGAGTCGATTCATCAGGACGAAGGAGATTGGTCCTTTTCAGAGTGGTTTTGGGGATTACTGTCCAAATGGGGTTGGAAGGTATTGACATTCTTTGGAGTAATTTTAGCTTTTATATTCTCTTGTTGTCTTTGTATGCACTGCGGTCCTGCCATCTGCAACCTATGTGCTACTGCATGTATTCCCAAACCCAAGTCACAAAGAGCAGAGAATATCAAAATGATGGTACAGCAACAGCTTGATGACCTCATGGCCATAGACATCGACTCAGATTAACATGAGTTTGTGTATCTTGCCTGAGTTCTGGCAAAAGGAGGGTCTGAGGAAATTCGATTTTTAATACAATCGTATCGACCCGCCATTTTGTGGCCCGCCGCCATTTTATGTTGCCTTCACTCAGGCAGCACAGCGAACGAAGTCCATTCTGCCTTTTCTGCTTATTCTGCAACATGGTGTTCAAAACAGCCTTCTGCCTCTATCTTTACAAGGCTGGTATTAAGGTCTGACCGAGTACACTAATCCCTGTCTGGTTTTCTAATCCTTGTTTCAACTATCTGTAGGCTCACACTATTCTCCGCCGATCTTATCTTATCGTCTGGCCTTCGCTGTCCTTTGCTAGTATTCTCTCATTTCACAACTGTCCTCCAAACGCACACAAACTTATCGCACCACATGCAACTTCGTTGTGGATCGGTTAATGAATTAGTTCAAGGGAGGGGTGACAAACACAGCTGGAGGGGAGGCAACCTTAAGTCACTTGATACTTTGTTTTCCAATTCCTTCTATTGGTGCTGTCTTGTTTTCCGACATTTCTATTGGCTCTGTTCTATCTTTACATTATTCTTACTGGCTCCTTTCTATGTGTTCTGGGAGTGTATGTAGTTAATAAATGGTTTTTATACGGTATATAAGATTGTGCGCCACAAAGTAAAGTGGCAGTCTCCTGAGAACATACCTTGTGTACTTCTTGGACAACTGTACTAGCTGCAGCTAATAAAATCTGATCTTTTACGCCTGACAGAGTGTCCCGTGTCTCTGTTAGTTGAGGCAGGTGAATCCAAGGAGATTTCAGGCGTACCCTGCGCCGCCAGGCCCATAAGGTTCTGGTTCTTCAATTTCTCTTGAATACACTATTAAGTAGCTTGAACACACGCCCTAATCCTTGCTGGAAGTTGCTCTGAGTCTCATGAGTCTATAATTGATAAGAAAGGCCCAAGACATCAAACAGAAGATAAAATGAATGGATATGTGTGCGTGGAGTGAGGAAAGAGCTTTCTTGAATTTTGCATTTTATGTCATCTCTCTCAGAAGTAAAACCTCTTATTGTCACTGGCATTGGTCTTCAGACAGAAAGGACCTAGTTCAGGCCAATTACATGTCATACAGATTCATCTCAGACTATGGCCCTCATTATGAGGCTGGTGGTCTTCCGACCGCCAGCCTCGTGGTCTGCCAAAAGCGGCAGTCCGACCGTGACATTATGACTGTGGTGTTACATCCACTTTTCAGCTGCCTGGCGGTGCTGGCAGTGCTGGCGGTGCCGGCAGTGCTGGCAGTCCCATTCGCCAGGGCAGCACTGCTTGCAGCACTGCCCTTGGGATTACGACCACTCTCTCCGCCGGTGTTTACATGGCGGTTTCACTGCCATGTAAAGACTGGCAGAAATATTGTGCCGGTGGCCCCAGGGAGGACCCCACAGTGCCCATTCACTTGGCATGGGCAGTGCAGAGACCCCCCCCCGCCAGCCCCATTGC
Organism: Pleurodeles waltl; assembly: GCF_031143425.1. Taxonomy (NCBI): domain Eukaryota; kingdom Metazoa; phylum Chordata; class Amphibia; order Caudata; family Salamandridae; genus Pleurodeles; species Pleurodeles waltl. The sequence goes on from NC_090437.1 coordinate 701,681,697, forward strand.
GCAAAACACTGTCTGCTTTGCAGACAGTGATTTGCGCGACTGATGCTAGTGCACCGTACGCACAACAACATTACCACCAGCTCTATTATGAGCCGCCGTCAATGTTGTGCGTTTCCCGCTGGGCCAGCAGCAAACTCATAATAGGGGCCATGAGAGGGCTGCCGCATAGGCGGTCACCCAACCGCGGGAGTTTGACGGGCAGCCTTTTCCACCCCCAAAACTCATAATTATGGCCTGTATGTTGAAGCACAACATTATGGTCTTCTATGTCAATAGCGGATTAGCTGGTGTATAGCATGACCAAAGATGACACAACCTCTTGCCTTGAGGCTCTAAATGCCATGTCCTTTATCTCTTCATTCTTCTTGTGTTTTTTCTCTTCCTCCACTGGTGGGTCATTTACCATCTCTCTGAACTCCACTTGAGGGTCTTTGGGTCCATTCTGCAGCTCCTCTTTCCATCCTTTTGGAAGCAGCTTGTCACTGTGCAAAAAGACCAGCCATGTGGTGCATTTTGGGAAGGATGCCTGTCTTTGAACGATGTTCTTGTTTAAATGGGGTTGTTTCTGCTACGATTATCGATGATTGACCACGTTTACTGAATTTGTAAATCTTTGAAATAGATTTTCCTGTCGTGCACAGTTGAAACATCATATCCGGCCGTCATACCCAACAGTCAATCAAAAGAAACAAACAAATCCCCTCCAATACAAATTACTAAGTTGTTATAAGAATCCAAAGTGTTATGGACTGTTACAGCCTCTCGGTGTATGTAAAATACGGAGATGTATGTAGATCTGTTCTATGCATGCTGATTAGAAATACCAGGTTTGTCTTTATGTGTATGTGAATATATGTTTGTCTGCGTGTAAGTGATCTTCATTTACATAGAACGCAATACAAACTACATTTCTGGCACATGATAATAATGGGTATATAATGGGCAAGCCAACTTGCTGTGGTGCTGGAAAAGGCAGGAATGTGCTGTATTTAACATCATAAGGTGCATTCCTGTTCTTTCCTTGCACTGATGCACTTTTGGCTGCCTAGTGTAAGCAGGGTTATTTTTGTGCAGGAACGGACACTTTCATGCACAAAAAACAATCCTGGGCGGCATTTCCTCATTATATGTGTGCTGCGGAATGCAGCATACATAGAAAGAGGAAAGAATTTGGAGAAATATAGATATTTTTCCTAATTATACCTCCAATAGGAAGGCGTATCATTTGACGCATTCCCCGATCTTACACTAATGGTAAATCTGGGAATGCATGATTTCCGCAGCCTTGCATTACTCCAGATTTATCAAGCCATGCAGGGCCAGGTACGGTGACCTTGTGTGGCTTGATAAATCTAACTTAGGCTTTGTGTCACTTTTGCGTGGCGCAAGGGTGATTGATGCAAAATCCTAATAAATCTGGTCCTAAGCGTTTACTGCTACCCACCGGTGACATTACAATAATAAGTGATTGAGTTGAAACCTGTGAAGACTGAAATGTATGCTTTGTAGGCTATATGAAGCTTTTTGAAGTGGGGGCATAAGCAAAGTGGCTTTTTTTACTTTAATTATACGTAAAGGTAACACAAAAATCTGCAAAAAAAACATTAGCCCAATAAGGTTGACCAGAGAGAACTCATAGATCTCTCCAGGAAATGCAGTAGCCACGACAGTTATCTTTCCAATATTATACCATGAAACATGTTGGGTATATGTCGATATCTAAAGTAAGTCTCTGAACACTCTAAGCAAGTTTTAAACATAATCTGTAGGTGGCCAATTACGTAAGCCAGAACTGCTTTACCATCACATTTATCCTTGCCACCAATTTCTTTGGGGACAGAGTATATAAAGACAAGAATGCTTAGGCTGACTGTCATTTTCATGACTTTTCCCCTTCTGCTGATAATTATGGGTTCTCAGTGTAAATGTTTTCCATAAACTATGTAATCAGGCCTGAGAATAGCTCTGTTGTTAATCCCTATATTAATAATGTGTCTAACATCTCTTGTGAACCACTCTGGTCAGGAGCAATGGAGTACAATTATCCCCCACAGCTACTGCGGTGCGGGTGGGGGGTGGGGCCTCAGCACATTACACTGTGCACCGGCGGCAGGCACCTGGCCGGAGCTTCTGGCTGGGTCCGGGGAGGTTCTTGCATTTACTTTGCAGGGGGACACTCACATTTTGTTATGTGGTCAGGAAACCCCTTTTCAAAACAACAAAGAATGCTAGGCAGTTTGCAGAGTAACATAGCAGGAGATGTATTGATTCATGCTCAAAATAGAGCATTCCACTTGCATGCAGGCAAATATCAAAATTTAACAATTGTGATTCATAAACTGAACACCGTACAAGGTTTCTATCGTTCCTCCTGTTTGGCTCTTATGCCTTTCTATGATTAAATTCTTGGAAGCCGTGATTAGGCCTTCTTAGGAGATTTCTCCTTCACAGTTTCCTAGCTTAACATGCTGACCAACTGCTTGTCCATGACAGACGGTCTTTGGCCAAAGTGGGCTGCAAGTGCTGAGTCTTCCTTAGGAGGTAATTCTAGTCTGTTCTGTATCTGGTCCTGCTGTCTGGCATTCGAGAGCCTGTTAAGTCTACCCCCTTCTGGCAATTATTTGTGACCAGGTTTTTGTTATTTCGTAGCATGTACCTGTCTTTTCCATTCTTTTGTTTCTGTGATTTTGTAAAACTGAGAGGCCAAGGAATAGCTGCCCGAGCCTGGGGAATTTGGGGGGGGCTCTCATTTTCTCCCTCTGTTAAACATCCTTTACAACGCAGGCATTACCATGCAAAGCCTTTACCACACACCATTTACTACACAATGCCTTTACCATGCTATGCCTTTACCACACACATACAAATATATATTAATCAGGGTAGGTGTATAGGGTGGCAAGGGTATTTTTAGGGTTTGGTATGGGTAGAGGGTGGTAAGGGTGTTTTAGGGTTTAGGGGTGGGTAGGACTATGGGGTGATAAGGTTTTTTTTTAGAATGTCATAAGGCCCTTTTAGAACCCATGATAGGAACTCCATCTTAACTTAGTTTCATAACTCGTGCCTTATTTTACATTAGCATGCATTTTTATTTGTATTTTAGAAAGCCTTCTTTTATCATTTACCTTTACATATTTTATCAGGTGCTTCTTCTGGAAAGACAAAGTTCATGCTGCACATTTAATCAGCCTTCTACCACATGTAATCTGTACTCCTTGTCCAAGGCTGGTATGCACAGTAGTACACTATATGCTAACTTGTGTTGCCAGCCCAGGAGCCAGCTTCTATCTTCAAGATACTGCATTACATCAGAATTGCTGTCCAAATGATGTATTGGTCATTATAAAAACTACACGTAGGCCCAATGGGTGTACAGGGCATTCCGGGTATGCCCATCCTGAGATGCTTACCGCATGACAGACAGCTTTGCTGAGGCTGTTACTGGTTTCTCAGCTTCCCAGAGGATTGCCATCTGCAAAACAGGCCGACTCCTGCTATTCAATTCAGGTATGTGTCTTAGGTCAGGCAAGGCGGAAGCTTACAACAACTATGCTCTTAGATCTAGACATAAGGTTTTGGTAAGAACTTCTAGACTCTCTAGAAACACACAACATAGTGGGGTTGTTCATCTTCTTCACTCTGGCTATAATGTTGGTTACCATGCTCTGTTTCATCTGCCTAATTATCGCAGCACATGCTTTTTATACCAGAATGCAATTGCTTAAAAAAATGCATTGAAATCCATTTTGCATCTTGTGTTACACCTTGGAATTTATGAGTAACTGAGCGAAAGGAGCATGATCCGTCTGCACAAATTCCCTGAGGAGTCAGAGTGTCATATTGAGATTGCCATAATCACCTTTTACTCAGAAAAGTTTGATGGTCAGGGTGAGGGACTGTAAGCTAGCCAGGAGTTAGGCCAATAGCTACCAGGTTGCTTGGGTTATATCCAGTCTCCCACGCTCTGTGGTGCTGCTGTCCTAAACATGCAGTCCTATTACCAAAATGGGTACCTCATAACATGGTGCCACCAATGTATCAAGGTCAGGTACTTATTTAACTATTCTCTTGAGTAGCTCTCTCTTGTATACCAAATGTGCCCTATTCATCCTTTATAGGGAAATGTCCATAGTGTTAAGGAACATCCTTCTCTGCTATATAGGTAGCACATATAAGGTTGTTCAAGCTTGAACCTTGAAAGGATACTCATTAGGTGTTTCTATCTCTGAATTATGTTTAAGAATGGCACAACCAGTAGTATTTCCAGTAAATTGTAGACATGCTGTCACACAACATGTACTTGCTAGTGGACAACCTAATGGGGGTGGAGATGTTACGTTTGTGTTTGAGGCACACAATGTGTACTAAGCTGAAACATTCTATTCTTGGGTCAACTTTCCAGCAGTAGATGCTAATACAAATACCTTTCACTCATACACAGTGGCAAACATTCCACAATAGTTCAGAGCATACAACTATTTAGAAAAAACATCATCATATCAAGAACACCAAAATTGGTTTGAAGGTGCCCTTCCTCACGTAGTTGCACATGTTAGATTAGGTCCCCTCAGCAATGTAGTACCAACATGGCCAGGATTGGCTACATATACACCATATCCAAATGTACAAAACTTGCAAACAGCAGACTTATGTCCATTATATAATAATTTAGTAAGCTTATATGGACGCTTAGCACAATTTGAAATGTGAATATTAAATACAACCCCAGTGAGGGCTACTCCGGTGGTCCAACAATTGGCTACACCGGGGAGAAACCCGGTAACTATTAATTCTATTATGGGTCAACTTCCTACCAGACGTGACAAAATTACATTCTGGATTGCACACAAAAATCCCAGCTGAAAGCAGTGTTTCTCCATACAAGACCCCATTATAAACATAAACATAGAATTCATACAATATGTTTGCCATTTGGGATGGCACCCCCCACTGAAAATTGTGCCACATGGGGCACAATTTGTTCTGCAGTACATACCATAATGCATGGTCACTATCTCTGGAGTTTTTAAACAAATTAAAAATGAACATGGGGCTGCTCCTGCCCTGGATTTGGGGTTAAATTAATGGGTAATTTTGCCACAGTCTCCTCAATTATTTTAGGAAATATTAAAGGGAAAGGAACAGCATTGGCAGTACGCACAGATAGATCAGGCACGCGAGCTACCAAAAATATAATCTGAGATTTATACCAGTATAGGTCGGGATAATTTGGGGGTCACACCAAATAAACCACAATTTATGGGCAACTCCGAGAAGGATAGTACCAAGCAAAAGTGTTGCAACAAACAAAAAGCTAATAAAGACAAAGTAAAACAACGAGGTGAATCTCTGCATTCGGAGACCTTAGAGAAAAGATATAATTTAAGAAATCGTGACAACTTAAAACAACCTGAAGGGTATACTGATACACATCCTTCTCGTTCTTTTCAGGACTCATCCAACAAACGGACTGAGGAAGGTGGGTGGTCAGAGTATAGGAAAGAAGAGTACATGAAACTGACAAAGGACTCAAAATGCTCATCAGATGTCACAATAAAAAAGAAGAGAAACTTCCACAACAAAACACAGTTCAAATAGAAGAAGGGTGCAGGGATTTTGGTTAAGTATGTCACACCTATTGAGGACATTACTGAAGAACAGGACAGGGGCAGTGACTCTGCTAGACAGTGAGTTTCTGGATGTGAGAGCAACTAACAACTACATTGAGGTCACAACCCCAGACAGGAGGGTCGACCCCTCCAGACCGTGTTTACAATTTGAATATTGAAATTGCGGGGGACATAATGCGCACAACTAAAGTGATTTTCTGGGAAAGATTAATGGTCAGTTATGACATTCAGCTGGCAGAAAAAGATTGGCTGCCAGAATTGTTTGGAAAGCTCCCACAAGGGGAAGATGTCATTTTGTCATCTTTCTCAGTCCTAGTTCCAGGTCCAGTAAAAGAAGCCTATGCTGCAGATTGGGCTCTGGCAGAGGCTCCAGAGATGTACCACAACCGTGTGGGTTGGAATACAGACTCCCCATACCATGTCATACCCATATCCAGCCCACACGTACAGCCAGAGTACCCTCTAAAATATGATGCAAAAGCCCCTTTGAGGGAGATTCTGTCACAACTTGAGTACCAGAGAGTCATTGAACCCTGTGTATTACCAGTGAGCAACACTTTGTTTCCGGAGGCTAAGTTGGACTTTTCATATTGAATAGTCTTAGAATACAGAAATTTAAAAAGCCACACACGCACATTTGCAATACAAAACTCACGTAGCACAGCTTTAATGAACAAGATTGTCTGTAAAGAATAAAAAACAACCTTGGATATTTCCATTGTTTATTTCTGTCAAACATATAGCACCTGAAAGCATTGATCTAACTGTTTTTCTGCGCTCCGCTCTCAACGCCGATTTTGTCATCTCCTGCAAGGGTATAAGGACAGTCCTGGATTGTTCTCAGCCCGTGTAACATCAATATTACATGATATTGATCCTGAGGAGTTGTCGAATGTAGATGACATTTATCTAATGGATGAGGACCGCAACACACAATTGGCCAGGGTATATCGTATTGTATTGAGATTTGCTGAACAAGGCTACAAATTAAACGTTAAGTGAACAAAAATTGCATGTCTCAGTGTCCTGTTTTTGGGATACAAGCTTTCAAAGTAGGTAAAGAGTTGACACCACACTTTCTAGAGAAGTATGCACATTTACAACCAAAAAGTACCATAAAAAAATTGCAATCCTTGATAGGATTGTTTAGCTTTGGCGGAACACATTTTCACTATTGTGCACAATGCATAAAACCACTTCTCACACGTCCAGACTTTTCTGGCAAACATTGGACACCAAAGCACACACAAATACTTAGATCATTACAGAATGACATGCTTGAAGCAAAACACTTATATACACGTGAAAACAAAACAATTTGACCATCCGGTTAATTCCAGGTGCCATTGGATTCACATTTGTCATGTTCAATGAAGGTGACCCAGTGCCAATTGCATACAACTCACATTTATACTCAGACGTTAATGCATTTTGCAGCCACTGAGAAAATACTGACTCCAGTTCTGATGGTTGTCATTAAGGAGAGACCATTAACCCAGGGTAAGCGCATCATTGTTTTTACCCCAGTTCCAGTCATTGAGGCTGTTACCAAACCCAGCCTTCCAAACGCAAATGCATTACGTCCACAATGGTTCAATGGGCCACCTTCTTGACTGCCACTGATGTTGATTATGTTTTTCATCCAAAATTACAACCTCAGAAATTTCTCCAATATGAATTTGAGTACCCCATGCCCACTAAATAATGCCTCTAGAAAACTGCGAATACATCCTTTACACTGATAGTTCAGCACAACCTGCTGTAGGTACCAAACTCCAATACTCTGCGGCTTGCGCTACCATTTAGGGAGTCATGAGAGATGGTGAGTTCCACCCTCAACAAACCTACACTCGGTCCCTTGGGGATTACACAGTTCAACTTGCTGAGCTTAAAGCATTGATTTGGCACTGGGCCATGTGAATCCTAAATTCCCCAACCTTATTGTGTGCGATTGATATTATTGCATCCAGTCCTTCAATAAAAACTTACACTATTGGCGCCTTAAGAGTTTCAGAGATTTTAAAGGAAGCACCATAAAGCATAACATGCTCTAGGGGAAGGTGGCAGAGCTTAAAGACAAACTACCATGGGCTCACATAATACATACACTGGGCAATCTTGTGTTGGAATGCATGTTGTAGGCAATTCATTGGCAGATGAAGCGGCCAAGTCTGTAGTTGTTACGGCAATGTTGCTGCAATAACTCATTCCCATACAAGGGTGGATGATGAATTTTTGGCTGTTATAAACACTTTGGCTGATGGCACACTGCTACCAAAAGCATACCCAACAAAACATTCCTACCACTTGACTGCCCAAAACATTCCTTATGTAACAATACCAGGGGTGGGTGATTGTGTAGTCCCCACCCAAGATCATAAGCTAGAACTGATTAAAGCAGCTCATGAGGGTGTTGCTTCTGCCCATGCAGGTGTGGCAGCTACTATCACATTGTTACAAAAGCATTATTTGTGGCAGGTCTTTACAAACAGACCAAAAAGTAAGCCCTTAGTTTTGACATCTCTCAGAAAATAAAAGGTTTCACCATCAAGCACCCACCACAAACACCCCTAGAAGTGTCAAACAAGCCTATGCAGTGTGTGTACTTGGACCACTGTATTCCCTTATATTCAGGTAGTGTAAAGAGATACATTCTACAAGCTGTAGATTCCCGCTCCACATTCCTTTGTGTGTGGCGACAACGGGCAGCTGACACTTGCACTGTTATTAAAGATTGGCAAGTCTTTGTCAGGACAGATGCAGTTGCTGCTTTCCATTCGGACCAGGGCCAGGCTTTTGCCTCTAGGGCTTACATGGATACCATGGGAATGTTGGGGTAGCAATGCATTATTCTTCTCCATATCATCCCCATGGAAATTCAAGAGTGGAAAGAAAGAACTGTGACTTAAAGCAATCCTTAATAGCTAGAGTATTGAGCTCAGGTCGTAGTTTGACCCATCAACTACATGGGGTCCAAGAAGCATTAAATAATCTGCCTCAAAGATCTTTGGAAGGCTGTACCCCAAATGAAGTCCTGTTTGGCATCTCTATGTTCGTCCCAAATCTTGATGTTCCTGGCGCAGTGGCAGCAGACACCTTTTGATATAAATGAATGTGTCACTGTTTTATAAGAATTACAACAGTTCCGAGGTGAGTGTTCCAAAATGCACATCACCACTTTGGGAATAAGGGATTCAACAGCTTCCACAAGCTGGATTCCAAAAGTTGGGTTTGTGAGAATATTCCTGTGAAGGAGTATGGCCCATCTTACAGAGCACCGGTTCCTGTTCTAGGGATACAGGGCAGCCTACCACTGCTGCTTGGCCCTAAAGACAATTGTTTTGTCTCAATTACATTCTATGGCAGATCCTGGAGAGTACACAATGAGGATTCCTAAGTAGTTCCATTTCCCCTCTCACTCCCCTTCAGCAGATACTTTTTCAAGCATTAAGCAATGCTGAAAATGTTTACTCTGGATTGGGGAGGGCAAAGAATGAACTTTGATTCCAGTTACTGCTATGAATACAAGAAATATCCAAATTGTTAATTTGTAGTTCACTAATGCAACACAAACTGAGGGGATTGTTTATGATAAACCACTTTTAGAATTGGGTATCTAGTTGGCAGTGGTTTGCACCCTGTCCAGGTAGGGACCTTCACTCTAGTCATAGTAAGGGAGTCACACAGCTAAGATTACCCCTGATCACCCCCTTTGTAGCTTGGCACGAGAAGTCAAGCTTATCTCAGAGGCAATGTGTAAAGTATTTCTACACAAACACACACAGTAATACTGTGAAAACACCACAAAAGTACTCCACAACAGTTTAGAAAAATAGTCAATATGCATCTGTGTAAAACAAGACCAAAACAACAAAAATCCAACATACACAAGTAAAAATACACATGTTAAAGATGATATCTTAGTATAGCGCTTAGAAACACAATAGCTCCAACTGGGGTTATCACAGCATCTTGACAGAGTAGCTTCCAACAGTCCAACGCCACTCATGAGGGAGTCTAGGAGGTGAGGCGTCACTGGAGCCGGTGCGGCGTCAGTTTCTTACTGTTACTAGGGAGGTGAGTTGTCTGTTCCTTACTGCTAGGCAGGGGAGGTGAGGTGTCGGTTCATTACGGTTGCAGGGGAGGTGTTGCAGCATCCGTGGCGAGGTGTCTGTTCCCTTCAACAAGGTGGGGTCAACGAATACAGCAAGTAAAGATTCAAGACATCGACTTTGCAGTGTTGCGATCACACCACAGAGCCACAGGTGCTGCAGCGGAGTCAGATGCCACACACATCAGTGACAAAGCACACAGGACTCATGCTGTGACAGGTTTTCAGAGGCTCTACGACAGCATCGGGCCTGTCTTGCAGATTGCGGTCATTGCACTCAGTGGGGACCACTGCTCCGGTGCAGGTGCCAGCGCAGAGTCAGAGAGCGGCCCAATTCCAAAGTCACTCCAGAGTCGATGTGCTTAGTTTTTTCTGTAAGGACAGGCACAGCTCTATTCAGGTACAAGTGTCAGCGCCTCCAACCACTGTAGCTCAGGAAGACCCATCAGCCTGGTGATGGGCCATCAGGATTTGCAGAACACACCGCAGCTCCCTCTGTGTGCCTGTCTAGAGCCAATGCACAAACAGCCCAACTGTCATACTGACCCAGACATGTATTCCACAGACAGGCAGAGGCACAGAATGAGTAAGCAAGAAAATGCCCACATTCTAAAAGTACATTTTCAAACCTACAATTCAAAAACCAACTTCACCAAAAGATGTATTTTTAAGTTGTGAGTTCAGAGACCCCAAACTTCAAATCTCATCTGCTCCCAATGGGAAATTGCACTTCAAAGATATTTCAAGGCAATCTCCATCTTACTTTCTGGGAGAGATAGGCTTTGCATTAGCGAAAAACAAATTTAGCAGTATGTCACTATCAGGACATGTAAAATACACTGCACCCTGCCCATGGGGCTGCCTTGGGCCTACCTTAGAGGTAACTTGCATGTAGTAAAAGGGAAGGTTTGGGCCTCGCAAGTGGGTTCACTTGCCAGATCGACAGGCAGTTTAAGACTGCACACACATGCACTGCAATGGCAGGCCTGAGACATGTTTACAGGGATACTGATGTGGATGGCACAATCAGTGCTGCAGGCCCACTAGTAACATTTGATTTATAGGCCCTGTGCACACATAGGTGGTCATTATGACCTTGGCGGTCAGGTTACCACCACGCCCGTGATGGCGGTAGCACCATCGCCAGGCCGGCGGTAATGACTGCCAAATAATGACCATGGGGGTGATCCCTCCCATAGACAGCCAATGTACCACACCATCCACCAGCGCGGTACAACCACTGAACACAGTGGTAACCACCTACAGGCGGGCAGAAGACCAGGATCTGCCCACCATATTATGACATAGCACACCGCCAGGATAAGCCTGGTAGAAACACATCATTCAAAAGGAGACACTCATCTCCAGGGACACTGGGGAGTCGGCAGCCACCATGGAACCAGAACTGCAAGTCTTCCCGATGCTGTTCCACACCATGGCCGTCTAGGAGCACCAACGCCACCGAAGACGACGATGGTGAGTACAGCCGCCTAACACATAAAGGAGGGAGAGAGGGAGGGGAGAGTGACACACACATGCACAACACACACCATACACACACACACCACACACCCAGAACCAGCTGCAGAGTAAATTGACTGTAACAGTACCCAGGAGCAAAGAAAGCCAGGACCTCTGTTCCAACCACTGTAATCATGTTGGATGAAAATTCAAAATCCAAAAACATACACACCTGCATATGTACATGCAAGCCCAAAGGCCAGTTCAAAGTCTCTAATGTCCACAGGGCAAAGTCCAAACCCCAACTTGAATCCTGACAACATCAGGACTCCATTATTCAGGGGCATCATGTTGGAAATGGGCAGGCTCCTCAGGTAGCGGGGGCAGGTGGGGGGTAGTACTTCTAATAGGGAGGGGGCTCCTAGCCCACTGGCTCTGGAGGGAGCTTCTAGCCCACTGGTTCTGGAGGGGGGGTCCTAGCCCACTGGTACTGGAAGGGACCCTTGCCCACTGGTTCTGGAGGGGGCTCCTAGCCCACAGGTTCTGGAGGGGGTTCCTTACCCTTTGGTGATGGAGGGGGCTCCTTGCCCTCTGGTGATGGAGGGGGCTCCTTGTCCTCTGGTGATGGAGGGGGCTCCTTGCACACTGGTTCTGGAGGGGGTCCCTTACCTCTAGTGATGGAGGCCTAAGTTTGGAAGGGGCCTCCTTGGACTTAGTCTTTGTGGGGCCCTCCCTGGGCATAGTCTTTGTAGGAGCCTCCTTGGGCTTAGTGTTTGTAGAGTCCTCCTTGGGCTTAGTCTTTGTAGGGGCCTTTTTGGGCTTAGTTTTTGTAGGGGGCTCCTTGGCCTTGGTCTTTGAAGGGGGCTCCTTGGCCCTAGGTTTTGTAGGTGGCTTCATGATCTTGTTGACTGTTTGGGAGGGGGTGGCACTTTGGCCGTCCATTTTGGGGGTGGAGAAGTGTCCTTGGGGTGGGGGGCTGGCAACGCACTCATGTGCCCCTTAGTGGCAGCTGGAGACTTTGGGGTACAGTGTCAGACTGGTTGCATGAGGTTCTGGGCTGGGGGTTGGGACCTTCCTCTTACGGGCAGGACAGGGGTGTGGGGGAGGGAAGAGGTCAAGGCAGCAAGGAAAAGCTTCTTAGGGACAATGGGGTGGGATGTGGGAGGAGGGATGGGAGTGGAGATACAGGGAGTGGTTGTAGGAGGAGAAGGTGTGCTAGACCTGGTTGCAGGTGCATGGACAGTATGCGTGAGTGAGGTGGAAAGCTGTTGAGGGTCTGGGTGCATGCGTTTGTGTGTCTTTGGATGGGGGCAGACAGGATTGGGAGAACAAACAGAACATGTGGATTGATGTTGTGGTGATGTCTACAAGTGAGGTCGGTGAGCTGCATGATGTGGTGATGGTGGTGGTGGTGACTGCGTATGTGGTGTGTGGGGTGCATGTCTGCGGGTCTGCTGTTGTGGTGACTGTGGGCATGGCTGTGTAGGTGGCAGGTTCAGGGATTGGTGATGCAGTGCATGCAGGTGTGAGTGTGGATGTGACTGTGATGGAGGAGGAAGAGTAGGAGACAGTGGAGGCAGTGGAAGATGTTGTGTGTGCATCTGTGTGTTGGCTGTGTGAGTGCTTGTCGACTGAAGTGTGCTGCCTGTGTTTGTCTGTGCGAGTCTTGTGTGATGTTTTGTGTGTATGCTTGTCTGAATGTGTGCGTAGGATGGGTTTGGGGTGAGGGTTGTGTGTATGCTTGTCTGAATGTGTGCGTAGGATGGGTTTCGGGTGAGGGACTGGGACTGGGAAGTGGTAGTTGGAGGGGGGATGGAAGAAACAGGGCATTGGCTGCCATCAGTGAAGAGGCCAGAGCCTGAAACGATCTCTCTAGGGCCACCACGCCACTGTGAATGCCTTCCAGTAAGGCATTGCATTACTGCATCTGGGATGCCAGCCCCTGGATGGCATTCACTATGGTTGACCGCCCTACAGAGATGGATCCCAAGAGGTCAATATCCTCCTCACTGAGGGCAGCAAGGCTGACTGGGGCAGGGCCTGAGGTGCCTGGGGCGAAGGAGATGCCCACCCGCCTGGGTGAGCGGGCACAGGCAACTCAGTGGGGGGCTACTGGGCGGGCGGTGCTGGTACGGGAGGTGGTGGTAGAACCTGTAGCTGGGGTGATCCAAGAGGGGTCCGCCACCACCAGGGAGCTCCCATTGGAGGAGAAATCAGAATCAGCTCCTGTCCCCGCCGTGGTGCTCCCCTCACCCTTTGTCCCACTGGTCCTCTCGGCGTCGGTGGACTCTGCCTCCTGGGTCCCGTGGGCTGCAGCTCCCTCACACGCCGGTGTCCCTGCTCCTTCACCAGATGATGCTAATGCACACATGGACAGGATGACAAAAGGAGAGAGATGGGGGAGAAAGAAAGGGAGCACAGGGTCAATCATAGCTCCAACAGCACAGATGGCATGCACATCACTGTCACACACTGAGACTGAGAATGGGCAGTATGGGCCACACTGGCATTCCATTGGCTAAGTACTACTGCAGGTAGGAGCCAAACACTGCTAGCTACACACCCACTGGGACCAACTAAGCCCTGTCTGCCATGGAAAGCTAGCTACCTAGCTATCAGAAACATGCATTTCATGCTATTAACCTAAGCTGGACCACACAGCATTGTCTAAACTGGCATATTGGGGCATCCACTGACTAGTACCCTGCACCCAAATCCCATGCCAGGCAACAGAGATGGTTGTCAAACACACTGTGCTCACCCCCTTGTGGCTGCTGTGATGCCCTCAAGTGCCCATCCAGCTATGGGTAGGCCACCGCCAGTATGCAGGCCCTGAGGGAGGTCAGTTTCCGACGGGCACTCCTCCCTCATTTGGAGGCCGGCCCCAGCTGAGGCTCCGCGGTCTTGTGGGCCCAGCGTCTCAGGTCCTTCCCACTGTTTCCAGCAGTGGGTGCCCGCCTGCTATAGACCCCCAGGGTCTGCACGTCCTTGGTGATGGCACGTCACAACCCCTTCTTCTGATAGGCGCTGACCTGCAGAGGAAACACAAACAGTGGGACACCATGAACCAGACAATCCAGCCTGTCAGTCATCCATCTACATGCAGCCATGTGTCATGCAACGTACCCAGGATGTCCTCACCTGTTGGTCTGGAGGCCCATACAACTGCCCATACTGGGGTAAGACCACATCCCAAGCCTCTCCAACTCCTTTGACGTGAAGGCTGGGGCCCGTTCTCCTGCTGCACGTGCCATCGCAGGTTCCAGACACAGGTCACAGCAGCACATGCAGTGGAGATGTCGTCCTGTGGAAAGTCAGGAATCAAGTGAAGTGGTAGAAATAAAATGGCGGTCACATCCGCGGTGGTGAACACTGTCACCGCCGGCATTGATCATCATTGGTTCCCATACTCCAAAGAGGGCCATGTTAACCAATGAGGAATTTCACGGCGGTGCAGACCGCCTCCCGCCATGACACAAACTCCGGCGGAGTGAGGTCACTTCCACCTGTCCCTACATACAGGACAGGCAGTTACCATTTTCATTGCTAGTACACATGTACAGATTAATAAGTGTGTCATTGTAGTTGAATGTACTCACTTAAACAAATCCAGTGTCCAACATACAAGAATGCTCTGTGTGCACTGCTGTAGCGTGTTCATGGTTCCTGTTGTCACTCCCCTCTAACTTTTGGGTCCCTTAGGTACCAACCACTGTGGAGAAATAGGAGGGGGGGCAAGCACCCATGTACAGACCCCTGTGGACTTAGCTACACTGGAGGACAGGCACATCATACTCTCCTATTGTCTGGACAGGGCCACAGTCACAGAGCTGTGTGCTTAATAGGAGCATGATCTGCTACCTGCTAACCGTTGCACAACAGTAATACCCCTCTTGTGCAGGTACTCTCAGTGTTCCATTTCCTGGCAACTGGCCTTTTTCAGGTGACAGTGGGCTTGGCTGCAGGAATGTCACAGCCAATGTTCTCTATTGTGCTTGCAAGGGTTTTGGCAGCCTTGGTCAAACACATGTGCAGCTACATCGTATTCCCCCAGGTAGATGATTTACCCATTGTGAAGGCTGGATTCTATGCAATGGGACATAAACCACAAGTTATTGGGGCCATTGCCGGGACCCATGTTGCCTTAGTTCCCCCCCCAGCCAATGAACAAGTGTGCAGGAATAAGAAGAATTTCCACTCACTCAATGTCCATATGGTGTGCCTTGCTGACCAGTACATCTGCAACGTCACTGCCAGGTATCCTGGGACAGTGCATGATGCCTTTGTCCTGAGGAATAGCAGTGTCCCGCAGTTGATGGCCACAGCTACAGAGGCACAGAGTGTGGCTTACAGGTAAGCCTGAGTCCCCAATCATTGTATGTCAGTGTATGCCTTCAGGAGTCAAACCCCATGCCATTGTGCAGGGTTAATGTGTGTCCCTAACTTTTTGCAGGTGATTCCGGCTACCCTAACTTGTCCTGGCTCCTGACTCCTGTCAGGAATCTGAGAACAGTGGCTGAGAATAGGTACAATGATGCTTATAGGCGTACTAGGAGGATTGTTGAAAGGACCTTCAGGCTCCTGAAGGCTAGGTTCAGGTGCCTACTTCCCTGAGAAGGTCTGCAGGATTGTAGTTGTGTGCTGTATGTTGCACAATTTTGCCCTCAGGTGGCATGTGCCCTATCTACAGGAGGAGGGGGTGACAATGAAGCTGTGGCAGCAGTGGACACTGAGGACAGTGAGGAGGAGGAAGAGGAGGAGGATGTGGACAACATGACACATATGATACAGCAGAACCTCCAATGACACTCTTGTAAGATTGTTGAACTAAACATTTCTGCATTTCAGTGTTGTGCTGTGTGCCTGTAGCATAATGCTATTCATTATCTTTGCATTCCACCTGACTGTCACCTATGCCTTCCCTTATTGCAGATGTTGCTGTGGTTACAGCAGTGTAATGTTGTGATGTGTACAGACTGCTGAGACACATTTGTAGGATGGATCAACATATTACTGGACATTTACACAGGATCATGCAGTTCATTACAGTTCATCACATTGTACATTACCTTCAGATAAAGCACTGTTACTCAGGTTGTGTCCAAGGGTGTTTATTAAAAATGTGTATACAATGCAAAGGGCAATAGAGTGGGGTGATGGTTGGGAAAAATCCAGTGTAATGGGCCAGTCTGTTGTAGCATAGTGCCCAAAAGGCCATGGGAAGGGGAGCAATGGGAGTTCAAAGTGGACCAGGTGACACAGTGGAACACAAGGGGGACATTCAGAAGGGGCTAATTTCCCGGCAGTGGTCTTGGTCTTAGCAACTGTCTATGGTGTCTGTCTGGGTCGCAGGGATCGTTTCCGGGTGCTTCACCTTCTGCAGTGGAGGGGTGCTGGTGGCCTGTGGCATTGCCTCCTGTCCACTATCTGCAGCAGATGTGGTGGGCTGGTCAGTACACTGGCTAGTGGAAGGGGCCTGGTGGTGTGCTGTGTAGTCCCTCATGATGTTGGCCATATCACCCAGGACCCCTGCAATGGAGACCATGGTGGTGTTCAGGGCCTGCAATTCTTGCTTGATCTCCTGGTAGTGTTCCCCCTGCAGCTGCTGGTTCTCCTGCATGACGTTTATCACCTGACCCATCTTCTCCTGGGATTGTTAGTAAGCCCCCAGGACACTAGTGAGTGCTTCCTGGGCAGTCGGTTCCCTGGGTCTGCCCTCCCCCGGCGCACATCTGTCCTCCAACCATCCCTGGCCCACTGTGCCTGTGTCCCCTGAATGGTGTGCCCACTGTCACTGACCCCAGGACCCTCATTGTCTTGCCTATGATGTGTGGACTGGGGTCCCTGTACAGGTGGGCACACTACAGATTGATGTGTACTGGAGACAGAGGTCTGGGGACGTTGGGTGGCTTCAGTGGTGTTGGATTCTGAGGAGGGAAGGCTGTGTAGTGGACTGGGTGTGGGCTGGGGTAGCTGACTGAGCAGTCATCCCTGATGGGTGAGGGAGTTTATACAGATCCAGAGCTCCAGAGTTGCTGTCATCACTGGGGGCATCCTCTGGTGCTGGACTGGGTAGCCGTGGCACCTCCTCGCCACTAAGATTGGCTGGGGCACCTGTAGGGATGTAAGTGATGTATTATGCTACATGTCTGTGACATATTCTGCATCACTAACTTCCCCTATACTATTGCTGTTGCCCTGCCACCTTTGTTTGTGTATGGTGATGGATTGTGCAATTGTTAGTTCTCCATGCTGTGCATGCATTGGTTGTGGGTGTACATGCAGTGCTGGGGGGATGTGCATGCAGTGGGTAAGGCATGCATGGCTTGACATTTAGGTTTGTTAATTGTGGTGGTGCACTGTGTGGGATGGAGTGGGGTGATGGGTGTCAGGGTGAGGGGTGGTGGTGGCATGCAAGTATGGGGGGTGATAGGTAGTAAATGTTGACTCACCAGTGTCCAGTCCTCTGGCTACTCCAGTGAGTCCCTCAGGATGCAGGATTGCCAAGACTTGCTCCTCCCATGCTGTCAGCTGTGGAGGAGGAGGTCGGGGTCCACCGCCAGTCCTCTGGATGGCGAGCTGGTGCCTTGCTGCAATGGAATGCACCTTCCCCCGTAGGTCGTTCAACCTCTTCCTTATGTCTTCCCTCGTGTGTGGGTGTTGTCCCATGGCGTTCATCCTGTCCACGATCCTCTGCCATAGCTCAATTTTTCTGGCAATGGATATCTGCTGGACCTGTGCTCTAAACAGCTGTGGCTCTACCCTGACTATTTCCACAACCATGACACGCAACTACTCATCGGTGAAACGGGGGTGAATGTGTGGGGACATGGGTGTTGTGTGGTGTGTGTAGGTTGTGCAGAGGGTGATGTGTGGTGCGTGTGGGATGAATAGGTGGTTGTGATATGTGTGTGCAGTTCTCTTTTGTATTAGCGTTGCAAAGTGTAGCTGTCTTGTGTTATCAAAGGATTGTGGGTGATGTGGGTATGTGTTCTATAGTGCTGTTGGTGGGTGTGCGGGGCATGTGTATTTGTGTCAGGTGTGGGTTTTTTGTTCTGGCCAATGTTATCTTATTTTGGGTGACCTTATCCGCTGCAGCGGTGTTCACCGCCAATGATTTACCACCATTGAATGTCCGCTGCAGTGATTTGTGCGTCATTATTTGGAGGGTGTAATATTGGTGGTGTAGCGTGGTAGTTCTGACAGTTTATCACGTTCAGTGGGTCTGGCGGATTTGTGGTTGTGGCTGTTTTCTGTTGGTTGTGCATGTATGTGTCATTATCTGGCAGAAGGATGTTCACCTCTGAGGCAGTATGTTGGCGGCAGTCCCCCAGGCAGTATTCAGAATTTACAGCCAATGTCATAATGAGGGCCATAGTGCACTTTACTAGGGACTTACTAGCAAATCAAATATGCCAATCATGGATAGACCAATCACCAATACAAGTTAGACATGGAACACTTGCACTTTAGCACTGTTCAGCAGTGGTAACATGCCCAGAGTCCTAAATCCAGCAAAAACTGAATTCAGCACAAGATCAAAACCAAGAGGTCAGAAGCAAAAAACAGGGGACACCAAGCCAAGAGCTGACATGTCTAACAGCCACCACTGGATACATCTCCCAGTTCTTTTTCTCTTACACCAGCTCCAGCTTTTGCACAGACTGCTTCTTGTTATTTTGCGGTCAAAGATGATTTTTCTTCAACTACTGCTTCAGCACATGGTATACGTAAGCTTTTCAACTGGCTTAGACACACTTATTTGATTTGTCCATTGTATTACCTATGGATTATATTGGCATTTCTTACTTTTCTTCTTTGGATTGGATTTGTTGTTGTTTTCTTGTTGCTTATACATGGGCATTACCTTCTTGAATGCTCTGCTGTTGAACTGGTGGATGAGGTTTTAAAACCTTACTTGTCTTCCCACAAAGCTTGAAGAGAATTGTCTCTAGTGGACATTTTTGCTGTTCCAGTTCCTGACAGGATTGTTTGGGATAAAGTTCTATACAATATATTTGGACCAACTGAAATGATACAATACCTTATGTTTTTAAAATTTCTAAGAATTACATTATCACACCTGGCATTGTGCCAGTTGACTGGGATGTTAAAACTGTTGACTCTACGCTTTCTGAGTTTGAATATTGTACTGTATTTGAGAGTGAAGATACGTACATGAATTCTGTAAATTATGGAGAGATGTTATGTTACCATCATTATGAACACAATTCCCTACAGAGAGCTAGTACCCCATGCATAGTTTTTTATTATGCATAATGGGAACGTTGTCCAACTCCACCTGCAGGGAGTTATGTAGAAAAATTCACTTATTTTTCTGGGCATGATTTTACCAATCAGGGGTCACTATTTCAAATTACCTACAGTAACAGCAAGGAAATCCCTGCTTCAGACACTAAATTGATGAGTATAAATTTAGTTGTTTCCCAGTTAGGCATACAAGGTCATAAATATGGGAAAAAGACAATTGATTTAAAAACAGTTTGGGGAACGAAAGATTGACAGGTACAAGGCATGGATGCCTTATTCAAAGCATGCCTAATTCCTTTACAAATGATTTTACTAAACAAAACTGTTCAGCATACAGCTTGCCTTGGGTTAGCAAAAGCTAAAGAAATGAACATGCCCGTATTTCCTCAATAGCACAATTTGACAATTGGCAAAACGTTGTGAATTTTACAGAAGATATGGTATGGTAAGTTATGGTTAAGAACAGTACATTTAATTCAACACTTTCAGGTCCCAACGGGTAGTTATTGTGGCCAGTGGACACAACTCGTTGTCATGCAGGTTATTTTAACTCTTCATGGGGTTTTAAAGCTAGCAGATTAGACCGTTGTGACCTCACCACACAACTTTGAGAAAGCATTGATCATTTTTGATAACGCTATGAACATACTGTGCACTAGAATTTACACATTAAACAACATTGTGCCATCTGTGATTAACGTAATTCAGCATGATATGCCATTACTACAACATGGACAAAGTCAGCTTAGGTCCATTATGCAGCAGAGTTTGACATCACAGGTTCTGAAGGGGAATCACGTACTTTGGAAGCGCGTGAACTCGACAGAGTTATTTTCTCCTTTCAACCTTACTAAAAAATAACACATAATGGCAAAGAAGGAAGCTAGTTACACCATGCTCAATATAAAATAAATGAGAGAAGTTGCCTTTTAGAGGGGCAGAAACACCATTATCAGTGTGATTAATACATGGGGTGATATCACTGCCGATATCTACATTCCAATTCACTTCATGTTTAAAACATTTTCCAATTGGCAGATTTAGACATCTAGGAAAAAGTTATATTCAGGAGGTGTTTGCACTGCCTTCCAAGTCCAAGTGTGTGGGTGAGGAAAAATACTTTTTCTAGCAGAAGCGTATGTGAGACATCTGTAAACCATTCAATGATTTGTAAGCAGACAGCATTGCATGGTGCTTGCAATGTGTCGGTGGCTAACTTAGCCTGCTACTTGAAGGGTATTCCAGCCTCCTAGATTTACCCAGTATTTCAGTTACTCTTGAATGGGAGTTACTTGATACTGAGCGATCAAGGCTGTTGTGGGATGAGAGCAGTGAACTGCTGTTGAAATGCACTTTTCACACCCATGAATGAGATAAAAGTAGCAAATTTGTGGCCTCACATTGCTTCTTCCAATATCAATTTCAACAAGCTAAGCAGATTAAAGGCACTATTGTTTCAAAAACACATTGCACAGATTTCTGCCTGTGAAACCTATGACCGACAAGTGTCAAGTTTATCAGCTGAGATGCAGTCCCTCCTAAATACTAACTTCCCAAGACACTTTAGTGAATTGGTGAGCAGTATTTGTAATGTAATGCATCCAACTCCACAGGGATTGTACACTTTTTTAAGGCTGTAGGTTCCGGATTTGTAAGTACACTACAGTCCGTTTTTGGGGTAATACAATGAGCCATACATTCACTTTTTTCCCATGTTTTTGGAGGTTTTCTGCTGGTATTGGCATTAATTGGCAGTGTTCTGCTGTTGCTATTTGTGATTTGCAGTGTCTACCCCGTCTGAATCAAGAAGAGTGTTGGAGCTCCCACCAGCCCAATTGGATCGTCAATGCTTGATGCAGTAATTTGAAGTATTGCTACTGGAGGAACATAATAAGGACTGGTCATTTTTGTTTAGGCCAGTGTTCTGCTGTGTACAGCCTTTTTTCTGTTGCTTATGGTGCCCTTTCGAGAATGTCATGGAGGTGTGTCTTGTTCAGCAACAGGTGCTTTCTAGGGACATGAATTGATTGATGTCACCATTGAGGTTTTATTCCCTAAGTCGACCTACGAGATTGCTGTTGCTCCGTGATTGTAATTGTAATTGTATTTATATGGTGCTTACTACCCCTGACAAGGCATCAAAGCACTTTTCAGTGAGTAGCACACTACTCCGTAACCGAAAAGGGTTAGTGGTGGATTAGTATAGGGAAATATGAGTATAGTATTAGTATTAGAATAGGGAAATATGAGTTCATTTGAGAGGTGGACATGTGAATCTGCAAACTATGCAATGACCTATGAACATGTTAAGCATAAAATTATATATAATATATCTATATCTATCTATCTATATATATATATATATAGATATATATATATATATATAAATCAGAAATTGTTCCATACTTTTGAGGGCTGTGAGGTCATGATTAAGGAAAGGATCACGTGCAACACTGATTATGTTTTGTATGTCTTGTTATGTGGCGGTGAGAAACAATATGTAGGGAGTATGATTAACAAATTGAGGATACGCATTTTACAGCATATGCATGCCATTAAACATAATGACAAGAACTACCCCATGGCCTCACATTTCGAGCACTATCATGGATGATCATTGACGAGTTTCCGCTACTATGGCATTAAACATATCAGTGTTCATCCACGGGGTGTGGACAGAGAAAAAGAGTTGAGAAGAGAGGAGTCACATTTGATTTTGACATTTAGTACGGAGGCTCCATGGAGTCATAACATTGATGTTGAGCTACATACATTTGTGATCTGGGTTATCTCGATATGCACTTTCAATATTCATGCATGTTTTGCACATTTCTTTGCACATATGCAATGTCTCTGTGTCTGCAATGATGACATATTTAGCTTGGATCAGGACCATCTTTTGACCCATGTTGAGTGCAGTTTTGCACTCTTTGCACATCCTTTGCACATATGTATTATTCATTTATTTTTTTGTCTATAATGATGATATGGCTTTCCATGATTTTATATATTGTTAATGAGTATGAGGTCTTTACATTCCCTACTATTGCTTGAAAATGCACTGCCCTGATTGGAAAAATGATAAAATTGTGAGGATTTGAATTGAGCTATGAGGAACGCCAGTTGTGGGTATTTTTGTTGACTGCCGCTGTTAGGTATTTGGGATCGATGTTGGTCCATGGAGGCGATCCTCCTTCAATTATTTAGGATAAGGATGCACTTTATTTGGAATACCCTTTGACTTGATATTGGATTGTCATATCAGAGGATGGGGATGACATCTATGCCTATTAATTGATAGAGATGATTTTGTTTATATAGCACTAAGCACTCAATATAGAAAGGCGTATGAAATGTTTCAGATAGATTTTGATTGTGGTGCCATTAGTGAATGGTAGAAGAAATATAAAATGCAACATTTTTGTAGCAGTAATGAGGTACATTATGCACATGGTATAGCACTTTATTGATCATCAGATCGAATAGGACCTGGCACATGCCACTTTATTAGGAGGAAAGGACTGGAATCACTGGAACCTTGGAAAATTGATTAAGGAGTGATTCTACTTAGAATAATGAAATTATTTGTAGTAATATAAAATGTCTTTTTAACATAGGGCAATGATGAGTGCATAAAATTATTATATAGATTTGGATTATCAATTTTGTGCCAGTTTATATATAATGGAAAAGAGAGATTGTAAATTGATGTCTTAGAGAAATGATCAATAACTTTACTGATATGCCCAATGGTGAACTATATGGAATGGAGTGCGTCAATGAAAAGCTCTCTACCACAGGCACAGTACATTCTCCCTGGTTGGGGTTAGGAAGGATATATATGAATTAGATCTAATTAAGTTAAGTGCTATTTATAGAAATGAATTTTGGTTTTAAAATGAATGTTCAAAAATTATGATTCTGAAAATCTTATAAATTGAAATATTACAAATAGGAGATATTGAATATGAATAAAATGGACGATGAAATAGGACATTTTAAATCAAAAGATTGGAAATGGAGTGGTTTAATGGTTGGGCCACTAGAAATTGAGGAGGGACTGTTCAATAAAGAGATGCCTGTCACCAGCGACTGTGAGGCCCAGCTGAAGGCACATCACCGAAACGTGTCGGCCATTACATGTACTTTTACTCTGCAGTACCTTTATAATAAAGAACTTTTGATCCTTATTTACTTGCCACTTGTGTCCTTGGAGGAGTTGATAGCATGCCACTGTGTCATGGGCTATGAAGAGCCGATGTGGAGCTACTAGGTAGTTATAGTTAGGACCAAGTTTCTATAGAAAGAGAGTTTTGTTTTGCTAATAACATTTGAGCTGCTTGATGAATCTTCACGGAATTTCCCAAGAAACTACAACGCTCACTTGAGCTGCTGTCTGGAAATTTCAGGGTGATCCATCTGTGGGGGTGAGAAAAAAGGGGGTCCCAAAACACTTTTTCCCCATTCATTTTTCCATAGGGATTTTGACCAGCGATAGTGCCGAAATTTGGCAGAAAGGTTGGTCCTGGTGCAGAAGTTACTTTTTTTTGTTTTTGTGTAAATTCATTCAGTAATTTTTAAGAAAATAACTGGAAAACAATTTTTTATATCTAGGGATGCGAATCCAGCGTGACTCCTGTGAGCAGTGCAGCGAATCCACAAGCCACATAGAGCAGTGTGATTGGCTGTTCACAAGCTTTTCAGAAAGTTGCGTCTGCCATTTTATCGACCGGCAACGGTCCTAGGGGATGGGTTTCTCATCAAAAATGAATTCAAGGGGTAATAATAGAGGTACTCTGACCCTAAGGGTGGAATGAATATGTTGGTGAAGGATTAATTATAAGTTTAGAAAGGGGAAAATGCCTTTTTTTTTACGATCGTGGAGTCACGACTCCATCATGGCGCTCATCCTTGGGTCATCCTTGTAACATTGCGACGGAGTCAGGAACCCTGATGATAAAAGAAAAAAATATATATGCAAACTCATTGTTACACACACTGTGTCAGCCATTCAGACACTTACTCATCTAGTCACAGACCCACTCTGACCATCATGAACCCACTCACAGACCCACTCAGACCCTCAAGTACCCACTCACAGGCCCACTGACACTTATAGACACACTCACAGACCCACTCAGACACTACAGACCCACTCAGACACTCACACATCCACTCACAGATACACTGAGACACTGACACAGCCACTCATAGACTCACTCAGACACTACACACCCACTTTGAGACCCAGGGAGACACTCACACGCCTACTCAGTCTCAATCAGTCACACACCCACTCACAGACATACTGAGACATGTACATAGTCACTCGCAGTCTCACTCAAACACTCACATGCTCAGTCACAGTCCCACTCAGATACTCAGATACACACTCACAGACCCACTCACACACTCATGCACCCAGTCACAGACCAACTGACACTTATACATCCACTCAGAGACCCACTGAGACCCTCATGCACCCATTCACAGACCCACTCACACCCTTTTGCACCTACTCACAGACCTACCCAGACCCTCAACCACCCACTCACAGACCCAGTGAGACACCCATGCACCCAATCACAAACCCACTCAGACATTACACACCCACTCACAGACCCAGACACTCACACACCCACTCACAGACACGGTCACACACTCTTGCAGCCACTCACAGACTGACTGACACTTATATACCCACTCACAGACCCACCCAGACTGTTATACACCCACTCACAGACTGATTCAGACTCTTAAGCACCCACTCACAGAGCCACTCAGACATTTAGATACCCACTCATACACTCAGCCACACACTCATGCATCCAGTCACGGACAGGCTGACACTTATACACCTACTCAGAGATCAACTGAGACCCGCATGCAGCCCTCACAGATCCACTTAGACACTAATGCACCCACTGACAGACTAACTCAGACCCTCAAGCACCCATTCACAGAGTCAGTGACACTCATACACCCAGTCATAAATGCACTCAGACACACACATACTTACAGACCCACTCAGACACTCACATACCCACTCACAGACCCAGTCACATACTTATCCACCCAGTCAGAGACCCACTCAGACCGTTATGCCCCCACTCACTGACCCACTCAGACTGTCAAGCACCCACTCATAGACCCACTCAGATATTCAGATACCCACTCACATACCTAGTCACACATTCATGCACACAGTCACAGACCCACTGACAATTATACACCTACTCAGGGACCCACCAAGATCCTCATGCACCCACTCACAGACCCACTCAGACCTTTTGGCACCCACTCACAGACCCACACAGAAACTGACGCACCCACTACAACACTGATGCACCCACTCTCATACCCAGACAGACACTCCCACACCACTCTCATCCCAGATACACCATCTCACACCTATTCTCAGACCCAGAGACAGTGGCGGACGGTAATTTTAGGAGGGAGGGGCGCGGGCGGGAAGCACACTCACACTTATTCATTCACACATGCATGCATGCACATCCATTCACAACACTCATCAACATTCAAACATACACGCATGCACCAAACATTCATTTAAAAAAACACACACACTTACCTTAATCTCTGAGGTCCCAGGAGGGTTGGGACTGCTGCCTTCCTTCACTGGATGACCTTAGGTCAGCCAATGAGGGAAGGCAGCAGTCCCAACTTCACCAGATAGTGGGATGGGGTCAGTGAGACTTCTGACCCACTCCCCACTCTGTGATGAGGTATTACTGATTGACACTCGCCCTGGGCGCTTCAGGGCTTAAACCTGAAGCACCCAGGTCGAAGTCAATCAGTGACGCTTCCCCTCGTCACTGAGGGAAAGGGCCTTGAGGCACCTTTGCTGAGCTGAGGAGGTCTCGCCGATAGGAGCTGTGACCTCTTCAGCCCAGCAAAGTTCAGCTCAGGCAGCCAGGAGTTTGCGCAATTCGTGCATGTCTCGCTCCTGACTGCCTGACCTGAACATGAAGAGTGTCTGTCAAGCTGACCTTTGCTCAGCCTGACAGACACTCTTCATGAGGGGCAAATGTTGGGGGGCGTGGCCCCTCAGCCCTAAAGGACAGGCCCCAGCTGCCCAGAGAGACAGGTCACGGCCAACTCCCACCACACACAGCCAAAGGGATATGTGCAGCATGGGATTGGGTAGTTAGAGGGGTTGGCTGCAGGGTCTGGCCACAGGCCAGGCACATATAGTAATGAAAATTACTTTACATTAAAAAAACTTAGAAATTCACTGAAAAAAACAAAGTTTGCAGGGACATTATAGTTAGGAAATAGAATTTAAAAAAATGGGCATTCACTTAAAAAAACAAAGGTTACAGAGATGTTATAGTTAGATTCTGAATTTACTTGCACAAAAAGAAATTCAGCAGTTAGAGTTATTTGCCAGTATATGCATGCTTCCTGTAACTTTTCTACAAGGCAACCATCAGATACACAGTGATGAAATTAAAAAGGCATCCAAAATTACAGCTGTCTAAGCAAAATACTATCTCTCTTATGAGGCCGTAACAAGGATTCTCACAAAGGATATTTTATGGTAATCTGTAAGATTCCAAGTCATAAAATACCTACCTTTGTGCTGTAATTTAGAGTCCTGGCAATGATGTAGTTTAACATATGCTTTTAACAAAAGATATGTAAGGCCTAGTGCCTTTATCATAACATTTCATAATAAACAGATTATGCCTATAGCGTTGATCATTGGCTTACCACCATAAGCAACTCAGTTCTGCTGCATTGAGTATAAACTTTGCCACAAACCAAAAGGTGCAATGCAAGCTTTTTACTTCGTGGAAGCACACAAATACAGTCCATTAAATACCTGTACTCAGGGAAACTAGCATGTGGATGGAGCCTAAGCATCTCTCTCAGTAGTATTCTAAAAGTGCTTTTCAGTCGATCACATAAGGTGAGGCAACAGTTGCACAGCCATACCGGCCCTAAAATCCGTGTAGATTAGTGTAGCCCTGGGCATGTCATACTGCTCTCAACCACAAAACTGCTCTCTGAAGTCCAAAGGTAATGATGGAAGGCGAGGGTGCTGTGACTGAAATATATTCCTCATGATTGCCCTCATCCTATCTGTGCTGCAGCCAGAGAAAAACAAACACTGCAAATTATCTAGTTATCACACACACTTTAAAAGCATTACGGTGTCATGTGTCTCCCCCTGAAAGTTCAAACTCGGGCAGCAAAGCTGCTGCTAACTCAGGCAGCAGGATAAATAAAGTAATCACAGTTGCGTAGAGGGGAAGCACTATTTCCTGTGGAAGCACACAATTTCTGCCAAGTCAAAACCTGTACTCATGTCTACCAACATGCAGGCGTAGTCGAAGCCCCTCTCAATAGTACTCCTTAAGCCTCTTTTTTTAGATTGATCACATTAGACCTAAAAAACAGTATAAGGGTCTGCTTAAAACGAATTTGCTGTAAAATAACACTAATGCTTTTTGAAAGCTTTCCCTTCATGACGAGTAATGGTGCTGTCAGGCTGTAATTAAACGTGATCAATGTTTGATTTTGAATTTGTGCCATCTCTGTCAGACGCAGTTGTGCCTGGAATTTTGAAAAACCTTGTTTTCTGTCATTAACAAATTCACAGCTTTTCTAAATTCTTGGACGGTTCTGTTGATTGACATTTTTCATCCCCTCGTTGGCAGATGTCCCATGGGTTCGAAAAGGCATTGTTTAAGGTCTGAGCCAACAGGCCTGGCCAGGATTTGTATTGGAGTGACAGCCTCAGTCTACACACCGAATTTGAACTTATAAAGCAGCTTTTCCCTTAGCCAAAGGCAAAACTATGTTATTCTCAGAACAGGCACATTGTTTACATGTGCTAATATAGCCTCAGAAGCCTTTTATTTTTCTCTATAGTAAAATGTAACGTAATGTGTTTTGGGGTGCTTACTGTTGCTGCCATCGTGTACATGTGATTGCCCCAGCAGTGCATATGCAGTCAAATATTACACAACACTGGTCACAAAGTTCGTGCTCAGAACCCAATGGTCAGTCCTAACAAAGGTCGGGGGGACAAAAACCAAGGCTGCATAATCTCGATTACACCTCATGCCTCTTTTTTCCACTATCAGACACTCCTTGCCTCTACATTTCACTCTTTCAGTTTGTTTTTAATCTTCGCTTTCTCTCTTTGTTACAATTTTTTCAGTATTTCATTTGCTCCTCCTTTTCCCAGAGTGTTGAGAAAAAAAGCGCTGGCCCCCAAAAATGAGTGCTGGTGGAACCCGTCTGCAACCATCACCTCAAATTAAGCACTGTATATATGTGAACAGTTTATGTGGAGATTTGTGTTTCTACTCTTAGGTCATCTAGATTATCTTTACAATTCCCTGTGTGTGCACAATTTGCTATTGACAAAATGGAGTGATGATCATTTTATTTATTTATTGTCGCCATACAGGGTCATGTCGGACAGCTGCATGGTGTTGGGGCACATAAGTATTGGCAGCAGGTGTTTTTATGATATGCAACCAGTTTGTAGCATTGGCATGCTAATACGTTTTTCTCCCATCTTGAGTAGCCAGTTAGTTCATAGCCTAAGGCTTGCTTCTTTGCATTACCTGTGGACTGTGTGTGTTTGTGCCCCAACCACTGCTTTAATGCAAAGAGTCAACGCCGGACTGGCCGTACCGGGCAATAAGCGTTTCTCTGGGAGGCTGGAAGGGTGGGGCAGCTTTTTTACTGGGTGGCGGTTTTGTAGCAGTGCAGCAGTTTTAAAAGCACTGCAAAGTTTCTTGTATATCCAACAGACATCAGGCAACAATAAAAGTGCCAAGATAACGCTGGTGATGAATGTACCTGAGGTAGAAGTCAACCCTAACCACTGTTTTACATTCTGAATCCTGAGTTTACGGTTCCACAGACCAAGCACTCTTCAAAAATGCCCACCAGCATGGATGACTTGAATCCTACACCTTGTCAACATTTTCTATACACTTATTTTTTACCCTCATGATTCATTCATTGTCTCTGTGTGTGTGGGTGTGATGTAAAGAGCTCCAACATCCTAAGCTAATGAGAGATGCTATAAAACAAATGAAATACATGTGAGGGGCTATGGAGAGATGAGAAGCACTGTTAGAGAGTGATGGTGAGGGAGTCATTGAAGAACCCCCGATAAAGACTGCTGTGTCCTGATGCGCTGTACGTTCATCATGTACTATGCTTTCAAAGCTAATACAATTGAACATATAATGAAAATGTGTTGTAGAAAGCACTGCTTTTGCTATTTGTTTCCAAATTCTATTTGGGGGGAATACCCCAATCCCCAAACCCCACCACAGCCTTCTATTTGCTGCTAAGAGGATAGTGAAAGGGCACGGAGTGGGAACAACCGTAGAGAAATGGGAATTTCATGGCCTTGTTTACTTTCGGGAGCTGCTGTTGTCTTCACCAGCCCTCAGGCAGAGGTATTAAGGGGAAAGAAAGAGGAAGCCAGGGCTGCTAATCATCATTAGCCCTAATTGACATATATGTGGGTTCCATTTAGAATTTTTGCAACTAAATGTCCTATTTTCCTCAGAATAAAAATGAGGCACAACTTGCCTGTAAATATCGCATTTGTTGTCTGGGTGTTTGCCTCTTGCTGGCCAATGTTTTGGCTTTCTAACACAAATACAACTCATCTACATCCAATATTGGAAAATATACTAGAAACAATAATCTAGGAACAATTTTTAACTGTTCACCGACTCCTATTTTAAAGGCTTGTGACATCACTGAGGATCGGATTTAGAAGAGGGTGCATATTAAAGTTGCATAAAAAAACTACCACTTCCATTGGAGGATCAGGCAGCTACTGAAGCCTGCAGGACATTGAAACAAATTCCACGGTAAAAATTGTGCTTACTATGTACCAAAAAGTGACATATAATTGGCCAAAAATTATAAATTCACTGACATGATGCATGCCCACTGTACCCGAAGTGAAAGCAGAACATTTGTAAAAATTTATGTGTTCGCCACCTCTAAAAATACAAACATGATCTGGTGTAAAATTATAAAACACACCATCAACATGCTGCGTCCACTAAAGGAATATTTCTCACTATGTATGTTGCAACTACACACCTCCAGCAATGCAAATGTACCAATTGACTACTCAAAATGTGAGAAACAGTACTAGCAAGGCAATGCTGGAAATGCTGCATGTCATAAAAGACACCCTCTACCAATGCTTCCAAAGTACCCTAGCAGCATGCATCTGCCTAGCACGACCTTGCAGGGCTTCAAACAATAAAACGAACACCACCCATCCACTCCATTTTGTCGACAGCCATTCATAGAAGCTGTCATGAATGTTATCTTTATGGCTTGAGGATGGTTGCCCCCAATTCCAAATCTTGATGACCTAATTCTGCAAAAACACAAACCCCCGCATTTTATCCAGGCACATAGCCCGCATACTGCTATCACATACACCACTTAGGCCTCCCCATGCACACGATGGCAGCAACAGTAAGCACTCCAAGGCATGTTGCCATCTTTACAGAATGGGTTTTGAGGTGGAGAAAACCGCTCACTAGCGGTTAAATAGGTCAGTGCAATGCCCCAATTGCAAATTAATCGCTTCCATTTGGGGGGAGGGGGTTGTACGTTTAATGCTCACTGGGAGGAGCGCGTTTAAATCTTCTACCCATCTCTTACTTCTGCTACCACCACATCATATGTCACTGTGTACTGCCTTACAGTCTAATTATCGAATTTGTCCTCTTAAATAAACGTGAAAATTACTAAGCAAACGTGACACAAGCAAGTACACACTAGTGGTAATGCACCTGTGAAAGTACAGGGTTTTAATTGTAACAACCTAAGTGTATGACTCTAGGTATGCAAGAGATTCACCAGAGGACAATGTATTTCTTTTGTATACCCACTATCTCCACTTCAGTCACAGAGCTGGAACACCGTCCCAGATGAACGCCATGTGATTGCCACACATTGGTCAATCTGATGGATATACTTGGTCTTGTGGTACCAGCTAGATACAGGTACAATACTGGTGATCACAAGGGAGCTGGAAAGTGGTATAGAATCTTCAATGACATAGTGACTGCCATTCCTTCTTTTGACTATGTATTGTGCTGTATTTTCAGCACCTGGGGGTCTGCAAGGGCAACAATGGACTCTGTAATGGCATATCACAGACTGCAGTGAGTATTATGGTACGGCCTAGAAATACTGCCATGTTTCAACCTTCTAATAACCAGGAATGGTTTGCAAAGGCCAATACCAGCTTCAACCCCATGACAGTACAAACAATGTGAAGTAGACTGTATTTACACGCTCATCATTACTCTCACTAGTGAAGGATAGGTGTACGGCAAGGGGAAACTGTCACCTGTGGTGGGTTAGACTCAGTCTGCCACAGTACAAGTGATTCTCCCGCTCAAATCCAGTAGTCTCAGTAGAATATTGAGAGCCTACGTGACAACTTAATCAGCCATCTGTGACTTTGAGGGTCATCCAGGGCAGGATAGGAGGGAGAAGCTGGACACCTCCTCATTTACACCTGAATACCCTGTGTTCTGTCCTCACACAAAGGGCTGCATACCCCTTGTAGTTAGTCTGAAGCCAGAGCAGGGAGGGCAGGACATCTGTGCACTTCAAAGACAAGTCTTTAAAGTCTCCCCCACATCAAAGGTACCACTGGGTATAAGAACTGGACCTCAGATACCACCACTTCAGTACACTCCTGGACCTATGGATACTCTGCCAGGGAGAAGGACTGCCACTCTGCTGGACTCATGGTTTGCTGTGCTGATCTTTTTCCTGCTGCCTTCTTGCATGGGAGTCAGAGGTAAAGGACCTGCATCGCTCTGGAAACCACAATCTGGCGTAACTCCAAGGACTAGTTGTCTGGCCTCCTGATCCAAAGTCTCAGGGGCATAAAATACTTCTAACCACCCTGCTTCTGCACCTGGACTCTAGCATCTGTGAGTCTACCCTGACAAGAAGCGCAACTCCAGTCCTGAACCCTTTGAAGTGGGCCTCAGGTGCTTCCCAGTGGAACCAATATATCTTCTAAGCTGAGCAGCACATCCCCGAGTAAAACCAATGCATCTCCGCAGCTGAGTTGCACATCCTCAAAAAGAACTGACACATCACTGCTGCTGCGTGTATTAGACCCAGCGCAAAAGACTTGCATCACTGGTGCATCCCACATTTTGGGTTCAATGCATCATGTTTGGCACCACCACAAAGCAACACTTCTCAGGAACAGGTCTTCCACATCCAATGTTGATGGCAGCATCGATGATGACACCAAAGCTCCGCATTGCAGCTTCACAACTCAACTGAACCAAACCATCACCTCAGCTGCGCAACACATCCCCGACACCTGCCTTCACATCACAACACACATTGATGGGATCCTCGACAGTGGTGCAACAGGACCTGGTGCTGCAGCCTCGCCGCATCTCATAACCAATGCATCACATTGGCTGCGCAATGCATTTTCAACTGGAATCCATGCAAAGCTCTGCAACCAGGATTAAGGAACTTGTTCAGCAGACCGATCTCCATCCCAGTAGCCGGTCTGAGCTCAATCGCAGTAGGCCTGAACTTTTGACTTTCTCCCGGTCTCGCGTGACCAGCGAAACAGGGTTGGTGCTTTTAGCTTTTGAGCACCATACTACATGTCATTCTTTAACTCAAGTTCTACTAATTGGGATTTTTTTGTTTTGGCCTATTTTTATTTATTAAATTAAGTTCTATTTTTCTAACCTTGTGTGAGATCTTTTTTTGTGCAGTGTTTTACTGTTTGAAATGTTACACAAATACTTTACACAACGCTTTCTAGTTATTTTAAACATATTTTATTGCATTTCTCAAACATCAACACAGCAGTTTGTCACAAGTATCATTGTACATCATAATACAGTCATTTCACTAGGTCAATGAAAATACGTGAGAGAATACACAGGTATCATAGTTTTAACAATGAATCATGTACATTATGTAAATTTGTGATGCATTAAATGGCCTGCAGATCATTTAAAGAGAAGGCGGAAGGAAACAACAATACCACCCCTCACTCCCCACAAACATATCTACCAAGATAGTCCTACTGTCATCATATAAGCAACTTGTCGTAAGAAGAGTTTTAGTTATTCAAGCAAAAGAGAGATCATAGAAGTCGACATACAATGTTAATGCCAGGTGGTAAAGGAATGTCAAGGGTTAGGACCCAATAGCATAGAGCCTAAGAAAGCACGACATGATTAACAAGTATCCTCTAATTGTGCTTTGAACTGTTCCAAAAAGGTATCATATATCATACCTGATATAGGTCATTTACACAGCCCACGGTATTCCTCCCTCCATATCTCTGAGCACAGCGGATCCTCACCAGAAAACCTCCTCACCCCAGCCTGTCATAGGGAGCAGAGTGGGAGAGTTTCAACACTGTGTTATCTGTTTGGCAAAGAGGAGCGTTAGGTCTGCAAAAATCAAATTCAGTCTTGGAAATTTTAGGTCTGGGTATAGTCCCAGTAAATAATGGTCTGCAGTGTCCCAGCGTGTGCTCCTCGTGAAGGATCTAAGTGATTCTCTGACGTCCTCCCAGTAAGATGATAGAGTGGGGCATGTCCATATCATACTCAGTAGATCCGCATCTTTGGTTCAGCATCTTGGGCAGGAGGATACAGCTGTGGGGAATATTTTGTGCAATTTAAAGGGTGTTAAATATGCCCTATGTAATAATGTGAACTGGATGAACTTGAAGTGTGTATTGTGAGTTATCATGATCTGATATTCTAAAAGGAACTTCCATTCCTTGTCATGAAATAGGGGAATAAGGCTCGCTTCCCATTGATCTCTTAATGGCATAAGTGATGTGTAAATGGGGACGCAGGCCTCTGTAGATCCATTTAACGAAGTGCCTGCCCATGCCCATTTCATAAACTGCCTGTACCAGTGCATGTGTTTCAGGTTCTGACCCCACTGGCAACAAGTTCGTACAGATGTAATGTAAGATATTGGCATGCATAAGAAAGAGGGTCCCAGGAAGCTCGTGCAAATGTATAAAGCCCCAGTGTGGTAACAATATTCTGTCCTCAAAGAGGTTTCCCATGATGACAGTTTGGTGGATATGAGGGTGCCCACTAGGGTAGGCAGGCCGCATGGAGATATGTTTGGAGCATAAGGTGTCATAGTGCGTTTAAGACGGAGCACAGTTCTCCAGTACATGAGATCATTATGTAGGAGTAAAGGAAGCTTGGGGGTTAGCGTACTCCCTGGTAGTACCAATATACGTAAACTCCTGGAGCTCAGCTTAGATTGTGTATAGCCTATTTCCTGTAAATGTAGCTCCACCAGCCAATGGTAAAGCCACCGTAATTGGGCTGTGAGGCAACAGGACCAAAAGTCAGATGCTCACTGTCCTCCACCCTCTGTTGGCAGCTGTAGTTTAAGGAGACTAATGCAACATCAACCTGATCCCAAATGAAGGTCAAGTATGAAAGAGTCCAATGTCTTAAAAACAGGCTGTGGGATAATTATTGGTAGATTTACAAAACAGTATAGTAATTTAGGGAGTATGACCATTCTGGAAAGGCCCAATACGCCTATTACAGAATGGGGCAGGGTGACCCTGAATTTCACTTGTGCTTTCAATGCTGAGATGGCCTTAAGTAAATTCCTTTCAAGTAGATCCATGTGATATCCGTAGACCTGAATTCCCAGCTAGCTAAATGGGTGGTGGGCCACTGGGATAGCCCCTGTACCTAGGGATATTGTGTTGTAGGACATATTGCCTTGGAAGGGAAATACGTGTGATTTGGCATGATTAACTCGGAGGCCAAATTGGTCTCCAAATGTCTGGAGTATAGTAGAGATAGGTGTGAGGTTCACGGCGAGGTCCCAAATGAAGACAATCATGTCATCCGCATATAATGAGACCCCATGGGATTGGGGGCCTTGTGGGATGTCCCAGCCCGTCGCCTTTTTTCTGAGTTTCTTCACCAGGGGTTCCATTGCCAACACAAATATTGGGGGCACTAAAGGACATCCCTTATGCATTCCTCCGGATACTGGGTATTGTGAGATATGCATGCCTATTTTGGCTTGTGCCGTGGGGTTAATGTAAAGCACCCTGATCCAATTAACAAATGTGAAAGGAATGTTGAATTTATGGAATACAGAGAACATATATTCGCAGTCTAGGGAATCAAATGCTTGTTGGAGGTCTAGAGAGAGGCAACCAGTGTTAGGCGATGGGTCGTGTGCTATCTTATTTACTTGGTACAGAGCTAGTATTTGGTAAGGGGGATGCGAATGGTCAAGGTTAATGTCCAGGACCGCATTAAAATTGCACCCTATAAAAAAGGGCGCTGAGACCACTCTGACAGGACTAAGGATACATGTTGTATAAAGACATCCTGCTCAGAGTTCAACACATATACACTGCCCTGGACTATCATCTTACCATCTACTAACCCACAGAAAGATATAGCATCCATTGATGTCAACCTTAGAGGCCGGTGCTTTGGTATGGGACTCCCACCCTCAGCCATATTGCCGCCCCACAGGCGAACCCAGAAAACGTTGTGGCAAATAATTGACCTCTCCATTTAGTGAGCAGTTTATCAGCTACAGAGGCAGAGAGGTGGGTCTACTACAAATAAACAATATTTGACTTCCGGTGGTGGAGTTGTGCCAAGACCCTATGTCTCTTGTGAAGGGACTACAAACCAGGGGTTTGTCCAGGTGTTCCAGGTCAGTATCTTGGAGTGTTGCAAGGCAGTCTATGTCAAAATTCTATGAATGGTCGCATTGGTGGGGACACTCTGTGTGTACTGAAGGACATGGGAGGCATAGGAACATACCAGGTGAGAAAAGAAACATTTCCCCAATGCTGGGTCCAACAAGAAACAAAATAATTGACCAAACTAAAAGTGACAAACAAAACATGAAAACAAAGTAACACATTGTGCAATTGCTTTAGGAGGGGCCTAAGAGAAGTGCAAGTTGGAACCCACTAATACCGGGGTCAATAGAAGAAAATGCCATGGGAATCTTGGACATTAGTAACTGTAGGGGGAAACAGCAGTCATATAACATCAGTTGGGTATTCCCCCAAATTCAAGAGGGTGCCTAATGAGTGTATAATGCCAACAGGGAATCATTGTAATGTGGCAGCCAAACAAATGAAAAATGGAAAAGGGAGGTGAGAAGAAAAAGAAGGAAAGGGGAGAGAGAAAAGGACTATGCATCTGCGGTAGACAAGTGAGGAGAAGAGCATAGATGGAGACTAATCTGGACCAGCCACCGGGTACGGCAGCGGGGACACCAGAGTGGCCCAGCCCTCTACAAGGAGCAAATCACAATGTCTGTGGTCTGCAGTGTCACAGTAAGGAAGATGGCCATGCTTACATTGGAGTCAGAGTGCGAGTCCTCACTCACTGAGGAGCTAGGTGGAGGTTGTCGATTGTTGTGATCCAAGAGATGACATAGTCGCCAGTACTGCCTTTCTATCTTCCAGGGCCTGTTGAGAAGAAAGTGTCACTATAGAAGCAGTCTATTGGGCT
Organism: Pleurodeles waltl; assembly: GCF_031143425.1. Classification (NCBI taxonomy): domain Eukaryota; kingdom Metazoa; phylum Chordata; class Amphibia; order Caudata; family Salamandridae; genus Pleurodeles; species Pleurodeles waltl. The sequence continues at coordinate 701,718,740 of NC_090437.1, forward strand.
AGTCTGCGATGGCGAGGGGGTTCATGTGGCTTTCTCTGTGGGCACTCTGATGGAGGAGGGAAAAATGGGTTGGGGTACTGCCGCTCCAACCAATCCCATGCAGCATCTGGTGTATCAAAAAATAATGAAAGTCAGTCATGAATTACTTTTAAAAATGCTGGCAACATTAAGGCATAAGTAAGTCCCTCAGAGCACAGCTGTCATTTGATCGCTAGGAAGGATCCACTGTCTCCGCACTTCTGTTGTATAATCCGGAAAAAGGAATACCATCACATTGTCCACAGTTATGGGAGCCATCTCACTGGCCTTTTGTGGTAGAATATCATGAGCTACGAAGTTAAGTATCTGTGCCACCATGGGGCCCAGCAGACATCTAGGGGAATGGCATCAGGTCGGTACCCTGTACACTCATTGCACACTTATCAGGGATGAAAGGCCGTGGGGAACTATCGCTTTCTGAAGAGACTGGTCGATAAACAACATTGGAGTCAAACCTTCCACGCCCTCCGGCATCTCCAAGATGGGCACATTATTTTGGCATGCGTGGTCTTCAGCATCTTCCGCTCTTTCATGCAAGGCTGTGAGTTGTTTCTGTAGTTCAGCAATGGCAGTTGAATGGGAAGCCTGTTGTGAGGCTAGCATTGATAACATAGTTTCCGTTGTTTGCATGTTGTCAGAAAATGTACGATGATTCTCTCGCAAGATGCCAGGTCTAGCCAATAAAGTGTGCCTACAGTGTTCCATGGTGGATCTGGATTCTCCTATTTCTTGGAGTACCACATCTAATCATCTAATTGATCTGGTGTGGGAGCCTGAATTGTGGGCAGAATAGGGTCCTCCAGGTTATGCGTGGATGAGCCATCAGATTGACTCTACTGGGAAGGCCATGGCCCTGCTGTGATGTCGACTGAGTGCATTTAGTACCCCCATGACAGCGTCCTAAGGAATGGTGACGGGAGCACTGGGTGGTGGGTAATGAAATACTATAGATGTGACAGGACAGGCCCTTCGGGCAATCTCCCCGTGAATAAAGCTACTTGAGCATATTAGACTTAGCGAAGCCGCACTAAGGACTGGTCTGGTGTACCCTTCCAGTACTTGTGTCCAGCTGTCTCAACAACAAGGCTTCACTCAGAATCACAGGCGTGAGAGTCCTGTGAACAACAGTGGGCCGCAGTGGACCCCGCAGGCAGGGGCCAGGGTCAGTGCCACATCACAGGTGCAGAGTCCAGCACACAGTACCTGCAAAAGAAAAGCTGTGTCCAACAGGGCCCAGTAATTTGCGATGCCCTGATAAGTGCTCACTTAAGGATGTTTGTGCCTTACCCTGACAAGAATTGTGGTTGCTGCTTGACCAGGGCTCACACTTCAGTGAAACAACAACCAAATTTCTCACACCCATATATTGCACATCTAACTGTACTTTCAAATTTTATCCCAGCGGAAGCCAACTTGCTACAATGAGAACTCAAGAAAATCAAAGTAACCCAGTACATTGTTCACCACTGTTTAATACCCTGGACTCCTTTGACAAATTGAGATGGGTACGGGAGAGGGACATTGGGATGTGGCCAAGGATAAGTGGTGGGAAGCCAGAATAGCCACAAGCGAATCGGTCATAGCATCTCAATTTAAACTCATTCAGCTAAAATATCTACATCCCACTTACCTCATCCGCACTGAACTCTGGTGCCACAGACAAATTGCTTTCCTGGCCTGCTTCACATAAAAGATCCATATGGAGGATTTTTTACATAAAGGTATATGGCTTTACAGTAAAATAAGGCCCTTTTTGGATGTAGTTTGCTGCATATGGGAAGATGTACTGGACTGAAAATTACCAGAAGACCTGAAGATAATATTATGGGATATAATAATGGATATAGACCCCTATCACTGTAAATTAGCACTGGTATTGGTGGGATTACTCTTTGGTAGGCGAAACATTGCCCAAGAACGGCATAATATAGCCCCTCCTTATTTGGAAACTTGAGAACAAGGCCTGGATTGCTGCCTGATCTCCAAGATTCTGATTTATAGGCGACGTCTGCAAAAGTATATTGTGGTTGGATTGGTGCAACTTAAAGCAATTGAACTTGAAATCCCCACTGGACCACACTCACGGGGACGTTTTTGACCTTATCTGGCTAGATACTTGGGAAGTGGAGATCAAGTTAAATTAACTATTTAATTTTGCAGAACAATTAACTTATGCTAGTGTGTATGATCAACTGTATGCCATGTTTTTTTTGCAGTACTTATAAAGCCTAATAAATTGTTTCATTTAAAAAGTGTTAGTTGGTGTGATAAGCAGATCATCGAGAAATACATTTTAGCAGAAATATTTAGAAGGCTACATCTTTAAGTCTATTATAAAGTCGCCTGCTGAAGGTACATAAATACTGATTCAGGACTCGATAACTGAGGAGCTAATTGGGGAACAATAATCTGTCTATGGCTTGCATATTTGGAAGACTGACATACGTACCAATTAATGAGGACCACTGGCACCGGCATGCTGAAAACCGCCTATGTTAAAACACTTTTCCTCATACACTTAGTGAATGAACACTTACATAATGTGTCTAATTTAGAAACTTATTCCATTGTGGAAAACTGGGGGTGACACAGAATACCCACTGTAAAAAGGACATTTTGACCCATTTAGTCTTCACCTGTCCCTTTGTACTCGGAGGTTCAAAGTGAGCACCTGCAGCCTCTCCAGTGCAGGGGGACTCAACATGTAAGAGCCCCCCCCCAACCCTTCAGTGGCACCCCCTTCAGCCCAAGGGCACAGATATTGAGACATGGGAAACTTGGGGACCCCCTCATCACATTCTAGAGGTGGGCCCCATTATTTTGCATTATAGCTCACTGCCAAGGCCTATAACAGTGGTTTAAAGCCCTGCAACCAAGTTACAGACAAAAGCCACAAGAGGGCCTTTAGCAACAGGTAGAGCCCAAGGCAGAAGGGCTATAAAGCTATTAGAATGTTCAATCCACTGAGGGAGAAACAGAAAGGCAAACTGTAGTGACTAGCATGTAATGGACTGTAGCAGCAATGTGGAATCTAGAATGTAGTGATGTGGGAGATGAGAAGAGTGGAGGAGAATGTGATGATTCATTTTATTAGAGGTGCGGAAAGGCAGTTACAGCTCTCTATATATCCTGTACAAATAAATAAGGAATTGAACAACTTGATGGTGTAAGGATTTTACTACACTGTTTGGGCGATGAGCGAGGACGATGAACTCCATGAGGAATATTAGCAGGTGGTGAATGTTCAGCTATTTTAAACAAAATCCAGGACCTTGAAGAATTTTCGTGGACCAGATTGTGAGTTTTATTTTCTATTTTGCCTGTGGTGTTGGTGGTTAATACTGACAACTAATACTGAAGATCGAAAACCGAAGGGCTTACCTGTACTGCATCTTTTAATTGTCAATGCGCACTTGCTGTCATTGCAGCTTTCCTCACATGCCGCGACGTTTGTGTAACGGCTGCTGTTGCTTGGGAAGACGGGACTGCTGGTGTTTGCTGTGGAGCGCATTTCTCTAGACGTAAGCATGTGTAGATGCACAGCACTTTAAAAGCATGTATAGACGCTCAGCATGTTTCAAAACAAGCCCCACCACCTACGAAAACAGTTGTTTTTTCTGCCTTGTTATTTTCGGTGGACATCTTGAAACACTCACAATCGTATGTGGAAGTAGTAACTGCCTTTCAACATTAATTCGTGGGTGTTCACATTTACCTTAAATAAACAAGTCTTATTTTTATTAATTTTGTTTGTTGGTGAGCACCTCAAGTGAGTACAGGAATATATACAGTGTCACACTATTTACAAGATTTTTTTTACTTCTGGAACAATATGTCAACTAGTGGAGACCCACCTAGTGGTGGCTTGGCACAACTACATTTCAATTCGCCAAAGGAATTTTTGACAATTCCAGGTGAACCAGTGGTGCAGTGGAGTGAGTAGAAGGAGTTTACTATTTGGATAGCTTGGAGGATTGCAATGGTCCACTCACACCAGAAAGGAAAAAAAGGATTCTTATGTACTGCTTAGGACCGGAAGGCTTAAGTATTTACAACCAGCTACAAAAAGAAGATAGAAGAGGTGGAGATGGTGATGTTTTTACAAATTCTATTCAGGATCTTAATGGACATTTTTCACCAGCTGTATGCATTGCGGTTACACATCATGCATTTTTTCAGAGAAAGCAGAAAAGGCATGAGAACACTAATGACTATGTTTCCTCATTAAAGAAGTTAAAGAGATCATGTTGATTTTGAAATTTGCATGATGAATTAATACGGGACCAGATAGTTATGTACACTAAAAACAAAGCTATACAAGTAAGGTTATAGGTAGAAGGGGAAGCAAATCTTAATGTCATTATTGCAGTGGTACAAAAGCAGAATTGTCAGATCATTGCGCTAAACCCACTTTAGCACAGGAGAAAAAAAGTGTAGAAATGGTAAACAAGGTTTCTTCAGGAAGGCAATAATAAAAGCCTACTCGAGGATATTAAAAAGGAGAAAAAAGGGAGACAACACAAGTTAAGTTAAAAGTTTTAATACCTTTAATGGAAGTTGTTATCGATGTGGAAGCATCAGCGAGATTTGAAAAATGCCCAGCGAGCAATGCAAAGTGTATTGAGTGTGGCATAATTGGATATTGTGCCAGAGTTTGTAAACAGAAGTTAAAGAAGAGTGGTGACAAGAAGGTTGCATTTGTGAAAGAAAGTGATGATCAGGAGTCATCAGGAGAGAGTGAGGAAGATGATGAAAGGGTCAAATACAAAAGAAGTAGTAAAGTAGTGTTGAATATATCTGGGGAAAAAGGTACTAAGCCATTGTGTTGGGTATCGTTTGGAAGGGTATCTTTACAAGTTGCTGCTGATACAGGTTCTCCATACATCATTATATCAGAGAATATATGGCTCAATTTCTTTATTAACAAGTTAGAAGAGCATCTAGAATCCCCAGATATTTCCCCAGAAAGTAATACAGGGGATGCAATAGATATAGTACGGTTCAGAGAACTAGTTTTTGAATTCAAGGACAGAGAGACAGTAGGTAAACTGTATGTGGCCAAAGATAGATCTTCTGTTTTTGGTTGGAAGGATCAAAAGTTATTGAATATAATTTTAGACCCCAATGGCACAGAACAAGCCTTATTTCCATGTGAAGAAGAAGATACTAAAGTTTTCCAAGAGTTTCCTAAAGTTTTATAAGAAGGTACTAGGAAACTCAAAGTTTCACTCATAGCATTTGGCTGAAGGAAGGAGCCACACCAAAAATTCATGAGACTAGGAATATTCATTTTTTATAGTAAGAGAGGAAGTTAATAAGAATTAGAGAAGTTGCTTAAACTTGATATAATTGAACCTGTGGAAGCGTCCGAATGGGTTTCACCTATGGTGATAGCACGGAAATCGAATGGAAAGGTTTGTTATTGCATGGATTTTAGGTGGTTGAACAGCAACATCATTGTGGATCAATTTCCATTACCTAGGATCGATGACCTGCTATCGTTAACTAGGCAAGACAAGTGGTTCTCCAAGTTAGACTTGTCTGCGGCTTACCACCAAGTAGTTCTAGAGCGTAAGAGTAGACATGTTACAACTTTTTGCACACCTTTTGGATGTTCCCAATTCAAGCACATGCCGTTTGGTTTAGCGGCAGCAGTATTTCAGAGACTGATGACACAACTATTTGGGCATATACCTGAAGTAACTTTCTTTCACGATGACATCTTAGTAATGGGAAAAAACAGAAAACAGCATGATGACGTTTTGAGGAAAGTTTTATCCATTTTGGAAGAGGTTTAACAGCAGAAAGTAGTAAGTGTAAGCTTGCTGAGAAGAGTGTTACGTATTTAGGTCATGAAATTAACCAAGGAGGAATTATACCTAAAAAGAAATTAATTGAAGCCATTGTAAATGAACCTTCTCCTAAATCGAAGGATGATTTAAGATCTTTTTTAGGTTTAGCAGAATTTTATTCTGAGTTTGTAGAACATTTTTCTGACAAAAACATGAGATGTGGTTGGTATTGAAGAACAAAGCAAAGTTTGTATGGAGTGATAATTGTCAAAAAACAATTGAAGGAATAAAGAATGCAATTGTAAAGGCTCTACTTTTGCAGGGTGTTAACCCAGAGGCACAAGCAATTGTCGCCACTGATGCAAGCAGTAAAGGACTGGGTGGAGTGCTAACGCAAATTAACAAAAATGGAAAGGAGTGTGTTGTTGCATTCGCTTCTCGGTCACCATCACCTAGTGAGGAGAAGTATTCTATTATAGTATAGAAAGAGAGACGTTAGCAAGTGTGTGTGGGCTGGAACATTTTCACAAGTTTGTTTGAGGGAGGAAATGCATTGTAAGATCTGATCATAAACCGCTTACTAGACTTTTAACAACAGAGTGGTTGTCTAGAACTTCTGCAAGAATTGCAAGGTTGTCAATGAGATTGTAAGATTTCCTTTATGAAGTACAATATGTACCAGGAAAAAAACAATGTGACTACGGATTTTCTTAGCAGAATGTTGTTACCTTTGAAAGAATTAGATCAGGACCCCAGGAATGAGAAGCGTGTAGCTGGAATTTTCACAGATAGGGTTGGAACAAGTATACAAAAAGATGTATGGGTTATAGAGTATGAGAAAGATGTAGTGTTGAAAGAGGTAAGAAACAAGATTGTGATGTTAGGCAAGATTTGATAGCTTTTGGCCATGAAGGACATTCAGGAATAACTCGTACAAAGAATGTTATAAAGGAATTGTATTGGTGGCCTAAAGTTGATTTAGATGCTGAGAGATTTGTATGTAACTGTGTGGATTGTGAAATGAGGGACGAGGCTCAGAAAACATTAGATCCACCTGTGTCGTCAGTAGGATGTCCAGATATACTGTGGAAGGAAGTAGCTTTGAATATAATGGGTCCCATTACATGGAAGGACTCTACATGCAAATACATAATATTTCTTGAAGATATGTTTTCTAGATTGGTAGAAATGGAAGTAGTTCAAAGGATTAACACTAAAGTTGTTATTGACTTCTTAGCGGAAGTATTCATAAGAGAAGGGTTTCCAGTTAACAGCCAATGGTGTACAGTTTAAGTCAGAAGAGCTGAGAACTTTTGTGAAGTTGGCTGGTACACAGCACAAATTCACAGCATTGTAGCATCCTAGAAGTCATGCAGTAGTGGAAAGAGTAAATAGAGTTATTAAAGGTATTGTACAAATAGCCAACAAATTAAATAAAAATTGGGAATATGAACGGAAGAAAATGCTATGATCATACAGATCAGACCTCATGAGTCTGTTGGCGAGAGTTCTTTTCGTTTAATGAGGGGTCAGGAACCTTTATCCAAATTAAATCCAGGTTGGATGTGCAGGAGCAAACAATTAATTTGGAACACAGAGGACGTAAGAAAAAATATTTTGAAGTCTCAGGAAAAGAATAAGGTCTATTTTGACAACACACATAGGCCCTCATTACAACATTGGCGGTAAAAGGCGCTTACTGCCGTGCCGAAGACCGCCAATACACTGCGGCGGCAGGAGACCGCCACAGCTATTATGACACACATCACGGAATCCGCCGAAATTCAGACACCCACACAAGTCTGCCACACCAAAGGTCAGCGATAAATAGGCGGAAACAAATCCTCCACCTCCACGCCAACAGAAACACGCCCATGTTATTACGACCCACGAATCCACGCAGCGGTCTTTCAACCGCAGTATTCCATTGGCGGTACACACCGCCACCCTCAAAATACACACACCTCTCCAAAACACTGCCACATAGGACAATTCAAAATACACACACCTGATACACATACAAACACCACTCCCACACATCCAATACAATATAAAACACACACTCACATCACCCACAAACCCCCTACAACCACAAATTAGAGACGAAGGCCAGAGAGAGACAGCACAGAATAGATAACACCATCACACAGAGGCACACTACACCATCACCCACACAACATCAACGCACAAAACACCACATACCACTACACCCACCACACTCATCAACACATACATCACCCCACACATCACACACACCACCCCATGTCACGCCAAAGACACCACCGCTTCTCCGAGGAGGAGCTCAGGCTCATGGTGGAGGAAATCATCAGGGTAGAGCCACAGCTATTTGGCGCACAGGTACAGTACACATCCATAGCCAGGAAGATGGAGCTATGGCAAAGAATAGTTGACAGGGTCAACGCTGTGGGACAGCACCCAAGAAATAGGGAGGACATCAGGAAGAGGTGGAACGACCTACGGGGGAAGGTGCGTTCAACGGTATCCAGGCACCACATCGCGGTACAGCGGACTGGCGGCGGACCCCCACCTCCTCCCCCACAACTAACTACATGGGAGAAGCAAGTCCTGTCCATCTTGCATCCTGAGGGCCTTGGAGGAGTCGTCGGAGGAACGGACACTGGTAAGTCTAATCTTCACTATCATATCCCCCACCCTACCTGCATGCTATCACACACCCCAACCCTCACACCCTCCCCTATCACCCTAACTCCTCACTAATCTACCCATAACACCAACCACCCATCCCAACCCCAAGACCTGCATGACACAACTAAGCATGGACACCCATCACTAAAGCATGCCCACTGCACAGACCCACAACACCCCCCAACCATCACCACACAAGCCCCCACACAGGAATGCCTGCACTGGGGTTCACGCACACCCATCCATAGCACACCATGAAACACACACATGCAATAATCATGTTCTCATACCCCTGCAGGAACCCGAAGGACCGTCGTAGGCCTCAGGACAGTCGGTTCCCCTTGCACAGCCACAGCCCAACACCGAATTGCCACCCTCTGGGAACACCAGCACAGCACCCACCCAGCTGACCCATACCTCCCTACCCAGGACAGGTCAATCAGCGGTGTGTCCACCACTACAGGGCAGCCAGGCTAACCCACCACCCCAACAACAACAGGGACCTGGGGGCAGTGGTAGTGGGCACACGGTCCAGGGGACGGAGGCACAGGAACACAGGGGAACTGGGAGGGCTGATGTGCGACAGAGGGAGGACAGGCCAAGGGAAACCACTCTCCACGAGGCCCTATCCTCCATCATGGGAGCATACCACCACTCCCAGGAGACGATGGCAACGGTCCTGGACAAGTTGCAGGAGACCCTGCGCCTGCAGGAGGAGCAGTATTTGGGGTTCAAGGAGGAGCTCAGGACCATCGTGGCACTCCAAGGGGCCCCTGACACTAGCCAGGACGACGAACTGCCCACCACCTCCGCCGGCGCTAGTGGACAGGAGGCCCGGCCACTGGACCACCACACCAGCACCCCACCCCCTGCAGACGGACAACCACCACGCAAGCGGGCCCTGAGATCCAAGAACAGGACACAGCAAGATGGCAAGACCCCCGCCAGGAAATAAGACTACCTTGATTGTCCCCCCACTGTCCCACTTTGTTACCCTGTCCAGATTGGAACTGCCCCAGCTCCACTTCCAATGGCCAGATGTGCAATGTACCTGTGAGACTAATAGACTGGACTCTGCCATGGACATTATTCCACCATGACCTCTCCCCATTTCACAACCCCCCTACATTTTTATGCACTTCAATAAACACCCTTAAAACCTCCATAATATTGGAGTCAGTCAATGATTGTGAACTTTGTATTGTCAATTACAGTGTTAAGAAAGGTTAGCCATTGGAAGGTCAACATACCTATGTCACACATCACAAGCCTTTCAAGGGTGCAAGCTGTTGACACGTAGGTCAACACATTAGTGAAACTGAAATGGAAGGGGACAACTCAGTTAACAAATAGGGAGTGAAATGTAGGTACAGGATAGAGGTAGACGTGTGAGATGTAATATAATGTGAAACATGAAATTGTACTCACCTGTGTCTCATTGAAAATATTGCTGTATGACTGACTCCCTGTTGTCGTTTTCATCTTCATCAGCTTCATCCTCATCACTGTCCACAGGCTCCCCCGCTGCAACAACACCGTCATCTGGATCATCCTGCTGCAGAAAAGGCACCTGGCGTCGCAATGCCAAGTTATGGAGCAGGCGATGATGATGTTGCACACCTTCTTCGGTGAGTAGAATAGGGACCCACCTGTCATATGGAGGCACCTGAACCTGGCCTTCAGGAGGCCGAAGGTCCGCTCGATTACCCTCCTAGTCCGCCCATGGGCCTCATTGTAGCGTTCCTCTGCCCTGGTCCTGGGATTCCTCACTGGGGTCAGTAGCCAGGACAGGTTGGGGTAACCAGAGTCCCCCAATAGCCATACACGGTGCCTCTGGAGTTCACCCATCATATCAGGGATGCTACTTTTCCGCAGGATGTAGGCGTCATGCACTGAGCCAGGGAACATAGCATTTACCTGCGAGATGTACTGGTCTGCCAAACAGACCATCTGGACATTCATCGAATGATAACTCTTCCGGTTCCTGTACACCTGTTCATTCCTGCGGGGGGGACCAGAGCTACATATGACGTTGGGGATATGTCCAAGGACATAGAAGTCACCTTTCACTGTAGGCAAATCCGCCACCTCAGGGAAAATGATGTATCTCCTTACGTGTTTCAGCAGGGCAGCCAACACTCAAGACATTGGAAAACATAGGCTGGGACATCCATGATGCCATGGCCACTGTTATCTGAAAAGACCCACTTGATAAGAAATGGAGCACTGACAGCACCTGCATGTCAGGGGGGATTCCAGTCGGATGGCGGATTGGTGACATCAGGTCAGACTCCAACTGGGTACATAGTTCCCGGATTGTGGCACGGTCAAACCGGTAGGTCACGATGACATGTCGCTCTTCCATTGTCAACAGGTCCACCAGCAGTCGGTACACCGGCGGATTCCGCCATCTTCCAATATGTCCCAACTGACGGTGCCTGAGAAGGACAACAGCGAAAAAACTGTCAGCATTCCTCCGGGTATGTACCCACAGTCATACACAAGACTACTCCAGACAATTAACCCATCCGGGAAAGGTTTTGAGTTTAGGCCTCGGTATGTGTGACGCAATAGTAAATTAAGCCATATGGGACCCTGAAATGGCGGCTGCCTGACCTCTAAAATGGGACAATGAAATTGTGGGGTAACTGCGCTGGCGTTGCACACCGTCGCGGTAGGCGGTCATAGAGCGCAGTGCAATGCTGCATTGGTTAACATTGGACCCTATGGGTCCCAGGAGCCAATGAACAGGTGCGCTGGCGGAGATGATGCGCACCGCCGCGGACGTCACCACCATTTTCTATCTGTTCAATCACTAGATACTTGACCTTCGACAGGAGAGGACCTACACTGCTAGTGCTGCTGTGACCTCGGTCTGGAAGTGACGATGGCTGCTGCGTCTGGGGAAAGGGCCCCTGCCTTCACTGCACAGGAGTTGAAGAAACTTGTGGATGGGGTCCTCCCCCAGTACACGCTACTCTACGGTCTTCCAGACCAACAGGTTAATACACAGGGAGCACGTTGTATGGGCTAGGCCTGGGTGGAGAGGGCTGGGTGGATGAGGGAAGGGGGCACAGTACATAGAACAGTCATGCATGGGGATGAATGGGCCACAGGGATAGAGTTGGGAGGGGGCCAATTACAACGACGGTGCAGTAGGTAATGACTGTTCCTCTTTCCTTGTGCATGTCATGTAGGTCAGCGCCCACCAGAAGAGGGACATTTGGCATGCCATCGCCAAGGAGGTCCGGACCCTGGGGGCCCACTAGAGACGGGGCACCCACTGCCGTAAGAGATGGGAGGACATTTGCTGCTGCAGCAAGAAGACGGCGGAGGCTCAGCTGGGGATGGCCTCCCAACGTGGGAGGGGTGCCCGTCGCACCATGACCCCCCTGATGTTCCGGATCCTGGCGGTGGCCTACCCGGAGTTGGATGGGCGCTTAAGGACATCACAGCAGACACAAGGGGGTGATTTCAACCTCATGCAATGGACTTTGCGTGCTGTGGAGCTGTCTGGGTGGGGGTGGTGGGCTGTGGGTGTCCCTAGGCCAGGGCGAGTTAGGTAGGCAAGGCCCCTCCGCTATGTAGGCCATGTGGCACTCTACCCCAGCTCCAAAAAAAAGGCAAATTGATGTATAGTTGCCCCTTTGCCATCCATGTGGGCAGATGTCTACCATTGCCATGTAGGCCATTTCCCAGGAATTGCATGTGCGCAGGGCAGGAGCACGGTGTAATGCAGGGGGCTGCTGCGTTTGTCTTGTCCGCCAACTGTAGCGGTATGCCATGCACTAAAACTCTCTTTCTTCTGTCTCCACCCTTTTTCTGCTCTCCCTGTCCTTCTGTACATCAGCATCATCAGGCGGAGGTACAGTGGCACCGGAGCACGAGAGAGCTGCATCCCACATGGCCATGGAGGGCCACACCACAGACTCTGATTTCACCAGTGGGACGGAGGGCGAGGGGAGCTTCACGTCGGCCACAGGATCACCAAACAGCGATACGGACTCGTCCCCCGATGGGAGGTCCCCTGTGGTGGCGGCACCATCTGTAAAGCCACAGTCTCTCAAGTGTCTACAGTGGGTGGGTTGCCCAATGTGCCATCCTGGGGAGTGCAAAGCCACAGTCTCTCAAGTCTCTACAGTGGGTGGGTTGCCCACTGTGCCATCCTGGGGAGTGCAAAGCCACAGTCTCTCAAGTCTCTACAGTGGGTGGATTGCCCAATCTCTCAAGTCTCTACAGTGGGTGGATTGCCCACTGCCATATCCTGGGGAGTGCAAAGCCACAGTCTCTCAGGTAGATGCAGGTCTCCACTGGTTCTGGAGGGGGACTGGTGCCCAGACTGGATGAGTCTCCCCGTGGAAGTACCTGTCCTGTCTCTGTCCCAGCTGCACATGGGAGAACGATGCCTGATGTGCCGGACTATTCATACCCACACAGTCTTTGCCCTGTTCAGCGGTCTTGACCATGGCGGTCTTGGCCTTGTTCAGCGGTGCTTTGCCATGGCTGCCTATGGACTGTTCAGCGGTGCTTTGCCATGGCGGTCTTTGCCCTGTTCAGCGGTGCTTTGCCATGGCTGCCTATAGACTGTTCAGCAGTGCTTTGCCATGGCTGCCTATGGACTGTTCAGCTGTGCTTTGCCATGGCGGTCTTTGCCCTGTTCAGCGGTCTTCACCATGGCGGTCTTGGCCTTGTTCAGCGGTGCTTTGCCATGGCTGCCTATGGACTGTTCAGCGGTGCTTTGCCATGGCGGTCTTTGCCCTGTTCAGTGGTCTTGACCATGGCGGTCTTGGCCTTGTTCAGCGGTGCTTTGCCATGGCTGCCTATGGACTGTTCAGCGGTGCTTTGCCATGGCGGTCTTTGCCCTGTTCAGCGGTCTTCACCATGGCGGTCTTGGCCTTGTTCAGCGGTGCTTTGCCATGGCTGCCTATAGACTGTTCAGCAGTGCTTTGCCATGGCTGCCTATGGACTGTTCAGCGGTGCTTTGCCATGGCGGCCTTTGCCCTGTTCAGCGGTCTTCGCCATGGCGGTCTTGGCCTTGTTCAGCGGTGCTTTGCCATGGCTGCCTCTGGACTGTTCAGCGGTAGCCTAAGATGGTGGTTCAGATACTGACATTGGTGTGTGGCATGACGTTCCATCATTGCCCAGTGGGGCTGTGAGATTCTGGACCCTCCTGGGCTGTGATTCCGGTGGTTGCGGTGGTCTCCTGACCAGTAACGATACTTGAGCCCTCCTGGGCTATGACTCTGGCGGTGGTCTCCTGACCAGTAACGATATTTGAGCCCTCCGGGACTATGACTCTGGTGGTGGTCTCCTGACCAGTAACGATACTTGAGCCCTCCTGGGCTATGACTCTGGCGGTGGTCTCCTGACCAGTAACGACGGTGCTGGCGGTTGTGTCTGGACCGCCGGAAATGATGGTGCACTTCTCCGCCGTGACACTCACAACAGGTTGGGGAGACTTCCTCGGGACCTTCCCCACCTTCTTTTGAGTTACAGATGACTCACCACTCGCCTTGGATCCCATTTCACTGTTTGTACCACCAGGAGTCTTGACACGGTCCCGTCGTCCAATCTCCAATTTCGGAGCCTTCACAGGGGGTGGGCTGACAGTGCCTTGGCTCCGGGTCCTACTGCCTGCCCTGGTGGACGGGGCACTCCAAAAACCTGGAACACGCACCACTGGTACTGGAGGCATTTTGGCTGAGGTGCTACGACGGGACTGATGAATTGGAGGGGGGGGCGGGGGCAAAAAGGTCAATTTGACATAGGGACAGTTTCTGACGTACACTGGGATGGGTAGTTGGAGGGGCTCTGGGAGTGGAGGAAGAGGAGTTGGTTGTAGGAGGTGTCACTTTTTTGGGTGCAGGTGCAGGTACTGGAGGCTGTCGTGAGGTGGATGGATGTTGGGTGAGTGATTGCTGGCGTTTGTGTACTTTGGGAGGGGGCGTCACAGACACACTGGGAGAGGACACAGGGGACGTGTATATGGCAGTGGAGGTGGTGAGTGCAGGTGAGCGGCTTGTGGTGCTGGGTGTCCTGGTGCGAGTCCTAGTGCCTGTAGATGTGGTGCATGCAGGTGTGTGTGTAGACAAGACTGGGAGGGAGGAGGGAGAAGAGGAGGAGGGGGACACAGTGGAGACAGTGGATGTTGCTGTGTCTGTATGGGTCTGATGCTTGTGTGAGTGCTTGTGGTGAGTGTGGTGCCTATGTTTGCTTTAGCTACTTTTGGGTGTTGACTTGTGTGCATGCTGGTCTGTAGGTGTGCTTGGGATGGGCTGGGGTACAGGGGATTGGGTCTGGGTGGAGGAAGTTGGAGGGGGGAGGCTGGACACAGGGACAATGGCTGCCATCAGTGCTGAGGCCAGAGATTGCAGGGTTCGCTGAAGGACAGCCTGACCAGAATGAATGCCCTCCAGGAATGCATTGGTTTGTTGCAACTCCCTTTCTACACCCTGGATGGCATTCAAAATGGTAGACTGCCCAACAGTGAGTGACCTGTGGAGGTCAATGGCCTCCTCACTGAGGGCAGCAGAGTTGACGGGGCAGGGGCTGAGGTGCCTGGGGCGAAGGAGATGCCCACCATCCTGGGTGAGCGGGCACGGGGCGAAGGCTGAGGGGCTGCTGGGAGGGCAGTGCTGGTAGGGGGGGTGGCGGCTGTACCTGTAGAAGTGGGGGGCACAGATGTTGCTGCCACCACAAGGGAGCTCCCATCGGAGGACGAGTCCGTGTCGCTGGTTTCAGCTTCTGTCCCCGCTGTGGTGCTCCCCTCGACCTCCATCCCACCGGTGTATTCAGAGTCCGTAGTGTCGCCCGCCATGGCCATGTGGGATGCAGCTCCCTCATGCTCCGGTGCCACTGCTCCTCAGCCTGATGATGCTAATGCACACAAGAACAGGGAGACTGCAAAAAAGTGGGGGGAACAGAAGAAAGACATGTTGAGTGCATGGCTTACCGCTACTGTTGGCGGACATGACAGACACAGAAGCCCCCTGCACTATGTCGCGCTGTTGGGCTCTACAGTGCAATTCCTGGGAAATGGCCTACAAGGCTATGGACGACATATGCACACATAGATGACACAGGTGCATGAATAGCTGTACTTGGCACTCTACAGAGGTGGGTGGGGGGCCACAGGGCCATGCCTTACGAAGGGGCCTAGCCTACGGAACTCGCCCTGGCCTAGGGAAACCCACAGCCCTCCTCCCCCACCTAGACCCCTCCACTGAGCGCAAAGTCAGCTGAATGAGAGTGTACTCACCCCCTTGTGTCTGCTGTGATGCCCTCAAGCGCCCATCCAACTCCAGGTAGGCCACTGCCAGGATCCGGAACATCAGGAGGGTCATGGTTCGACGGGCACCTCTCCCACGTTGGGAGGCCATCCCCAGCTGAGCCTCCGCCGTCTTCTTGCTCCAGCGGCGAATGTCCTCCTATCTTTTCCGGCAGTGGGTGCTCCATCTCTGGTGGACCCCCAGGGTCCGGACGTCCTTGGCGATGGCACGCCAAATATCCTTCTTCTGGTGGGCGCTGACCTACATGAAATGTACAGGGGAAGAAGAGAAGTCATTACCAACTGCGCCAAAGGTAGTGGCCCCCATCCCTACCCTTGCCATGTGGCACATGCACCCACCGTCTTTCATGCAAGCAGAACTCTGCCCCCTTCCTTCTTACAACCAGCCCTCTCCACACAGGCATAGCCCATACAACATGCTCCCTGTGTACTTACCTGTTGGTCTGGAGGACCGTAGAGTAGCGTGTACTGGGGGAGGACCCCATCGACGAGCTTCTCCAACTCCTCCGATGTGAAGGTAGGGGCCCTTTCCCCAGACGCACGAGCCATTGTCTCTTCCAGACCGAGGTCACAGCAGCACTTGCAGTGTAGGTCCTCTCCTGTCGAAGATCAGGTATCGTGTGATTCAACAAATAGAAAATGGAGGTCACGTCCGCGGCGGTGTGTACCGTCACCGCCGGCGTACATCGTTATTGGCTCCTGGGACCCATAGGATCCAATGTTAACCAATGCAGCATTGCGCTGCGTTCTTCGACCGCCTACCGCAACGGTGTACAACGCCAGCGCACTTACCTCACATCCCATTGTCCCACTTTACAGGTCAGGCAGCCGCCATTTCAAGGGCCCACATGGCCTAATTACCAACTGCGTCACACATACCTAGGCCTAGTCTCAACACACATACAGGCCACATTTTGTGTATGAATGGTGTTCTGTGTAGACTGTGTGTACATACCTCTGAGTTGTTTGACTCTGTGCTCGCTGTTGTCCTTCATAGGCACCGTCCGCTGGGACATGTGAGGGGATGGCGGAATCCTCCGGTTTACAGACCGCTGCTGGACCTGTCGACAATGGAGGAAAGAAATTTGATTATCACCTACAGGTTTGACCGTGCCACAATCCAGGAACTGTGTACACAGTTGGAGACTGACCTGATGTCAGCAATCCACCATCCCACAGGAATCCCCCCTCAAGTGCAGGTGCTATCAGTGCTCCATTTCCTTGCAAGTGGGTCTTTTCAAACAACTGTGGCCATGGCATCAGGGATGTCCCAGCCAATGTTTTCCAACGTATTGTCCAGAGTGTTGTCTGCCCTGCTGAAACACATGCGGAGCTACATCGTTTTCCCTCAGGTGGAGGATTTGCCTACAGTGAAAGGTGACTTCCATGCCCTGGAACATATCCCCAACATCATAGGTGCCATTGCTGGGACCCATGTGGCTTTGGTCCCCCCCCCCCACAGGAGTGAACAGGTGTACAGGAACCGGAAGAGTTATCATTCCATGAATGTACAGATGGTATGTTTGGCAGACCAGTACATCTCCCATGTGAATGCCATGTTCCCTGGCTCAGTGCATGACGCCTACATCATGCGGAATAGCAGCATCCCTTATGTGATGGCTCAACTCCAGAGGCACCGTGTGTGGCTATTAGGTGACTCTGGTTACCCCAACCTGTCATGGCTACTGACCCCAGTGAGGAATCCCAGGACCAGGGCAGAGGAACGCTACAATGAGGCCGATGGGCGAACTAGGAGGGTGATCGAGCGGACCTTCGGCCTCCCGAAGGCCAGGTTTAGGTGCCTCCATATGACAGGTGGATCCCTATTCTACTCACCAAAGAAGGTGTGACAGATCATTGTGGCCTGGTGTATGCTTCACAACTTGGCTTTGTGACGACAGGTGCCTTTTCTGCAGGAGGATGGTCCAGATGGCGGTGTTGTGGCAGCTGTGGAGCCTGTGGACAGTGATGAGGAGGAAGCAGAGGAAGAAGACATGCAGAACAGGGACTCAGTGATCCTGCAATATTTCCAGTGAAACACAGGTGAGAATACATTCCTCCCTACTACATGTACTTTTACACTTCTACTTCTATCCTGTCCGTCGATTTCACCCAGTGTATGGTCACTGAGTTGTCACTTTCCCTTACAGTTTCACAGGTGTGGGTCCCAACGTGTGTTATCTGCTTAGATTCCTCATGGACTAGAGCTGTGTGACATAGGTATGTTGACATTACTATTTCATGAACATTTTGTCACTGTAATTGCAAATACACTATTTCGAAATCACAGATAGACTCCAGATCTTTTGGTGCTTGAGGTGTGTTTATTTAAATACAAAATATTGGAGGGGGAAGTTAAATGGTGAGGGGTGATGGCGAAGGTGTGTCCATGGCAGAGTCCAGTCTCTTAGTCTCACAGGTGCATTGCCCATATGGGCATAGGAAGTGGAGCTGGGGCAGTTTCAATATGGACAGGGTGACAAAGTGGGACAGTGGGATGACAATCAGGGTGGTCTCATTTCTTGGCGGGGGTCTTGGCATCGTGCTCTGTCTTGTTCCTGGATCTCAGGGACCGTTTGCGGGGTGGTTCTCCGTCTGCAGGGGGTGAGGTGCTGGTGTGGTGGTCCTGTGGCGGGGCGTCCTGTCCACTAGCGCCGGCGGAGGTGGTGGGCAGTTCATCGTCCATGCTAGTGTCAGGAGCCCCTTGTAGTGCCACAGTGTCCCTCCTGGTGTTCAGTACTTCCTTCAGCACCCCTACAATGGTGCCCAGGGCGGAGCTGATGGTTCTGAGTTCCTCCCTGAACCCCAAATACTATTCCTCCTGCATGCGCTGGGTCTCCTGAAACTTGGCCAGTACCGTTGCCATTGTCTCCTGGGAGTGGTGGTATGCTCCCATGATGGAGGAGAGGGCCTCGTGGAGAGTGGGTTCCCTTGGCCTGTCTGCCCCCTGACGCACAGCAGCCCTCCCAGTTCCCCTGTGTTCCTGGGCCTCCGTCCCCTGGACCATGTGCCCACTGCCAATGCCCCCAGGTCCCTGTTGTTGTTGGGGTGGTGGGTTATCCTGGGTTCCCTGTAGTGGTGGACACACAGCTGATTGACGTGTCCTGGGGACGGAGGTATGGGCCCGCTGGGTGGGTGCTGTGCTGGTGTTTCCAGATGGGGGAAGGTCTGTGCTGGCCTGTGCCTGTGTGAGGGGAACCGACTGTCCCGAGGCCCACGATGGTCCGGGCTGGAAATTTAGATCCAGATGGACAGAGCTGCTGTCATCACTGTGGGCCTCTTCTGTGGGTGGAGTGGAGATGTCTGGACCCTCCTGTCTGGTGACGTTGGGTAGTGGTCCTGCAGGGGTGTAAAGGCATGATTATTGCATCTGTGTGTGTCATGGTGTGCAATGGGTGGGTGACCGTGTACCCCAGTGCTGGCATTCCTGTGTGGGGGCTTGTGTGATGATGGTTTAGGGGGGTGTATGGGTATGTGCAGTGGGCATGCTTTAGTGATGGGTGTCCATGTGTTGGTGTTGCATGCAGGGCTTGGTGTTGGGATGTGTGGTTTGTGATATTGGTACATTTGTGAGGAGTTGGAGTGATAGGGGTGGGGGCGAGGGTGGGGTATGTGATAGCATGCAGGTTGGGTGGGGGATATGGTAGTTAAAGGTTTGACTTACCCGAGTCCATTCCTCCACCGACTCCTGCGAGGCCCTCAGGATGCAGAATCGCCAAGACCTGCTCCTCCCATGTTGTTAGTTGTGGGGGAGGAGGTGGGGGTCCGCTGTACCGCCTGGTGGTGTCTTGAGACCACAGAACGCACCTTCCCCCGTAGGTCGTTCCACCTCTTCCTGATGTCCTCCCGATTTCTTGGGTGTTGTCCCACTGCGTTGACCCTGTCGACTATTCTTCGCCATAGCTCCATCTTCCTTGCAATTGAAGTGTGCTGCACCTGCGCTCCAAATAGCTGTGGCTCTACCCGGACGATTTCCTCCACCATGACCCTGAGCTCCTCCTCCGAGAACCTGGGCTGTCTTTGCCGTGCCATAGGGTGGTGTAGGTGATGTGTGGGGTGGTGTGTGTGGTGATAAGTGTGGTGATATGTAGTGGTTCGTGGTGTTTTGTGCGTGGAAGTTGTGTGGGTGATGGTGTTGTGTGCCTGTGGATGCTTGTTTGTGGATGGTGGTGTCTCTCTCTGGCCTTTTCTCTGTAATAGTGGTTGTAGGGGTTTGTGGGTGGGTGTTTTATATTGTATTGGGTGTGTGGGAGTGGTGTGTGTATGTGTATCAGGTGTGTGTATTTTGAATTGTCCAATGTGGCAGTGTTTTGTAAGAGTGTGTGTATTTTGAGCGCGGCGGTGTGTACCGCCAATGGAATACCGCAGTTGAAAGACCGCTGCGTGGATTCATGTGTCGTGATAGTGTGGGCGTATTTCTGTTGGTGTGACGGTGTCGGTTTTGTTTTCGCCAGTTTATCACTGACCTTTGGTGTGGTGGACTTGTGTGGGTGTCTGAATTTTGTCGGATTCCGAGATGTGGGTCATAATAGCTGTGGCGGAATTCCGCGGCTGCGTCGGTGTGTTGGCGGTCTTCTGCGCGGCGGTAAGTGGCTTTTACCGCCAATGTTGTAATGACCCCCAAAGAAGGAATTGAACAACTTGATGGTGTAAGGATTTTACTACACAAGCACTGGAATGTTGGAGGAGAAGGTTTATACCAACCAATATTAGCCCTGAACCTCTTGATTGTCTTCAATGGAGCTCCCAACTGTGACATTCGATGTGTAGATTCTTGTAATTCCTCGCAGGCACACGTAAAAATGATCCAGTACATGAATTGCTCACTTGGTTACTTTTACTGCTCCAAATAAAGGAAAACATGACCAGGGAGACCTCCAGTAGGCGAACAGGCAGCTGGCTCAACTGTCATCGGCTCTCTGCTCGCCCACTATGATGTTCCATGAAACGCAGTGACACAGTAATAGAATACTACAAATCAATACATCACCATGAATCGTGAAGCAATTTAACAAATATAACATATCACAGCAATACAAATTAAAGGTATACTACATCACTTCCCTTCCTTTAAAATAAGAATCAAAATTGAGACTATAAAGAAACCACAATCTTTAATCAATACTACACTTCCAAAACAAATGCAACACACGTAATACTGTTTGATTTCAGTAATCTCGAAATTTGCATGGTAACTTAACTTCTCTCAAGGATCTTGCATTGTGATAAACTGATCTATCCACAATGTCAACACTTTCCCCAGATGAACTCTGTCTATTAACAATCTCCTGATTGCTGGTATAATTGTAGAATACCCGTTCCTTATCCTTGACAGGTTGAAGGACATCTGTTAAAAGCATGGAACCCTCCATAACACTCCTGTGACAAGTATCAAAACTAATTTTTCTTTGAGCATCAGAAATGCAGACAACACTATCTCTGTTCCACCACCCTTTTCCTTGTAACAAAAGAAATGTTTTGGTGGTTTTAAGCACTTTCACTTGTGGGGTAAATTTAGACTCACCTTTCATTACACTATTGGGCTTTTTAATCAAAACCCAATCATTTACATTGACCTGTACATTATAAACATTATTTTTCCTGTCTTAATATTGTTTTTGTGTGCTTTGCTTCAATCTTACTTTTTGCTTAAATTCTTCATTATTCTGATTACTTCCCTCATAATGCTTTTTGCAACCTGAACTGAATTCTAACCAACTAGGTATAAACTTTGTTCTTGCATCTCTGGCAGGCAGACTTTTGAATGGAGACATTTCTGTGACTGGGCGTGGAGTAGTAAGATAAGCCTAAATGTTATTATTTTGCAAAAAACAAACAACATCCATATTTGAAGATAATGCTGTTTGTATGCCCTCCTTGATAATATGATTTGCTCTCTCTTCTAGTTCGTTGGAGGATGGACTGTTACTGTTTGTAAATGTTTAATATCAAAATCTCTTATGAAATTATTCATCTCCTTTGAAATAAAATGTATGCATTTGTCGGTAACAATATAACGAGAACACCCTTCAATCAAAAATACCTTTTTAAAGAAAACAATAGGTGAATCCACAAAATCATAATAAATCCATTTTGAGAAATACTCTAGTAAAACAATTAGATAGTTCTGTTCCCTGGGTTACATATGAAAAGGTCCTGAAAAATCCAGAGCAACCTTTACCCAAGGGCCGTCATGTAGCTGTACTGGAAAGAGAGGTTTATTTGTGGTTTTCCGGTGTTTGTCCGACACTATACATATATACATATACACTATACATTGAGGACAATTACTAAACAATTGAGAAACAATGTTATCTATCCCTGGCCACCAAAAGTGTTGTTAGCTTGTTTTACAGGTTGCCGAAATGCCTAAGTGACCTTCATGTGCCATAGCAGTAATACGTTCACTTAACATGGCAGGTGGAACAATTTGCTTATTGTGTACGCAAATCTGATTCTCAAAAGATATCTCTGGTGAAACTTGCTGAAAACAACGTAATTCACCAAAAACTGATTTGTCTGATGGGCAATCTACTTTAGTAAAAAAAGGAAAACTTTTTTAACATTTCATTCTTCTCAGATACAGCCAAGCACTCTTGTTCTGTGATAACTTCCTTACACCTGGAAATTGCATCAATCACTGCAACTACACACTCAATGATAACACACTCAATGATAAGTATCATTAGCACTTTCCAAAGGTAGACCTGACAAATAATCCACTCTAAGTGTTGTCATCCTTGTACATAGTTTATACTAAAATTATTCTCTTGGAGTTTTGAAAGCAGTCTAACTAAATGTGCTTAAGCTCTACCCAGTCCATTACCATTAAGTAGAAATACAAGAGGCTTATGGTCAGTGAACAAATCAAATGAATTGCTCGATATGTATGATTTGAATTTGTCCACCGTGCAGGCACACATGAGTGCCTCCCGTTCAGTGGTACTATAGTTCACCTCTGTTTCATTCAGAGACCTTGAAGCGAAAGCTACTGTGTTTTCGTGTCCTTTATCCCACTGTCCGAGTATGGCTCCTAAACCTTTTAAACTTGCATCCACAGTGATAAAAGGCTTCAACTGTGGTTGATAAGGTTGTAAAGGGGGGGCATTAATTACCAACTCTTTGTATTTTTTAAATGTTAGATCAATTTGGCAGGACTATTTAAATTGAAACCCTTTTTTAAGTAACAATCATAGAGGCTGAACTTGTAAGGCATGCCCTGGAACAAAACAGGCATAATACTCCCATAGGCATAAGAAGGACCTTAATGAACCCTTCTCTGTGGGTGGGTGAAGATTCTTGATAGCTTCTATGTTGCCTGTTTAAGGTTTAGTACACTTCTCTGTGACTGTGTGGCCAAGATACTCCACTTGTTGCACCATAAACTTGGTTTTGTTCAGCTTTACTGTCATGCCATATTTCTCAAAAGTTTAAAATACGTTCTCTAATACAATGATATGTTGCTCAGCAGTGTCTGTGAAAACTAATATATCATCTTGAAATACTTGAATTTGGGATTCACTACCAAATAAAGAATCCATGAATTTGTGAAGGGCCCCTACTGCTGAAGCAAGTCTGAACCGTAGCCTAAGGTATTTGTCTGCACCATAAGGTGTCATGATAGTGGCTAAAGACTGGGAATCAGGATTGAGGGGAATTTGTTGGTAAGCTGAATGCAAGTCGATGGTGGAAAAGTACTTTGCGCTACCTATGTTGGCTCCCATTTCCTGAATGTGAGGTAGAGGGTGGCCATCTGCAATTATTATTTAGTTCAGTGATCTCCAGTCTACGAAATAACCTCAAGTCTCTAGAGCGTTTCTTCATGATTACAATTAGAGATACACATTTGGAGGAATCACTGGCAGTGATTACACCTTCAGCCACTAGAGTATCTAGAGGTTTCCTCAATTCCTCCCTCAAACTCAATGGCACAGGTCTTGCCTTGTGCCCCACTGGCATGGTATTTTGAATGGGTTTAATTACATGCTTGAATCCTATTACAATGCCAATATTGTCTTTAAATACTGCAGGAAACATTTCCAGTAATATTTGTGTCAGTTGTGTCACATTTTCTCTAGTGTTAAGATTTAGGATTGGCATCACACCAAGAACCATAGGTTCATCATCACCAGGACAAAGCTGATTGCCCAATTTGGTTAAATCCATCCACACAATAATATATTGCCCTTTCACTGCTACATATTTTAGTGGTGATCTCTCTACCTAGACATTCAAGAGGTGTGATCATGTAACCTAAGAGATCAACATCTTCCTCACCAAATGCTTTAGGGTTAATATCTGCTGGAATGAGGACCATATTGTTAGGCCAGAAAATTAAAATACCTACAGTCAGCCAAAATAGTAACAGACGCCCCTGAATCTGCCATGGTTGTAATTCTCTTACCATCCACTGTTGCTTGGCAAAAGGATCCCTTAACCTTTGTTTGTAGTTTCGAGAATCACAGGTGTGGGAGTTTAAACTATCAATTGTTAAAACCATATTCCCAAATGCATCAGAACGGTCTGAATTTTTCTCTGTCATTGCAAATATTTATGTTGCTGATTTTCACGGTATTAAAGCTACCATTCACACTCTTGCAATCTGCCTGGAAGTGGCCAATCTTGCGGCAACTCATGCATTTCTTTCCCAAGGCTGTAAACAAACATCAGTAACAAAAGGGATAACCTTTCTTCACTCTGTCCCCCTTTCTAACAACACAGATGGATGAATCATCAGTAACTAAATTGACAGGTGAAAGTCCCTCCTGACTGTTACCATACGTCACACTTTGCTTAGTTAAAACTTGGGTTGTAATTATGGACCTCTCAATACTTTTTGCAACAACTATAGTCTCTTACAAGCTAGGATTCCTGCACGTCAAAAGACATTACTGAGTTTTCTTAGCATAATCATAAAACACAAATTGGTCCCTAATATAAATGTCAAGGTTGTTTTCAAATTCACATATTGATGCTAAAACTCTTAATGTAGCTATGTATTCTTCTACTGTCTCCTCATTGGATTGCTTGCACTTATAGAAATTGTGCCTTTCAAGTAAGACACTTGGCTCTTCTAAATACTGCTGACACATCTGGGCTTTTGCTTCTAAATAAACATTCCATTAAGTACCTTTACCTGCAAGAGCTGGAACTACCAGCAAGTTATCAAATACTTGTTGTCCCGCTATTCCTAAATGATTGAACAGAGCCATTTTCCGAGTGGGTGAACAATCAACAGCATCTATAGCCACTTAGTAATTCCCAAAAATGCACAGCCATTCTTTCCACTTAATGTCTGGCTTGCCAGCTTTTTGCAGAAACAGTGGAGGTTGCACTGCTCCCTGTAATGTAGCCAAACTATGAATATCCAGATAAGTGATAAAGTGTTTGTAGAAACACTTAGCTTATTAAAGCTGCACCAATAAATAAGAACAAAAACAGTGCAAAGAGTACATCATGGATTTCCAGTAAAGGAAATATTCAAAGGTAGTTTTCAATAGGTATGCGCAACAAAATTGGTACTCGATATGCTTTTTTATTTTTATTTATTAGGTGTGAGCATCACCATTTTGTTTTCCTGCCAAGCAGTTCTTATAACTGGCAAAGATGATGTGCAAAGGTAGTACAAATATTGATATGCGCATCACCGTATGTCGCAAATAAGAAGTGAGATTCTCTGAGACCAAACAGCGTACAGTTCCTTAGATCCCAAACCAAGATGGGGTGAGACAGAACGTGAATCTTCCTTCAGCAAGAGGACACGCTGACACACAACAAAGGCAGACATCTCCAAGGGAACAGCGCACACGTAGGACCCTGGCGCTGACACCACAGTTGCGTCCAGTTGCCACGAGAGAGCTTGCACTTAAGGAATCCCTCACGGCTCGAGACACGAATGCAGCAGCTTCACATTTGAAGAAAGCAGAGCCACGCGTGGTAAGTCGATTACCATTATGCGCTCAACTCGCAAAGCCCAAACAAATTGGATAGAAATAATGAGTAAAAGCATATTTTATCACAATCTCACCATTTTCTGAGTTTTGAGCAGTGTGACATCCTGTTGAGGTCGGTGGGTTCAAAACTAAGACAAGAGGACTCGGAAGCAGCACCTACCACTCCTGGTACCACATTATGTGGCATCTGATATGTAGTTTCTTGTAATTCCTCGCAGGCACACGTAAAAACGATCTAGTACACAAACTGCTCACTTGGTTACATGTATTGCTCCAACAAAGGAACCCAATATGAGCCCTGAACCTCTTCATTGTCTTCAATGGAGCTCCCAACTGTGGCTTTCCATGTGTGGATTCTTGTAATTCCTCGCAGGCACACGTAAAAACGATCCAGTACATGAATTGCTCACTTGGTTACTTTTACTGCTCCAACAAAGGAAAACATGACCAGGGAGACCTCCTGTAGGTGAACAGACAGCTGTCTCAACAGTCATCAGCCCTCCGCTCGCTCACTGGGATGCTCCATGCACGCAGTGACACAGTAATACACAGCAATAGAAGTTAAAGGTGTACTACACCAACAGTCCAATGTTCTAACGGTTTTTATTAACCGAATAAATATGCTTCATATACTAACTAAAAATAATAGATATTTAATGAACGGTACAAGTATTAATCAGCACCATGAAGAGATTTTCTATGCATGGGTCAAGTGTGCATAGATGTTTTGTGTGAGCATTGAGGAAGCAGCAAACGCTAACCGTGCTTGTCCCCACAATTAAATACATTCACATAAGACACTGCTCACGTTAGGCACGAAAGGGATATTCTCAAAGAAATCTATGGGATTTACTCCTTTAACCATACAAAAGCACTTCAGTAGTTCATTCATCTTCAGTAGTTGCTTGATTTTGTAGCTGCTTTGTTAATTTCTTGGTTCTAAATCTGTATACAACTTCTGAGTACTGGTTTCTGAGTTCTGTTGGGAACCACTACCTTCCTACTATGGATCACTCTCGAATGAGATCCAGCTCATACTGTGGCTGCTGCGGTGTTACCTTAAAAAGTCAATTGGCTCGAGAACTGGATGCAAAAAACATCAGCTCAAATGGGCACAAAATTCTTAGGCCCAGATTTAAGAAGGCCTACTACCATTCTAACCCCACATTAGCGTCATTTTTTACACTAATGTGGTGTTAAATGGCCAAAAACACTATGCCATATTTACAAAGTGGCACAATGCTTGATTGCATAAAGAATTGTGACACTAGTTCCCTAACTACCGCCATGGTGCGCCATATATTAAATACTGGGCACTCATGGTGGCATTAGGGAGGGCACTAAGGGGCGGAAGAAAAGTGGTGCTACACTAGGTGTTTTATGCAAACCAAGAGTCATAATAGCAAAAGAAAACATAACTATTTTTGGAAACTTTTATTTGTTTGATTTAATCCTCGTGAGTTTTGTTTACTTTTTTACATTCTGTATGCAACATTGTTGTGTTTTTACATTAGTGTTTCTTAGGTTTTTTATCTGTTGCGACAAGTATTGCCTACGGCTGAAATATCATGTTAAATGGTTTTGTACGCTGGAATGAAAGGTACATAGTTACTCTGAATAATGCCACTAGTTAGCAGCTCAAAAGGCAAAGCCTTTTAACGCCACTTACCTTATATAGGAAAAGTTTTCAAAGCAACCCAGATTCCTGTTTTCCAGATACCAACACAAATTAACCTTTGTAGCGATCCACGCAGCGGATCTTTAGTTGATTGGTTAACTCTGGGCCCAAACCACGATGATTTTGGTGTGAGTGTGTGTGACTTTATCTTGGAGGATGCTTGGCTTATCTTGAAAGTAAGGAATCCTTCATGGGTACTCCAAGACCAAGTCACCAAAATCGAGACCCCCTAAAGGGAAAGCCTTCACTTTATGCAGGATTAAGTGGGTCGGCAGCGGTGACTTGTGACATCAGCATACAGTCCCTCTGCTGTGAATTAACATCTTTCAATAAGAGAGGGGGAAACACAGCAACATGGCAGCTTAACGAATTCATCGCCATGGGTGCAGCGGCCAAATGGACAGTGGGCCCACTTCTTCCTAAAATATGTCATGCATTTGTCACTTGAACAGAGCCTACCTACCGAACTTACCCAGTAACATAGTACAAAAAGAGAAGTATGTGTCCACTTGCCACACTCATCCAGTGGCACATTGCAAAAACCGGAGTATGCATTTGTCTCCCGAATGGACACCACCTACCAAAGGCATCCAGTGACGGAGCACAAAATCCGGAGTATGCCTTTGCTCCACAGAGAGCCCACCTACCAAACTCAACCAATGACATCGTACAAAAACCAAAAAATTCATCCTATCACACTCATCAATTGAAACTACAAAAACGGGAGAACGAGTTTATCTTTAAAACAGAGCTCACCTAACAAACTCACCCAACAGCACGGTACAAACATTAGAGTGTGTGTTTGAAAAGAGCCCAGCTATCAAACTCCATCAGAGAAACAGTACAAAAACTGGAGTATGCGTCCTACCAAACTGACAAGATAACGGTACAAAAACTGGAGTATTCATTTATCTCTCGAGTAGAGACCACCTCCCAAACTAACCCAATGAGAGTAGAAAACCTGGAGTTCGCATCTTACTGAACTCACCCAATGGCACAGCACAAAAACTGGACTATGTGTCTTAGTGAACTCACCTATGGCACATCACAAAAGCTGGACTATATGTCATAGTGAACTCACCCAATGGCACATCACAAAAACTGGACTATGTATCTTACTCAACTCACCCCAATGACACAGCACAAAAACTCTAGTCTGCGTCTTACTGAACTCACCCTATGGCACATCACAAAAACTCTAGTCTGCATCTTACTGAACTGCCCCTATGGCACATCACAAAAACTGTAGTCTGTATCTTATTGAACTCACCCAATGACACAGCACAAAAACTCTAGTCTGCGTCTTACTGAACTCACCCTATGGCACATCACAAAAACTGTAGTCTGTATCTTACTGAACTCACCCAATGACACAGCACAAAAACTGGAACCTGCATCATACTGAACTCATCCAATGACACAGCACAAAAACTGGAGTATTCACTCTATCAGACTCACCAAATGACAATACAAAAAGTGGAGTATGCATTTGTGTCTCGATCAATGACACAGCACAGAAATTGGAGTTTGTGTCTTACTGAACTCATGCAATGACACACCATAAAAACTGGAGTATGTGTATTACTGAAATCACCCAATGGCACAGTACACAAATTGGAGTATGCGCTGGAGGGCTATATCCCATCTCAAGTATATTCATATTTTCATATCGCCGCATACTGCAGTACAGTTTTTAAATCACAGTTTTTAAAGGCTCTGAAGTTCAATTACTTGCTGCCAGTGTGATCCAAGCGCACACAGGTCAGATGGTATGAATTGTTGTCCTCTGCTCTGCAAGCTTCTCACGGTTGTTTATTTCACATTCCAGAGTCGGGAAGCAAGAAACAGTTTATATTCTTCTTTTCAACACCTCCCAGCAGTACTCGGCTGTAGATTCCCACCGCAGCCCAGAATGAAACATGGTTTAATTTTGGAGATAACAAGCATTCCTTTCCCATCCTCGTATATCATGCTGCCTTTTTCATTCCAGGGTGCACAAGCCATGCTCCGACGGTAAACTACCAGATGAATTTCAATAGTTGCTCACCCTGTAATACACAACACAGGGCACTCATACTGCACTCCCCCTTGCAAAGTATTACAACGCTTTACAATCTGTCTCGTCAAAGAATCATATCAAATAGACTGGGACTTGTTTCATTCTTGTAAGTAGGGTGAAGGGGGAATCAGGTATTTATTATGCCAGAAAATAGCCGGATGTCTCACAAATCCTACAATTGCTTCATGACCAATTACGCTTTCGATGCCATTAAAGAATAGGGGACTGCTTAGGCAGGACCCCATCTTTGGAACTGCTGGCATGCGTGGCGCTGAGGGTTCATGCTCCATCTGTAACAAGCTTAAATATTGTACCCGCATACCACAGCCTCAGCTCTGCTGCACCAGTGTCTATGCCGCCGATTCGCCATTTATGGGTCAAGGGGTAAGTTTGCCATTTGCCTTAAATAACTTGCAATTTGTGCCTGTGTAAAGTTTCTGAGATATTTGCATGCACAGCTGAGTGTAGCGTTTAAGAAATGTTTTTCAGTCTAAGATAGACAAACTTCTTCTGGCGGTGCTCCTCTGATCTCACGCTCCGATACCTTAAATCGTAAAATTTTCCATTCGCCTTCTGTCCTTGGATTTGTTAAGTGGTCAGTCTTACTTCCACCGACTGCACTTCTGATACTGAGGCCCATTCTCTTGATGGACAAGATTATGCTGAACACTGAAAGTCTCGCTGACTGAGAAGCAGTGCTGGGGCAGATACTAAGCATAATTCTATCTTCTTCCCTGGAACACTTGTTAAAGTGCAACCTTCTTAATAAAAGTCCAGGAAGCGTATTTCTAAGTGTAACTACACAGCTTTGGAATGCTTCCCAGTGCTTCACAAAAAGATCTGAAATGTTGTAATTTAGGGCCATATTTATACTTTTTGACCCAAAACTGCGCTGACGCAGTTTTGCGTCAAACATTTTAACGCCGGCTAACGCCATTTCATTACGCCACCCGGGCGTCAAATTTATACTTTGACGCACGGCAGTGCAAACCACTGGTGGGAGTCATTTTTTTTTACTCAAACCAATGCGCCACGTCATCAAGAAAAACGACGTTAACGCGGCGAAAATGACTTAGACCCGGTTTACGACATCGCACACCTGATACATGCCATTTTTTGATGCAATAGCGTCAAAAAGCACCACAAACACTGCAAAATGTGCAAAGGAGCCCCAAAATGGATTCCAGAAGCTATGAGAGACCCCAGGAAGATGACAACCGACCAGGAACCAGCCAGGAGGACCCATACAAGAGCCAGGAGAGGGAAAAGATGAAAAGTATTTTCAGTGCAGAGGAGCATGAAATACTGGTGAAAGAGGTGACGGAACACCAGCACCAACTTTTTGTAACCTCTAAATTGCCAATTGGTAGGAGAGAGGTAATTTGGCAACAAATTGTCGATAAGATCAACAGTGTGGCAGAAGTACGGAGAACAGTCACCGAGTGCAAGAAACGCTGGCATGACTCCAAGTGCAGGAGCAAGGAAAAGATGGCAAGGAACAGGAAGGCAGCACTGCAGACTGGAGGTGGGAGTCCAGCACCGCAGGAGGCCCTGGACCACATGCAGGAGATAGTGGCAGCTGTCATCCCAGAGGAGATCGTCACAGGAATTCAAGGACAGGACAGCGCAGACTGCCAGTAAATAACACAGATGCAGGGTAAGTCGCATGGGGAACTAAAATGCCTAATTGTAAAATGCAAGCGGGGCATACCTACTACACAATGCATGTAAGCCATGATAATCAGGTAGTGGAAAGGGCAAAGGGGCAGGGCACGGGGGCATGGGCTGTGCTGGGCAAACATGGGGCACAGCACAACACTACACCAACAACCTTTGCATGGGGGTATGCTGCCATGCCAAGGATGTTGGAAAAGTAAAGCCAGTCAAGGAGGCTAGGGTACAACGTAAAACTGGCAGGCTGTCACACGACAGCTGGTATTCTCCCTACATGAAGAAGGGCTCAATTAACAGTCTCAGGCCATATCCGCAAGTGGAATTTAACATTGACAAGAGTTGCCACTACCACCTCTGTGTGTGCAGGCCAAGTAGCTAATGGCAGTTACGTGCCCATGGATCAAACACACCCAAATTAGAGGTTTCAGGGTGACAATGTTATCAATCCTGTGTAATCAATAAAAATGTGCTAATCCTGTCAAATGGTCATGTCCATAGTCACTACAAACATCAGCCATTATCATAAACATTATGAGGTACACAGCAGTAATGTCATACACATGCTGCACATGTAAGGGTCTACCATCTGCCTGGGTCACAATAGCTGCAATGCCACCATGCAACATCCCAACTGTCATAGTGCTAAGACAACAGCATTGAGGGGGAGGACATATGTTTCCGGCTAGCGAACACACCCACACAGTCAGAAGAGGAAATGGAACACTGCTAGGACCATCAGTGCAATCCAATGTAGCACACATTCCCCAACATCAACATTACACACTACCAATGCTGACACCTGTATTGTGCCATGCCAATACAATACATAGTATATGCTAGGTCTCAGCAAAATATAGTTGGATGTGAAATATCAGAGACTGGGTCAGTTCCAGATTGTTAAGTGTGGTGCAAGTGCCATCAGAACATCCACAGCCAGTGCAAGGCCACACCATGATAATGGAAGTAGACAGAGGGTTGAGTTGTACAAGAAGGTGTCAACATACAATTTGGGCAGAACCTACACCTGGAGGATGTGACGCAGACAATTCCCCAAACTGCCCACACTACATGTGACATGCAGGTGGGTCATAGGCCTGGGAGAATGCTAATCTTAATGACAGGAACAATGAACAGGAACTAAGATCACAATGTGCAACTAATAGGAAGTCAGGCACATCACATTACAAATGACACAACACAGACACAATAATTGTACAATATCTCATTGCAGAGGATGATGGCTCTCCTGGGGATATGCCTGTCCTGGACTTCCCTGATGACATGGAATGCGAGCTGACAAACATCAGCCAGCAGACCCTCCAAGATGTCCTTGGAACCCTCCAGATCCCACCTTCAGTCGCAAGGAGGAGGACAGCAGTAGCAGCCATCACAGAGGACCCACCCACCACCCCAATTGTGCGACCTGCCAGCTCCAACCCAACTGAGGACTCTGACGACACTGGCACCAGTTTTGAGAGGATTGTAGTTGGAGTACAGCGGGAGCTGGCCAAGGAGATGCGGGTGGGGATGCAAAATATGGCAGCCAGCCTAGAGGGGGTGCGTTCGTGCATGATGTAATCTGCTGAACAGGCAGCAGCCATGCAAGGGCAAACATCTACCTTGCAAGAACTCCATCAAAGTGTGAAGGAAATCAGTACAGCAGGAAGGGAGTTGACACAACACCTCGCACACCAAACCTTTCAACGCGTGCACGAATGGAATATTGACCCCCTCAGGGCCGACCTGGCTGCCTACCACAGTGATGTAGCTGCTATACTTAAGAACCAGCAGCTCCTCCTAGCGCAGGACTGCCCCTAATAGCCCCACAGTTGGCAGCTACCGGGATTTCTGACTCCACGTCTTCAAACACTGAAGTGTGTGTTGCCTCTTCAAACCCACCACCACCAAGGGTAGAGAAGATGACACACACATCAGAAGATGAAGAGGTGGAACAGATCACCTTCACCCGTAAGAGTACCTAGTAGCACTAGTCCATGCCAAATGGGCACTTATAACCAAGGTCCTGTGTTTCGTAACATGCCAGTCTTGCAACAGCTGCTCGCAAGCACTGTTCTCAAGCCACTGTTTACCTTGACACTATGCTCTGTGATTGTCTCTCACTACCTCATTGGCAATTCATGTTCCTCTGCATTGTATGACACTTCACCCCAGCATGTCCAATGACATGTCCTTTAGCACTTGTGTAGTATCACAATAGAAGGCGTCACACTTATGGACTCACAATCCTGGACTAAGTAAATATTGCACTACAGCACTTTAAAATAAATAGCACTTATACAACCACTTTGACTCTGTGTAATGTGCCACATCAACCGTGAGGGAGATTAATGATGTTTGCCTCATGTCAATGCTCATAGAATGTCAATACAACTGCCTTGAAAGATTGTGGGCTGATAACTATGCACTGGGGTCTGGATTGTACCATCATCCGCCCTTCCTGAGGGTTAATTCTGAAGTAAACAGACAAATTACAGTATAATGCTGTGTTGGACAGAAAAAGTCTGCTTCAAGGGAGGTTCAAGCAGAAAATCAATGTCTTTAAATTTTTCTTCTAGACAATCTTTAGGTATGTGACATTTGACTCTAAAATTTCCTCACACATGCAGGAATGGATGTGTACGAGTGTACGGACAAATAAGTAACCTGGCAGTACAATATAAGAAATGAGAGGTGTGAGTCATGTATACTATACTACATAAGATTACCCCATCACTCACCTTATCAGGGTTCACATGAACATCAGGCTGCAGGCAGACGTACCACAGTGTCCTCAATACAAAACCTGGTCTCAAAGTATGACGGATTTAAAAAATCCATCCAAACTTAACAACACATTGGTAACCATAGGAACCTTGAGTGGTGGGTGCAATAGATGGCATATGCACAGAGAATTAGCTTTGGTGTAGCTGCCAATGTGACAGGCAAATTGGGATTTGGATGCAGGATGGCACACAAAAGCAAATACTAAATTGACACTGTTCACCCATGCCAAGGCCCTGATCCCCAAGCATATATTTAACTGTTAAAATAGGATGCTAAAACTAGGGAAAACACCTTAACTAACCTAACCTATCCTAACTACACATTACCTACAACTGTCCCTAACTACCCTAAGCTAAACGTACTTATCACATTTAACTAAACACTCTAAACATCAACCCCCCTTATATGACGGGACACATGGAGGACAACATATACTAACCTAAACACATACTATCTTGTCCTAAACAATTATATATTTTTCTGTTTTGTTATTTTATGTATATATTTTTTTTAATATACAAAAACCCCTACATCATCCCCCACCCACCCACCCACAAAAAATACACATGTAAAAATATCATACACTCCACCCCCAACCCACTTATACTAACTAAACTAACATCCTATTCTAACATAACACTAAGCCCCCTAAGCCCACTAAATATAAGAACCAGGAAAGAGGAGGGAGGGGATGGAATCATGGCTGAGGGTCGCAATGTCACAAGTTTGCCCTCCGCAGGATCTTCTTTATCCCATGCACTCTCCTGTTGATCTGGGACACCTCCTGCTGCAGCCTGTCTAGTCTGCGCAGCATCCGTTGCATGTCATGTTGCATGTTACAAAATTCTACATTGTCAATAGCTGCAGCCGGGGTGGTCTGTGTGCCACTTATGGAGAGTTGCACAGTTGCCGGTACCATGCTTGGAGGGGGAGGTGCAGGGAATGCTGTCAGTGGTCCAGGAACGGATGATGTTGACGGAACTGAAGTGGTGGCTGTCATCCTTGGTGCCACTTGGGTCGTAGTGTCATAGTTGGACTCTTGCTCTAGGCAAGACTGCTGGTTTAAGGATGACAGTACTTATGTTTGTAGGCGACTATGCCTATCCTACAACAAGTCGCAACTGTCGTCCCAATCCTTCCAGCTCACTAGCAGCACCTCACCAAAAACCCAAACAGTAAAAGGTGATTTGTGGCAGCCTTTATGCATGGACTCGAGAGTACGACATCTCAGGGAGTGTTGTGGTTAAACGGAGATTACCCCTTTCTCACAGATATATCATGTCTCATCCAAACACAGGCAACAACGAAGATGCAGTAAAGTTTCAATGGTTTTTATTTAGCACTACTGCAATCTGCGATAAGTTGCATGGGCTGCAATGATTAGGATAATGAACCGTGCAAGAAACAGAATTGTAAAGACAAGAGTCATTATTACGAAGACCCCCACCATCTTGCAATAACATGAAAAGACATAAAGTGTATAATATGTCCTAATACCCTATCATGATAGGCCTAACCTCCTACTTAAAGGAGAGCTGGGTATGTTAAACCTAATCTGCCAATGCCATGTCCATGAGAGGAGAACCCAACCCTCGTTACCTTGAAATGAGGTCTCTATCTCAGACTCCGCAGGGACACGAAGACTGAGTCAGTCTCAAGACGAAGTGCAGCATCGATATCAGCGATGGTGTTGACGCCCTCTTTTCGGAATCCCTCTGATTATCTGGCTTAAGTGTGATGTATTTATAAAGATCTACTTGGACCTCTGACGTAGGTGTGTTCCCAAACAATAGATAATGGCATGCTTGCGGCAGTAATTAATAATATAAACAATTCCCTCGAAAGTATGATTTTGATGCCTTAAAGCGGTGGCACTGATAATCAAATCATTACAAGTGGCCTAACTATAAACAAGGCAGCCATCTTAGAAGAATTAAATAATTAAACAGGCTAAGACAGAGCAAGCTAAGTAGGTTAAAAGTCACTAGGTGACGGGGCACGAGTCTGCAAGCCAATGGCTAAGCTAACTCCTGTTATCCCATTAAAACAAACTAGGATTCACTACAGCAGTGGTGGTGCTGGTGGTGGAGGCTGTTGTGGACAGGGATGGGCCCCCTTGGGCAAATGCCCTCCACACCCCTGTGGCTCTCTCATGGCGATAACGCTGTGCCATGTGGCGGAACTCAGACTCAACATCCAGAATGTGGCGGTAATGCATCGCCCTCCTCTGGAACTCACGGATCTGATTGGCATCCATATTGGCTGCTGTTAAAAAAGAGAAACCCAAACATTAGTTACATCATTGTGTGATACAGCTACTAATGATATTCAAAAGATACATCAAATTTATCTTAAACAGGCCAAATCACAGTACAGATCACAGATTCTCCCTGAGGAAGTACATGCCAACGCAGCCTACACATGTCCTAACTAACAGCACAGCAATGCTCAAAAACCTGTGTACCTACTTAAATGTTCTAAGCATCATTGTTCTGCCATTAGTAACATGACAAATGCTGCAAGTCCTCCACATGTGACAGGCCAACTAATGACTATCTTCTGGATGACAATCAAGGGCAACAAGATCTGTGATTTGTAAATGGAATTGCCAGGATGGTATGCAGTTGCTAATCATGAGTGGGTATCCTAGGTTGGAACAAATGAATTTCAGAATTACATGTCTGTGTACTACACCTGGATCCTCACAACTAGGTACACATATTTCATAAGCCTAAGCCTGTGCCTCAGGAGGGGTTGGACAAGCAACACATACTTTCAAATATGAAGGACACCCAGGAAGCTTTGGACAGCTGGCCATGGGTTTAGTCAGTCCACCACAGGTAAGGAGGGTGTCCAACTAGGATAGACACAAACATTGTACAATCCCATTCACATTTATGTTCCTAATTGCGGACAGTTGTCAACATCATTTGATACCACCAATGCCTGTCCTACAACACGCACATAGATGCAAGCACCCATCTGGGCATGAGCGGCATGCACACCTATGACATTGTACTCAAGTGCCACATAAAGGTAGCACAACATGTGGAGCTAGATGCTGCTAGGAAGTCAAACATACAGTCTAACATGTTCATTAGTGAACAGGGAGGCTCAAGTCTGTGGGTAATACTTCGGCATCCCTACTCTGTGTGAATCAGGGTATGACTTGCTGACTAAATCATGAAAATGGCTCTCTCCAAATGTCACCCTATTCACATGGCCATGCCTACAGGGCTGCACTACAATCCTAAAATATGACTCTACGCCACTGATTGTCCAACTCAAATATGGAAAAACAAGTCAAACTCCAGTCAAGTCACATATCAGATCATGTGCCAGCACATCCTACCTTGCTAAGTGTCAAACACACAGGAGTCAATCACACAACAGCTGCAAACACAACACAGAACTGAAATATCAACACTTACTGGATATGTCTGGGTCCGCAAATCGAGCCACTTCTCCAATTGTGTAGGGGGCAGGTCCCCCTGTAATGCATGGAAGGGTGAAATGTGCTCAATGTCTGTGCACTGTACAACACTTTGAAGAAAAAATTACTGTGTGTGACATTATATCTGAAAGTCCAGCTCCTCAGGCATGATGACACTCCAACAGACATACCACTGCAAACATCTACAGACCCTGTCGCTCCAGTGAGTGATACACACACATATGCACACATGCAGTGGCCCTAAATATCATGTGGTGACAAACATGATTCATCAATTGGTTGCAGATTCATTGTTATTATGAGAGACATGCAAAGCCACATTCCTGGTGCACTGCAATACCAGTCACTCGGGTATTGTGGCTTGTGCATCAAGGGACAATCCGTTACTGTGTGATGCTCATGTGGGTTGAGTTTAGCTCATGAATTTTTATGCTTCCTATGGTCCCTTACACGTGGGCCTGTGTTGTGTGTAGGTTACATATGCTAAATTGACAGTGTACCATGAGCCAGATATGCCCCCTATGACACCATAATGGCAGGGATCCTGTGCGTTACTTGATGACAATCTGACGCTAAACATGGATTGGCCATTTATCTAAATTAATACAACAAAGAAATATATGCTGACATTGTATATTTTGGTCATCCATGACAGAATGCATGGGCAAAGGTGTAGTCATTGCACCTGAAATGTGTCACTCATTGCCCTGTGTACCCATATCGGGTATTGGAATTCACAGTTAGCCACATTCATCATCTCACATTAGCCAAGTTGGGAGATTTACGGGTATCCAGCAAACTGACATTGTCCCATTATTGAAACATGGTTTATCAAATGCCCTACTGTGGCAATCATGATGATGTAGGTTTAAAATTGTATGCACCTTGGGAATGGCAGCAGTCACAGGAATGCTGGACTTCTGACCTTAGCATACACCCATGTCTGTGATAGCCTTCATACTGGGAAGTTAGCTATTGTACATATGCTGCACTAGATCAGCAGGGGTGTACCAACCGTAAAGTATCAAAGTATTTGGGGACTTTATATGTATGATGGAATCGGTCAGGGGTCCCTTGCACAACATCATGCAAGTAATACATTGTGACCATGCATTCACCAACTTCAGGTATCCCATGAACCCAATAACTTATGAGAATTGCATGGCTATAAAGTAACACAGATGGCAAATGCATGAGCTCTGTTCCAGCTATTGTGCCCAAGGCAATTTAAAACACACAGGAACAATGAACAGAGGGCCAGGGATATTTTTTTATTCCTCAAATTGTAGCATTTGCTTCATGTTTTACGCTACATCTATGGAAAGTAGCACCAAACATTTAGATATGAACCTGTGAGCATTATTTTGGCATCCATTTCTAATTTAATTGCGGCACAAACCAAGTCAAAGTATCAGCCTAAGATATTACCTGAGGTTAGGAAGAACTTTGTACGTATGGCCCGGAATACAGTTCAGACATGTATTCCAATTATTTGGGGACCACAATAATTCCTTGCTTTAGCTTGTGAAATACATCTCTTTCCTGGTACACTCACAGACCATGGATAAAACATATGTTTGAGCCTCATTTCCATCATCTATTGACGTCAAAGCAGCACTAATTTACAAGATCAAGTTGTGTTTTGTAAGTTTGTGCAGCTGTTGCGTCAACAATGACGGTAATGTTTAGCAAGTATTGTATAACTCAGGACCACTGTATGTTTAACTTGCATTCCACATGTCCAAAAACATTGCCTGCAGCATATCAACAAATCTGCTACTGTCACTACAGAGCATTTAAATGTGCACATTACTCTGAATTGTGCTCACTAACAGGGCCACCAATCACCACACCCAGGTGGTCCAGCAGGTCTTGCTCTCTAGCAACAAGGTCAGACCAGCAATGCTTGAGTTGGTGGTTGTTGCACGGTGTGTTAAAAATTCTCCTCAGATGGTACAGCACCTTGGACCACCTGAGCCTCCTCGCATCCATGTGATACCCCTGTATCACCCTGCCACCTGTCTCAATCATCAGGGGAAGGAAGTGGCACACCAGCCAAATGAATGCCCCCAGCTCCTCCTCACCCATTCTCCCCAGACGTGGCCTACCCAACATGACCAAAATAATAGTAATAGGAAAGGGAACACAGGAAAATACAGGGAAAGGAGGGAGGAAAAAGAAAGTAAAGTAACCCACAAACAGCCCAACTATCCCCAAACTAACAATACCCACTACACACTCCCAACAGTACAAAGACAAAATTTAACACCAAATATGACCAAAACACACTTACGATGAACAACTGAGACAATTACAAAAAAAACAGATGACAAATAGGATGGCACACAGGAGACAAAGGCACAATTTGGACAGACAAAACTCTCAGCACAGCCACACAGTCTAGAAAAATCACAGACTGCAAAGTGAAAGTGAAAGTACACCCACTGTACCATTTCTGTAAACAGGATATCCTATTAAATCACTTCCTGCCTCAAATGCCATGCATTTTTATTATGATGCATCAAACTTTTAGGACGCTTACGGGCTGTGCGTCAAATTCTTTTGATGCAAATGCTTCAAAATTCCCCCGTATTCATAGTTCCAAATATTTTTCATTGGTAACCAATTTCATGGGGTACAATGTAGGAATTACCGCTCGGGCCCAATGAATGTATAATGGCTGTGAGCATCATTTTTCAACACTTATGCAGTGATTTTTTGACGCATTTGCGTCTTTTTTTACACGTTTGGGTCAAAATATATGTCTTTTACTGTGTTTGTGTCATTTCTCTAATTTTTAACGTACATGAAAGCTGTAACTGTACAGAGATAGGCTGTTTGCACCTGCATTGTGTGTTCCAGTGTTTGGGCACATGTGGCAGACCACACTACTGCAGACCATAATACTCATGTTGTTGTACCGGATGAGCACTCTTCACTGATTCAACAGATACCCTAACTTTTTGAATAAAGATTAGTATTAACCAGTTTGAGAAGGTTGTGCATCAATAGAGGATAGCAAGGCTACGTTACTTAATACATTTACTCATTGCCTGTGTGTTAATGTCTTTGAATTGGCTATTTCAATTGTTGTTGGGCCTCTGCGTGAACGTCACAAGACGTGCTTTCATAAATGTGCTTGTATGCATGTGTTGTAAATGTGGATAACCATCAGATGCTATTCAGTGTAGAAATGAGTCAGGATATGTGTTTGTCATACACGTAGCATCTAATGCTGTGTGAACTTTCCTGACTTTTGGGACAATACATCTCCCATGACAAACTATGCACAGGATAGATAGGGGACAGTTGATAATGGCAATGAGTAAGCCATCACATGTACAGGAATGTTGGATACCACATCCTGGTCACTTGTTTGTATACTACCCATGAGTCAGTCATTTGAAAATGCTATGTAGGTACAGTGTTTGTGACACAGAGTTGCAAAAACAATCCAAAAATGTAATGTCACTCCACAGTTTGAGTCATATATATGACCTATGTTTCTCGTGTGGCAGTGGAGGACCAGCAGACGAAGCTGCATGTGTTCACATATTTTCAGTGGTTAATTGCACATAGGTGTCCAGTTCAAGTGTGTGGCAATATGTACACTGTGTCATTATTGTCCTCCATGTTGTCACTGTTACGTGCAGGTCTACTCATAGGTCTGTGGAGCCATTCACTGCATTAACAGAGTATCCTTCAATGCAGAATTGACCGAAGCCAAAGAAGAATCGACAACACACATGGGGATAGTCCTGCGATGGCACTGCAGAAGTTTTATGAGGCTGACAACAGGGCAACCTTGGTGTGCTCACAAATGTCAGGAATCAGTAAATGGAACCCGGCAGCTTTCATTACAACATTTGTACACAGAGTGGCCTCTAAAATTCCCACTGCAACAGGGAACATCAGTGTCTCTGTGCTGATTATTCTCACAGCTAGTCACCACGCAAGCACCATCTTTGGGTTGCAGCCAATGTGAATCTGTGTGTGGACCATCAGGGCACAAACATGTTTTGTCCTTTCATGTACATTAGCAAATGTTGTTTGCTGTGCTGGAGGCACCATACCCAATCCATGCGTACAGCCATGGTACACTGCCACTGTTTGTCACTCATGAATACATGAAACCCAGGCAAGGGATAGGGCCGGGATTAGGCTATTTGAATACATGTCCCAGACCTTGATACCATAAGTAAACTGATTACACTATACAATATATTTGTGGATTCCTTGTAGACCTACCAGACACAATACCCCAGGAGGAAAGTGAGGGTATGGAAAGCAACTATGAGAGAAATGTAGCCACAGGGAACATCTATGGTAACACAAAGACAGGAACCAATCAGGCTAACAGGATGCACGCTCTGTCAGGAACTAACATGAACAAGGCAAATGCACAGTGAGCAGACTCAGACTGGGAAAAGCTGGAACAACACTGTGGAAAATAAAAACTGGATTTGTGCTGTAGGCTGCAACGTTACACAATAACCCAAGGGCTGTGTTACACAAGTGGTTTATACGGCAGTGCGCAACAAGGATATACATAAAATGGCAGCTTCTAAGCAGTTCCAGGCAGCAGCAATGGCAGTGTAGGTTCAAATGGCTGGTCTGCATGGAGGTGCTCACAAGTGTGTGCAGCTTCAGTCTCTCACAGGTCCTGTAGGTGTGAATCAAGTTCATAGGGCCAACAGTACCTTTCACATGGGAAGCAATCGACAGGTGATTACAGGTCCTACAGACTACCAGGCGGTGCATTTCTGACCTGAAGTCCATGCAGACAGATGAACTAGGGCTATGACATGCCATACTAAAGAGGGAAGCACACTGTAGTCAGAATGTGAGTCTGGGTGTGTGTAGATGAAGGATTATCAGGGTAGAAATAGTCCAGTTACAGGGCCACCTGGAGAAGGGTGGGGAGAGACTAAATACATGCCTGTGGCAGAACTTATAACCTGGGATGGCATGCACAGGGCATGTCTTGTGAGCAATGCTTGTCATACCTGGGGAACTCGTGATATCCATTTGCAGCTTACATGGATTTCTTGTCACACATGCTCCTTGCAGAGATAGCTGATGTCACACTTACTGCTGTCAAGGGTCTGGTCATACATTCCTGTTACCAATGCAATAGCACATCCACTGCCTCATGTATAAAGCAGTTTTTTAACTTGTGATTGATGGCGTCTTAGTTGTGTGCCATATGCTGCGATGAACCATATTGCCAACATGGGCTGTGCCAAAGCTGTGATACTCTGATATTGCCCTTCAAATGTGAAATGAACTCGATATATGTCATTTGCACTGTGTGTGAAGTTGGGTGTACATTCATACCCATCAAATGTGATGTGGCATTTTCAGTATCCTAATCTGTATTACTGCACTGCTCCCTGAGGCTAAACTCTGATTGTGATTCCTAGAGATCATGTGATGCATAAATAATTACCCAGACCATGATTTAGTGATTGGGGGCCAGATGTAGGTAGGTTCAGAATTTCGACTTGCAAATAGCGAGTCAGAGCGACTCGCAATTTGCGAGTCGCAAATCGGAATGTAGGATGGTGTCCCTGACACCATCTGCGACTCGCAAGCGGGTCACAAAGGCCCACCTCATGTATATTCATGAGGTGGGTCGCAATTTGCGACCCCCTTGAGACTCGCGGCACTCACAGGGATGGTGGCCTGCTAGAGACAGCAGACCACCATGTCTGTGACTGCTTTTAAATAAAGGAGTTTTTTTTTTATAATGCAGCCTGTTTCCCTTAAAGGAAAACAAGATGTATTCAAAGGGGAAGGGGTTCCATGGGGACCCCTTCCCTTTTGCGAATGGGTTAGCACCCATTTGAAATGGGTGCTAACTGCAATTGTTTTGCGACCGCGTTCGCGGTCACAAAACAATACAACATCGCGCTGCGACTCGCAATTAGGAAGGGAACACCCCTTCCTAATTGCGACTCGCAATCCCGTTTTGCGATTCGGTAACCAGGTTACCGAATCGCAAAACGGGGTTTGGGCATCGCAATGTGCTGTTTGCACGTCGCAAACAGCAAAATTCACTGTTTGCGACGTGCAAAAAGTTCAGTACATCTGGCCCTAAATTAGGTGTTTATTGGCATATGGTAAGACAGTGTTGATGGTGACTATAGTTAAAAGAAGTTTTGTACAATGTGTTGTCTCCGACGCAATCCTGCTGCAGTGTTTGGATGGTCCCCCTCATGTTGATGGACAGCATCCTCCTCTTCAGGCATTTGTGGGTCTGGTTTATAGAGGGGAATGTTCCTCCTTACACATATGTTGTGCAGGATGGCACAGGTCAAAATGATCTTGCTGACCATTTCCTGTGAATATAAGAGGCTGCCTCCGGTGATGTTGAGGCACCTGAATCTTGACTTCAGGATGCCAAAACTCATCTCTACTATGGTGCGTGTCCTCCGTTGTGCCTCATTATAGACACGCTTTGATGCGGTGCTTGGGTTTGCAAATGGGGTCATGATCCATGGCTGGATCCCATACCCCTGATCAGCTGAAAGAGAAAATGAGTGAACAAAATGTTGATGGAGCTTGCACCATGATTATCACTTTGTATGGCAGTTGCTATCTTGTGTTGTCTGTGACTCATCTGTGTTTGTGTTACTGTGTGGAATCCTAGACTTCTAGGATGTACCATCAGCATTGGGTTGTTTCATTGTCTAAACTGGTGTTTGGCGGATTGACCCTATGTCAGCGGTATTTTTGTACACTTGCAGTGCATTGTGTACTCCCATGCATTATGTCATGTGAAAGAGGTGTCCATGTGTCTTCACTGGGGGTGACATAATACTTCCACACACAGAATCAATTCCACAGTGGTGGTAACATGGTTGCACTGTATGGCCTGAACATCCCATCCAATTCAACATATGCAATAGCATGTGTTAAACAACAGTGAGGGCCTTTGATTTGGCTAGGTGACAATGTACAACACATCTCCATAAGTTGGCAGCACTGAAGTGTTGACAATTGACAATGCACAAATATCCCATGTGTGACAAGTTCTATGCAAACCTATTTTTGTGCCCTCACCAAGTTGGCTCATGGTC
The DNA here is from genome assembly GCF_031143425.1 of Pleurodeles waltl. Taxonomy (NCBI): domain Eukaryota; kingdom Metazoa; phylum Chordata; class Amphibia; order Caudata; family Salamandridae; genus Pleurodeles; species Pleurodeles waltl. Next base: position 701,763,210 of record NC_090437.1, read on the forward strand.
AAACGTGTACCTACACTACTGAACCTGGTCCAGGTAAGGTGGCTAACTTGGTTGTGGGGGTGAAGGTTTAATTGTCAGAAGGTCCATATGCCTGTTTATCTGTTGTGTATATGTGTAATTGTCTCAATCCGTATGTGTAGCAATGTGCACTTTACAATATTGTCACATCAATATGCGTTCTTAGCACAGTCCACTTGCTTATTGGTAGCGGGCAATGTCACCCCAGGAGTGATGTGAGATGTTGGTACAGCCTCAATGAGTCCATGTCCCATTCATTAGAGTCATCATCATCATGCTATGTGTCTCATGGTGTTTGACCTGCAGCGAAACACATTGCACACCCCTTACACAGTACTTATTGGTTGGAAGGGTGTGTGATTGAGTGTTATTGATGTGACTTTGGAAGATTCATCTTCCAAGTTGTACTGCTAGTTAAGGCCATGTCATTGTCACTGTGTGGTTTTAAATTGGCCCCTTGTGTCTCTGGAGTGGCATCTGTTGTTATTTGCATCTGTCATTTGTCCATAGGTGTGTATCCCATTGGGTCAGGTAATCAAACATGACTACCAGTGTCACAACCTCAGTGTCTTCTTGGCCACGTGTCAATGTAGTGGTGTATGTGTTGTGTGTCCTACAGGGTTGCTGTGCTGTGTGTATATAAGTAGGTTTCTGTACTTACCAACAAGTAGTCCATTTCCATATCGTCCATCCTGGAAGTGTTGATTGATGGTGCAGTGGCGAAAGATTAATGAGTCATGTACACTCCCAGGATACTTTGCCACGATGTTGGTGATCAATCCCTGGTGATCCACAATGGCCTGCACATTGATGGAGTGTGTGTGCTTTCTGTTGCGGTATAGATGCTCGGTTGTAGCAGGTGGCACAATCAGTACATGGGTGCAGTCAATGGCACCAAGCACATGTGGGAAGCCGTTGATTTGGTAGAAGCCCTGTTTGGTCTCCTGCTGCTTCAGCTGTGTGTTGGGGAAGCTGATGTGGCGGGGTGTGAGGGAGATGATGGCATCCAGTACCTTGGGTAGGAAGGCAGAGAATGAGGGCTGTGAGATCCCGGCAACCAGGGCACCAGTGGTTTGAAAAGAGCCACTTGCCAACATGTGGAGGGCAGCTAGCAGCTTGGTCTCTGGTGGAATGGTGTGGGATGTCTGCAAGCTGGGTGCCAATTGTCGCTTAATTTGGCGCAACAGCTGCTGTATGGCTTGCCAGTTTAGTCTGTACCTCTGGATGATGTCATGTTCCCTGAGGCCCAGAAGGGTTGTCCTGGTCCTGTATATCCTCTCCTGCCTTCTGCGTTGCCTTTGGGGTCCCTGCTAGTGTGATTGAAGCTGCTGGTGTTGGTCCTGTGCTCTGCGTCTTCGTGCATGCTGGATGAATAGCACCTCCATGTCTTCCTTTTTGAGCTCTGATGTTGCTTCTGTGTGTTTTCCTTAAGTACTGGTGTGTTTGCCCCATTTTAATGCCTGCCCTGACCCAGGCGTTATTTTTTTACGCAAATCGGGCTGTGCTGCATTTTCCGACTCCGCCTCCCAGCCGCGCATCATTTTTGCGCAGTTTGATAAATACGGCGCACAGGTGTTTAAGTCATTTTTTGGACAGGAACGCCTACCTTGCATGTCATTAACGCAAGGCAGTTTCACGCATCCAGAAAATGACGCACACAGCTGAATTTTGGCATTCGTGGGGTCGGGCGTCAAAGTATAAATATGGTGTTAGGTTTGCGCCAAATTTGCGTCAAAAATGTTGACGCAAATTCGGTGCAAACAGAGTATAAATATGGGCCTTAGTGTTTTCAGCAGACTTTCGATCATCCACTGGGCGCTGTTGAAGATCAAAAGCTGGGAATAGCAGGCACAGTTCAAATCTGTGGAATTGTGTTTTGCACTGGCACATGCAGGCCACATCTGCGGAGTCATCCATGTGTACCCAGATTACACTACAGGCACACAGGAGCCATCGGACGCACCTGGGAGTCAGGGGGAGCAACGTGGTGGGGAGAGGACTGCGGGCTGTAAGAAAACGACTTTTATTTTTAAATTAACACTGTCTGCACGCACAGGAGGAGAAAAAATGAATGGGTGAATGGATGGACGAATGAATCAAAAGAAAAGTTATAAACTAATGTAAGACAAAGCTAAGCTACGACCAGACTGAAGAGTCAGTATGTGAACAGATGCTTTAGCAAATGGATGACTAAACGAATGATGAATTAGTTAACATTTATGATGAGCCCTATAAATTGTACCACTTTTGGGCCAATTGCAAAACGTCAAAGACATACATTGGTCCCAAATCATAAGGAAAATACTTTATTCACCCTTGTAGATTTACACCTATGTGTGAGCGTAGATTCAGTAATTTCTGGAAGTTACAGAAATCCCGATAAATCTACTAAGAAAACTCTGTGCAGGCTCCCGGGAAAGGCACGTGGCACGTGACATTCCCGTCAGGATCCAGTACCCGCTGTGAAGCTTTCTCCCTGTCAGAGAATTCCACACAGTGGAGCTAGGATGCCCCATGCCAATGCACACTTTTTTCTTTTTTTCGTTGCAGTGAAAATATTTTACCCCGTGAAGAAACTCTTTTCCCCACACTGCCACAATGTCTGGGGTGACTCATTGATAGAAATGGTTTAACCTCAGCATTGTCCTGGAGTTAAATACAAGCCTTTCTAGGCTGGAAAGGGGAATAAGCATTTCGCGAATACCCACAAACGTTGTTGGGTGTGGATGTTCTCAATGCCTTGGAATGCCTTAGAACACCTATATTTCTATGCATTGATTGGGATTTAAGGGTGCAGAGAACAGAGATCCCCATGCCTATACATTTTCTTATGCATGTGGGAAATGCTTTGTGGGTTTCTGGCAGGCGTGAAAAGGGGTAAATCTGTCATAGGCTTACATTTAGGACCAAATTTACGATTCTGAGTAGTAGCTATTATTATTTTAGTAGAATAATACATGGCTACAGTCTAACAATGATGCAGGGACTGTGGAAAGTCGACTTTAAAATAAGTATTTATAACCACTTTTTTATATTTAGAATGCGGCTGACAGATTTACGTTTTGTGGTTTGAACTTGTCATATTTGTTCTTCATGAAGTGTCCTTGCAATATTTAAACATTGATTTATCATTCCATTGTCAAGGCTGAACTTTATTCAGTTATAGATCTGAGCGCTTCTCCGTGCTTCTCTAATTTTTTTCATTGTTTCCTTTCGTTTTCTGTTGCCTCTCATTTTGACACTCCACTTCGTACTGGGAGCAGTATTTTTTAACTTTATTCTGATGTGCTTCTGTTGAAGGGACCATCCTCTCACTCCAGCGCAGCCATCTGTAACAAGAGTGAGGCCCAGCAACCATCACGCACATCGGCCTCGCCATAGTTGTACCAGTTGAAGGAAAACATGATGGCACCGAGAGTGAGGCCTAACAATCGTCAGGCATATTGGCCTCGTCATAGTTATACTATTTTAGGGAAAATGTGATGGCAACAAGAGTGAGGCCGAAGAACCGTCAGGGAAATTGGCATCTCCAAAGTTGAACCATTTTAGGGAAAATGTAGCTTTAAAGATGTTTCATTGCATGTCAACAATAACACTTGCCAAGCACTTGGATATTTTCTAAAATGGAAGTGGGCAGAACATTTCTCTTCCATTCCTCCATCTGGCTATGCAATTGTGCTTAGTGACCAAGTTAATAAATTGGCCTATTAACTGCAGAAAAAAATATTTGCAAGAGTACCTACAATGCTGTGAGAAAGATGCATTGACGTAAAGTCACTAAAGTTTGACTCCATTCCTGTCAGGCTCCCAACTCCATCCTGGACAATAATTCTCCCGAATTCTGTCAACTCACTGTCGTACCCATTATAAACAATAATAACACAAATGTTGTCCGCTCTTATCATTCGCAGAACTGAGACAGTGTCAAGACATTCCGATAATAACCCAGACATAACCCCTGATGAGGCACCCTTAGCAATATGTCAGGGCCATCAACAAACATCCCCAGATAATTCATCAAAGAGATGTAGTTCGAATTGACGTCCCCTCATCTCCTATCTTCCTAAGAACATGTCTAGAGGGTGCTGGTAATCTATATACCGCATTCCAGAAACTATGTCAGAGGTTTTCATCCCTGATAATGTTTAATATTTAAGGACCACCACTCAACCCCTTAGGTAAAGAAGTCCTTGCCCCACATTATCCTACAAGATACCTTCCGAAGATGATCTTGGTTATTGCTGGCATTCAGAGAAGATGATGCATCTTGCCTGACACTGACAAGAGCTGAGTACCCGAGGGAGGCTGCTACAACAGCACGTTTGCCTTTCGCAGGGAACTCTTACTTCACAGCTCTTCCAATAACGACAGCCTATGCTGTCAACATGGGGATCGATTCACAAAGAGCCTCCGCAGTCATGGCAGAAGTTCCATACTCATGGCAGAATCTCCGCAATAAGAACTGCAGTGCGGAGATTACACCACAACTGCTGAGCCTTCACCATGACTACAGAGGCTCTTTGTGACTCTTGTGACTCGAGCCCAAGGTATGGAGTGTGCCACTTCTCCCTGAAGAACTCTAGACTACAAGTTACTCTACTATATGCTTTCCTAGGGTAGCGCATAGAAGTAGGCCAGGAAATCCTGTCCCCAACATATTGAACAACCATACTGTTTGTGACCAGCATGTGCTTTTCATTTAACATTACATATCAAACAAGATAGAAAACGTAATAAAAACACGAATTTGGAGTGTGGTATAGAAGGGTCTTTGGGAAGATCTAAGACACAGCAAAGTAATATTATTAAGTTAATAAAATGGAAAGTCTTTCTACATTCCCCTGCGATGCCCACTTCCATTGTGCTCTTTTTTAAGGAAAGACCAATTGGTGGTGAGCATTGAGGAAAAAAAGCTGGCTGTGAGCGTGCGTGTCACGAGAAGCAAAATTTTATTCAGTTCGCCAAGAAGTTGTTTCAACAGATGTACCTAAATGTAAATGTAGTTGTTCACCAGTACTTGATTAACTTACTATTTTAACATCTATGTGTATTAAATGGTGGATAGAGTTAAGACGCAAAAGGACGCACACCCAGGGGGAATGAACTGGTTGACTCTACTAATCAGAACATGTTGGCACACACTCCTGATGTCAAGGCAGCTAAAAATCAAATGGCAAGTGAGTTATGTGGTGAGTCGAGTTATATGTAAAAAAAAATCAGCCCCTGGTCCTAACCACTACACATCTAGGAGTCTTCAGGATAAACAGGAAAAGACTGAAGAGGCTAAGTGAACGAACCAGGGTAGCTTCTTTGTTAAATGTGCAAGATAATGGCGCATCTACATGTATATTTCCCTTTCTCCTGCCTGGCTGGAGGAAGAGGGTCTAAGAGCAAGGCATCGGCGTCTCAGTCAGGGTCCTCGGCTTGCATATGGGGCAATTAAGCTAGTGGCCTATCAGATGGCTGATGCTTAGTCGGTCACCTAAGGGTTTCTGGGAAATCAGGAGGGGGTTCTCTTCTCGGTGGCTGCGCCAGACGAAATTAAGCTGGCAAAGTCCCGGTCAAGTGTTCAGAACGAAGAAGAAGTGGGGACTTGTAGCTTCTGCTCCCCAATAACACTGACTGTTGGGAACTACTGTAAGGACGATCCCAAAATCCTTTTGGACTGCCCAATTGTAACAGAAAAGTGATTACATCTAGTCTTAATCATGATTAAACACTTGTTGCCTCACCTAAAAAGGAAAACTGAGCTGCGCAATCAACTTCGATTGGGTAACTGCGTGGACATAGATCAATGAAGAAAGCTGCTTCTTGGGGGTTCATAAAGTAAAAAATATTTAACATGTTTTTTCAAGCTTGGCCTGAATGTTACCAAATTATGAGCATCATATCACGAAGGTAAGCACCTAAGTTCCGAGGACATCGAGTTGTTTCAATGTGAATCTGCAGTAATTAGTTGTCTGAGAGAGATAACAACATTCACATGGGTCAAACACCAGCTTCGTTTTTCAGGAAAGAAACCAAAACATTTTGGGAACTCGGACATCGGAATGGAAAGAGACGTAACTCAAAATATCCTGACATCCAAACCCTACCTGGTTCTATATGTAACTGTAGGAGTCTGGCGAGGAGTGAAGACTTGGCGTTGTTACCAAACGCAAAAAGAGCCTCTAGCTCTTTCAACAAGGACAGTTGCAATCTTAATAAACAGCTGCCTACGATCCGAAGAAGTCACAGTTTTAATACCTATGTTACTGAGACCATACCAAAATACTTAAAAAATTGTGCTGGACAGCAGTTGCTTTGGCAGCAGAGAAGATGTCAATCATACTTTCTAATAATGCGTTGCATTTAATAAACACAATAATGAGAAATGTGCTGCCCTGAAACAACTAATGACTGAAGTATCAATTGTTGAGTTTTCAGCTCGTTGTGACATTCTGAGCCTCCAAGAATACTGAATTACAAACATATCTGCTGCGCCACAGCCAAATGGTAACACCAAGTACTAGTCTTTACTCCTAGGTAAAAAAATACTGAAACATTTTTATTGGTTACTGCTCATATGGACTAGAATCTCAGTCAGATGTTTTTTTTTCCGTCTTACAGGGATTTATACATGGGCTACTCATCCATCTTGACAAAAAGAAAATAGGCAGGACTGGGGGGTCGGGAGGCAGTAGATGGTGATGTATATCTCCAATTACCTAAATTATGCAGCCTAAAAAAAAAGCGTAACCAAAATATCCAAGGGGCTCAATTAAAGGGTTATCCCTATCCGGATGAATGTCACTCTCTTGTCTTATGGACTTTTTATCTTTTCCAGACACCTCATAGGATCAGTGCCCTACTGACCAGTAGTTAGCGAAATATATATACAAATGATCTACTGGCGGTCACCGGTAGGTAGTTATAGTTAGGACTTAGTTTCTATAGAAAAAGCATTTTTTGAATTGCCTATATCTTTGGCACTGTTTTATGGATCTTCACGAACTTTTCCAAAATAAGTGCCCACTGGGGTCTTGTTGTGAATGGAAAGTTTTGGGATGGTCAATTAAGCAGGGGCAGAGAAAAAGGTGAAGGGGTTAAAAAAAAAGGTGTGTTTCCCATGTTAATTCCCGTAGTCTTTAGACATGCCTGCAGCCCGAACTACTGAACAGAATTACACACATTTTTGCAGAAAGGTAGCTTTTGGTCCGGGGATCATGCTTTTTGACATTTGGTTCAAATCTGTTCAGTAGCTTTCAAGATATTAAAGAAATATTAAAGAAACCCATACTTGTATATCTGGCTGGACCCTAAGCACAGATCTCATGGTGAGACCTAATTGGCTGTCCACACTTAAACCAGAAAGTGATGGCAGCCATTTTGGGACCATAAACATGATAGCACCCCATTGAAATTTATTATAGTGAGTGGTGCTAAAGCAGAAGATTTTAATGGAAATTACTAATGCATATTCATGTATTCTGAGTGATGAATTTGTGTAGAAAATGTATTAACTTAGAGTAAATAATGCATGCATTTGAAAGTGTGACCACATGAGAGGCCGCCAATGTTCATGAAGTATACTTATTAATGGCTTATTTAAATGAAATATGTGCTTTTTGTTTGATTAGTGTAGTAAGATGTCATATTAAGGGTTATGCATTATGTATTAGCTTTATTAATTGAAAGCCTTAACTTAGCTGAGGTCTTGGCCTAGTAGCATGGCCTCATGTCAAACTGTATTTCTTAAGCTTCTAATAAAATGTCTGTTTAGAGAATTAAACTGTGATTTTCCACTGTGCTGACCTAATGTGCTTGTAGCTAAAAGTTTTCCTCATGAGAACTGCTTGCTAGAAGATGCTGTCCTTGCGAGTGCAACATTGTTAAATGTATTGTGTGTAAGACTTTCTCAGGAGAAGACAATGAAGACGCTGACTAGAGTATAAGCTGCAACAATATTGTTACCAGACAAGCCGGATGATGAGAACAGTACGGAAGGAGCCAATCATCGACATGTGAACCGTGTACTAGTAGAAATGTAGATTTGAAGTTTTAGTTTTATTGGAGAAAGTGTGAACATGTGATCCCTTGACTAATAGGGGCTTGGGAAATAGTTTTAGAAAATACAACTTAGCCGGAATGCACCGAGAGGAGAAGCCATTCTCCCCATTCTTTTAGAGAGTTTAGACGCATTTGCCCATTTTCTATCTTGCCGTAAGGCCATTACATTTTCAGTCTTGAGAAGAGACGTGTTTAACTTAAATGCTTAAAAGACTGACTTTTCTAAACTTTGATGCTGAATCCTGATGCCTTGCTGACCAGACTGATATCCTGAGGACGAAGACTGTCACTGCTTGCTGATCAAACTGAGGATAGGTATATTGACTATGAAGTTGTTTGCTGTGTCTATTTGCTTTTGTTTCTAGGTACTAACCACGCTATTTTGACAGAGCCATAGTAAGGTGTTTTCCAAATTTGTGTTGACTAAATTGTTTTGCATGAAGCCCAACATGCTAATTCTAATCTGGTGTTAGTTAGGGTTCTCAATGATGAAATTTGTTATATGAAATAACAACTGATGTCTTCTTTGCTGAATCTATATGTATGTGATATTGTTTCTATTCATGTTATTAATTTGTACTGCAACTTTGGAATGTGTAGTAGCTCAAGCCTTTATTAGATTGCATTTCTTTTGTCGCTTTGGACAGCCGGTGTTGTTTCTGTATGTTTATCATTTGATTTTGAGATTAATTTACATGACCTTAGCATGGTTAATATAGGGAAATAAATATTTTAACTTTTACATAAAGGTGTGGTTATTCATGACTGCAAGGTCATGGTGTGTGACAATCATTGACTCCTATTGATTACTAATGCTATTGATTGTCATTGATGATTGATGTTAATTGACAATGGGGGCTTGGGGGGAGCAATGGGCTTGCCCGGTCTCCCCCCGGGCTTATTGGGCTGACGTGGTATGAACCACGATCACGAACGGGGATTGGTTGGCTGGACAGGATGGGGCGGTGGCTTAGGCGGGAGGATAAAGAGCAAGGGCTCGGTGTGGGAGGCCTCTTTGGCCGTTGTCACACCCAGTGGGCGTTTTGTTTTTGTGAAAGTGTTCTAGGTAGGCGTTTATTTGCAAGAGAGGGGGTGTGTTTTGAGGAGTTATTGGGTGGAGTTAGGCTAATTTTAATAATTTTATTTGAATTTGTGACAATGGAGCCTAGTAAAGTGGTTATGGCGTTAAAAGTTTTACAAGACGAAGGAAGGGAGGATTTAATAAAAGAGGGTGTATTAGAGGAGGCTTGGGTGGGTTTGAGAAGACCGAAACGTCGTTCGGCAGAGGGTGTGTCAGCCGCAGTGGCTGCTTGTTCTCCCCCTAAATCGGGAAAGAAGTTTTTACGAAAAAGTGTTGAGGGTCGGAAGGTCCGTCACTCACCTGATTTGGGGTCTGATACCAATACTTCCTTGCTGTCGGTTTCGGCGTCAAGGTCACGAGGGAGACGAGGGGGGTATTTGCCCCGGCGGAGAGGTTCGTCATTTGTGAGGGGAATTTCGTCAGGCGGCCGCAGCGCTCTGACTAGGCCTGCGATAGCAAGTGCGGGCCACATGGTGGCGCAGGGAAAAGGCGCGCAGGTGCAAGTGAGCGCGTGCTTACAAGCCCAATCGCCCGTAGAAAGAGGCGCTGAGCAAGATTCAAGGAAGGACGAGGAAAGGACGTTAGCTGGCTCTCGCAAGATGGCGGCGCCCAGAAAAAAGTTTCAATCGATGCTGGTCATAAGTGAAACAGTAGTGGGCAAGCCAGATGTGCCTGTAAATGCTGGTTCACAGTTAATTAATGAGGTGGTAGTCATTATTGACAGCGAAGAAGAATTGCAAGAAGCTGACAGAAGGATTATAGACCCGGTTTTGGGTGGTACGCGGGTTTCTCATGGCTCAATGAAAAACAGGTTGATACATTGGACTCCTAGATTGGTCAGTCCAATGATACATAAGGTTCAGTCATGGGAAATTAATAATCAGGATGCATTTCAATTAGGTGAGCAGGTGGAGCTAGTGGATGACAGTGGGGCAGTGTTTAAAGGTATAGTATGTAGTGAGGCTGGGATTTCGGGCATGCTGGATAAGGTTTATGTGGGTTTAGATAGTCGGCAACTTGTTAATGAGGGTACATCTGGGTGTGACACATCGCATGTTTCGGGCGAGCATGGGGTGCAGGCGATATATCGGCAATCTGGGCGGATTGTTGGTGATAAGAGCTTGCCGGTGAAGGTTCGGGCGCCTTCAAAACATCGGCCTGAAGGGAGGGTGCGATCAGGAGTGGTCCATCCGACTTCGAGGGATGCAGAAGTTTCAGTGGCGGCTCAGCCATCCACTAGCCAGAGCGCTGGTGATGATTGGGCTGGGTTGGATGAAGAATTACTCGATTACGAAGAAGTGGAGGTGCCTGTCATGTCGAAGAAGAGAGTAGTAGTGGCAGATGAAGAGCCGCTTGGGGTTCAGGGCGGCCATGTTCCAGTTCATCGTCAGGAGAGAACAGCGGGCAGCTTACCTAGAGGTGAGGAGGGAGGCGTTCATGGTGGTGGTGATATTTCGGGGAAGTTGAGTCGGGCTAATGTTTCTAATGTTGCAAGGGGCTCCAAGGAGCTGCAAAACAAGGTGGATGCTGCGATTCAAGTGAGTGCGGTCACTGAAACGGAAGGCAAGAAGGATGTAAGTGGGGGTAACGTTGATAAGTCATTAGAAAAGGATGAAGCAGGTGTGGGTGGTAAGTCGGGTGCTATTTCTAGTGGGGACGTGACGGTGAGTGGTAATAAGTTAAAGAAGTTGCCTTACATGGGAGTGTCGATGCCTTTGGGGGCGCATCTCACTCAGCATTTGAAAGACAAGATCTGGAAAGGGGAGTTTATTGATGTTTTCAAATTATTGCATAGGGAGGTTCAGGCAAAAGAAGGGTCAAAAGAAGAAGAATGGGAGCTAGCTAGGAGACCTCGAGTTCCAAATACGATAGAGAATTGGACTTCGGCTTTTTTGATTTATGCAAGTGTTTATTGTGAAAAGCATCAAGATTCTTGTGTAGCGTTATTGAAATACATGGACGTGGTTCGGAGAGCTCAAATGGATTTTGGAGGTTTTGGTTGGTTCAGGTATGATGAAGAATTTAGAGCAAGGAAGGCAATGGATTCATCTAAATTGTGGGGAGAAATTGATAATGAATTATGGATGCAGTGGTTAAGGACTGCAAGAAACGCGCCAACGATGCATACAGCAAGTGGTTTGCCGGTGCAATATAAACCCTTTCAAGGGCGTCCCACCCAAGTTGGGGTGGGTTTCGGGCATAGAGGGCAATTCCAAGCAAATGGGTCCTGTTGGTCTTTTAACAGCGGGTTTTGTAACAGGCAACAATGCAAATTTAGACATGATTGCTCCAATTGTGGGGGGAGACACCCTGTGTCACAATGTTTTGGTGGGATGCAAGGGTCTTGGCACGTGCAATCGTCAAGAGGAGGGGACAGGGGTAGAGGATTTACACAGCAAGTTGCAGGAAAAGGGTCCTACTCCTATTAAATGGGACGTTATGGCTTATTGGTTGCAGTTTTATCCAAGGAGGGACGATGCTAAACTTTTGTTGGATGGCTTTATAGAAGGTTTCAGGTTACGTTACCAAGGTTTGAGGTTGAGGAGATGGGCTAATAATTTGAAGTCAGCAAGAGAGCATCCAGAAGTTGTGAGAACAAAGCTGGGAAAAGAAGTGAATTTAGGCAGGATTGTTGGCCCCTTTTTAGATTGGCCGCTGTCATATTTGACTATTTCCCCGCTAGGTGTGGTTCCGAAGAAACAGGATGGGGAATTTAGGTTGATACATCATTTGTCTTGGCCGGCGGGGGCCTCTATAAATGATTTCATCGCTGCAGAAGATTCAATGGTGCATTATGCATCTGTGGATGAGGCTATTGCCTTGGTACGAAAATGTGGAAAAGGCGCAGAGATGGCGAAGTCAGATGTGGAGTCAGCATTTCGTTTGTTGCCGGTGCACCCAGATGATTTTTCTTTGTTGGGCATGCAATTTGAGGAGGCCATATATGTGGACAGGATGTTGCCTATGGGTTGTTCAGTTTCTTGTTCTTTGTTCGAGATGTTTAGCTCATTTTTGGAATGGTGTTTTTTATTTTGCAGCCGCGGTTCTTTGGTGACCCATTATTTAGATGATTTCTTTTTTGTTGGCAAGTCTGGGTCTGGCGGTTGTGGCAGAGCATTGCAGGATTTTGAGAAGTTGATGTCCAGATTTGGTGTTCCATTGGCGAGTGACAAGACAGAAGGGCCTGTGTCATGTCTTACCTTTTTGGGTATAGAACTGGATTCGGAAAGAATGGAAGTGAGGTTGCCTGAAAACAAAGTGCAACATTTGATTTCTTTGTTGGAGGAGGCAGTGGCAAAACCAAAGATTGAGTTGCGGCAGGCACAATCATTGCTTGGTCATTTGAATTTTGCCTGCAAGGTGGTTAGGGTTGGCAGGGCATTTTGTCGCAGGCTTGGTTTTTCCATGCGGGGAGCTGTTTTACCACATCACCACATTCGCCTTCGGGCAAGTATTAAGGATGATTTGAAGATGTGGATCGAGTTTTTGAAGGAATTCAACGGTGTGACTATGTTAGTGGAAGATGAAAGTTGGTTTTGGCACGTTCAGATTTTTTCAGATGCCTCTGGTGCTCATGGTTTTGGTCTATTTTGGGACGGTCATTGGGCAGCGGAGGCTTGGCCCGCTAAATGGAAACAGTCGAAGTTTAGCATTGCATTTTTAGAATTTTTTCCTTTAGTGGTTGCGTTGGTGCTTTGGGGCCGGTTTTTAGCCAACAGGAATGTAGTTTTTAATGTAGACAATCAGGCCGTAGTACATTTGGTTAATTCACAGAACGCAAAAGATGAGAAAGTGCTGAAATTATTGAGGATTTTCTTGCTGAACTGTTTGAAGTTCAATATCTTGTTCAAAGCTAGACACGTGCCTGGTGTTTTTAATAACATCGCTGATGCTTTATCTCGATTTCAGTGGCAGAGATTTCGTGGTTTGGCGCCGGGAGCAGATGTTCGGAAGACAGTTATACCGGGGGAGTTGTGGGATCTAGGAGAGTGAGGATGTTGGAGTTAGTTCAGCAATCAATAGCTCCATCGACGAGGAGGACTTACTGTCAGGCATGGTTGGATTTTCTGGATTCAGGTGCGGTACGTAGGTGGGGTGGGACTGATGTTATATATAAGAGACAGGACGATGCAGTTCGATTCATTATGCAACAGATTGAGTTAGGTCTGGCTGCAGTGACTATTTCGGGTAAGTTATCAGGGGTTTCTTTTTATGGTAAGTATTTTTGGGGGTACGATCCAGTGGAGGGTGAGTTATGTAAGAGAATTTTAGCTGGTTGGGCCAGGGCGGGTGGGGTGAGGTGTGATAGGAGGCGTCCTATAACTCAGGATTTGCTGAGGCCTCTGTTGGGGTGTTTGGGGGAAGTCTGTTTTTCTGAGTGGGAGGTCTCTTTAATTTCTCTTTGCATGTCCTGGTTGTTTCATGGGGCTTTTAGGATTTCGGAGCTTTTAGGGTTAAAAGGGAGGCAGGGGCTTATATTGGAGAACGTGCATGTGAGTGTTCAAGGAGTTTGCATATGGTTACCTTTTTCCAAAGGGGACCAGCTGGGCAGGGGCCAAGAGCTGTTATTGAAGGCATCACGATCCAAGGACTGTCCAGTGAGTTGTTGGTTGTCTTTCATGGCATTACGGTTACATTATTACAGGTTTGTATTTATTCATCAGGATGGTTCGCAGCTGTTAGCATCACAGTTTTTAGCAGTTTTAAGGATGGCAGTTAGGAGATTGGGTTTAGACCCTAGTAGTTACGGTACACACTCTTTTAGGATCGGGGCTGCGACGGAAGCGAGGAGACAAGGTGAATCAGATCAGTCAATTAAGCAATTAGGCAGGTGGAGCTCTAGATCTTTTCAGAGGTATGTGCGCTCGTTTAAGCAGTAGTTAGGTATTTCTTGGGAGTTTTTATGTATGGGTAGTTTTGTACAAGTGTTGCTGATTTGCTGTACCGCTCTTTTACAAATGCTCTCTGCCAATTTTTTCTGTATGTTTTGATTGTTATAATTTAAGATGTGTATTAACATATTTCTCTTGTAGGTTGCGTCGGGGGGCCGGACAAGGTTTGTGCCGTTTGGATCGTGGGTCACTCCTTCGTTTGCTGGGCGGAGAAGCAAGCGGCATCGCGGCATTTTGGAAGGCAATTGGGGCTGGATGGGGCCAGAATAAAGCTTAGTTGGGTAGGTAAGAGTGGCATGAGATGGGGGGAGTTGCTGTACATTTTGGCAAAAAGGTTTGATCGTGGTGTTTGTCCTGATGTATTAGTTTTACACTTGGGTGAAAATGATTTGGTTGCGCTTTCGGGCATTGGTTTGTTGAAGGCGATGAAGTTAGATTTATGTAGGATCAAAGAGCGTTGGTCAGGTACACATATTGTTTGGACGAGTTTTGTACCTAGAAGGGTTTGGAGGGGTGCTTATTCTTTTAAAGGAATTGAGAAGCAAAGAAAAAAGGTGAACAGGGAAATGAGGAGTTTTTGTAAGGATCAAGGTTTTTCGGTGCTTACACATGAGAATATTGGGGTTTCTGATGTAGAATTGTTTCGGCAGGATGGGGTTCACTTATCGTTTTTGGGTAATGAGCATTACTTGTTAGAACTTAGGTCGTTGATTGCTAAGTTATTGGGCGAAAACTTATGGGATAAGTAAACATTTTTGGGTGGGGCAGGAAAACGCCTGTGCGGGTTTTCCTGTGTGGCCTTTTGGGGGGGAAGGGGTAGATCAGAAAGATGAGAGGGCAGGGAGTTTGCACAGACAAGGGGAACTGGAGAAGGTGACTGCAGGACACATGGGTCAATGGTTGGTCGAGTCAAGGTGGGGATGGGACAAGGGGTAGTGCAGTGGGGTCATTTTAGAGGAAGGGGGAGGGGTTAGGTGATGAATTTTGTATTAGTGAGGATTGGGTAGTTTTGTGAGGCTATTATGCCAAGGTTGTAATTTTGCCAGACCTGTTCTATTAAAGCGGCCTTTTACCCCTTTAAGTGAGTGTCGTGGTCATTTCATGTGTCGGCCCGATGGGGGCTTGGGGGGAGCAATGGGCTTTCCCGGTCTCCCCCCGGGCTTATCGGGCTGACGTGGTATGAACCACGATCACGAACGGGGATTGGTTGGCTGGACAGGATGGGGCGGTGGCTTAGGCGGGAGGATAAAGAGCAAGGGCTCGGTGTGGGAGGCCTCTTTGGCCGTTGTCACACCCAGTGGGCGTTTTGTTTTTGTGCCCGCCCGCCCTCCCTGTAATTTTTGTTAGATATTAGTGTTGCGTTTAGGTGGTTTTTCGTAGATTTGAACATTACGTTTGTTAAGGAGTTTTTGTTTTGGGGTTTGAAATTTAACTTTTGCTAGAATGGGATAGGTACCAACTCTGTTTTATTTTGTTTTTCATTATAATGACAACGGCATAGATATGTGAATAAGGGGGGGGTGGTTTTTTATTTTTGCCGCTGATAGGCGGGTCTGGTGGGGTTTTCTATGTTTAATAAAGTGGCCTTTTGGGGGGGAAGGGGTAGATCAGAAAGATGAGAGGGCAGGGAGTTTGCACAGACAAGGGGAACTGGAGAAGGTGACTGCAGGACACATGGGTCAATGGTTGGTCGAGTCAAGGTGGGGATGGGACAAGGGGTAGTGCAGTGGGGTCATTTTAGAGGGAGGGGGAGGGGTTAGGTGATGAAGTTTGTATTAGTGAGGATTGGGTAGTTTTGTGAGGCTATTATGCCAAGGTTGTAATTTTGCCAGACCTGTTCTATTAAAGCGGCCTTTTACCCCTTTAAGTGAGTGTCGTGGTCATTTCATGTGTCGGCCCGATTGGTTATTGATCGGTATTGGTGCGGGTCCTATCCGGTGGGAACAACTTAAGTGTTGGTCAAAAGGTCCATCGACCTACTCGCGTCCCATTGTAAGTTTACTAATATAGGTCAGATGAGCTAACAATGGCCGATTTTGAGGGTCACAAAAAGGAGAACGTATAAAGGGCGATAACACATTTTAGTTCCAATATAAGTCATTTGTTGATGGTCCCATGCTAATTTTAGAAACTGCGGTGTGTTTTTTAGAGTTTTTTTCACCCTGCATGTTTGTGAGAAAACTGCTTTCTCATGATTTTCCCATAGAGGTTATGGAAGGTGCTCAAGAAGCTAAAATGAGAGCATATTTTCTGTAAATTCACACTGTCTTTCTCAGCCATATGAGAATGAAGTCTGACATTCTCAATAAAACATGAACTTCCAAGAGGAGAAGCCCATCAGTTGATTCCCTTGTGTTTTACTTCAGCCTCCCAAAATGTTCTAAAGAACAACTAAAGCATTAACATTACTTATGACAAAACTATGACACCTGAACCCATCTTGATTGAATCACACTGGTAAAACTTAAAACGTTTAATTTTGAAAGGAACAAAATGAGGGGTTTTATTTTGTCATAGAAATTATGGTTAATGCTGCAGGAAGAAAAATTAGGACATGTTTTAAGTGAGTTCTCAAATACCTTCCTCTTCTATTTAGTTAAAAAATTCTGACATGCAGACTGAAGTGTACTTTCAACACCCGCAGCAGACTACCATTTAACTCCCTGGTGATAATTGGCTTTACTACAGTGTTCTAATGAGCAACTAGAGAGTTAACATTCTGAATTTATGCCAGAAGTGTGACACATCTTAACACCATCTTGAAGGAATCAAAGTCAAAAATTGAAAGCATTTTCTACTGAGGATACTCCAGTAAATGTGAAGATTAGGGAGCTTCATAACAAATAAGTCACCCAAGATGGCCACCAGGGGGAAAAAAGCCCAAGTGTAGCACAAATATCACCCAAATGTAGCCCAACTATAGCCCAGTAACAGAACTGTGCAGAACAATTAACTTATTTGTTTTCTGCTGTTTCATATAGCACAGACCCGAATGTATTGAGTGCTTTACATGAGCATCAGTTACATTACACAAGGACACATTCATTTTGTTTTTTTAACATGGGGAGGTTAAGTGATTTTCCCAGAATCACAGGATGTCCAGCTGACGCTAAAACTCAAACCTGATTCCCCAGTTGCAAAGTCTGCAGCTCTCGACATAACGCCACATCCTTTCCCCTAAGAGAAACATTTAATCAAGCGATCAACTGGATAAAAAACATAAAGATAGCAAATAGTTTAAAAGTCCTTCATCACTGTTTGAGAACTTAGACAATATGTCTTCATTTTCATTTTTTAGAGCACTAACCATACTTTCTAAGGAAATAAGACCCTCTCATTTTTATAATTTGCAACGGAAATGCTATAGGTATTACAGTTTTGATTACATCAAGATGACATTAGGCGTGCCACACTTGAGTAGCAAATATAGAATGCTAGCAATCTAGTTGTTCAATACTGTAGAATACTGTGGGGAAGCAAAGGTCAGGTGCAAGGACTTGATAACTGAGGGCAGGGAGAAGGGTGCAGAGGCAACAATTTGGCCATGATGGGCAGGCGCAATGGACCACGGAGGGCAGGGGAAAGGGGTGAAGGGGAAGCAAACCAACCATGCATCATGCAGGATAGGCAAAAGAGGCTGTGGTAATATTACATGTGTTGGACTTGTTTTGCTTATGCAGGGTCATCCCCAATCTTTTTGCCTCCTGCCTCCTATTTTTTCTGACCTGTTGCTTTTGGCCTTTGAACTCTGAGCACTTTACCACTGCTAACCAGTGCTAAAGTGCACATGCTCTCTGTGTAAATTGGATTGTTGATTGGTTTATCCATGATTGGCATATTTGATTTACTAGTAAGTCCCTAGTAAAGTGCACTGGAGGTGCCAGGGCCTGTAAATCAAATGCTACTAGTGGGTCTGCAGCAGTGGTTGTGCCACCCACATATACGTAGCTCTGTAATCATGTCTCAGACCTGCCACTGCAGTGTCTGTGTGTGCAGTTTTTAACTGTAAATTTGACTTTCCAAGTGTACCCACTTGCCAGGCCTAAACCTTCCCTTTTCCTACATGTCAGACACCCCAAAGGTAGGCCCTAGCTAGCCCCAATGGCAGGGTGCAGTGTATGGTTATGGTAGGGCATATAGGAAAGTGTTTTTTATGTCCTGACAGTGAAATATTGCTAAATTCGTTTTTCACTGTTGCAAGGCCTGTCCCTCTCATAGGTTAACATAGGGGCTACCTTTAAATCTGATTAAAGTGTAGATTCTCTTTGGAAGCGGATGGACATGTGGAGTTTGGGGTCTCTGAACTCACAATTTAAATTGGAAATGCCACTTTTAGAAAGTGGGCATTTTCTTCCTTATACCATTTCTATGACTCTGCCTGTTTGTGGATTCCCTGTCTGGGTCAGTTTGACAGTTGGGCTGGTTGCACCTCACACTAGACAGTGACACAAAGGGAGCTGGGGTGTAGCCTGCACATCCTGATGAGCCATCTGTGCTAGGGGGAGGAGTGGTCACTCACACCTGAAAGGGCTGTGCCTGCCCTTAAACAATGCAGTCTCCAACCCCCTGGTGAGTGTCTGGGGCCTGGCCTGGGCAAGGCAGGATTTCACATTCAAAAGAGACTTTACTTTCAAGTAGGCCTACTTCAAAGGAGAAATTGGGTATAAGAAGGGCACCTAAAACCACCGACTTTAGAAACACTTCTGGAAACAAGAGGAACCTCTGCCTGGAGAAGAGCTGAAGAGCTGCCCTGCCTGTGACTATGTTTTGTGGAGCTATCCTGCAGTTACTGCTTCTGCCAGAGTAAGAGGGCAAATACTGGACTTTGTGTGCCTTCCATCTTGAGAAGAAATCTCCAAGGGCTTGATTTGGAGCTTGCCTCCTGTTGTTTGAAGTCTCAGGGACAGCAAAGACTTCTCTCTGCCAGCACCCGGTGTCTCTGGAGAGACTCCTACTATGCCCTGTGGTGCCCATCCAGTTCCTGGGACCCTGATAGGAGAAGCTGGCAGCCTAAAGAAAAGGAAATCCACGCACAGAGTGCCGTGCGGGGAAAAGATCGACGTGACTCTGATCTGCGGCTGAAGAAATGACACGCCGGCGGCTGAAAATCGACAATCGATGCACAAAGCAGGAGAAACGACGCGCAGCATCTCTGACGGAGGCTGGGAGATCACAACCCGCACTGCGTGATTTTTGGATCATCGTGCGGCTGGATTTCTGATGCAAACCATTGCTGTGCGTGCAAGGCCTGCCTGGACCCGTGTGCGGACCGAATTGACGCATCGTTCTCCTGCAGAGAGAAGAACCGACGCACGCCGACTCAACAGAAGGCAAAACAACGCAAGGTCTCGCTTGTGAGTGATATCGACGCATCGCAAGCCCTTTTTGACACACACCCGCCCGTGCTGGGTTATTTTTGACGCGCACTAGGTATATTTTCACATTAGCAGCGCTAGCGTGTGTTTAAAACTACTTAAAGACACTTTTTGACTTTTAATGGATAGCTTCACTTGTGTATTGTGGATTTTTGTCGTTTTGTCTTGTTTTGTTTAGATAAATATTTCCTCTTTTACTAAACTGGTGTTGTGTCATTTTGTAGTGTTTTCATTAAGTTACTGTGTGTGTTGATACAAA
Source organism: Pleurodeles waltl (assembly GCF_031143425.1). Lineage (NCBI taxonomy): Eukaryota > Metazoa > Chordata > Amphibia > Caudata > Salamandridae > Pleurodeles > Pleurodeles waltl. The sequence continues at coordinate 701,782,884 of NC_090437.1, forward strand.
TACTTTACACCTAGCACTCTGAAGTTAAGCCTACTGCTCTGCCAAGCTACCAAGGGGATAAGTAGGGGTTAGCTGAGGGTGATTCTCTTTTACCCTGACTAGAGTGAGGGTCCTTGCTTGAACAGGGGGTAACCTGACTGTCAACCAAAGACCCAATTTCTAACATTGGTGATCAGCGGTTGGGATTTGGACTTGTATTTGTACTTGACATACAGTGATTAAGTGTACACTACTGTTTTGAGTTCAGACCACTACGTGACCACATACTTGTCTTGTGATTCTGCTTTTTGTTCTCTGATTTTCTCCTGGAAATATTGCTAATATTTTTGGACTCTAGTTTTTGGTTGTGAAGACTTTGCAGAATGGAAGTCAGTCAGTCAGTCAGTCAGAAAACTTTATTCGGCATAATGCCATAAAAGTGCACGTGCATATATGTATCACCATAAAAATACAATACTTATTGCATAATTATAAAAGCGAATAGCTTCAATCTGATGATTTAGAAGTATTATAAAATCACATTATAAAATCACAACATGTCCCTAAGCCCTTCCAAATCGAAAAAATATTAGTTAATACTTATAAAAATCATATACATCAATAAAACAGTATTTAAAATTGCATTAACAAGTGGTCACATCAACTAATTCATATCGATTTCTAATAGCAATAGCTGATTTGATAAAGCTTAAAATGGAACTACACATATGTTTGGATGAGAGGCTTTGAATACCAATCAAACCTTCTTTGTGAGAAAGAGTGTGTAAGTAGCGCAAAATCAGTAATATAAAAGTTTCCTAGGAACTGAGTAAAGCAAACAAAATAAAATAAAGTGGCAAGTGCTTTGTTTCGAGATGTTATCACAAGGGCATTAAGGTAATGTTTGAATCTTAACAATACAAGTAAGGAATATAACGAGGGAAACGGAAACCAAACAAAATAGGGTTCTAACGAGTTTGAAAATGAAATTTGTACATATAGCTCAAATGATCTCAATTTCTCTGCTGCTTGATATCTAAGATTCATAACATACTCGTTATAGCGGAATTTAACAATTTCCTTTGCATTAGCAGGCATAAGCTCCGGGTTAAGATACATGAACTCCAAGTCCAAATTTCGGAAACAGGTTTGAGTAAAATTTAACCATGGAATTTTATTGTGGTTTGCTAATGAGGAGCAGTCTTTTACACAGTCCTGTTTTAAAGTGGCCGCCGGGGTTGACCATACTTTTATCCATAGCAAAAGGGGGGCAATATCTATCAGATCAGTAGTGTAACCAATTCCCAGCTCCTCATGGCATATAATATTCGCTACATTCTTGGGTACCATTAGTAATCGATGGAGAAATTTATTCTCAGCCCGTTGTAGAATAATTGAACTGGTATATCCCCAAAGGCCCCTCCCATAAATTGCCGCCGACACACATTTGGATTTGTAGAGCGTAATGATCTGATGAACTGGTCTATGCCCTAGTCTACGAGCAAAACGGAAAATAGCTTCAACATTTCTTTCCATTTATAAAAGCTTAAAATTCAAATGGGGTTTCCATGACAAGAGGAACTTAGGTACAAACCTAGTTAACAAAAATCTTTCACCTTTGTTAGGGTGTTCTCCCCATTTTAAAACATTTAGTACGTGTATTTCTAGGACCACAGATCATAACATGTGACTTTTTAAAATTAACTTTCAGATCAAGCTCTTGTGTATACGTTAAAAAAATGTCCAGAAGGGTCTGTAGGCCATTAGCTGTACGGGCTATTAAAACAGCATCGTCAGTATACAGTAAAATTGGCAATTGTCTAAAACTCATCCTTGGATAATCCTTACCATTTTGGGCTAAATAACTATACAGGCCATTAACATATAACAAAAATATAAATGGTGCCAGAGTACAGCCCTGTCTTATACCCCGATTGGATGCAAGGGGATGGGACCTTTCGCCGTGTTGACCAAACTGAATTGAAATGGTAAGATCAGAGTATAAAGGTTTGATCAGATCCAACAAATCTTGCTCAACCCCCATTGTATCCATTAGTGCCCACAATTTCACTCTGTTCACCATGTCAAATGCACTAGATAGATCTATAAAGGCTAAGTGATTAGATTCCCTTTTAGCAATAACATATTTGCTAAGAATATGATGTAAGTTTAGGGCCTGATCCACTGTACCTAATCCAGGCCTAAACCCATATTGAATTGGCGATAAGATGTTTGTACTTGCCACCCACTCCTCAAGCCGATTCAAAATTACACTCCCCAAGATCTTTGCCGTAGAGTCAATGAGAGAAATGGGTTTATAACAAAAGGGGTCAAGCCTATTACCTTTTTTAAATATCGGGACAATTATTGCCATAAGCCATGATGAAGGAATAGCGCTTTGAATAGCACTATTCACAACATTTGTGATTATCGGGACCCACAAATCAGGTAGAGATTTGAATAAGTCCACTGGTACCCCATCAGGGCCAGGGGCTTTCCCTAGTTTCATTTTATTTATTGCTATAGCAACCTCATGTATCTCAAGTATAATTCCACTGTTATTTGGAATGGGAGTAGCCAAACCCGGAGAGCCACGTAGCTCCATGGCATGATTAGGGTCATTTGTGGACTGAAACACAGATGAGAAATGTTCTACCCAAACCCCCTCAGGTATCAGACAATCATCCTCCCTATTTTCTTGTCCTGAGAAGTATGGATGGTTAACCACCTTCCAAAATTGAGAGGGATTCCTCAAATCAGTGGCTGCCATGAGATCTTCCCGTGCTCTAGTACGTATTTCGTTCTTCCTATCCTCAAGGACTGCCTTGTATCGCCCACTAGCCTGTATGACTAAGTCACGGTTAAATGGAATAGTTTTAATAGCTGTTTTTAAATCCTTGTGGGCAGCCGTACAGGCCGAATTAAACCAGCGTTGAGGTTTTACACCTTTAGAGTGTTCAGCATACGTTAGTGCCTCGGAAATAGCACAACTTAAAGACTCATAGGCAGCCACAAGATGGATACAGACAGGTTGCAAAGACAGACAAATATTAATAATGTGGGCCTTGTTTTGTGTTATGAACTCCTCATGAAAGGTGTTTGAGTTTACTCTCTCCCACTTCATACGCGGCCAAAATTTCTTTTAAAAACCACTTTCCCTTTACATTCTGTCCTAGGTAAAATTGCCCTAGTTTTAAGGGCTAGTTTTATACTCAAGGGATTATGGTCGCTGGCACAGTGGGATATGATCTTGAAATCCACAATTTCCCGATGGAGTGAAGGGCAGATAAGAATGAAGTCAATAATACTACCATTCGCGCTCCCAGTATAGGTGGGTAATTTCCTTGTATGGGTATTTGTCGTATCCCTTGCAAAAATAAGGTCAAATTTATAAATAAGAGAATTCAGAGCATTACCTGAATTAGAGTGAATAAAATGTGTAAGTGACTCTCTACCATCTATAAGGGAGCCACATATGTGGGGTAGTTCATAGTTACACAACTGAACATTGAAATCTCCAACCCAAATCATATCAAATTCCCTGTCCTGGAGTTTTCCTGCAGAATCTATAAAATCGGTTAGTTCTTCGACGCTTCCTGACAGGGCATTACACGGAATGTTGTTATAAAAATTCAGAAGTAAAATATCCTTACACCCAGCCATTGATAATAAGACCACCATAAAAAGGCAGAAGACCAAATCAAAGAGACCTTGATTTTGGGGAGCAATAAAGACACAAGTACCAAAAGCCCACCACTTGCTCTGCCCGCTATGGATGGAAGAGCACGCTGGAACACAGAATAATATCCATCCAAATAAAAAGGAGCCATAGACCAAGTTTCTTGGAAACAAATAATATCATAAGTGGATACAAACTCCAACCATTCTTGGTTTCCCGCTTTAGATCGGAGCCCTGCGATGTTCCAACTGATTAAGGATAGAGTCTCAATACTTTCCTGGGACATATTCCCTGGCTCCTTATTTATAACAATGTCTGTTACATTCTGTAATAAAATAACTGATTCATCAGGCCCTATTGATGATGCCGGAGATATATGCCCTCCCACCATCTCATTTCCATACAGAATATCTATTGGAGACACCTTCCCCTCCACTTGTCAATCATCAACATCAAGAGGTGACAGATTTTGATTACCTTCGAAATCAGGGGTAAAATTCCATGGTGGTACCTTTAGTGGAACTACATTTGGTCCATAAGGAACCTTCATGGAGGGAACTGATAGAACAGTCGGCTCATAAAAAAAACGTAGAAGGTGAATTTTGATCCCACCATCCCCCTTAGCACACAGTGGCAGGGTCACTAGCAGATAGTTAACCACATGAGGGTTGGAAAAATTAATCACTATAAAATCCCCTTCATATGCTTTATTGGACAAACCTACCCACTTCTCCCTTCTTGCCATAATAATTCTATTATTTAAATCATCTTGGCATCTAAGTTTTCTCCTCATCAAGTGTGCACATTTCCTTATTAGAGCCCGAGTGTCTTCTTTCTGAGTACATTCAAGAGGGGGCACATTAGCTAAAACTAGAACATATGGCATACTGTCTGGCGGAGGCTGTAAAACCTCCATTGGAATGACGGATGATCTGGGCCTAGCGGCTATATCAGGTTTCCAAAAAGTAGTCATACTACCAGTCAGAGTAGGCAAGGGATCTTTAGGTAAATCACAATGTAAGCCATGAGTAGTTTAATGAATGGAAGTCAATTTCTGGCACCTATTTATCTATAAAAAGTGGCAGCTTAAAGCATTCTGCACGGAAAGGGGACTGGCTGTGAACAAGAAATCCAGAAGGGAGGATCTTGAGTCAGCCCTGTTTCAGTATGAGTTGAAACGTTGTCAGGCAACACCACCAAATTAGTCTGAGGAGGAGAACTACTCTAAGTAGGAGGACTACTCTGAGGAGGAGGGCAGTGGCCCTAAGGAGGGAACAGAAAGAGATGATTGGCTCCCAGCTCGAATCCACAGTCTGGAAGAGCTAGAAGCAGAGCTTGGTTGGGTGAAGGGTACTTTGGTTAATTCATGTGAGGGGCTGAGTGATGTAATTGCTGGACAGCCTATGTCTAGTCCTTATTTTCTAGAGCTACGCCAACACAAGGTGGAGTGTGAGTTATCTGACCCCAGGGAACTTACACTGGAGGCAGACCTTTGGGTGAGTAACAGAGAGTCTGAAGAGGCATTTGGGGGTGTTGCTGAGGGGAGTGGTCTAGGTATTTCCCAACCAGGTGAGCTAGGGAAGGATTGCAGCGTCCCAGGTAGGTCCCAGTGTAGTGGGATGGATGAGGGACCCCATGTCCAGTCTCAGCGGAGAGGGAATGGGGATGGGCTAAGGCCCAAGATGCCCGGAATCCGGTCCCAGGTCCTGGAGGGTTCCATGAGGGAACACCAGGAGGGGAGCCTATCCTGTACCGTAGGGCCATCTGTTGATGGAGACCCCACAGTGTCAGGAGAACTTGGAGGGGCGGCTGTAGCCAGCGTCCCACCAGTTCTGGTGTCTGGCAATACCACTCCTAGTGAGGGGGTGCAAAAGTCCAGGCAGAGGGTTGCGAGGGGGTTGCGGACCCCAGTGGAGAACCTGGAGGGTCCAGGGTCAGCTCTGGGAGCAGAGCCCCCCAGGAATGACCTTGGTGAGACCATTCCTGGGTTGGGGGGAATCCAGACTCTGTCAGATGGACAGAGGTCAGGAGACCTGCGCCAGCCAGATTCTTGTGTGGCCCCTGGAAGTCCTGGTGTGCTAGGCAATGGTTCAACCGCAGGGCGGTGACTCTAGGTTGAATGATCAGGTACAGGGGATAGGTGTGTTCCCAAGGAAGTACTGGTGCCCCAGGCAGTGGTTCAACTGCAGGGTGGTGACTCTGGGTTGGATGACCAGGTTCAGAGGGTAAACTCGGACCTGGTGGGGGGTAGGTATGCCCCCCAGGAAGTCCTGGGTTGTCAGGCAGTGGTACAGTCTGTGGGTACAGACCCGGGACTGGAGGATCAGGTGCAGGGGGTAAACCCTGACCTGAAAGGGGGGGGGGGGTTTGCCCAATCACCCCCTGGTGTGATTTCAAGGGGTACTCTCCCTGAGGGAGGGCAGAACCCTGAGAGTAGGGGCAGGGGAGAGAGAGAGACTCACCCCTGACCCCAGTGCATACTTCCCCTGACCTCTTGCTGTTGGTTTTAGGACTCTTAGCAGTTTATCACTGCTGATCAGTGCTAAAGTGCTGGTGCTCTCCCTTCTAAAGTTGGTATGATTGGCTTACACCTGATTGGCACATTTAATTTACCTGTAAGTCCTTTCTACATTGGTATCTCTATACCCAGGGCCTGTAAATTAAAAGCTACTAATGGGCCTGCAGTGCTGCTTGCGCCACCCACCGAAGTAGCCTTTCAAACCTGTCTCAGGCCTGTTAGCTCAGGGTCTGCATGTGCAGTTTACTGCCACAGGGACCTGGCATCTAAATTTACTGGCCAGGCCCAGAACTCTCCTTTTACTACAATTAAGTCGACCCTAAGGTAGGCCCTGGCTAGCCCTATAGGAAGGGTGCTATGTATGTAGAAGGAAGGACATGTGCCTGGTTGCGTGGACTGTCCTGGTAGTGACAAACAGCCTATTTGGTTTCTCACTGCTGTGAGAGCTGCCTTCTCAAAGGGTTGCATTGGAAAAGCTGTGCCTTATGTCTAGAGGGTATTGTTTGATTTATGAGGGGTAACATAGGCATGTTTGGTATGGTTGTAATGGAAGTGAGAAATGCTGCTTACTGGTGGATTTTTTATTATCATGACAGAAATGCCACTTCTAGAAAGTGAGCATTTCTCTGTGCTTATGACTCTGGTGTTTTGCAGCTTGATTCCAATCCACGACTAGGCAGAGTAACAGATGGGCTTTGTGCAAAACTTTTCAGACAGTCTGTACACAGGGAAGGTGGAGATATTACAGAGGTGCATCTGCATTTTGAATGGTCTTCCTGAGCTAAGAGAAGGGGGGTGGGGCACACTTGCATCTGTAAAGGCTGTGCCCTGGCCTCACTCAAAGAGCTTGTTTACCCCCATCTGATGTTTGGAGCCCGTCGTGTAGGAGAGAGGGAGCACTCCCAGAACCAGTTGCAGATGGTTGGAACCTCCTCTCCCCCTCTTCTTTAAACCTTTGCAAAACTGAGTATAAGTACAGGAGGTTTTTCCCCACAATTTGGAGACACTTTGGACTTTAAAATGCTTGTAACTAGACACAGGATGCTGCTGGAGGGACTCACTAGGGACCACCTTGGACTGCTGCTGTTGAGCTTACCTGTGACCTGCCAGGTCACTTGAAGGAACTGCCACTGTCTGCATCCCTTTGTGCTGGCCTGCTGCTGGGCTCTACCGCCCTGTGCTCCACTTGTGTCTTCCAGGGGTTGGGTGCTATGGCCCTTGCCCCCCCCCCCCAATTGCTGGCTTTGCTGCGCTAAGGACTGCTATGCCCTTGATTACTGCAGCACAAAGAAGAGCACTTGATCCTTTGAGCCAGTGCCCAGAGATCGCTGTGTTTTTTTGTGATTGCCCTGAAGCGCTGTATAAGCCGATAACAGTGTGTGAAAAGTGCTGCCTGAAGAAGCCCGGCACTCCTGAAGCATTCCCCATGATTGGCACCCTTGGGGCACCGGAGCGTGTTTGGAAGTGCCCCTGGGCCTCAGGAGAGCTTTTGGTGGTACCCCCGGGACACCAGTAGGAACAGCTCTTCAATAGCCAACACATCCAATTCAGGCAGGAGACTCCCAATGTTTTTAAGCCCAAAAGGGCTTTATTCTATCTGCCTCCTGCCTAAAAGTGACTCTTTTTCAATGTAAATCAATGAGGAAGATCAATTCCCCAGGATTTTTTTTTCAATATTTCCCTCTTACCAAGTTCAAAGTATTGGCAACTATGATACATTGGACCACGGAGGGCAGAAGTAATGGGGTAGGGAAGTAGACTTGGATAACAGAGGACAGGAGGGAGATGGGCAGGGGCACCGAACTGGCCTTACAGGGAAGGTTTCAGGGGTTGCAGCAGCACAATGCACCACACAGGACGAGCTGATCGGCAGTGCAGCACAATAAAGCATGGATAGCAATAGGGAGGGGACAGGCCATAGGCATGGACACCCATCCATCTTCTGTTGTTTTTGAATTTGTTGCCCCAAGGGGGAAGGGTATGCCCAGACGTGGGTTCCGTGCTTGCTATGCCACCAGATTCAAGCTAGCCTGGCTGATGAAGGGTGATACCCTGAAACCAGTCCCAGGATGCTTGTTTCTGGTCCAGGGAGGACCTAGCCTGGCAGTTCGGGCTGGACTGTTCCCAAAGGGAACAGGGTCAAGACTGATTTGCATATGGCTTGGTTCAAACTGGGATGGCATGGCAAGCAAAAAAACTGATGGGCTAAACCCAGATCTGTGACTGGGGGTGAATATTTGATTTGTTCTGCATTCCGCCCATCTTCAGTTGTCTTTGCATTTGGACATCAGGGAGCAGAGGGGAAAGAGGCAAGGCAGCAAGCTGAACATCCCGGACAGGCAAGAGGGATAGTTGCAGCATAATGGACCATGAAGGGCGGGAGGGGCATGGCCAACATGGCTACCGCGCTGGACGTTTAAATGGGAAGCTCTGAGTGAGCCCTACCATCATCCTACCAGCATCAGCAACATCTGCCCTGGTTAGCCCACACGTGATCTCTTTGGGCAGGGGTGCTCCAACAGGGTGCTAAAAGCCAGTAGCCACCACCTGAGGAAGCCCTGCACAGCAGCAACAGGAGGGAGAGCTAGGCTGCAGGCGATTTGGGGAGGGGCAACGTGAGTGGCTGTGCGCTCTTGCCAACAAGCGCCATGGCCCCTACATGCTCCTGAGGTGCGGGCTGAATGCCACTGTGGATCAGAGCCCTACAGTTGACACTGCCGTCTACTCTGCGACGGTGAAGGAGCGTGGTGCAGCAGGTGGCGACTGGCCGCAGTCTGGCCCAGGCCACTCCTCCTGTGGCTGAGGGGCAGAGCGACCGTGTTCGCATTGGTGCGCGGGCGGGAGGCCCCACTTGAACTGATCTCTGGCTCCAATTGAGGGTGAGTCAATACGGAGACGTGCTCAGCAGCCACAGAGGTCTGCCATTTCCCTCCTGCCCACTCATAGATAAACAGACCAGCCAAACCTCTTGGAGGATTCTCCTCACTCACTGTGATACTGGGCCTACGTCCTGACCCTTGCCATAGCACATGAGGCAGTGAGGGATTCCTGCAGCTGCACAATCATACTTGCCCCACAGCTCCAGTTCTGCCTCTTCACTTGATGCTAATGACCTAAACTACTTTGCTGCCTAACAGAGCTGGGAGCCCAGTGATACACTCTAGATGCCTCCTGCATAGAGGAGGGACTCTTTTCTAAGCTGATTAGTAGTGGCAACGTCCCCTGGCCTGGTGCCAAAGGCATTTAATAACCTGCCACCTCATGACTGGTAACTACAGCTGATTCTCCACGGACACTACGCAGGGCACTCTAATCAGCGCGAGCAACCACATCTCCTTGTCCCATCCAGAGCCCACCTGTAATGATGAAATCCAAATCCCTTAAGCCACTGTCCGCAGGGGCAAGTGACATCTCGACATCCTCTGCTTCTCCTGGCAAAACTCTGGATAGCCTACAACAGCTTGCAGCGACGCTTCAAGCACACTCAGTGAAATTTGACAGGGTCTTTCTAGCTATCCTATACATGAAAACCTCCCTTGAGACCCAGACTTACAGTGTCCCCAGAGGTGAATTTTTTGTGAGCTGACCATTACAGCCTGGCAAATCGGGTGGAGGAAACAGAATCTTCTATCGCTGTGGTGAGACTGAAAGTGCATGATCTCCAGTAGCGGCTGAAACATGTGGTAACTGAAGTTGCTACTCAGCAGCACAGAGTGGAGGATGCAGAGGGGCACTCTAGATGCAACAACATTCCCTTCTTAGGCTTCCCTGAGTGTGTATAGGGCCACAGTGTAGAACTATTCCTCGAAGCCTGGCTATTGAAGTCAGTCTTGGAAGACCATAGTTCTTCTAAATTGAGCAGGTGCACCTCATGCTAGGTCGGCCCCCATTGCCTGGCGCACCACCAATGCCTAAAATGGCCCGCCTGCTCAATTATCGAGACCTAATCCTACAACAGTTCCGTACCAAAGGGCCCTGGCAACATGACAACAGCACGATCATACCATACTCTGACTTTACCATAGCAGTGCAATGACAACGGAAATCTTACGCTGGGGTTAAAACATCTCCTCAAGGTGAACCTGAAGTATGTCCTGCTGTTTCTGGCAAAGTTTTGGGTGATTGATGGTGACACGAGCCTTGTTTTTTTTTCCCAGAGGACATGTGGACTTGGCTTCATGCCAAGAATCTAGCAGGTATGTAGGCAGAAGCTTGATTGACTGACACCCACATCAAGACGTAGCAAAAAGAGATCTCTCAAGATGAAGCCAACCAAAGACCAAGCAGCAGTGGTCACAGATGCTTCTCTCCACAGCACAAACCCTTTTGCGATCCTACACTCTGATGGGTGTCAGATTCCAGCTCGGAAACTGCAGGATCTCCTCCAGTGCTCAAGCCCACCCAGGGCTGCAGGTCACTCCATGCTCTGCAGTCGACCTATGAGGAATCCTTCTTCCCTGACAAGAAGTGAGTGCTGCACAGGGGGAGCTGTGACTGGATGGGACTCACCCCACCTCCGAGGTAACATGCATGGGGCCAAGAGAACCGGATGTTCTGCCTTGTCACCTAACGTGGGCTCACTCTATGGCCACTTCCACTCCTCACTTGGCCTGTCGCCACCGGACAAATATGACAGGACTTGATTATATTTCAGGCAATTGTTATGTACCAGTTGACATGTTTATTTGGGGGTGGCATTATGCCATTTGGCGCTCAGGCCAGGGAATGGGGGTTGCTCATTCTGTTTGTTTACCTGCTCCATGCATTACTGACTGGATGATTCAACATATATGTGAGGCTAAGGGGATGGGTCTTAGATACCGGGAGGATAGGGCAGGCAAGACATCAGAAACCCGCTTATGGCTTCCATGACTACTACTTTTAACACATTCACATGAAATATTCATGGTACAGCCACACAGGCACAAAATGTATACATACCTTAGGCGTCGACATATCTACTTTGCTGTCTTCAGGAGACCCACCTTACTAAACGTAAGCTAGATAAAGTCAATCGACAATGGAGTGGACAAGAGTTCAGAACAAGTTCTTCAGCTTACGCCCAAGGTGTCCTTATTTGGGTTGCCTCTAAAGTCCCCTTTGTAAAAAATAAACAAGCCCCAGGGTTATGGGGAGGGGATTTTAATTATATGCAAAATACAGACTGGGATCGCTCATTACCCCCTATGCCAGGCACGGCTGGTGTCCACGCAACAAAACATTTTCAACAATGGTCCAGGGGATAGAATCTATATGACATATGGAGGTTGGGTCACCCGGGCGAGAAACAGTATTACTATGCTATGGACCAGCAGGTTCACAAGTGCCGAGACTATCTCTTCTGTAACTCTGAATGTTTGCCTCTAATTCGCACTTCTGAATATCTAAGTAGAAATCTTTCAGACCATAATCCACTCAAGTTCTCATTTCAGTGGGGAAGGCCACAAACTATTATCCCCTCCTACCGTCTATGCACTGAGGCTCTCCAAGACACAGTTTATTGAGATACGTTAGCCACACACATCTCTACCTATTTCACCAAGAACACGGATACAGGCACAACTAGAAGGGTGGAGTGGGAGGCTATAAAAGTAGTCATGCGAGGACTTTGCATCTCTGCAACATGGTGCACCCGATCCACCCTCAACCTAAGTTGTGCTGGAGATAGAAAAACTTCTTAGCTAGCTAGAGATCCAGGTAATTATGAATCCAGCTGCTCGTCCACGACTAACGACCTTATGTCGCCGCTACTGGGAAGAGCTCAAACGGCTAAAATATTTGGACTATAGGTCATATATAACTCGCAAACATGCTGATCGCAACAAACCTGGGAACACACTAGAGTGGCTATTAAGAACAGAGGTCCCTAAGACCTTAGTGGGAGCCATACAGGATTCTGCAGCAGCCATCAAGAATGCCCAGCCAAACATCAATTAGGTATTCACTAAATATTATGAACATTTATATTCCTCTCATGGGAATGGCTTGGTGCCTGGCAGAGCCACACATTTCAATATCAGGTGTTTATGTCATGTGATAGATGCCCTTGGCACAGAGCCTGACCTCCCGGTGGCAGTTGCTTTAGATTTTGAGAATGCGTTCAACACCCTTAGCTGGTCCTACTTATTGCAGGTCCTATATGTTTTTGGACTAGTCCCCAATTTCTAAAAGTGGATCAAGCTCCTCTACACTGCTCCAAGGGCATGAGTCCACACCAGGTAATGTATCTCATGGTCCTTCCCCATAGGGACTCGCCAGAGCTGTTCCTTATCGCCGGTTGTATTTGCCCTGGAACCACTGGCTGCAATACTGCCCTCCAGAGGTCCGGAGTGGGGCATTAAAGAGGGCCCCATCAGGCATATCGTATCACTGTATGCGGATGATGTCCTCATATATCGGACAACGCTTCTGCACTACCGCCTCTCTATACCCTCCTTGCACACTTCGGCGATTTAGCTGGTCTCAGGGTGAACTGGGGCAAATCCTGTATATTCCCGCTGAGGAAGGTTGACCAAGAGCACCATTGCCCACTAGCAAGTGGCCGCCTCCTATGGGCCTTTGATACCTTCTGATACCTTCTGATACCCTGGAGTAAACATATATCACATGGCAAAGGACTTACTAGATTGCAATCATGGAAAAGCACTGGCCTCCATATATCACTCCATGCATTTTTTTGTGTTTCTGCCCCTATCACTGATGGGCAGGGTGCTGATGCCTAAAATGTTGGTCCTTCCATGATTGCTATACTTTTTACTGCTCTACCAGTGATTCCACCCAAATCCTTCTATCATTCTCTGCAGAGCCTGGAATCAGTCCTGGTATGGGGACCGGAACGTAGGTGAGTCTCATTGCCAATCCTTCAATGCCCTTGTTTGGAGGGGAAACTAGGAGTTCCTGACCTGGAATTATACTTTGCAGCATCGCAACTCCAGTGGTCCATGCAATAGCTGGCGGGTGACGAGACGGGGATAGTAAGCTAATGCAGACTGACCTGGGAGGCATGAATCTTCTGGAATGGCTTTTCTCCCCCCATGGATTGGGCTGTAAACTGGGGCTACGTATGCATACGCTTAAGCTTACTTGGACTTGGTACATTTACCCCAAGAAAACACTGCCTCCATACACACCTCAGCTGCCTTTATGGGGTCTATCAACCGCAAGAAGATCACAGGAAATTCTTGATCCTGCTCTGTTGAGAGACCCTCGCTTAATTCAACTGGGCGATCTCTATCGGGAGGGCACTTTTCTTCTCTTCCAAGACCTACAGGAACAGCATGATATCAGGACAGGCCTCTTCCTCTCTCATTCTGCCATTAGGGCAATGAATGCGAACGTTTGCCACCCTGAGACATTAGAACCCCCAGTACACTTGGGACTGCAATGTATTCTTAGTCATGGCTTACGCCGCAGAGCTGTATCGAATCTGTACATAACACTGCAATGTAGCCTGGGATGCCCCTCACCTCGGAGTAAGCTCTGGTGGGACGACTGCCTGAACACAGAACTCACCCTCAAACAATGGACCATGGCCATAGAGCAGGTTGAATAAGCCTCCCGAAATGCAAATCTGAAATATACGCAGTTCAATTATGTACATCAGACTCATCTCACACCACATCGTTTAAGCAAAATGTTTCCCGGGACACACCCCAGGTGTTACCTTGAATGTGCCACTTTTATCCACATGGCCTGGGAATGACCCCCACTGTTTCTTTCACACCTGGACCCAGGTTATGGAGCTGGTATCTGCAATCATAGAGGTCCAAGTCTCTCCGACCCCATTTACACCACATCGGTTAAGCAAAATGTGTCCCGGGACACTCCCCAGGTGTTACCTTGAATGTGCCACTTTTATCCACATGGCCTGGGAATGCCCCTCACTGTTTCACGCCTGGACCCAGGTTATGGAACTGGTATCCGCAATCATAGAGGTCCAAGTCTCTCCGACCCCATTTATCTGCCTCCTGGAGGTACCACCCCGCCCTAAACATAATAAACACTATTCAAAATCTGTAGACTTTGCAGCCGTTCCCTACAAATGCTTCATCACCATGAACTGGAATGCGCCTCACCCCCTGCAATATATAACTGTCTTTGAGTAACCCAAAATGGGCAATAGCGGAGGCCGAAGCCATGACGCGAGATCGGAGATCTCAGGGTGGCACTAATGTGGTCACGGCATGGGACATGTATGTCTTTCAACTACTCATAAACCCAAGATACCTAATACTACCAGGGGGACTGTGCTATGACTCACCTGCTCCCACCACTTATCCTTGATGTAGTTTATATCTCCACCACAATACTTGCCTGCCATCCATGCTCCATGTGATCACATGTCCATGCGGGCCGATTTCTTAAAGTTCATATCTTGCACCCTTGATCCTCCCTCCCTCCAGATTTGGACAGAGACACATCACACTTGTCACGTTCAACTACCCAGACAGTTGTTTTTTGCATAGTTGTATTGTTGTTATACCTTTGTACTATTGTGCTATATAATATGCTTATTGGCTTATTCTATGTTACATGGGCATCCTGCACATCCCATGTCTAGCTACCCCCTTCAGTGTATATTAACTTTCTCTCTGATGAGCTCAGCTGTAGACAATGTTGCCTGAGTCATCATGCTGTCTATGTATCAATGCCTATGACTCATCCTTCATGTATGTCAATTGCAACTTAAGTAAATGCCAATCAAGAAACAAAACAAAATGAAGGGCGGGAAGGAGGGGGCAGGGGCACCACAACAAACCAGACAAGGCAGGAGTGAGGCGATTGGGGCATGCACATGGAAAACAGGGGGCAGGGGGGGAAGGGAGCAGGAGCAGCAAGCTGACCATGAAGGACAGGCGGATTGGAGAGAAACAGTGAGACTATAATGGCAGACAATGGAGGGAAGGTGGGAGGAGGTCAGAGGCAGCAAGCTGACTACAAAGGACAGGTGGGAGTGGCTGTGGCAGCACAATAGACCATGCATGGCAAGTGGGAGGGGTAGTAGCACCACAACGGCCATGGCGGGCAAGAGGGAGCAGGCAAGTGCATGCACAAAGGACTATGGAGGACAGAGGGGAGGGGTAGAGGCTGACACAGACAAGAGAGGGCAGGGAAAGGGATTTCACAACGGACCACGAAGGGCAAGCAAGAGGAGCAGTTGCAGCACAACAGAGCATGGAGAGCGGAAGGAAGTGGCAGCAAAATGGATCATGAAAGGCAGCGCGGGGGCGTTAGGGCCGTAGAGCTCAGACAGGCATGGTAGAGGAGGCAGGGACAGGTGGCAGCCATGTGACCATGCTAGGCAGGTGGGAGAGGCAGTGGCAGCTCCACAGAACACTGTGGCAGGTCTATGGAACACGGTGGGCAAAAAGGAGGGAGCAGGGGCATTCACACAGATATCGCAGGGCAAAGGAAGGAGGGTAGGAGCCGCAAGCACAGCACAGAGGCTAAACTGGAGGGCAATGATGGTGCATAGAATTGGGAAACGAAAGACAGGAGGAGTGCACAGGGACCTCAAGCTAAATGGAGGGCAGTAGCAGCACATCGGGCTAGGCCGGACAGGAGGGAGGGGGCTGGTGCGTGGACTCTGATAACAGAGGGTAGGGAGGAGGTGAATGGGGAGAGCAAGCTAACTGTTCAGGGCAGATGGGAAGGGCAGTGGCAGAACAATGGCCACACAGGGCTCCAATGAGGGAGCAGGGGCAGGAACTTGGACAATAAATGGCAAGGAGAAGTGGAGGCAGGAGCAGCAAGCTTGGGAAGGAGAAGCACAAAAAAACAAAGGTTACAGGGATGTTATAGTTAGGAAATAGGATAGAAAAACCTTAGAAATTCTCAGAAAAAAAACAAAGGTTACAGGGACGTTATAGGTTCTGAATGTACTCGTACAAAACCACAGAGATTCAGTAGTTATAGTTAGAGTTCTTTCAAGTAACTATAACTTGCGCCATAAGGTAAATATAACTTGCATCCCTGCCATGCACTGCTAATTACCCCAGATATTACAGCAGTCATGATAACTTCTATAATCTCCTTAAAAGAATAAATGAAACATTAGCTCTCATATTATTGAAGAAACAAATTTACATGGTAGGGGCACAAGTTATAGTTACCTTAGGGTGCAAGTGAACGCAAAGCAAGAGGATGGCCTGAGGAGGATACCTTATTGAACTCTTTGCATCGTTTGAACCTGCATACAATAAATTGCAGAATCTAACCAGGCATCTTCATTAATTTCACATGTGTGTTCTAGTTGTTGAGCATGTGTAAGAATTTGGGTTAATCGTTGAAGGGGGTGAAACCCTTCTTAAGTAGCAACCACAATTCTTAGGGTGAAGCCATGAGCTAACCCTAAATTAACCTGGGCTCAACCACCGGGTAGCTTGGCACAGAGCAGTCAGGCTTACCCCAGAGGCAATGTGGAAAGTATGTGTGCAACACTTCAAACAGTAACACAGTAATACAGTGAAGACCCACTACAAAAGGATCCCACAAGACAAGGCAAGGAGGAGAGGGGGCAGGAGCAGCAAGCTAGGGTGGGGGAAGCACAATGCCAGGCCAGGCCCTGCAACCAACCCCCACATCCCCCACCACGCATTGCTATTGGCATCTTACGTAACATTTAAAATAAAAAAAATCACAGAAAAGAACAAAGGTTACAGGGACGTTATAGCTAGGAAATAGAATAAAAAACCTCAGCAATTCACTAAAAAACCCAAAGGTTACATGGATTTTATAGTTAGGCTCAGATTGTACATCCACAGAACCATAGAAATTCAGCTGTTACAGTTAGAGTTATTTCAAGTAACTATGGCTTGTGCCCTAAGATAACTATAACTTGTGCCCTCACCCTGCACTGCTAATTACCCCAGATATTACATCACTCATGGCATCTTCTATGACATCATTAATAATATCACTGTAACATTTGCAGTTAAATTATTGATGAGAAAACTGTGCATGGCGGGGGCATGAGTTATAGTTACTTGAAATGACTCTAACTCATTGGTTCTGCCATGGCAGATAGTGTGTATTCCGAGGGTGCTGACGAGGGCAGTGCAGGGGCCCCCTGTGGCCCAATCCCTGCCTTTCCGCTGGCCTCTGGATGGCCAGCAGAAAGGCAAGATGTAATCAGCACGGCTGTGCGGAACTCGGCCCACTGCGACTGACCACGACTTGCACTGACTCCAACACATCGGGATCTCGGATCCTGGCAGCGGTGCGCTGGCAGTCCGACTGCCAACATTGTAATGTGGCGGTCAGACCGCCAAGGCTGCAGCGTTCTGATTGCTACTGTGAGTACGGTAGTCCATGGACAGCTGTACTCGTAATTAGGCCCAAAGTCACAAGCTCAGGCTAACCATGATGGAGCACGAGCTGGCTACAGGAACCCAGTTAGGGCCACTGAACCAAATACCTTATATCCTGGTTTGTGAAGCATTGCAAGAGTCCACGTCGAAGATGCATTAGGCAGCTGAAGCAATGCGTTGGTTCTGAGATGCAGTGAGGCTGAGGTGGGAAGTCCTGTAGTCGTTCAGGATCAAGATCAATATTGTATCCAATCTTGAGACCAATCTAGTTGATGTACTTACCTATTAACTTATAATACATAGGATTCTGCAAAAAACCTTGTCTTTAATTTTGTTGTAATGCACAGTCTCCACGTGAAGCCTCTATCGTTTATACAAGGCTCTAAATCAGGTAACTCACTACTATGACATAGCAACAGTTCATAACAAAACTTGTTACCAACTGTTGTTATGTCATAAAGGTCTTCCAGGGCAGGTCAACAGGCCTACCTCAGAACCTTTCAGTGCAGCACTGCTTGCAGCTTGTCTGCTTTTACTGAAAGCAGTTAGCACAGCTGCAGGAAGGGGAAGGAAGGCATGAAAGGTGATGGGGGTTCATTAAAGGTTGAGGTAAGGTATTTGTTTTGCATTTGGAACAGCACGAAAAGTTCATGTTATGTGTAGCTCCCCCATTACTCCTCTTTCCCTGCTTAGCAGTTGATAGCAGTGGCAGATGTTTTTAAGGGCCATATGTAACATAAAGTTACAAATGACTAAAAAGTTAATTACTTGGATGTTTTACACATCGTAGTTCTGAGCTTCGCTATCGTTGTCTAGTTGACACAACTCAGAACCTCGCTGTGAAAAACATTTCCGTAATTCACTATTGGCCAACTAAAATTCTACATGTAATAGGCGACTTGTGACACACCCAGTTGCCCATTATACAAAAATGACTTTAGAACGCAACAATATTAAATTAGCAGAAAGGAAATATTTATGTCTACACATTTGTCTTTTGCACTCCTTAGGCAATTATACAAAAACGTTAGAATCCTTCTTCATATTTACAAACATTCCAAGCTACTGCGCCTTTAAAAAAACAAAAAACTGGCTAGAAATTGTATTTTTAATTTTCATGTGTGCAAAGATGTTTTTTCTTTTATATGAAAGAGCTTCATAATAAGGATTTAAGTGCTTTTAAAAACAATTGATGGTGTGACACTGTATTATAAGTAAATGTCCAGATGTACAAAGCATTTTTACATTAGCAAACAGCCTAATTCACAGAATCGGGCCATTTTATCACCAACTTCAATTTGGAGTAGCTCATTTGCAAATGGTTTGCGACTCCTTCCCCTTTGAGAATGGCTGGAATTTTTTTTTTAAGGGCAGATAGAGGTCCCATGGTTCCCAATGGGTCTCAAATCAAGACCTACCTCATTAATATTCATGTTGTAGGTCTATTTGCCACCCACTAGGAGTCGTTAATGAAACTCAAAAGAGTGTCATAAATTAGGAATATCAATTTCCTAACTGCGATTTGGAGAGAATCACAATTAGGAAATCAGTATTCCTAACGTTAGTACATTTGGCACAATGTATCCCCTGCCGTACAAGATAAGGGTATTACAAGTCACCTCGGAGCCTTTGGCCTCATTCCTCTATTCGGTCATTAAACTCCTTGGTGACTTGCAGAATTCTTATAACTCTACGGTGGGGGTTCTTTATCCCATATATAGCACTGTTCACATGAAAGCCAAAGTTTATGCTAGACCATTCTTAAGGGAATTGGAAGCCCAGTCAGAAGAAAACACCTAATATGAATATACCAACTGGGATTTAGACCAGAGTTCAACATGATGGAGAACATCATGGCCTGATCCTTTATATCAGTCATTCTACACCAAGAAAGCACGTTTGCATATTTTAGATTATATATGGGCCACTGGAATCATGAGATTCAACAAGCATGCTGTTTTCTGCACATTTATGAATTTGCCACATTTGCCACATAATCCATCATTCGCTGTATAATCTGCAGATTTTAGCAAAAAAATCCTTCTAGTTTAAGTGGATTAAAAATTACTAAAAACGTGGTAACATTTGTTCCTTGGAAAGCCTTTTACAATGGTCGACTGGTCATCTTTCAGTTGCTTTTTTGCTGTATTTGGTTGTTAGGCTGGTACTAATAAGGTGAACTCTTTGTTCAATTAGTGTTACTATGTGTTACTATGTGTGAAAGCAACAAGATAATGAAGTAATACTACCACCAAATGTGCTATGTATACTACATAATTTGTCTTTTCTTGCAACATAACTTGGTCCTCCCCGCCATATAATTCTATAAAAAATATTAATAATAATAATACTTTTTTTGTATTTAACAAGAGATCTGGAGTGGGACAGAAAATAGGTTAGGAGCATCAGGGAGAGGAGGAAATGAAAGAGTGAGTGTCCTATAAACATAGGGAATAGGGTAGTAGGGCGGTTGCATTGGGGGGAGTAAAGGAGAGTGAGACTCTGGAAATTGAGACAAGGTAATGGGGAAAGAGAGCAAGAAAC